>NC_137961.1:4890205-6090205 GCF_963924665.1 Micromys minutus
GGGACCGCCCATCTCACAGCTCTCTGTGAACTCTGCTCACACTCCCAGCCATCTGTCCTCTGTGGTTATAGTCACAAATCCCAGTAACCTGGTAAAATCAAAACTTTAGAGGCTTGTAATTTACCAGTCATAGTTATATCAGTAAATTCTCACCCTACAAAAGGTCCGAACAATAAACTCAGAGCCAACTGATATTAGTATAAACTGCTCACCTCAATAAGACAAACTGTCCTTTAATTATCCATCCCTTATAAGACGTCCCATAGCTACCTGTGGCTATTGAAAGCCACACCGATCTGGTTTTCCTCTTCGTCCATCTTCCTTCCTTCTCTCTGTGCTCTCTCCCGCCTATCAAAAACTCTATGCCCACCCTCCTTTTCTACTGTCCAATCACAGGCTCTAACCTTTTTTTTACCCGCCCTCACCTTTGTTGTCCAATTAAAAGGCTCTTTTACCTCAGATATAAATTGAGCACAACTATTTTTATTCTGTAATTTGTAAAGTACAAAATACACCTAACATCCAGTCCATTATTTTTCTCAACTAAATTGAATGTGCTGTTATCTACCCTAACTTAAGAAAGGCTTAAAATCCTTATGTTATGTCTTGATTAGCTTGCATACAGAAAGAAAGCATATCTTCAAAAACAGACAAAACCTTTCTTTGATTAAAAGGACAATAAGACCCTGGATAACTGAGTAAGAAGAATTTTCACCCAAAATTAGAAATAATGCATATCCATCACTTAAAAGACTTTGGTGCTATTCAAAGGCATTTCAGTGACTGATGCAGGAATGCTATATTCCTGAGGTGGTCATGAGAGAGTTGCAGGAACTTCCTGAGGAGCTCATTTTGAGCATTCATCCCAAGTTCCTAACTACAAAAACACTTCAAGGGACTCTGCTTTCTGTGAATTTCATTGTACCATCTACATCAAAACTTTGACTCTCTTAACAGCAGAAGATTTATCCACTATACTGGCTGGTATTGTGTCAACTGGAAACAGCTGGAGCTACCACAGAGAAAGGAGCCTCAGGTGAGGAAATGCCTCCACAAGATCCAGCTGTAAGGCATTTTCTCATGTGATTTACCAGTGATCAAGGGGGAAGGGCCTAGCCCATTGTGGGTGGTGCCATCCCTGGGCTGGTAGTCTTGTGTTTTATAAAAAAAAGCAAGCTGAGCAAGCCTTTCCTCCCCAACTTGCTTGTTGGTCATGATGTTTTGTGCAGGAATACAAACCTTGACTAAGACATCCACATATATTAATAACTCTGTTAATCCAAAGTACCTCTTTAACCCATCCCTGTTCTCTCTCAGGGTAGAACCCATACTTCTAGAGCGTTCTCTTAGAAGAGTACTATCTTCTAACCCCTTAAAAAAGTAATAATAGTTCCCCTCATCTCTGTAGGAGGCTGGGTTACATATCAAGAACTAGTCATGACTTAGCAATGTGCTGAACCCCACTCTGAGCTTCATGCTTCAACGTCCTCAATTCTCATTCTATGGCCATATCTCACTTATTCTTCTAAATCTTCTCAAGAACACAGGGCATTAGCTCTACCAACTGCCCTATGTGGCATAGCTGAGCCCTTGCTGGGTTCCTGCGTACTCAACTGAACTGCGAAAGCTCCATGGACTTCCTTAGCTTGAAGGCTCCAGTCTGAATATTGTAAAATCAGGGCTGGCATGCCAGCTGTCTGTAACTGTAAAGAATACCTGGAATAAGTCAGTGGATGAAAAGGAAATGTTTTAGTTTTTTCTCATATCTTCCAACATCTGTTCTTGGCTACTTGGCCCCATTGCTTTAGTCTGTGTGATAAGACATCATAGTAGAAGTATATGTAGAGACAGGTTTTTCTTAACCTCATAGTGGTGGTTTGAGTATTGCTTCAGCCACGGGAAGTGGCATTATTAGGAGTGGCATTATTAGAAGTGGGATAGCTTTCTTGGAGGAAGTAGGTCACTGTATAGATAGGCTCTACTCAGAAGAGACCTTCCTCCTAGCTGCCTGCAGAAGGGAGTCAGTCTCCTCCTGGTTGCCTTAGGATCAAGATGTAGAACTTTCAGCTCCTTCTCTAACATCATGTCTGCCTGGATGCTGCCATGCTTCCCATCATGATGAAATGGACTGAACCTCTAAAACTGTAAGCCGGCCCCAATTAAACGTTTTCCTTGATAAGAGTTGCCTTGGTCACCATGTCTCTCCACATCAATGAAACCACTAAGACACTTATGGAGGAAAAAAAATCAAAGGGAGAAGGTCCCAACATCTAAATATCCCCTTTAATGGCACACTTTTCAATCAGCTAACTTATTTCTACTAGGCCTCACCTAGTTAAAGTACTACCATCTCCTAACAGTACCAAACATTAGAAGTTCAGCCTTCAACACATGGGTATTGGGGGATATTCAAGACCCAGATTATAGCAACTGGCCTAATAGATACATCTGCTGTGAGCTACTTGTAAAATAATGCAATCCATGGCTGCACAAAAAAGCAATAGTGTTTAAGCCAACCTTCTCCGTAGTAAACCTATCTTTTTTAAGCTACATACTAGAAGAAAACCGAATTACAACAGATTCCACAATACTAAAAAGAATCTCTAAAGTTCTGGTAGTAAAAAGCCTGGCAGATTATACTGGCAAATCCCGCAATTTTTAAGAGAGTTTTTTGGTTTTTCTTCCAGTATTTGACTTGACAACAAAGCCACAAAAGCAAACTTGGCTCTGTTTCTCTCATCCCAGCAGGACAACTGTTCTGCAGGAAAGGGATCATCAACATGAACCAACTGTGGAACACACAATCATTCTTTCTGATTGAAAGAGGCAGCATTCCTGCTGCAGGAAGGGTCGCCCTGGGCACTCCAGACAGAAGACTGTAGGTACAGAGGAAGCTAAACCAGACTCCAGTTAGCACTTCCAGTGACTCATCACGGGAGTGGTCAAAAGAGACTTGTCTCAGGTCAGCGCTGTAGATTGCTTTGCATTTCTGTCAGAATATAAGTAGTTTAGTTCTAATGATAGCCAACAGATTGAAGAAAAGCATTAATGACAAATGCCCAAAGATAAGAGTAGTGGGCATTGGCTTGAGTTGTACTTGGCTAAACAATTTCATTCCTGTTTCTACATTTTGTATTTTTATCATCTAAAACATTTAGCACATGAAAAAAAAAATCTGCTAGCCCAGAGATCACATTATTTTAAGTTACAGTTATTTCAAACCTGAACTTTAGCTTATTTTTATAGCAGAAGTGCCGGATTTTATTCCTGTGAAATAACTGGGACTCAGCAGTCAACAGTCACCAGGGCTGAAAACATGTGACATATTTTTAACCAATGTCCCTCATTTACTTTCGTATCGTAAAAAACAAAAATACTTTCTTTAATAACTCATGAAACTCTTGTTTTATTTTGACTAGATGAACACCACCAAATCAGAGAGATTTCCTTCGGTTTAGAAATGAAAACAAAACAAAGGCTGATTAGCTAAACTCAAAATAAAATTCAACATCAAATCACCAATGTAAGAGTCTAAAGATGATATCGCACCACGTGCAATCTTTTATTACCCCAAGAATTCAGATTATGATCTTAGCCAAAATCAGGACAGAAAAAAAAGGGGACTCTCGTACCCCAAATTCTGAAGGGCCAGAGCTTTTCAGTTCCATCACAAATGTCTCAGGTCAAGAAGACTTCCATCCTACACATCTGTCAAGGTGGCCTGAAAAGCGCTTTCAGAGCTGACTACGGTCCAGGGCTGCTAGAAGGTAACCCAGGGTTCCATGAGTTGAGAAGAAGCCCCGTATGTAACACCACAGTATTCAAAGCAGAAGAGTTGAGCAAAGTTACCTCCCAGCCTTCAATGTGTGCCTGCCATTCCTCTAAGACTTCCAGTTTCTCCATCTGTCTTTTGGCCTCGTTAATGTTGGAACAAACAGCCTTCATGGCTTGGAGGGCTTCCATTACTGCTGCGTAGTCACCGTGTTTCCGGGGAGTCCGTTTCAGTAATTCCTGTGGACACACAAAGACAAACCACACTTTGATCTCCAGCGCTCGGATACAGCAGGTTCGGACTGACCAGGAAATGAAAACTCTGCTGACAGCCACTCTGCTGAATGACATCACAACCTCCACTAAGATAGAGATCAAAAGCAAAAGGTCAAATCAACGAGTGAGCATTACTTTAATGCTCCGTTTTTTGCAGGAACTATGGTTTCTTTTCCTCAAACTGACTGGTATTTTAGAAACAGGAGGTTTCTTGATTAAAATCATCAACTATCTCACCTGAATCACACCTCAGCTTTTATAAATCTGACTTCTATATGTCCATTTCCTTTTTCTCAGATTCTTTAACAGATCTCCAAATGAATATGCACCACGATTTCAAAACTGAATTAAATCTCAACTTCTTTAGAGACACTATAGTCCAATGTCTTTATTTTGCACACTTTAAAGGGGCTTTAATTCCAAGAATTTACTTCTGAGGTTGTATGTCTGCCTTACGATTTTGGAGTCAAGCATAAAAATTTCAGCATCATCTTGGAAATGTAATGTGTAGCCATTTCATGTTAGATCATATCAAACACTAGGTCAGTTTATTTCAAAATATTCAACAGTAAGAGACACTAGGAACTGCCTGCTCTCTCTCTGCATATTGAGAAATGAATCTTTCTGAAATCATGCCTGAGGGTTTCTGTAATTGTGTTAGTACCAATGTTGATGACAGTCACCACAAGGAAATAAATGACTAATTAAAAAGCAATGTGGTCACTAAAGTCTAGACAGTGGGTGAAGATGTTTAATTTTATACTTCTAAACAACAACTAAGAAGACCTCTTAATATAATTAAAGGATTACAGATTATTCTGCCTTTGATATTTGGAATGAAAAAGAAAAAAAACATAAATAAAACTTCCAGCCCCAAAGCACCAACTAAGAATGAAGTAAGGGGGTGCTCGCTGTGTGGGAAATGAGACATCAACCTTCAGGACAGAATGCGGCCCCCGGAACGGTGGCCAAGCCTAATCCGAAGAGTTGAGACATGAATTAGATCATGTGAAATAACAACAACAACAAAAAACCCCCCCAAAAAACAAAAGTAAAACAAACAAAAACAAAATCAAATAATAATTCCAATGGTTACTCACACCAGATTCTGAGCTAATTTACAGTATAACGTCATGCTTTGAATACTTACCTCTGAATAAATAAAACTACTCAGACAATGCAAGCATAATTTTTCAGCATTAGCTTATCTGTATATATAAGCAAATCATCCTTTTTGTGTGTGTGTTTATAAAAATAATTTTCCAACTAGGTTTAAATTTAAACATGTGTTTCCTTCCTAATCAGCAACAAGTGATTTAAAGCAACCACTTGTTTACGACATACTTTTAACAATTTTTTTCTGGCCCTTACAGTATCTGGGATTCCAACAGGGATCAGGGATAACAGATAAGGGATAAGCCCACTGAGTCCCTTAGCTGGAAATCTGTCGGGACTCAGAACACACAGAAATGTGCTCATATTGATACTGCACGTTAGACGCTATGCCAAGACCTCAGCTGGAGGTCCTGCCTTTGCTTCAGAATAAGGCTTTTCGAAGCTTAACCAAGCAACTTTAGACTTACTCTGTAATAAATCATTCTTAAAAAAATAAAGCTTCTACAAGCTTCAGAGTCCATAATGTGCCTGCTGCTTAAATAAGAGGACTCAAGTTCAGATCCCAGAATCTGTATCAAGAGCTGAGTGTGGCGGTCTGTACCTCTAACCCCACTGTAGAGGGTTGGGACAGAGACAGGAGGATCCCTGAAGTTTGTTGACCATCCAACCTAGCCACATTGATAAGCTTCAGGCTCGGTGAGAGACTTTGGTTCAAAAACTTAAGGCAGAGAGTAATTAAGGCAAGATGTCCTGAAGGCATAAGCACCCTGACAGACAGACAGCTATGCAAAGAGGCTATAGGTAAATAGACAGATGGTTAGCTTCGAGCCTCTCCATTCAGAGGAAAGGCTTGGTGCACCTCCACTCCCCAGCCTCCCAACATACACACACACACACACAGAGAGAGAGAGAGAGAGAGAGAGAGAGAGAGAGAGAGAGAGAGAGAGAGAGAGAGAGAGAGAGAGAGAGAGAGAGAGAGAGAGAGAGAGAGAGAGAGAGAGAGAGAGAGAGAGAGAGAGAGAGAGAGAGAGAGAGAGAGAGAGAGAGAATAGCAGATCCATTCACACCGCAAAGATTCCTAAGCTGCCTCTTCCTTGTTTAAGGAGCCCCTGCTCTATAGTACCAAAAATAACTAAAAACTTCAAGTTTCCCCTGTGGATTTGGTTTCTGAATTCCCTCTGCACTTATGGGAGTATCTTCTGTGTGTACTTCTTCACTCTTAACAAGATTTGTTGCCTGCTGTGTCTGAGAATCTCCCTGACTAAACAATAACATTTCTGGAAGACTTGCCTGAGAATCCTGCTGATGATTACCTAAATATTAAGGTCAGGATAAACTGGATGAAACCACAAAAGCACATGTTGGGTGACCATTGAGTTCGATGGCGTTCCTTCTTCATCCTGAACAGGAAGGCCCACCACTGCTACATTGGAAGTGTGGCGGAGAGCACTGGGTGGGAATTTTATTTTCCCCATGTCTTTGATAAGAGGAGGGTGGTCACTTTCAGATCTAGCTCTAATGCCTTTGTTTCTAAGGTGAGAGAATTATTTTTAGAGAGCTCTGGCTAAAGGCTTCACAGCTAGCAAACAGTTCTTAGGCTGAGGCTGAAGTCTTCTTAGAATCATCTACGAGCAGCTGGCTCCGAAGTGATTCATGAACTGTTCTAATGAGACCGCGTTTCCCCCTCTATCCTGACAATCATAGTCTTCTCTGACTGGGTAGGATCTTGTTAGTGTCTTATCTAGTCTTCTCTGGCTACATAGGACCTAGTCTTCTCTGACTGGGTAGGGCCTTTTGAGGGTCTTACCTAGTCTGACTATAATCAGGCTCTTTTTGGGCTCCTAGCTTACCTCTCCTAGGTAGGAATTGAAAGAGCCTGAACAGGATAGTTAGAAACTTATTAAATTGATATGAAATCTGGATGCTAACTGTCACACTTCCAGAGAGTTGTGACTAGACTACAGTTAGCTCCTCTTAGTGTTGTACACCTGAAATAATGGAGGTGGGGTAAATTAAAATCTGAGAACTAGGTTTGGGGAACCTGATCTGGAGACTACCTTCATATGGTATGAAGCATTCTACAGGGACCCTGTATGGGGGTAATTTAACTGGAGTTTATTTTGACCCACCAGTAGCCAAAAAGAATCTCTGTAATACTTTCTGATGGCTCCCACATTAAGTAGGATACCACATTAGTGGACTACGGCTAGCCAAAGAATTTAAAGGATGATGGGAAAAACCAGAGAAATTAGAAGACCTTTACCCAGGAAAACCATACTAGCCTCCAAAGGTCAAATATGATCTTTGGGAAGCCTAAGCCCCCAATAACCTTCATATCCATGGAATTCTTACCCTAAGAAGAAACAAAATAATTATCTATGCACTCGCCTAATACCCAAATGGTGTGTTTTTCCCTTGTATAACAGTAAGGAGAGACAGAAGAGTTATTTTTGCTCATGCCTCCTTTACCCTGGCAGAACTGAGTGACACGAAGAAAGGAAGAACTGGGAAGTTAGATGGAGAATCCAGAGCTGTGTGATCAACCGTCTGAGCAACTGAAGCAGATATATGACTTATGCTAGAGAGATGGAATGACGTTATTAAATAAATACTAACACTTATGGAAAACAGGAGAGTGTTAGATTGGGCTCTTTGAGCAACAATGACATTGTCACTGCCCAGGGGACAAAAGTGAACAAGAAATTCCCTATGAGGGATAAGGCTGGCCCATCTGTGAAATCCATTGTGAAAATGAAGAGGACATTATTTACTGTGTAAGAGATGGTCTTAATAAGGCTATGGTCTAAACTCTTTATTAGTCCCTGCTATACACTTCAAGAAGTCAAGGAGGTTTCCACACACCCTGAATCACTGTCAGAAGTAAACCTAAAAGCCACACTCTTAACTTAGCCAGCTTCAGACATTCACAAAAAGCTCCAGACACTGGTAGCAGACCCAGACAAAACACTAGCAGGCTTTTGTTCTTTTATTTGTCCAGGTCATAAACCCAGTCTTTTTATGATAGAACCATGAAGAGAAAGAGTATCGTGAGGAATTAGGGCTCATTACAAGAGCCAACTAGAGAAATGCCTCTTCCCAACCCATGAAACAAGTCTAAGCCCAGGGCTTGCTTCACAAGAAGGTCATTTCCTGTTGTGAATTTCCTCAGAGACCTCCCAGACCCTGTTCCATCTGTAGGGGAAATCACTGGCAACATCAGTGCCTTCCAGCCAAGTTGACCTTCATGTCATCACCTTTCCCACAATGACAGGTCCGGCAGACATGGCAGTTCTATACTGGCTCCCATGAAGTTCAACAATCTTAAGGAGTTTCTGACTGTGAGGAACATACGAGTAGACTCGTGACTGACTCAGGGGTGTGATTCTTACACTGTCCCTTTCCCCTGGTCCCTGGTCCTAAAGGTTTACATCACTTCAGGGTCTATTAGGCCAGGCCCTAGAATGATACTTCGCTCAACTGCTTGCATGCTCAGGAGAACTCCACATTTCTCATTTCTTTTTGATAGTTCCCCATACCCTGCCTGACTCCTCTGTTGTATAGAAACTTTTTGTGTAGACTCTACTTCTCCTTTCAGGGCAGAACACTATGATTTGTCTCAATGGAAAACAATGGTCAAGGCTTCGGCATAGACAGATGGAAATTTGAACTATAGAGAAGACCAAAATGGCCACTTTTTGTAGTTATCTATCTTAAAGATCCTTCCTATTTTCTAGACCAAGTGCAATGTCTCCTGAAGCCTGAAGTCCTAAAAGGACACAACCCAAAGGCTAATGAAATAAGGATGATTAACTAGCACACAGAACATCCCATTCTTAGTATTAGTAACGGCCCTAGCAAATAAGTCAGTCTAAGGTTTCAGTATGATCAGTTACAGAGTGGCTCCACCCCATTCATTTCTTCCTAATTCTTACACTCTCCTCACCCAGATTCCCCTAAAAAGATTCCTGGGTCAGAGCTAAATCTTGTTTGTTTGTTTCTTCAAGACAGGATTTCTCTGAATAGCCCTGGTTGTCCTGTAATGTACTATATAGAGCAGGCTAGCTTTAAATTCAGAACTCCACTGCCTCTGGGGGGCTAAGATTAAAGGTGTGTCTGCTACCACCACAAGCAGTTTCTTTACATCTCATATCATTCTTAGTATCTTAAAGACAATGTCTTAAATATCTCAGGCCACCTAATAACCATTTCTACTTGCTTTTGAAGACCTCCTATGCAGAGCAAGACAGACTATCTTCACTGTCCTACTGCAGTCATTCTGAGACAGTCTGCCTTATTTAGCTTAGCTCTTTCCCAAAACTTGATAGAATATTATCTGAAAACTATCTTGATCCAATATGTAGATAATTTCCTATGTGGGCTGACAAAGAAAAGAAACCCCATTTCCAGACAGAAAACCCTTCCTTAATTTCCAAAGTTGCCTATTTGGGCCCTGTCTTGCCAAAGGGGCTCAGAGACTTAGAGTCTGAACCATATTGGCCCTTCTTCTCTATCAACCCTGCTAAATTCTTAAACAGATGAAAGCCTTTCTCAGAACTGTAAAATATTATAGAATTTAGATCCCTGGTTACACAGTACTCAAGGAGAACTAATCCTAAGAATTCACCAGAGTTGAATGAATTCCTGAATCATAGCAAGACTGCCAGAAACTAGAAAAAAAACAAAAACAAAACAAAACAAAAAAAAAAAAAAAAAAAAAAAAAAAAAAAAAACAACAAAAAAAAACCATTAACCAAGACTCCTGCCTTAGGTTTGTCTAGTAAGTCTAATTTTCACCGGCATACAGCTAAGGGACAGGGAAGAGCACTGAGGTAGTTACCCAGTGCATTATTCATTTCCTGAAGTCATATAGATAGCTAAGGAATTACATCCGGTAGCCATAGGCTGATCAGGATGTCTGCAAGCAGTTGCTACTGTCAGATTCCTAATTTCTGAGTCTCAAAAGACCACCCTTGGGTACCCCCTCACAGTTCACATGACTGATTACACTGGGTCACTAGAAATTAGAAGAGGAACTTCTAACTCAGTGTTTTCAACCTTCCTAATGCTATGAACCTTTAATACATCACAACCTTGAGTTGTGATGACCACTCCTCCAATCATAAACTCTTTTCATTGTTACTTTATAACTGTAATTTTACTATTGTTTTGAGTCATAATATTCATGTCTGTGCTTTCCTATGATCTTAGGCAACCCCTGTGACAGTGTCCTTCGACTCCAAAGAGGTCAGGACCCCAAGTTGAGAACCACTGTAAATCTAACTTGCTCCTTAAATACCAGGCTCTCCTGCTGCACGGAGCTGAAATTACATTTGAGACTTATTGAAGCCAGAACTGAGCCATCTATCTGCCAGAAAAGGAAGGAAAACCTCTCCAGTCCTGTCAGGAGGTCCATATGGACAATTGTGTAGTAGCCCATCCTGGTCACTCAGATCAACCCCTAGAACACCCTGACTTGGTCTTCTATACAGAGGGAAGTTCCTTCATGAATGAAAGAATCTGACATGCAACATATGCAATAGTCACTGACTTCAAAGTGCCAGAATCAGGTCCAATAGCCCCAAACTTGGCCACTCAACTAGGCAAGCTAAAAGCTTTTGTTTCAAGTCTGAAACTTTCCTAAGGCGGGGGGAGGGGGGGAGTCAGCATTTATTAACACAGATTCCAAATATGGCCTCCTTAGCCCCCATGCTCATGTGACCACATGGAAGGAAAGAAGCTGTCTCCTAACTACATCAGAGACCACTGTAAAATATTCTTAAGAAAATTTTAGACTCTGGAACACCAATCTTTTGGTCACTCAGGTGACTGCAATCCTCTGACATAGGCATCTGAAAGAATGCCCAATGGTCAGTGAAATAGGGTGGCTGACTATGAGGCCAAGGGGACTGCACTGGGGCCTAAGAAATGTCCCTTCCTCTGGGAGGAATCTTTGCTTCCTCAAGAAAGAGCCTTGAAAAACCAGCTTTAATCTTTAAAGTCAGAATTCACCAAGGATGGAAACTAACACCTAATCACTGACTATCATTACCCTACAATGGAAGTTCTAAAGCCCTTTGTCACATATATTCTTTGGAACAAGGAAGTACACTCATCCTGGTAAATAGAATGTTCATGGGACAAGGCCTAAAAGAAATGGTCCATCTGGTAGTACAAGAATGGGAGCTATCTTATCAACACAACAACCCCTCAAAATGGTATCTCCAGCTTCAGGCACCAGAGACAAGATGCCTACCAAAGGGAAGACTGGCAACTAGATTTAATTCACATGCCTGGTGGGAAAAATTCCAAATATCTCCTAGTCTCAGTAGATACCTTTACAGGGCCTTTCCTGTGTGAAATAGAAAGACAGAGGTAGCTAGGCTGTTGTTCTCTGAAATGATTCCTAGATTTGGAATCGGCAGTGGCAAATACCTTTAATCCCAACACGGAGGAAAAAGCAGCAGCCAGATCTCCATGAGTTCAAGACCAGCCTGGTCTACAGAGCTATCTCCAGGACAGTCAAGGCTACACAGAGAAACCAAGTCTCAAACAACAAAAACAAACAAATAAAAAGTGTCCAGAATGGGAATTTGTTGAAGTGATCTTTTTTTTTTCTCTGTGTAAAGATTTTTCTTTGTACTATTCAAATGCTTATTTGAGAGCTCCCGAGTGCAGACCAACTTCGCTACTGTTATTCGTATTTTGTAAACACTCCCTCCGTCAGCTTCTGATTGGTTTTAATATAAAACTGACGACCTATAGAAAAGACCAGTAAGAAAGATAGGACTTCCAGGAAAAGAGAAGAACTCTGGGAAAAGAGTCAGATGCAGAGAAGATTTTGCCAATCAGACAGAGGAAGAAGCAGTCTGGGGTGGAAGGACAAACAGGACTCATGGCAGAACTTAGACTAGAATAAATGGGTTAGTAAGTCCTAGGAGCTTGTGGGAACAGCCTAAGCAATGGCCTTAAGCATCTATAATGAATATCAAAAACTGTGTCTTGTCTCAGAGCTGGGGTGAGCATAGAAAGTCTTTACTTTTAAAAATGGGCCTGCTCATTTCTCAGGGCCTGACCAAAGCCTTGGAAATTCAGTATCATATACATTGTGCTTGGCAACTACAAACTTCCAGGAAAGTGAAACTGATTAGGAATCTCTTTAAAGACACCTAAAGAAGCTAAGTCAGGAAACCCAAGCCCGGTGGGTAATATATATTGCCTTGGCCCTCCTGAAACTTAGGAATGAGTTTAATTACCAAGTGTCAAACCTTTTTAATCCCTGTACGATAAAGCTTTCCTGATCAGTGACCTTGACCAGACCCTGAAAATAGTCTCTGGCAATACTCCAATAGATCTGCCTGGCAAAATTCCAATAGATCTGTCAGAACTACAGACAAGGTTTTTCAGAGAAGGACCTGAAGGACCTCCCCCATTTCTGTCCAGGAAACTTTACACACATCAAGACATCAGGCTCCACCTTGCCCACCCTCTTCGGTAGAGCTAATGTCTTGTTATGCTAACCACTCTCAAGGCGTTTGGAGTCATGGGACTTGACACGTGGCTCCAACATACTTGTGTCAAGCCCTGGACTGCTTCTGGCTCTCCTGAAACAACAAGAGACCCCAAGAAGCTACCAGCTCAAATTGACCCTCAAAATATCAACCCCCTCCCTAATTTGATACCTCTGGGCTGTCTCCTTTAGGGAGTGATTTCTCACTGGGTCTGCCACAGTTGCTGCCACCTGACTGTCAGGAGTGCTCCTTCATAGGCTCTGTAGAGCCACTTCACTTGATGGATTTTCATGGATTTTGCGACCCCTTTCTCCATAACCCTGTACCCTCCTCAGAGTCTGAATCTTTCTGAGGCAGATTCTAAAAGATGGATTGACAAAACCATTGCTGAGTGGCAGACAGTATCAGAGATGTGAAACCACAGTGCAGACGGCAGGTGTAATGTCCATCCAGACTTCCTGCTTTCCATTTGGGGGAGGTCTCTCTCTGTCGAGTTCACTGTCTGTAGTTGGAGCTCATTTGTTGGGTTCTGTCACCTCCGGTTCCCTGTGCTCTATACCATACACTTACAATAATTAGTTAAAGGCAAGTGTATTCGTTGGGTTTGTATTGCTGGGATAGATACCATGACCCAAAGCAACTTGGAGAAGAAAGGATTTATTTCAGCCTATTGAGGATCACAAGAAGTCAGGCCCGGAAAATGTCTTTCAGACTTTCCCACACGCCAAACTAATGGAGCTCTTTTCTGAATCAATCTTTCCATTTCCTTGATGGCCCGAACGTGTGTCAAATTGACAAATAAAAAAAAAAAAAAAAAAAAAAAAAAAAAAAAAAAAAAAAAAAAACCTAACCAGCAGATTAAGCTTTAAAATTATGTAATTTTAACCTTAACTTCATTAGCATTAAGTCACCAAGTTATGGGGAAACCGAAAGCAGACCAACGGCGGAATTAAGGTTCTCTACAGCTAAAGTGCTATAGAAGCCAATGGCAATGATTTAATGGGGTCTCTTCTAAAGCTAATGCATTTACTCTAAATGAAGCTCAAACAAGTATGTGCGCACCAGAGAGCACTAAAAGCACGCATTAATGGTCTTTCTACCAAAGGTTTGCTTCCCATTCCTGAAAGGAATTTATGACAAAAGAGCTATTATTTTTCAGTAATTATGGTCTATTCTTCTTAGAACATTGGTTTTTTAAAAAGACATGGTTTTAAAGAAAACAGTCAAATATTAAGGCAATAACAAAGACTGCACATAGTTAAAAATACCTTCAGAAGGAGAGGGTACTTGCAAATTCTTTGTATTGGTGTCACTAAGTATCCTTCCAGGGGAACATCTGTATTCTTCCGTCCTCCAAGCAGCATGCAGTTCTGCGGTGAGAATAAATGTAAGTACATCTGGTAAACCTAAGGCTGTGAGCTAGTCTGTCATAACATTTTATGCTGAGCGATTATGAAAAAAAAAAAAAAAAAAAACGTGTCCTTATATACCATGTTAGAAGGTACGGTCAAGACCCAGTCTTTCACGTTGATTATAGAACACAAAGCAAACCTATGTTCAGAATTTAATTTACATATATTCTTCTGAGTTAGCATGAAGGAGAAGGATTTAGGTAGAGAAAAGGAGAGAGGGAAAAAATAGAGAAACAGACAAAACGGGCATATTTTGTTTGTAGGAAGTACAATGTTGTGCTTGGAGAGATGGGTCTATACTTGAGAGTTAAGAACACTTGATACTTTTGCAAATAGACCCAGTTCAGTTGCCAGTACATAGAGCAGGCAGCTCACAACTGCCTATAACTTGAGTTCCAATGGATGTGACAGTCTTTTTTGGTGTCCACAGACATCTGTACACATGTTGAACACATACAGACAAGTAGGTACATACACATACATCCACAGAAGTAAAAAAATAATAATTTTTAAAAGCCATCATGGTGAAGAAAAGCGAACTGAGAAGTTGAGTTCTGAAATGAAAGTCAGGGTTCAGTACTCCCTAGTGACACAACTTGAAGTCATTTCAGAGTGACTCCCTCTGCCAAATGGGACAATTTAGCCTGGTGGTTCCAAGTCATTCTGTTGCTGCAGTTGTTATGTGAGCAGAAACTGTGGTAGCCAATCTCAGAGGTAGTCAGGGAGGATCTCCACACCAACCATGAGAAGGGAGAATTCTCCACACACAAACAGTTACAGGGCATTGGGCATGAAGCAGCTCCAGCTCACCAGGAGGGTTGGTAGAGAGAAACCACACGGGAGCAAATGACCTATGGTCTGAACAAATGTCCAAAGAAGAAGACCTGCATGAATATTGTGTCTGCATTGCCCGCCAGGGTGGCCACACAAAAGTGCACTTTATACATCAGGCAGGATAGAGAAGCGCTCCAGACAGCTGTACCACGAGGCCAGAATATTCTGTCACTCGTTTATATTAACATTCTATTTGAATTTTGAGGAGGAACCAAGAGC
This sequence comes from Micromys minutus, assembly GCF_963924665.1. Classification (NCBI taxonomy): domain Eukaryota; kingdom Metazoa; phylum Chordata; class Mammalia; order Rodentia; family Muridae; genus Micromys; species Micromys minutus. The sequence goes on from NC_137961.1 coordinate 4,905,342, forward strand.
TGAGAGAAAGGCGTTATGAAAACACAGCACAGGTACCAAGTTGTCCTCTGCACGAGGCAGCCAAGCCTCAGCGCCAATATGTGTACCTAGCTTGGAATGATCACTTCATCTAGACTTCACAGCAGACAGAGCAGCCAAGGTTCTTCAAAACACGTATGGTATTTTTCCTGGGAGAAATTCCTGGACACGATTATTTACACATTATGCTATTCCATGACTGCTTCAGAGTTTCCTGTTCCAACATGTGTTAGCAGCTGTAGAAATGTAGTGACCCTCTTTCACAGCTCTGGCTGAAGGGGCCTGGAAAGTCCTAGGTACTTTTAGCTTTTTCTTTCCACATGTGGTAGTGATTGGGGCGGTGGGGGTGGGGGACAAGTATGTATTCATGCATATTGTGGACACCTATATTTGTAGTGAGCATGAACATTGGTGCACGTACATGCGTGCGGAGGGCCAAAGTTGATGTCAGAAATCATTCTCAATCACTCTTTCATCTTATTCAATGAACCGGGGTCTCAGTGAGATCAACCTCACCATTATAACTGGTCACTCCAGCCAGGTTGCTCTGGGGAATCCTGTCTCTCTACCTTCTAAGGCAGGGTTCTAGGTGGACACTCACTCAGCATTTACATGAGTCCTAGAGAACAGACCATTGGATCATCCTTACTCACAATTTACACAAGTCCTACAGAACAGACCATGGGATCATCTTCATGCTTGCGCAAAAAGTACTTGTCCTGGTTGGATTTTCTCAACCTGACACAAACTAGAGTCACCTAGGAATGGCAAACCTCCACCGAGGAAATTCCTCCATCAGTCTGTGGGCATGTCTGCAGAGCATTTTCTGGGCTAATGATTGTTGTGGGCTGTACGTGATCTGTGCTGTAGCCATAAAAATAAATATGCCCACTGACTAAGTTTCAGGGAGAGCAACAACATTTAAACGTTCCTGAGATAACAGTATCAGCAAAGGCTCGATATAATACCATCATCACCCCAAACCTGCAGACAATATAAATCCCAAAGGATAACTGTATGAATGATGCGTCGATTTTTTAGGAAACTAACACCTGAAATATAATAAAGATACTAATGCTATCTGATGACCTGTGTCCACTTAGTCTCAGGAGATGGGCCATCTGTCTGCTGGAGTGTGCTTTGAGTCACCTAATCCCACATTATCAACTTGTGTCTTCTCCAGTAGGACTTCACATAGATCACAGAGGATCCCACGTGACTCCCTAAAGATAGATTGCACTAAAGAAAACAGTGGAGTTCTTACACTTTACAGAGGGAGCTCCAGAGAGCAAAAATATAAGGAGGTTGGGCCAAAGTGCTAGCACATTTCATAATGTTAGCCTGAGACTACAGTTCTGTATGAGGTCTTCAAGCATACTAGCCAGTAATTTAACAAAGATAATCTAAGAACATATGGGTGGCAGAGAGGACACATTTATCTTTGGCTGCTGGAAAGGGTGGGTCATGTAAGAAGGACCAGGGAAGAAGTCTGAGAGCCTTACCAATCACCTGGCTTTTAACTGCCCTCACCCATATTCAGTCACACTTGGATACATATTTCTGAGAGAGTAGCTCCGACAGTTTGAGCACTCACTGGGGGATCTTACTAAACAATGTTAAACAAGGAAGGTAAACTGAGCAGAGGTATCATAGAGAAACAGGAACTGAGATCGAGTCTAGGCAGGTCACTATGAATAGAACAGGGAAAAAAGAAAACAAAAACAAAAACAAAAAAGGCCCAGTTACTAATTTCAGAGAGAAAAGTCACAGACTGCAGAGTTGCCGTTACATTATTTAAAATGTCAAGTTATTCTTTAATTTTAAAATTATGAGATATGAGGCAGAAGAAATGGCCCAGCAGTTAGGAACAATGACTGAGCTCTTCCACAGATCCTGAGTTCAAATCCTAGCAACGACATGGTGGCTCACAACTATCTCTATTGCGATCAGATGCCTTCTTCATATGTGTCTGAAGACTGTTACTGTGTATATATATATAAACAATAATTCCTTTTAGAAAAATGATGAGATATGTGAAGGATCAGGAAAACATGACTTAATCATAGACAATAAAAACTTTTCGGTGTAGCCAGATATTATATTTAACAAAGACTTCAAAGAGCCATCATAAGTATGTTTAGAGAGTTGTAAGCACCACTTAAATAAACTAAGGGTACTGATGGTGAGCACAGAACAGGAACAGGAACGCTCAACAGAGAAAAGCACAGGAGCCAAACCAAACAGACACTGAATGAAAACTGAACTTCATTAAGCTACAAATAAGTTCATATAAACCATCCAATGAGAAGAGCAGAGAACTAAAAAAAAAAAAAAAAACTGATTAGGGAAAAACAATTCAAAGGCAACAAGAAAAAAAAAACAAAAAAAACAAAAACAGATGTGATCGCTAGAGAGATAGCTCAGCAGGGCCACTAGCTGCTGTTCCAGAGGATCTGGCTTTGGTCCCCAACATCTGCATAGTGTCTCACAACCATCTATAACTCAGTACCAGAAGATCTGACACCCTCCTCTGGCTTCCACCAGCACAACCCATATGTGTTGGCCAAAGATCCATGCAGGTGAGACACCTATACACACCTATACACACCTATACACACCTATACACACCTATACACACAAGAAAATAAAATACTAATAATTATTATTTTCATTTTAATGTGTGCACAACAGGTAATAAAGGAAAAGAAAAATAGTATATAATTTTTTTTCTTTCGGTGTTTCAAGGCAGGATTTTGCTGTGAAGACCTGGCTGTCCTGCAACTCACTTTGTAGACCAGGCTGGCCTTGAACTCAGAATGATACGCCTGCCTCGGTTTCTGATTGGTGGGATTAAACACATGTGCCACAACCTGTGTACATGGCATGTGTACACGGAAACTGTTTTTAATAATGCTTAAAAACTTCACAACTTCTGCTTTATTAAGTTGGAGCCTAGGAGTCTGACCATGTCGCCTGGACTAGTCTTCAGCTCCTGAGCTCAAAAGACCTTCCTACATCTTGCTCACATGCGGTTAGAAGCAAAACCACATTCAACTTGGGCCATACTAAAATGTCCCAACTTGTTTTAAAAAGCAAAAGGTGTATCTAACAAATGAGAAAACCAAAGTGATTGTCATCATCTTCACAATGTAGTTAAGGTGTGGAAAGACAGAGAGAGATAAGGTGTGGAAAGACAGAGAGAGTACTAAGAGTGACAAGAAGATGAAGGTAGATTGTAAACAATAAACAAAGAACAGGTTCACACTCCTCAGAAGCAACATAAGCTGTGCAGCTGAGAAATTCAAGTCAAAATTAGAAAAATCAAAGGTGCAATCAAGGCCCTTCAGAAATGAAGGCACAGACGGCATTCCCAGATAAACTCGCAAAAATGATGTATAGAAAAGATTTGGGTTAGTTACTTTTCACAAGAAATGCTGTCAGTCAGGGTCAAATATACAGGAGCTGAGGTGACAGTCCGTAGTACATACAACACAGAGAAAAATGAGCATGCCTAGGAAAGGAAGTTGTGGCTATGAGCTGTGTGTTGGAACATTTAGAAAACCATAAACAATTGCTCAATGAGAGATAAAGAGTGAATTTCAAATACCAGGAGATCTATCATAACTACAAAGAAAATAGACTTTACCAAAAAATAGCATTTAAGGCAAAAGTGGTTATTTGATAATGATAGATAGAAGTGCAAACATAATAATCATAGATTCAAACATATCTAACAACAAAGTTCAAAGAAAAAATGGACAAAATTGAAGGCCATCAAAGAGAATTACGTTTGGACTCAATACTCCCTTTTTAGGTGGATAAGTGAATAGGAACAATACACAACTTCATTTTTTATGTAAACAATAACACATATTTATAGTTTCACACACACACACACACACACACACACACACACACACATGAGTCATAGTTTTCAACATTAAAAAAAAGAGCTAAGGATGTAGTTCAGTAAGAGATATGATGTTGTTTAGTGGCAACTACTTGCCCACCACGCACAGAGCCTGGACTTCAATGCCAATGTTGAGAAAGACAGACAGAAAAACAAGAGGAAAGGATGAGAGGGAGGAAGGGAAGGTGGAAGAAAGACGGACGAAAGGAAGGCAGGAAGGAAGGAAGGAAGGAAGGAAGGAAGGAAGGAAGGAAGGAAGGGTAATAATGAAAATTCTCAAAACTATGGATGTAATAAAAACTTAAGAAAGACCATTCATGGGAACAGTCTACAACTTACAAGGATTGTCCTCTAAGACCAGCAATAAGGCAATGGTGCCCATTTATGGTATTTCTAGTCAGCAATCTATGATATGTTCTAATCTAGATAATGTAATTAGGAAAAGAAAGAGAAATAAACTTCCTAAATTCATGTAGCAAGATACTGCAAACAGAACTAAGACTGCAAACACTGCTACACCCAAAACACAAATTGTCCCCAAATGATGCTGAGATAATTCTAAGCACAGTGATACCAACATAATAAAACATTTAGGAAAAAAAAAATCACAAAAATGAGCACAACACCCAGGTACAGAGCTCTTCACTATGACAAGAAAAGCATAAACATAATGAAAATATCAATAAATTATATTTCATCAAATTTTAAAACTTTGAATTTTTCAAATGTCAGTATTAAAAAAAAGATAAAAAACAAGGCTGGGAAGAAATATTGGAAAGTATATACTTGATACAGAATTTGCTCCCCAACCTAAGAACATTTATAAGTCTCTATAATGTAAACAATCTGATTTTGAAATACACAAAATATTTAAATAAACACATCACCAAACAAGTCATCTGCATGGCTAGTAAACACAGGAAAGCATTCTTAGTTTCAGATTCAGATGACATTGAAATATTATATACCTACTAGCATGGCTATACCCATTAGACTAATCACACCAAGTCTTGGCAAGGGACAGGAAACCCAAAATCTCAGCACAGGTTTTTGGGGATGACTTAACCATTATGGAAAACAGAGCCACTGTTTCTCAGTTAAATTTACCATATGACCCACCAATTTCACTCTTTGTTTCTACTCAGGAGAATGAGAATTTATACCCCCCCCCCGTCCTAGACAGGGTAGTGCATGAATAATCATGGCAAACACTATAAATAAATCACACCTAATTTCATTAACTGGTGAAACAGATTAGCACAATATGACAAATCTATACAATGCAATTTAATTCAGTAATAATAATTGTATAATAAGATATGTGACATAAATCTGGGAACTAAAGAAACTACTAAATAAAGAAGCCAGGCCCAATGGACCACAGTGTATGCTTCTCTTTGTATAAAGTTGACAAAACTTGAAATCTGATCACTAATCACAACACTTAAGAGGTATATTGGGCAGAGGGGTTACAAATTTTAGGACACCCTGCCCTGCATAATAAGACCATTCAAAATAATTTGCTTTTAAGAAAAGGTTGTTCTACATAGAAAGCAAATCAATGTAGCCTAGAGTAAAGGAGGGGGAAGGGGAGATGAAGAAACAGGAGAAGATGTATAAGTACCTGGGTGTGTTCTAAAGCTAGACTTTTGGGTAATGACCCACCAACTCATCTCAGTTAATCAGATGCTTACAATGACACCCCACAGCTGTCAGAGCTTCCCTTCAAGTATGCTACCTTAAGGAAAGATGACATCAAATCCTGATGCTTTCATGGAAACACAGTAAGGAAAGTGTAGGAGAGCCACTGGTCTACCCTGACTTCCTTACTGTGACTGTCCCACTTCCAGTCCTCCAAGGCATAAGCTGATGATGTAAGGCAAAGGTGAACTCTGACCTAAGTTCTTTGCTCACCAGGAACCTAGGAGACTACACACATTACAGGTCAACCAGAAGAGGGCATTAGCAGTATTTGTCACACACAAGCTCATCCCACATCTGGATGTTTGGATTGTTCATGAACTGGCTTCCAGGTTTGCATGTGCTTAAAAGTAACTCAGGAGAACGTGTCACATGCATTCCTACAGGTAGGGTCCTCAACCAACGCCAACTCGTTGTAACAGTTGAACATGCACTTACCAAAAGAAACGTCCGGATTGTTCTTATTTTGTTCAGTTCAAGAAGCAATTTCTGTGCCTTTTCATGGTTGCTGCAATACTCATCATAGATACGAAACTTGTCCTTCTGTTAATTATAGAACAAAATAAATAAGAATCGCTGTATACCATTGTGAAATTTTAACTCATGAATATGCATGACTAGAGTCCATGAAGGGACAGTATCTCAAGAGATATATTATATACATATGTATTATTTATTTCTCCCAATTCATAAATATAGACTAGAAAAAGAGATAATAGGTTTACCAAAATAAATGTAATAATATGAGTGAGCTAAGTAGTGGCAAGCTCAGAGAATAAAGTTTTTTTTCTTTTGCCACAAGAATTCAGACATGACTTTTTTTTTCTTTTTTTTTTTCTTTCTTTCTTTTTTTTTTTTTTTGACAAAGTCACTTTAGAAAGAGGGAGGAAGCATGTGATAAATTATGCAGAAATTGTGGAAAACATAGCCCTGAAGTCCATGTTAATTAATCCTAGCAACTGTATTTATGAAGGACATGGATGAGCGAGATGATATCCACTAACAAATAACTAAGATAACAATTGACCCCAGAGATACAACGTCCCAGTGATTGCTTCATAGAAAGATGCTTAACACAGAAAGGTCAAGAAATAGTATTATTGCTACTGTCAAACTGCCTTTATTCTGTGAGAAATGAACAAGTCTACAGAGATCCCAAACAGCACTGTTCACTGGAAACGGCCCGGCCACTGATGGACAGAGATGTGATCCATAAAGATCTTCTAGTGGTTTAAGTTGCCAATAAACAACGTAAATAGTGTCCAGTGTTTTAATAAAGAATTTTGCTATCATGATCTCTGGACACCATGTTCTCAAAGGAGTAAAAATTAATAGCTATCGAAGGAGCCCAGTGAAAAATGCAGATAATTTATTGATCAAATATCAGAACAAATATACAGCCCTTTGTAATTTCAGTGACACACAGAACAGTAAGCACTATTTCATATAACACAGGACTCAAATTACTTGCCTCAAGAGTTGCTATGAGGCAGAACAAGAGGAAAGTTCAGAAATAGCTGAACGACATTTATGGGTGAGAGATTCATAATGCAGTGCTAAGGAAATGGCTGTCAGGGGCAGAGTTCCCATGAGCATCCCTGGCCTGGGAAGACAGCTTCTCCAGCTGCCAAGAGGGTCAGATTCTTCTGTGAACGGAAACTGGCTCCAGGAAGTGGGTGTGACCATCACAGCTTCCGGCCATAACTAAGAAATGCATAACTAAGAAATCCTCAGACCTGAGGAGCATCTCCCTTTGAGAGAATTAACTTTATGAAATACAGATTACAAAAATAACCTGTTCATTCCATATAGACAGAGAAACTACAAGATAAATACGTGGAAAACTTATGCAAAGCTTCATTTGGTACATTACTCTTACCTGCTTGTTGAAACGAGACAGTCACTGGGCAACCATTTGATTCAGGGGGGCATTTGGAAAATAAGCATCAATGGAGGAATCAATTGTGCCATTTAAAAAAAAAATTGTCCTTTAGCTCTTAAAAACAATTTTCACTAAGCAGGAGGCTTCTTATTTTGCAAATTGATTGATTACGTAATTCTAGCTATCCGTACAAATACTCAAAACTGATAACAAGGCACGTGTTCCAGACAACTGAGCTCCTGCCCCTCAATGTTTCCACAGCACTGCTGTGGAGAAGCCACCCTGGAGGAAAACCAGTCACAGGAAGCCAGGGTCTGTTCTCCTCCAGGTTTGCTACCAGCCAATTAACAGGGGAACATTCTGAACAATAAAGGGCTCGCAGTGCCATTGTAAGAGTGAGAAGTTTCTGCCTCAAAAGAAAAATGTTCTATGTTTGAGCGAAACATAAAAATCCATTCATTATGAAACAGGCTGAATATTCATTAGAATTCAAAGCTACAGAGGGTGTGAAGAACTAGCTTGTCAGGAAAAAGAAAAGGCTGTTTATCCCTGGAGTAAAATGGATGATGAGAGACTCCCTCCCCTTCTCTGGCTCCGAGGGCAAGATTTCCTTGGCCTTAAAAGACCCCAAACTTCTAGTGTTTCATGCCGAATTCACACACACACACACACACACATTACTCTGCCAAGATGTGATCCTTAAAATCGAGAGTTTGAAAATTAACAGGAAAAGAAATATATCCTACAAAGTGAAGGAAGCAGGTTCCCACTTCCTGCTGCGCATTGGGTTCTGGATGTAAGCATTCTTCTACAACTTTCAAGAACTCCTTATGTACGGCGAGGATCTCCTCGATGTTGGAGAATAACATCTGTAAAATAAATGCAGAAATAGACTGTAAGTGTAGCTGTGAGGCAAATTTGAAAAAAAAAAAAAAAAAAAAAAAAAAGGCCCATGAGGACACAGCATCCTTGAGAGATAGCTACATCATGGCACCTCTGACTTCCATCTAAAAAGCAGAAGACGGGTTTTGAACTTTTCTACTCTGGAGATGAGGACACTATATGGGCACTCAGAAAAAAGCTGGTGGGGCAAATCCCAGCCTACTGGTCCTAGCCTCTTCCCAGAATGTTTGCAAGTAAAAACGTGGGCAGATTTGCTGACAGACTTTCAGAGAGGTCCTCGACTTGACTCTATGAAAGGTAGCCTGGAATGACCCTTCCCTTCTGCTTCTGGCACATGCTCCTTTGTAGAAGTCACAACTGGCTCAACTGCAGGGCCATTGTCGGGTGACAACAGATGGCAGAGGTGGGTGCTACAGAAGGCTAGCAACACGTTGCCTAGCCTGAAACACCCGCACAGATGTTGCCTTCACCTGGAGTCCCTGTCAGTGGAAGGGTTACAGTACACATCAGCCACGGGTTGGAGTTCTTTGCTCCCAGAAGCCTGTTAACTAAAGTTCAAGTGGTAGAAAAGCCTGCAAGTTAGATATGTAATCTAGAAGGAAATGGACTCAGAAGAACTTCTACAAACCTTGGACTTTTATTAATAAAACAAAACAATCAGTTAGCATGGTCAACAGCCACTTCAGAAAAATATTAACCTTTATTACCTACCATTCTTGTGTGTGTGTGTGTGTGTGTGTGTGTGTGCCATGGCTGGGGATTCGTATGAGGGTGGGTGTGGATGGAATCTAGATCCTCAGACACTACATATTCTCCAGCAACCTCTGCCACGTGGGCTCTGAGCAGTGGGTCCCAGGCTACTGTGATTCCTGCAGTGACCTTATATCACACCACCACTCAGCACCCTCCCAGAACCCTTCCCTACGTTTTACAAGAAACACTTATGGGTTTACTTTTGGGTTGGAGCATCACATTCTTTGTGGTCCTGGAGTGAACCATCCAAGTCATTAGAGATTGTAGAGATTAGAATTCACATTTCCCCATTTCTTGCCTTCTTGAGCTGTTCTGGCAACTCTCTGCCATTTGGCCCAACTTTCTCACAGATACTGAAGTTCTTGTCTTACCTCTTATGCTGATTTCTCATCATCTTTTCTTTTTTAAAAAAAGATTTTTTTTATTTAATGTATGTGAGTGTACTGTCACTGTCGTCAGACACACCGGAAGGCATCAGATCCCATTACAGATGGTTGTGAGCCACCATGTCGTTGGTGAGAATTGAACTCGGGACCTCTGGGAAGAGCAGTCAGTGCTCTTAACCGCTGAACCATCTCTCCAGGTGCTCATCATCTTTTCAAATCATTCCATCAGCTTGGTAAACAGAAAGAATTCTCTACGACATGTAACCTGCCCTCTTCCCTTCCTTCTCCAATCCCTAGCTCCCAATTTCAAATTATCAACAGGAGTCACTGCTACACGAACTCACAGTGGAGCTGACACTAAACTGAAGGGCTCACAGGAACAGCTGATGGACACAGCATCATGGTGCCCAAGCTTGGCTGAGGGGCTAAAGCTGCCCGCTCACCTTCACAGTCTCCTCTGTCACGTTTTTGTCAACCTTTGCTGCTGCACACTGGTTCATTCGGTGCAAGAAGGCCTGTGTGGAACAAAAGAAGACATCGTGAGGTCAAACCTCATGTCATAAAATGAGTCAGCACTGAGCAGAATGAAAGTCCCATACAGAACACCGAAGCTTACCACTGGGCATCGTAATGCATACCTGAATACCAGTACTTGAGAGGCAGAGATAGGAGGATTGCCTGAAGGTCCAGGCTAGCCAGACCTCCATAATCATTTCTAGGCCAGCCAAGGCTATGCGGTAAGAACTTATCTTAAGCAAACAGACAAATAAAACTAAAGGTTAAAATTCTAATCGCTGAGTATGTTTTTTGATGATGTGTGAGGCTATTGTGGGCTATTGAGACTCCCCTACCTAGAAATTTTACCACCATTACAATGCTGGGGCAGAGTCAAAAGTGATCAAGTCTATGTGAATTAACTTTAGCCACCTGATCCTCAGAGTTTAAGTGCAAACATTCGGGACCAGGTGCTTCCAAAATTTTAAGTATTGCAGAGCACAGAAAGACCAAAATATAATGAAAAAAATGACATTTCAACTAAAAAGTCAAAAGGATCTGAAATTCTAAAGTAACTCCCTGAGTGAGATGAAGGGAAGGAAAGGGAGAGGGAAGGAGGGAGGGACAGGAAAAGAGAGATGGGTACATTAGAACACTCAGACACATCTGCCCATACCTGCTTTCAGGAAGGATTCGTTCCACCTCTATGTCACCGTAAACATACTTCATAATTCATAAGAAGCAAAAAACTAAGTTTCTGGGATTAGGTCAGAATTCTTCTTTGGCCTATGTGAGGCATAAGACTGAGACACGGGCTTAGAGAGCTGCTCCGGGGTAGGATAATTGCTGAGCAGGCACAAGGCCCTGAGTTTAAAGCCCAGCTCTCAGAAAAGGAAGGGGCTGGAGGAGAGGTGTTGAGTTTAGAATACTTAGGCTGAAATTCTTAATAATAACTAAGCTTTCACTAAAGGCTAAATACAGAAGAATGCTTGATATATAGTGAGCCTTAAACTGAAAGGTTTACAAGGAAAGAGAAGTTTGCATTTAGCAAACTTAGGTTGTGTTTTCAAGATGTTATCCATAAATTCCTGAGTGGCCAGGAAAGATCACATCAAAAACGGAGGCTACTGTTCAACTGTAGATTCTCCAGCAGATCATCACTCCACTGCCTACCTTGAGAACTCTACCACCATGAGCCTAGTGAAGGTATGTTATGTAACTTCTCAGGGCACATAAAGATCAGGGTGCCTCTGGCTATGACAGTTAAAAATAAAAATTACAATAGGAATCATATCTTTGGCATGTTACACTTGTACATCTGCTCATACTATCCTCAAATTATCACCCTCAGGGCATTGCCGGCAAGAACAATGACTGAGAAAGCAGTCCTGAAGACATCTTAACAGCGTGTGCCACATTTAAAACACGCTTTCCTTTAACTTAACAATTCTGTGTCCACGAATCTGTCCTAGGAATATATTCCCACAAAAATACTCATTGGTCATAAAAGTAATAAAACTGGACACAACCTAAAGACCCACCCATACAGAAATCCCAAAATACACTGTGGTGCATCCATATGACAAACTTTGATGGCAAAAGGCCAGTCAGACATGATGGTACTGAAAATAATACCCATCTATATGCATATATGTATATAAATATACATACGTGTATACAGGAGTGATACTCGTGAAAAGTCAAAAATAATTCACAAAGTGGCATACTGACATGTAAATTTTTATGTACACATATGTATGTATGTATATATATATATACATATGTCTATATGTATATACACACACATATATCATATCAATGTATGTTAACACTGAGAAAAAAATGGCTAAAATACTCCAAAACTGCAAACAGTAGCTACTTCTGCCTAGAGGTCAGGAATGAGACTTCTGTATATTCAACAGGTTTTGAACTTCTGGCTGTGAGCATATTATCAGAAACAAAATCAAACAAGGAAGCCCCAGCACTGTTTGTCTTTCCTCATTCATCCAGCTCATACCTTGGGTTTCCTAACTACAAACTAACTCAACTCTTGGCAGTCATCGAAATAAATAAGACACACATAAAAGTATTGGGTATGACCTTCATTTTTATTAAAAACTATGTTATAAATTTTGAACCACCTTATAGCGTTTTGATAATCTTTATAATGTGAAAACCTTTTCACAGTTATACATAGTTGGCCGTGGAAGAAAAAGACATTGTAATCTTGTAGCTTTAAGTTCTCATTTTATGAGTATTATTCAGTTTACTTTCAGATTTGTTTCTCTTGAATACTTTCCAAATCATCATCCCCACACGATCCTGGGCTTTTTCTTCTCAGCTTTACAATAACGAGAATGTTGTTCTTGCCCCGTTTACATTTCACACTGACCACATAGTAAACAGGTAACTGCTCATGCAACAACCCTTAAACTCTACCTCTGCAATGATAAACATTCCTTCATAAACAGGACTCAGCACATTTCTCAAGCACTAAATGAAATCCTGGAAGTCAACTAAGAGTTGGAAGGGAACACGTAAATAAAGTACACCACCTATCCATGTGACACTTGTGTCATCTGTCCTCCGTGGTGTCGGGAACATGGTGCTGAGCTGAACTGCATAGGAAAGGAACCAGGAACTCACTAGCAGGTCTGACCAGTCATTCCTCATGTCCTTGTTTAGACAACAGGAAAAGCAGGCTTTAGATGGCTTGCTGGGAATGTGCAATCATGACAACTCTGGTACTCTTGTAAAATGTTAAGTCTTCTGAAGATCAACAAGAATATGTCTTTTAACAGGCCCTATCAACAGCTTTCTTAGAATCTAAGGACTGGACATTAAGTCTTCTCAGAGCAACTAAAGAGGCAGCAGCAAGTCAGTCAAGAAGGCATGCCAAGGAATTCACACAAAATTCTCTGCATTTCATCAATTGCCCAAGTCCACATTTCCACTGGAATCACATCCTTTCTGCCTTGACACTAAAATGGTTCCAAATATGCTCTAGAAAATAGCATTTAACGCTTATGGTTCACATGCATTGTGTTGTGTTTAAGATGTGGAGTGATCTAAATACAGGCTGACAACACTTCCTAGAGCCCTAAGAACGAAGGCCAGTTTCATTTGCACTATGAGGAGGACTCACGTGTCTGATAAAGCAGATCCAGAGCCCACCTTCCCATTGACACTGCCTTTCTGACCTTTCCAAAGGCTGCCAATAACAGTCAGAGGGGCTATGGGGTGAATTGAACTGATTCTCTCATCTCCTCTTTTGTTTCAATTCAATATCAAATAATAGTCATCTTTGTAAGTGACCCCTTTACCCAGCAACTTAGAGTTTTATAGAACCTGCCAAGATACCTTACCCCCAAGAGTCACAACCTAGGTTTCAACTGTGGGAATGTGAGCAGGTGGTCGGACAAAATAGACAAACCAAATTTGGAGAAGGTGAGGCTTCCAGATGCTTCTCCAAGGACCTTGTAGCACACATGTGTGTGAGTACGTGCCCCCTTTTTTCTTCATTCCAACAGTGCTTTCAACACATTCTCTGAGACCACGGTAGTATGGGCTCTTTCCCCAGCTGTGAGCAAATGCTTCATTTTCTCTGTATCTCTCCACATTGTTTTCTTCTAAGTACAAGGTAGGCAAAAGCTTATATTAAATGTCAAATTTCAAAGGCTAACTAAAGTTTGATAGCACTAAAATATCATAGATTTGCTACCAAGAGAAGAAACTCATTAGATGAGAAAAGCAAACCCATTAGATAGACGAGAAAAACACAAGAATCTCTTTCTTGACTCTTAACTGTGTTGCTACCATTCCATAGCATGGAAAGCCCACATGGCCTCATTCTTGGCATGCATTTGCATTTGGAAATTTCAAGATTCTAATGTTACCTCCTTAAGCTCATTTTTACCTTTCCTGGGAAGCTTGAGCAGTCTAGATGCAGAGAGAAAGGGAGGGATGTAGTCAGCAGATATAGGATAGGTCTAAAGAAGTTTCTCGGAATACAGGAGACAGCATAGAAGGTAAATTAAAAATGATTGCATCCAACAGCCCTTCACACTTTGCAGTGAATTCTCCTCATCTGAAATGCACACAAAGGACATTCTTCACACGGGGAAGGTTGGTTTGTTTGTTTGTTTGCTTGTTTTAGGATTTTTAGATTTTTTTGAATATTTGCACACACACAAGGTGAGACACATTGGTGACATGATCGAACTTGAACTTGATTTACGTGAAGCACGAGACTAGCAATCGCAGCCCAAAGATAATTTCACACATTTTTAAAAGTAATTTTGTGCATGAAACAAGCTATGGGATTTCCCACTATTGAATCATGCTCATGTCAGAAAACATTCTGCCTTGGGACTTGCAGAAGAGGTGGGCTCGCCTTGCGGTGGGCTTCCTGAGCACAGCTTCTGTGAATACTTCCTGTCGTCCCCAGCCTCACTTCCTGACTCCTCGGCTCTGGAGAGGGTGCGCTACCTTTCTCCTGTGTTTCCTTATGGCAGAGTTAACATCTGCAGTCTAGAAGGTGCTTTAATAGCAAGCTGATCAGGAAGTTCAGCAGTGTGTCTGCTATGTACCAGGCACTGTTTGGGGCAGCTGTATTTCTTTAGGTAGGCAAAGATGGTGGTGAATCCCAAAGAGCCTTTTCTGAATATATCTGTTAATATCTAACATACTACAGATTAAAGCAGAATCGATGTAACAATTATTAATTCAATAGATTCATTTATTTTAAGATATTTAAAGTTAACAATAAACCTGTTATATATTAATATAAATAACATCTTTTCAGTTTTAGGAAGATATTGGGTTTTTTTTCCCCCAAAATAATTTCTGTGAGAAGTTTTGTTCTTGAAGATGCCAAGGTGGGTCAGCGTGGAGAGTGTGGATGCTCAGACGCCACACTCAGTCTGAGCAGCTCACAAATTATAAATCCACATCCAAGGCATCGAAAACCCTCTTCTGGTCCCCGAGAGTACCTACCTGCACAGACACACACGGCTCAGGCACACATTTTAAATGTATTTGGCCTGAGATGCTTGCAATTTTTAATTACTACCTTAATAGAAGACAGCTGGGTCCCAATGTGTGCTAAAATTGTGATATATTGTTTCAGTGGAATTATCAACAGAAATTACAACCTATTATAAGTGTACAGAAAAAATATGTTTCTGATAACTTATTCAGATAATCATGGATGTCCTGCTTACATGACTTACCAAACTCAATTAACTATAATTTCTTAAAACTTAATAGTAATGTGGAATCTGAGCCCAAACATAGTGAATAAAATCACTGATACATTAAAATCCACTGGTCTACCGTAAAGGAATTTTATATTCATGGGGGAGTGTTTAAATTTTCATTGTTAATTTGGTGATAATTTAATCTACTCCTATATATTGACATATGTCATTACATACTACTGAAAAAAATCACATGTGTGACTATCCGTATCTAGATCACCAGGAAAATCTTTAAGTGCCAGGGAGCAGTCAATGCCCAGCGATAAATGCTCATTTCCTACAACTCATCTTTCACTTGAAAACATGAATTCTGTCACTGCCAGCAAATACCAGGAGCTGTTTCTCTAGAAGTGAGAGGCTCACTTTGCTTACGGAGCAAATGAATGCCAGATACTTACATACCCTAGAATACAAACCATGGTTTGTCTTGAAATCACTATTTCAAATAAATATGATGTTTTCCAGCAACTCTACATAGTGAGGTTCAGAAAACTGAGACCCTGTCTCAAAAAATAAAAAAGATAGACAGACAGACAGGCAGACAGACAGGCAGATAGAACGTTCAAATAAGCTTGTGGAACAAAGAGGCAATTTGCTCTTCGGTAGATGGCAGTCATTTCAGAACACAAACTATGCCCTGTGAATTTCTTTAGTATGTTCTGTCTCTCAGAACATTGACAAACAATATGGACTATAGTCCATGATACAGTTTTCTTGTCCATCCATGGATGGAAAGGGTTCCCAATCCTGTTGATGGTTGGAACTGGATAATCCTTTTGTTGTGGGGAGATGTGCTGACTATTCCAAGGGTGGTAGTGGTGGTTTGTTTCTTTTCTTATGCCCTGAATCATAACTATTAAAAAAAAACTCGTTGCACATCTTCATCCTCTGAACTGCACCTGCCTAATGTAAATAAGCTGCATCTTTTCATCTTTAAGAGAGATGATCAGTTGTCCCTCAGCTACCATGGCAACATTCCATCCAGGAAAAAAAAAAAAAAAAAAACTTCAAAATCTTGGAGATACTAACCCATCTGTTACTCACTTCAGTACTATTTAAAGCTCATCCTCAAGGGCACTGATCAATCTAAAAGTCATTCGGAGAGAATCCACAACACCTGGATTACTGGGATCAAAGCCTAAATTACACTAACATCTAAACAATCAAGTGC
The DNA here is from genome assembly GCF_963924665.1 of Micromys minutus. NCBI lineage: Eukaryota > Metazoa > Chordata > Mammalia > Rodentia > Muridae > Micromys > Micromys minutus. Next base: position 4,921,819 of record NC_137961.1, read on the forward strand.
CAAATTCTCCAAGGACAGTCATCTATGTTTCTGCTCAGTCCTGGGCTAAAAGCACTTGTTACATCATTGACAGCCTTTTTACATGGGCTCACCTATCGAATATGATGTTTTACCCCTATTTCGGAGTAATTATTAATTCCAACTGAACCTCATGATCATCTCAGAGGCAGATTATTTTAGTCATAGTCTCTGTATTTAAAGATAATCAAGGGGCTGTAGAGAGATGGCCCAGCAGTTAGGAGCACAGGATGTTGGCTCCCAACTTTTTGTAATGCCCATTCCAGGGGATCCCATACACTCTTATGGTTTCCATGGACACCAGGCACATACATGCTACACAGACATACATGTAGTCAAAACATACATACATACAATGAAATAAAAAGAAAAATCTTGATGAAGATAAAACAATTTAACATTCTCTATTTGACCCCAACAAGTCAAAAACCTTGTAAAAACAGTGTTTTCTTGGATGTCTCCATCACTTGTTGGTACGTGTGAGGAACCTTATGCACCAGACACAGGACTTTAGAGATGCTGAACAGGAGGCTGGCAATAGTGAAGGTGAATCAAAAAGGAAAGAAATGCAAGTCTTACCAGTGAATTGTATAGCTTTACATTTAAATGTCAAATGCAAAATAAACGAGACTGGAGAGATGCCTCAGTATTTAAGGGCACTGATTACTTTCCCAGAGGTCTTAAGTTTAATTCTCAGCAACCACATGGTGGCTCACAGCCATCTGTAATTGGGTCCAGTGCCCTCTTCTGGTGTGTCTGAAGACAGTGACAGTGTACATATATAAAATAAATAAATCTTTTTTAAGTGACTCTAAATCATTTTTTCTCTCTTGTACTTTTCATTAATTTTCTCTTGCTTAAGCTTTGTTTCTGAAACTTCAGTTTCTACAGATTCATTACATAGCACAGTCAGTAAGTTTGTCAAAAAGATATTTAGCTTCTACTGGCCCAGGGCAATAATTGTTCTAATGCAGAGGTGAGGAGCACCACAGGTCTTCTTTTAAGGACAGTACGATACAGTTAAAACATTCTCTCAGGGTTGGGGAGGTGGCTCAGTCAGGCTTGTGACTGCCACACATGCGTGAAGACCAGAGTTACAATCCCAAAGCATTCACGTGTCCCAACCCTGGAAAAGCAAAGGCAAGAAGAGCCCTGGAGATGAGCAGCCGGTGACTGGTAGAACGGGCAAAGCTCCAAGTTCAGTGAGACACCCTGTCTTAAAAACTTCTGGGAAAAGGCACTGGTGAAAGAGGCTGGGGGCCAACACCAAGAGAAGCAGACGAGGGTCTATCTTCCTCAAGAGCACCACCAGCTTGGAGCTAAGGGAGCCATATATTCACTTCATTTTGTCACAAGTGTCCCGTTTCTCCATCTTGCCTTTCACGGAAGCTGGTGGTCAGCAGCTAGCTTACAGGCGGTCTTTTAAATTGAAGTCTGTTTTGCTCATTTTTTTTTTTTTTTTTTTGCAAACTGAGCTCTGCAGCCTTTGCAGTCTACAGCCACAAGCTTGGAATTTTGCCAAAGTACTCTTGACTCCTACAAATATTTAGTACTGATCATTCCAGAGCTGTAAGTTTGAAAATGCCATTTGGTTTTCAAGTGTTTAAATAAAACACTACTTTTTTGAGAGGATAAAGCTTAGTAAATACTCCTAAAAACGTGGTGCCCTGTGTTACTTAGCTCTTAGCCTTGCCAGAGTCTAAAGTCGAGATACTAACTCTTGGATGAGAAGCTAACAATAGCTCTGGAACTTGTTGGCACAAACACCAAATAAACTCATCTTGACTTTTGACTAAGATTTTTAATAAATTAGTAACTTTTGTCAATACTTCTTCTTAGCATATTTATCCTAAGAATTTGATTCCTGAGGATCCTGTTTTCCTGGTACTGTTTGGGTTGAATGATATCTCTTTCCGACAGTTAGATATACAAGCCGGTTCTAGGGAGAAGACAGTTAAAGAAATCAAGGAAGATAAGAAGAGAGCATGTGGTGGTAGGCTGTTTGGAAGCCTTTCAAAGTTTACTCTCCAAATACCTCCTCCAAAACATCTGGAAATGCCCTCTAAATTCACATAGGACCACAGGAACCTCCTGGAGCTCTCATAAGAAGCCATAGATTCCAAGTATGGATTTTCTTATCCATTAAATCCCACGAGTGATAAATCCCCCATCTCACAAAATGATGGGGGACTGGATGGCGGTATTAGAGCTGGTACATTGTGTCACACACAGGGAAGCTCAGTAAATGTTTTCGACTTCTGTTGCCCTTATCACTAGCAACTACTGGTCAACCCCAGCCACAGTCCTATCACTTCTACTGCTTATAAGCTGTGAGTGTGAAATGTTTTTCTGAACACTTGGTCTCCAGCGGGCAGTGCTACTGTGGGAGTTGGAGACAAGCTGGTAGACAAAGCGTTGAAAGAGGTAGCTTAGGCGGTTATCAGAGGCCCGGTCTACACAGAGGGCTCAGCTCTATGGTCAGCTAACACACTGTGAGAAAAACACCTTATCCTCTCACAGCCAAGCAGTGACTGGTTCTCACTGCCAGGAACACTGCCATACCCTTCCATACCTTGAAACTGTATGCTAAAACACATGACCTGCATTCAAAGTGCAAAGTAGGATTTTCAACAAGTGAGTATTTATTGAAACCAATGATTTAAGCCAAATTATCAATAAATTGAAGTCATGGTATTTTTAAGTATTGTTCTCTCTAAACATTGGGTCTATGTGCTAAAGATACCAGTCTACCCTGACTGGTATTTTGTGCAGATATTATGCATACCCATAATACTCAGATATTGTGCATATATTTTAATCTTTGTATTTGCTTCCTGAACATTCCAGAAATCTATAAAGTTACCATAAATAGGATGGCAGAGCTGGAGAGAACAGTCAGGTATTAAAGTGCTTGCTGTGTAAGTATGACACCTAAGTTCAGATCCCCAGCACCTGTAGAAAAAGTCAGACACAGTGGCTGATGTCTGTAGCCCTGGCACAGGGAAAACGCACGGGCAGATCTCTGGAGACTGCTGGCCAGCCAGTCCATGCCATCAGCAAATATTGGTTCAGTGAGGAGCTCTGTCTATAAAATAAAGTAAATCAAGACTAAGGAATCCTCCCAGCATAGACCAACCTCTGACCTCCACGTGACATATGCATGCACACACACACACACACACACACACACACACACACAAACACAAATACATATATACACAACACACACTGTAAATGTAAACTACACACATGAATCAGTAGGGGCCAGAAACAATGCATTCAGATCAAGTTACAAATGTAACTGAGTTTTCTGTCTAACTACCTCAATGGTACTGTTCAAGGTACCATCAAAGCAGTACAACCTCTGTGAAGTTGGACCAGCACAAGCCTTTAGCTTCAGATCTGATCAAATGATTCACAGAGGCTCATCAGAAAACCAAAGGCCAGCCAGGGACCTTCTCTTCAAAGCTGTCATAAGATGAATACTCTAACCCACCCATGCTGTCTAGTACTAATGAGCCCTCTTAACAATTGTAATTTATCCGGCTGGCTTACAAGAGAAAATCAAAATAGACTCCCTTGGGTATGATGCATATTTTGAATTTTGATTTGGTCGTTTGGTTGTTTGTTTGTAAAGGAACTTAATGTAATAAAAAATAATAAAATTTTGATTGCATTAACAAAAACAATCACAAAGATAGGAGAAAAAGAGAAAGGGACATTTCAAATGTGCCGTCATTTTTCTGGTGATATCTTACATAAAAGTGTGTTTTAGTTTCCAGAGAATTTGACACTTTTTTTTCTGGCACACAGATACATAGGAACAAAAACACTCATACACACAAAACACGTGTGTGGGGCTGGGGTGGGGTGGGGTTGTCATTTGTATACAGGTGTCTGTGTAAGGCACAAGATGGCATAAGATCTCCTGAAGCTGTAGGTAAAGATATCTCTGAGACACCTGGTGTAAAAGCTGGGAACCGAACTTGGATGCCCTGCAGAAGGGGCAATCACCCTTAACTGTGGAGTGCCCCCTCCAACCCCAGAAATGAATTTCTGAAAGCAGCTCATACACTCATGTGAATGCCTTCATGATTTCCCCCCTTAGTTAGGCATTGTCCAAACTGCTTTATTTTTAATGCTGTGCAAATATTTATGCTTCGATGAAGACAGACCATTGTGCCTTTGACATAATACTTCACATTGTGCCTGTTGGGAATTCACAATGATAGCACATAACTTAAATAGCACAGCACAATGAAAGAAAAGGCCAAGCGGGAAACACAATATAGATAATATTTTCAAGCACTGCTTTTGCACCAGCACAGGAAACTGGTCGTTTCCCGAACTTAAAGTGCAGAGCACTATTCCTGTTCAAGCCCTTATTCAAGAGGCCTGTACCAGTGGAAAGGAAATGTTGGCAGTGGGGGGCAGAAAACACTCACTGAAAGGAGTCAGGATCCAGCAGAAGTCCTGCCCTCCCTGGCACCCCTGACCTCTCTTTTCTACCTATGATCTAACTTAGTGCAGAATCTCATGAGCGCCAGGAGGAGTAGTTATCTTTATGGGAGACATCTTGTTCAATTAATAAGAAGACTTCGGTTTTATTTTTTTCAACTTGAGATTTATGTACCTGAGAAATATAGGAGCTAATGTGACCCTTTCCTTAAAGCTAACTACAACACGTAGGCATCCACATCTTGGAAACCTTACAGTGTAAATTGGTGTTCATTGCTCCTGACTTGGCACATCCCTTTTCCTCTCTTCTTAGAACCCAATGTTATTTTTAACCTCTTCAGTCACTAAAACAGTCACTCCCTAGTTTATCACAATATCTCCTTTCTTTGCAATTTCTGCTCTCTCTCTCTCTCTCTCTCTCTCTCTCTCTCTCTCTCTCTCTCTCTCTCTCTCTCACCCCCAAAATAAAAACCAGGAAGCAACTGAAGTATCTCAACCTATCTGGCTAAGGTTTACCCGTAAACATTCATAATACAGAGATGACCAGAAAGCAGTATCTGAAAGGAAGCATTTTTTTTTCTCTTTTTAAGATCTTTCTTTTTATTTTATTTATGGCAATAAGATTATTTTTGTATTGGATAGCTTTTGTACTGACATTTCAAACGTTATCTCCTTTCCCAGTCCCCCCCCATCCTTCCTCCACCTGCTTTTATGAGGATGCTCCCTCTCCCACCCACCCACTCCCACTGCAACACCCTGGCATTCCCCTATACTGGGGGAAAATGAGCCATTACAGGACCAAGGGCTTCTCTGTGGGAAAATGCCAGGTGTTGGAAGAATAGGCTGCCACTGCCTGCCTCAAATCAAACTCTCCCAATTACCAGATAAGCAACTTCACCACCTGAGGCAGCATTTTCTATTTCTGAAATAAAACTCATATCTCTGTAATTTTGTGATTGCTATAGGGGGGAAAAGGTGTGTGTGTGTGTGTGTGTGTGTGTGTGTGTGTGTGTGTAATGAGACAGAGACAGACAGAGAGAGAAAAGTAGTCATATCCAAGAAACTACTATACATGTCCTCTGTTAGTTTTGTATTCTAATGTTCATCACCAAATGCACTTTACCAGGTTTGACTTGACCTTCAAGAAGAAAAGTCGACTAAGTGTGTGAACCTCGACACAGACCTCTAATCCCAACGTTGGAAAAAATCAGGAGTTCAAGCTCATCTCTGGTTATGTAGGGAGTCAAAGGCCAGCCTGGGTTACGTGAGACCATGGTCTGAAACAAAACAAACTAACATAATGTAAAGATGAAGAGGGAGAAGAGGAGCTGGGGCAGGAGAAAAAGGGAAAATCAGAATAATCTGGTCACTATGACAACCATCTGTAATGCCAGCATCATGGAGAGACGGTGGAAAAAAGATGGCAGGTTGCAGGCCAGTCTGGGAAATACCGTGAGAAGGTGTCTAGCTGCCTACCATAGCCACACACTGTTCTGATCTGCAGCATTGCCCGGCAGCTTAGAGAAACAGGTATTGTGTGTGCACACAAATATGTACAACTTGAAAGCTTTCCCAAGATACTCATAATGTTTCTCCACAATCTGTCCCGTCACACCATTTGAACAACCTGGAATGAGACATTTGCTTATACATCTTAAAAATACGAGAAAGGGGGAGGGTAGATAAAAATTAAAAACTTTTAGGGACAATAATCATTAGCCATCCTACTGTTTCAAAAATTGGGAAAATAAAATACGAAATATTAGGAATTCTTCTCCATGTCTCATGAATAAAATAGGAGGCAGCAAAATGTTAGTAATGAGCTCATTTCCACAGACATTGGCTCACTGCCCTGTCAACAACTGAATATTCATGGAGCAAGGCAGGCATAGGAAAACCAGAAAAACAACCTGTGAAAACTGAAAATTATGTCATGTAGGTTTTTGGGGGTTTTTTTGTTTTTTTTTGTTTTGTTTTGTTTTTTTGTTTTTGGCTTGTGTCTTATTCAGTAACAAAGAAAAATCTAACATCCGTGTATAGTTTATCTATTGCATTAATAACCACAGAGATACAACAGGCTTGCACAATCGCTACAAAAGGGAAATGCTTCTCAGCACACCTATCGTCTTCCCTGTTACCTGGAAAGCGGGGATCTCTGGCAAAGGGCTGCCTGTGAAACCTGGAGGCGCTAAGGGAATGAGTCACAGGGATGTTTGCCAAGGACCAATGGACAAAGACACCAGCCACTGCACTGATGAAGTAAGGCCTTGTGCAGACGCCAAGGGTGAGCTGGGCACAGTAGGCTTATACTTCTAGAGTCACCAGATCTCAGGAAGAGGTCAAAAGAGAAACCAAATTATACTCAATTTCTAAATCTGATTTAAAATGTCATATCCTCACCCTTACCTTAGAAAACAACCTAGGAGGTCCCTAGTTCCCCAAATAAGAGCAGAGACAGACCCAAGCCACCCTGACTGGCTGAACTGACTTTGCTCCTCTCCAAATGGAAATCATGAAAGTTGAATAACTTTATATTTCTGTGTCAGAAGAGTGTTCATAGAAGAAAAATATTCCAGAAGTCCCTCCCTCTCACCCTAATTCCAGCAGGTATGTTAATATGACCACAAAACAGAACCTAGTGCTGACAAGCCCCCACTTCAGTTACTGAGGTATAGCTGTTACAGGGCTAAGGTCCCCGGACACCACACTACCCCAAGTTCCACTCCCCCCACCTCAATGATCTTTTGCCACCCTAGGAATTTAGATGCCGAGAAGACTCGAATTGTTTTAATCAGAAGCTTCTGTGTGGAGAAGCGATTGTACAGAACACATTGGCTCATACAATAAAAAACCAAAGCTAAACCTTGCAAGAAGTTTCAACCATCTTAATGATTTCACTTGGTTAAACGTGACAGAAAGCCACCTTCTCATTGCATTTAAGGTCTGCTCTGAAAGAGAATCTAATGGGCCCTAAAGGAGAACCTACTATTGTTCTGCTAAGTGAACACTGCCTCTGAATATTACATTCGGACACCTCCTAAATACTCATATTTATAGCCAGAGATCAGTGCTCTCAACTCTCAGCAGAGAGGCTTCTTTTCTGCAGTAGACAAGGACACGCCACTGGTGACGTGGAGGGTGTATGAGACTGTGCCGTAGTCAGCCCTAAATGGAACCTCTGTATCAGACCTGTGCTCAAACATCAGAGGTCATTCCAGAGGAGAAGACAGAGACAGTGGGAAGAGACTGTTGGGAAACAGTGTTTTCAAGACACAACAAGGCCATTGCACACATGAACTCAAACAGCTATGTTACATGCACAAGACCTGCACAAGGCCAAGCCAGCCCAAATCCCAGCACAAAATCCCTCTGCTAGCGAAGGAGCTACTGGACATGAGGACAGACAGAGGAAAGAGTCAGCTTTCTTCAGGAATACGGTTCCTGATGGATGTCCAGTGCTGCAGGGGACAACCTGACACCTCTCTATGCACTGGTGGCTCTAAGTGGATGCAGCGGATTTTACAAGGTCCACATGATACTGGAAGAGATTAGTGATAAGAGAGTTATGGGAGGAGCTGGAGGGAGATGATGAGTGGATTTGAATTTCTGTAACAGCACTCTCTCTGCTGTCACTGTCCCAGCGATCATAGTTCAAGCAGCCACATAACTAAACATCACAGTCATCAAGTAAACTATGCAATGCTTTGCTCAAGCCAAGAGTTCAACAAACTGTGTGCCACTGTGTAGTGGCATTATCGGGCCCCATGGACTGGGAACTTCTCTAACCGTGGTCCAGGTGAGGAGCTGAATGTGTGCCTGGCAGGCTGCTTGAGAGAATGGCTGCTCTAGAAAGAACCAACCTGCAAAGCAGGCAGGCAGTGGTGTGCCTGCAACTGAAGTTTGTTTAGAAGAAGGGAAGGCAGAAAAGGGGGTCATTTGATAAGGGAAAGGACAAACAGAAGGGAGATAAGAACAGGTAACGGAGGATGAACATGATGAGGTTACATGGAGGCACGTATGAAGATGTCTGGATGAATTTTGTTCAATTTACCAAAAAATTCACCAAAAACTGAGTTAATAGATTTAGTTGGTATAAAACACCCCTTAAAAATATTGCCAGAATGTTCTCTCTCTCTCTCTCTCTCTCTCTCTCTCTCTCTCTCTCTCTCTCTCTCTCTCTCTCAATGTTCTTTCTCAAATACACATCCTGGGTCTTCATGGGTCTATGAGTGGGGATGAGTATGGTTGAGGCTAGAGAAGAGGAGAAAAGCAGAGTTGAAGGAAGGGTAGGGGCAACAGCACACGGGTGATAGGACAATGGGAAGGAGGATGCAGGGGGAGATGAATGAGGCAGAGGGTGAGGTGGTGGTTTGAATACACTTGGCCTTGTTGCAGTAGGTGTGGCCTTGTTGGACAAAGTGTATCACCTTGGATGAGGGCTTTAAGACCCTCAAATGAGATGCCTGGAAGTCTGTCTTCTCCTAGCTGTCTTCTGATCAAGAAGTGGAACTCTCAGCTCCTCTAGCCCCATGTCTACCCGTACTCTGCCTGTTCCAGCCTTGATGATAATGGACTGAATCTCTGAACCTTCAAGCCAGCCTCAATTAAGTGTTGTGTTTTAGAAGAATTGTCTTGGTCATGGTGTCTGTTCACAGCTGTAAAACCCTGAGACGGGTAAGGAAAAGATACAAGGAGAGGAATTTACAAAAGAAAATTCTGTATAAAAGTGGTACAGTGAAACCTAGTACTTGTTATGCTAATATAATAATTAATTACTTATGAACAAGCTAATGGTGTCTAAATTTCTTAAGTCCACTCAGGAGAGCTGGGGAAAAATAAAGTCTCTGCTGATACACAGAGCTTGACTAAGTACATGACTAAGACATCATAGAGCAAGGGCAAAGTAGGGCTGCAGATCATAGTTTGATTACCATGCTGCAAAACAAAGAGGTGTTCTGATCAGCAGCAGCAACTCCAATTCTGACCCCAGTAGAACAAATGTACAACATATCCAAACAAGCAGAGGACACACCCTTTAAAGATGCCATTAATAAAAATTAATATTATCATTTACAATAGTATTAACAAACTGTTCAGAAATTAAACCATTATAAAGAATATAAGGAAAGAATAAAATATCTCTACAATTAAAGTTAGACACAGGCCAGAGGGACATAAGAAGTAAAATTACTGGAGAGGGAAACCTGCCTGTGAACTATAAAGTCTGATTATTTTTATTGATATGATTGATTGATATTGCTATGAAAGAAAGATATTGATATGACAAAGTATGATATTTTAAAGATACAATTCTTTCAGCGTTGACTGATGGATACACTACAAACCCAGACAAAATATCAAAATATCAATAGTTTGTTTTTTTTTTTTTTTTTGAGAAACTGCTAAGTAGTATGTAAAATTTATACCAAAAAAAGGTAAAACATTCAGTGGATAATTTATATTCCTTGATTTCAAGAATTATTATAAAGCCACAGCAGTTGAGACAAATATAGCCATAGAGTAGGTAAATAAATATACGTATGAAAACAGAGGTAAATCCGCAGAACACAATATAAATCAAATTATTCCTAAGCTGAACAGCTGCCAGCCTTCTTCTCTCATATGCTATTAAATAGTAGTAAATTCTTATGGATGATACAATTATAATTTAATTTATAATGATAAGTTAGCTAGTAGAGAAACAGATTCAGACATAAAGAAACAGCCTTTACCTTGAGGAGTAAAATCCTGAAATACATCAGAAGCGAGAGTTTAGTGTGAGGAACCATCATTTAAAGAAACAGCTGTGAAAATCCTAGACAGAACACCCACCTTGAAATACTTAGGAATCTAAGATCCCTTTAAATAATAGTTTCTTTACCACTAAAAATAATGAAAACATTCAGAAATTCGATTCTAACCATAACCAGAGGAGGGTTTCAAATGTTTCAAGTTCTGAGACAAAGTTCTCCATTTTTAAGAGCCTATATTTTTGCAAGTAAACACTGTAATGTTATAACACTAGAAATTCCCACTGAATTGTGGTCAGTTGAAGTTTTCCCTTGAGAGTAACAACTTACACTTTCCCTGTTTTGGTCCAGTGCCACATTTCACACACACACACACACACACACACACACACACACACACACACACACACACACACACACACCATAGCCTCAAAAGAATAAAGTTTTATTTCTCCAACAAAAAGACAGCTCCTATTATATTCAGAACGACCCACACCAAAGGAATCTGAACCATGGAGCATGCCCGCTATGGAAAATGACCTCTTGTCTGACTTGAAGCCAAAATGCCAGCTTCAGATCCTTCAGTTATGCCACCATTAAGGACAGTGTGCAGTGAGACACACTGTGCTCTTTGTAAGAATTCCGAACACATTGCAGCCTGAATTAGGAGCCTAAAAGAGAGACCCACATCCTACAAGTTTTACCACTCCCTGGGAAGAAATGGTTTTGCAAAAGGAAGAACATCCAGTCAAGTGACATTTTAAGCAATTCCCCATAAAATCATGAGACGCTCTTTCTCCAAGTTTTAAAATGCTTCTCAGCCCAAGAGCTTATTAAATGAAGTCCTGAAGAAACCTAAATCATGCTTCTCAGCCGAGACCTGCACACACAAACCAGAAACTAACCCTTGAGAATAGAACAACTCCACGACACTAACTGTAGCAGCATAGCATCCGAGATGCCAACTTCATTGTCTGTGACATCATTCCGCCATCATCATCATCGCTGGACCACACCACAGCAAGAGAACTGGGCAAGTACTCTGCACCTAACCTTCAGACCAACCTGTCATTCTGTACCCACACATTAGCTCCCTGTTCAGTCCCCACTCCCAGTCCACACAAGTTCCAGTGAGGACAGGACAGTCTGTTGACGGTGTGAGCTGTCCCTCCTCAGAGCTTGGGTGCCTTCTTGGTGCCTTTGCTGAGGTCTGGCTTTATCAGTTATTACATTCCTGCCTAGGACTAATTACTAAGGCTTAAGGCTAGTGCCACTCTGGGCCAGTCCCCAGCACGAAGAGCAGCTTTGCTCCAATTCTGCTTTCTCCTTTGGTCGTGAGTCGCTTGGAGCACTTGAACACAGCCATCCCATTGGATATGCTTGGCTTAAATTCTATCATTTCCTTAGCTGTGTGCTTCATCATATTCTCTGAATTCTTTTTATAAATTTACAATAATCGTGGCTTCTTCTTAGAGTTGTTGAGAAAACCAAACACGGTTCTACTATCTACCAAATAACACACCCATAGTAAAAGAAACAAAAACAAAGGTGGACTTGGATGTCCTTCCTTTTAGTCACTGAGCAGACAGGGACCTTGGAGAGCATGCAGCCTTTGGCCAGCAAGAGATCCTTAGATTCCAGGGGAGCTGCACAGAGGAGCACCTCAGCTCCGACTCTTGTCTAAGTCTAACGAACACTGTTCTCACTGGGTACGCATTAAGAGCATCTGAGGAAGGCTTAAACTCCAGCAGTACCTGGGACTGAGCCTAGTGAGAATCTATTGGTGCGGATGATGTTTTCTATTGTTGTGTCTGTTTTCGTTGTTTTGTTGCTTTTAGGGGTTTTTGTGTGTTTTGTGTGCTCCCATTGGTCTCCTGCAGAAAGCCAGAGAACCACTCAGACAGCCATGGAGCAGCTCGGAAGATGAGCACTCTGTAGGTTCGATGGCTGAAGAATTTAACAAGCTTGCAGATAAACAACTTCGGAAGCCCAAATCCCAGAACTTACAGTCCATCCAGCAGAAAATATCTCGTTTATAAACATGACTGCATTTTGATCTTATCAGCTGCATATTTAAGAAACATGGGGGGTAATGGTTTATTGAATGTGCTATGCCTTAAAGTGGATCCCCTCAAAAGTCACTTCCACCATTGAGTTAGAGTACTCTTAAATCCAAGAATGTACCAACATTAGCCACGCTGCATGGGGTAATGTGACAACAACTGATAAAGCTGTTTGTACCCAATTCCAAGCCACCATGAAATGTAGTCAGTGTTATTTTAAAGGCACTAATGTGGGTGTTGATCTGATCTCTGTACCAACTTGACAAACCATCAGAAGTATTTAACAAGCGACAAGCCTCCCCAGAATGCTCACAGCACACATCACCCAAACGATTTTCAGTTTAATGAGACAAAACATTATCATTCTTTAGTAATCCGGTATTTCCTTTACTCACGAGCGTATTATTTAAGTTCTTTGATATTTTGAGAAGACAACTATTTTAAGGAAATCTAGTACCCTTTCAGAGCTCTAAGTTAAAACTCTTTGTATTTAAATATACATTTACACTGCACTACTTATCTTGGCACGGCTGCCTTTGATGAAGCATTAGCTCTCCTTCCATGTCTTTTTTCATATCTATATCCTAGTCCTTCTGAAGCAGGAACTGCATAGTGACCTGTCCAGTGCACAGGCAGATCTCAGAGGCAAAGTTGTGATTCTAAGCAAGGGCAACAAAGCAGTCGCTGAGGAACCTGACCCATAGACAGTCCTGGTTGGTTTGCCCTTGGAATATTGGAAAACTCAAGTACAATTCTAACTAATTTTGAAAAAGCAGGATTTGGAGGACACCGGCCCATGTGGTCTCTCAGTAATTGCTGGGTGGGGCTCTGTCACCAGCACAGGGAAGGCAGAGAAGGGACCCAAGCATGTGCAAGAGAGTGACTCCATTAGTGACTTCGGTCCACACCCCAGCTGTGCGGCTTCCAGAGCCAGGATGCACTGCAAACTCTCAGGTCGGTTCCCATTCACAGGAGAGAAGGATGCTGCCACCTTGTGGGATCCCGGTAGGTGTTACAATAATCAACCTTTGCCTTGCAAACCAGAGCCTTTTCTTCTGTGTCATCTGGCAGCCCAAAACAGATAGTGGAAAACATAGTCCGAGTTAGGTTTCTGTAGCCATCATGAAACAGTGACTGAAACCAACATTGGGGAAGAAAAGATTTGCTTCACCTTATACTTTTTTTGTACTTTACTAGGAAGCCAGAGAAGGAGCCCAAGAATCTCGAGGCAGAAATGAACCAAATCACTATCAAATTAATCAAATCACTAATCAAAACCCTGCCCCAGAGATATGCCCACAGGCCAGCCTGATGGAGGCAATTCCTCAGCTGAGATGCCGACTTTCCAGCCATGTAGGTAGGTGCCCAGTTGATAAAACCTAGCAGGTACAGTCACCTTTCCCCCAATTCTCCTGTCTCAAGCCAAAAGAAACCTTATGAATATGAACTTTTCCCTCAAAGTCAAGCATGTTCCCTAAAATCCTCTCCACTCTGTTTAGACTCCAATTATTCAACCCATTCATCCCAGGAGCTGAGCCTTGGGGGAAAGTAAGGAAGTGTCTGTAGATGTTCGGTTTTGTATTTGTTTTACTCTTAGCTTCCATTTCTCATAACTTCTTGACTTTTGGATAAGAAGCAGTGTGGTGGTTAATCTGGATTGCCAACTGACTTGGCTTAGGAAACACCTAGATTATTAAAGCACACCACTGTGTGTCTGAAGGGTATTTCTACCATCCAATAAGAATGTATGGAAATACATTCTGCCAACCAAATGAGATTCACCTTGATCTTTCATCTGCCAAGTGGCATCTGGCCTGGAGTCTGTCTACTACGCTACATGGCTTCCTACCGCAAAGGTTCAGAAAGACCTCTGTCAGAACTGTGTGCTCCGCTGAAAAGTTCATGCTCCTAATAATGGTATCAGAGAAATGCAGCTCTGGTGGATCCCACTGCTTGACAAAATGGATGAAGTATCCCTACCCAGATAAAACAGTGACTCCAAGGGGCCATCCTGAAGAACAGAACAGCATAACATCCTAAAACCACCCTCACACCTGAAAATCTGTTTGGCCACCCAGAGCAGAAAGTCATTGTCCTAAATCCCCTCTGCCTCCCAAACTCAACACCCCCTCCCCCACCCCCAGGGATCCTCACTCTGGCTTTCAAATTCAGTAGCTGGCCTCTAACCTCTAACTAAAGTTTTGATACTTTAGTGCCAATGGGTGTATTTTGTTCTTTGACACTAAGTAAGCCAGGATTGGTGCTCAAGTCGCTGGCATATCAACTAAGTGCTCTGCACTTCACACATAGATTCAAAGCCAGCCACCTGTTCAATAATCAACCAGACTTTTTTTAAAGAAAACTTGGGCATGGTCTAGTAGATTAAAAGCAATATTAAGTATAATCTGAAAATGGCCTGAATTAAGATTAAACCTTGGGCAAGTGCAGTGAATTAAGATTTACAATGCTTCATCCAGAATTAGAAATTATCCTTAAATAAGGGGAAGGAAATCAAAACTTCCAAGGATGTTTCCAAAAGTTTTTTTTTTTTTTTTTTTTTTCATCCAGTTTAATTGCAATTCGTTAATTAGCTTGACAGGAAAGCCTACCAAATGCTGGAGAATGTTTACAATGCTATCGTGTTTGGCTTTAAAAACTGATCATGGTTAGGAAATCAACATGGGACACTTGCTTCAAACATCCAAAGGCATTTTGCTCTGCTTAGCAACTGGCGGGAACATGTTGTGTTTTGTCTGCTTCTATGCTGTGTGGCTCTAGTTACTGGAACAATATGGTCAGTACAGAAGGAAATGCCTCCGTATTCCTGCACAGCAGCCCAAAGTCTGAGTGAGGACCTGTGTCACAAGTGAGTTTCTGTCTCACAGCAAGGGTGAGGCAGGGAGGCCCTCCCCTCCCTCTCCACCCTCTGTTTCCTCTTCACCCCACGTGGCAGCTAGGGACCTTTCACATTTCCTCTTTGGGGAAGGCTGGGACTTGGCTGTTTTTATGAAATGAACATGACCCAGAAAAGCATTCAGCTCAGCTGCACACTTGAAAGCATCCTCAGCTGGACTTCCCCTCTACAGCGCTTGAGCGCCCATTTACTGAAGCACAGCTTGAACCAGTGGACGGAGCGTCCGAGCGGACAGTAGCAGATCATTGGCACCGACTCCCCACAGCTCCTGGCGTATACTTCTACATAGGAAGTCAGAGAAACCCATTTCCTATAAACTACCAGGAGTCCTTGAATAAATGAATAAATCCCTGTGGGGATTTATTTAATCAGGCACATTCTGATCAAATCTCTCTCACACAGAGGAGGGGGAAGGGGGGAAATGAGAGAAAGAGAGGGAGAGGGAAAAAGAGAGAAAGAGGAAGAGAGAGGCATATATGTATTTGTAGAAATAGTTACGTGCTCTGGGTTTGAATCCTAGAACTCAGATTCAATGCCACCATTAATTTAACTCATAAACTGTTTTACTGTTCAAATTTTAAAAACCTGTTCGACAATAATTTATTTAGCACTATATACAAGGCATTAATCTAGTTTCAAAGAAAGGCAAGCTTTGTGTACATGAACTCACTGCCTAATAGACACACTGACATCTACAGAAGCACTGTCATAGGAACGGGCTATGCATGTATATCTTTTCTTAGATCAGAAAGCAGGACAGAAACACAATGACCTGAGTATGACTCGGGTGACACGGAAACTCTTTACAAAGCAGCCGGTACTTCTGAAAACAGAAATTGAAGCTAACAGGGAAAAGGCACACTCAATGCCCGGAGAACACAGGACAAGACGGGGCCCGGATGCCCTGAGCAGCGTGCATTGCAGAGTGAGGGACGCTCACTCAGACTGTGCCAGGGGCCAGCCTCTGCTCTCTCCTGGCCTCCGGTCACTCTGAGCCACGCCATCCCACATATGAGCTCTTCGAGGACCACACAGCTTTGATCCTGCTCACCTGGAAACAGAGTTCACATTACCAATCAGGATGCGCTCATCAAGGACGTGTGAAAAACGGAAGCTCAAAGCTAACTTTCTGGATCACCAGGGCAATGAGCCTGCCATATGGGAGAGGTGTGAGAAGATGAGTCAAAAACTGTAAAGACAGAAGGTGGAGGGCGCTCAGGGAAGGCTACACGGTCCCAGACCTACCCTCTGACCATCTATGTGAGGGAAAGTGGTCATCCTGCATGGACTTATTATTGCCTATCAGTAAAGAGGGGACCGTCTCTGCATTAAGAATGCAACCGGGGGCTCAGGATATAGTTTAGACAGAGTGCTCACCTACTGTGCATGGGCCCTGAGTTAGCACTGAGGAGAATACAATTCAAGGGACCTCACTTGCAGGCTACAACTGGTTAAGAACCCTACAGCACTAACTACTAACAGGGAGACTGTAGAGAGGGTAGAAATTTAGGCACAAGGGCATGTCAGCCATTGCAGAGGCAGAGCTGGGAACAGAGACAAGAACCCACACCTGCTACTCTAGGAAGCCAGTCAGCTACAGGGAGCATTTAATCTTTTTCATGAAAAGTCTTCATGGAAGGACCGAAATAAAGCTAATCATCACGATACAGGCACTAAACAAGACTGGGAATCTGTTTTCATTAAAAAGTCATATTGGTTTGGTTTTAAGAAAGTACCCAAACTTAGAAATTTTAGCAGCCAATATTTTTGTTTAAAAGAAGCGTCACTCCCTGGTCTGTGCAAAGTAACTATCCTGTAAATATCTTTCAGTACTGTCGAAGGGGATTAGGGAAAAAGGATTAAAAAAAAAAACCGTTTAATAATGTGCAATCAAATAAAGTTTGTGGTCCTACCTTACCTAAACAGAATCACTCCAAAAAGAAAAAAAATCCATCTGGGGTAGTAAGGAAGGTGACATCCTGACAAAAGTACACTGAATTTGGTAAGATTTGTGAACACCCAGTAAGACAAATGAAGACAATGGAAGGCTGTAAGGGGTTATCTGTAAGAACACTCGGGGACTCAAAGGGAAACACACCTACCCTGTTTCGAGTGTGAGGATTAGAGGGTGCACTAAGTGGGTAGCACTTTAGGCTGGCTGAGTGAGGGTGCATGCAGCAGAGAGAGAGGAGATGCAGAGATGATGCAGAGAGAAAGGAGATGCAGAGAGGAGATGCAGAGAGGAGATGCAGAGATGATGCAGAGAGAGAGGAGATGCAGAGATGATGCAGAGAGGAGATGTAGAGATGTTGCAGAGAGAGAGGAGATGCAGAGATGATGCAGAGAGGAGATGCAGAGATGATGCAGAGAGAGAGGAGATGCAGAGATGATGCAGAGAGGAGGAGATGCAGAGATGATGCAGAGAGGAGATGTAGAGATGTTGCAGAGAGAGAGGAGATGCAGAGATGATGCAGAGAGGAGATGCAGAGATGATGCAGAGAGAGAGAGGAGATGCTGAGATGATGCAGAGAGAGAGGAGATGCAGAGATGATGCAGAGAGGAGATGCAGAGATGATGCAGAGAGAGAGGAGATGCTGAGATGATGCAGAGAGGAGATGCAGAGATGATGCAGAGAGAGAGGAGATGCAGAGATGATGCAGAGAGAGAGGGGAGATGCAAAGATGATGCAGAGAGGAGGAGATGCAGAGATGATGCAGAGAGAGAGGAGATGCAGAGATGATGCAGAGAGGAGATGCAGAGATGATGCAGAGAGAGAGGAGATGCCGAGATGATGCAGAGAGGAGATGCAGAGATAATGCAGCCCATGTGTTTGTCCGCTCCAAGGTTCTCGACCAAAGCCCCTAAGGCAGTGAACAGCTAAAGTATGTCTCTGCAGAGAGTCAAGATTTTAGTATTTATCCATCTCATTTCAGTAAATTGGCCCACCCCCTTCTCTTAGTCACTACCTGGGGGAGACCATGGTGTTGTCATGAAAACACAATGATTTGTGAGGCCATTTTCTAAAGCATTAAACCATGATGCGCTTAGTTAAACATCCACTATGTGGCAAACACACTTAAATGTCATGGCAGTGGCCGGAAAGATTCAAGGCCATTGAGAGACTATCTGCTCTTTCACAAGACCAGGGTTCAGTCCCCAACACCAACACTTGGGAACTCACAGGAGACCCAGTGCCTATGGCCGCCAAGGGCTCTCTTGTGTATTCACCCATGCACAGATACACAAATAAGAAAAGTAAATATTTAAAAAGCAAACAACAAATCATTCCTGGGCATAAGCATTGTTTTTATTATTTGGATTTTAAACAGGGGGAGGAGGAGAGAGGCAATCTTTAACCTTCACTAAGTGATGCAGCTAGCAAATGCCTTGGCTTGTCTTAGAGTTCTTTAACCTCCATTGTTACTGGGAAAGGGATTACAGCAAACTCCCCCTTCCTGCTTATCACTCATGTTTACCAAAATCAGTGAGGCGGCCGACATGCGCCGGCTGTGCAGCGGAGCACCAGGCAGGAACAATCAATCCAGTCTGAGGCATAGAGTTTACCAACCACGTCACACCTTTCACATAAAACTTCCAACAAAACCTCTTAGCGCATGGCCCTACTCAAGCAGAGGGCTTCCTGGCTTCAGGACTCCTAAGCACGTGCCACTGAGACCATCTGCCTCCAGCAGATCTTAAGGGGCAAGACTATCTTTTACACTTCAGACATCTAGTGACTTGAAATCAGTCTTGGCTGACTGACCCTCCATGGAGATGTCCTCCCTCCTCTACTGACCACAGAGAAGTCTCCATGGTAGAGGTTCAACTTTCCAGTGTTGGTTAGTCTGATACCCACAATGGAAAATGCTTCCGTTCTCACCCCGTCTGAGAAGGAAGCCTCCCTCTGTAGACTTGTGGCTTACTTACTGACCGCTTTCTCCTCTCCAGACAATTCTTGTTGGGGCCACTTGTCTAGCTGCTGTAACTCAGTTAGGGCATAAACAGCCTGTGCCATGATGCTTTGACTGCAATATCATTCATATATATATATATATATATAATGTCCCAAGTACCTACAACTCACTGTTAGGAGGTGGCATCCATAACTAAATAAAGTGTCTTGATTGAAAGTTAGGAAGCCCCACCACATCCTGGTGCAGGATCTGGTGAGACGATCTCTGACTGACTTGTACAACACCATTCTCTTACATTAGACATGCCTGTCCAACACTCCATGTCTTTTCTCACAGAGACTGGGAATGAGAGAATTCAGGAAGAGTGCTTTTAAATTCCAAGTTCTTTCTTTTTTTTTTTTTTTTTTTCTTTTTCCCTCCTGGGCAGACAGGGGTGCAGTGAGACCAGGTTTCACCTTATAATTGTGGTTTCCCTGGAATGTATTACATAGAGCAGGCTAGCCCCAAATGTGTGGCAATCTTCCTGGGTCTGCCTCTTGAGAGCTAGGGATATAGGTATGCTCTCCCACATGGCTTCGTTTTCGAGCTGTTCTATCTTCCTTTTCAAACACAGCTTGGCTTTTTGATACCGAGTGAGCAGGCTTGCACGTCTGTCCTTTATGACTTCACACAGAGCACGAATAAAGAGAAACAGGTAAGGAAAGCTAGGTCCAGTGACCTCTTGAAACTGTGGACAACTCTTTCCAGTCTCTGCCCACAGTTCACCTAGGACACATACCTCTTTCAGCTTGGCTCAGTGGTCTGATACTCTTTTTCAGATTTACTTATTTGATTTTACGTGTGTGAGTATTTTGCCTGCATAAATGTACGTACACCGCATGCCATGATAAAGCCCTTGGAGGCCAGAAGAGGGTTCTTAGGAACTGGAGATAAAGATGGTTGTGAATCACCACATGGGTTCTTAAAACAGAACACATGTCCTCTGCAAGAGCAGCAAGTGCGTCGAACCTCTGCTCTTATTGGTCTGAGAACATACTGGCTTTGGGGGTTTGTTTGGCTTGGCATTTTTGGTTTGGCTGTTATTGTTTGTTTTATGGATTGTTTATGTTTTTATTACTGTTATTGTTTCTATCCTCTTTCTTAGAATAACTAATTTTATCTTTATTCCTACCCCAAAGTCTACCTTTCCTTCAATGTTTGCCCATCCCATAAGAGAACTAAAGTCTCTGTATTATCACAGCATTCCCCGTTCTCAGCTGTGGCCACTCCCACAGTGCTTCTATGTCCCATGCCTCCTTAAATTTCTATACTTACCTTACATCTCAAGTCAATCTTCTCTGGTCTACAGAACTTCCTGGGCATTCACATGAAGAGTGAAGTGACCTTACTCTGTCCAAACCTCTAGAAGAAAGCATGGTAAGTATCTGTCACAGTTTCACCATTCTAGGCAGCTGGAGTGTCTGCCAGGAGAAAGCTCTGTCCACTCTGAGTGCTGGTCACCCCGTGGGAAATTCTCAGGAACTGTGCTGAATACACCAGTGGGTGGGAAACGGAGGGTATCTCACGTACTATTTTAAAAGCACACTAGCAAGCGAAGGGTCTCGGGCCACACCGCAGAGCATTCATGGTATCTGTTTGTTTGTAAACAGATATGTTTTAAGCATTTTTGGTGGGTGGTGCCCTTTAATCTTTGTATGTATCCCGATTTTTCACAGCTAATGATCACAAGCACAAGTCCTGAGCTTGAGAACATCTGCTGTTCATTTAAATCTCCTTGTCATTCATTTCTCAGGGACCAGAACTACACGTGATCAATAATGAAAGAAGAGAACTGGGCAATGTGGAGACAAGCTTTTCCATATGGTACCGGCTTCTAAGTATGTGTGTCGGGATGGAGCATAACCAAAGCTGGCTCGCTTGGGATGGTCATCCTACCGTAACAGGTTTTTCAAAGAAATGGTGCAAATATTACACAAAGGAAGAGAGGAACAGAACAACTCCTTAAGTTGACTAGATGTGAAATCACAACTGTAATGTGTACTTCCTTGAAATAAGTTATACAAGGTAACACGTGCCTCGTGCAAGTAGAGAATCCATTCTCCAATGTATTCAGACTGTTCTGTTGCACACCCCTGTGTGTTTTCCTAGTTGTAGCCTCACAGTGATTCACCGAAGCTTAGAGTTCTCAGCTATGTTCATGTACACGGAAACTTCGATGGGCCATCAGAGCCCTGTCTTTCATCATTGTAGGAAACAAAGTGATTTTCTTTCTCACACTATTTGCAAAACAAAAGTTAAAAGAAACAATAGCTCTGAGGAGGTGAAATGCTTCCAATGTGCTGTTATTAATTTGGAAAGTATGTTTAATTAAAAGGACATCTCCTCCTGCTGCTTTTTTTGTTCTGGACTTAAAATGCTGAAACATAAATCCCAAAATTAATTCAGGACTTTTGGAAGGAGTCAGGCCTTAGAACTTCTAAAGGGTCAATCTAAATCTACTTCTTCAATAGCCACTTTACATTCTGAAGTTTGCTAACCGGGCAGCTGATATGAAAGCATATGCAAGCTCACGACTAGACTCTAGTCTGCTTTAGAGACTGCTTACAGAACTAAAGGAGGAGCCGGAAAACCCTCCGAAGCACCGAGTAGGGTGTACAAATGTTCACCAAAACACTAAGAGTGCTAGTCGCAAAGCAGAAAATGACATAGTCAAATAGCCACCAGCCATCGGGTGTTCGGGTGACGGCATTCATAAAGGTGACAGTGTGCAGCAATAAGGGTGCTTTGACTAGATTCACTCAGTTATGAAGAAATGTTAAAGGATAAGAGAAGACACACGCATAATAGTCTGTGGGAACAGCTCCGTTGTGGAACGCTCACTTATGTAGAAAGCCCCACATTCCAACCCAGGCTGGGAAAGAAAGGGTTGTAGAATAGACAACTCTACACAAAACCCAAAGCAGATGAAACTAATCCACAGTGCAAAGGTAAACAGCGTAACTTTTCATCTTGGAGAAAGCCATCACTGTCTGAGGACATGAGCAGGGCTTCTGGGATACTGGCAACACCCTTATCCTTGCCCCCGGGGCTCTGTGTGTGCACTATACAATGCACTGGTGGTTTCTGTATGTTATATTTGTTACTCACTTCTGTCTCTGTGTAGTCTTCGGTAACAGAATGCCTTTCACTGAGCAGCTTGGTTGTCATGGTTCTGGAAGCTGTAAGTCCAGAATCAGGGGCCAGCAGAGTCTGGCTCTGGTGAAGGCCCTCCAGCAGGCTATAGACTAATGACTTCTGTTTGTGGCATCACAGAGTAGAAAGCTTATGAAAGTTTTATTGGGTTCCTTCTATATAGGCACCAATCCCATTCATGACCTAATTACCTTTCAGTGGTGCAATCACTAATACCAAGAACCCAAAATCCATTGTGTGTTCCTTGGATAATCTCCTCTTTCCAAACAAGAAAGGCTGGAGATGACAGGCATGAAGCCAGAAGCTGTCCATGAGTTCTGGAGAGACACGCAGGTCAGGCTGAGAATGAGGTGTGAGCAGCAGAGAGCTCAGGATCTGGATCCTTGTTAGAGTATATAGGGTGCAGCAGACATGAGAGACGGGGAGGAATTTACCCATTTTTTCTGCTTATTTTTCATAACTAGATATCAAATTCTCTCTGTCCTGACAGGAAAGCTATGGAAATGCAAGTAGCCAATCAGTGAACTTAAAATATAATTTTAAGAGGACATGCTGATCCCATCTGGGCCAGAAGAACCCACTATGAGCACTTGCAGCAGAAAACATTAAGTAACTTCTTCTTGGTATTGTTTCTGTACAGCCCCTTCCAAACAGATTCTTAGAATTTGCATGATAAATAGTGGGAAATTTTCTCATACCCACATTTGGCCAGACCACACTATTGGAATCTAGCAAAAACAATAAAGATGCCAGTCCTCTTTTATTTGTCCTATTGTTAGACCATCTATGGGGAAATTTTGCTCTAAAACTTAATAAGCTAGGATACTTCTGTGTAGCATTTTAGCTAAACGATAATCCATATTATTGAGCAAGTATGATACCCCCTAAGATTTATTTTCAGGCCAAAAACACTGGCAAGCTTTCATGTTTAGAATCAGCCCCAGGAAGATACTTTTGAAACTCCACAACAGTTTCTGTGATAGCTCACTAGCCCAGCACATATGAGGTTCTGTGTTGATCTTCATACTACACATATACTACATGCCACCGTCACCACCACCGACAACAAAAACAAACAAAATACAACAATGAGAGAGAACAAGTAAGCCCTAGAGCTGGGCATAAAGCTAAGTGGAAAGGTATGTGTATGAGGCCCAGGCTCAGAGTTTGGCTCTAAGTACTGTCAAAAAGGAAGAAAGAAGAAGGAGATTCTCTTCCTCCCTCCATCCCTCCCTCCATATTCGCTCTCTCTCTCTTCTTCCCTTCCTTCCTTTATAACTCCCTTCCTCTTCTTTTGTTTTCAATCCTAATCAGAATACTGGAAATATTGGATTTTATCAGTTAAGTCCACGGTATCATCATCCGAGCACCAGAGAAGACATTTCAGACACCAGAAATCCAGGATTTCAATCACCAGGAGAAAATGTTTACTTAACACAAAAGACAAATCTCTAGCAGTAATTAATCTTTTTCTTTGAAGCCAATTTTCAATACATTCTAAATGTGTAGCTGAAATGCTAAGTGCTTAATTGCTTAAAGCACATACCACTCAAAACACTTCACGTGGTCAACAAAATCCCCTACATTATTATCAACAAGAAAAATGTCATTTCTTACAGAAAATATCACAAAAGGGATATAAACTACGTTTCATGATAAGCGAAAGCACCTCGACAGTTCAGATAATCGCAATGATACTGCTTTATTAAGGATAACTTTTGCCTTCTCTCTTCGCATTTTCTATCTAACTCCATGCCTATGCATTCTAATTTCAAAGACAACTATTTCAACTCTAGAAACAGCAAACTCCAGACACAGATAGGACGTTGCTTTGTGAGGTGTGATGTGGCCTCACAAGTTATTATGCTAAACCCCACACAGGTAGGACAATGAAATCAGTCACAGTGAAGCTCTAAAATTAACAATAAAACATAGAGCAAGCGGCAGGAGAGGAGTGCGCGGTGGGGGACGCACTGAGGGACGTCGTTGTGAAAGGCACTGTTGGATCGTGAGTGTCAAGTGGACAATGGATAGGCATGAGGAGGGAAAGGCTTTCCTGGCGGAATGAACAGAAAAGTGGGCAGATGCAGAAATGCCAGCAATGTATCTTACTGTCTTACTTAGGCATCGAACTAATCCAGAGAGGAGTCTCCCAGGGTACGGGAAGCACACAGATTTGGAAAGATATGGCTGAGAACCTTCTTACCATGTCCGACATGGCCAGGCTGAAACCAGGGATGGTTGACCACCAGCGAGGTGAAGTCCTTAATAAAACTACACAGTACAGAACCCTACTTGGCTAAATGTAACCAGTTACAGATAGAAATCATTAAAGAAATGTAACTCAATATTCGCTGAGCATGTGCACACGGTTTTCTTGTCATTACTCCTGAGATAACACAATACAACATCTATTTACACCATATTCACATCGCATTGGTTATTTGAAGCACACAGGACATGCACTGCATAGTATCGATGATTCCATGCAGGCTGCTCTATTCTGTACAAAGAACCCGATCTTTGGTGGAACCCTGGAGCCAGTTCCCAGTCAGCACTGACGGACCAGTCATTGCTAGGTCTTCTCCTCTGTGCCCTGCTGTGTTGCTACCCAGTACTCCAGACTTCGACTGCCCTTCTTTGCTTCAAGTCCCCCTTCCATTTCTATACTTACGCTTTAGAGTCTTTTTGAATAAAGCTTACTTAAATGCATGCACTCCACTACTGTGACTAGTCATCTGATGAGCGACTGACAGGCAGACAGCATCTGTAACACAGACGTGCTGGGTACAGGATTAATGTCCTGAAGAGCACAGAGGTGGGCAGTGGAAGGTTTCATCACTGCCTCAAAAAACGGTGCTCAATGTAAAAGTTATTGTCTACAGGCTACAATTTCCCAGTTAACATTTGCAGGGACCACACAGTTGGTGGCAGGGGATGAAAACCCAAGGAAAACAAAGCCTTAAGAAAAGCACAGTGACAGAAAAATAAATCCTGCTGTGTTTCTAGGATGGGGATCACTCCTCTACCAGAGGGATTTCCACAATGAATGGTGAAGGTGTGGGGAAAGAGGATGCATCAGAAATGTTTAGAAAAGGAATCAATATAACAAATGCCTTGCTGGGTATTGGGTGAAAAATAAGACAATTGTAGCAGCAAGTTTCCTAGTCTGCAGAGATCCGAGAGAATTACAGAAAAGAAGATGGGGAACTAGAGGTGGCTCAGCAACTAAGGGTGCTTACTGTTCTCACCAGAGACCCAGGTTCAGTTCCCAGAACACACTTGGAATCTCGTGAACATCTGTGACCCCAATTCCAGAGAACACAATGCCTTCTGCTCTCTGTGATGACACACACAGGAACACGTATATACATGCAGACAGAACACCAGAATATTCATACACATAACACTAAAATTAACCAAAGAAAATAGTGGCATACGTAAGGAGCAAAAGGATGAGTGTTTCTGAGGGGAAAGCAGTGAGTGTAGCTTTCCAAACTTGTCAGGTTGCAATGCATCATCCTATTGTGGAAACCATGGGACCCAAGGTCCTTGCTGGGATGCCATAATCCAACTTCAGTTGTGCACAGATACCTGCAGAATCCATGATGAGTTGATAAACCCAAGGGAAGGACTAAAATTTATGTGAGACGGGGATCTGAGAGTTAGAAGGAAACAGCAGAGTCCCATCCGTTAATCAAAGGGAATCCCAGCAGAAGGCATATCAACATCTTAACATTGAGAAGCAAGCTGAACCCCAGGAAAGAGAAAAGGAGATGAAGGTGGTGGTCCGGAGTTGAGAAACACTGAAAAGATGGGAAATGGAGCCCCAGGAACCTTCTTTCAAAAGACAAAGGTCAGGAAGCCAGATAAGGTGACAGCGGAGATGGGCGAGGGAGCCATACAAAAGCCATGAGGAAAGGGAGTCATTTGGGAGGAGAACATCACAGAAGTGACCAGAGGCTCAGACATGGCTTTATTCTTAGGTCTCAACATGACACACATGGCTCTATGGTGCCATGATGACAATGAGATTATCACGTCACACTTTCGTTCACATTCATGTCTAAGAGTGTGTGCTGAGGAGGTCACAGTGGCATGGATTTCTTTATGACAACAATTCCAGGAAACGCAAGGCGAGACCTATTACATTCATTTGAACCATTCCCAGCTGGGAACTTGAATTAAGCCTCTGGCTACAAGGGCTGAGCACCCCAAAACAGAGAATTATTAAGGACATATAGCATCTAGGAAGAAGTTTAGCACAAATCAGTGCCTTACATTATAAATCTTGGTTATGCATTTTTCTGACACGTTGACACTTAGAAAAACTCTCATATCCATCAGAACAAAGAACATAGGAAAACACATCAGTGCCCCGTGGGAAGCCTCGGGATAATTCCAGACGCTAATTTCTACAACATCCTTATTTCCCAAAGTAGCTTACTTCCTTTCCCAGACCAGGGTGCTTCCCACTAACTGCGGGTGTTACGCCTGAAAAGCCATTAGTGACTGCTCAAACTGGATTCAGACCTTAACAATACCCTTTGCACTTCCAAAGCTGCTCCTTACTGTTCAAAAGTGCCTTCCTGTGTGACCAGCAGTTCAAAATCCCCCCCAAAAGGTGGTGTCCTCGCTAAACCCACTTTTCTTTAGCTCCTTTTCCAGTGTTTAGTTACTTTGAAGTTTTAGCACTTCTTTTGTCAAATCTTTGGCTGATCATTCAGTTATCAATCTCATATACTTCACGTTCCGCAATTTAATTCATTCATGATCTTTTACACCTCAAATTAATTTCCAATAGGAGTGTTACAGAACTTTTCCAAGCAAAGAGGGAATTTTTTTTACTTTATTTTTATATTTAAATAATATACTGTTGTGATATTCTAAGACATTCGCACCATGTAATGCAAGCTTTATTGCACATGTTAGGTCGGCAGCAAAGAGCATCCAAACAGGAATCTCTTCCCTAGTGAGAAGGGAAGCAGACACGGGCCGAATGACTAGGGGCAGCAGTGCCTCTGCCAGTGCCGCTGACATTACAGCTGGAAAGCAGGATGGAGGGTAGTGAAGTCAGTAAGGTGGAAGCAGATGGGCAGAGCCCATGGCCTCGGAGTCCACCGGAAGGATGCTGGCTCTTGCCGTGTTCAAACGGAGCCTGCTCTGCTCTCCGTCTGAGGGCTCTGCCTGCTGATGCAACTAATGGCAAATTTAAAAGACTCAAAAGAATCGGGGCATCTGCACTGAACATAAAGGCTGGTTTTGTTGGTATTCCATAAGTGATGTAAGTATATGGGCCGTTGACACAGCACTTTTGCTGCTGGAGAACCAAAGTGACCTGGAGGTGACTGAAAGCATGCCGGAAGACGTGATGCAGACGTGTTGCTTAGACATCTGGATTTTGGTGTCTTCGGGAGATCCTGGAGTCAATTCCCTATGGGTGCCAAGGGACAACTGTTCTGGGAAGCTCAAATGGTCTGAAAAGCCCTTAAAGAAGTGCTTAAGGTACTAATCCAAGGCTTTAGCTACAGGAACGTAAGAAAAGAGACAAGAAACCAGGTAGGCTGTTAGAGGCTAGCATGGCTTATGGAGCGAGTTATATGCCAGCATGAAACTCTTAAAAAAAATTCTACACAATGGATGAGTAACAGTGGACAGAAATGGCGTAATGGCGTAAAAGTCTAGGTAGTTTTGAATGGTAGTGTTAGATGAACTTATTCGTATTACAAACAGAAATTGAGAAAAAGAGCAACTGGCCAACTGAAATAAGATCTCAGACAGAAGTCACATGACTGGAGAAAGGGGTACTGGGAGAAAGGTCATGAGTTAGCATTGACCTTGGTCAGTCTGAACTCCCCATTAACTTTGCAGGGGAAGGGTTCACAGACCAGAGGAATTCTCCAGATAGATGCCATGTCACTGTAGGTATTAGAATGATTTCCAGGGCTTGCCAATACTATAGGGCACGGGAAATCAACTAGAGTGGGAAGACCTGTAGGAAGAGAGCGACAGGGGTCATGTCCTAGAGGAGGTGATTGGGGACATACAGTCTGACATCCTGTTGAGCCAAACAAACCAGGATTAGGCAACACCACTCTCAATGTCCCTGCTGACTTCGACAAGTGCATTTTCTGGAACAGTAACCGGCTGAAAGCTAGTGGGAGCTCAGCGGGAATGTGAGGGCAAAGGTCATGCGACTTTCTTCTCAGTCTCTTGCCTCAGTTCCTGAGTGCAGCACCCACCTGGGCTTTCTCCACCATCACGAATAATGAGTGTGTCCGTTTCTAACATGCCCTCCGTATCTGTCACCACCATTTCTCATCTCTACTGAGACAGGCTGTAGAGCAAAGCCGGGTATCTGCTGTCTTTGAGTCCCCATTTATTTCTTAACCCGTTGGGAAGTTGGTCTTTATACCACAGTTTCTCTTCTTCTCTGGGAAGTGGAGGAAAAGCAAAAGTCACTTTCACTGTCTCAAGGGCCAAACTTGGCCTCTAGGGTTGTTTTTATTTTTGCTTTTGTTTTGTTTTGTTTTAAGAAGAAAACCTGAAGTTGGGGTGACAGCCTAGAGGGTAAAGTGTTTGCTGCTAAAACGTGAGGATCCAAAATTTGAGCCCCAGAACTCAAATGAAAAGCTGTGCATGGCAGGACATATCTGTCACCCCACCTCCAGGGGTACAAGGAGGTAGATCCCAGGGGATGAGTGGCCACGTTAGCCACATGGAAGCTCTAGGCTCAGTGAGAGCCTCGTCTTAAAAGGTATGACAGAAAGCAACAGAGAGAAAGACAGCAACGTTGACCTCGGGCTTCTACATGCACATGTAAAGGCAAACACACGCACACGCACACACAAATACAGACACATACGCGCACACGCACACAGAGAGGAAGAGAGAAGACTCTTCCATAGGTTTGTGTCTGTGAAGAATTGTCCTGGAGTTGAAGAAGAGACTCACAGGTCCTTCGGTGCGCTGAGCTGTAGGGAGCCTTGTCTGCTTTGGCTGGAGGCCGGTGCTCCATCTCTGGCTCTTCTGGCTCTTCTCCCCCCTTTCTAACTACTGGGGGTTAGTTGGTTTGTTTTTGTTTTGTTTCAAGACAGGGTTTCTCTGTGTAACCCCAGCTGGCCTCGAACTCGCTCAGTAGGCCAGGCTGGCCTCGAACTCAGAGTTCTGCTGCTTCTGCGTGCTGGGATTAAAGGTGTGCAGCACCGTGGCGTGGCTTCTATTGGCTGTTTTTAAAGCATTCCATAGACATGTCCCAGCTGTCAACTCCATCTTACTCTCTGCCATCACAGACGTCTGTAACCTTTCAAGGAGTTAGGCATGCAAGGAAAATCCACTGACCAACTTTGAAGGCACTGGGGACCTCGATTTGCCTCAACCCTTTATTGACGTTGATGTAAATTCCATACCACTTTTCTTCTGTGTGTCCCACTACCACCTACACATTAAAATCACCCGGAGATGTTTCTAAGATATTGAATCTTCTCATGTGT
Source organism: Micromys minutus (assembly GCF_963924665.1). Classification (NCBI taxonomy): domain Eukaryota; kingdom Metazoa; phylum Chordata; class Mammalia; order Rodentia; family Muridae; genus Micromys; species Micromys minutus. The sequence goes on from NC_137961.1 coordinate 4,951,621, forward strand.
GTATGTGTGGTGTGTGTGTGCGTGTGTGTGTGTGTGTGTGTGTGTGTGTGTGTGGTGTGTGTGTGTGTATGTGTGTGTGTGGTGTGTGTGTGTGTGGTATGAGTGTTTGTGTGTGGTGTGTGTTTGTGTGGTGTGTGTGTGTGTGGTGTGTGTGTGTGGTGGTGTGTGTGTATGTGTGTGGTGTGTGTGTTTGTATGGTTTGTGTGTGTGTGTGTGGTTTATTGTGTGTGTGGTATGAGTGTGTGCGTGTATGTGTGGTATATGTGTGTGTGGTGTGTGTTTGTGTGTGTGTGTGGTGTGTGTGTGGTGTGTGTGTGGTGTGTGTGTATGTGGTATGTGTGTGTGGTGTGTGTGTGTGGTGTGTGTGTGTGGTGTGTGTGTGGTGTGTGTGTGTGTGGTGTGTGTGTGGTGTGTGTGTGGTGTGTGTGTGTGGTGTGTGTGTGTGGTGTGTGTGTGTGGTGTGTGTGTGGTGTGTGTGTGGTGTGTGTGTGTGGTGTGTGTGTGGTGTGTGTGTGTGGTGTGTGTGTGTGGTGTATGTGTGGTGTGTGTGTGTGTGGTGTGTGTGTGTGGTATGTGTGTGTGTGGTGTGTGTGGTATGTGTGTGTGTGGTATGTGTGTGTGTGGTGTGTGTGTGTGTGTGGTGTGTGTGGTGTGTGTGTGTGGTATGTGTGTGTGTGTGTGTGTGTGTGTGTGTGGGTGGTGTGTGTGTGTGTGTGTGTGGTGTGTGTGTGTGTGTGGTGTGTATGTATGTGTGTGGTATGTGTGTGTGGTGTGTGGTGTGTGTGTGTGTGTGTGTGTGTGTGTGTGTGTGTGGTGTCTGTGTGTATTTAAAGACATAATCTCACTGTAGAGAAGATGCTAGTGGTTATCAGAAGTAGAGGAACAAGGTTTTAATGGATGAAAACCGTCACATAGACTGAATGTGCTCTACTCTTCTACTGTGCAATAGGAAATACATAGTCACCCAATTTCACAATAGCGAGAGAATCTCATATCATAACAAATTGGTAGGTTTGGGAGATAATCAGTATGTTACATATGATATGATATCTATACTGCAGATATACATGTGTCAAAACTATCACAAGATGCTCCGTAAATATGTACAATTATGCTCAGTAATTATGGTCGCTCAGTTGTTCTAACCTGTCACACTCCAATGACTACCTCTTTCCAGTCCCAGCCGGGCCTGACAGCCATTCTAATGCCACACCTGAAAGCCTCGCCACCAAACTGCTCGTCTTTATCAGCTCTGTGACTCCCTTGCTCCAAAACCTTCCCTACCTCCCCACTGTCAACGGCTACTTATAGCATTCCTCGCCGTCTGCACTCTAGTTCCAGGGTCACTAAGGTGCTCCTGACCCTCACGTCATTTTCCTTCATTGCTGTCCTATACCAACTTCAACCAGACCATTTTTCAGTGCACTGTGTAAGCAAGACCTTCAGGAGACAGTCTTTCTAACAATCCCCAGTGGCAGGAGAACTCCTGGAAAGAAGCTGCGTCTTAAAAGACTGGTTGGCTGATCAGAACTACAGTGGTAAGGGGAGGTTGGAATGTTGCGTGTCCAGAGGCCAATTACCTCGTCTCTGGCTAGCTAATGTAACTAACAGATAAAATACACATATGTGCGGAATAACAGTGAAACAGAGAGGTCCTGGATCTGAAGGAGAGCAAGGGGAGGAACACGGGAAGGTTTGGAGGGAGGAGAGGGAAGGGAGAGATGATGTGATTAAATTATAATCTCAAAAATAATGTTTTTAAAAATAATTGGAATCTATTTACTTAGCAGACTGCTACCTTCCACCAGGTCAAAGCGCAGAATGTATCAGACAGCATCTGAGCCTGGAAGAGGAGCTTCTCCATTTTAATTTAAAATCCCCCTAATAAGCTCACCAATGCATTTTTAAATTGCCTTTAACTTTCTTCATTTTGCAAAGCTACAAAATGTCATTATCCTGCTTCTATGGATGAAACACAGAATTTGAAGTGCCCTAAGTCTGTATTACTGTACCATTGTCACTCAGACTTAGCTCTAGAATCTGGTGTGAGCTATGGGGAAGGGAGTGGATGCTGTTTGGTTTTCAGGGGGGGGGGGGATTTTGTTTGGTTTTCTTTTTTATTATACCAAAGTATAATCTACATAAGAAACATAGGCTTGTCTGTGTCACCGTCACCAGCCCATCACTGTCTAGGCTTTAAGTGGTAGAAGCTATGAATTATTTCCCCAGAGACAAGTTCCCCCTCTGGCTGTGGCCTTTTCCTTCTCCCAGCATGAAAGGCTTGGAGGAACCCCCACTTCTAACAGTGCACAATATTTGGATAATCTGATAGTCACCTTGAGAGATTCCGGTATATCTATAGAACCCTGTTACAACACGATTTGGTGGTATGACTGTGAGAACTCAAACTCCAAGGATAGTTGGTAGATTTTTCTCAAACTAGTACCCCAGCCCCATCTCTGTAGGAGGTGGGTGGGGCTGAGAACTGCAGAGCAAACTGTCAGCCTTTATGTGTAAATTGGTTCCATCAGAGACCGGAGTTATGAAACTAGATTAGGGGTATTGTTATTCTTGCTGGGATAATGCATCCCATGTTCGTCGAAAGGCTGATTCTCATTACAGCATTTCTTTCTATGAACTGGAAAAGCTTTCATTTGAGGTTTGGAGGCTTGGGGTTTTCTATTCATTTTTTGGTTTGGGGTGTAGGGTGGAAATGTGGTGACTAAACTGCATTATGGACCATAGACTGCCTTCTGTGAAATGTAGAGGTTTCAGGAAGCAGCCATTAAGTTCAGTGGTGATAAATGCTTCTCAAATGCACATTTCAGGTTAGTTAACAAGGTAGCCTATCTTGAACTTTGGTCTTCTAAAATGAGGATCATGTATTTCCATATTTTATATATTTCCTCCAGAATTACTAGATAAAATCCTAGCAACAGTATTGCCAATGAAAAGTTTAGCAACAGAGTAAGACTAGAGTTGGGCTCAAAGAACAGCAAGAGACTCTTGCTCTGTTCCCCTTGTTCAATCTTGCTCCTCACACACACCCAGATGTGCATGCATTCGTTTGAGGAAGGGCCTTCCCAAATGTACACAGTGGGAGCCAAACAGACCCACTGGCCAAAATAATGAGCAGCCTTCAGGCAACCTCATAGTCCCCAAACCTTACTTAACAGCTCCATCCCCAGATGGAACCAGATTTCATTAAGGGAAGCCCCCTGGGTGGTAAATATTCTTGTAAATTACTCACTAATTAGAAAACATTAATAAGCAAGCCTTTCTGGGTGAATAATGTCCTAGGAAGAGCAACTAGAAAACAGCTACTTCAAATAATTCCTTTAATCTCCTATGAAACTGAGGAGAGCATGGTCACGCTGCATCTCTACGTGAGTTAAAGTTATTACATTTGAGCCTTAGCATCGGGAGATAGTCGGTCCCTGGGACTTTTCACAGGCCTAAAGCCCAACTCCAAGATACTCCAGGAAACTTCAGGAAAACTGTCTACCTGGGTTCTTCTCTCTGGGATGTGGGGGAGGGGTAACAAACTAAAACAAGTCAAGACAGGCTGAGCAATAGGAAGTGCATGTCCTAAGTCTAAAAGGTGGCAGGGATCCTACAAATCTGTTGTGCTGTCTGGACAGTCCTAGACCGTAGCCCTCAAGGTGGGTTGGCCACTAACCCCTGCTCCTTTCATGACTCCCAGGCAGGAACAGATATCATCTTAGAATCTGAGACTTAAACCCTTAGGGCAGCCTGTTTTCTCAGTAATGACCCTGACCACATGCCTGCTGCATTCTGCTCTGACGGTTAGTGAGCCTTTAGCACTTGGGAGCGTGATCATCCAACTCTGGCAGGAGTGACACCAAATGACAATCCAAACGACCCAGATGAGCACTAAGGAACACAGCAGAAAATCACAAAGCCTCCAAGTGGAAGCTACCCATTGGCTTTGACATTGTCTTAATGAACTAAAGGGATGCTGTATATCTGATTTCTGATACTCCAATGTTTCATTAGGCAGGCACTGCTTTCAAAGCATATGCTTGCTTGCCTAGTGTGATGAGTCTGGTACTGATTTTAGCCCCCATTTGTCAGGTTCACACCACAGTCAAATCGGTTTCCTTGATAAAGTATAGATAAGAAACCCCAGTTTTCCCTTACTTTGAAACAATCAGGCAGACAAGTCACAAATAGCACAAAAGAGAAGGGGCTGGAAAGGATTGCAGTTCTCTGGGCTAATTGTGTTTGCACTTCCTTTTAACTTGTATGATGTATGAGCCATAGAAAGATCTCCTCAGAGAGAAACGGAAGAGGAAAGCACAAAACCTTATCAAGAAAGCACAGACAACTAACCCCCTTCCCCTCAGTGATACGTTTAAAACCTCGGTGTCAGTATAGCCACTCACCGACTCCCATTCCTAAGTTGGTAATGATGATCCTGATAAGCCTAGTCCCATCCTTCTGTGTGAACTGAAGCACAAAGCTCTACAAAAGGCTGCTTTTAAGACATCATTTACAGAACGTATTTCTGGTTCATCACACAAGCTCCCAGCATCTGAAAAATTCAGCAGGACTCAAGAACCCAGGATGCTGAGCAGAAAGGAAATGTTTTCCACACTACTTAAGTGACCTTTCTCCTCAGCTCACCTCTGGCAGCTGCTCCTAGTGACAGTTTGTAGGACCCAGAGGACGGCATACAGATGCCTACCATCTCAAGGGAGTGACTTCCGTAGGGCCATCAGCAGACAACAACCTAAGTGAAAGCATTTTACATACTGGTTTGGTACTGTGTCAGGCATGATCCTGGGTAATGTTCATAAAACATCCTTTAGGTTTTGCAGTATGTTCAAGACAAGCCTCCACCCTCACCCCAGTCATTCAAAGCTGAGATGCTCACTTTGCTGAGATATCCCTTTCTCCTAGAATCTTGTCAGCCAAACAGGCATGTGCTACTGAGTTCACACCACTGGGAATTTGAACAGTGGCTTCAGTTTCCACTAAGCACAGACCTACTGGGGTAGGAACACTGATGAGCAAAGCTGTCCACAAAAGAGGGTCCTGGCCATATGTGGTGTTAAACATGCCTCAGCACTCAGGAGACTGAGTTCAAGTGGTCTACACAGTGAGTTCAAAGCCAGCTAAGGCTACATAGCAAGATCCTGTCTCAAAGAAAAAATTTCTCCTTGATGGTATGAACCTATAGCAGAGTAAGGAAACATGTTTATAGCTTACATCTCCAAAAACTATACACCTGCCCTTTATATTGAAGTCAAGCTACAAAGAAGGAGAAGGAGAAGGAGAAGGAGGAGGAGGAGGAGGAGGAGGAGGAGGAGAAGTAGAAGAAGGAGAAGAGGAAGAAAAAGAAGAAGAAGAAGAAGAAGAAGAAGAAGAAGAAGAAGAAGAAGAAGAAGAAGAAGAAGAAGAAGAAGAAGAAGAAGAAGAAGAAGAAAAAGAAGAAAAAGAACAAGAAGAAGAAGAACAAAAAGAACAAGAACAAAAAGGACAAGAACAAGAAGGACAAGGACAAGAACAAGAGGAGGAGGGGAGAAGAAGAAAAAGAAGAAAAAGCAGTTAAGGGATTACCCATGTGCATCCTTACAAGAGGTACCAGGCTCTTCCTAGACTGTCCTACTAACGGTGCAGCTAGAGTTTGTCTCACCTCTGCCTCATAATCATACTGAAGACTTACGAGGTAAGTACGTAGATTATTCCTCCAGAATACTGCCTGTTATAGTAAACTGAGAAAAGAAAAGTAAGTTACTTTCATATGTATATAGAGAGAGAGTGACAGAAAAAATCGATGTATGCCTTCTTGCCTTACATAAAGTATCAACACACACACACACACACACACACACACACGTGTGCACACCTCCATTCTTTTTCTCTGATTGATTTAATCTTGTAGACATTTAGAATGTCTAAACATATTATATGTTTATTTATTTATCTTGTTTCTTCCAGTGTTCTATGAAACAGGGATGTTTAGATTGCTTATAATTAGTGTTTTAGGCTAGGATACAAAGTATTAGATAAATAGAAAGGTTTTCACTCTTGCCAGCCATGTGTTCTTTAAGTGTAAAACAATAGTAGGTTTTGTGTTTTGAGATTTATTATTTCCTTATATCATGTACATGGGTGTTTTATCTGGGCCACATCCTCACTGTGATGCCAGAGGTTGGATAAAATTAATAGACTCCCTAGAACTAGCCTTAGAGACAGATATAAGCCACCATGTTCCTTACAGACTGATTTGAGCCACCATGTTAGTGCTAGAATCAAATCTTAGTCCTCTGGAAGGGCAGTCAGTACATTTAACTGTGGAGCCATCTCTCCAGCTCCAAAATAGTTTAAAGCTAGCTGGATCTACATTAATGACTCTGTCAGGAAACAAATAGAATAGAATAGAATAGAATAGAATAGAATAGAATAGAATAGAATAGAATAGAACAGAACAGAATAGAATAGAATAGAATAGGCAAAAGAAAAGAAAAATAGGATGTATTCTTTTTTAAATAATTCTTAAAAATCATACTATGAACATATTAGAAACATTATTTTTGCTGCCTTGACTATAAACTATTGAACACTGAAAATAAGATCTCCCCCCATTCAGAAACCAATAGAGTTGATTTGGACATAAACAACAATAACAATAACACTCTGGTTCCATTTTGTGGCTTTTTCTTTAAAAAGAATTTTAAAGTTTCATATTATTTAGTTTTTAATTACTATAAATCTCATATATTATATTATAAACAAAAATATAGACTATCATAATGGACTTACATGTTTGAATTCTGACAATCTGGATAAGAATATTTGTAGGAAGAACATATAGTACAAAATGGAAATATTGTGCATTTTTTTAAAGTTCAATAAACAGGATTTGTTTTGTTTTAATAAAAGCACCCATATATACTAGCTGACATTCTATGTCTCTCAATAAAGGTTTGCTTAATTTCCAAAAATGCCAGAAAATTTAAATCTTATACAAATACCAAATTACAGAAATGTATGTTTCAAACTGAGTTTAAATATCAAAATACTAGATTGTGAAATATTTATCCCACTGACCACATTTCTTACACCTGCCTCAGCCTTATGGAAAAACAATTTAAAGGCCTTACATCTCACAGCTAAGGAGTAGCGCTCTTACCTACTGTAGCTTTATCTATGGCACCACTTGAAAGAATCTCACATTTCAAAGGATTTTCTATGTGATGGTTTGAATGAGAATAGTCCCATAGGCTCATATATTTGAATAGCTGGTTCCCAGTTGGTAGACTATTTAGGAAGAATTAGGAGGTGTGGCCTTGTGGGAGGAGATGTGTCACTAAGGGTAGCCTTTGAGATTTCAAAAAGCTAATGTCAGGCCCAGACTCTCTTCATCTCTTTTGCTTGTGGATAAAATGTAAGTTCTCAGTTCCTTCTCCAGTGCCATGTCTGCCTGCCTGCTGCCAGGCTTCCCTCCATAATGATCACAAGCTAACCCTTGTTACTGTATGCAAGCATCTACTTATTGTTTTCTTCTTTCATAAGTTGTCTTGTGTCTCTTCACAGCAACAGAAAAGTAACTAGAACTATCTGCTACCTTCAAAGACTTTCCCTATACTGGACTGATGAGATGATCCTTGCCACCAAACTCAAATGTCTGAGCCTTGCTCCAGACCAACAGGGTGGAGGGAGAGAACTTATTCCCCAAAAGTTGTCCTGTGACCTCCACACATGCCCCATGGCATGAGATCTCTGATACATGTACATACATGATACACATAGTATTTCAAATATTTTAATTTCAGCATATAGAAGCAATTCTATTTACACACAGAGGAAACATCAACTTCTTGTGATATAACTGGAAACTATGCCTTTAGACACTGACTATGCACAGATGCTACTTTTGACTAGGAACTAAAGAATTAGTCTTAGCTGACCTGTCTATCAGGCATCATTCTATGGCTGCAAGGTCAATTCCTCTCCCCTCATCTACCCTATCAAGAAATGCAGACTGCCTGGCATAGAGGACATTTTCAGGCATAATGGTCATCTTAACAATGACCTTTATTTTAAAATTAAATTACTTTTTAATTTTTCTGCTAAAGCAACATATGGATTATTGACCAAATGCAGAGCTCTCAAGAACATATACTAAGTTTACTTCGTGATATAATTATACGTAGGCTAAAGATGAGAGTTATATTTAAACCAAAATCAAAGATTCAAGTCTGTTAGGAAACACGAAGTACACAGAGATCTAAATTTGACCCAAGAATAATTAAACGGAAGCCAGCCATCTTAATGATGTATATTAACAGATAGTCAACAGGAGGACCAAGAGCGTCTATTTTTAGAAGGTTCACCGAGCCTTCTTGTTTCCATGAGGCCAGCACATGCTGACTCCAGGGTCATGGCTGAGTGGTGGCCTGGCCCTGACAGTCTCAGGCCAACCAGCAGCTGCTGCAACTCTCTCGCTCCTGGGGGTTTGCCTGAGATGAACCACAGTCAATGTTCCCCCTTCAATCACCTCTGTACTTCCCAAGTCAACAAGTTCTGTCCCCCATCATGACATCTGCCTTGTTTTTCCTGGTCCAGATTAACCAAACCTTTCCCCCAAATCAGAAAAACCCTGGAGATCATGGGCAAACCACTCTGGGACAGCCACAGAGAGGATCTATTTAGAATTACCTTTTGACCCCTAAAAATTCTCTGGTTTTTAATTCTGGGATTTCTCCCCTCTAAGAAATTACTGTGGAAATTATTTCTCTCCATCTCACCCACTCTCCATCTACTATTTACTAATATGTGTGCATGTTGTGAGTTGCAATACAGGACACACAACAAACATATAACACCCGATGTTGACTATCCTGGGTCATATTCTCCGGAGATGCCAGAACATACTAAAATTTACAAAAACTCTCCAAATGTCCCAAGGTTTTCCCATGGAGGTTTCTCATTCTGTTTGCGTTACTGTGATAAATTCCATGACCAAGTCAACTTAGAATTCACTTAGCTTACAAGTTACAGGCCATCACAGAACCTAAGTCACTGGGCACCAAATGTTCCCCTCTGTACTCTCTGTCTCCGTCTTTAGTACAGACTCTACAAGATTCTAGCAGGGCACAAGGCTATCTGGTTACTCAACATATTTTCCTGTTTCCCTTATAACTACTTTGGTCATGTTAATGAACACAAGGACAACAGTCAGGGTGACATGTGTGATTTCTGGGTCACATCCTTAGAGGGAGCTTGTGTCTTCCACCTTCCATCCCGAGGGTTGGGGTGTGAAAGGGATTTTGATAAGTAAGACAACTTCAACCATGCAAACGATACCAAAACCCAGTGTTCTGCTTCCCCCATCTTTTCTGTACATCGGAACCACCTGGAGAAACCATGTAAACAGAGATGCTGGGTTCACATCTTACGCTGTGCTTCACTAGTTCTTGGGAGCTAGCAGAGCAGTAAGAGAGAGAGAACCGAGACCTCTGAGGACCTTGGTGCAGCTAGTGCGGCTGGACCACCATTAGGCATAGTGTCAAGATATTCACCACATCCCAAAGGATGCAGAATGGTCATAAACACAGAGTATGGCTTTCCCATTCACGGCAGCCTTGCACTATTCAACCTGATGGTATCTCATCTGGGTCAAAGCACCTGAATAAATATCCTTACCAATATATACAATAAAAGCAACACCCTGGAAGTCTGAGAAAAAATAAGTATATACAAATTTTATAATGTAAGCACTATTCTTTTTCTTAAGATAAATCCCTAAAGTCTACCTGTAGAACAACATTTAGACATTCAGTTTGGGTAAAATTCATGAAAACCAGGACTACACTAAAGAAGGTGATTCAAATTAAATATAAACTAAAAATATTATGACGATAAACACATTCAAATATGCCATGTCTGGTTGATATCCCTGAAAGGCCTCCTTTTTTCTAGAAAGGAAACGGAGGAATGGATCTTGGGGACAGGTGAGGTGGGAGGTAAGTCTGGGAGGAAGGAGAGAGGCAGAATTCAGTCAGGATGTAGTATATGAGAGAAGAATTCTTTTTTAAAGTCAATAGACAAGAATTAGAAAATACATTAAGTTGAATCAATTCACTGATGATCTGAATAACTCAAGGAAAACTCAGAATCCAGATGTGATGATTTCACAGTAGTTACAGAAACCCTGATTCATTTCATCCGACAGAGTGAGCCCTGAAACTATCCACTTCTAGTCTCCTTTTCTGACATTCCCAACATGTGTCTTACACTTCACAGTCCAAAGAGGCTGCCTTAGTGCCTGCCACCACATTCTCATACCAGCCAGGAAGAAATTAGAAAGAAAAGGAGGAAAGAAAATTTCCCACCCCTCACTGTATATTTAGAAACTATCCATTGTCACTTCTGTTCACAATACCCTGCCGCAACCTAAAAAAAAAAAAAAAAAAAAAAAAAAAATCCCTTTTCTTACCTACAAGGAAATCTGCAAAATGAGATACGGCCCTCAGATTTTTAAGTCTTGCCAAAGGTAAAAGTGTTCACTGAGGAAAAGAATAATGAATGTAAGCAGTCGAAAGCATTTCTGGGGTGCCATGGGTTTTGTTTTTTTAGTCAGAGGTGCGAGGGTATGGACCCATGTCTATGTAGTCAAAATAAACTGTGTAAAAGCAGATAAATAGGTTTCTACATAAGGCACAAACATACACTAAAGCTACATACTTACCGGAAGTCCTCCTGACCCTTAGAATGAGGCAACAGTGAACTATACTCTCGGAATTCTACTGTCGAGAACCAGGACATGGGCGGAGGAATACAACGTGATAGTGGCTTTCCCTAGACCTCACCTTTGCTGTAATTAACAGAAAGACAGCGGTACAAACCAAGGTGCCATTTCTGGAATCCCAAGAACTCCTTCTCTGGGGCAACAGTCACAAATAAGAAAAAGCTGAAATTCCAAGGGAACACGGAAAGCAGGCCAACGCGAAGCGTTACAAGGCAGTACAGGAAACATCCTCCTTTCTTGCACAACCTCTGAAAATGTGTCGCCATCTACAAAGTCTCTGGTTCTGGCAAGAAGACAGATTACAGAGATATTTCAAACGGCCACAGTGGCAGCTAAGCTGGATCTTAGTCCATCCTAGACTAAAGGAGATAACATTATTAAAGTGTAAGAATGCATGGCGCCAGCGTTCCATGTTGCTAAACATTTGCTATAAACCAGAGGGTTTTTCATCTCTGCATTCTACATTTAACCCACTTGGAGTACTGTTGGCAGAATTAGATAACTTAACCTTTGCAATTGAAGGGTTTGCCTTTGCATGGAAAGTATGTATTTTGTGTTAGGGAGAAAACACAATGTTCTTGGCATAGACTGTCTCCAGCAAAAATGGCCTCCCTTTGTGCACCATGTTGAGCTACATGGTAAGGCAGGGAGACAACAAACTTACCCTAGAAAATCCGAGACTCAAAGCAAGAATTGAATTTAAATGATCACTTTTCTTAACATTACCCTTATTAAATTACTGGGTAGAGATTGTTCACTAGTGAAAAGAAAAGATATTGATATTAGATGTCTCAGAACTCATTGTTAAGCACAGTACCATGAGGAATGTGAGCTGCCAGCAGTTTTAAGAAGCAAAGCATTTCTAGGGCTATTTTCTTTGGATTACAATGGTAATTTTATAGATCAAAGATAGTAAATGTCATATAGTAAATATAATTCTAATAATGTGAAACATTTTGAAATGGTAAACCTCTTGGAAAATAATAAAATTCCTCCTACTATCAAACTTCAATACATAGTAAATATGATGTAGAAGAATTTATGAAGATTAAAACAAGATTTAAGTCAAACATATGTGCAGAAAACAGATGTAAGATTTTATTTCCTATCAACACTAAGCATTAATTTTTTAAAAAAATCCCTCCACAATACATTGATAAAAGTATGAGAGACAATTTAATCATACCAACTGTCAACCCATTTGTACATGTGTGTACATGTGTTTTAATGTGTGTGTGTGTGTCCTGTGTACTATTTTCTATTGGCATGACAAGATACCATGACCAAGGCAATTTATGAAAGAAAGCATGTATTAGGGCTTATGGTTCCACAGGAGTAGAGTCCAAGATGAACATGGCAGGAACCATGGCAGGCAGGAAGGCGGGCAGGCATGACATGGTGGAGCAGTAGCTGAGTTCGCATTCAGTTCACAAGCATCAAGCAGAGAGAGACAGAACTAACTGGGAATTATATGGGCTTTTGAAACCTCAAAGCACTCCTTCCTCCACCCTCTACCCCCTAAGTAATATACCTTCCTCAACAACACCTTCTAAACACCAACTAGCACCAGACCTGTAAACATATGAACCTAGGGTTCCATTCTCACTCAAATCTGCACTGAGTGCACACACATATTCTTATGTGTGATGGGGGTAACTGTGTGCCAGGCATTATGTGTAGAAGTCATAGGAAAACCAGGGGTGTCAGTCCTCTTCTTCCATCTTGTTGGAGAAAGGGTCTCTGCTGTTTTCACTGCATAAGCCAGGCTAGCTGGCCCTGAAGTTTCTGGGGGTTCTCTTCCTGTCTCATACTCCCATTTCCCCACAGGAGCTCTGGGCTTTCAATTACTTCCATTATGTGATTTTCACATGGATTCTGTAGACTCTGATTCCTGTGCCATCTCATCAGCACAGGTGTTTCGCTTTGTAAAACATCTATGAAAACCTAGTAAATGAAAAATGGAAGTTCTAGACAAACTAAGCTACAGTTAAAACAAACAATTGTCATTACTTCTAAAAATTCAACCCGGTCACAACACAGGCAACAACTCAAAGGGATTGGCTCTTTTTTTAAGGTTACATTAGAAGGGATAAGTCTAGAGAGACAGCCATACATGGCGGCTCAGATGTCAGATGTCCAAGTTTAGTTTGCTTTCCTACTCCTCAATGTGCATCTTTGCTCTTCTCTTCGGGGTACTTCACTTTCAGTAAGAGCAAACAACCCAAACAATACAGCAGATAGAAAACTAGCATTCAAAATCATAGGGAAAGGGAGACTAGAGGACTTCCCTTCACCCCATACCCCTTGCTAAATCCCTTCCTCTCTTGGCCTCACCAGCATCCATTGTTTCTTATAATGAGCCTCCCTCTGGCCTCCTGGAAGGCCCCTGGCCCTTTCAGGACATGGTTTTGTAAGCTTCTATCCAAGGATTGAATCCAGGTCATTGGGCTCCATGGTCCCTGCTCTGGGAAGTCAACACTATAGTATGGAGGCCCAGCCTCTGGTGCTTCTCAGGCTGCCCACTTCCAGCTGCAGACTGAGGAAGCGGTTACGAACACTCAAGAGACAACCTACTCATGGTGAACACTGGCAATGGTACTTTAAATCGGGTATGTTCTGTGGCAGCGAGGCTTCTGAATATTATCCAGTGCCTGCCTCATCTTCTGGCACACTAAAGGTCCTTGCCATGGCTCACCTGGATGTGTGGTTGGCTACACAGGCAGAGGAAATAGTTATGAGCGCTTAAGAGACAGCCCACCCATATCCCAGCTTTAGTAACATTTGTATAGTTGTTCTTCTTGTTGTTCGCCTCTGTTTCTCTGCTGACTTCCTTCTCGTTAACTTTATTCTACTTCTTCAAACATCTCTGGACAAAATCATCTCCAGATACAGATGCTATACTTCAAATGCAAATGTCCCCATAGGCTCATGAATCTGACACTTGCTCCTCAACTAGCAGTGCTGTTTTAGAAGGCTGTGGAACCTTTAGGAGCCGAGTTGAGGCCCCACAGAAGAAAACAGGTGCTTAGGGACTGGCAGGGGTGGAGGGCGGGCCTTGAAGGTTTATCATTCCACTTCTGGTCCTCTGCTTTCAGACAGCCAATACAACAAGCAGCCTCATGCTCATGCCTTGGTGCTCTTTCCCAAAATGGGCTGTGTTCCCTCAAACTGAAAGCCAAATCAAAACCTCTACCCCTTAAGCTGTATGCTAACAGATATTACTGCAACTGTAAGAGAAAAAAAGAAGGAACTATCACAGTTACTAACCATTTCTCTCTGCATATTTACCACCAAACAGCTCAAAAGTTTCCTCGGGTCCCATTATGTTTCATGTCTTATTTCTTCTTTTCAGACTTCATCTGATAACAAGATCCTTCTTTGACATTGGAACACACTTCCCCCTGCCTATCCCTATCTCTAGCCTCACTCCCTCACCCTCTCCCCCCACCCTCTCTCTCTCTGTTTTCCTCCCTTTCTCCTCTCCCCCTCCACCCTCCTTTTCTCCCCTCTCTCACCTCTTGCTCCTCCCTCTTCTTTCATCTGTTCCTCTCTCCCTCCCCATCTCTTTCCCTCCCTCTGTCCCTCCCTCTCATCCCTCTCCCCAACCCGGGGATTCTTTGTTTCAATTTCCAAAAGCCAGTCAAAGTTATTCATGTACCCTAACCCTCTTTGAGCAGTGGCTCTCTAGCAAGCATGACCCTCCTTCATTTGCTGGTTTTCTCCTCCACATAGCCCCCTTGTGCAATATCATTAAAGACTAACTTCTGGTTCTATACCTTTTGTTCAAAATGTCTTAGGTTTCACGATCCTGTCCTCAAAAGTCACAGGAGACTTTGTAAATCAGCCAAATATCCAAAACCAGATTAAATTTTCCTCCTCCCCCTGCTTATCTGTCCCTTGAATTTTATTTTTCAATTAATGGCTCTACCCATCTAGTCAGCACACCTACAGCCCCGGCATTGCCCCGTGTTTCCCAGTGTACTCCGCTTCCCCTTCTTAATGAACAGAAAGACAAAGGTTTTACCCCAGAATTGTCCCATCCCACAGCTATTGAATGTTTGGTATGTGTGTGTGTGTGTTGTGTGTGTACGCATGCGTTGTTTTGTTTGTGAGTTTTTGTTGTTGCTGTTTATTTACTTGTTTTAAATCTTCTCCATTCCTTCCATCTTATATCAGACATTGTACATTATACAGTGTCAAAAAAATGGCTAATGTGTAACCAGTTGTTCCTAAACTCGGCTTCTCTAAGAAATAAATCTAAATCCAATAGATAGAATTCTTATACAAAGGACATCACCAAGCTAAGGTATGTAGATGAAACCGGAAGGTTAAATGAGAATCCTCTACATAAAACATAATCTGTCTTTGTTTATCACATGCTGAGTACTGACAGCATGCTTCCCCACACACTGTTAAGCAAAAAAAAAAAAAAAAAAAAAAAAAAAAAAAATCTCAGCCAGGGAGAACTATCTCAAAGTGCAGGAGCAGAATAGGGCAGGAATACGGACCCCAAGAGCAGCCCTACCTCAGCAGGAGCCCAAATCTCTGTCCAGCACAAGCTAGACTATGCTTCTGTTTTGTGTGACCTCTGTGATTACTACACGGCACTTTCCCTCAGCAAAGAGTAGCTCAACTTCTAACCACGTGAAAAGGAAAAAGGAGCAGCCTGCTGCCATGTTTTTGAGACTAACAAGTTGGGGAAAGTGGTAAGAGGAGAGAGGGAACCAAATCTTCAAATGAAACGGCCCCTTCTCCATGCTTTGGCATTCTTCCGAATTGCAGATTATTAACATGACCGTTGTCCCTTCACAGTTGATCCCTAAGTCCTAGAGTTAAAGGAGGACCCCTTATAAGTGGTACTTTCCTCAAGTTGGACCAACTTATTTCACCTCCACCAATTTGCAAAAAGCATGAAAGACGTTTCCCCCTCTGGTCACAAGGAAAGTTTTAGCATTTTCAGAGTGTTGTGGTACCCACAGCAATGCCACAACACACATGGCTACTCTTGGGAGACAAACAATTCGCCCCTCATCTAGCAAAGTCTTTCTCATTCATCAGGCAGGGGCCAGCTCTGGCACAGCTTATCACTGCCCTTCCTCCCAGACTGAGTGTGTCCCCGGTGCCTCTTATGACCCTTTACATAAAGCTCTCATGTTTCAGCTCCAACACACAACTGTACCTGTCTATGCATTTTTCTTTTATTCTGGTAAAGTACACTTCACTTCTGCTTAAGCCTCTAGTACATAGCATAAGCATTTGTCTTCTCAGGCGGTTGTAAGGAGGAAGCTCAGAGTGAATGTGTATTTTGACATGGGAAGGCCACGTCAAGGACTCTAAGACCAACTGGCCCATGGGAAATTGGCAAAGCCATTGCCTATATCGCCAGCCTGAAGAGAAATGGCAAAACTTCTCTCCGGTGTCTCGGCATGAGAGCTTACGAAGGATTGATCAGTATGTGCAAGACTAGTAACTATAGCTTCCTCCTCAAGGTTGTTCATTGTCTGAGACTTCTGGCCTCCAGAGACCGCCCACTGAGTCAAGCTGACCCCTCCTCCTATGCTATGCCTGCTACAGAGGAAGAGGTTCCTGGTTTCAGTGGTCAGGGCTGTAGAGGACAGAAAACCCCACCTGGTCCCAGCTTCACTAGGTATGTGTCCTTTCTTCAGTCCCTCCATGCCCAGCTCCACAAGACCAGGCAGGCTGCTCCAACAAAATGCCAGACTGATAGTTTCCATCAAAACATATTGCCTCACATAAAACCGTCTAGGTAAGAACCTCTCTTTGGTTTGTAAATGACCACCTTCTCTCTGTGTCCTCCCTTGGTCTGGCCCATGCGGACTTGCATGCGTCCCTGGTGTGCTCAGATCTCTGCCTCTGAGAACCCCATTCACACCGGGGGCTTATCCAACAGTCCTTCAAACTGATTTCCATCTTTTAAAGATGCTGTCTGTAAATTCAGCTCGATTTTTGGAACACAGGGTTAAGACTTCATCCTATGACTTTGGGGGAGGAAAGAAGATAATTCAATCCATACCACAGGGATTAAAGACAATATGTCCAATCAATGGGTCTTTGCCTTGGAAGAGCCGGTGGGGACTAGAAAAGATTGTTTTCAGGTGCGTTCCCTCTCATTCTGCTTTACTTTCGCTTGGTGGGCGAGTTTGTTTTCACTAGCGCCCACAGCTGACAAAGTCCACAGAGCAAGTAAAGGAACCTCTACTGTCTTTGGGGGTGGATCATCCAGATAAAAATTGCTGTTCTAACTGCTTTTGTAAAGGTATCAATATGAATACCAGGAGAAGCCAAAGTGGTGAGCCTGAAGCCATCCTTCAGCTCCCTTCCTTCCTGGGATGGGCCTCCAGAGAGCTAAGAGAGCAAATCAGATACAGAAAATGCAAGTGTTTAGTGAGACCTGTAAGGTACCCTGAAAATGATGGTGGTTGTCATGTGAAATATAAACGTTTCTCATCACCCTCGAGTTACCTGAATGACCACACCTGAATGGCATGAATAAGGCCACTGGTGAGACAGTCCGGCAAGCAAAGGCTCTGGCTGCCAAGCCTGATACCTTGAGAAGGCAGATGCCCAAAACCACAGAATGGAAAGACACAACCAACTCCCCCAAGCTGTCCTCTCATCCCTGCAAGAATATGAGCAATGGGCACACGCATACACTCAAAGACAAATAGATAAATGCAACCTAAAAAAAAAGAACACCATTAAAAGATAAAATTGTTAAGAATTTCAAGATGGGAGAGGCTAAGCATTAAACCAAACCAAATACAGGCCCTTCTGAACCACAGGGATGTGTGTGTGTGTGTGTGTGTGTGTGTGTGTGTGAGTGTGTACACACACAGGGTACACATCTGCAAGAGCAATACCATTTGCAGTCTATTCAAATGATCTATGGGCATGAACTGGAAAGAGAAAGCAAGCCACCAGTTCTTGTCCAGACTAAGATATTAACTACCCGTTATTAGTTCTATGAAACCATTCCTCTAGAAATGGTTTCTACTATTTCTAATGAAGCAGAACATTTCACTTTCCCAAGCAAAGGTGAGAAGGAAAATGCCGGCAGATTAGGTCATTTTCTACCATCTTAGCTACAGAGCATTCATCTGAATAATGTAACTTAGCGATGGTCAGAATGAAAACTCAGAACACAGTATAGGGAATGACAGTGCAGAACAGAGCTTAGGGGTGAAGAACCGCCTTCTATAAAACAGGATGGGGAGACAGACAAAGGCCTCATCCGTTCATATTCAATCACCTGGTAAACATTGATTTATCACACATAGCATTAGAAGAGATGCATAAATTTGGGAGCCGGTGCGACTAATAGTCTGGTCTGCTGGGAGCTTGTGAGCAGTCTGCTAGAACAGAACCCAAGGAAACACGTGAGTGTAACAACTACTTCAGCCACCAATACAATGGGTATGAAGCAGGAAATACCCAAGGGGAAAGAGATAATGGAGCCTGGAATCCCAACAGTATAGAAGAAGAACCCCTCCATGTACAAAGGTGGGTCAGATGTGGTGGCACACTCCAGTAACCCCAGGAAGGATAAGAGGATAACCATCCTTAGGATGGTTAGCTCAAGGCCCACCTGAGCCACCCAACAAAACCTGTTCTCAAAGATCAACAAACATTAACATAAGCCTGCAAAAGCATAGCATATTCCTAAAAGGGCCTGTCACTCTAAATGACAGCCACCTGAAAGCAAGCAGTGTGTTCCTAAATATTAACTGAAGAAAAATGCATACAAAATGCTACTATACTACTATATAGAAAAAGACTGTGTTGAAAACTGTTTGGGGCTTTTAGGAGGGTGTGGAAAAGCCCTCTCCCCTCAAAAGGCCAAAGGGGCCAACTGGAGATACAGGACTAGAAAGACCTGCTAAGATCTGGTAAGATCTGCAGCTGTGGCTTTTCTTTAAGGAAATACCATTTTGTTTGCCAATTTGAAGGAATGTGTAAACACACACTTTTTTTTTTTTTTTTTTGGGTAAGGCTAAATGTGTTTTCTACCTCTTCCCCCTCTTCCTAATAAAGATAGGAGTCATCCTTCAACTATGTCAGCTTAAAGCTAAGGCACAGATGTAAACCAGTGAGCTCTGGGCACATCTGTAAATGACTTGGGAAGGAACTGTCAGTTTTTGTTTATTTTTCTGCTTTGGCAATGAATTTACCAGTCAATTTGTTCAACACTATGACTAATTTTTGAAATAATAATAAAAAATATCTTTTATTGACTGCCTCCACTTCTTATCATTCCTTTAAAATGGGTTCCTGGAAGGGAAATTTTTCTGCCTAAACAATAGGAATATTTTTAAGCTTTTGGTACAAATGAGGATAGTGTAATCTGAAAATTAAATTGAGCATATCAACTACAGATGACCGAGCAAAACTCAAAGGGGATCTAAGGCTGCTACAAACAATTCCCTGAAGAGAAAACGGAAGAATGCACTATGAATAGATTTTAGGTTTTGAGTAGTTATGACAAAAAAAAAGCTAGCATTGGTTCTTAAAAATCACATCCAGGGTACTAAGCTTGAAGTTTGTGCCTCTAGTACCAGCAAATCTGAAGCCAGTCTGGGCTTCGTGGTTTGTGTCAGGCCAGTTCTGGGCCACAGAATGAGGCTGTTTCTCAAAAAAGGAGGGAGGGAGGGGAAGAGGAGGGGGAGGGAAAGAAAGACCTTGAGGCCACTAAGTGCATTTTCATAAAATATATATTCATAACAAAAACAGAGCTCATAATTTCTAAATAACGAGCAAAACTATTTCTAAAAGGAGAATGCAATTGATTTTATTTGTCTATTATCTCTAGCTTCACTATTGCAGCAATAATGAGATTTTAAATCTAACAATCAGGTGTTCAGATAAAAGGGAAAACAAACACTTTATTTGTATTTAGGGTTCTTTGGTTTTGTTTGCTTGCTTTTGTTTTGAGACAGGTTTTTCTCAGTGTAGCCCTGGCTGTCCTGGAACTCCATTTGTAGACCAGGCTGGCCTCAAACTCAGAGAACTGCCTGCCTCTGCTGGGACTGAGGGCATGTGCCAGGCAAACACACAAGTTGGGTTTTGAGAGGGCCTGTATCTGCACCTTAGCCTTCTGCTAAACCTGTAGCTCTGGTTTTCATCCATTTTCAGAAAGGCTCTCTCTTAGAATGACTCAGACCCTTTAAATCCAAAGACTCAGCTCGCAACAAAGTTTCATGAACGTCCAATTTGAAGCCATTAAAAATTTCATCTCCTTAAAAAACATGCTCTTGTCAGTAACTGCTACATGACCATTACAATAATCCTATGACTGTACCGGGGTATTCTCCCAACACTTGCACCTTCTCAAAGAAAGTAGACCCCAGGATTGGGTAAACTGAGTCTGAGAAGCCAACGTGTGTGTTAGGCATCTCCTGAGATGTTACTTTTTCTGACACAGCCAAGTGAATTCCTACAGGGTGGCTGCACAGAGTGAAGGAAACTCGGGAGGAAGTTCGGTGTTTGAAACATTCCCCTTAGAGCTTGGGTTTGAGGGCAGTCTAGAACCCAGTGATGAAGGAGAGAGACCGAAGGATCTGAGTGGGGTTTAACTCCTTCCCTGAAGGATGCTCTCACAGGTATCAGGATGGACAGGAACCAACAGTAAATTCTTCATATTTTTCCGCAGCGAGGAAAATTCCATCTTTAGGTGATGTCTCAGGAGTTCATTTCCCCAGTTTCTCCTCTCCTACTTCGAAACTGAATAAAATGTTTTCGGGGCAGAAATCCAGTGAGTCAAGCTAGGACCTAGAAACAGCCCCGGCAAAGTTTAGGAAATCTCGAAGTTGTCGGATGCGAGGCGAGTTTTATGAAGCTGCTCTCAAGTGGTCGGCGTGCACAGGAGACCAGGACCCAAGTGGAGGGCAGATTTAAATCAGGAGAAAGAAGATTGTAGAGCTGGGAGGGAGGTGCACACATGTGGCTTTAATATGCAACAGCTGCCCGGGATGGTGACCCCACTGCTCTTTCTCCTCCGCCCCCACCCTCAGAATCCACCGTTTCAGTTAAAGAGACTTCACTGCTGTTGGTCTAACAACCGACTCCCGCTACACCACATTCAAGGACTTTTTAGACCCTGCATGTACCTGAAGGTAGCAACTCGAGGCACAAAAAGCAAAGCCTTTAAACAAAATATGAGCCGCCTAGAGAAAGGGGATAAGGAAAATGACACAATGAAATTTGCCCTGGAAGCTGGATAGAGAAAATTAAGGACAGATGGGACAGCAGAATGGCCTCAGGTTAGCTTCTCCCACCCGAGTTCTTCAAGGCCCTGGCCACTCTGCGTCCTTTCAGCCGGCTCCCGGTCCCCGCGGTCCCCGTGTCACCCTTACGGATGCCGGGTGCTGGCGCAGACAATGCTCCGGACTTGGTGCCCTGCGCGGGGCTGGCCACTCACCGACACCAGGAACTCCAGCGTGCCCACGTAGTCGCGCTCGGTCTTCTGCAGCTCGCTGAGCACGCACACGCGCAGGCGAAGCTGCTTGTCCGCATCCCTGGCGCTCTCGTCGCTCATGGTGGCCGGCGGGGCGCGGGGTCGAGGACAAGTGCGCTGCCCGGCGCCTGCTGCCGCCACTGCCGCCCGCACAGTTGCCGCCTCTTGTAGAGTCCGAGCCGGGACGCGCAGCTTCACATGCTGGCCCGAGGCCGGGGCGTGGGCAGAGGACGGCGCTGGGGCTGCAGCGCGCGCGCGGGACGCGCGGGACTCAGAGCAGGACAGTCCCGGGAGAGAGGGAGCCCAGCCCGGCCGCTCCGGCCTCACGCGGCCCCGGCCCGAGGGGAGGCGGCTCCAGCCACAGCGGTGACTTGGACATCAATCAAATGCTTTCAATCCATGTGACTCCGACCCTTTACCCTTAGCCAAATCTCAGGAAAAAGGAAACACAACCCTGGGGAAGCGGTATCGTGCCAGCTAACTAAACACACACACACACACACACACACTCACAGGATGGAACTAATCCGAGGTTCCCAAACCTAGAAGGACACTTGTGAGGGCTGCTCTTGGGAATCCCGCCCATTGTTTAGCTTTTAATGTGTTTTGCACCGAGTCTGAAAGCAAAGAAACAAGTCCCCGCGGTTACATAACTGCTTGGGAACAGAAACAACCACAGCATTGACCCTCCCGCGTTTGACAAGGAACACATTGATTTTGAGTTTTCGTCAAGTACAAAACAGGTTCGGTTTAAAAAAAAAAAAAAAAAAGCAAACTGTTATTTTATGGGGCAGACAACTTTCTGTCAAAGCTTGAACTGTCAATTAGTGAGGACACTCGAGGAAAGTAGACGCCCTTCCCTGTGCACGGACTCAGAACAAGCATCACCCTGGCTGAGTACTTTTTAACACTGTATCTACAATGATTTTTTAGTCTCACTATAGTATTCCGATATCACTATACATTGGAGGATATTGGTTCTCAGCTGCTTCCTGGAATTGTGATTTTTTTTTTTAAGATACAAATGTTGAAGGAAGACGCACAGTAGGTGATTTGACAGATGATACCTGAAAGACAGGTGGATGATCGCTGATTGACAGATAACACACATGGAAGCTGGATTCCAGATGATCAGTTATCATCTGCAGTTCTGAAAATGGAAACACCCAGAGTGTTTGATATTAACGTTTTCGTTTACTCAAGTCTCGCTTGGGATTAGAACCAAGACCTATAAATCTAATGAACCAAGTGATCCCTTCGCATTTCTATCTGGATATTATCCACACATGCTTTCAGAACCATTGTTTCTACCTAAAATCTACTTACATGGTGGACAACTAATGGCACTTAAATACTCGGAATGAACACTGCAGGGCCAGGAAGAGGCAGCCAAACTTGTTCTGAGACTTGGCAGCTTGAGATAAACTAAAGATGTTTTCCTCCTCTGTATTTACACTCAAATAAGCTCCAGTTTCCCATAAGTCTTTTCGAAATGTGATTGGGACTTCTGTGAAACAATGAGGAACTGCCCCTTCTTCTCATAGTAAAGATTCAGTATTTGAAGTGCATGAAGGAGGCTGGTGGAAAAGGTGGGTTTTCTGTTTCTCTTGCATCTGGCTATTTAGAGGCAGCCAGACGCAAAGCGCAAATAGTGTGGAAAGCTCCACACAGTAGCAGAAGAACAAAGGACAAGGCACACAAAAGACAGACCTCACAGAACCTGGTAAACAATAAACAAAAGGAACCAGGAGGCACAGGAAATGCACCCAGCAGCTAGGGGGAAGTTCACACAGGACCCAGCTTCTCTGTTTCACAGGTACTAGTAGATGAATGCAGTACTTGCTCCCCAGAAGAAAAATAAAATGGAGTAAACAAGACAGAGTCCCATCTAGTGCTCTGAATGAAGTAGAATGTTTTCCTCTCGCCATTTGTTCCCAGTTAAATAATCACATGTCTTTCTCTGAAGAAATCTTGTCTGTGTATAGACCCCTAGAGCAAGCATATCACACTGAGAGGCTTTACCCATCCAGAACCTTTGCCTGTGTTCTACAGCATGCCTGCAAGACCACTAAGAACACCAATCCGTATTAGGGTCTGAGGATCATGAAAACCATGGATGCTAGGAAAATATTCCAGAGCATAAGTCATGGACCACTGCACTATAGTCACTGGAGGTCTATGAAAATGAACATTTTTTTCCCTACCCTCCACAATTGTTTTCTTTAATTATCTCAAACATTACACCCTATGTTCTTTCAACAGGGTCCTCAGATTCTCAGACTCACCTTCTAAAGACTTGGGTTAGGGAGAGGGCCAGACACTTAAATAATTCCATCTAAAAGACATGCTTCAGTAATTGCTTTGGGGAGAAGGAAAAAAAAAGCAAATGGAAATGGAAGCTAGCAGAAGGACACTCGTTTTAATGGTGTGAAATTTTTATTTCTCTCAGAAATAAAATTATTATGCTGCCAGTGGTTCCTGCCCTCTTTTCTCCTCCTCCATCTATGCCTCAGTATCATTTGTAATTAATGAACACTCCAGGACACCTTGTAGTTCATTCTGCCAAGTCCTCTCTAAGGCAGGACTCTCTCACAGAGACCTCTGAAACCCTGGCTGGAGTCCTTAACTCCTCATCAAAGACTTGGGGCATAAGAAAACAGGGCTAGAGTATCTGGAACCTTTCACTTTGATGGTAAATAAGGTCTTTCACAGGCTCTGAATGTGTTGTGTCCCTTCCCACTTCCTCTATTGAAACCTCGGGCCATGCCTGCCAGGAAAAGGCAGGCAACAAGCAAGATGGTGGACGAGAGCCAGGGCTGCTTGTTTGGTTTTTCTTTTATTTTTCCTTGAAATACTAATGAGGTTAAAGCCTCCAATAAAAAAAGCGATGACTGAGTTCTAGGCTAGCTCAGCCATTAAATTCATCTCATATGCAGGAACCTGGTGAAGTTAGAATCGATTATAAAGTTCAAAGGGCCCAAGGGCAGAGCACAGTGGACTTCTTAAGGTCCAGCCCAGAGAGGACCACTCTGGCCTGAAAGGCTGAGGAGCCCGAGGCTGCCTCTTAGCAGGAAGAGAGCTCTCCACGTGCGTTTCAGAGACCAATCATATTTGTCCCTTGGACACTTCGGGGCCAATATCTGCTCAGGGAAAGTTACAAGTCGGATGCCAGTTCAGTAAAAAGGGTTGACAGCAGCGTTAAAACAAAAGACAAGATTTTTTCACTGCATGAGCATTTAGTAGAAACTGGTCTGCAGCATCTTCTTAAAGGCTGCAATCTCTAGAAGATGCGGCCGTGCCACCCAGACAGACAAGACTGGGTAGAATAACAGGTGCACTAATGTTCACAGCAGACTCGAGTAAGGGCTGATTTTTAAGACTGTTTATAAATGCGGCCTTCAGTTTATGCTTAATTCCCCAGTTGCTTGCACGTCATTTTTTTTTTTTTTTTTTTTTACAGCTTAGTCAGATTAAGCACTATGAGTTCTATATCAAGTCGTTAGTTCTATCAGACACTTAGAAGGTGGATAGCTTAAATGGCAAACTACAGCACTCATTAGTCACGTTTTAATTACTGATGTGATGTCATGTGACGTGAAAACCAATCAACAGTTTGAGTGGTGTGACTTCAGTGAGAGGCTAGAGCTCTCTCCAGATGGATTTGATTCAGAACAAGCCACCCTGATAGTCCTAATCTAATGCTATCACAAGAAATCATGTTTTCATCATGAAAACGTATTAACATCCCAGTATAAGGGTTGCCTTGATCATGGTGTCTCTTCACAGCACTAGAACATTAAGAGACTCTGTTTCTGTGGCCATGTCATTGTCCCAGCTTTCCTTTGATTCGCTAGTCCATCCATGCCAAGTTCTCTATGCTCCATTTCTAAAAGCTGATGTTCTCTAGAGTTTGGCCCGAGGCCTTTGTCTAATTATTCTTCCCTGGCCATTATCCTATATCTCCTGGACAAAGGCTGCCCCATGAGCTGGTCCCACTGTTGCCATCTTTCTCACACATGTGCATTGACTGGTTTTCCCAAATGAGATTTGAGCCTGGAAGCCAGGAAAAAGGTCAGCCTTGGACTGTTTCTGTACCAAGCTGATCTGAGCATGCAAAGAGCTGGTTCTATAGTCACCAGATTACACAAAATAAAGAGTTTTTCATAGAATAGAATAGAATAGAATAGAATAGAATAGAATAGAATAGAATAGAATAGTCTTTTTCACTATTTTCCAATTGAAGGTAAATATGACCCACCACCTCTGGCTACACCTTGTGTCCTTCCTACTAGTATGCATCCCAGTCAAATTAGAATTCCAGACTAAAACACCAAGCTTCATGGTAAATTACAGCTCTTCTATATAATGGATTCCATAACTGTATTACAATTGCACATCCTCTGACAAGATGGAGTCTTTGTCAATAGCCTATCTATCCAGATCCTGATCTGTAATTACCAGTCAACAAACATTTGCTTGCTGAATATATGATAAAAACAATGGGAAAGGGTATTTACGGGGACACTTCTGGTCTCTCAGGGCCTCATCAACACACTTCTAAATAAGGATGAGTGCAGCTTTGCTTTCTGCTTCTTCATTATCCAGTCTTCAATACAAGAAGCAAATATAAATGTTTCTTAGAGGGAAAAATGTATATGTAAAGCACCTGGTTGCAGATTGTGAGCCTGCTTATGGAAAAAGAATAAACAAAACGTGTACTTATTTCACTGTTTAATCAAAGGAGCATTATTCATCTTGCCAGTGTCTTAATCAAGTCAATCTATTCTATTCTCAAG
Source organism: Micromys minutus (assembly GCF_963924665.1). Classification (NCBI taxonomy): domain Eukaryota; kingdom Metazoa; phylum Chordata; class Mammalia; order Rodentia; family Muridae; genus Micromys; species Micromys minutus. The sequence continues at coordinate 4,977,668 of NC_137961.1, forward strand.
CCAACAATAAAACCCAAGAAATGCCTGATGGTAATTAGCAGAAAACAATCACAGTTACTAAGCCACAAAGATAATTTCATCACAATCGATATTTAATAAGCAAGGTATCCCTTAGACACAGACAAGTATCTTCCAAAATAATTCAGGAATAATATCATTATGAAATAAAAACACATTAAGTAGCCTTTTATACTGGTTATAAACTTTGCTGAAGTTGTTTATCAGCTGTAAAAGTTCTCTGGTGGAAATTTTGGGGTCACTTAAGTACACTATCATATCATCTGCAAATAGCGATATTTTGATTTCTTCCTTTCCAATTTGTCTCCTTTCGACTTCCTTTTGTTGACTGATTGCTCTGGCCAGGACTTCCAGTACTATATTGAATAGATAAGGAGAGAGTGGGCAGCCTTGTCTAGTCCACGATTTTAGTGGGATTGCTTCAAGTTTCTCACCATTTAGTTTGATGTTGGCTATTAGTTTGCTGTATATTGCTTTTAATGTGTCTAGGTATGGTTCTTGAATTCCTGATCTTTCCAAGACTTCTAACATGAAGGGGTGTTGCATTTTGTCGAATGCTTTCTCAGCATCTAATGAGATAATCATGTGGTTTGTTTATCTTTGAGTTTGTTTATACAGTGGGTGATACATTGATGGATTTCTGTTTATTGAACCATCCCTGCATCCCTGGGATGAAGCCTACTTGATCATGGTTAATTGTAGTTTTGATGTGTTCTTAGATTCAGTTTGCAAGAATTTTATTGACTATTTTTGCATTGATGTTCATGAGTGAAATTAGTCTGAAGTTGTCTTTCTTTTAGAGTGTTTTTGTGGTTTAGGTATGAGCGTAATTGTGGCTTCGAAGAATGAGTTGGGTAGTGTTCCTTCCGTTTCTATTTTATGGAATAGTTTGGAGAGTATTGGTATTAGGTCTTCTATAAAGGTTTGATAGAATTCTTCACTGAACCCATCTGGTCCTAGGTTTTTTGTTTTGTTTTGTTTGTTTTTGTTTTTGTTTTTATGTTGGCAGGTTTCTGGTGACTACTCCTATTTCTTTAGGAGTTATGGGACTGTTTAGATGGTTTTTCTGATCCTGATTTAACTTCGGTACCTGGTATCTGTATAGAAAATTGTCCATTTCCTCTAGATTTTCTAGTTTTGTTACATATAGGCTTCTCTAATAGAATATAATAATTTCTGAAATTTCCTCAGTTTCTGGTGTTATATCTCCTGTTTCATTTCTGATTTTGTTAATTTGGATATTCTGTCAGCACCCTCTAGTTAGTCTGGCTAAGAGTTTATGAATCTTGTTGATTTTCTCAAAGAACCAGTTCTGGTTTTGTTGATTCTTTTGAAGAGTAAAAGGTTGTAAAAGGACACTGATTCCTTGCCCTAGGGATTTCCTCTGCCGCTCCCAGGAGATCCCACCCAGGAAATCCCACTTTCTTGAGATTTGAGTTCCCAAAATACCACAGAAGGTCCGGATGACCTCTCTGAAATGTTCCAACGCCCTAGGTGTGCCTGGGGGTGTACTGATAAAAAATGTATGATTCTTCCCCTTATGAATTTCCTCATTCCCCCTGTCCTCCCCCTCCTTTGTGATTTTTGCCTTTATAAGCCTGTTACAAGTTCAGGCCGGGGTCGAACTCCTCTACCCCTGCGTGGTGTATGAGTCTCGACCCCAGCATGCTGGCCTGAGATCTCACTCTTTCACTTTCAATAAACTTCCTCATGCGATTGCAGCAAGTTTGGTCTCGGTGCCTCGCTGGGTGCGCGCCTCTCCTGAGATTTGAGTGAGGGTCTCCCTTAGGAGGTCTTTCATTTGGGGGCTCGTCCGGGATTTGCGCGACCACCCAGGGGCCCTAGACCTACTTGGAGGTAAGGATTTTCTTTCCTTTCTTTCCTTGTTGTCCTGTTGTGACTCTGTGTTTGTGGATTGTCCAGATTGTGATTCTGTGTTTGTGGATTGTCCAGATTGTGATTCTGTGTTTGTGATTTGTTCAGAGGTCTGGTGCGATCGCAGTTCGGTATTCGCAAACGCTCTAACCGAGTCTGCTCTTCCAAGGGAGGAGTGGAGTGGACGGGGATAGACGTGTCCAGGGTCCACCGTTTGCTCGCCCTGGGAGACGTCCCAGGAGGACAGGGGGAGGACCAGGGACGCCTGGTGGACCCCCACGGGAAAAGTCGGGAGATCAGTTTTTCTCCTTGACGATCTGTGTCAGAGGGCCAATTGTGGGCCATCTGGCTCTTTTCGGGATTTCGGGTCGACTCGAGGTCGGCGACTGACTTTGTCTCTCTGTTTTGTAGTATCTGTGAGTGTTTTGTGTGTGTGTGTCAGAACTAGAAATGGGCCAGACTGTGACAACCCCACTAACACTGACTTTGAACCATTGGACGGACGTTAAGACAAGGGCCCATAATCTTTCTGTTGAAGTCAGAAAAGGACCGTGGCAAACTTTCTGCTCCTCCGAATGGCCGAGTTTTGGCGTAGGATGGCCTTCGGAGGGAACTTTTAATCTATCTCTTATCTCCGCTGTTAAGCGAATTGTTTTTCAGGCTTCAGGGGGACACCCCGATCAGGTTCCATACATCATAGTGTGGGAGGACCTGGTCCAAAACCCGACATCCTGGGTGAGACCCTGGACAGCGGGGGCAGAAACGGCAATGGTGGCCGTGGCCTCGAACAAGATGGCACCTGCGCCATCGGCCCCCACGAAGATCTATCCTGAAATTGATGATGGTTTACTTCTCCTCGACAACCCTCCACCCCCATACCCTCAACTGGCTTCTCATGCAAGTCCCCCACAGGCGCCGACTCCCACTGACTCCCAGACGGCCTCTGAAACAGAACCAGCGGCCGGGACCCGAAGCCCCCGGGTTCGAAGCCCAGGGGGAAATGGCGCGGGGCTTGGCTCTGCTATTGCCCTACCATTACAGGCTTATGGACCCGCCCCAGCTCCGGGAGAACTAGTCCCGCTACAGTATTGGCCGTTTTCATCAGCCGATATGTATAACTGGAAAACTAACCACCCCTCTTTTTCAGAGGACCCCTCGGGCCTGACGGGACTTCTTGAGTCCCTGATGTTTTCTCATCAGCCCACTTGGGACAACTACCAGCAGCTTTTGCAGGTCCTCTTTACTACGGAAGAGAGGGAGAGGATCCTCCTGGAAGCTAGAAAAAATGTTCCAGGACCAGATGGGACCCCCACCAATCTCCCTAATCTTATAGATGCAGTTTTTCCCTTGATCCGCCCTGACTAGGATTACAACTCTGCAGAAGGTAAGGAGCGTCTCAAGGTCTACCGCCGGGCTCTAGTGGCAGGTCTCAAGGGAGCCGCAAGGCGACCCACGAATTTGGCTAAGGTAAGAGAGGTTCTTCAGGGACCTGTTGAACCGCCGTCTGTGTTTCTTGACAGGGGTTATACCTTGACCCAACCTCTGAGGGTCAGCAGGCAGAGGTGGCTATGGCCTTTATACAGCAGTCAGCATCAGATATTAAGAGAAAGTTACAATGGCTAGAAGGGTTCCAAAACTATACCTTGCAGGATTTGGTGAAGGAATCAGAGAAAGTGTTTCATAAGGAGGAAACTGAGGAAGAGAAGCGAGAAAGAGAGAAGCAGAAGGCAGAGGAAAGAGAGGACCGGAGGGTAGTAGACAAAAAAGAAATTTGTAGGATTTTGGCCACAGTAGTGAAGGGCCAGGGAGTTAGGAATCAAGTCTGGCACTAGGAGGGAGCCTCTTGGCAAAGGTCAACAAACTTGTAAAGACTGTCTTGAGGTCAAATTCTTTTGTGCCAGATTTGACTAGATAACTGTGTGCCATGTTAGAAAGCAAATGTATGTAGAAGGCTGGGAGGAGAGAAGATAGACCTGAGGTTTACTGAGAAGTGGATTTTACAGAACTGAGCCAAGAAGATATAGATATATAAGTATCTATTAGTCTTTATAGATACATTTTCTGGGTGGGTAAAAGCCTCCCCACAAAGAGAGAAATGGCAGCAGCGGTCATAGCTAAGAAGATTCCAGAAGAGATCTTCCCTAGGTTTGGCACCCCTAAGGTAATTGGATCAGACAATGGGCCATCTGTGTTGCCCAGGTAAGTTAGATATTAGCTTGTTTATTGGGGACTAATTGGAAATTACATTGTGCTTACAGACCCCAGAGCTCAGGACAGGTAGAAAGAATGAATAGAACTCTAAAAGAGACCCTTACTAAATTAGCTATTGAGACCGGCGGTAAAGACTGGGTGACCCTCCTCCCCTTTGCGCTTCTTAGAGTCCGAAACTCGCCGGGGCGTTTCGGCCTTACCCCTTATGAAATCCTACATGGGGGACTGCCCCCCTTAACGGAGTCATGCGGGATATTGGATCCTGGCACTAACTCCCCCTCCTCCTCTGCTCTATTTGCCCACTTAAAGGCCTTAGAAGTTATTAAAACACAGATCTGGAGTCGAATAAAAGAAGCCTACACTCCAGGAACCACCGCGGTGCCCCACAGGTTCCAGGTCGGAGACTCAGTCCTGGTCAGACGACATCGCGCTGGCATGCTTGAGCCCCGGTGGAAGGGACACTACCTGGTGCTGTTGACTACCCCCTTGGCAGTCAAGGTCAACAGGATTGCTGCTTGGGTACAGTGGCTGCTGGTAACAATTCTCTTAAGCTGTGCCTTCGTCGTAGCCCCAACCTTGGGTAATAACCCTCATTCCCTTCAAAAATTAACCTGGGAAGTGCTTAATGAAGTGGGCGACGTCGTGTGGTCAACAACCGCAGTGCACCCCCCTTGGACCTGGTGGCCTGATCTTGCACCCGATATCTGTAAGTTAGCAGCCGGCTCTATGGCCTGGGATCTTTCCAGTTATACCAATTTAGAGAAGCCACCCCCAGAAGAACAGTGTGTCCCTCATGGCATAGGGAGCACATTGGGGTGTTCAGGACAGTTTTTCCGAGCCAACCTTCAGGCAGCAGACTTCTATGTCTGCCCCAGACAGGGACACACCAGGGAAATGAAGAGACGGTGTGGAGGGGCCTCAGACTATTTTTGTAGTAAATGGGGATGTGAGACCACGGGAGAAGCCTACTGGAACCCTTCCTCCACTTGGGATCTAATTATAGTTAAAAAGGGTCGTAGGCCAGGGGAGCCAGAGAAAGGGGAAAGAGATCCATCCAAATACCTGGCTTATAGGACTGGGTGTGCCTCTGAAAGCTCCGGTAGCCCTCAGGGACCGTGCAAAGACAGTTATTGTAACCCTCTAAATATCAGCTTCACCCCATAGGGAAAACAAGATCGTCAGTGGGTAAGAGGAAACCGTTGGGGATGGAGAGTCTATACTGGCAGAGGGGACCCTAGATTTATTTTTGTTATTAAGATAAAGATAGAGAGTCTGCCCACATGACCCGTAGGCCCCAATTCAGTGCTTGATAACCCTGCACCCAGGCCTGAGAGACCTCCTTGTCTCACTCTGTCACCAAAGGAGGACTCGTATCCCCTTTTGACCACACCCTCCTATCTCCCTATGAGAACTGAGAACCGCCTGTTCAATCTGCTTGATAGTGCATTTGTTGTTTTAAACTGCCGCTACTTTGACCTTAGCTGTCTTGTTAGGACTTGGAGTGGCAGCAGGAATTGGAACAGGAGCAGCTGCCCTCATCCAACAACCTTACTACTATAATGAACTCAGAGCAGCTATGGATGCGGACCTGGGAGCATTAGAACAGTCCATAACCAAACTAGAAGAGTCATTGACTTCATTATCAGAGGTAGTGCTACAGAACAGGAGGGGATTAGATCTGCTTTTTCTAAAGGAAGGAGGGCTCTGTGCTGCCCTAAAAGAAGAATGTTGCTTTTACGTAGATCATTCTGGTGTCATAAGAGATTCTATGGCAAAGCTTAGAGAAAGACTAGAAAACAGAAAAAAAGAAAGAGAAACATACCAAGGATGGTATGAAAATTGGTTTAACCGGTCACCCTGGTTCTCTACCCTAGTCTCTGCTTTAGTTGGGCCTTTACTCATTTTAATGCTAATCCTAACCTTTGGGCCATGCATCCTCAATAGACTGGTGACTTTTATAAAAGAAAGGGTGAGTGCTGTACAGTCCTAAGACAACAATACCAGATATTACAAGAAGCTGAGGGATCGCTCTAAGATTAGAGCTTTTTACAAAAAGAAAAACGGGGGAATGAAGAGTAAAAGGTTGTAAAAGGACACTGATTCCTTGCCCTAGGGATTTCCTCTGCCGCTCCCAGGAAATCCCACCCAGGAAATCCCACTTTCTTGAGATTTGAGTTCCCAAAATACCACAGAAGGTCCGGATGACCTCTCTGAAATGTTCCAACGCCCTAGGTGTGCCTGGGGGTGTACTGATAAAAAATGTATGATTCTTCCCCTTATGAATTTCCTCATTCCCCCTGTCCTCCCCCTCCTTTGTGATTTTTGCCTTTATAAGCCTGTTACAAGTTCAGGCCGGGGTCGAACTCCTCTACCCCTGCGTGGTGTATGAGTCTCGACCCCAGCATGCTGGCCTGAGATCTCACTCTTTCACTTTCAATAAACTTCCTCATGCGATTGCAGCAAGTTTGGTCTCGGTGCCTCGCTGGGTGCGCGCCTCTCCTGAGATTTGAGTGAGGGTCTCCCTTAGGAGGTCTTTCACTTTGAATAGTTCTTTTTGTTTCTACTTGGTTAATTTCAGCTCTGAGTTTGATTATTTCTTGCTATCTATTCCTCTTGGGTATATCTGCTTCCTTTGGTTCTAGAGCTTTCAGTGTCCTTTGGTTCTAGAGGTTTCTAGTGCTGTCAAGCTGCTAGTGTATGCTTTCTCCAGTTTCTTTTTGGAGACACTCAGAGCTATGAGTTTTCCCCTTAGTACTCCTTTCATTGCATCCCATAAGTTTGGGTACATTGTACTTTAGTTTTCCTTAAATTCTGAAAAACCCTTAATTTCTCTCTTTATTTCTTCCTTGATAAAGTTATTATTGAGAAGAGCACTGTTTGGCTTCCATGTGTATGTGGGCTTTTTTGTTGATTTTGTTGTTATTGAAGACCAGCCTTAGTCCATGTTGATTTGATGAGATTCATGGGAATATTTCAATCTTCTTGTATCTCCTGAGGCCTGTTTTGTGACTGATTATATGTAATTCTTTAAGGGAATTATTCGTGTGTTACTCAAGGACCTCCATTATCATCATGAAGTATGATTTTAAGTCCAACTCTTGTTTTATCTGGTGTGTTGATATATCCATTATTTGCTGTGGTGGGAGAACCAAGTTCTGAAGTTGCCAGGCTGTCTTGGTTTTCATTGCTTAGGTTCTTACGATTGCCTCTTGCCATCTTATTATCTGTGATGCTAGGTGATCTTGTTGTCTCTGACAAGAGCTTGTCTCTCCTGTAATTCTGTGAGCCCGATGACTTAGGAGGGAGATTGCTCCTGGGTGTTCAGCTCTCTTTGGCCATTCAGTGAGTCCTGATGGTGCTTTCCCGGTTCTGTCTCTGTGCTGGGACAGACCATTCCCAGTCAGCATCCTGGCAGATCTCTCCCCAGTAGTCAGTAGAGAGGATGTGGGGGCTCATCTGTGGGCTCAGGGTGGAGAGCTCCCGAGGCTCTTCTGGGTACTCAGCTGTCTGAGGACAGGCAGTGCGTCCTGATGGCAGGTGCCAAGCTCTGTCTCTGGGCACCTCTGTAACTCTTAAGGGACCATTTCTAGGGTAACTATAATCCGTTTCATAACATATCAACTGCTAAAGGCAGACATTATCTTTTGATTTGTGTGTGTGTGTGTGTGTGTGTGTGTGTGTGTGTGTGTATGACTCCTAAATGGAAAGGAGAAACACAACCTTTCTTTATGAGTTCAAAACATTGTTTCATGCCCCTAGGCTAGATTTTATTTGTATTGCTTCTATTAAAATTTTCAGTCCTCTTGGAACCCTCCGATTCCACTTTTAATCAAGGACCGATAGCTTCAGGGTCTAATATGTATGATTATCCTGGCATTGTTTTCCCAAGGCATTGGGGTGAGTGAATTCAATCATATCATCCACCAAAATAGTTTTCTTTTGATGTTCATTGTCTAGGGCTGCCATAGCCAAGTACCAGTCGATGAGACTGAGATCTAGAGGTCTTCACAGTTATTTCCTTCTGTCGAGTGTAAGAAAGACTCTGTCCAAATACCTTGGAACTCCCCAGAGCCTTAGATATGCTTCACGTTACCCGGAGCACCGGCCCATGTCCTCATATCACTCTCAATGTGACTCAAAGTTTTCCTTTCTATAAGGGCATTGGCATTGAACTTGAACATGTATCAATGATCCGAACCTGGCTTGACAATCTTCACAGATTTTCTGAGTTCACAGCACTGGGGTTTAATTCTCCAATCATTGTTTTGATTGTTTGTTTGTTTGTTTGTTTGTTTTTGTTATGCACAACTGAAAATTTTCAACTGAAAATCTTTGATATCTCTCTGACTCTTTCTGAAACAAGATTCTTAGAAAGGATCGTTAGAAACAAATGGTCTGGCTTCAGATGTCTCTCAAATGTAATTTGCAGCTGAGTGCTCAATTCCACGTTGACTGCTTACCTAGCTTACCTGGAACCTAGATTTCATCCCTACAAAAACAAATTACAGTTAAATTACAGTGATTTTTATTCTCATGTTCTGTTGACATTCTTTCTTTGAGAATTTTAAGCTAATTTATTACACATTACAAATTTGAATATATTGCTCATTGAATGTTGTGTTCAGAATCACAACCTTTGTCTTGTATCCTGTGTACAGATTGCTTTGTCTATTAAAAACTATTTAGGAATGTTGTCTTTATTTGTGGTACTGATACACTAGATTTCCAGACAGTATGTGTGTATGTATGTATGTATGTATGTATGTATGTATGTATGTATGTATGTATGTACGTATGTGTGTCTTTGTGTGCATGATTATATATATTATGTATATATTATATCATATATAATATATGTGATTATATATGTCATATATATGATAAATAATATTTTGCTAGGATCCTAAAAGATTTTTTCAAAAAGAGATCTTGTCACAACTGACCTCTGGATTATTTTTTGAATTATTTCTTTTAAACATCTGTGTGTGTGTGTCATAATATTCCCATTTTTATAAACTTTCTATTTTTTGAATTAAGAATTATTCTTCAGTGGACACAGTGGCACACACCATTAGTCCCAGCATTCAGCAAAGGTTGATCTCTGTGATTTCTAGGTTAGTCAGGACTACATAGTGAGACATGGTCTCAATAAACCTATATCTATACATAGTCATATATAGATATACATATATATGTATAGGTATCTATATCTATACATCTATACATAGAAATATATGTAGTTTTAAAATAGATATCTAAATATAGAGATAGATATATATAGATGGCATAGATAATATAGATGATATATATTTCTTTTAAATTCTTTTAAAAAAATTGGTTTCTGTCACTATTTCAGATATAGAGATAAATGAACACAAATTCTTTTAAAAGAACACACATAGTTATATATAGATATATATAAATAGGTATAGATTTATATATTTCTATCTCTCTACATAGATACCTACATAGATATGGATTATATTTATACATATTAATATAGAGATGGAGTTAGAGATGGAAAGAGATAGAGATAAACATAGATTATTTATTTTCTAATCATTTTGTGACTTCGAATGTGTTTTATGATGCTGTGTATAATAGTGGATTGTGTCTGAAATGTTCCCTGTAGGGTCAGCACATGCACATGGATTCTCATGTACCCCCCAACAGTGTCTCTGATGTGTCTTGGTTTTTTTTTTTTTTTTTGTTTGTTTGTTTTGTTTTGTATTTTGTTTTGGTTTTTTTGTGGTGGATGGTCATCTTGTTGTTTTCTTAATTGTATCCTTTCAAACAATGGTTGTTTTTGAAAATTCACTTTATTCAAGAATAGAAGCATGCATAAATTTTGTGTGCTGCAGGTATATTTCTCTTGTGGTTTGGATATGAAGATCATCTCAAAGGACAGTTTATTAAGGGCTTGGTGGCCAGCAGGCAGGCCTTGGGAGAGGCTTGGTGGCCAGCGGGCCTGTCTTGGGGAAGTGATTATGTCATAAGAGCTCTCCCTTTATTGAGGAATTACCCATTCATGGTTTTATCACTTCAGAACAGTATTGAGAGGTGGCAATGAGACCTAGCCAAAAGAAGGGGATCAGAGGGGAATGCTTGTGAAGGGCACATGCCATCTCTGTCCCTTCTGATTTCTCTGTCCTCTGCCTGCTAAAGGTGATACTACCGTTGTCTACTCATTATACTTAGTTATCTCAGACTCGGGCCCACGTGAGCCTCACCAAAGCCCTGATACTAAAAACCTAAATAAATCTTCCCTCCTCCAACTTGTTTGAACCAGTTGTTTCTTCAAAGTGGCAAAAGCTAGCCAATATGGTTTTCTATATTGTTGTCTGTGACCTTGTTTTCCTGATCGGTCTCTCTTATTACTAGGAACAAGATAATGTTTACCTATGAGTGAGAGCAAAGCCAGTAGAGAAGGTGAACGGAGAAAGATTTACTAACTGTGGCAAACAAGCGGGGCACGAGGGGTCATGATGTGAAAAGCAGTCATCTCAGCTGATGAACAGCACATGGGTTTTGGTCGTTCCAGATTTTTTTGGTTGTTTTATTTTGTTTTAATTGAGGAACCTCTACGGTACACATATATAGGGGCCGACATTTCTGCATGTTCTCATTTTAAGATCATACACCATATATTTAAGAAGGAAAGACGGTGAGACAGATAGTCCCGGTCATGCTCAGTTCACTATGTCCAATGTGCCTGGTTCACTGTGTCTCACCCGTGCTATTTTTCTCATTGTTGCGAAAGGATGACCAGAGCAGCTTACAGGAGGAAGAACTTATTTGAGCTCACAAGTTTCAGGAATGGATCCTGCCCATGGGAGCAGGAACTGAAGCACCTAACCCCTATCGTAGTCAGCAATTCAATTCCTCCAGTGAGGCCCTATCCTCTCAAAGTTTCCCACAACTTTGGAAAACATGAGTGATAAATGTTCAAACACGGGAGCCTCCAGAGGGCATTTTACATTTAAATCATTCCTAAAATAATGGCTCAGTGACCTTGCCTGGGCCCTTGTAAGTCACTCCAAAGAGTTTGAGTTGATAAAAAATAGTTTTAAGATATGTAATAAGAATTTTCAAAAGACAGTCACAATTTCTGAATTTTTTAAAGATTTATTTTAGGTGTTTTTTTTTTTTTTTTTTTTTTTTTGCCTACATGTGTGGGTGGGTGTGGGTGTGTAGAGTTCTGCATGCATACCTATTTGATGCCTTGGAACTGTGATGCATGTGAACTATCACATGCATCTAGAAAACAGAACCTATGTCCTTGGCAAGAACATGTATGTCTTAGTCCGGGTTTCTATTCCTGCGCAAACATCATGACCAAGTAGCAAGTTAGGGAGGAAAGGGTTTATTCAGCTCACACTTCCACATTGCTGTTCATCACCAGAGGAAGTCAGGACTGGAACCCAAGCAGGTCAGGAAGCAGGAGCTGATGCAGAGGCCATGGAGGGATGTTACTTTCTGGCTTGCTTCCCCTGGCTTGTTCAGCCTGCTTTCTTATAGAACCCAGGTCTACCAGCCCAGGGATGGCACCACCCACAATGGGCTGGGCCAGGGATGGCACCACCCACAATGGGCTGGGCCAGGGATGGTACCACCCACAATGGGCGGGGCCCTCCCACCTAGATCACTAGTTGAGAAAATGCCTTACAACTGGATCTCACAGAGGCATTTCCTCAACTGAGTCTCCTTTCTCTGTGATAACTCCAGCTTGTGTCAAGTTGACACACACCATTCAGTCCAATGTGCCTTTGACCATCAATGAACCCCTCTCTTCAGCTTGCTGACAGCTTTCCTACAGGTTATGTTAGGCCTGAACCAGAGTCTGCCTCACCTAACAGAAGGTGTGGCTGCGTGGAGCTAACCATCAGACTGAACTCAGGGACCCTGGTTGGGGAGCTGGTGGAAGGACTGGAGGAGCAGAGGGGGATTGCAACCCTATAGGAAGAACAATGTCAGCTGGCCAGACCACCCAGTGCTCCCAGGGACCAGCCCACCAACCAAAGAGTGTACAGAGATGGATCCGTGGATCCAGATACATATCAGTGGGACAGGAAAGGATGGATGGATACAGGAGCACCTTCATGGAGGCAAAGTAGAGCAGGGAGTGGGCGAATGTGGGATGGGGGTTGTGGAGGGGTAATCAAGAAGAAGTGGGATATCATTTGAGATGTAAACGAGTGGAATGATTAATAAAAACAAAAATAAAAAACGAGGAAGGCTGAGGAAACTTCGATGAATATTTTTAAGGCTAGTCTAAAGAAAGTAAAAGGAACATGCCACAGGGACTGGTATAATTTCTGTGTACACAGGCTATACACTTCTGCCGTGGATTGTCTATGACGACCTCCTCAAAAGACAGCTTGTTAAGGGCTTGGTGGCCAGCAGGCAGGCCTTGTGGGAGGGAGCCTCCCTCTGTGGGTCCTGTAAATATTATATTTGACTGTGGTAGAAAGAGTTCCTTAGGTCATTTTTAGGGGACAAATAAAAGAACATGCCAGTAAACTGAGTTGTTCAACAGATAAGCTTCTCCATCTTGTCAGTTTGACATCACCAGCATTCTCCTGCTGTGGCCTCACTCTGTCTCCCTAGCAAACAGTGTCCTTGCTCTCTCTTCAGTGCTGAAAACCTTCCAGCTTCTGTTGCAGTCACAGTTCATTTTCTTCACGGGAAAAAAAAATTGGTGTGAGCTTTGTTTCTCTGTTTTACAGGAGTGTCTCCTCAGCCAAACATCTTCAAGTATCTTTGAACTAGAAGTTTCTAGTGCATTACAACACAGCTTCCAGTAGTACATTTATGTGACAGAAATTGTGACTAAGGGCAGTACTGGAATCAGTCATGTCTTGCCATGTTGGATACTGATGTGCGCATAGTTAAGTTTCAAACCCAGAACAAGCCACTGAGGTTCCTACCTAACACATCAAAGTAGTCCTGGGCTCCAGGTTCTCCCAGCATTCCTCAGTCCCTTCTGGCATAACCTGCCCTTTATCCTGAACTTTCCTGCCCAGGAACTGAGCTGCCCATTCCCCAGAAGCTCCTCCCCTATATAACCCAGACATTTTAGTCACTCATTCTCTCTGCCCTTCTCTGACTCTTTTGCTCCTTTTTAACCTTTGGCCTCCTTGTAGCTATATTTAGTCCCCTCTCTTCTTTCCCTTCCTCCTCTCCCCACACAGTTCAGGGTCCTGATAACTCTGGACTCTTCTATATGTGTCTACCTCTGGCTAGCTCTCCCACATAAGTATAATAAACTTCCCCTCCACCACATCTAGGAGCAGTCATGTGCTTTACTTTTTATTTCTTTTTTTCATTCATGCACATATATTTAAACATGTATACAGACACATAAACATGCTACAAAAGAGTGCCAGATCTAAGGGTGATCATATGACTACTAGAAAACATATGCTAACATTTAAACATCATACGTTACCATGAGTTAGGCAACATCTATAATTTTCACTTAGATAGATTGCCTGGCCCTTTATAGACAATAGGCCTTAATTATTATGGCTTCTTCTGTCCCCATAGCTTGCAGCTTAATTAATCAGTTGTTCGTATTAAGAAGAAATGAGATTTTATTTTTTACTTAACTTTTAGCTGGCCTTGTTGACTGCCTTTACTAACAGAGCATAATAGGAACATCTACGACATGCTAGGCAGAAGTCTGGTGTAGCCACCAAAGGAGGAATAGCCATGTAGAGGCCTAGCCATGGACTCATTCAAGTTTACATCAGGTACAGAACATGAGAATAAGGCCAACTGGGACTCACAGTCCTTGTGGAGCTGTCAAATATTACATCTACACAAATGACCTCTGGTTATACCAGAAGAACTATACGCACGGCCAGTTCACCAAATCACAGACTGATTTCTCTCCGCTCCCATTCTGTCTTCTTACAGTTTAAAGTCATCTGCTTGAGTTATATTTCCTTTTTAAAATATGGCCCCAACCTCTTGAATTTACTTTGCTGACTTTCTATGTTACATCTGTATGTATAAGAAGATAGATTTTTGTGCATTCTTTCACACTCGGTAATGGGTGCCAGATGTCACTAGCTCTTGAAAGTGCTTCCACACCCTCTGTGAATCCCTTCACCCTGTCTACACTACTGAAAACAATCTGCCTGCCATGCATTTCTCCTTAACAATTCCAGCTGATGGTGTCATCTTTTCCCTAGGCCCTTGACTGAAACATCTAGAATGCAAACATTGTTCTAGTGAGATTTGGGGATTTATAAAATAAATCCCATTTTCTGGTCACCTTCCAGACACTTGCCATGAGGGGCTGATTGAGGGTCAACTCTGATGCAGAAGAAATGCATTTGCATCGAACTCCATTTTCTTGTATCATCTGGGGGGGGGGGGGTCTCCCAGTAGTTAAGACTCTCATTGAGTCCTACATTTGGTGTGTGGGCCAGGAAGCCAGACCGCCTATGAGGTCACTAGAAATGGTGGACAGTGGAATAGTTAGAGCTTGATGTCAGGTACTGAGGTTCTGTGTATCATGTTGTCTTGCATCTGTAAGGCTTAGAGATCCTCTGGTCCAGTGCAGTCAAATTGCGGCTTGCAAATGTGCCTTAGGGTTGTGTCAATGAAGAGTCTGGAGGATGCTTCAGCCCCTCCCCCCTTTTTAGAACCTGTTAGACTTGATACCAGCGTGAGTTGGCCAAGTTGTTTGATTACCTGATTTCTGTGCCCATGGCAGGAGCAATGTCTATGTGTTTAATTGTTTTAATCTGTGTTGATTGTAAGTATCAACAGGAACCGACCAAATCTTGCTCTGTGCTCGTGGCAGGGTGAACTGTGTGTTGATTGTCTTTTCTGTGTTATTGGACTTGGACTGACATTATTTTTTGGACATGGGACAGACTGAATCTACCCTGTTAAACAACCTAGTTAACCACTGGAGGGAAGTTAGGAAAAGAGAAGAAAACTTGTCAGTAGTAGTAAAAAAGGACAGGTTAGCTACTCTCTGCTCCTCCGAATGGCCACCCATAGGGACCTTTGATCTACAAGTGATCAAAGAAGTAAAGGAAAGAGTCTTTAGGTTAGGATCCCTTGGGCATCTGGACCAAGTGTCCTTCTATAGTTACCTGGAAGGAACCCCCTCCCCAACCTTGGATAAAAGACATTTTGTCTCTGAGATTTTTGCATGTCCTGGCCATAAAGGAGAAGAACATTGAAGAGACCACCAAGTCTGCAAAGAGCATCTTCCAGGACCCTTCCACAGTGGATCTGGTAATGATGGATCCTCTACCCATCCACCCACCCCTTTTCAGATAACCCCAAAGGGCTGATCAATCTCAGGATGTTTTATTTATCCATCAGCCCACCTAGGATGATTTCCAACAACTCATGAGAGTGTTCTTCATGACTGAAGAGTGAGAGAGGATAATTCAGGAAGCCAGAAGAAATGTCCCCTCAGACATGGGGGCACCATCGATTGACCAGGTTGCCATCAAAAATGGAATTCCCCTGACTAGATCTGGAAAGGACTTTAATACAGCAAAAGGTAAGGAGCACCTGAAGGTCTACCACCAGTCTCAATTGTCAGGTCTCAAGGGGGCTGCATGATGACCCACCAGTTTGATCAAGGTATGTGAGGTTAAACAGGGACCAGAGAAGTCCTCAGCCTTTTTAGAGCAGCTCATGGAGGCATTCTGCCAATATGCACCCTATGACCCCAGCACTGAGGAACACAAAGATACTGTGACTATGGCTTTTATAGACCAGGCTAGTAGAAACATCAGGAAAAAGCTTCAGAGACTAGAGGGACTACAGGATATGTCCTTGAGGGATTTAGTGCAGGATGCTGAGAAAGTCTACCATAACATGGAGACGGGAGGAGAAGGAGCAGAGAAGGGGAAAGGAAGAAGACAAAAGAAAGATGAAAAAAAAAAAAAAATAAAGGTCACAGGAAAGGAATTTACAGAGAATCTTGGCTACAGTACTTAGTGAAAGCAGAGACAAGAGACCCAACCAAAGATAGACAGAAAACCCCTTGAAAAGGACCAATACACATTTTACAAGGAGAGGGGCCACTGAGCCCAAGAGTGTCTTAACAAATAGAAGCTAGAGGTGGGAAATCCCAGGCCTTGGGAAAAGTGCTCCCAAACAGCAAAGGTGTTAGCACTGGGGGAAGACAGCAACTAGGGAGGATGGGTTTAGGACCTCTTCCCCGAACCCAGGATCACTCTGAGAGTGGAGAGGAAACCCACCTAACTCTTGGTGGACACACGAGTTCAACACTTGGTCCCCCTCCAAGCTGATGGCCCTGTTTTCAAGAAAAAATATTGGGTCCAAGGAGCCACTGGCACCAAAATGTATTCATAGACTACCCGAAGAACAGTGAACCTAGGGATGGGACAGGTATCCCAATCATTTATGGTCATCCCAGACTGTCCCTACCCTCCATTGGGGCAAGACTTGCTCTCCAAGATGGAGGCTCAGATCTACTTCCTTCCCGAGGGCCCTCAATTGAGAAAACCTGCTGAAGAACATGTCCCAGTCCTTACTTATTAGGCTGGAGGACAAATACAAATTGTTTGAGACCAACACCTAAAAGACAGAGGATATTGGTAGCTGGAAAAGTTTCCTCTTGCTTGAGCTGAAATGACAGGGCTAGGTCATGTGTGTGTGCAGGCTCCTGTGTATATGGCTTCTGTGTATATGGCTCCTGTGTATATGGAGTTTAAGACCCAGGCTGATCCTGTCTTGGTGAGCCAGTACCTGGTGTTGAGGGA
Organism: Micromys minutus; assembly: GCF_963924665.1. NCBI lineage: Eukaryota > Metazoa > Chordata > Mammalia > Rodentia > Muridae > Micromys > Micromys minutus. Next base: position 4,994,533 of record NC_137961.1, read on the forward strand.
GGCACAAGAAGGAATTAAGCCACACGTCTCCAACCTCCTCTATTTAGCTTGAGGTGTTGCTTAGTACCATTCAGGCTGGAACACACCACTCCTGCCGGTTAACAAGCCAGACACTAACAATTATTGCCCAGTCCAAGACTTACGAGAGGTAGACTGTCATGTGACCAACTACTGTCATGTGACCGACTGCCTCACACTCTGTTGCCCTGACTCCCCACCAGGATGGACTGTGCTCCCTCAAGCTGTGAACCAAACTCTTCCTCCTTCAGCTCCTTCTTGTCAGTTATTTTGTCACAGAAATATGATTAAAAGTAGCTACTGGTGTGTGTGTGTGTGTGTGTGTGTGTGTGTGTGTGTGTGTGTGTGTATGTGTATGTCTGTGTGTGTGTCTGTGTGTCTGTCTCTGTGTGTATGTGTATGTATGTGTGTATATGTCTGTGTGTGTGTCTGTGTATGTGTCTGTGTGTGTTTGTGTGTGTATGTATGTGTGTGTGCCCCAATTCTTTTCTTTTTTGTCATTTAAAAAATTTTATTGGGTATTCTCTGTATTTACATTTCAAATGTTATCCCCTCTCCCCACTTCCATCCCCCCTCCCCCTTCACTTGCTTCTGTGAAGGTGCTCCCTCTCCCAACCACCCTCTCTACCTCATCTCCCTGGCATTCCCCTACACTGGGAAAATGCTCTTTCACTGAACCAAAGTTCTCTCCTCCTATTGATGCCAGAGAATGCTATCCTCTGCTGCATGTGCAACTAAAGCCGTGGGTCTCTCCATGTGTACTCATTGGTTGGTGTTTTAGTCACTGGGAGCTCTGGAGGGTGTGTTTGATTGATATTGTTGTTCTTCCCATGGGTTCACAAACCCTTTCAGCTCCTTCAGTCCTTTCTCTAGCTCCTCCATTGGGGACACAGTGTTCAGTCTGATGGTTAGCTGCAAGCATCCTCCTCTGTATCTGTATGACTCTGGTACTGCCCAATTCTTAATCCAGATGTTGAAACCTGCCCCAAGGGATACTTCTGAGGAGTGGAGTCTTTAGGAGAGAGTTAGGAAGGGAGCACTCCGAGAGTTAGGAAGGGAGCACTCCGAGAGTTAGGAAGGGAGCACTCCACCCCCATGAATGAGAGAGTTAGGAAGGGAGCACTCCACCCCTATGAATGAGAGAGTTAGGAAGGGAGCACTCTGCCCCCATGAATGAGAGAGTTAGGAAGGGAGCACTCCGAGAGTTAGAAAAGGAGCACTCCGCCCCCATGAATGAGAGAGTTAGGAAGGGAGCACTCCACCCCCATGAATGAGAGAGTTAGGAAGGGAGCACTTCGCCCCCATGAATGAGTTAGGAAGGGAGCACTCCACCCCATGAATGAGAGTGTTAGGAAGGGAGCACTCCACCCCCATGAATGAGAGAGTTAGGAAGGGAGCACTCCACCCCCATGAATGAGAGAGTTAGGAAGGGAGCACTCCACCCCCGTGAATGAGAGAGTTAGGAAGGGAGCACTCCACCCCCGTGAATGAGAGAGTTAGGAAGGGAGCACTCCACCCCCGTGAATGAGAGAGTTAGGAAGGGAGCACTCCGCCCCCATGAATGAGTTAGGAAGGGAGCACTTCACCCCCATGAAGAGGATTACTGCTCTTATAAAGGAAGGCCAAGTAAGCTTGTCTGCTTCCTCCATGTGAACACACAGGTTCTCTATAGGCAGAGATCTCACCAGGCTCCAAAACTACTGATACCTTGATCTTAGACACCCGAAGCTCCCGAAGTGTAAGAAAACCATGTGCACGGTTGTGAAACACTTGAAGGTGTTTTGTTACAGTGATCTCAAATGTCTAAGACAGGAAAATCAGTAGATATGAATATGGAAGAATGAATTAAATTAAGTTATTTTGCTGTATAATTGTACTCTAGAATCAAGGAGGGTTTGTTTACTTTACAAAAGCACAGAAAAGTGCTTTTAATGTGGTTGAAAATTATAACATATATTCATTCAAGTTATGTATTAATTGGTCTGTAATCATAAGCCATTCTGAAATGGGCATAAAAAATCTAAAATGGAAAAATATTTGCTAAAACATAACTGATAGACCTTAAACCTCATGAAAAGAACAAGAAAGCCAGATACAGTGGTTCACACATCAACCCCGTCCACGCAGAGGCAGGAGGATCATGTTTTGTTTACATTAAAACGTCATACACTGTCTCTTGATAAAGGAGTATGATATGGGTGCCTGAGCAGGAGACCACTAGGAAACAGGTAAGTATCCGCTTAGGTATTTCAGCATGTGGGGAGCCCGAACATCTAACACAGGCAGTGTGCACAGAGATCAGATTTCCTTTGCTGGCATGACATGGACAGGCATTAACCTCTCATTTTAAAGACTTAGAAATGCAGCCATAGGCCAGACCTAGGCCATACCGTCCCATAATCCCAGCCTCTCAGGGAGCTGAGGCCACATGATTGGTAGTTCAGGGCCTACACAGAGTACAGAGTGAGGCCCTGGCTTTGATACCCAATGTCACAAGAAAAGAAGAGACAAGTGAAAGAAAGGAACAGATAGAAAGGGCAGGGAAGGAAAAAGAAGACAGAAAACTAACGGCCTGACAAAGGAAACTACAGTGTTCAGACCTGACTTACAGGCAGCTTACAACAATGATTCCTGAGAAAGGAGGAACAAGCAAGATAAAAACCGATAAGGTATCGAATGAACCAGAGCTGAGTTCCCTAAATGGTTAAATAATCCCAAGAGATCAGCTCTATAAAGGAAATATAAATGTAACACGCACACATACACACACACACACACACACACACACACACATTCACATGCACACACTCAGATGCATGGTCGAACGTATTCACGAATGCGCTGGTGAGGAATCTAGCAATTTAGATGTAATGATTCAGAAAAGCTTAGATCTTGATGAGTGAGCCCAAGTGATCCGAATGTCCTTACTTCTGTGGTAAGTGTCATGACAGTGCACACCTGCTATGCATCTCACCCAGATGTGGAGGGTACCCAAGGAATTTTCATGAAGCACGCATTTGAGTGGTGAAGAGACGTAAGGAGGAACCAGGCATGTGAGGGAGAAATGACCTGTCCAGGGGTATCATTGTAGAGGACTGGGAGACTCAAAACGAGGAACCAAAACTCAACCAAGCAGAGCTCTGGTGCTCTGTAGCATTATGGGATGCTACAACTTAAAGACCCAGCCGAGAGGAACCCAAAAGCTCCCCAAACGAGGAGATAATAGCAAGTGATAAAAGCTAGTTTTCCTGTTTTGATCATGGCTTATTAAATATACCAGTAAATCTCATTGGCATATACAATTAATACCCATTAGTCTACTAAATCAGAGCTGGTAAGCCAGCTTAGTGGCTGAGTGTTTGCCTGGCATGAATGGGCCCAAGGTTACATCTTCAGTACTCGAAAGTAAAGAAAGATTTAATTTAGAAACAGTATATGTCATAGAAACATCTCACTGTATTTTAAGCAGTAGGTATGCAGAAAATGAGGATTTTTTTCCCTAACCTCCTTAGCACCCAACAACAAACTTATGATTGAAAAAAAAAATAAGAAAGAAACTGGTGTATTCAGACTAAAAATAAGGTTTGTATCTGGGTAAAGTGGCACATAATTGTATCCAGCCCTTGGAATATGGGACAGGAAAACCAGAGCTTCGAGGCCAGCATTCACCGCATAAGATACTGTCTCAAAAGTCAAAGCAAGAAGGATGACACATGTTATAGTTGCTTAGAAGGAACTAGAGGAAGAAAGGTCAAGGAGACTGAAGGCACCGGAGACAGAAAACCCACAGAAAGTTTGCTGAGCAGTCTGAGGCCAGAGAGCCAAAGCTCAGACAGAGTCAGCGACCATAAACATGAAGGCATTTTCTGTGGCATCGGGAGAAAGCAGGAAGCAGGTTGGACATGCACGAACGGAGACCGATTTCTCCCGGTGCCCATTTTTAGCTATGAAACAGGACAGGAACTCACTTGTTGGTTTATTTAATCAGACACAGGGCAGGGAAGAAATGCATCTGAGATGCTCCTCTAGGATGTCTAACAGCTTCCGGAATGCCCCGCAGAGTCTCAGAGCGCACGAAACCAGGACTCAGCATTGCAAAGTCTAAATTCCTAAATACTTCCTTTGTTTCCTTATTTTCTTAGGACAGCTCCTCTCACTCTAGAGCCTCCGACCCTCTGCAGTTCCTGGCACCAGAGGGCTGGGGATACTAGCGTGGGCCACCTTATCCAGTTTCAAGTTCTCTAAGAAGCAGAAGCCATTTGAGCTGATGATCAAAGCGCCTGTGCGCGATCGCTCTGAAGTCAGAACTGACGCACCAAGGAAGAATATTGAACAAAGCAATTGGTACTCTGAGCTGTTCTGAAAACTCCCAGAGTAGGGAAGGAACCCTGCCCACATATTTCTCTTTCCAGCTGTCACCTTCTCCGACTTCAGATGTCAAGCAACGCTCGGGGTTTTTCTAAGTGCTCTGAATATTGCAGAAAAGGAGACAATCAACCCCTATCAGTAGGTTTTTTTCTCACCTGCAAAATAACAATAAAAATAAAACAAAAACAAAACAACTCCACGAGATCAAAGATCCATGTACAGCAATAGGCTGGTGGTAGGACACATGACTTCTCATGTGTCCTTCTCTTTCCTGGAAAGATATTCATGTATACATTTATTTCATGCATTTATTGAGCGACTTATTTCCAGGAGTAGGATCAAGACCAGGGTGTAATGGGCAAGCATCAAACCACTAAACGGCATCTTCACCCTGAAGTCAGAGAATCCCCATCAGATTGTGGTTGGTTTCTTTAAAGTCTGTCCTTGCATACAACATTTGTCCTCTCTCTCTTTATAAAAATATATCTATTTTCATAACTATTCAATATGTTCCAAACATACTATTTTATGTGTTTTCCAGAACTGTCATCTCATGTGTCATACTGAGCAGAATCAAATGTAATGACCATCTTACCATGGCTAACACTTCACATTCGATAGTGTTGAACAGCAAGCTGGTTGTCAGGGAAACTAAGAGAGGAACAACCTGAGCTAGATGTCGGTTTTCTCTAAGCATCTCACGAAATAAATGAATTTAAAGAAAAAAAAAATTCTTCCAGAAATGATGGAGGAATTATTCCCATTTTATTTCAACATTGAAAGAAGAGGAAAGAGGTTGAAACACTAAAGGGGTCGATCCAAAAAAAGGAAGTCAGTAAAGAAAGCTCATGTCTCCTCAGTGTAGACATTTTTGTTTTATTAAACCAAATTTTGTAGGGGTTAGATTATAACTCAGTGGTAGAACAGCATTTGCCTAGCACATGGGATCCAATCCTCAGTAACACACATGCCCAAGCACATGCACACACATGTACACACACATACACAACTAGAGTCAAATGGCAGTGGCCTCTCTAGTAGCTCCTGGTTAAAATTCTCAAACAAAGCCAAACATGGTGGTGCATGCCTTTGATCCCAGCAGACTAGACACAGTCAGATGTGGATCTCTGTGAATTCAAGGCCAACCTGATCTACGAAACCCTGTCTTGTACATATTGCCTATACATGCGTGCGCACACACACACACACACACACACACACACACACACACACACATATATATGGAAAAAATATACATATATATAGTTGAAAACTATTGGATCACAGCTGACTACCCTTCACAGTTAGTACTATGCTCACTCAACCATAGACTGCACAGATCCAACACTGATAGACTGAGTAAAATGAACTAATACTGGTCTTATACCGTAACATGCCTCAATAATTAAGCATGAAAAAGAATCTCGTTATGGTTTTTAAATATTTTTTTTAAAAAACTAAAATTTAGCTTCCTGTTTCTGCCTGTGCCCAGAGCTGACCTGGTGCCAAAGTGCTCTGAACCCAGACCCCACAGAAAGCTGATCCCCAGAAGTGCTGACACACCTGAGAGCACAGGTTAGACACCACTTCTGCTCTGAGTATCCCACCCAGAGCCCTCAGGGCACAGGAACCCAGCAGCAGTCTGGGACAGGATCCTCCAGTTCCTGTAACAGACTGTGCTGATCCACTGCTACCCAGACCCTTACACTAACCAGAGGGCATCAGAAATGAAAAGGGAATCATAACAGAAACAGGAAATTCAAAAACTCATCTGATCCTACTACAAAAGCATGTATTCAACAAAACTGGAAAATCTGGATGAAATGGATGAAATTTGCTAGGCAGATACCAGGTACAAAACTTAAATCAGGATCAGATAAACCATCTAAACAGTCCCAGAACACCTAAAGAAATAGAAGCAGTCATCAAAAGTCTCCCATTCAAAAAAGGCCCAGGACCAGATGGTTTTAGTACAGAATTCTATCAAACCTCCAAAGAAGACCTAATACCAATACTCTCCAAACTATTCTACAAAATATAAACAGAACACTATCCAATTCTTTCTATGAAGCCACAGTTATGCTTATCCTAAATCACACAAAGACACAAAAAAGAACAATTCAGATCAATTTTCCTTATGAATATCGATGCAAAAATACTCAATAAAATTCTCACAAACCAAATCCAAGAACATATCAAAATAATCTTTCATCATCATCAAGTAGGCTTCATTCCAGGGATGTAGGGCTGGTTCAATATACTAAAATCCATCAACATCATCAACTATATAAACAAACTCAAAGGGAAAAACACATGATCATCTCATTAGATAATGAGAAAGCACTTGACAAATAAATCTAATACCCCTTAATGTTAAAAATCTTGGAAATATCAGGATTTCAAGGCCCATACCTAAATGTAGAATAAGCAATATACAGCAAACCAGTAGCCAACATCAAAATAAATGGAGAGAAACTCAAAGTAATTCCAATTAAATCAGTAACTAGACATAGAAGCCCACTTTCTCCCTACATATTCAATATAGTAATCAAAGTCATAGCCAGAGCAATTAGAAAAGAAAAGGAGCTCAAAGGAATACAAACTGAAAAGAAAGTCAAAATGTCACTATTTGCAGATGATATGATATGATAGTATACTTAAGTGACCCCAAAAATTCCACCAGAGAAATTTTAAAGCTGATAAACAACTTCAGCAAAGTGGCTGGATATAAAATTAACTCAAACATAACAGTAGCCTTCCTCTGCTCAAAGGATAAACAGGGTTAGAAAGAAATTATGGAAATGAAACCCTTCACAATAGTTGGAAACAATATAAAATACTTTGGTGTAACTCTAACCAAGCAAGTGAAAGATCTGTATGACAAGAACTTCAAGTCTCTGAAGAAAGATTGAACAAGATTTCAGAAGATGGAAAGGTCTCACATGCTCATGGATTAGCAGGCATAATATAATAAAAATAGACATATGCCTAAAGCAATCTACATATTAAATGCAATCCCCATCAAAATCCCAACTCAATTCTTCATAGAGTTAGAAAGAGCAATCTGCAAATTCATATGGAATAACAAAAAACCCAGGATAACAAAAACTATACTCAACAATAAAAGAACTGGGAGAATTATCATCCCTGATCTCAAACTGTATTACAGAGTGTCTAAGTCAGGGTTTTTATTCCTGCACAAAATATCATGACCAAGAAGCAAGTTGTGGAGGAAAGGGTTTATTCAGCTTATACTTCCACATTGCTGTTCATCACCAAAGGAAGTCAGGATGGAACTCAAGCAGGTCAGGAAGCAGGAGCTGAAGCAGAGGCCATGGAGGGATGTTACTTACTGGCTTGCTTACCCTGGCTTGCTCAGCCTGCTTTCTTATAGAACCCAGGTCTACCAGCCCAGGGATGGCTCCACCCACAATGAGCGGGGCCCTCCCACCTTGATCACTAGTTGAGAAAATGCCTTACAGCTGGATCTCATGGAGGCATTTCCTCAAATGAGGCTCTTTTCTCTGTGATAACTCCAGCTTGTGTCAAGTTGACACAAAACCAGCTAGTACACAAAGCAATTGTGATTTAAAAAAAAAACTGCATGGTATTGGTACACGAACAGGAAGGTAGATAATCAGAATAGAATTGAAGATCCAGAAATGAACCCACACACCTGTGGTAAGTTGATCTTTGACAGAGGATCTAAAATCATTCAATGGAAAAAGGACAGCATTTTCAAAAATGGTGCTGGTCCAACTGGCAGTCAGCAAGTAAGAGAATGCAAACCGATCCATTCTTATCACCCTGTACAAAGCTCAAGTCCAAGTGGATCAAGGACCTCCACATTAAACCAGATACACTCAAACTAAAAGACAAGAAAGTGGGGAAGAACCTTGAACACATGGGCACTGGGGAAATTTTCGTGTAAATAACACCAATGGCTTATGCTCTAAGATTAAGAATAGACAAATGGGACCCCATAAAATTGCAAAGCTTCTGTAAGGCAAAGGACACTGTCATTAATACGAAATGGCAAGTAACAGAATGGGAAAGTATTTTAGCCAATCCTCCACCTTATAGAGGGATAATATCTAATTTATACAAAGAACTCAAGAAGTTACACTCCAGAGAATCACGTAACCCTATTAAAAAAATATGGAGGACAGAGCTAAACAAAGAATTCACAACTAAGGAATGTTGAATGGCTGAGAAGCACCTAAAGAAATGTTCACCATCCTTAGTCATCAGGGAAATGCAAATCAAAACAACCCTGAGATTCTACCTTATACCAGTCAGAATGGCTAAGATCAAAAACCCAGATGACAGTAGATGCTGGCAAGGATGCAGAGAAAGAGGAACACTCCTATATTGCTGGTAGGATTGCAAGCTGAATCAACCACTCTGGAACTCAGTCTGGCAGTTTCAGCAAACTAGACATAGTAATACCTAAAGATCCAGCCATACCACTCCTGGGCATATGCCCAAAAGATGCTGTGACATACAAGAAGGACACATGCTCCAGTATGATTTTAGCAGCCTTCTTTATAATAGCCAGAAGCTGGAAGAAATGCCAATGTCCTTCAACAGAGGAATAGATACAGAAAACGTGGTACATTTACACAACAGAGTACTACTCAGCTATTAAAAACAATGACTATATGAAATTCTTAGGCAAATGGATGGATCTAGAAAATATCATCCCGAGTGAGGGAACCTAGTCACAAAAATACACACACACACACACACACAAATGATAAGTGGATATTAGCCCAAAAGCTCAGGATACCCAAGATACAATTCACAAACAACATGAAACTCAAGAAGGAAGACATAGTGTAGATGCTCCAGCCCTTCTTAGAATTAGGAACAAAATTATTCTCAGGAGGAAATATGGAGACAAAGTTTGAAGCAGATGCTGAAGGAAAGGCCATCCAGAGACTGCCCCACAGGGGAAGGGTAAAGAGATAATAGTATGATTCCTATTTTCTTTTTTGGGTTTTGTTTGTTTGTTTTATTGGTTTGTGTGTGTGTGTGTGTGTGTGTGTGTGTGTGTGTGTGTGTGTGTAGCATTTTTAGAGCTGAATCTTAATGGATACATCTACAAAACACTCCTAGTCCTAATCCTCAGGGAACCTTAGGTGATCTCAGAAGCCGTGCCCATGAAATCACACCAACATGACTTTATAAGCATGGGCTAAAAAAGATTGACACCAATAGGCATGTCAATTTGGGCAAATAAAATAAGATCCACAAGGTTTCAACCCTCCAGAAAAAACTATAGGCATCTAAGAAAAGCTGGAGGCAGGAGAGGAGGGCTTCCATGGGGAAGAGCACACCAACTGATTGTCTACCGCCACATGGTCAGCCCTGAAAACATACGTAGGGTTTGGAGGGAAAAACAGGAAAGAAGAAATTATAATTACATTATAATCTCAAAATTTAAAATAATAATAATAATAATAAAATAACACTGAAGAGATGAGTAGCAAAAGTGTAAAAGTTCAGGGTCTGGTTCAGCAACTAAATGCTTGCTACCAAGTTTGATGTCATAAGTCCTGTTCCATACTCTATGGAAGGAAAAAGCTGTTTCCTGAAAGTCCTTTCTGACTCTCACAGGTGCCAGCCTGGCATCCACAAGCCTCATGCCCACAAATGTCCCCACAAATGAATAAAATAAAATGTAAGAGTTTTTCTTTTAATTAGTTTGAGAGCATCAAAGAATATATCTGAAAGCTTCTTTTAAGATGTGCCTAAGAAATAATTATGACTTTACACAAACTGTTTCTTTTTAAAACTTTTGGAGAAACTATAGTCAAATCAGGTGCTGCAGAAAATTAGTCCTCGAGATATTTATTTGCTTATTTATTTATTTGCTTATTTATTTATTATTTATTTATTTTAGACAGCTAGCCTGGAACTAACTCATCATGTAGACGGAATGGCTTCAGACTCATAGGGATTCTCTCCTGCCTCTGTCTCTGCCACCGAGGCAAGCGCTGGATCAAAAGCATGTTCTACTTTGCCCAGCCTCTTCCTTAATCTTGCCTGAAAGATTCAATCCATTGTACCAGTTTCCACGGGTGATATTGCTCACACTGTGGAAAGATTCTCAAATCTTCCTCCTAGAAGGAAAACTGTTCTCACTGCTCTGTAAGAACACGGTCGGCTGGATCATGCATGGGGTTTTCTAGTTTGCTTGTTTGCTTTTAACCAAAAGTGATGGCTTCCATGGCTGCTCTAGGCGTTTTTCCTGGGCTTCTTCTGAAGGCGGAGATGAAAGCCCACTTGGGGAGTCCAGATGCTTCTAATTCCTCAACAATGAGTAGTTTGGCGTGCAAGTCTTGTAGCTAAGAAAATAACACGGCTCTTGATGATCAGACTTGCTGTTGTATTTCTACCCCCACATTCCGTGTCCTCCTCAGAATAACCAAGATGTCTGTCAGCCTCCCTCCACCCTTCGGTGCTGGCTGCTGGTTTTTCTCAACTTTACAACATGGCAAGTAGTCATAGTTTTAAGGCAGGTCCCCCAAATTTTCTCTCCCTGTCCCATTTACTCTCTGTAAGCATCCTTGCTGCCGGAAGCTCTCCTCAACACACCTACCCTCATTCGCACCATCTGACCGGGCCCTCTCAGCTTTTCACCCTTTCGGACAAGAAAGGCTTTTAGGTTACTTAGAGATTTCAACTGCGCATGTGTAGAAAACACCTGACACTATCTTCTCCCCAAACCCAGCCAAATATATTCATGGTAACAATGACACCACACAAGTGATGTGAAAGCCGACTTGTCACTCAAATCCTGAGACTCTCTAGCCAAAGACTTAGTAATATGCATATGTAAAATTATCAGAGTGGTTAATCACTCAGGTAGGTTCATCAAGTCATTTACAATAGAGGCTGTGCTTATGTACAATGAGCCCATTTCAGAACTGTAGCCAAGTCAGAAGTGTGCTCTTCCCCAGAGAGCACCATTTTATTTATTTTATTTGAGATTCTATGGATTGTGCACACATGTGAGTGTTTATGTCTTACATATGAAACTGTGACCAAAAGGTACAAAATATGTTTCTAAAGTTATGACATCCATGCCTCTTAGGTATACAGAACCAAGTAAATAATCTTTACCACCTCATATGTGCATAAGAAAACACTGGTGGCAATAGGAACACGGGTGTGGATCAGCTTGTGACTCGGCCCATTGGTCTGGGGCTCAAATAGGCTAGACTAGTGGCTGTCCTACTGAGTACAATGGTCCACCTGTCTTGGCCACCTCACCACTGGTGGTACAGGATTTTCTTTCCTTTCCTTCTTGAGACAGGGTGTGGTGGTTTGAATAGGAATGGCCCCAATAGACTCATGTGTTTGAATGCTTGGCCCATAGAGAGTGGCATTTTAAGAGATGTGGTCTTGTTGGAGTAGATATGGTTATTGGAGGAGGTGTGTCACGTGGGGGCAGGCTTTGAGGTCTCAGATGCTTAAGCCCAAGCCTAGTGGCATGTGGCTCTCTTCCTTCGGCCAGCAGATCAAGATGTAGAAGTCTCAGCCCCCCCTCCAGCACCACATCTGCCTGTACTCAGGCTTCCTGCCGTGAAGACAATGAACTAAATCTCTGAACCGTAAGCCAGCCCCAATTCAAGGTTTTTTTGTTGCCATGGTCATCGGGTCTCTTCACAGCTATAGAAACCCTAATTAAGACACAGGACTTTTTCCTATCTAGCCCTGGCTGTCCTCCTGAGTATTGGGGTTGCAGACACAAGCTACCAGAACTGGATCCACTCATTCTATTTATTTATTTATTTATTTATTTATTTATTTATTTATTTATTTATTTAATGTGGATTCTGGGATGAAACTCTGAAATCCAGGCTCCCAGGTCTTCACACTTCTCAGATAAGCATTTTACCAACCATGTGACTGCCCTAGCCCTCCTGGCATCTCCCTCCCCTTCACTGTAGCTTGGTGTATTCAAACCTCAAGTGATTGGAATTCTTTCGGGAAGCTGAATTTAGACAGTCTTCTTTCCTCTAGATCAATGACTTATATCTAGACATTAGCTTATTGGGACTCCTCAGACTTTCGAATTGGAGAAGGCCTTTTGTAGAGAGAGCATCTTATTCATAATAACTTTATATTGTTTTCTCCAGTTAGAGTCTAAACTTGCTTTTCTAAACAATGAGTTAAGAATAAGTTATGGACATCAGGACACAGTGAGTAGCCTAATTTGCAAATGTAACAAATAGGACCAAGAATAAAATTTAATGTTCATGGATGCCTACAATATCAGGAAAATAAGTGTATTAAAATTATAATATTATTTTTATAGAAACCAGTTTTTCTGAACCAGCAAGTATATCGTTCAGAGAAAATATCCCAAAGGCTTTTCTCCTATGTGATTAAGATTCTTTACACTTACAAACCTCAGCCTCAAAATAGTATTCAACTTCAAAGACACCGCCAGCCAGGAAATCACCCTGAACTACTTGGTGACACTTCTGGCTCTTTTCTTCCGTCATAAGAAATCACAATACCAAAATGCTACAGAGCCCACACGTTTGTGTCCTCCCTTTGGCAGGAAGTACTCTACTGAGACCAGATGTGTCCCTTAGAGCACGGGGAGGGAGCACAAAGGAAGGGGAAGGTAATCTGAAGCAGTAACCAGAGGCAGAGATGACAGGAACAAGGAGAAGCGACTCAGCTATAATCCCTTTAGCCACAGACATGTGGCTGACCAATTTTCCTTTCTCCCTCTCCTCTGGGATGCTGAGTCGGCCTGTGCTCTAGCACTTGCTACTGTCACACAGCAACTGGATGCTCTGTTCGTGCCTCCACGCTTTCTCTTTCTTTTATGTTTCAATCTGAATCATCTCTGTTGACCTACCTTCAAGTTCACTACTTCTCCTCCAGGATTTGTAGAGCTATCAGTAAGACCTTTTCCTATATTGACAAGTAGCATTCCATTTGATCCTTTTTGACCCTCTTTACTCTCAAGCTGACCTCCTGGCATATTTCCCTCTCACTAGAGCCCTTAATAGACTAATGACAGTGTTCCTAATTTGTGTTAGAAATTCTACCACCTTACATCAGCTCTCAGTCCACTTATAAGGACAATAGTGTCTTTCCAAATTGGTTTTCCTTCCCCATTGTAGATACTCCAAGAAGAGTTTTGTTGTATAGGATACTAGATGCCCAAGAAAACAACTGGGGGAGGTTTGCAAACACATGTCTTTCCTTTTTCTTGTCTTCTAGGTTTAGGTTGGTGGTAGTCTAATCAGAAACTGGACTGCACTGAGAGTATACTGCGGCCATGGTTACCACCAGTGAACTAGACCTTTGGTTTCCTCAGTGATATGTTGTGCCAAGAATCCATGTGCTAGTGAGTTTTTCTAACACCTGCACTGTGCTTGCTTAGCACTGGCTCTCTGTTTGCTTGATGGTTTGTTCTCAGCACTTGGGGTGATTGGAAGGAGAAAATCCATCGCAGGTGTTCACTAAGCCCCGATTATAAACCTGGATCTCAGGTGTCTGCATTTTCTTGAGTACAGTGCTTGATCTAGCAACCGTTTCCGACTCTCTCCATGTAGAATGCTCTTTTGCTTTTTCTTTCCCTGGCTATGATAACCTTCCAACAACATTCTCCAGCTAGTGTCTGTGTTTTCCCTACAAGGCTCCCCGCCCCCACAATGGGAGTAGGCAGAGATATCTTGGCAGATCTGTGTAACTTTTATTTGCCAGATACAATTGCCATCTCAGAAGCTTACTCCTGTCTGCTAACCTAGGACTAGACCTGGAAGCTTCTAGTGGGGCATATCTTATTCTGTCAAATCTTTCTCTGATTTGTCACTTTGTCTGTCTCTCAATTAGACATCACTTTCAAACCTGGGCGCTTCCTTCTACAAACTAACTTTATCTTCATTGTTTGGGATTAAAGGTGTTTACTAAGAATCTTCTTATACTCTAGCCATGGGGGATTAAAGATGCATGCTAAGTATGTGTCCCTCTGTGTTACAGCCAGAGGGATTAAAAGGTGTGTGCTAACGTTGAGCCACACCACAACTAGAAACAGGGTTTTCCAGTGAACAACACAGTTGAGGGGTTCACAGTATAATGAAATACCCTGCAACAGCTTTGTAGAGTGAGTGATAGTCCATACCCTAGATGCTGCAAGCCCCTGCTCGAAGGTTCACGGGGCATACTGCAGTCCTTGCACTGCATCCCTGACTTGATTTCTACTCTTACTCTCGAACGTGCTTGGCTGCTGGCAGGTTTTAAAACTGTATGGTATTATTTCGTGTGCCCAGAAACAGATTGTATGGTTAAATGCTGCCTACAGGTACTTATTTCTCTTCAGTCTTCAAATATTCCTCTGCTTCAGGATATTGGTTCCTTTAAGGTTTCACCAAACGCTACTGGCTGTCATCTTGTTGTGCTTTGAGTGTGAAAGAGCTGTCTCATCCAGCTCTCTAAGATGAAACACTTCTTGTCCAATTTTAAAATCATTTAAAAATGGTCATATTGGGTAATTATTTTTGACCAATACAACACAGTGGGCAGTGACATCCTGGGACATTTTTTTTCAACCAGACTTAAAAGAAGAGTAGCAGCCCTATTTTGCCTGTTATTTAGATCTTTGAACCATAGGAAAGAAGGTTAGTACCTCAGTGACTAGAGAGGCTGAATCAGGGAGCCCAAAGGTACAAAGTGGGTCAAAAAAGAAGCTGTCTTTCATGACACTTATCAGCCACTAGACTGTGGTCTCAAGTAATGCCAACAGAACCACACAGCTGACCCCAACAAAACTTAAGAACCTCAGAAACAATTAAAACCATTGTCTGGAGACACATATTTTGATGGAACGGGATACAAAGTCACAAACAATTGAGTCAGTGGTCCATAAGTACGGGATGCCAAAATGTCTCGATTCATTGGTGATTGCCGTGAAGCTTGGGAACCTAAATTCAATCCCTGGAGCCCAGATGAGAGGAAGAGAGACCGACTTTCACTATGACCTCCATATGTGTACGCATGTCCATATAGAATAGTTCATTACCTAGCTAGCTGATAGATAATAAAACACAAAAAAATTGATAAATATTTGCAATAAATAAAAATTTTGGACACGTTACCAAAACCATAGTTCATGACACAGCATGGCAACCATTTTCTAAGAATATTAGGCATACAATACAAGGCAAAGAACTATAGGAAAAAAACAAGAAAACAGTTGTTCCCCCACCCCCACCCCTGTCCCCCGTTGGATCCACATGGCTTTGTAGAGTAAGGTCAGAGATGGGAAAATTAATGTGTTCTCTTGACGAAAGTGTGTGTTTGAAGACACTGGCACAGAAAAGTCAAAATAGTTTGCATGGGACAGGGAAGCCGCTCTACTTTGAATGCAATAGATGAAACAAGAACCAATCTTCACAGATCACAATTAAAATAATATCTAAGAAAGCATCTGTAGTCTAAGAAAACCACCCTCAACATATGTGCAATATTCAAAGATATCACTATGTTTGATCCAACTGTAGAATTATTCGATTTACTTTTAAAATGCTTAAAGTCAAAAGTCAGAAGACATTCGAATAATGAGTAAAAATGATCAAAATACAAACATGACCAACTCAGGAAACAAATTATACAACACTGTCCTGAACACTGCTGTTCCCTAACCAGGCCCTCTTTTAAAATCTATCAGAGCTTAACAAAGGCAGTCTAATAAAATACATGAGTCAACAGCTGCCCAGCACAAAGCAAAAATAAATTTCAGGAATTTAGATCAACAGGGCAAGTGTACAATTGGGATAAATTTAGAAATCATCCTGAAGTGTACTCCTCCTTATCAAGATTTTTCTTAAAACAATTCCTTTTCCAAGTATTCTAATAATACTGATGATAAGAAAATCAGAGATATTATGCTATTAATTTCCTAAGATGGCAGTCTTAGGGCTCCAGGATTGATTGCAGTTAATGAAGTGTGCCTTCAAGCAAGGTCTGGCTGATTTCTGAGCTCGTGCATGAAAAAAATAATCACTTTAAATTTACCTTCCTAAATGTAAGCCCTGAGCTCCCAGTTCCCCTAGCTGAGATCAGATGAATGAGTATCATGGGCAGCAAGCCCGGTGGACAGGGACAGGAACAGGGACAGGACAGGGACAGGGACAGGGCTATGCTTTAAAGAGAAGAACAACCTGGAATATGCTCTGCCTGGGCCACCATCGAAACAACAAAAGCACAAATAAGGAGGAAAGAAACAACAGTGAGAATTTAGGCTTGGAATTTCCTGTGGCCGTGTAACATGGGTTTCTTTTCTTCTGTTCTCCTTTGTGATGGCAGTCTATGACTAAGACGTAGCATTTCCTACACAGGTGGAGCTAGGAATTCATATTGGAACTGGCACAGGAAAATGACTCTCCTGTTTGTTAACAATGTGTGTGTGTGTGTGTGTGTGTGTGTGTGTGTGTGTGTGTGTGTGTTGTGGCTGTGATTTTGAATTCTTTCTCAAAGAGAACAATGTCAACCCAAGTTGGATCCTACAAATCATCTTAGGGCTAGAAGTGATTTTTAAAACAATAGCATAAAATATTAACTGAAGCTTCAGTATTTGCTAAGCACTGTGCATAATCTAACTCTTCTAAACCTCACACAAATCTATCAAAGATGTTGTTCCATACACAGATGCCAAAGGGTGAAACTCAGAGGTGAATATATATGACTCTATTACAAAATTGTCAGCAAAATTATACTAAGGTCTTGGTTACTTCCAGCTCATATGTCATCCTGTGATGTATTGGGAAAGAAAGGAGCCTCCCATAACTCAATTGTCCATACATTTTAGAAGGAGAAAAATTCATATTTACTGCATGCCCACGGTATCACAGGAACTTTGCAAAACTCTGAGTAGGGAGTGAAGCATCACTTCAGACTTGCTTTTTCCTGACATATCTCCAATGTTATAATTTGTGATGCTCAATCCTCACCCTCCCTTTCATTCAATAAAACTGTAAGTTGGGTCCCAATCTTAATTATAAACATATATAAGCAAAAAAAAAAAAAAAAAAGAAAGTAAACTGGTGGTCTCATACCTCATATTACCTAACAGAGAAAGCAATCAACTAGATGAAAAGTAAAATATATACTATATAGTTTAATAATTATTACAGAAGGGAAATAAATGAAGGGGGAAGAAATGGAGAGATCGCAGTAACAGAAAGAATAGCTGACAACATCCCCGGTGAAGGGATGATTGTCATAGGGAAAGCATTAGGAAAGGGAACTGAGTACATCCAGGGAAAGGAGAACCCCTGGGCAGAGAGTAGAGCTGCAGGGTAGAAGAATGGGGAAGAGTCAAGGATGAGGTCAGGGAAGAAAACAAGGCCACGGAGCAGAGCCTTGTAGGCCAGTGAGAGCTTGTCTGGGATGGGTTGCTATTGCAGGCCAAGCAAGAGAATGCCATGTTCTGCCCTGTACTTTCTACTTGACGCAACAGCAAACATGGTCCTAAGATCCAACAGAAAAAGAATATATTCCTTCTCACTTAAGACCCATCTGGTACGGTAGGATATGAAGACCTTTACGAATTATTTCAATTTAGCACAGATGGGGCTACTCAAAGAAAAGATAAATGAAAACGGGATTTGCTGTATTGTTTTCCATTGACCTGTAGTAAGTTGGAGGCTTTGGGTCAAGGGATACAACCATAATACCATTTCTTGACAACCGCCTTAGGGAATTTCTATACATCTCTGTACCTAAGACCCAATCCTTCCAGCACTTTTCCCTCTCCACTGGTAACCTATTATTAAATAGTAAATCACTCAAAAAATGATAACTCTGGAATACAGTTCCCAATAAGAATAGGCTGGCCTGAGAATTGAAGTTATCACTGGAAGGCACACTTCATCAGGTATTAGCATCATGGCCCCCAACACTTACCAGGAAGACTCTAGACTTCTGGCTGACAGTAATAACACATCCTTGCAGGTGGCTTCTTTACGTTGCACATGAACTTCCAGGATGGCAGATAGCCCTAGGCATGATTAACAACACCTTTCATGAATGAGCATCCTTACCCGACTAGGCACTATGCTAGGATTTCCAACATGTGAAGAGGGATGTCCCAGCCAAGAACAGAGAGTCAAATCCCCTTGTCTGTTCAGATTCTGCATAGATTAGGTGGCACTTGCTAATAACACTGGGACCAGAGGGACTTCAATCTACCGATTCAAACGTCAGTGTCTTGCAGACATATCTAGTCATATGCTTTACCGGCAGTGTGGGCATGTCTTAGCCCAGCATGAGGAGAACTTCAAGTCATGTCTGAAGCTGAATTTTCCAAACTGTTGCTTAAGATGAACTCTGACCCAGCTCACCTGCTGTCCTTACTGAGCCTGAGTCTGGACATCATTAAGACAAACCTTTAAGTCCTCGTCCGTTACTCTGTCCGTTCGCCATGTATGTCATTAAGGGTAGACATATTCTTAAAAGATAAATGTGAGTGGATTAATTACATCTTGACTACTTGTCAGGATTTCAACTCCGGAATGAAACATCCAGTTCTATGGAAAGATCAGAGATGTCAATGGAAGGACACATTTTCAAATCCTAGAGAACTGTCTAGTCCAGCTTCCCTGTCAAACTACAAGAGCCATTGAATGCTGGCCATCAGCATGGCACGTTAACCCACACTAGCAAAAAATTCATGGAGAAGGCTCACTTAAAGCACCCCTGCTTGCAGATCCCGCCTGCCCCGTGCATTCCTCTGCGTTCTGAGCATAAACACAGTATTAAGAATTTACTGACATGCCACTTCAAGCAATGCTTTCAAATAAAATTTCACGTGCTAAAGATCGCAGAGTGGGCCAAACTGAAAAGAATGGTTCTCGCCTTTAAGGAAATTTTTTAAATGATTATTCGAAAAACAGGACCTTGGGTTACCGCCCAGTTATAGAGCACTTGTATAACATATACAGTGTCTGTGTTCAATAGATCACCAGTGCTGGGGAAAAACCCTCCATGTACCCCCCCACTTCAAACTCCTGGCCTCTTTATTGTTTTTGCATGCATGTACATATATGCAGATACATATACTTTCCTAAATATAACCTGTTCCATTTGCACAATGTTGCTGCAAGCATGCTGTCTGGACTGACCTCACCATTTTGCACTGTACAGCCCATTATGGTGATTTTTTTTTCTCAGCTAATTCATCACAGAATCAGAAAGCTGACTAGGACAATGTTGCTGAATCCACCATCCCAGTTAAAAATCAGTGGCTGATATAAAATACAGCAACACTTATGCAATAAATATTTATCTCACACTTAATGGCCAGTTTTGTTCCAGGCATTTGCTCGGTCGAGATAAGAGACGTGGAGAGATACTGAGTACTGGCCTGCTTACAGTCTTGAAAAGACAGTGGGTGACTGGGAAAATGTGGGTTCTTTATGGAGCAAGGGCTAGCTCATGGAAGCACAAAGTTGGCATGAAGCCATAGAGGTGGTTTTACAATGAGATAGACCCAGTTTTAGAATTTACAGATGACAGGGACCAGATGCAAGAGCTGGTTAAGAGGCTGATGTGGAAGAGGGGAATCTACGCCAGAAATGAGAACAGTGTGCACTCAACATATGTGTGCATGGCTGGCAGTAATGAATGGTCTCCAGCTTAAGCCTTCCCCAGTCCATGGGGGCCTTGTTAAAGTGAGCTTGTTGGGTTCAGTTCCTAGCTTCCCCTTCAGGACTGGGGTATCACAATTAGCATCTTGCAAAGCTGAGTCCTGTAGTCTAAGACAGGGCTGTGATTGTATCACCAGGTTGACCATTCCAAGAATAGAGAGCTGAGAGAGGAGGCAGAGGGTCTGAATGGGCTCTATAGAGGATCTGAGCAGCCATGTCTACTTCCCCCAGCTAAATGGGAACAGCAGAAAGCAAGCCCAAAGTCTTAGGAGGTGCTCCTTAAGGAGGTGGCGCTGTTTGAGGCACTGAGGGTCAGTCTGCTGCTGATTGCTATGTAAATACCCCTGAGTTCCAAATAGAGTAAAAGGGACCAAGGTTAATAATGAAGCCAAGAGAAAGCGAGATGAAAAGCCGGCTGCCCCTTGTCCCCACAGGGACGCTATAGGTTGAGAATACTCTGTTCGAATTCTGACATAGTCACTCACTGCGACAGCTGTTTGTGTTTTGTATTAAAGGCAGTTGAAACAGTGCAACTTGGGAGCGAAGTGACTAAAAGCAAGGGGTTATTAGGAATGCCAAGGGACTGCCGCTCTCATTAGTCAAGCTAACAACATTGGAGCCTATAAAGAAGGAACAATGGCCAACGGTCCTTCCCATTTACGGAATTACTAGTGGGTAGAGGACGAGTCCTTTGCTCTTCTGGGTTGCTTTACAAACCATGAGAGCTGCAATGATTCTGAACCAGTCCTGAGTCCATAACAGATTCCGAAAAACATTAAAGACATACATTCACTCAAATGAATGTGTTGCACACGTGTTTTTTTCTTTTAAAATGTTTTATCATTACTTTTTGAGATTTCCATATGTGAAGACTATATCTACATTATTTCCCCCCAGCTCCCCGTTTTACCCCTCCATACACGGCTTCCTTTTGAACTTATAGCCTATTTTCCTTAATTTCATACATATAATAATTATGTATGTATAATGCGTTCATATGCATATAGATATACATACATATATGAATATAATATATACAATGTGTATAATATGTGCATATATTATACATACACATGGGTAAATATAGCTTGCTTTGCACATTTAGTATTTCTCATGTATGTATGTATGTATGTTTAAAGCTGACCTTGGTCACTTACTTGGTACTGGATACCCACTTCAGAGCCTCATCCCTGGGGAAGACTGAGTCTCCCTCTCAGTACCCTTTAAGTGCTTGTGGTCCTTTATCTAGGAGTGTAGACTTGTGAGATTTCCCCCATCCATGTTGGCTTTGCTCAGGCATTGCTTTGGTAACCATATTATTGAGAGTTCCTGGGCACAGCTTCCTTACATGAGTTTTTTTCTTACTGAAAGATGACTTAAGCCTCCGGTAGATTGCTCTCTGTAAGCAGGTGAGGGCAGGAAAAAGACAAGGCTAGAGCCTGTGATTGGACAGTAGAAAAGGAGGGCGGGCACAGAGTTTTTGATAGGTGAGGGAGATAGGAGAGAAGAGAGAAGGAGGAAGATGGAGGAAGAGAAGGATGACACAGATTAGGGTTGGGGTGGTTAATTCTAGGACAATGTGTCTTATCTAGGTGGGCAGTTTACACCAATATCAACTGGCTCTGAGTTTATTGTGTGGGCGTTTTGTGGGGTGAGAATTTACTGATAATTTACAGGAATCTGATTGATAAATTACAAGGCTCTGGAGTTTATTTAGATTTTGTTGGGTTACAGGGATTTATGACGGCTAACCTCGAGATGGGTGGTCACTGCATGGGGCTGGTGTGGCAGAGACCCGACTTGGGGACTAGATGATCTTGCCTCCACTTCCGAGTGACTGGATTGCAGGCAGGGTTCCACCATACCATGGACGGTTTGGCTTTACATGATCCCAGGACTACGCATTTTAGGCAAGCACACTACTGCAATCCTTCCAGCCAAAGAAAATAAACTCTCATGATACATTTTTAATCATTTCTTTAAGTCTCATTTTGCACTAACGAGCATGCGCAAAGACCCCCTCTACCCCCTCACACGCTGTAAGAAGAGCATGTGCTTAAAACACATTTAAAATCCACTTAATGCTTAAAGATGAAGACATTCCGTTAAAGAGATCAAAAGAAAATATTTGTTTTTCAAAAGAACGGAGACAGTTGGCAAACTGGGAGAAGAGCAGTGTAGAACCAGCCTCAATATTATCTGGGACAGCATTCTCAGGGGAGAAAAATACAAACACGCCAAAGGCTATCAGCTAACTTCCCAAACATGCTGATCATGGTGAGTAGCAAACACAATTTTAAAAGCCCTCAAAACTGAAAGCAACAGCATGCTTCAAATAATGCAGCATCCAAACAAGCCCCAAACCCCCATTTCCCTTTCCTCTTCCTTTTCACGTCTGCTTGGTTTCCTCCTGGCTTGCAAAAGAAAAAAAAAAAAAAAAAAAGCCTTTCCATAGGCAATGAGCTTCCCTGTTGTTGAGAGAACCTTCTGTATGCAGGCGGGTCTCACTGTACATGACTGTTTTCATCCATCTCAGTTCAGTGCTTAGGATTAAGAGGTTCTGCATCCAGTTTGTGAGCGAATTCTGCACATGCGCACATCCTTTCCCAGGGCTGGAATAAAGCCTAATTCAGAGAAAACTGGCAGTTAGCATTTGAAGTCTCTGGGGCAAATGTGATCTCCATTGGAGAAGCAAAGGATAATATTTTCTTTGCAAAAAAAAAAAAAAAAAAAAAGTCTTAATGAGTTTATCTGAACAGATAGGGATTTATAAATTAGGCAGCCCATTAGGACAAATAGGGCTGGGCTTCAGCAAGAGGAGCAGCCACAGAAAGGTTTTGGTGGCAGCTGAAAAAAGAGATAAAGGAAATACTTCACTATTTTCATGTGGACAGTATCTTATTAAAAGTTCCTTACTATTGGCTAAGCTAGATCCACTTTACTGTTCATGTTGAGTTGAGCTGATTATATATGAGCCTGAGATACTGGCACCAATTAATCCTTTCATCTCTTTTTCTTTGCAACAGGGTCTTACTACGTAACTCAGTCTGACCTCCAATTTACTAACCTCCTACCTCAGCTTCCCACGTGAGTTCTGAGATTACAAGCATCGTCATTCTCAGACTAAAGTCATTTTTTAAAAATGATTTCAGGGCCTAAGAGATGACTCAGTGCTTCTGAGCCCTGGCTTATCTATCAGAGGTCCTGAGTTCATGTTCTACCACCCACGTGGCAGCTCACAACTGACTATAAACTGAGGTCCCATGGGATCTGGTGCCCAGACACATAAAGTAAATAAATACTAAACAAATAAATAAATAAATACATAAATCATTTTTAAAAGATTTTTAAAAGCAACTTTAGTGGTTTATTTTACTCTATACCATTCAATGTGTTCCTTTGCCTTGTGGAATTATTCTATGTCTATTTTGTTGAGGCCATGTGGAATCTCTGTGAATCTTTTTGACTTTCAAGTTTGTTCCAAAGAGTAGACAAATATTTCTGCCCATATTCACAAGGCTACTGCCTTAGTTAGGATTTTATTGCTGTGAAGAGACACCATGACCAAAGCAACACTTATAAAGGACAACATTTAACTGGGGCTGGCTCACAGGTCAGAGGGTCAGTCCGTTGTCATCATGGCAGGAAGCAGGGCAGTGTGCTGGCCGACATGGTGCTGGAGAAGGAGCTGAGAGTACTACATATTGATCCACAGGCAGTAGAAGTGGGCTGTATGCCAATGGGTGAGGCTGGAGCATAACCAACCTAGAAGATTGCCTCCACAGTGGCCCACTTCCTCCAGGAAAGCTACATCTACTCCAACAAGGGCACCCTTCCTAATAGTGCCATTCCCTATGGGCAAAGCATTCAAACACACGAGTCTGTGTGGGAGCCATTCCTGCTTTATACCACCACGGCTACCACAATATTTCTTCCTATCTGTCTGAGTCAGGGTTTCTCTGTTCCTGCACAAACATCATGACCAAGAAGCAACTTGGGGGAGGAATGGGTTTATTCAGCTTACACTTCCACATTGCTGTTCATCACCAGAGGAAGTCAGGACTGGAACTCAAGCAGGTCAGGAAGCAGGAGCTGATGCAGAGGTCATGGAGGGATGTTACTTACTGGCTTGCTTCCCCTGGCTTGCTCAGTTATCTTTCTTATAGAACCCAGGTCTACCAGCCCAGGGATGGCTCCACCCACAATGGGCGGGGCCAGGGATGGCACTACCCACAATGGGCAGGGCCCTCCCATCTTGATCACTAGTTGAGAAAATGCCTTACAGCTGGATCTCATGGAGGCATTTCCTCAGCTGAAGCTCCTTTCTCTGTGACAACTCCAGCTTGTGTCAAGTTGACACAAAACCAGCCAGTACACCATTCATACTGAAAGCTTTTGGAGCAAGCCTTCAGACTCACCAAGTCTGGTTCTGTGGAACTCTGGGTCTGTTCTTTAACCTACTTTATAATTGTAAGCTGTGGAAGCACATACAATCTCATTTAGTTTTTACTACATTCAATCTGATTCTAGCATGTATGAGGCTCCACACAAGCTGGATACACACGTTCACCATCCAGCGTCTTACTTTGGAGACATACTCTCACTGAGTTGCCTTGGTTGACCTGGAAATTCTGGTCTTCCTATCTCAGGGTCCTGAGCATCTGGGATTAAATGTTTGTGTTATTAGGCCTGGCTAGCAACAGAACTGTTATTTTTCTATAGATTTACAAATAAACATAGCCCAATGGAGGGACCCCTGTCCATCCCAATTCCTACTCTCAAAGGAGAGGAGAGAAGTGGAGAAAAAGGGAAAAACTTTCTGTTCTCTTAGGTCTATAAATGGCTTTTTAAAGATATCTTTGGACAAACTACATCTTTCTGTTTTATTCATGAGATTAATAAAATAAGAAATATGTTGACATGCAATCATTTTCTATTTGTATAAGAATTACTCCTTTACCTTTAAAAATAATTTCTAAAAGAATGCTCAGACACTCTGATTTTTACTTATTTTTTTTCTAGACAAGGTCTTTCTATGTAGCCTTGGTTGTCCTGGAACCTTATGTAACCCAGGGTGACATCACCTGTGCCACCGAAGTGCTAGAATTAAGTATTGCTACAATGTAATTAACAATAACAATTATTAAATACATTACAGCAATACACATCTTAATAATAAGTGTAATGCCACACTATTAGTTTAGATAACTTCAGTTTGTAATGACTGAGACCAAGCAAATCTGCGTTTCTTTGTGTTATTTTCTTCATGTTGCAAGTGTCTGTTTTAAAACAATAAACCTCTAATTGGAAGAAAAAGCACCTTTAATTTTATTTTAACTATGCTCTCATATTGTCACATGCAAAACGTTTTAATCACTACTAAGAAGATTGATGACAAAGGAAAGTGAAATTATACCTTCTGGTATTTTTTTAGTAGCTGACATCAACACAAGTGAGTTAAATTCCAGAAATCTGTTCAATCAGAAGCACAGGAAGCAATTTTAACAGCTTTGAAGTAGCACCAGGAAACCCTTTAAACTCATCTCCTATGGCCACTAGAACAAGAATTAGCCTGGCTTTGAAAACACAGCAGTGAACAGCAAGGAACAGGAGAAGGAACCAGAGAGGTTGGTTATGGTGAGTCTGCTTCTCTGTTGGGGTTGGGATGCTGAGCTGGAAAGAAGAAATGTCAATGACAATGGACAGGGCACCAGAAGACAAGCTCATGGATGGACGTGTGTGCTTGTACGTAAGTTAAACTTGTACTGTGTGACAAGTGGGCACAGTAACAGCAAGATTCTATCTGTGCTATGTAATAAAATGGGCTTTTAAATGACACCGAGCATCACAAACATGGAAACAAAGTTCACTGTATAACAGAGGCTCGCATTCCAAGAGTTTTATTTAATAAGGTGCTGGCCTCATTTTTTCTGAAGCATGGGAAACATACAAAAACACCAGTCATTAGAAGTAATTAATTCCACATTGAGTTTCCCAATAATACATAAAAAATGAAGATGTGGCTCTTACCAAATAAGCTTTAGGTTAAATGAAAGAAGGGGAAACTGGGCATGGTGCATGTCTGAAGACTTAGCACTCAGTAGACACAGGCAGGAGGGTTGTCTGCACTCCGTAGAGAAGCCCTGGGTCAAAGGAGCAAGCAAATAAACAGTACAAAGAAGAGGAAAACTGGCTGGAGAAACAACTAAGCTGTTAAGGGGGCAAACTGCTCTTGTAGGGAACCAAGCAGGTCTCAGGGTACCTATGCAGAACCGCTCACATCTGCCTGCAACTCCAGCTCAAGGGAGAGTGGGGGTATCTGGCCCATCCAACCTCTTTAGGCACCTGCACTCCCCTGTGCACATCGACACAGAGACGCACGCACATATACATAATTTAGAAAATAAAATCAAAGCAGGAATTTGACCACATAAACAAAGAAATGAGGGAGGAGGGGGTGTGAGGAAGGGAGAGAGAAAGGGAAGGGAGTGAAAGTCAGGCCAGTGATTCGAGGCTCCAGGTGTAATCTATACTTCGGCCTCAGCAGTGCGGGCCTCCGACAATCAGCAGACCCAGACCTGCGCTCTTGTTTTGCACAGTATGAAGTTCAAAACATTTCTGTTTTTGGACAATGACCTTATTAAAGTCAAATCTGTGCCTGTTTTCTTAATGGCTGTCTTAGTTAGGATTTTACTGCTGTGAACAGACACCACGACCAAGGCAACTCTTATAAAGGACAACATTTCATTGGGGCTGACTCACAGGTTCAGAGCTTCAGTCCATTTTCATCAAGGCAGGAGCATGGCAGCATCCAGGCAGGCATGGAGCAGGAGGAGCTGAGAGTTCTACATCTTCATCTGAAGGCTGCTAGCAGAATATTGACTCCAAGGCAGCTAGGAGGGGACAAGGCTTTTAAAGCCCAAGCCCACAGTGACACACCTACTCCAACAGGGCCACACCTAATAATAACTCCCTGGGACTAGCATATACAAACCATCACAATGGGATTTAAAAAAAAGCACCCACATATTTCTTAAAGCCATTTGATGGATAGATAATCTTATCAACTTGACTGGATCAGGTTTGTAATCAATTAAGAGATAAACTGTTTAGCTTACTCTTGAGGAATTTTTTGGTGAGGCTATCTGAAGTAGAAAGACCCACCCTGAATAGGGGCAGCTTAGATAAAAGGAAAAATGGGGGGAAAAAGCTTTGCTTTCTGACTTTGCTTTCGTGCAAGTTCGTCTACACTGCTGTTGCCGCTGCAGCTGCGTTATTTTGCTGATATCAAAACCCAGGCTTCCAATGTGGACTGCGGGGCAGTGGTCTTAGAGGAAGCTTCCAAGCCCTCAGCACCGGACTGAGACCTGCTGAGACGTGGGCTCTTGAGAGACCCACAATGCAGACAGCCATAGTTGGGGTACTCGTACTGGGTGAGCCAATCTCAGAGGTCCCCTTCTCACACACGTGCATTCTATTGCTTGGTTTTGTTTTTTCTCTTCAGTAAGCCACACACAGTGTGAAGATAAAAATATCTTTCCATTCGTGGAGAAAGATCTGTTTGTAAGCCTGTTATTTCACTGAAGTGAAAGAAAAGGAAAAACCCGCATCTTTCTTCACACCAGCTTGTACATTCCTGATCATGTACACCCAAGGAGTCAGTGTGCCGTGGTCCTGTGGACTAGACTTCCTCTCGTCTCCAAAGCAGTTTCCATTGAGCCTTTAACAATCCTGTTTGTAAAATCCACCCGCCACTCAATTTTCCCCACATGGCGCTTTACCTCAATCACTCAGCCCACCGTGATTTCTTTCCTAAGTCTCCTTCCCGCTACAGGTATCCCATCTCCTAAGCATCGGTACCTGTTCTCCTTGCTCTTCTCTTTCTGGCTTCCCTCTTCACCCTTCCTGTTCAGAGGCAGAAGAAATGCCTCCACAGCCCTCCTAAAGGACAAGCTACCCATTCCACTGTGGATTTTGACTTGAGGAGCCGCCCACCTCACAGGGCTTATACCCAATTAATCGAGGCACTCCCTCAAAGCTCTTCCCCCAAAGCATTCTAGGACGCATGGCTAAGGAAATGAATTCAATAGCTAAGTAAAACCAGCGTTTCAAGGGCCAGAAAGCAATGTACTGCAGTAGCAATATAGAATGTTACCTGTAATTATTCAGACTAAAGCCCTTCATAGAATGGGCAGTACAGGAGAGCTAATGTGCTTCAGAAATTTCGTGATTAGAACGGGAGGATACTATATGCCACACGGGTAGATAACCTCCTGCCTCTGAGCGGTCAGCATTTGTGTCCACCAGCTTGGAGCACTCCTCAGCCTATTAGGGGATCTTCCAAAACAGACAGCAGCTAGCACCACACGTTCCACCAACTGGGAGTGAAACCTTCATCCTTTTCAGTCCAACTCCCAGCCGTTAAGGCCTCGCTACATGTCCCCTCATGACCTAGAAGCCACACAGTATCTCCCTTCACCACCCGGGTGCCTCTTTAGCTCATCAGTATATCGAATGTGTTCTTTCCCAATCCTGAGGCTTCCTAATGCTGTCCATAGTTCCCACGAATCCCTGTCCTTTTCCTTCCTAGGCGTGTTTAAATTATTACTTGTGTGTCCTTAAGTATAAATGGCTAATCTTCAATGGATCATTGCATTACACTTGTATTCTTAGGGCTCAGGGATATTTTTATGTGTTGGTTCCTTTATATTTTCCTTCTTCACAATCTACCTTGGTTTTCTCAATTAATCTTAATTTCTCCAATTTTCCATTTAAAAAAAATTCATTTTGAGAAAGATTTTTCTCTTTTCACTCTCACTCCTCATATATCTTTTAGTCAGAAAGCAGGTTAGGGGTCTTCCCCAACCAACATGTGTGTTCCGGGGCTCGAACTAAGGCTGCCGGGCTTGGCAGCAAGCCTCCTTAACTTCTGAGCCACTTTGGAGTTCTTCCTGTACCTTTAATACCTAAAGCCTGTTCTCTGTTCCCAAGACTCAATGTCTGTACCACTCTGTTCATGTTTTCCAAGGGGAATAATTTGTTCTATGTCTATAAGAATATTGCTTTTTTTTTAAAGACAGGGTCCCATGTAGCCTAGGCTAGCCAGAAACTCATTAACTAGGTGAGGGGGACTTTGCACCCTGATACACCTGCCTCTACCTTCTCAGAGCTAGGAATACAAGTATATGCTGCCCATCTCTTTGTTTGTTTTTTGTTTTTTGTTTTGTAGTTCCAGGGACCAGGGCTCTGTGCATTTCAGGCAACTGTATCCCTAATCCCTCTTACAATAAGTTCTGGGATTTCCTTATCCTTTCTGTGCTTTTTCTTAGTGCTGCCCATGTAGCACAAATGAGATACATTACTGCTTGGTAAAAATCCAACGGTTTGTTTCTGCTGCTGTGTGAGGCTGAGACATCAGAGATGATGTTTTGTGGAGGAATAGAAACCCTGACTAAGACACCCACTATTGATGTGGAAGGGTCAGTGTGTTTTAAGCTTTAGTGATTTTTTTTTTCAAAATGTGGGTGACCTGGATAGAGGCAAAATTGTTTTAAAAATTACATCTTATGGTCATCTTGTGGATTTATCCTTTGATGGGTATGTAGTTTTCTTCTCTCATCTCTTTTAATTTATGTTTGAAATCTATTTTGATAGACATTAGAATGCCTACACCAGCTTGCTTCTCAGGTTCATCTGCTTAGAGAATCTTTTTTCCAACCCTTTATCAGAGTAATGTGTATCTTTGACATTGACTCGTGTTTCTTGTATACAGTAGAAGGAGGGATCCTGTTCTTCATCCACTCTGTTAGTCTGTGTCCTTTTATTGGCGAATTGAGTCCATTGATATTGAGAGATATCAATATTGAATGATCATTATTGTTGGGGGTGGTGCTGTGTGTGTTTCTTCTTCTGACTTTGCTGCTGTGAGATTGTTTCCTGTGTTTTGTTTTCATGGGCTGGAGTTCTTTTTTTCTAGCACCTTGTGTAAAGCTGGATTCATAGATAGATATTGTTTACATTTGATTTATCCTGAAAGATCTTTCTCCATCTATGGTGATTAAAAGTTTTTCTGGGTATAATAGTCTGAACTGGCATCTGTGGTCTCATAGAGTCAGCAGGGCATCTGTCCAGAGCCTTCTCAGTTTTTGAGTCGCCATTGAGAAGCTACATGTAATGGTAATAATTCTACTTTTATATGTTTCTTGTTTTTCCTTGTAGATTTTTGAGCTGAGATTCTTCTATTCCTTTTATTTTTCTTCTTCTTCTCCTCCTCCTCCTCCTCCTCCTCGTCCTTCTTCTGTCTTTTTATGCTGTCCAAGATTACCAGCATGTTTTGTTGTTGCATAAAATATAAAAAAGCTACCCACGCTAGCTCAAATTATGTTCTAGTAACTTGGTTTTCCTACCCCCAAGATTTCAAAGGTCCTCATACAACAATGAGCCAACTTGAGGCTCTCTTGCTGTGTATTCTGCTTGTATTTCTAGCTGTCAGCCCCCCTCCCCCAAACCTAGTAAAACCAAAACTCTAGAGGCTTGTAATTTATCAGTCAGATTTATATCTCTCATTGAGGATCTCTATTGTTATATAGTTTGTTTTAAAGTCATTTGCATCAGCTGTGTTGGAATATGCAGGGCTTGCTGTAGTAGGATAGCTGGGCTCTGATGCAAACATCGCTCTAGTGCTTGTTGATTGTGTTCTTATTCAGGCATCTAGGCATCTGAGTTTGGGGTGGTTATAGGTCTAGGTTCCAATTTCAGAGTTTGTCCTTGTTAGATCGGTGTTTTTTCTCCATTAGTTTCTGTTTCCTCTCCGGTCTTCTGGTCCCCGTGGCCTGTGGTTGAACAACAGTTATCCTCCCAATTTGGGGGCTGGACTTCCATTAAGCAGGGGTCTCTGCCTCACTGGGGACTGGGATATGGTGAAGAGGAAGGGCAAGAGCATTGAGGATAATGGAGAGGTGCAGAAAGAATGGAGGCAGCCTGAGAGCAGGTAGTCTACTGGTTCTTCTGACTCTTGTAGGAAAAATTTCAACCAGTGATTCAAGGGGCCCCAAATTCTCCATATCAGAGTGCCTCCACAGTCTTGGAAGTGCACATCATCTTAACTGTCATCCACTTGCCACTTAACCCCACTGCGCTCACTTTTGCAATTTCCAGACTGCTACAGTTACTCTTGCTACACCCATTTTTCATCATCCAAAAGCTTGTTGAACTCTCTCACTTGCAGTTTGAATCCACTCAGTCCTGTGGCTGCTGTGTTCAAATCATTACATTTTTTTCTTAGATTTATTTTTTTACATGTGTTTATGTTTACAATTGTTTTGCTTACATGTATGTACATGTCCCACACGTGTGTGGTGCCTGAGGATGTACCCAAGGAGATCTGAAGAGTATGTAAGATTCCTTGGAAACTGGAGTTCTGGATGGCTATTAAACACTATGTGTATGCTAGAAATTAAACCCAGGTTTTTTGGAAAGAACTGCCAGTGTTTCAAACCACTGAACCATCCCTCTCTGGCCTCTCCAGGAATTTTAAAAATGACGTGAAATTGCTCAACATAATCACATCATCAGTACTCATCAGAAATGCAATTATCAGTAATCCTTATAATTTAGCTTCTATTGTTACCACTACAGAGAAATATCCACCTCAAGATCACTCCAAATTCCTCTATATAAACACATAGGCAATAGCCTTGACCCCATTCTTGGGTGTTTGGAAGGGAACCATTTAATCAGCCGATCTTCTTTGAAACTTTTCTAAGGCTGGCTGACAATACTGTTTTATGCTGCCTCTCACTTCATTTGATCAATGATTGCCTTTGCTAGACGTTGCTCTTTGATCATCTCCTGAATGTTCAAATTCAAGAACTTGCACTTGAAGCCCTGTTATGTATTTTCCTACATTCTTTCCTACAGAAATCTCATGTAAATCTTTTACTCCAGGACTGTCTATTAGCTAATGATCTTCAGTCAAGCTCAGACCTCTCTCCTGGGTCACAACTCTATTAAAGACACAATAACCACTTAACTACTAACTATTGTGTGCTAACTATAAATCACATACTGCCTTAAGGTTTTAGATTCTTTTAGTTAATGCTATAAATATGTTCATATAATATGGAAGGATACACACACACACACACACACATATACACACATACACACAACTTAGGGAAAGAAAAGGTTTATTTAGCTTCTGCATCCAGATCCCAGTTCATCATTGTAGAAGGCAAGGCAGACACTTGAAGCAGAAAGTGTGGAGCAATGTTTACTTGCTGGCTTGTGGATGATCACTTTCTCATGTTCTGCTATTTTTCTTACAAAGGCCAGTGTGGAACCATGAAAAGTAGTATGGTCCCAGGTTGAGCTAAGGCTAGAAGCCCCAGAGACCCTGAAGGGATGGTAGGAACTTTGCCTGCTCCTGGGCACCAGGCCCCTGTCACTAGACACAGCCCTTCATAGATTTGTGGCCATCAGTCATATAAGGGCAACATCCCAAGTCTCTCCACATGTAGAAGTTGTGACCTGTGGTCACATAGGCTCAAGATAGAGATCTCCATTTTGATGAGGTACTTAGAGGCCTAGAGGGCCTTCCCAGGCATTCCTCCCTACAAAAGGTATTTAATCTCAGGCCACCCATGAGATGTGGGGTATGGTTTTACACATACACTCTCCACCATGACAATAAATACCTTAAAACCATGGATCGGCCATGAGGAACTGTGAGAAGGTTTTCACCTATAGAGCTGCTGTCTAATCTCCCTTAGAAGCCCTCTCTGCACTCATATCCATGACCACTTCCAAGTTCAAGCTCACCACCATCAAGCCAAGAAACACCCCCTCCATGGGAGCACCTGGAACCCTCTTCTCCCTCCCCCTAGGCCTGGGTCAGATCCAGCCTGTGGGCCCACACTCTGTTCTCAGCTCGTCCATAACTTCCAGCAGCACCTCTGCCCAAGAGCTTGGGAACCAGAAGGCTCTACAGCCCAATATTCACCTGATGACCATGTGGAATAAGCAAGGTACCCATAATCCTACAGGCTAGCCCACCTGCCTAGGAATGGTGCTGCCCACAGTAGGCTGGTCCCTTCCACATCAATAATCTCTGGCGACCCCCCAATTGAAATAATTCTAGGCTGTGTTAAGTTCATCATTAATGCTAACTAGAACAGAGACAAAGAATTAAACAGAAGTTGATTTATCCAATATGAATGATTCATTTGGGGACTGGCATCTCAAGAGTCTCTACAAAAGTAGATGTGTGTGTACACAGTACACATACAAAAGGAGACTCATTCTAAAGAATTGACTGTTGTAATTATGGAAGCTGAAAAGTTCCACAAACCACAGTTGGAGAGTGAAAGATTCAAAAGAATGATAATTTGTTTCTAGTCAAAAAAAAAAAAATCTTCTTTGTTCAAGACCCAAAAAGAACTTCTATTTAAATTCTAGCTCAAAGGCAGGCAAAGATTGACTTCTCACTTCAAACAGTCAGACTGGAGGCATAGGGCCTTAGAGGAGGGTACACTGTTCTTCTGTTTGTGTCTTGGGAGGACCACACGCTTTCCTTGTATCCCAATTCAAAAGTTTACCTCATCTAAAACCAGCCTCACTGAAACACTGGAATAATATCTGATTAACTAGCTAGGTACCTCTCAGCACAGCCAAGCTAACGAAGCTGACTGACCATCACAACTCGCTAATTAAAATTTTCAGTTAAACTAGATAATCATGAAATGGAGATCTTGAACTTCATATTTTACTAAAACATGTACAAATGCATTTTCATTTATCAGTCTGCTGAGATGAACTCGCAGCTTTTTCTTTGAGGGTGAAGTGGTGATTGAAGCTCCGGAAGGTCTTGTCCACAGAGCTGCACTCATAACTCATCTTCAACATTCCCCAGGCTCCGTCTCCTGAGTGTGAAAGAACTCAGACACAATTATTAGGCAATTAAGAGAAAGTTTTTTTTCTAGCCTCTTAAAGTTCCCAATCCTTTTGTATGTTGTTGAATGCTCCTTTTTACAGGCAATTTGCTGTTCCTAAATATTTGGCTTTCACGGTGACAGTATTTTTTTTTTTAATCTAGTCACCTGTATTACTTGGTAATGTGCATATGTTGCACTATTACAAGGACAAAGTGTGGAATTAAGTGTGATTGAACCCAGAGTGTCATACAGCTCAGCTGGCAGAATCCATTGTGGTGCTCATGCGGAGAGCACACTGCAGAGAAAGTTCATTTGTAATAGGTAGAAGAAAGAGGCTCACGGGAAGATGCCAGCTAAGATCAATCAGGAGTCAGATTAAGGACCACTGCTTAGAAAGTCTCTCCTAAAGCAACTGTGTTATCAGACATTAAACATTAACATCTGCCTACCTCAGATTAATTCAAGAGTCCCAAAGGACATGTATGACAGTGAACATCAAGATAAACAAAGCTAGGAAGAGGAGCCGTTTCTGGAATTTTCTAGAATCCCTTTATTTATATTTGTCACTTCCTAGTCTCACGATTGCCAATAAATAATGTGATTTAGAAACATTAGATCTCTCACTGCAGCCTGAGGGAGCCTGTGGTGGCCCTTGAACTAAGGCCTATGCTTTATGATGGAATCTTGTTTTTAACGTAAGCCTTTTTTTTTTTAAGAGTAAAATACTGCTGTCATCCACTTAGATCAGCAATTCTCAACCTGCACGTCACAACCTCTGCCTGTAACAATTGACTCTTTTACTTGGGTCACATATCAGATATTCTGCACATCAGATATTTACACTACAATTCAAAATAGTAGTACAATTACAGTTATGAAGAGCAACAAATTTTATGATCAGAAGTCACCCCAACATGAAGAACTGTATTAAAGGGTTGAAGCATCGGGAAGGTTGAAAACCACTGGTCTAGATGAAGAAAATTACCAGTGTGTTGCAGTAAATATTAAAAAAAAAAAAAAAAAAGGATGACTTATCTCTTTATCAGCCCCTGTGATCTCACTCAGCGGGCACCACTTTTAGTATGCAGCTGTGCACATGACACCCCCTCCACACAATTCCCTTCCCAGGCAGTTCACTTTGCCTGCCCTACTGCCTCCATTCTGGGTGGAATTACCACCCCAGCATCTTTCCTCCACAAATGTCACTTCAAAGGCCAGTAACTTTTCAAACAGGTTTATATATTAAATTCTCAGTTCACAAACCCTCTACACAATAAGATTACATCCAATAGACAGAGATGTAAACTGCCCTTGGTTATGAGATAGAAACCTATAGAACCCCTTAAATATTTATATCTACCTATGTCCGATTACAGCCATCGGGATCTAAATCTGCTTTCCCCAGCTCCATTTTGATTTTTTTCTCCTTACCCATTCCTCTTCCATTTTCCTACCTTTTCTCAACCTACCTCCACCGTCCAATCACGTATCAACTTCACATAAGTCTACATTGGTAAGAGCCAGTATTCGAAGTGTAACCTTTAGTCAACAGCAGCACACCAGGAACAGGAAAATTTTCACTTCCTGTGATGATAAGATGATAGGATGTAATTTAGTCAACATTTTTATATAATGAGACAATGTGGTAAAAGAATTTCATTGCTTTTTTAATTACCTTCATATGTGACAAAAGACTGAGAAGTTTGGTTTCGTAGAGGTAAATTTAAAAAGCTATTAGCTCCAGTTCTCAGGCCATCAGAGAGGTCATTAAAATACCTGGAGTCCAGTACAGCGGCATCAGTAACTTGTCATATTCTTCTCAAGTCATGGTCACCAGAGACAACGTGCATTTACAAGAGGCCCATCCCATCTCAATGGGAGCAAACAGGCAGTGACGTTCATGTTTCACCAAAACCTTAGAAATGCCACCAGAATATGTCATTTATGAGGCAAATTGTTTATTTTCCCTGGTGATGGGCAAGACCCTGGCCATGAATTAGTAGCATCTTGGAGAGTAAAGGACAAAGCTGTGATGTTCAAGGGGTTTTTAGGTTTGGTTTAAAGCCAAGCCTGGAGCTCAGTGTGAGGTGAGTAGAGAGTATGAGAGGATACCGCCATCTTTATATGTCCTTGGATAATAGACTGTGGCCTGGAGGTGAGGAAGAGTCTGACAACATGACACATGTGATTGCTGTGTCTATTGCTGGTGCTTGCTTGCTGCAAACATGTTCCAGGTTCAGAATGAGAACTTGTCTCAAAAAAAACTAAATCAGGAGTGATAGAGTGGTGTCTTGGTGAATTAGTGTTTTGTTGCTGTGAAGAGACACCATCATGCATCTCTTAGACGTGAAAGCGTTTTATGGGGGCTGGCTTACAGTTTCAGAGGGTTAGTTCGATGTTCATTATCATCATGGAGGAGAGCACAGTGGTACACAGAAAGACATTTGGTGAGAAAGTTGCTGAGGATTCTACATCTGGATCTGCGGGCAGCAGGAAGAGAGAGACCCCAATGACACACTCCTTCAAGAAGGTCACACTTCATAATCCTTGCTATCAAGTATTGAAATCCATGAGCCTAGTCTTATTCAAACCACCACACTCAGGGTGCCTGAAGATCTGAATGTATATATACACATACTCACACACACACACACACACACACACACACACACACACACACAGAGAGAGAGAGAGAGAGAGAGAGAGAGAGAGAGAGAGAGATTTGATTACTTCTTTCCTGTTGCTGTATAAAACACCATGATCAAGTCAACTTATTTAAAAAATGCAATTACATGGCATTATGATTTCAGACTATCAGAGTCTATGATGGTGAAGCAAGTATGATAGGAACAGCAGAGAGCTCACTTCTTGAGAGTCTCACTAAGAATGGCATACATTATTTGAAATTATTACACTAACCCCAGGAACACACCTCCTCCATCAACTTTCTTTCAAAACTAGGGAGCAAGTATACAAACATGTGAGCCTATGGGAGCCCTCTCCCCCCCATACACACGCATGCACAAACACACACACACACACACACATAGCACACCACACCACACCATACCACCATACCTCACAAACCGTAATTTAACAAATGTGATAGGAATCTTACTTTGATATTATGATGGTTTACATATGCTAGTCCCAGGGAGTAGCACTATTAGAAGGTGTGATCTTAGGTTACATCTTGTTTTACATGTACTTTATGCTCATTGTAACTAGTAAGATCTTAATGCACACTATCAAATCTTTTAAAAAAACCAAGTACTGACAAAAATGTATTCCTATACTTTTATACAAAAATGCTTAAAATCTGTACATTTATCTTTGTTTTTTTTTTAAATAAAGTTGTTCAATTAAAAATAAAGAAGGTGTGGTCTTGTTGGAGGAACAGTGTCACTGTGGGATAGGCTTGGAGATCTTTCTCCTAGCTGCCTGAGGATGCCCAATCTGCACTTGACTCCCTTCAGATGAGGATGTAGAACTCTCAGCTCTGCCTGTACCATACATGTCTGCCTGAACACTACTATCTTCCCAACTTGATGATAATGGACTGAACCTCTGAACCTGTAAGACAGGCCCAATTAAATGTTGTCCTGTATAAGACTTGCCTTGGTCATGGTATCTGTTTATAGCAGTAAAACCCTAAGTAAGACAGATATAATGAATATCTGAAGCCAGGGAGGGAGAAAGAAAAAAAAACACTTTTTTTCAGAGAGATGCTGCAAGGATATCTCTGCCAAGATGCTGAAGAAACCAGGCTTGAAGAATGAATAAGGTAACAGCGACAAAAAGGAAGGAAGAACAGGGAAGAGCCTTGTGGGCTAATGCCCCCTGTAAGAAAAGGGCAAACTAACAGCAGGACCAAAGCTATATTAGCAAAATCATTCTGAAGAATGTTATTGGAGTCAGGATAAAAAATAAAAATAAAGCTGCTAAAACATTTACTGTGCAGTATAGATTAGACTGTGAAATTCCACTACTGTGACACTCCCAGTTTTATTAAATCATGGATTTTATGAATTAGCTTAAGATTTGTAACTTCAGAGAGCTTATGGTCATCCCTAACCTCTGTAACATGTTGGTAATCTTAAATTGATTGTACTAATCAAGGTCTTGCAAAAAAAAAAAAAAAAAGCAGAAAAAAAAAATAGGATTTACCTTTAAGCTGGCCATTTATTAAGGTTTATGCCAGTAAGAGGAAATAGGGGTGGGCTAGAAGCAGCTAGCTAAGGTACTGAATCACGTTGCTGATTTTCTCTCACACGAAGAACACAGAGAAGGAAGGCAAGTCAGAGAAAGCATCCTACCTTCCCGTAGGTTCACTTAAAGGAAAGCTCTGAGGGTTATGGAGAAGTCACCCAAAGACATCCATCAGAAGAGCTCCATCCTAGAAGTCTGCTACACAACCATCTTCCTGAGCACAGGAAGCACAGATTTAGTCCAGTATTGTGGGGAGGGATGTCAGATCCAGGGGGCCCTTGATTAATGATGTTCCCAATGCTGGGTAGTCATGGTAATGAGTCAGCTCCTTGGACAAGTCGTAGATGTATAAACATCCATATTTGTACATCCATCATTTACCATTATAAGTATATTTGTTTCAAAGAGAAAGAAATTCCTCATATAGTCATTTGATACAGAGATGATTGCGATTTTTCTCTCAGAAGGTAATTTACACAGACAAGTTTTGTTACTACTTAGCTTAAAGTCGACAGGATGGTTTTCAGTTCCAAGAAAGTGGCCACTTAGTTCTTAGTAAAGGTCAAAGGAGAGAGGGAATCTGCTACTGCATTCACACGGCCTAACAAAGTTGGAGCTGTTTATTTTTTTTCCAAAGTGAGTTTGGCTTTGTTCCTGCAAATGATTGCTCTGTCTGAAGATCGTTTCCACAGGATAGGGACAGATGGGTGGATCGACAATGTCATCACTCTTCTTAACATCTCTATGTTATAATCTAGTTCATTATATCTCGTTTCTCCAGGAAAACCTCTCTTCAATATACTATTATTTATTTTGGAAGTTGGGATGAATAAGGGAGTGAAAAATGGTGCCTGTAATTGATTTTCAGGTTCCCACATGGTTTTCTTGCCTTGATAATAAATTTTCACCCTATCATGATATAAACTGATCCCATCATCATGACTTGTAACAATTTGGAATCTTGACCTAAGTGGACTTAAGACCTAATCGTGGGGAGTGGTTGAAGGGAGCTGGGAAGATCTGTGTAAAAGCCCCCTTGCTAGTATAGGTGGTCAAGTTTGTATTTGATTTACTTGCACTCATAAACTATAGAATTAACCTGTCACAGTCTCTTGAATATCTAGAAGAAAACAACATGAGACACTGGATCAGGAGCAGGACATTTTTAATCTACAGAACAGCAAACATCTATGTAGCATTGGAAGTCTACTGGTTTTGTAGCAAGTGGCAAGCTAATCTGCTTGGCCAAGGGGATATACTGTCTTGTTTCAAGCTACAAAATGTATGTGCCATGAAAGATGAGGTCAGAGTACTTGCACACTGTAGCTTTGGCACACTCATTAAGATACGGAGGCACTCCCAATCTTCAGAGGGAATGCATCTCCTAGAACAGGTGATGGCAACTCTGAAGTTCAGAGGTAAGAAATGGCAGGATGTTCATGACTCAGGTAAATGTTACAGCTATACTGACTGTTACCTTAAACAAAAGTGATGAATAATGCTCATTACCAACTTAACTTAGTCATTGGCACTGTGGTTTGCTTTAGAAACAAAACAAAACAGACAGCAATAAACCCAGAAGTAAGGTAGGAGGAGCCTACGGGAGTTTTCATGCTTAACTTTCCTGAGATGGAACAAATGACAAGATGAAATACAATAGGAAGCTATCATTCTGAATCTTCACTGCCAATGAGTGGAAGGAAGGGAAACCAAGAACAGGACTATGATGACAGTCAAGGGAGCTGAAATTACATCTCATCCATCCATCCCTCTCCTAGTACATGCCTGTTAAATACTATCTCTAAACCACACCGGGAGCAACAGGAGCCAAGATGATGTTTTATGCTTCCATTAGCTGTCTAGTAGTTGATGGGTGTGGAGAGCTTTGGAACTACCTGTGCTTCCATGAGATAAAAATCTGTGAACTGTGAGCCCATTCCTGCTTCACACCCATATCTGCTTGGCCCAGTTCCCTCCATGAGCTCCAGAGCTGCATGAAAGGTTGCAGCCCTACTGACCTTTTGTACCAGAAACCACTGATTTTAGCAGGAAATTGGGCTTCCTCTACTTGATTCCAGAGGACACTGTGTATGACCTTGAAGTCTTTTGTGATCCCACAGGGAGGCCAACAGCAAAGAAGCCATAACATTTCCCAGAACAAAGGTAGATGGCCTCAGGAAGACACAAGGCTAACAGGAAGCAGCATGGTGCCCCAGTATCAGAGAGAAGTGGATCCAGAATCTACCACCTACGTTTATCAATGTAAAGAACATCAAAAAGCAGGACTTGGGTTGAGGATCTACCTCATTTGGTAGAGTGCCTTACATACACAAAACTCTTCTTTAGATCCTGAACACCACCTAAGTGGGGTCTGGTCATGCATGCCTGTAACTCCAGAACTCAAGATTCTAGGCAGGGAAACCCAAACCTCAAAGTCTTATTTGGCTGTATAATGATTTTGAGGCCTGCCTGGGCTATACCAGATTCCATCTCAAAAATAAAACAAAAGCAGTCATTATTTGGAAGCACTGAACATTACTGGATATGAAAAGTGGGCCAATGAGAAAAGGTGGAAATCAGCACTTTCTCCCCAAAGTAACATTGATCATCTTAATATTCATGAAATGAGTAGAGACCCTTTGATCATACATAAACTTCTATGGTAATGGTGCGAGTGTCGGGAAATTTAGAATCCTCTTGTACATCTTTAATTACAATTTCCACTTTAAGAAGCAGAAATGAGTTTTTATTTGTAGGGGAAAAAAAAAAAGGAGATTTGGGAGTGTTCTTTGTTACTTCAAAGAAGAGCTCTTTCTCACTCTGGAAAATTACCTTTTCCCTCTTCATCATGGCTCTGATTACCCACTTCCTACTTCCTCATGGTCCTATCTCACCTAAACACCTGAACACTCTTTTCTTTGTCAGTGTTCAAGTGCGTAATGGAGGGAACTAAGCAAATCTCCTTCACTCTCTGAAGGTTCACTGCAATGAACTGACAACAGACAGAGAAAAACAATTAATTTCATTACACGCATAGGATGAAATCATAATGTAGTGTTATATATGAAGGGCCCAGACAGACTAAATCGTCAACAATTCAATAGCTCATGCTGGACTACTGACACAGCACTTTATAGGGTGGAGCCGAGGTATCCCAGATGATGTGAGGGAGAGGAGGCACCCACAGGACATTGGTGCTTTCACCCTGGAAGGTGTTTTCTCTCTGTTATCAGTAATTGTCCTTGCTTAGAGAAATTTCATACAACTTGTATTTATCTCATGATCACTACTTCAGAGGAAGTACCTTCCTGTGCTTTGAAAGAAGATAGATAGATAGATAGATAGATAGATGAAAGAGAGATAGATGATAGATACATAGATACATAGATGATACATAGATACATAGATGATACATAGATAGATACATAGATACATAGATGATACATAGATACATAGATGATACATAGATGATACATAGATACATAGATGATACATAGATAGATACATAGATACATAGATGATACATAGATAGATACATAGATACATAGATGATACATAGATACATAGATGATACATAGATATATACATAGATACATAGATAGATACATAGATGATACATAGATAGATACATAGATACATAGATGATACATAGATACATAGATGATACATAGATAGATACATAGATACATAGATAGATACATAGATGATACATAGATAGATACATAGATACATAGATGATACATAGATACATAGATGATACATAGATAGATACATAGATACATAGATGATACATAGATACATAGATGATACATAGATAGATACATAGATACATAGATAGATACATAGATACATAGATGATACATAGATACATAGATGATACATAGATAGATACATAGATGATACATAGATGATACATAGATAGATACATAGATACATAGATAGATACATAGATACATAGATGATACATAGATACATAGATACATAGATGATACATAGATACATAGATGATACATAGATGCATAGATAGATACATAGATACATAGATAGATACATAGATGATACATAGATAGATACATAAATACATAGATGATACATAGATACATAGATGATACATAGATGATACATAGATACATAGATGATACATAGATGATACATAGATACATAGATGATACATAGATACATAGATACATAGATGATACATAGATACATAGATACATAGATACATAGATGATACATAGATACATAGATGATACATAGATAGATACATAGATACATAGATGATACATAGATACATAGATGATACATAGATACATAGATGATACATAGATACATAAATGATACATAGATACATAGATGATACATAGATACATAGATACATAGATACATAGATACATAGATGATACATAGATACATAGATGATACATAGATACATAGATGATACATAGATACATAGATACATAGATGATACATAGATACATAGATACATAGATACATAGATGATACATAGATACATAGATACATAGATGATACATAGATACATAGATACATAGATACATAGATGATACATAGATACATAGATACATAGATGATACATAGATACATAGATGATACATAGATACATAGATACATAGATGATACATAGATACATAGCTGATACATAAATGCATAGATAGATACATAGATACATAGATGATACATAGATACATAGATAGATACATAAATAGATACATAGATAGATACATAGATGCATAGACATAGATAGATGGGGTTGAGAAATGAGGTGGTAGGGTGTGGGAAGGTCAGAAAGAAAATGTGAGGCTGCCTTGTCAGTTTGAGGTTACATACCTTTGGACTTGGGATAGTATTCTCAGTCCCATGAATAACGTACTGTGATCTCCCTCAGCCATATTTTCCATTTTGTAAGAATATTTTTGTTATAAAAATGAAGGTGACTTGCTACTAACAGTTGGTTTTAATTTTTTTCATCTTATTATTTTATTTGTATAAATATTTTGGGTGTATGCGCACCTCACGCATGTCTGTGCCCATGAAGGTCAGAAGAATGTGACAGGTTGCCTGTAACTATAGTTATAGATGGTTGTGAGCTACTATGTAGGTGCTGGGAATCAAACTCTGAAAGACCAGCAACACATGTTCTTAACTGCTAAGTTAACTCTCCAGCCTTAATAGTTGCTTTTTTATAAATATTTTTGAAATTATATCCTTTTCTCCTTCCCCTTTGTCCCTCTAAATCCTTCCATGTTACCACCCTCTTTGCTCTCTTAGACTCACGCCCTCGCCCTCGTTTTCTTTAGTTGTTGCTTTACACACACACACATACACACACATAAATATGTAAATTAACCCACTGAGTTTTTTATTATTTCAGTACTGACCACTTAGTAACCAAATGGAGTAGGGGGATGGGTAATCTTCCCTGGGGAAGACTATTTTTCCTGCTCTAGGCATTCTCTAATGAGATTATGTCTTCAACAATTGTCAGAAAAGCGACACCCATTCTGACTGATCACCATGCTGAATAAATAAGACCCGAACAAGGACAACATCATATCATGGACCAAAACTCTGGTGGCCTCAACCTTAGTCAAAGAACTACAGTAGCTTTAAAAAGGATGCCTGGGAGCTGTAGAATCTGCTTCTCTGGCTATGAAACGTTAACAAAACATCTATTCTGCTGCTACATTAAGTCTCTCACTTTTGAGTCACCAAGAAGAGATACCTGTGCCCAGATTCGATCCTTAATACTAGGCTTGTTTGTGGATGATGCCAAATAGATGACAAGACTTGGGAATTCCAGCAGCCAGCTAGATGTTCCTTCAAAGACCAAGCATTCAGATTTTATTTGTGAACATGTAGATGTTTGGTTGTGTTTCTCATCTGTCATCTGGAGTTCTGGCAGTAAATACACATGGTCTTCAGAAGTCACAGAAAGAATTCATTCTCTCAGCACTGCATGTATTTGCCCTACAATGTTGTCTTTCTGTTCTGAAAGAAAGTTCCACTGTGTGCTGGTAGCAGCAGCAGCAGCAGTATGACAATCTGTCCTATTAAAAGAACTGGGTATTCAGGAAACTGCTTTTCTGGTTGAGGAAGCTGGTAAGAGCTGAGCGGGAGTTCCCTGCTGTGCAGTTAGAGCTAAGGGTATACTGTATGGACCAAACTAGCCTAAATCTCTGTGGCTCACACAGTACAGGTTTCTATCTCCCTTGATCAAATGCTCAGCATGAGACTGGCTGTTGGTGGGATATGGATGCTTCATTGTGGCATGTGTGTAATCTGTATGTGCAAGACAAGTAATGGGATCATTGATGGAGCTCTTACCAAAGTTTGTGTAAAATCTCAAGCTAGAAAAGATACAAAAGACATAAGAAATAGGGACTCGTGGGT
Organism: Micromys minutus; assembly: GCF_963924665.1. Lineage (NCBI taxonomy): Eukaryota > Metazoa > Chordata > Mammalia > Rodentia > Muridae > Micromys > Micromys minutus. The sequence goes on from NC_137961.1 coordinate 5,039,144, forward strand.
ATAGATTTTCCACAAGCACAGAACTAGTGATGGAATGGAATGCATCGAGACTGCCCACAGTGGGCTGTGGACCAAGTTATCGGGGGGCCCAGTGGTGACACTGGTCAAAAATTCACCCTGGTCTCAGAATGACTCACCAGGATGGAATTTTCTTAAAGCTGACTTTTGCCAAACCAGACATTTTTCTTTCCTCAGGCACACACACATTGTGAATTTAGTAGTGTTATATTATTAGAGCATTGGGAGTATGTTTTATTTAGAATTAAAAATTTTATAATTCATTTGCCATTGAGAAAAGCAATTGCATAAAATTAAGGGTTTCCTAAAACTTTCTGTAAAGTGCAGATGTTTAAGAAACGTAGACACGACGGATTATGAATTCCCTTGGAAAAGAGACTCTATTTTATTTACCTTATTTCTCTGATACCTGAAAATGAAAATATGTTGGGAATAATAATTTTCCCAGTGTTTTTGAGTCTGCCTCAGTTCAGATAAGAATATGAGCAGATGGTGTAACTGAACCAGAGTTCTGTAACTACAGAACCCACTTCATAGAAACACAGGAACATCTAGGAAGATATCTTCTCAGCCTGGAATTCTGACCACTGTTATGGTCCTCCCCCATCCCTCCACCCCCACTAGTCCTAAGCCAGGGCAATCTCTCTGTTCAATACCTACCATGGTAAATTTCTTTCTAGCTGCCCTCTGCAGCAAAAGTTGGCTAGTCAAGGTTTATTGGGTATTGGGTCACAAAAAAGCATAGTAGTGGGACAATAAAAATGTGTTACCATGAATGTATTGTCATTTGTCAGTAGGACTTTATTAGAGGTAGTCAGGCTCAGCAGAATCTAGACCTGGCCTAATGTGAAAACTATTTCTCTTTTCAGAGGGTCTTCTCACTACAACAGAATTCCTAACTACATAAGGCCAATAAAAATATAAATCACCAGGGTACAATACACTGTCATCAATTATGACAATGTATAAACATAGATATGTTAATAAAAGCATTTACAGAAGAATGTAAGCAGAATAAGACAAAGGTGTGGTAGAGGTTAGGAAGGGGAAACTCAACTAGAAACTACTGAACACATGAGTTCGGCCAGGACCTGGGTCTTTTCCGAAATATAAGATGTTAGTCTTCTATATTGTGATGCTGCCAACAAGGAGGCTGATTTTAGATGCCTAAACATTTATTTAAAAGAAAGGGACACTCTTCCTTACATTATTCAAGGTCAAAGTTTACGGGGCAGCTCGCCTGCCCTAAAAGAACGCACCGTTATCTCATAGATGGTTACTCTCAATAAGCTTCTCACAGACTCTACATCGATGAGAGTGGGCATTGGGAAGAAAGACTGAGGAGGTCGTGCTCTTATGGACCAATGTTCTTAGTGATCATACCTCCCTACAATTCCTCGGTTGAAGCCTTAATTCTTAGTGTTGATATACTTGGGGATGGCAGTGATTAAAGTTAAATGAGCTCATGAGGGTGGTACCTTGGTCCAGTAGTATTAGAACAAGGCAGGTGTAATAAAAGATGGGAAAGAAAACTGCAGGCATTGATAGTGACAAAAGGGTTTAATCAAACGTGCAGGATTTCCAAATTTTACCTGGAAATCAAGTGCCCATTATTATCCCTGGAAGCATTTCTGGAACTTTTCTCTTTAGACACAAGTTTTTAATCTTTAAAATTGGTGGACAAAAATAAAACTAACGGCAGAAAAATAGTAATCTTTTCAGACACTTAAATTCTCTTGGAGTCCCATTATGAAGACCTTTGTCAGGACAATGCTTGTCCCATTTAAACAGAAGAGTCCTTGGGGACCTTAATCTTATTTCTCACCCCATCTTCCAAAGGAAATGACTCAAGGGAAAAGGAGAAATAGATGTTAAAATGTTACTTTCTCATCTAAGGCATGCAACTTGCCCTGTTATGAATACAAACATTGGAAAAACAAATCGACTTGGCCCCTGGCTCTCCTACAAATCACTTGTCTTTCTGATTCATGATATTATCACCAGCAATAACCTCTCCTTAATGTGGTATGTAATCAACTTTCCTATGCATAAACATGTATTTGTTCTTATAAAATTGTAATTATGCTCTGTGCTTTTATATCGCACATTTTGAGCATGCATTGTTATTACACCCAAAGCAGTTCTTTGTAATAAGTTTGATAGTTTCTGAATTTTAAATCAAAATGAAATAATTTGCTTGGCCATTTTCTATTTAGATATTTGGATTACATTTATGTAAATTTATGCTTACATAATTTCCTAGTGAATGTTCACTTGCCTGTCTAAATTATAAATGCTTGTGTTTAGTTCGGGTCACTGTTAAACTTTCAGTTGATATCAGTTCTGAAAAACAGTGGGTTGGTGACAATACCTGCTGAATGAATGCTTAGCTCAAATCTGCCTCATTTTTCTTTCTTATTGTAAACCAGCTATAAACGTGGTCTTCTAAAATTGCACATATAAATAAAATATTCTATTGAGTCCTATTCTGTGCCAGGCACTGTGTTAAACATCTTAAGAAAAACATTTATGCCAAAAACCATTGTTCCTTAACTTTAAAGGATTCACACACACACACACACACACACACACACACACACACACACACTTTCCATTATAATTTCTATCAAAGACCCTTCTGAGGTATTTAGTAATCTTACCCTGCTCACTGATCCTGCAAAGACCTCAAGAGTTTCACCCCAAATGGCATCTATATCTCCTGTGGGTGGGGACTTCCCGAGAGGGCATACTACAGCTCTAAGATCTGCAAGAGAAGATGTTCTGTCTCCTGCAAGGCAAGGTGAGCCAGCAGGTAGGTTTGTGTACTCAAGTGAGTTCTAAAAATCTTGTGATGTTATCAACATGAATAAAAATGTGTAAAGAGGACATCTTTAAATTTTTTATTCCTGCATTCATAACAGTGATCAACCTTATTATGTCTCTTTAAAGTATAAGGTATTTTTATCACATTTACCTCATGTCTCCCTGTCCTCTGCTTTCCCCACTTCTCCCCCATCCTCCTTCTAGTCTAGTTTTTTCCAGCCTCTTCCACTTTCATGTCACAGACACATATGCTACACACATGTACACATGCATATAATAAGTACCATATGTTTATACACACACAGCCTTATAGAATCTATATACACTCGGATCCACAAATGGGGAAAAAACATGACACTTGTTTCTTTGGGTCTGGTTTATTTCTGATAAAATGATCATCTCCATTTCTATCTCTGTTTCATCAGATGACATAATTTCCTTCTTCTTTGTGGCTGAATATAAATATGATTTTATTCTTTGGTGTGCAGTATATTTTTTGCTAGTAGCCATTGGTTAACAGACCACTGTGCTGACTTCACAGATGTTGGCTTTCGTGAGGGGCGCGTCAGTGAACATGGGTGTGCTGACACCTCCACCACATGTAAGGGCTTTTCAGTGGAACAGGACAGGAGAGCTGGACCATATCATAGTTCTGGTTTTATTTCTATTTTAAGGAACAGTAGTACCAACGTGCACTTTGGCTTGGACAAAGGGAGATTCAGAAATAAGTTGTTAACTGACTCTAAAGGAAGAGCAGATAGTATTCTTGGGTCTTTTCTTTTTCTTTCTTTCTTTTCTTTTTTTTTTTTTTTTTTTTTTTTGTCTTTTATATGCAGTATGCTTATTGTCAGAGGGACATAACCAAAATAATAAAACCATTCTTCACTCCCTAAAATTACAAGGTGTAAGTGAAAGTATGACTATTATTAAAAACATCACCCAGTCCAATGAACAGAGTTCTTTATCCTCATTTAAATGACACAAAAAGCTAATGAAGTCTCAGTTTTTTTAACTCACATTTATGAGACACTTTAAATTAATCATTCCATATGTTTACATCTCAAATGATATCCCACTTCCTGGGTACCCCTTCCACCAACCCCCTTCATTCCACATCTACCCTCCCCTTTGCCTGTATGAGGGTGCTCCCCCACCCACCCATACTCTCCCACCCCACCTCTCCAGCATCCCCCTACTTTGTGGCATCAAACCTGCCCAGGACCAAAGGCCTCCCCTCCCTTTGCTGTCAGGCAAAGTCATTCTCTGCTACATATGATCTGGAACCATGGATTCCCCCAGGTACACTCTGGTTTGTGGTCTAGACTTCGGGTAGTCAGGCCAGCCTATGTTGTCCTTCCAATGGGATTGCAATCTCCCTCTGCTCCTCCAGTCTTTATGCCAGCTCTCCCACCAGGGTCCAAGAGTTCAGTCTGATGATTGGCTCCAAGCTTCCCCACCTGCACTGATCAGTTGCTGGCTGGACCTCCTCAGGAACTGCCACACTAGGCTCCTGTCAGCAAGCACCTTTTGACCATAGCAACAGTGTTGGGTTTGGTGTCTGCAGACAAGATGGATCCCCAGGTGGGGCAGTCCCTGGTTGGCCCTTCCTCAGTCTCTGTTCCATTTTTTTTCTCTGTTCTTCCTTTGGATAGGAACATTTCTGGGTTAATAAAAACTTTGATATGAGTGGGTGGTCCCGTTCCTCAACCAGGGACCATGACAACCTACGGGAGGTAGTCTATACAAGTTCTATCTTCCCCTTCTCTGTGCATTATGGCTAAAGTCAGTACCATTGGGTCCAGAGAGCCTCGAGTTTCTCTGGTGTCTGGAACACTCCAGTGGCTATCCCCAGTTCCTCATCCACCCTGTTACCGATTTTTGTTCCATTTCCTGACCCTCTGTACGTTTCTCACATCTCCTCCAGTTTCTGATATGCCACCCTTATTTCTTCCCCCTCCTTTCTCCCTTCTTTGTCCCCATCTTCTTCGATCTCCCACAATTCTCCTGTTCCCTCCTCAATGCAGGACTGAAGCATCCACCCCCTGGCCTTCCTTCCTTCTATGCTCCATATGGTCTGTAGGTTGTATCATGGGTATTGAGAGCTTTTGGGCTAGTATCCACTTATCAGTGAGTACACACCATGTGTGTGTGTTCTTTTGTGTCTGGGTTACCTCACTCAGGATGATATTTTCTACTTCATTCATTTGCCCACAAATTTCATGAAGACAGTGTTTCTAATGTAGTACTCCATTGTGCATATGTACCATATTTTCTGTATCCATTCTTCTGTTGAGGGACATGTAGGTTGTTTCCAACTTCTGGCTAGTATAAAATAGGCTGCTATGAACATAGTAGACTATGTGTCCTTGTTATATGACAGAACATCTTTTGGTTATATGCCCAGGAGCAGTATAGCTGTGTCTTCAGGTAGAACTATTTCCAATTTTCTCAGAAACATCGGACTGATTTCCAAAGTGGTTTTACAAATTTGCAGTTCCACTAGCAATGAAGGAGTGTTTCTCTTTATCCACATACTCACTAACATCTGCTGTCACCTGAGTTTCTGACTTTAGTAATTCTGACTGGCATTAGGGTGGAATCTCAGGGTCATTTTGATTTGCATTTCCATGATGAGTAAGGATGTTGAACATTTCTTTAATTGTTTCTTAGCCATTCTAGATTCCTCAGATAAGATTTCTCTATTTAGTTCTATATTCCACTTTTAATAGGGTTATTTGATTCTCTGGAGTTTCACTTCTTGAGTTCTTTATATATTTTGGATATTAGCCCTCTATCAGATGTAGGATTGATAAAGATCTTTTCCCATCCTTTGGGCTGCTGTTTTGTCCTATTAATAGTGTCCTTTGCTTTCCAGAAGCTTTTCAGTTTTATGAGGTCCCATTTGCTGATTGTTGCTCTTAGAGCATAAGCCATTGGTGCTCTATTCAGGAAATTTTCCCCTGTGCCTATGTGTTCAAGGCTCTTCTCCACTTTCTCTTCTATTAGATTCAGTATATATGGTTTTATGTGGAGGTCTTTGATCCACTTGAGCTTAAGCTTTGTGCAAGGAGAAAGGAATGGATCAATTTGCATTCTTCTACTTGCAGACTGCTAGTTGAACCAGCACCATTTGTTTCCACTGGATAGTTGTAGCTCCTTTGTCAAAGATTGAGTGACCATAGATATATGGGTTCATTTCTGGGTCTTCAATTCTATTCTATTGATCTACCTGCCTGTCTCTGTAACAATACCATGCAGTCACCAAATCCAAGCACTATAGCTGGTCCCAAAACTTACATACTGGCAGGAACCAGACAGAAATGACCCTCAGGAATTATGCTGGAGTCATATAGACACAGCTGAGCATGCTTGCAGCTAACCATCGGTCTGAACTCGGGGATCCCAATGAGGTTACTAAAGAAAGGACCTAAGGAGCTGAAAGGGGTTAACCTCATGTGAAGATAATAACAACATTATTAACCAACTAAACCCTTTAAAACTTCCACGGAGTAAAACACCAACCTTTGTGCTCACTTCAAGAGACCTATTGATCCAGTTGCATATGTAGCTGAAGATAGCAGTGTCTGGCATCGATGTAAGAAGAGGCTTTTGTTCTAGAGAGGGCACATCTTCCCAATGCAGGGGAATGACAAGGCAATGAGGTGGAGAGGGGGATCAGAAGGGAGTGCACCTTTGTGAAGGCAAATGGAGGGGGAGGGGGGATGGGAGCAGGGTGGAGTAAAGGGATAACATCTCAAATGTAAATAAAAAGAAAAAAGTAAATAATAAATTATTTAATTTTTTTAAAAAGATAAATATAAGTGCTTGCTGACAGGAGGCTTATATGGAGGTCTCCTAAGGGGCTCTTCCAGAGCCTTACTGATACTGATTAAGAAGCTTGCAGCTAACCATCAGACTGAGCATGGGGTTCCCAGTGGAGGAGTTAGAGAAAGGTTTGGAGGACCTGAAAGAGTGTGCAACCCTACAGAAAGAACAACAGTAGCAACTAACCAGACCCCCCAGAGATCCCGGGGACTAAACCACCAACGAAAGAGTACACATGGAAGGACAGACCCATGGCTTCAGCTGCATATGTAGCAGAGGATGGCATTGTCTGGCATCAATAGGAGAAGCCATTGGTCCTGTGAAGGTTCGTTTCCCCAGTGTAGGGGAATGCCAGGGTGTTGAGGTGGGAGTCGGGGGAGGAGAGGGAGCACCCTCATAGAAGCAGGGAAAAGTGGGATGGGAGAGGTGGGAACGCAGAAAGGTTTCAAACATTTGAAATCTAAGCATGTAAACTATCCAATAAAAAATAAATATAAAAAAGACAAATATAAGAATGACACATTTATCACACAAATTATATATCATATAAACTATAACTTGTATTTTTATCCCCCCAACTCCCAGGAATCAAGGCAATTGCCAAGGCTTTAGAGTGGGTGTTATATTTGTCATGCTCTGAAGAGAACTCGAGGCCTTCCCAGTGCCCAGCAACCTCAGGAAGCATCCAGCTGGAGTCGGTAGTGTCTTTAACCGCTTGCAAGCAAGGGCTTTGTGAGCTGTGTGATGAATCTGCTGCAAGAGAAAGTGAGTCAGAGCTGAAATCAGCAGAGCCTCTCTTGCCACAGACAGTGGGAGTCTTTCAGTCAGGGCCGGAGGCCTGAGGTTTCATTATGTATCATTGGGTTTATGAAATTTTAGTATTAACCCAGTGGTTGAAATTAGCTACTAGCAATTTGCTGAGGTTTGCTTTTACTTTTTAATCTTTTGATTTTTGCTTAATTTTTTGTTTTGTTTTGATTATACTAATTTAAAAAATTAAAACATGTGTGTAGGTGTTCGGTGGCATGTATGTCTATTCACCTGTGTGTACCTGGCGTCTGCAGAGACCAGAAGAGGACTCGTGGATGCCTGTGATTAGAACCTGGGTCCTCAGAGAGAGAAACCAGTAGTCTCAGCCACTGAGTCATTTCCTCAGCTGCCTGTTTTTGTAGTTGCTTGATAAAGGAAATGATGAAATTGGGAAGAGAAAGCATGGAGAAACCATAAAGGAAATCAGGTAATTAATTATGAATTATTAAAGCTATCATTATGACATTAGCCTGACTCACAGCTTATAATAGAGGTTAAGGTGCCACTAACGTTACAGTTGCTAATTTAGTTATTTTGCACTCTTTTGCGTGTGTAGTATTTTGCCTACACATGTGTCTGTGTGTCATCTATGTGTAATGCTTACAGAGATGAGATCCCTCAAGCCTGGAGTTCCAGACGGTGGTCAATGCCATCTGGGTGCTGGGAATCAAACTCTTCCTGCCCTACTTGTAACCACTGAGCAACTTCTCCAGGCTTCCCTTGATACCTTTGGTAGAAAACTTTGAAGAAAGCCTCAGGGATTTTGTTTTAGTCCCTAACCTAATCTGCATTGCTGAAAAAACCCGGGGAACTGAATTGATGGTATCATTTGAGCTCCATAAGAGGAGAATCCACTCCTAGTCTTTGCAGTACTGTATTTCCCAGGATTGGCACAATGTCTAGTACACTCCTAGTTCAATAAATCCCAGCTAAGTACTTTCTGTTGGCCATAGTGCATTGCTTCCAACTTCTAACAAGTCAATAATAAAATCTCCTAAACAACATGACCTTTCACTAAGCTTCGTAAGTCTCCCTTCCAGTGTTACGTGTTTATTTATAAGTAGCCCATTCTTTGTTTAGATTAACAAAACAAATGAAAATAGGCAATATGCCGTGGCTGGACTTGCTCAGTCTCCTGGTCCAATGAAACACGAGTTTGCTCTTTATCATGAATACCTTTGATAAAATCACATGGGCGATATGACTTTCTGCATTTCACAAACAAGGTATCCCAATCAACCCTCCCTTTGCAGCCAGTGGAAAGTTTCCTCAGCAACACAGAGATGTGTTTCCGAGACCCCGTGGGTTTGGAAGAATCTCTTTGGGTTCAGCAGAGCGTTCAGGCTTGGGACCCCAGTGCTGTCACTCAGACATACCCCATGCTCGTAGGACCTCTAGGTGGCAGGTCATGGCTTCTCAGCACACAGGCCCAAGGAGAGGGTGTTTGCCATCTCACAATGCCAGATTTCTCTGGCCAAAAGCTGTGTACCTGCTAGAAATATCCAGAGCCTATCTTTGTGGAGATTTAAATTAGAGCGATGTGGAGACCGCTGGGAGTTCGTCTTTGCAGCACATAAAGCAGGCAGACAGAACAGCAGTGAAGTTGTTAGTCAAGACAAGCCAAGAACAGGCAGACACTGGAACAGCTGGGTCGGCACAGCAGCAGCTTCTGCTGCAGGGGAAGCAGACCCTGGCTCACAAGGACAGCCAGGCCTTGCTCAGTCACAGTGCTGTCAGGACACTGTCCTCAAATGACTTCCCTCCAGTCCCAGGGACCTGGAGAGCACTGTTTGTGTTCCTTTGCCCTCCTACCCTTATAGCTGACCTACAACTGTCTAATTAACACATGTGGGTCCAGGGCTTCTCCAGCTTTAAGAAACCAGAATTCTATGAAGTATATTAAAATGTGAAGCTCATTAATTCAAATCTCATCGTCCTAACGCCTGATTTCTCTATGAAGCACAATGAAAAGCTTATTTACGCTCAACAAGATTTCATTACAGATGCATCAAATTATAGGAAAGGGGTGGAGACGTTCAGAAGTAAGAAGTCCTGTTGTCAGGCTAGTTTATTAGTTTACCACAAATGTATGGCCTGAGGAACTTTGGTGATGGAATGAATATGTCCTCTCTTCTTTATATCTTTTGGTACTGATTGTCACTGAATTTCCCTATTGTCCTAACAGGGTGAAATGTTAGATCATAGAAACATAAAATTAACTAAATACAGAATGGTACTATATATAATAAATAAAATAAAGTTTCACTAAAAGGAAGATCTCAGCATGTTTGGTTTTGGTATCTACTTCAGGTACATGTCTTTACGTAAGTGTGTGCTCAGTAGTCCCCAGGAAGCCCTGAGACTATCTGGACGACAGGCAATTAAATGATCATTTTCCTGTGGTGGCTTGAGTATACTTGGCCCAAGGAATGGCACTATTGGGGGTGTGGCCTTTTGGAGAAAGTGGCACTCTGGGGTTGGCTTGGAGATTCTCTTCCTAGCTGCCTAGGAGCCAAACTTCTCTTGATTGCCTCATGATCAAGATGCAGAACTCTCAACTCCTCCAGCACCATGCCTGCCTGGACACTGCCATGTTTCCTGCCTTGATGACAATGGACTGAACTTCTGAAACTGTGAGCCAGCCCCAGTTAATTGTTATCCTTTATAAGAGTTGCCTTGGTCATGGTGTCTCGTCACAGAAATGGAAATCCTAAGCAAGATACTCCCTAAAATACCAGAATATGGAGCTAATTTTAAGTTCTATTAAAAACAAAATCAATCCAAAATTATGATGAAAATCTTACTTCAAACCAAAGCTGCAGCTCAGAATCTCAGATGCTGTTCTGAGGCCGATTTTGATGTTCTTTGGCTATCGCTATTTTTATCCTGCGATAGAATTTTTTCACTGCTCCCACACAGACCAATTTTCAGTGACATTTCTAATCAAACCAAACACAAGACAGGAAGCCAAATAATAAGACCATCAATCTTGACGTTTGCTATATAAACTGAAATACATAACAGAATAAATAAGAAAACTTTTTAGCTCTAACTCAGTGTTAAACTTTAGACTTCATGAAATATTTGCACTAAGTATGAATTAGATGCTACAGTAAGTGAAATGGGGCAGCAGTATATAGTTTAATCATTCCTCCTTCTAAGAAAAAGAGTCACGGCATGTGATGATTAGTCAACTTGAAGAGTTAGCATCACCCAGGAGACATACCTGTGAAAACATCTTCAGCAGAGGAGAGGTGACTATATATACACACACACACACACACACACACACACACACACACACACATATATATATATATACATACATATATATATATATATATACACACATGCATAAATACAGGCATGCATATATACACAAGGGAATATAGGTAGCATCTTCCAACAGAAGAGAGCCCAAGAAAAAGCAGTGTCAAGTTACAGTCTTCACTTCCCGAGCACATAGAGTTCACGCACAGATGGCCATCTGTTGATGTCATTGACCGAAGCCTTCCAATGTGGACCACACCCCAAAGGTTCATCAGGAGCTCCTGGCCGTTAGTTCTAGGTTGCTCTGCAGAGGCCTGTGGCTTCACAGACTGGGCAGCCAGCCAGCAGATTTTCTGTCTCCAAAGTGCAAATGGCCATCACTAGAATACCCAGCCTCTACCATGTAAAGGATCCAGTAAATCCCCCTCCATTGAGAAACACGGTTCTATTGTTGTGGTTGTTGTTCTTAAGGATTTCATTCATATTCAGACCATTTTGGTTGCTAACCAGAGTACTACCATTCTTGGCAAATTCTGTAGTTTTATTAAAGGTGTTTAAATATATATATGTATTAATCCTGGAATTTTCTTGTTAGCATCAGAGTAAGGCTTCTGGTCCAGTGTTGTAAAGATGGAGCTGCCCTTCTGTGAAAAAAAAAAAAAATTCTTAAGACGACAAAAGCAAGTGGAACAACAATCAACGGTAGAATGGCCACCTTACATGTTTTTCATTCTCTCTACTGCCAAGTCTTGCAAGTAGACTATTCACTGTACTTGTACCAAGTGTGCTGTTTGCTATGGGATTTTAAAAACATTTGAATGACCTATTTGCTATTTTATGTGCATTGTTGTTGGCCTGTGTCTACGTCTGTGTGAAGACGCCATAATCCCTAGAACTGGAGTCACAGACAGTTGAAAGATGCCATGTGGCTGCTGGGAATTGGACATGGGTACTCCGGAAGAGCAGCCAGTGCTTTTAACTGCTGAGCCGTCTTCTATTCCTCTTTGTTGTAATTTTAATACAGCACTTTAAATCCACCTTGTGTTCTGTCACTTTGAGAGAGAGAGAGAAAGAGAGAGAGAAAGAGAGAGAACTTGGGGGAAAACAGCATATTTACATAATGTTGAAATATTTTATCAAAAATGTTTACTAATTATAAGTTGAGGATATGGCTCAGTGGGTAAAGCACTTGCCTTGAACCATGAGGACTGGAGATCGAATCCCTGGACCTATGTAGAAGCAGCGCTTATGGTAACCTGCCTATAATCCCAGACCTTAAGAGGTAGAGACAGGGAATCCCTGTAGCAAGCTAACTAGACAAAGCTTTGTGTTCAAAGAGAGACTACCTTTATATATATATGTCAGAGAGCAAACAAAAGACACCAATGTTAATCTCTGGACTATATGTATGTATATATGTGTGTGTGTGTGTATATATATATATATATATATACATGCATATATACACACATACATATATACATAACCACATGCACATACACACACATTTGCATATATACATACATATACACACATGCACCCATGAGCTTTTGGGTTTTTTGTTGTTGCTGTAAAGGTGACTTTATAATTAAATCTCTTACTTGTTAAAATTTTATTGTATATGTTATAAGGAGGAACCTATAGTTTCTCCAACATTGCTTAAATGAGATATTATTTGTTATACACAGTACTTTTTTTATATAATTTCCTGAAATAACTGAAAAATGAAAGCCTGGGAAAGAACTTGTTTTGATGACCTAAAACTCAGTCTAAATGTAACAGGATGACATTTTCAGAGTGTCATCTTAGAGTGACAGAAATGAGCTTGTTCACACAGCCAAATTCCTGTGTAATAGATGGTTACATTGTTTTATATTCTTTGTTTTATAAAATATTATTATACCTCAAAAAATTTGTTACATAATAATATATGATGAATATACAATGTTTCCCTTTTTTCTTTTTTCTTTTTCTAAGAAGGACTGAGGCTTCCACATTTTGGCCTTCCTTCTTTTCGAGCTTCATAAGGTTACGTGGTTCATTGGCCCAATCACATAAAAATTAGAGAAGGATGACTAGAAATGTATCTCATTCCATGTTCAGAGATAAAAGGGCTAACCATTCTTCCCGTTGTTTTCTGGAGGCCAGTACAGTTAACAGAATCTAGGGGCTGTCACGCACTGACAGCTTTCATCCCTGCTTCACGAAAGCTCAAGGCCATCACTGAATAGCTTATGGCAACATAAGGATGCGTGTGTTCACCAGCTGAGGCACACTTCCAAAATATTCTAACGAGTCCAGCTTTATTTTTGTCCAGGATCCTGGTGCAAAGGATCAGATATAAGCACACATACATCCAATCAGCAAGATCACAGTCAACAGACTTTGAAAATGGTACTAGCAGGCAGAGTGCCGCTGGCCCTGACCCAGCTCCGTCCTTCTGCTAGCTCTTGCCTGGACATTTTAATAGCTACCATTGTATCTCCTGTAGCTTTCTTGTGTATTTGTTTAGCGATAATCTTTCTTTTCTCTCGTCTTTATTTATCCATTGGAATTCTTCTGCCAGAGGGAGCTGCCAGGAGTAAACAATCAAGAACAGTCGTCCATGGACTAAAGAGAAATGGCTCAGCAGTTTAAAGTACTTGTTGCTCTTGTAGAGGGCTGGAGTCCAATTTCCAGCAGCCATATGGTGGCTCACAAATATCCAAAATTCTATTTCCAGTGGATCTGATGGTCTTTCTGGCCTCTGCAGGCATACCTGCAGAAAAATATCTAAAATAAAAGTATAAATTGAATAAAGTTTATGTAAGAAAAAAAAAGAGTATACACATACTTTGAAAAGCCCTTAAAGGACACGTGTTCTTCCTTAGATAACTATCTAAAATCGTGTTTCATTGTCATATAGATAGAATTTAAAACCACATCACTGGAAATACTTACCTGTAAAAGTGTTGATTCCAGTATTGGCCATAGTGGCAGTAATTTTAAATAACCAAAGTGGCCACCAAGAGGATTGCTCCCTAAAAGCTGTAGTCCGTCCAAGTCTCAGGCTGGGATTATGGGAATCTGTGAGTGAAAGGGTGCAGGTGTTTTATAAAGGACAGAACCAAGGATCAAGAAGAGGAAAATGTAAATTCAGCTTACATCTCCCTGTTGTGGTAAACATTGAAATGACAGTGACTGGTTCCAGCGTGTCGCTGCTCCGTGTGGCTCCATGGCTCTCTCTGACCCGGGTGGTCTCACCCACCTTAGTCCCGGCACCAAAGGGCCATATAGAACCAACATTAATTCATCCTAGTGGCTACATACTGCCTCCAGGTACTCTGACCCAGGTGGTCTGTGAGCCATTTCAGCATGGCACCTTGCCACGCTGCTCTCTGTAGTTACTTCTGGCACCAGAGGGCCATATGGACCTAAGAATTTATCTCAGCGGCTGTCACCCTCTTCTTAGTATCTCGACTGGCTGCCTCTCTGCGAGCAGAGAGCTCTGCCCATGCTCCAACCTGCCCAATAAATTCAAGACTCTAGAAACTATAATTTATCAATGGCTTTATCTGAGATTTACTTCGCGAATTTACACTCCACTAAACTTCCACACCTTACACTCAGAGCCAAATGATATGATATAATTTGCCTACTTAGAGAAGTCAAATTATCCTGTACAACTCCATCCCTTATAAAAATATTTATAACAACCTGTATATAGATGTAAAGACCTACGAAGAGGGTCATTTGCATCTTCCTCCATGTTGTCTCTTTCTCCTTCTCTTTGCTTCCCCTCTTTCCTCTTTTTAAAATATTGTTCCTGCATACCTTTCCTTCTCATTTAATGACAGGCCTTGTTTTATCTTGTGTCTGCCTTCTTTTAATTCCAACCATATCTCACCTCATCTGATCTCCCAGAGTCTCTGAGGTATAATGGAACCAAAAATGTCAGCAGACCAAGCTTTCAGACTTTCATAGTCAATTGTTGTTGTGGACTGGAATGAGACCAATTGTAACGATTGAAATAACACCTTTCCTTTTAATAATATTTTAATTTATAATTTTATATGAATGAGTGTTTGTCTGTACATATTTTTATGTGCATCATATGTGTACAGTGCCCCTGTAAGCCATAAGAGTATGTTGAATCTCCTGTGACTGGAGTTGCAGATGTTTGTGAACTGCCATGTGGGTGCTGGAATTGAACTCATGACCTTCAGTAATGCTCTTAACCACTAAGCCATCTCTCCATCACCCAACATTATGTGATGTAGAATATTATTTCCAGACCACAGAGATGTGGGCAGTAAACGAGAAGGAAGACACAAGCTAGGATTCTTGAATCTCACACTTAGAAAAGGGAATAAAATAGTCATAAAAAGTCATATGGAGGGAGGGAACTAGGTGGGAGAATGGATAGGGAGGAGATTTGGGCGTGAGTTCAGGATCAGTGAGGGGAGGGACATAAGAAATGGCTAGCCATGAGAATGAATGGAAATCTGCAACTAATGTGAGTGGGGATGTGGGGGCATCTCTAGAATGTGATGGAGACCTAGGATAAGAGGTAAGGATAAGGCCAAAAATCAATGGGGGTGAACTTGGTTGTGACACACAACATTAGGAAGATGGAATCTGAAGAGGCCACCTGTTATAGCCACTTGAGAACCCTAGGAGAGCGATAGGGACACTAACACACCACAAAACCTTCGACACAAATTTTTTCCTATCTATAAGAAATTCATGAATGGGGAGTGGAGCAGAGATTGAGGGAATGGCCAACCAATAACACACCCTATGAGCAAACACCAATCCCTGACACTTCTGTTATGATTGCAGCTAGCATAGCTGTCTTCTGAAACGCTCCACGCAGCAGCTATCCATCCAGACTTGGATGGACGCAGACACCCCAGACAGTGGATGGAGCTTGGGGACGCTTGTGGAAGAGTAGGGGAAAGATTGCAGCCCCAAAGCGGATAGAAACTCCACGTGAAGAGCAACAGAGTCAATTAACCTGGAACCTTGGGGCTCTCAGAGTCTAAACCACAAACCAATATATATGGACTAGACCTAGGGCTCTCCACACAGATGCAGAAGATATGCAGCTAGGTCTTCACACGGGTTCCTAACAAGTGGAGTGAGGCTATCCCAAAAGCTGAGTTGCCTTGTCAGACCTTAGTGGGAGAGGAAGCACCTAGCTTCAGAGACTTGAAATGCCAGGGTGGAAGGATACCCAGGAGACCCATACCCTCTCAGAGGAGATGGGGAGGAGGGAGTAGGAAGAATTGTGGGAGGGATGACCAGGATGCTGGGAAATGAGCTGATGAAAAGTGAATTAAAAAAAAATAGATGTGGGCAGAAATATAGCTCTCCTATCTTACACACACACACACAGAGAGAGAGAGAGAGAGAGAGAGAGAGAGAGAGAGAGAGAGAGAGAAAGAGAGAGAGAGAGAGGAGAGAGAGAGAGATGCATTGCGTGAACATACTAGAAAACAATTTATTGTACATGTATAAATTTGTTTTTGTATATAAAGGAAATGTCCCAAAGGAATGTAACATTTTTAACAGATATGTTTTTCCATCAACACCATCTTTAAATATAAAAATACAGCTATAAAAGCTCTTCCCTTTAAAATGACCAAATAGTTTGAAGGGGAAAGGGTGAAATCTTTCAGTACTTTGAATAAGATTACAAGCTTCAAACCGAACACTTCGTTTCCATGCATTCCTCTTTTTCTTTCTTGGTTGTGTGGAGAAGGGGCCCACTGCCATGTGCTAGGCTGTGTGAGAAAGGCAGAATAAACTCATGTATATACGCCTACAGCCAAGACTCCAGATAGATAAAGATGCCCCAAAGCACCCATGTGCATCTACAAAAACCTTCCCCTTAAAAGTTCTGGGAGACATTTAAAGGGAATGGGAATAGCTTGTTTTCTTTGGAGGATCCTTAGGCCTCCCTGACCAGGAGAAAATTTTGTCTAGCCTTGAAATTTTTGTTATATGGTCTATGGCTCCTTGGGGAAGCATTATCTCCTAGTGTGGGATAACATTATTTAAATATATATTTAATATCCATCTATCTATCTATCTAATATGTCTTTGTGTATTTTAAGTAAGCTTATCTATATATGTTCCTGTGGCTTTTTCAAATATCTTTAGTGATTTTTAGCTCTTCTCTCTGTCTCCTGTATTGCACTCCGATTCTCTCACTTCCCCCTTAATAAATTTGTGCCCTACTATGCCCCTCCTTAGAGGTCCCTCTCTCCTTCATACATGTCCCTTTCTAATCTTCTGGCTTCTCTAGTTACACCAAATCATATTCTCAAATCTACAAATTCAGACATAGCATTCACAAATAAGAAAGAACTTGTGGCATTCGGTATTTCCCAGTTTCTCCAGTGTTCATGCAAACTTCTTTATTTAAGTTTTCTTATACTTAAGCGAAACTCCACTGTGTATACAAATCACATTTTTATTACCCCTACATCAGTTGATTGGCATTTAGGCTCTTTCCATTTCCTAGCCATTGTGAGCAAAGCATCAATGAACCTTGTCTTAGAATTACTATTGCTATGATGAAATACCAAGGCCAAACAATGTGTGGAGGAGAGGGTTTATTTGGCTTATGTTTCCCCTTTACAGTTCATCACCAAAAGAAGTCAGGACAGGAACTCAAGCAGGGCAGAAACCTGCAGGCAGGAGCTGATACAGAAGCCATAGAGGAAGTCACTTCCTAGTTTGCTTCTCCTGGCTTACGCATCCTGCTTTCTTTACAGAACCCAGGACAATTACCCACAATGGGCTGGGCCCTTCTTTATCAAAGGAAAACCCCACAGGCTTGCCTACAGCCTGATCTTATGGAGGCTTTTTTTTTTTTTTTTTTTTTTTTAAACTGAGGGTACCGTCTCTCAAATGGCTCTAGTTCGTGTCCGGCTGACATAGCAATTAGCCAGTACCAATATAAACAACCAAACATACCTCCTTGTAGACGGTTTTTGAGTAGCGTAGCTGGGTCATATGGTACATGTATATTTCCCAGCTTTGTTAGTGCTCTTCGCTCTGATTTGAGCAGCGGCTATGCCAGTCTGTGGCTGTGATGAGGCTCCTCCCTCTTCACAGACCCAGCAGCATTTGTTGTCAGTTTTGCACGTGACCTTAGCCACTGAGCGGGTGAAGGAGATCTCATAGCGTTAGCCTGCATTTTTATCATTGCTAAGGACGTTGCACGCTTTGCTTATTCATATCGTTTTATTCTTTCTCTTGCAAAATGTTAATGTTTCTGCTTATTTTGCCCGTACGTTCGTCTGCGCATCAGGTGTGCGCCTGGTGCCTCCTAAGGCCAGAAGACAGTGTTGGATCGTGTGAATCCGGATTTATCCTGACTTCTGACTGCTCAGTTCTTTGTACATTCTGGATAATTCTCGGCTGGATGCACCGCTGGCAAAGACTTTTGCTCACTGTGAGCTTCCCTTTTTCTTATTTCCTTTGCTGTATAAAAGCTTGTTTCATGAGATCTTATTGGTCGGTCATTGGCCTTAATTTTTGAGCCAGTGGGTACTAGTCAAAAAATTCCCTCCTGCATACGGGCACGTGCGCATGTGCGCATGCAAACACACACACACACACACACACACACACAGACACACACACACACACACACACACACACACACACACACACACACCCCACATTGTATTGGCTATGTTTTCTTCTAGTACTTTCAGAGTTTCAATTTTCACACTGAGACTTTTTGTTCTATTTGGAGCCTGGTTTTGTACATATGGATATAATTTTACCCCTCTATGAAACTTTAGATACCTTTAATTATCTGTTCTTAAATTCGGATCTTGTGTGCTATTTTCATTGACCTCCCATGATTGCTTTTGTGTCAGTGTCAAGTTGTTTTTTATTACCATAGCTTCGTGATATGACTTAAAATCCGGTTTGATAATCTTTCTAGCCTTATTCTTTTTGCTAAAGATCATCTCAGCTATCTGGCTTTGTTGTCGGATTCATATAAAATTCTTTTTCTATTTTTGTTAAAATGTCATGGAAATTTTGACTGGGATTTCATTGAATCTATAAATGGCTTTTGGTAAGATAGTCATTTTTAGAATATTGATTCTGTCAATCCATGAGTGTGAAAGATCTCTCTGCCTTCTAGTGTCTTCCTCAATTTTTTTCTTTTTCTGATATTTTAATTTTTTATTGTAAAGGTCTTTGAACTCCTTGGTTAGGTTTATTTCTGGATGTAACTTTTGAGGCTATTGTAAATGGGGCTGTTTCCATGATTTCATTGTCAGTATTGCTTCTTGTTGGTATATAGAAAGACTCCTTATTTCTGAAAGCTGATTTTGATTCTTGCCACTTCTCTGGAAATGCTTATCACTTCTAAACGTTGGAATTCCACAAACATTTGTATGACATCTTTTACTATGTGTATCTTGTTATTTTTTATTTCTTTCTTCCTTCCCTTCTCCTCCTTCACCCTTTCTCTTCCTCTGTCTTATTGATCTAGTTAGTGCTGCCTGTTCTATGTGCTAAAGGAAGAGAGATAGTAGAAAGCCCATCTTGTTCCTGATTTTAATGAAAATGCTTTTAGAGATTTTTATCCATTGAGGATGATATTGGCTATGGGTTTGTCATATAGTCTGCCTTCATTACATTGAGGTAGTTTCACTTCAGTCATTCTCTCTATAAGATGGTTACCAAGAAGGCATGTTGAATTTGCCAAAAGCCTTTTCTGCATCTATTGATATAATCATGTCACTTCTGTCTTTCAGCTCATTTGAATGGCTTATTTCACTCAATGCCTTATATATATGTTAATGCCTCCATCTCCAGGAGAAAATCGATTTGATCATGGTGAATGAGCTTCATGATATATGCTTTTATTTTGTTTCAAATATTTTATAGAAAATGTTTATCTATATTCATCAGGGATCTTGATCTATAGTACTCTTTCATTGGGTTTTAATCAGAGTTAGTGTAATTCTGGCTTCTAAAAGAGGCTTTGAAAGTGCTTGTCTGTGTTTATTTTGTTTGTTTGTTTTGTTTCGTTTATTTGGGGAGCTTCTTGAGTAATTTTTAAAGTATTGCTCATACTTATTCCTTGACAGTCTGGTAGAATTTTGCTGTTGCTTTCTACTTAGAAGACTTTTCATCTTTGGTTTAAAACTTCAGAGGTTCACATGTATCTAGAAATCCATCTATAGGCTTTAAAATTGTTCCCTTACAATTTTTCTGAATATTTCTTTTATATGTGTTGTAAAAGTCCCCAACTCTTCTCCAGTTATATTGATCTGGGCATCTCGTCTTCCTTTCTTTTGGTTATTTTGACTAACGTTACTCTGTTGGTGTGGTTTGTATTTTCAGAAGACAAACTGTATATCCATTTGTTCTTTTTTATTGTTCCATCTGCTTGCTTGTGTTTCACTCACTCTGTCCTGGTCTGTGTCATTCTCCCTGTCTACTAAATTTAGGTTTGTACTGGATTTAGTTTTTTAGGGTTTTGTGCTGTATCATTGAGATGTTTATTTATGCTCTTTCTCACTTTTCAATGTAGATATGTGGACTTACAAAGTTCCCACTTTTAATGTGTCCCTGTGTTGTGTGCACTAAATTTTTCTTTTTAAGCAAAAAAACAACAGCAACAACAACAACTCCTGCAAACACAATGTAGCACAATGCAAGGAAACAGGAATATACCTTCCAACCGTCACATCTTAAAACCAGTCTTTAAATACAGTACATCTTGAGAGATTATGATTAAACTGCTTGTACTAGTTTTAATAAGGCATGTATTCATCTTAAAACATTAATTATGAAGCTGGGTTTTGGTTGGCATGGGTGAAGTCCTGGATCTCATCCCTACAGTCAATCTACGAATAAATATTTTTAGGAAGATCTAGGCACTGAGCATCGTGGTCCGTCCTCTACCCTAGTGCTCAGAAGGCAGGGGCACATCAGCTCTGTGAGGTGGAGCTGATCTTTGGAGTTAGTTCCTGGACATAGATAGGAAGACTTTGTCTCCAAAAAGAAAAAGAAAAAAATGCCTAAGAAGATCTATAGCAGTTTGGTCTTAATTGTATAAGTCTGGAAATTCTGGATGCACATCTATTGAAGAGTCAATGAATGAACTCTGGTACATTTCTAAGGTGGAATATCACATAACAATATACTTGAACAGGGGAACAACTTTGACCACTCTGTACCACACAAGGGAGTGATGGGTAACAATAGTTAATTGTATCATTCAAAACAGCTAATAAAGAACATCTTAAATCTTCCCAACACAAAGAAACAAGTATTTAAATGGATGACTATACAACTTACCCATGCTAGTGTGGTGGTGCCAGCCTTGAATCAGGGGTCCAAGGCATAGGCAGACAGATTTCTGTGCGTTTGAGGTCAGGCTGGTCTGCATAGTGAGTTCTAGGACAGCCAGGGCTACACAGTGAGCCCCTAACCAAAAATAAATAAATAAATAAATAATAAAAAAAATAAAAAAATAAATGAAACATTAAACTATCAGTCATAAACATTACTTAAATAAAAGGACAGACTTTGAAACATGAATAGTACATGAATACTGCCAGCTAGGAAAGTATGAATGAATCCCTGTAGCATCATATTCAGGAAAGTGATGTGGATGTGAAATGATCCGATATGAGTGGTCCAGCTCAAATCCCATTCAGTAAGAATGTAGAGAACACATTTATGATGAAAGGAACTCAGACTGCTTTTCAGGTGAGGGTAAATTGGTGAGGATGTCTACAATCAGAATCACCAAGGAATTACATACATACATACATACATACATACATACATACATACATATACACATATACACACATATGCATCCACTAACTAGATATACTTAGTGCCATAGTGTTATTTTATACTTAGTACATTTTACTATTTTTAAAGCAAATTTCATTAAAATACTTTAAGCATGGGAAAGAAAGTGCATTGTGCTGAGAATCAGACCTCCTTAGGGGCTCTGGGACTAGTTAATTGGGTTATTTTTTTCTTTGTTAGTTAATTGGGTTCTCTAAACACTAAAATCTTCAGCTTCATAATTCTGCCAATCCCAAAGACTGAGATAAAGATTCCATAAGCAAATGTCTACAGGCTGTTAGCACAGCAATGGTTTCATAAGAGCCCCAACTGCCGATTAACAACGGCACTCAAGACTCCACATCTAATCTATCAAAGAGAAATGAAACCCCCAAGTCCATGTGACCTGTGCCACAGTTTTGGACACAGGGAGTAAGTGGACAACAGTCATCCCCAAGGCTGCATCAGTCTTCAGGAGCATTGCGAAGTTAAATGTTACCTCACAGGGTTAGCAATGGGCAGATGAGTAAGAGCTGTACTTGACCCACAGAACCTCAAGGAGGCTGGATTCAACAACACATTCCAATTACTGCGATATCTAAATATTCCCACACACTGAACTTCCAGCAAGCAGCATGTTGTGTTTTGGACTAGATCAAGCTGGCCTATTACATATGACAGCAATGAGTCTTCTACTCTGATGGTCACTGCTCATTAACTCCATGCAGAGAAAGCAAAAGACAAACTAACGAAGACATTCATTTCCAATATCTCTGCTTATTTGCTTATTTATTTGTGGTATTGAGGCTTGAATGGTAGGGCCCAGTGTATCCCAGACAAGCACTCTACTAGAGCTGTACCCATTTTCTAGTTGACTAATATCTCTCTATTAAGTAAATTAAAAAATAAATAAATAGTAGTTACTAGACTACTATCTTCCTGGAATTCACAACTCTCCTGTTGTATAGTTATTATCAGAAGAATTTCTATAAAATCATCCCAATATTAGGTATTTTTCATAGCATGCACATTTTTAGAATACATCCTTCAGTAGATGAATCGATAAACAGAATATGGCATAGCCATGCATTGGGGTGTTACAAAGTAATAAAATAAAATGGGATGTCAGGTCATAAAAAGACATGTAGGAAACTTAGGTGTGTATTGCACATTACAAGGGGACAAAATCTTTAAAAGCCGCCCTATGATTTTAAATATATCTCCAGCATCACACAAGAGAGTTGTATGTACACTGTTAATTAAGTTTGAATGGCTATGGGGACACACACATGTGCATGTGTTCGAATGTTACTGGACAGAAACAGGAAGGAGACAGTAGTTGAGTCTAGCCTTATCCCAATAAGCATGCCCGCCTTATGTAACACATAGATGAGCTGAAAAGCCATAAGGTGATTCTACCTCCCTCTTTACAACCTGCCTTGCTGAAACCTGTGAAGCTTAGCTGCATACGAGAATCCAATAAGAAAAGACACTTGTTGCAAGTCAGGTGTGAGGTAGGCTCTTTGCAGCAATATATTTTAAAACAGGCAAGTTGGTGTTTATTGAATTAAATATTATATAATCCCGATCGTGGGTTCCCTGTCTGCCTCAGTGGCTTATGTTCCCAAATGAAAGACACATACACTGCCTTTATATTTTAATATATATTTAATAGCTGGGCCGCTGCCCAACCCTCATGTAGTTAATCCTGAGTTAGCACTTACTAATTCAATGTTCTGTCTTGGCTGCTATAGATCCAGACAGAGGCTGCCCAGATGAGCTAAGCTCTGGCCCATGCTGTCCTGACTCCTTCATACGGCGGCCATGCCGCTCTGCCCTGTCCTCTTCTCAGGCATAGCATCTCTCCGCTCCTGCACATACTCCTGGCATGGCCGATCTCCTCCTCCCTCTCCTCCAGACCCAAGCCCAGGAATCATAAAGTCCCACTTTGTCTGCTCTGCCCAACTATTAGAGCTGTTGTCATCTTCACCAGTCAGAACCAACTGGGGGCAGGTTCCCAGAAGCCATTTGCAGACACTCTTCTACAGCCAGTGATTATAGGGCCGTAATTAGCATTCATAATATAAGCAGCTACAACTGCTGTGCTGAGCATCACTAATCCCCAAATCCCACAGTGTTTGAGTGTCAAGATGATACAGAGTTTAAAGGGCAAAGTTACTAAAAGCCCTTTGTGTGTGAGGACTAGAGATGCAGCTCAGTGGTGGAGTATTTATGTGGTATGTGGCAAGCCCCGTGTTCCACCCAAGCACAGGGAAAAGTTAAAATAAAAATGTTCTCCAAATTATTTTTAGGATGCATGGATGTGGATAATGAGAAACATAATGATTCCATGCTTAAACCTAAATCCCATCCCCAATATATCTCATTATGTCCAAACACTTCAGCATCCTAAAATATATCCAAATTCTAAAACACTCCTCGCCGGAATAATGGAAGAAAGACATACTCAGCCTATGGAAACTACAAGACTTTCATATGCTTATAATAATTGGACTTTCATACTTGATTTGATTTGATTATGCTTCAAACTTTATCATTTTATTTATAGCAGAAGCTGGTATATGACTGAAATCCTTTGAAATAGTTGACTATGTTTTAACTCTTAGAAAAATATAGCCCTGGTAGAACCAAGTCTAAGTCTCTGGTCTTTCAAAAGAAATGTACATAAATAGCTAGAAAAAAATACTAGTCCTTCCTAAAAATAACTATTATTTTGAAAATTTTAAATGACATCTTTTCAAGAGTAAAGGAAATATACCAGTAGAGTGAATAAAGGCATAATTTGACACTCTTACAATACGTCACTCTGAGAATAATTTAAAGTATAAAGTTGGTTTCTTATCTGGCGTGGCTAGTCATTTAAATGTTAATCTACTTCTTCTCTGTTTAGCATGACAATAGAACCAGTCTCCTCCAGACTCCAGAGAGAACCCAGCTGCCCTGTCCTTCAGAAAGGATACAATCTATTGCCTGAAATTGAAAACAGGTTCCAACGGCCATTACCATTTCCCTATTCCAACTTTCATGTACAGTTCACAGAATGCTAATTAAATGCAGTTTGAAACTTACATGTTTGTTCCACTGAATGATAGGAATTCGATTTTCATTTGTCTGATATTAAACAGTGACAAAGAGATAGCTTCTTTAACAATATTTTTGTCACAGATGCTCCTTTATGAATTTTACTTTGTGTAGGGATGGTAATTCACTACTCAGATTTCCAGGGGTTTCATTTGAAAGTACATACATGAATTATCTATCTGATAAGTGGAGACATGTGGGCACCACATTTTTTCCTGCTGCCTAATCCTAGCAGAGTGTGATCATTTGGGGTAAGGTCATACGTATCTCAGCTCTCTGTGAGGACAGAATCAATGGACCTATCAAGACAAGAAACTGCCTTTCCCAACATGCTGTAGTCTCAATGTGTATGTCCCTCAAAAAATTGACATGTTGAAACTTAAGCAGTATTAAAAGGTCATAGAAGTCTTTCCAGTGACATAGGAGAACTATTTGTTTCTGTCCTGTGAGAAGGTAACAAGAAGCTCTGTGTATGAAGGAGCGTGTAGGTTTTCTCCCGAAAATCTGCCTGCAGCTGGACCGTGCTTGCTCCACTTCCAGAGATGTAAGCAATACATTTCTGATGTTGACAAGTTCCCCAGTGATGGTATGTTGTTATAGTGAGAAGAACAGGCAATAACAGAACCCAGGACTTTAGTTCTTAGGACTTTACATTGATAAAGAATAGAGAAGACGCTGCTGACTTGCTGTCATACATTCTCATTTTCCAGCAAGAGTTTAGCCAAACACACAGGTCTCACATGCCAACAAATTATTCAGAGTCACATGAATCCCATCAGCCTGTAAATATTGGGGTTTTTTAGGTTCCTATAAATATACCATTTTCCCCAGACTTTTATGCCATGTTCTTTCTTCTTTTTCTTTTTTGTGTGCATTGATGGTATGAAATGTGTAAGTGTGTGGATGTGCATATCCATGAAGAATGTAGAACAAGATATGATTTTCTTATTGCCTTGAGGCGGGTTCTCTCACTAAACCAGAAGCCTAGGCTAGATGGCCATTGAGCTCTCTAGATGTGCCTGTTTGTACCCTCAAATGTTGAGGTTACAGGCACAAGCCATGTCTGGCTTTGTATATGAACACTGGGGATTTGAACTCAGATCCTGATTCTTCAAAAGCTAGCAATTGTACATGGATGTACCATCTCCCCATTCTATCTTCTTGTAAGTAAAAGTGGCTCCTAACACCACCCCCAGACTTTCCTACATGCTTCAATTTCACTACATCTGGCAATATTTAACCTGAGAAGATCAAGGGCTCAGTCTCACCATATATTCAGAATCAAAAGCACCTTTGTGGGGTCTTGTTTAACTTTAAGTGTCTTGTTTTCTTGCCCAGCCTGACCTTGACTCCTAGGTCCAAGTGCTTCTCCTTCCTCAGCTTCCTAAATATCATCGATTATAAATGCATGCTAAAAGGTCTGACTGGGTTTTTAAATAATAAGATAGCCATCAACTAATTGGGAAGAAAGCTGTGCAGAACTAATCTGATGAAGGTGCACATCAACCTTCTCTTCACCTAGCCTAGAAATTTATATAAAAGGATAAATGTTGTCCATCATACCTTGGCTTAGACAAAGCACTGGAGTCCTTCTTAAGTCTAAGTTAGCTTCAAAGAAAGTAAGAGGATTACTCTAAAAGCATCCTGGCTCTTGTCAGTTACCAAAACAATCTGAGCCAAATATAGTGGCATGTTCTTTCTTCAAGGAAGTGAACTGTTTGTTTTCACAGTTAAAAGAAAAGTTGGGATGTGCTATTAAGAGTACTGAACTTTTAAATACCAAAAAGGAAGAAAGCAAAACAAAAAACAAAAAAAAAAAAAAAAAAAAAAAATGAGAGAGAAATTAATTTTGTCTTATAGGACTTACAAATAATTTTAGTTTAATTACACAATTAGAACTTGTATAATATTTATTTCGAGGTGATTTTGTTAGGTAGATTGTCCTGAAGCCGTTTTAATTTTAATGTTAATTCCACTTCTTCAAGAAGGGCTGGATAGTCACGTGACTCCAATTGAACCTTCCCATTTTAATTAATAAAATAGTGGGATTTATTGGTGTTAAAAAGCTATGAACATTAAGGATTCTATAGGTCTAATATCTCATATAGAAGGGAAGTTTATTTCTTTGTCTATTTGATTCAATTTTGTGTAGAGGATTGTGGATTGAGAGATGAATATATAAACCTGTATAAAAAGCTACTGGGCTGTAGAGTTGTGTTTGTGAGATTTGGGGGATAGAGAAACACCCCAGGACATAGGCAGAGAGTAGGCGGTAGAAAACCACTAGGGAAGGGAGTTGTGCGGACAAGTTGGGCCATGGTGACGGCTCAGACCGGGCGCCAGAGGAGCGCAAGGCTCCAAACTAAAATTGAGCCTGAGGAGTGAGACCTCAGGGCTGATAGAGAGATAAACGTTTTCTATTTTTTAATATTTACTGCAGCACTATTCTAGCCATTTTACTCACCCTAGAAAAAGGAAAATATTAAAATAAATTATTTGAATGTTTATATTTATTAATGCATTTTACCTGAATTAAAAGGGTAATACATCATTTCTCCTCATTCTATGTTCCCTCTAATCCCTCTCAAATCCATGGCCTCATTTTTAAATTTCTACCCTTGTTTATATAAAACTGAATAAATATATAAATACAACTTTCCGAGTTCATTTAATGCCCCCAAAGCCTGAGATCTAAGGTGTCAGTAGTAGAGGAATCACTTAGGGCGAAATACCATGCAGCCAGTTTTTCTCTTCTTTTGACCAGTTGTGGATTTTGTAATGGTCTCTGTCTGCTACACAAAGAATCTACTTTAATGAGGGATAAGGACAATATTTATTCATAGTATAAGGGTAAGTATTTGGAGAGCTTTAGGGTTTTTCTGGTTTAGGTAAGTGGCAGTAGCCGGTTCGCCCCTAAGAGCCATGAATTCTCTCCACAGATAGATGGCTAGGTTTGAAAGGACCAGGCATGATCTTTCTCTTGTCAAGTGGGCCTTAAGTCAAATTAGACAGCTGTTGGCTATTGCTCAGACATAAGTCACAGCATGGTACCTTTAGTGATCTCTTGTCTTGTTGGTCATTGTGGTTCCTAGGTGTCATACCTAGGAAGGACTGTTGATTGCTTTTTTCCCTCAGCTGCTCACATTTCACCTTCTCTCTCAAAGAGGAGGCTTGATGCAAGGGGTCAGATGAAGCTTTGATTGATTTCTACTGTAGGTAAAACAATCCAATATGTCTGAACAAAGAGACCATTTATTGGCTCCTAGACTGCAAAGAGCAAGAATTGAACTAGCTTCACTAACACTGCCTCTGAGGTCGAAAGTTGTCACCAGATGCTGCTTGTTTCTCACCAATTGGGATGGTCAGTCATTGTCTACTTGGCTGAATCTGAAGACACAAAGGAGACAGACCTCTGGCATATGTGTTAGGGTGTTTCCAAAACAACTTACCTGGAGAAGAAAGGTCCACCTTAAAAGTAGTTCCTGATGAGCCAAGATGGAAAGTGAATAAAAGATGGAAAAAGAAGAAAGCCTGCTGAGCAACACACACACACACACACACACACACAAGTACACACATACATACTACACACACACCACATTACACATACACACACAGGTACACCCACACACTATACACACATACCCACCACACACACATACCACACATACCACATACACACACAACACACACTACACCCCCACACACACCATACATACATCATACATATACACACATCATACATACACACACTACACTACATACACATACTATACACACCTACACACACATATACTATACACACACACACACACATACTTCTTTACTGTGGACTAGCTGCCTCCTACTCCCACCACCAGAGCTATAACAGCTCTTACTATCATGAATTCCCTGCCCAGATGGACTGCACCCTCAACCTGTGAACCACATAAGTCCTGCTTTCTCTCCACTGCTAATAGGAAAGTAACTAACACAGAAGCTCTGGTTTGCTGCTGCTCTATTCTCATGGCATGACTACTTCAGGCTGCAGCATGAAATGGCTACTGAGACTCCATTTCCTCTTGCTGTTAGTTCCAAAGAGCTGAAGTCAGAGCCAAAGAGAGGGTCTACATAGGCCCACCAGCTGGAAGGAAAACTTTAAACTGGAGTTATAATGACGCAGACCTATACTTGAATTCTACCCAGAAGCACGTTTCTTGACAGAGAAGTGAGATGCCAATGATGCATCTTAGCATCTAGAACTCAAGGGCTTCTTCCTCCCATAATAAAAATCATAGGCTAAAGCTTGAAGGAAAAAAAATGGAAAATAGGTCAGTACCACTCCATCATGGAAGGATGAAACTGTGTGTGTGTGTGTGTGTGTGTGTGTGTGTGAGAGAGAGAGAGAGAGAGAGAGAGAGAGAGAGAGAGAGAGAGACTAGAGTTTTAAAAGTTTATATATAGGCTCCTTTTTTTATAGTATTCAATATTATTTTGTGTGAAGAAAGCATTGTAAATCTAACAATTAACAAAGAATTCAGAAAGCATAGATTTAATGGACCTAAGTTAAAATTTCAAATTCAAACTCAAGAGCACATGAAAGACCAAGATAAAAAGTTAACGACATCCAGGCTCATGAATTTTGCATTCCAAACTCAGAGCTTCCAGCTACCTGGCTATCAGACACTCTATGCATGTACCTAAGCAAATCATTCATGGCCAATTTTAATGAGTTTTTTATAGCTCATGTAAGGACAAGTAAGTTGAAAATTAAAATAAGATTCCATATGGGACCAGAACTCAAAGGCAGTGAATTATCATGTTACATCACTGACACATTCATTTTCTCCTCCATCAAAGGCAGCTTTCTTATCATGTCATAATGGTCAAAGATAATGGTAAAAGTTAGAAAGTGTACTAGGAACAGATTTGAGTTAGGAAAATCAGGTTTACGTTGAAATGACATTGTAGCAAATATTTATGCACTAGCTAAAGATTTCTAAGAAGTAAGATACATAGCATGTAAAATTGTTCTACTGCTATTAGGCATGTATGTAATAATTTCTGCAGTGCTGTGTCTGTCATGGTTCATTCACGACTTTTAGAACCTCATTACTTTTCTCACAGTCTCCACTTCTAATTGGATTCTGTGATCTTATCACCCAGGGCACAGAGCACTCACAACATACTAAGTTGACTTGTGCAAGTCTGACAAGAAAGAGACAAAACTATAATCAAAGAGCAACACTGTCTGTTGTCTTTGAGGTCATGTCTCAACTCTTCCTCTTTTGGGGACAGAGCTAGTTGGAATTACTAAATACCCATGTGACCTCTGGGATGACCAAAAGTCTTTACACAATTCTGATATGTTCTCTCTTCTAAGGATTGACTTGATAAAATATCATCCCATCTACAGTTTACACAGAGAGAGGGTCAACGTCAGTGGCGGTTGTGTCAAATACACTAGTGAGTCTTGACCCCAGTAGACCTGTCAAGAAATAGAAAACCACTTAATGACTGTGAGCAGGAAATCAACAAACTTGAGAACACAAAGGAGCTGCTGGTGGAGACATAGTTTAATGGGGTTTGAGCTGCTGCAGCACTCAACAATGAAGAGTCTGTGAACTAACTTCTCAAGAAAGATATTCTGGATTTGAGCTTGAGTTTTCCTACAACAAATTCTTTCATTTGTAAAAAAAAATTAACAAAGCAATAGAAGAAATTATTGAAAAAGGAAACAAGTAGTTAAAACATACAGGAAACTTAAAACAGGAATAATAATGCAAAATGGGCATTATTAGTAGTTAATCACTTTTACAAACACAAATATTAGGTCAAAGGATACCTGGGGAAAGCTTGGCAAGAAGGAATCAGGTAGGTCTCTTCATCCTTTGTGTGTAATTAATATAAGATAAATCAATAATAAGATGAACTCTACTCATTATCCAATGTACAAATTCTATCTCTAGTGGTGGGGATGTAGGTCAGTTGGCAGATATAGGTCATGCCAAACATCCATGAATCTTTGGGTTCTATCCCTAGCATTGTATGAAACATTTGTGGTGTTTACACATCTATAATCCCAGTATGTGGGGAAGAGAGATGGGATTGGAAGTGAAAGGCCTATGGCCAGCCCAGATACATGGGATCCTGTCTCAAAACACCCCAAAAGCAACTTTCTTCTCTTACTGATAATAATAAAGATACCACTTTATCTCTCGATATTTCTTCATTGTATGCCTGTTTTTTTTTGTTTGTTTGTTTTGTTTTTTGTTTTTGTTTTATTTGTTTGTTGGTTGGTTGTCTTGTTTTGTTTTATCTATGCCAGGTAACATATTAGCCTGAGTTCATAGCCACTGGAAAAAAAAGACTTGTTGCCATCATAATTATCCTCTCAAAGATATGCTAAAAAGAATGTCTCAAGGAAGAATTGCTAATGCCATCTAAAATTCTGTTTGGTTTCCTTTCTTCCTTTACTTTCATGTCTCTTCACCTGTCATTTAGTGTGCTTTCAATATGAAGGCTTCAAAAAGACCAAAAGAATTTATCTAGGGATAAATTCAATTCATAATTACCAAACATCAGCGAAGTTTGAGCTTTAAGTAAAATCTAAAAAAATAGGAAAATATGTTTAAAATATTCAAATCTAGACAACACTGTATATCTAGAAGTAAACTAAGGATGAAAAACGGAGTGAATTATGCAAAGATGGAGAAAGATGAGTGTAACTATACATTCTTAATTCATTACTTTCTCCTCTTGACTATAGGCATATATAGACTATATCATGACTACATGCTTCAAGTTCCTATCAAATCACCTTAAATTCCCTGCAATGATGCACTGTAACCTGGAATTGTGAACTAAAACAAACTATTTCTTTCATAAGTTGCTTTTGTCTCGAGTATTTTATCACACCAATAGGAAATAAAAGCTAAGACAAATAGTTTGGTTAAGTGACCCCCAAAGACTCATGAGTTAAAGGCATGGTCATCAGCTTACAGGAAATACTAGGGAGGGACTGGTAGGAGAAAGTTAGGTCATTGAGGATGCATACTAAGTGGAAATCCTGAGACCTCAACCTTCCTCTTTCTCTTTTCTTCTCAGCTACTACATGATAAATAGTTTTCTCTGCCCCATACTCCCCAGAGTGATACACCACATTGCCATGCATCCAAAGAAAATGGGACCAAGTGATCACAAGCTGAAGCTTCTAAAACTATGACATAAAATAAGTTATCTTGGTGCATGAGCTACCTTTCCTAAACCTATAACTTCTTCCCTTCAGCTTTCATATCCCTAACCATCCACCATTATCAGACTCACAAGCCTAATTCCAGACCTTTACCCCTCCTTGTTTGTTTTTTCATCCCAACACTCACCACCTGCCCCTTCAGAGGCCGAGTTTCAGACTGCATCCCACACTTTTTGCTTAGTATATCTCTTATTCGCTTTCTCATCCCCTCTTATACCTTCCCTCTTATCTCTCTACCTGCATCCATCTGCACACTCACATGCCTAGCTACAGACCTGTACTTAGGAAGCCATCTTTCCCTGGTCTAATTAAACAGCACATTCACCAACTTCTCCCTGCCTCAACTCAGGTTACACATCTCTTGGACTGCACACATCCCAGTAAAAGGGATGCCAGATTATTATGTCAGACAATAAACAAACTGCTAGAGGCACTAGCTGAAGCAATAAGAGAGAGAAGGAAATCATAGGGATACAAACTTAATATAAAATTCAGCTTTGTATAGAAACACAGAAACCAAGTACAGCTAAAGCAACCCTGAGTGATAAAAGAACTGCTGGAACTGTCACCATCCCAAAACTCAAATTGTGCTTTGTAGCTGTAATAATAAAAATAGAATGCCATTGGCACAAACACAGATATATTGACCAATGGAATTTAGATCGAAGACCCTAACATATGTCTATATACTTACAGACATCAGATTTATTTGACAGAGAAGCCAGAAATGGACACTGGGAAAAAAAGACAACATCTACAAAAATGGCACTCATAAATCCATATTTATCACTCTGCACGAAATTAAAATGAATCAAGGATATCAGCATAGACCAGATACCATACATCTGCCACTAGCTCCTCAGGTTCATTTAAAGTTAAAAATCTGCCTAGTTAAAGTTAAAAAAACATCTGCCTAGTGTTTCAGTAGGATTGAAATTTCCTATAGATAAACCCAGTCAATATTTTATCTTCTGTCCTTGCACCTACAATAAATCATTTGGTCCCCTTTATGATCTTTAGTTATTAGATAATGGTTTTACAACCAGCCCAGAAAGGA
Organism: Micromys minutus; assembly: GCF_963924665.1. NCBI lineage: Eukaryota > Metazoa > Chordata > Mammalia > Rodentia > Muridae > Micromys > Micromys minutus. The sequence goes on from NC_137961.1 coordinate 5,072,107, forward strand.
ATGTTTGATTGTAAATTCATAACATGCTTGCTTTCTTAGTGCAATTAACTTGTGACAAATGAAGACTTTCAGAGCCTTAATTGAAGCCCTTTCTATAAAGGATTTAATAATTACTAGTATAAATTTAGTAATTTTATAGAATTGCTATTAGAAGTTAAGAAATAATCTTTTTATCTATATAATGTCCCTACAAAAGAGTACGGCTCAATTGATTTGCAGATAATCTGTTCCATACTGTAACCTAATGCCTAGGAATTGTTATGTTAATTTAAAAATGACAGGAAAGGCATATCAATAGCAAGGATTAATCCTGAGATGAAGTCTCTCAGGCCTTGTCCCCAAGAGCTCATCCATTACAGACCTTGAAAAAACAGTGGACCATCTCAGGTAAGTCATCTGCGAGCCTTTAGCCTTTCTTGATCACTCCTGACAGACACCTACTACAGAAGAAGCTTCTTAAAATATGTACATATATGAACGAACCTCAAATGGAGTAACAAAATAAGAGAGGAGACAAAGGCCCAGCTGGACTTTTCTCACCACTAAGTGAAATCTGCCATGCCAGAGTAAGTTATGTACTTAATTTGTAGGATACAGAGGCCCCCATGCAAACCCACAGACAATTCAGACTACTTCTAAGGCTATTGGTTGTTCTCAACAAACTAATGATAAGGTCCAATTGCCAAAGACAATATCTATATATCTCATTGAACATGGAGAAGTCAAATTGTTCTCTAAATAGATCCTTTACCTCTACTAAGTGTTTATGGTACTAGAAAAAACCCTGCGCACTATCAGAAGAGAAAACTTAACACCAATCCATCTACAAATCAATCAGTCTACAATGGTGACCTGTCTGCATTGTATGATGATGGAATAGTGGCACGGAGGTTGTAGGAGTAACCTACCAATCTATGACTGGATGGAGGCCATGATTCCTGAGATAATGCCCAACCAACACCGTTTGGATGGCCAAGAACATGATGTTAGGTATGCCATGGACATAGGGGGAAACTGTACTACTGTTCTGCTAAAGTAACACAGCAATAAAATGACTCCTAATGATATTCTGCTGGAGATAGATCAGCCTCTCCTTCATTGCAATAGACGGTAACTAATACAGAGACTGACAACTAGGCAATATGCAGAGAGTGAGATAGTCTGGACAATCTGAACTAAATGTTATGTCTTCATAAAATAAATACCTTACCTTGGGGCTCAGGAAACTATGTGAAAGAGGGCTTAGAAAGACTGTAAGAACCAGAGGCATGGATGATGTCAAGGGAACAGTGTTTTTCAGACACAACAGGACTGACACACACACGAACTCACAGAGACTGTGGCAGCATACACAGAGCCTGAACAGATCCAAACCCAACCCAACCCAGCAGCTGTCTCCAAATGACAACAACCACTTGCAGAGGAAAAGTCAGTTTTCTACAGCTCATCGCACTGGGTTTACAAACCAGACTTAAGGGCCAACACCAATGGAACTTGGTGGTGTTGTCAGGGATCTATTGTCTCATAGTGGTTTGTGTTGGCATTTTTACTTGTTTGCTTCACTATAATGGCTTTGTGGGTTTTATGGGATTTCCATATGTTTACATGGTGTGTCAGTGCCTGTGTATATATGTGTACATGGTGTGTCAGTGCCTGTGTATATATGTGTACATGGTGTGTCAGTGCCTGTGTATATATGTGTACATGGTGTGTCAGTGCCTGTGTATATATGTTCCTCATGGTGTGTCAGTGCCTGTGTATATATGTTCCTCATGGTGTGTCAGTGTCTGTGTATATATGTGTACATGGTGTGTCAGTGCCTGTGTATATATGTGTACATGGTGTGTCAGTGCCTGTGTATATATGTTCCCCATGGTGTGTCAGTGCCTGTGTATATATGTTCCCCATGGTGTGTCAGTGCCTGTGTATATATGTTCCTCATGGTGTGTCAGTGCCTGTGTATATATGTTCCTCATGGTGTGTCAGTGCCTGTGTATATATGTTCCTCATGGTGTGTCAGTGCCTGTGTATATATGTTCCTCATGGTGTGTCAGTGCCTGTGTATATATGTTCCTCATGGTGTGTCACTGCCTGTGTATATATGTTTTCCATGGTGTGTCAGTGCCTGTGTATATATGTTCCTCACGGTGTGTCAGTGCCTGTGTATATATGTTCTTCATGGTGTGTCAGTGCCTGTGTATATATGTGTACATGGTGTGTCAGTGCCTGTGTATATATATTCCTCATGGTGTGTCATTGCCTGTGTATATATGTGTACATGGTGTGTCACTGCCTGTGTATATATGTGTACATGGTGTGTCAGTGCCTGTGTATATATGTTCCTCATGGTGTGTCAGTGCCTGTGTATATATGTTCCTCATGGTGTGTCAGTGTCTGTGTATATATGTGTACATGGTGTGTCACTGCCTGTGTATATATGTTCCTCATGGTGTGTCAGTGCCTGTGTATATATGTTCCTCATGGTGTGTCACTGCCTGTGTATATATGTTTTCCATGGTGTGTCAGTGCCTGTGTATATATGTTCCTCACGGTGTGTCAGTGCCTGTGTATATATGTTCCTCATGGTGTGTCAGTGCCTGTGTATATATGTGTACATGGTGTGTCAGTGCCTGTGTATATATATTCCTCATGGTGTGTCATTGCCTGTGTATATATGTGTACATGGTGTGTCACTGCCTGTGTATATATGTGTACATGGTGTGTCAGTACCTGTGTATATATGTTTTCCATGGTGTGTCACTGCCTGTGTATATATGTTTTCCATGGTGTGTCAGTGCCTGTGTATATATGTTTCTCATGGTGTGTCAGTGCCTGTGTATATATGTGTACATGGTGTGTCAGTGCCTGTGTATATATGTTCCTCATGGTGTGTCACTGCCTGTGTATATATGTTCCTCATGGTGTGTCAGTGCCTGTGTATATATATTCCTCATGGTGTGTCAGTACCTGTGTATATATGTTCCCCATGGTGTGTCACTGCCTGTGTATGTATGTGTACATGGTGTGTCAGTGCCTGTGTATATATGTTCCCCATGGTGTGTCAGTGCCTGTGTATATATGTTCCTCATGGTGTGTCAGTGCCTGTGTATATATGTTCCTCATGGTGTGTCAGTGCCTGTGTATATATGTTCCCCATGGTGTGTCAGTGCCTGTGTATACATGTGTACATGGTGTGTCAGTGCCTGTGTATATATGTGTACATGGTGTGTCAGTGCCTGTGTATATATGTGTACATGGTGTGTCAGTGCCTGTGTATATATGTGTACATGGTGTGTCAGTGCCTGTGTATATATGTTCCTCATGGTGTGTCACTGCCTGTGTATATATGTGTACATGGTGTGTCAGTGCCTGTGTATATATGTTCCTCATGGTGTGTCACTGCCTGTGTATATATGTTCCTCATGGTGTGTCAGTGCCTGTGTATATATGTGTACAAGGTGTGTCACTGCCTGTGTATATATGTGTACATGGTGTGTCAGTGCCTGTGTATATATGTGTACATGGTGTGTCAGTGCCTGTGTATATATGTTCCTCATGGTGTGTCAGTGCCTGTGTATATATGTTCCTCATGGTGTGTCAGTGCCTGTGTATATATGTTCCTCATGGTGTGTCAGTGCCTGTGTATATATGTGTATATGGTGTGTCAGTGCCTGTGTATATATGTGTACATGGTGTGTCAGTGCCTGTGTATATATGTGTATATGGTGTGTCAGTGCCTGTGTATATATGTTCCTCATGCTCTCTCTTAATTTTTTTTCTCTTTTTTTTAATCTTTTCTGTTTGCTTTTTTAAATTCTCTCTGTGTGTATTTGTTTTTGTTTCTTTTTAATTGGTTTATTTGTTTTCTATGAAAACAAAGAGGGGGAAACATGCAACTAAATGAACAAGGACATGGAGAGAATATGGAAGGAGAGAAGGGAGAGGAAACCGTGATCAGAATATACTATGTAAAAAAAATTCATTTTTTTTCAATTTTCATTTTAAAAAATAATGAAAATGTCCATTCTGTGTTTACCTTTTTGTTTGTTTGTTTTGTTTTCTATTGTGTTTTCAAAACAGGGTTTCTCTGTGTGGCCCTGGCTGTCCTGAAATTCAGTTTGTAGATCAGGCCAGCCTCAAACTCAAAGATCTTCCTCCTGCTTCCCAAGTGCTGGGATTAAAGACATGCACCACTCCTCACACACACACACACACACACACACACACACACACACACAGAGAGAGAGAGAGAGAGAGAGAGAAAAAGAGAGAGAGAGAGAAAGAGAGAGAGAGAGAGAGAGAGAGAGAGAGCTGTCATTCCCAATATTTCTTAAAGTTGATTGTTTAATGCATTTTGTAACATTGACAGAAACTGTTTAAGACAGGTTAGAGCAGTTACACATCATGGAATTATTAAAATGATTGAGTTATGCAATACATCCAACTGTTCAACCTAGAATACAGTAAATACAGTAGAGGGATGTGACCAGTGCCGACAAACTGTTTGGGTGGGGCTGTTGCCATGTTCCAAAAGAACTTTTGAAGTCATTGTAGCCAATGCTTATCTGGAATTTTAACAACTTTATTTTGTCAACTACTCTGTACCTGTACCTCTTCACAGCACAACTTCTAACAACTGAAAAATTAAAGGAACCTGCGAAGAAGTATAAACACATTCTTAGAAAAGGAAGCAAAGCAGAGACGTTGAGGCAAGGAAGGGAACTGCTAGGAAATTTCCAGCACTGAAGATTCCACATGGAGTGGGGGGACAAAGACGGCTCAGTCAAGGGAGGGCACTGGGAAAAGGCCATGTTACCTAGATGTAGGATCTGTGGGAAACAGTAATAAAACACAGCAAATGACCTTTTTACAAAAGCTTTCAAGAAAATTTCCTGTTTCACTCTAATTCTAGGCAATTTTTCCCCCCAAAGGCATTTCAAGACTTCCATTGTGCCCTTGTGTGGGCTTAAGATCCCATTTTCCATCTTTCTGTAGACCTGGAAATGCACCCTAAACGTCATAAATTACAATGAATCCAAGTTTATAATACCCTCAAGTATTATAAAAGAAAAAATAAAAATGTCTTGGAGGTTTCTACATATCCGTGGACAGATCAAACAATTTCTCAGTGAAGTGTGACACACGTGACTTCGATAAAAATAATAGGGCAGGTGAGGTAACAAGTCCCTCAGAGAGAGGCCGGAAAACAGCACAATCTACAACAGAGCACAATCCACAGACTATAAACTACAGACTGACCATGTAAAACAGGCTCTATGTGAACAGATAGGGATAAGGGCCCGTAAAGATGGATGTTGTTCTTGGTACTGTCAGCTTGGGAGAACTAAAGTTATCTGAAGAAAGCTTCAGTCTAGCAATTGTCTTTTTATTCGAGAATTTCATATGTGCACAAAATATAATTTGGCCAACAGCTGTTATCATTTTCTGCCTCTCCAATTCCATCCATCCATCCATCCATCCATCCATCCATCCATCCATCCATCCATCCACCCATCCACCCATCCATCCAATCACTCTTCCTTCTCAACTTTCATGTGATACTTTTCAAGCTCTCTAAGTTTATTTAGTGCTGCCTGTATGTGCATGGGTGTGGGGCCATCTACTGGAGCACCAGAGTCTTTCAGAAACTACATATTCAAAAAAACCTGTCTCTCCCTCCTCTGGCAGCAATCAATTGCCAATGGCTCTTCAGCTGAGGATAGGATTCCAGAACCTGTCCCAGACCCATGGTGGGTGTTTGTCTGCCTTGATCTTGTTCAGGTCATGTGCACGTAGGCACGGCTCTTGTGAGTTTACACGTGCACCAGCCTTCTCACGCCAGCCAACACTCTCTTCCTCTTATCAGGCTGGCTTGTGGGCATGCTTGTGAGGTATTGTGCTGATAATTGATGCAGGAGGACAGAGCTGGTGGTCAAAGGTTCGATCCTCTTAGCAGGTGGTCTTAGAATATATAAAGATGTTAACTGAGCAAAAACTGAAGTGAACCAACAATGGCCCCCGTCTGAGTAAAGCATTGTTTTAATTACCTAACACATTCCTTTTACAAAATCAAATCTTTAGCAAAAGTCAAATGTCACCCATACCTTTCTGATTTTCCAAATCATCCTGTTTTTCCCTTGGAATTACAGCCTTTGAGGAGAATTGCAGTTTCATTAGTTCAGGGCAAGCAGTCTGGAGCACAGCTCAGCCATGCTTCCTGCTCTCCAGCTCCGACTATGTGACTTGACTTTCCTGTGTGTTGATATTTTCATTTTTACACAGGGTTGCTACTGCTGATGCATGCCTACATCTCTCTCTCTCTCTCTCTCTCTCTCTCTCTCTCTCTCTCTCTCTCTCTCTCTCTCTTGCTCACACACACACACACACACACACAAATGCTATAAAATGACTTCAACACGCATGTCCAGTTAAGAGAGCTGTGTGTGTTCACTGCTATTATGTGAGATGAACCTTAGCCTCTCTGAGTTCTCACGTTCTGAGGCGAGCTTATAGATCATCATTCTATATTTCTGAACCGAAATTTCATGCTCATTTTTTGACCTCCAACTTGTAGAGTGTGTACTGTCTAACAGCACTGGCCGCATTAATAGATGGAAGAAAGGAATTATGGAAGAAGAAACGAGTGTTATACTGTTTTTAACAGAATGATTTATTTCCACAATGCAATGAACAAATTGAATTTTAAGCTCTGTGACCCTGATGTGTCATTTGTACTCAGATACCAAATCAATACATTTCACTGGGGGCAGAGGGACATAGCAGCTGATGTGACCAGGAGCCAGGTACTCAGTGTTCTGGAACCAGGCATGGGAAGTGTGCTGTAAATTTAATTAAGAAGGACCCTTTCCTGAAACATGGCTTCATTCTTTATGAACATAGAGTTCAAAGCCCAGTGAGCCTGAAACGCATCCTTGTTCAGTGGACGGAAGACACTGGAATTGACTCCTTTAGATTTGTCAGTGAGAAATATTTTCAACCTATAATCAGCTCCATCCTTCTTCATGTCATGTGGAAAGGCACAGATTCGTGCAAGGACGATGTGTGAAGAATCTTTTTAAACTTTAAAACAAGTCATAGTAGCGTCCATTATCGCAGAAAATATCCTAAGCTGCAATGTGATATTCAATTTGCTTTCTGAAACTAATCAATACTCCAGGCAGCCAGCCATAATTCTTACCATCTACTGCCCCCCAGTGGATTTCTGTCACATGTAAGCTTGGGAAATTACTGTATGTAAGCTTTCTTATAGATGTGTTTAACACAAACTTTAAAAGCACAACAACAAATACTGGACGACAACCATCAAGGCTTTTCTCCCAAACAGCGTTTAAACCTCCTAATGTCAAGGTGAAAAACAAAGAAGGAAGACCAATGTGTGGATGCTCCAGAGGGAGGAACCTGGGAGGGAGGAGGGGGAGGGGAAAGAGGGCAGGATCAGGTGTGGTACAGAGGGTCAGTAAATTGAAAGAATGAAGGTACGCAGCAGTGGTGGGGGGTCGGTACTAGAAAGTCCCAGATACCAGGAAAGCAAGAGGCTCCCAGGACCCAACGGGATGACCTTAGCAGAAATAACTAACAAAGGGGAGGGAGCACCTGCAGAGACCATATCCAGAGGTTGAGGAATGTGGTCACCCAACCATCTCAAAAATACTAACCCAGAATTGCTCCCCATTTAAAGGAAATGCATGGAGAAAAGGTGGAGCAGAAACTGAAGGAAAGGCCATCCAGAGACTGCCCCACCTGGGGATCTGTCCCATTTGAAAACACCAAACCCAGACACTATTGCTGATGCCAAGCTCCTGCTGGCAAGAGCCTGGTATAGCTGTCCCCTGAGAGGCTCTGCCAGAGTCTGACCAATACAGATGCAGATGCTCCCAGCCAACCATTGGAAAGTGAGCATGGGGTCCCCAGTGGAGGAGTTAGAGAAAGTACTGAAGGAGCTTAGGTTTTTAACCCCATAGGAAGAACAATATCAACCAACCAGACCCGACCCCCCCCCCCTGCAGCTCCTGAAGACTAAACCCACCAACCAAAGAATACACAAGGAGGGACCCATGGCTCCAGCTGTATATGTAGCAGAGGATGGCCTTATCTGGCATCAGTGGGAGGGGAGGACCGTAGTCCTATGGAAGTTTGACGCCCCAGCATAGGGGAATGTTAAGGAGGTAAGGCAGGAGTAGGTGAGTGGGTAGGGTACCCTCATAGAAGCAAGGTTAAGGGGATGGGATAGAAGGTCTAAGGAGGAGAAATTGTGAAGGGGATAACATTTGAAATGCAAATTAATAAAATAACATATTATATATATATGTATATATATATATATATATATATATATATATATATATATATATATATTTAATAGCCTTACTCACTCATTACCCACTGGGATCTGCTTTCCTGCAGAAGCTTGTCATGTACTGGGATATTCATCGTAGGTCCACTTCATTCGTGAACCTAATACTTCTAACAAAATTCACTTTTGTGTGAAAGAGGAATGACTTTGACTTACCCTGACTTTCTTATCATCCCACATAGCTTTTAAAAATGCTGTCTTGACTCTCCTTTGTAAAGCAAATGATAGCTATTTATTCTCCTTTGACAACAAAAGTCACAGATCAGTGGTAAAGTTTACAGTAAAATCTTACTTCTTCTGACACCTGGATGTATGAGGTTTTGTTATCAGAAGGATGCCTTCAAACATAGCAATTGAGGAACAGCAGTACTTTAAGGAGTACTCTAGGTGGGTGGGGGCTCTTCCAGGGGGAATGTTCTTTTCCATTTTTCCTTGACAGGGTTCATAAAACCAACTTTCTGTTAGAAATTAGTAATTTAATACATGAGCATTCTTGGAACAAGATTTTCCAATGAACACTAAGTGGTAAGAACTTTCATAGGTAACCAGTTAGATGGAAAAGAACATGACCAGAGGAACATTTCTGGGGAAAAAAAATTATACTTTAAAATAATCATAACTGAATTGAAACTCAATAAAATTTTCCTAGATCTAGGCATAAAATATTGAACTATTCAGTAGAACTGGCCTCTTCCCAGGTGGCAAAGGCATTTTTAAATGTAGAATTTTAAACGTGTGTTCTAGTGGTGATTTGCTGCTAAATTATTAGAATTATTTGAAATAATGTAGAACTTCACGGCTTGCTCTGTGGGTTTCTTTCATACACTCTGATTCTGTTTGCATATGAAGGTGACCCCTCTATACCCACTGGCATGGCTACTGGAAACATTTAACTTGGGATGATAATCTCAATTACCTCTCAAGTAGCTTCAGCCAAATTTGGAGATAAAGACTCTTTATAGATGAACAAACTTAAGTGATTAGGAGGAGTTCTTGAGGTGATTGAGTGGCATTTGACTTTATTATAATTTACACACATTCAGTATACATTCACTTACTAATCCTCTTGCTCTGAACATTTATTGATGAGACTAGAGAGATGATTCAGTGATTGAGGCTTACTGCTCTTACATAGGACCAGAGTTCATTTCCCTTCCGGTAGCAAACTCCAGTAACTCCAGCTTGAGACGATCTGGTGCCCTCTTCTGGCTTTCAGTGGGAATTACATACACACACACACACACACACACACACACACACACACACACACCCCTCCACACACACACACACTAGCATTCACGTAATTTGAAATTTCTAAATCAACCTTTAAAAATCGTAATTGACTGCTTATTATACATCAAGAAACATTATATAGAAGATTCAAACAGTAACACAGTTAAGTTCTGTTCACCAGCAGTTCAATACACACAGACAACCGTGACTCATACTGTGGCAGCACCATGTGGGGACTGCAAAGTCATAACTGTGAGAAAGCTTCCTAGAGCAGCAGTGTTTGTGTTTTAAAGGATAAGCAAGTCTATTTAATGCACGTGCTGTAGAGAGGATGGCTTTAAGGCAGATGCAGCTGAGCACCGAAAAGCTGGCTTTGAGAGAAAAAAAATGTAAATGGTTCTCTCTGGACTGAGCATCAGTCTTCTTGGGCCATTTGGTTCATTGGTAGATTTGGCAAACTGAGTCTTAGTCTGAGGATTCCACTATCAGTGTGAATTTTATCCTTATTTTATTTAGCTTGATTAACTTTCAGTGACAAAAGTTGGAGATTTTTATAACGGGCAATACACTATTTTCATATTTGTACATATTGTGGGATTTCCAAACTGAACTCAGGAAAACAAGTATTACCATGTGTATGCTTGTCATATGTTTGTGACAAAAACACCGAGAATCTACCTTGGCAATTTTCAAGGACACACACTTTGCTAACTACAGTCAGGATGTTATAATAGCTCCGGCCCTGTGTATATGAAATGTTTTAATTTGTGGTCACTTCCTCAACTCCCCATCGCCACATCCAGTCCTTGGTTGCCACTGCTCTACTCTCTTCTTCCTTGAGTTCAAAAATTTTCAATGTCATATACAAAGTAAACTATGCAACATTCACTTTTGTGTCTGTGTTGTTAGATTTAACACCATGTGCTCTAGGTTTATTCAATATTTTCTTGTTTTCAAAGACTGTTTATGTACTGTACTGACTGGTTCTGTGACGACTTGACAGGAGCTGGAGTTATCACAGAGAAAGGAGCCTCAGCTGAGGAAATGCCTCCATGAGATCCAGCTGTAAGGCATTTTCTCAACTAGTGATCAAGGGGGGAGGGCCCCGCCCATTGTGGGTGGAGCCATCCCTGGCCCCGCCCATTGTGGGTGGAGCCATCCCTGGGCTGGTAGACCTGGGTTCTATAAGAAAGCAGGCTGCGAAAGCCAGGGGAAGCAAGCCAGTAAGGAACATCCCTCCATGGCCTCTGCATCAGCTCCTGCTTCCAGTTTCCTGCCCTGTGTGAGTTCCAGTTATGACTTCCTTTGGTGATGAACAACAATGTGGAAATGCAAACTTAATAAGTCTCCTTTTCCCCAACTTGCTTTCTGGTCATGATGTTTGTGCGGAAATAGAAACCCTGACTAAGACAAATTAGTATCAGAAGTGTAGTATTCCTGGGACCGCCTCTCCATGGTTTGGGGGAGGACTGTGGAAGGACTTTCGAACTTTGGGCTGGAAGAGCCATTGGGCGTTAAGAGCTCTGTGGTATGTGTTGTAGGGGCTTGGAAGATAACGTTGAGAACAGTGCAGAAGATGGAGGCCTGGCTTGTGAAATTTCAGAGGGAAGATTAAAGACTTTTACCAGGGTCCTTGCTATTTTGATTATGAAGATTCTATGGTTTTGGTTAGCTGGGGCTGAAGAATTAGCTGTGACTAACAAGATACCAGAACTACTAAATTAGTTGCATTACTGGGACAATCATGCTGGTCAGCTGGAGCTAAATAATTAGCAGTGATTAAGAAGTGACCAGCATCCCTAAGAAAAATCTGGGAAGTGTTTCCTGAGAGTACAGAGAAACTCTTTCAGAAGCAACCACAGTTGTATCTTGTGTTGGCATCAAGACTTGGTGATGTACAACAATCACCCAGCTGTTACGAGTTTTGAAGCATGAAGAGGTACCAGCTGATGATAGCCAGGAGAGGTGATTGCTGAAGGCCCAGGACTGAAGAGGTTCACGCAGAGACGTTGTTAGAACCATGAAAAGAGCCTATGAGAGGCTACTTGTGAAAGTGCAGTCCAGTTGCAGCAGAAGACAGCAGTGTTTTGGAGATTCCAGTGCCATGAGAGGACCACCAAGAACAGCAGCAGCAGTGGAGAACAGGCAGCTGGAGCCTAGAAGACAAGGTGTGTGCTACAAAGGGCAGAGCTGGAGAAGTGACACAAGCCTTTGGAGGAGCCCAGAAGGTTGTGAGTGGATCTCAGAAGTTGAAAGGTGAGAGTTTAATTTTGCTTTTGATTGTGACTGTGCCCTGATATTTTCTGCTTAAAGTAAGAAAGTATTTTTTAATTTTTTTAATTTTTACTTATTTATTTAATTTATTTTTACAGTCCAATTGTAATTCCCTCTTCTGGTCTACCCTCTGTTCCTTATCCCATACCTCCTCTCCTGTGTTCAAAACGATGTCCCCACCAGACCTCCCCTCTCTCTGGGGTCTCAAGTCTCTAGAGAGTTATACATATTTTCTCTCATTGTGGCCAAACCAGGCAGTCCTCTGCTGTATATGTGTCAGGGGCCTCATATCAGCTGGTGTATGCTGCCTGGTTGGTGGCTCACTGTCTGTGAAAGACTGGATATTTTAAAGGGATTAAAAATTTAATATGTTTGAGTTCGTAAAGACTGTGGGACTTTTAAAGTTATTTAAATCTTGGATATGAATAAGAAAAGAGTTGTGGCTTAATTGATGTATTTGTGTGTCGAGTTAACAAGGGGTCAATTGTACTGGTTGGTTTTGTGTGAATTTGATACAAGCTGGAGTTATCACAGAGAAAGGAGCCTCAGTTGAGAAAATGCCTCCATGAGATCCAGCTGTAAGACATTTTCTCAATGTTCATGTGGGGAGGGCCCAGCTCATTGTGGGTGGAGCCATCCCTGGCCCAGCCCATTGTGGGTGGTGCCATCCCTGGGCTGGTAGACCTGGGTTCTATAAGAAAGCAGGCTGAACAAGCCAGGGGAAGCAATTCAGTACAGAGTTTGACTCTGTATCTTATTTATGACTAGAACTCTAATGTACCTGGGAGTGCAGAAATCTCTAACTGATTACTTTTGGGTGTATATGTGCAAGAGAAAGCTTGCTAGATTACACAAGTTTGGGGGAAACTTTCACATTACCTTTAACAATGCCTATAGGAATTTATAGTTCTACCAAAGTTTATAAAGTCTTTTTTCCCTCTATAACCTTGTTTACACTTACCTCTTATCTGTTTGTATTTTTGATACATAATATTTCTTTATACCCAAGGCTCTCCTAGAATGTAGGATAAACCTTCCTCAGCCTCCAGAGTGCTGGAATTATGTGCATGAGGCAGCAGGTAGGGCTTGTCTGTTTCTTAGTAGTCATCCTTCCAGGAGCAAGGAGATAATCCATTGTGGTTTCAATTTACATTTTCCCCAAAGTTCATGGTTACTTATCATAAGCACTGTCTCATCTACTTGTTGGCCATTTGGACGTCTTCCTTTGAGAAGTGTCTGTGAGAATCCTTCGGTGATTTTATTTAGATTGTACACTTTACTGATGTTGAGTTGATTGGGAAAAAATATTTGAAAGGAAATTATTCAATAGATTGTCTCTGTACTACATTAATGGCCCCTTTTGCATGAAGAAAATTTTTAGTTTGATATGATCCTGTTTCTATGTGTGCTGCCCATGCGTTGGGTTCACAGTCAGAAGATCATTGTCCAAATCTGTGTTGTGCCATTTTCTAATACTTCCTGATATATATGCTCTCCCTTCCCCTCCCCCTCTCTCTCCTTCCCTCTCTCTCCCTCTCTGTCTCTCTTCCTCTCCCTCTCTCTCCCTCTCCCTCTCTCTCTGTCTGTCTCTGTCTCTGTCTGTCTCTCTCTCTCTCTCTGTGTGTGTGTGTGTGTGTGTGTGTGTCTGTCTGTCTGTCTGTCTTTCTGTCTCTTGCTTCTATAGTATCTTAATTTTCTTTTTTTATTTTGTTATATTGGAAAGTATCTTAATTCCGTTCATTTGCTGTTGATAGAAATTATGACCAAGGCAATTTATGGAACAGTTTACTGATACTTCCAGTTTCAGAGGTGAGTCTGTAGCCATTATGACAGAAACTATGGCAGCAGGTAGACAGGCATGGCACTAGAGCAGTAGCTGAAAACTTACATTATTATCAGCAAGTAAGAAGCAGAGAGAAGTAAGTAGAAATTGTGAAAACTTTTGAAACCCTAGAGCCTCTCCCTAGTGACATATGTTCAACAAGGCCACGCCTCCTAATCCTTTCCAAACAGGTCCACCAACCAGAGGCCAAGTATTAAAATATATGAACTTATGGTTTCCATATCATTCAGACAACCACAGGGAGAAAATTTTATTTCAGCTAATAGTCAGAATCCATTATGAAGGGAAATTAGAGCAGGACTTCAAAGTAGGAATCTGGGTACAGTGTCTGTTGCAGAATTCATGAACTCAAAGTAGGAATCTGGGTACAGTGTCTGTTGCAGAATTCATGAAGGAACACTGCTTATTGGCTTGCTCACTATAGCTTGCTCAACTTTGTAAAAATTGTATATTTTCTTTACTTACAATTCAAATGTTATCCCTTTTCTGGAATTCCCCTCTGGAATCCCCCTCTTCCATCCCCTTTTCCCTGTCTCTATGAGAGTGTTCACCTACCCACCCACTCACACCCACCTCCCCCCCGCCCACAGTATTGAGCCTTCACAGGTCCAAGAGCCTCTCCTCTTCTTGATGGCTAATAAGGACATTATTTGCTACATATGCAGATGAAGCCATGGATCCTTATTTTGTATTCTTTGGTAATTTAAACTCTTGGAGCTCTGGTGTGTCTGTGATTAATATTCTTGCTTTTCCTGTGGGATTAAAAACCCCTTTAGTGTTAATTTCTTAATTCCTTTCTCAGCATGTTTATCCTTTGAGTAGAGGAAGGCTACTGATTTGAGTTAATTTTATATCCAGCCACTTTGCTGAAGTTTTTCATCAGCTGTAGGAGTTCCCTGGTGAAAATTTTGGGGTTACTTAAGTAGACCATCATATCATATGCAAATGGTGACATTTTGACTTTTTCCTTTTCAATTTGTATTCTTTGGCATCCTTTCATTGTCTAATTGCTCTGGCTAGAACTTACAGTACTATATTGAATAGGTAGGCAAAGAATGGGCATTCTTTTCTAGTCCCCGATTTTAGTAAAATTATTTTGAGTTTATCTCCATTTGGTTTGATGTTGGCTACTGGTTTTCTGTACATTGGTTTTCCTATGGTTAGATATAGGTCTTGAATTCCTGATCTTTCCAAGACTTAACATTAAGGGATGTTGAATTTTGTCAAATGCCTTCTCAGCATCTAATGAGATGATCATATGTTTTTTCCCCTTTGAGTTTGTTTATATAGTGGATTACATTGATTTCCATCTATTGAACCACCTCTGCATCCCTGGGATGAAGCTTACTTGATCATGATGGATAATTGTTTTGATGTGTTCTCGGATTCAGTTTTCAAGGATTTTATTGAGTATTTTTGCATCGATATTCATAAGGGTGATTGGTCTGAAGTTCTCTTTCTTTGTTGGGTCTTTGTGTGATTTAGGTATAAGCGTAGTTGTGATTTCATAGAACAAATTATTTTTGCATCGATATTCATAAGGGTGATTGGTCTGAAGTTCTTTCTTTGCTGAGTCTTTGTGTGATTTAGGTATAAGCGTAGTAGTGATTTCATAGAACAAATTGGGTAGTGTTCCTTCTGTTTCTATTTTGTGGAAAAGTTTGAAGAGTATTGGTATTAGGTCTTCTTTGCAGGTCTGATAGAATTCTGCACTAAATCCATCTTGTCCTGGGTTTGTTTTTGGCTGGGAGATTTTTAATGACTGCTTCTATCTTTTTAGGGGTTATGGGACTGTTTAGATGGTTTACCTGATTCTGACTAAACTTTGGTACCTGGTATCTGTCTAGAAAATTGTCTATTTCCTCTGTGTTTTCCAGTTTTGTTGAGAGCATGCTTTTATAGTAGAATATGATTTTTTTAATTTCCTGTTTCTGTTGTTATGTCTCCCTTTTCATTTCTGAGTTTGTCAATTTGGATATTGTCCCTGTGCTCTCTGGTTAGTCTGGCTAAGGGATAATCTATCTTGTTGATTTTCACAAAGAACCAGCTCCTGGTTTTGTTGATTCTTTGTGTAGTTTTTGTTTTTGTTTACACTTGGTTGATTTCAGCCCTGAGTTTGATTATTTCCTACCATCTACTACTCTTCTTGGGTGTATTTGCTTCTTTTTGTTTTAGAACTTTTAGGTGGCCTATCAAGCTGCTAGGGTATGCTCTCTCCAGTTTCTTTTGGGAAGCACTCAAAGCTATGAGTCTTCCTCTTATTACTGCTTTCATTGTATTCCATAAGTTTGGGTATATTGTGCCTTCATTTTCATTAAATTTTAAAAAGTCTTTAATTCCTTTCTTTATTTCTTCCTTGACCAAGTTATTATTGAGTAGAGCATTGTTCAGCTTCCATGTGTATGTGGACCTCTTTTTTGTTGTTGTTGTTGGTGGTGGTGGTGGTTTTTGTGGGTTTTTGTTGTTGATGTTGTTGTTATTTAAGACTAGTCTTTGTCCATGATGATCTGATAGGATGCATGGTATTATTTCAATATTATTGAGGCCTGTTGAGGCCTCTTTTGTGAATGATTATATGGTCCATCTTGGAGAAGGTACCATGAGAAGCTAAGAAGAAGGTATATTCTTTTGTTTTAGGATAAAATGTCCTATAGATATATGTGAATTCATTTTGGTTCATAACTTCTATTAGTTTTATTGTGTTTCTGCTCAGGTTCTGCTCCCATGATCCTTCCATTGAAGACAGTGAGTTGTTGAAGTCTCCCACTGTTACTGTGTGTGGTACAATATGTGCTTTGAGCCTTAGTACAGTCTCTTTTATGAATGTGGGTGCCCTTAGATTTGGAGCATAGATGTTCAGAATTGACAGTTCATCTTAGTAGATTTTTTTTTTCCTTTGATGAGCATGAAGTGCCCTTCCTTATCTTTTTTTGATAACTTTTGGTTGAAAGTTAATTTTATTTGATATTCGTATGCCTACTCCAGCTTGTTTCTTGGGACCATCTGCTTGGAAAATTACTTTCCAGCCTTTAACTCTTGAGAAAGTGTCGGTTTTGTTGCTGCAGACAGGTGCATTTCCTGTATGCAGTAAAATGCTGTATCTAGTTTACCTATCCAGTCTGTTAGTCTATGTCTTTTTATTGAGGAATTGAGTTCATTGATGTCAAGCAATATTAATGAATAGTGATTGTTGTTTCCTGTTATTTCTGTTGTTAGAGATGGAAATATGTTCATGTGACTATCTTCTTTTGGGTTTGTTGCAAGAAAATTATGTTCTTGCTTTTCCTAGGGTGTTGTTTCCTTCCTTGTGTTGGAGATTTCCATCTCTTATTTTTTTGTAGGGCTGGATTTGTGGAAACATATTTTGTAAATTTATTTTTGTCATGGAATATCTTGTTTTGTCCATCTATGGTAACTGAGAGTTTTGCTGGGTATAGTAGCCTGGGCTGGTGTTTGTGTTGTCTTTGGGTCTGAATGACACCTTCCCAGAATTTTCTAGCCTTTATGGTCGGTGTTGAAAAGTCTAGTGTAATTCTGATAAATCTTCATGTGTTATTTGACCTTCTTCCTCTTACTACTTTTAATATTCTTTCTTTGTTATGTATTTGATGTTTTCACTATTATGTGATGAGAAGAATTTTTTTTCTGGTCCAGTCTATTTGGAGTTTTCTCAGCTTCTTGTATGTTAATGATCATTTCTTTCTTTAGGTTAGGGAAGTTTTCTTCTATAATTTTGCTGAATATATTTACTGGCCCTTAAAGTTGGAAATCTTTGCTCTCGTCTATATCTATTATTCTTAGGTTTGGTCTTCTCATTTTGTCCTGGATTTCCTGTATGTTTTGGGTTAGAAGCTCTTTATATTTTGTATTTTCTTTGACTGTTGTATCAATGTTTTCTATGGTGTCTTCTGCCTTCAAGATTTTCTCTATGATTCCTGATCTCTTTCTTAGGTTTTCTCTCTCCAGGGTTGTCTCCCTTTGTAATTTCTTTATTGTTTCTATTTCCATTTTTAGATCCTGGATGGTTTTGTTCAAGTTTTCTCTTGTTAGTGTTCTCCTGTATTTCTTTAAGGAAGTTATTTATGTCCATCTTCAAGTCCTCTATCATCATCATGAGATATAATTTTAAATCTGAATCTTGCTTTTTGGGTGTAATGGGATATCCAGGACTAGCTGTAGTGGAAGAACTGGGTTCTGATGATGTCAAGTAGCCTTGGTTTCTGTTTTGTTTTTGTGCTTGCCTCCCACCATCTGGTTATCTCTAGTGCTATCTGCTCTAGCTGTCTCTGACTGGAACCTGTCCTTGTGATCCTAATTGTGTCAGAACTCCTCAGAGTCCAGGTGTTTTTGTGATCCTGAGATTCTGAAATCCTGTGGTCCTGGGATGCTGAGTGTGTCAGAGCTTCTGGGAGTCAAGCTTCCCTGTGGTGCTGTGATCTTGTGCCTGTTAGCATACCTGTGATTCCTGGTGTGGTAGAGCACCTAGATGATGGGCTTCTGGGTGTTGTGGGGATGTGTGGGGAACCAGCACCCAAGGTCTGCTCAGGGCACCAATTTAGACCAGAAGGGATTCATGACACTGTCTGGGCAGGAGTTCTGGAGTCCCTGGATCCCTGGGGATCTAATTACTCTGGGTATTGGGATAGATGTTGTGTCTTCCTTAACTGTGATTTTGGGCATGTTAGATCACCTGAGTGATGGGCTTTCTCTGGGTGTTCAACTTTTTTAAAAACACAACTCAAAACCATGTTTCCAGAGATGGCATGATATATCCACTGTAGCTGGGCCTGCTGCCCACTTCGATCATCAATCAAGAAAATGCCCCACAGCTTTGCCTACAGGCCAGTCTTATCAAAGCATTTTCTCAACTGGGGTTTTTTTTCCCCAGATGACTCTGGCTTGTGTCAAGTCAAAAGAACAAAACAAAACAACAAAATATCAAACATAACAAGAACTCAAACACTGAGATATCTCCCTGTCTCCTTCCTATTTATTACATTTCAAATGCTTAAATCTTAAAAGACCCTCTTCAATAGACTTTATTCATACTCCCCATCATTTTTTAAAAAATATTATGCTGTCAATGGCTTAAGTTTTGAAGTGACTTTTTCTTTCTTCTCATCCTTCTAATAATGGATCCCCTTGATTTGATTGTGTTCATAACTGTGAGGAGGAAATGCTTCTTTTTCACTGGCCAGACATTCTGTTGAGGGGAATAGTGTGTCATTTTTGTCCTTAAGCTGCAGTTTATCTGCTCCCTTTCTTCGGTCGGTGGCAGATTGCAGTATACCAACAATCTCTTCAAGAATAAATGGTAACTTTCAGGAAATTTTTAAGCTACCTGCTGAACCTTTGGCTACTTTATTTATATTTATTTATAGATCTAAATAGTATGTCTCCATCAAATTGCTCCAGAGCTCAGAGAACCCCTCAGAAGAGGAGGCAGCAAGTGTGAGAGCCACAGGGGATGGAGGACATTGGGAGAGCAAGGCCTTCTAAATCAACTAAGTAAAGCTCATATAAACTGAGACTGAAACAGTAGTCACAGGGCCTGTGCAGTCTGCTTCTGACTTCCAGTTTTGTCTTTCTACAGCATTCCTGAGTGTGTGAACAAGTGGTTATCTAATTCTCCTGCCTTTTCTTAGGCTCCTTTCCTTCTGTTGGGTTGTCTTGTCCAACTCTGATGTGTTAGTTTTTCTTTTCTTATTATATTTTATTATTATCTCTCATAAGTCTGTTCTTTTCTAAAGAGAGACAGAAAGGGAGTGATTCTGAATTGAAGGGAAGATGGGGAGGAACTTTAAGGAATAGAGGGAGGAGAAAACCATAATCGGAATATATTACATAAGAAAACAATATTTTTAATTTAAAAAAAAAAGATAGTGAAGTGGACAAAAGATATCTTCATCTGGGGAAACCTTTTTGAATGTTTATTAGAAAGATTTTACTTGAGCTCAAATGCTTGACAACATACTGTACAACAATTATGCTACCTGCCAAATCATATTGTTTGCTTTATACAAGTTTATCATTTATTTTATAATATTCAAGCTCGGTTGTATATTGCTCACCACATACAAAAATAAAGGAAGAAAATTTGTTATTTGGTAATGACTGGGCAAACTAAAAAAGCCACATAGCAGGCTGTTACAAATACTGGATGAATTAGCTATGGAGGTACTCTGGTAGACGGGAGATGGCACTGGTCTTGCAAAGAGGTTTGTGGAAGTACTTTGTTGTGTTAGACTCTCGGTCAGGCAGAATCAATGTGCTGGAGAGCTCATCCTTTAAAAGTCTAGGCTGTGAGCAGGTTGACTTTGTTCCCATCAACCATCCCTCTAGTCACAGTGTACGGCATGGTCGTGTGGCTGAAGCCTTCTACCTGCACCCATTAGGCCCAACACTGCACAGCGATGACTGCAGTCACTCATTTCCTGGTACTATCATTCTTTGGCCTTTTAGCTAAGATCAGGGGTCAAAATTTCCTCTTAGTGAGTTAGAGGTGGTCAATCCATAGGTCACAGCCACTTTCAGAGATCTGATGTAAATGTCCAAAGAGGATACATTCATATGTGATATGGGCAGAAGCATCATAATATGAAATTTTATACAAATTATAACATATAATGTTATACAAATTTACAAAACCTGAAGGACCCAAAATATGATGTATGATATTCCTTCATTAATGCCCACATTTTCTTACTAGATTGTGAACATCTCTTTTTCAAAAGACCCAACGAGTTCATTCATTTCCACTAGAAAACTCACATGCTGAAGATATTCATTTGATGTTTTTGTAGGGTCAGGATGGTAATAATTGTACAGCTTGTCTTAATGTCCTATTCCTCTGAAGAGAATAACCAAGGCAATGTATAAAAGGAAGCATTTAATTATTTAATTGGGACTTTTTTACAGTCTCTGAGGGTATATCCATGACCATCGAGGTAGGGAGTGTGGCATCAGGCAGTCAGGCAGGCATGGTGCTGGAGCAGTAGCTGAGAGTTTACATCCGATTCACAGGCAGCAGGCAGTGTGTGTGTATGTGTGTGTGTGTGATAGAGGGAGAGAGGGAGGGAGAAAGAGAGAGGGAAAGGGGGAGAGGGAGAGACAAACTGAGAAGGGGGGAGAGGAAGAAAGAGAGTAGGCTGAGGTGGATAAGGTTTGGTGTGGGCTTCTCAAACCTCGAAGCCCACACCCAGTGACACATATCCTCTAAGACCACACCTAGCCAGTGCACCATCTAGAAACCAAACTTTAAATATAAGAGCCTATGAGGCCATTCTCATCCAAACTACCACACTACTTGATTATTTAATAAAATATTCAAAGTGTTAGAAAAGAAGTTTCCTGGTTACAAATGACTTTGATGAATATAAGGCATTTTAAAGACAGAATTATACTTAATAATTCTAGCATATAATATAATGTATATAAATTATGTATACATTGTTAGAATGAGACAGAAAAGTTTGGAGTGATTTTGCTGGAGCTGAGCAATAGATAAATCATGAATAACTGAGAAAGGAAGAGAAAAATCAGACAGGCAGAGTAGAAATCATAGTCAAATCTAGAATAATGGAAAGAAAGGTTATTGTTATTGCTGTTCTTTTTATTACACTCATTCATCACTTATGTATGTTCATGCGTGGGTGTGAATGTGTGTAGGTCTGTGTGTTCCATGGCACACCTATGCAGGTCAGAGGGGGAGAACTCAGAAAGCATTACTTAGTAGCAGGATCCTGTTACTGGTTGAGGCATTTCACTGGCCCAGTATGATTCCTTTAATTAGGTATAGTATCAAAGATAAATTTGAATAAATATATTTATTATTGTTGTGTTTTAAAAATCAAAGCTGTGATTTTTATATATTCATATATGTTGTTCTAATTGATCTTGTAAATATACTACTCATGCTGCATATATTATATATGATTGAGAAACTGTTGTTCATTATCAGTGATGAAATACCACATTTATGTTGGAGTTATCTGAATAGAATCCACTTTTTCCTTGCAAATGTCTGGAAAGATTTTATTGATTTATATTCTTTCTTAGCCTCCATCTAACATCATAGGCTATGCATTTCTCTTTTATCTCTGTGGGATTTACATAGATAACTTGCATATTTCCTTTCTTATCTTCCCCATTTTATTTCCCTGGTGTCCATTGCTACAGAATCCATTTTTATTCTACACAACCAGAGGAATGTGCTGTCCAAGTTTAATAACATCCTTGGGAGAAAATTACAGGGAGAAATTCAGGTCCCTCACTTTCTTAGAGAGAGAATATTAAAAACCTCACCTTTTGCTCACAATGTTAAGCCCTAGCATGAATTTTTGATGAGGCATTATGCCTTTTGTTCCTCTTGGCATATGATAAATTGCCTCTTCCATTATCCAGAAGACTTGGAGATTCAAGGAACAAATATTTTCAAATTAGGAAAATGTGAAGAATTGCTATTGTGTAAATGAGCTCCTTCAAACATTTAAAAAATAATTATAGCCTATTCTATGTGTGTATGTATATACATGAATATATAGATATTATGAGAATAGAGATGATGTTAAGGAATAATTGAGATGTTAGTTGTACTGTATAGTACTAGTATTAATCTCCAGGATTTTCTGTCATTATAGAAATCTGAAGTAACAGTCAAAACCCTCAAAAGCAGTCCTACTGACATCTGAAGCCATGGCCCTTGTCATTGGAAGCTGCCCAGTGTTTGACAAGATGTCCATTGCCATCCCTGATTTTTAGCCACAGATATCAACAACTGGGTCCTTCAGCTGTAACAACAAAATAGTATTTTTGACATTGGTAATTGTCTCCCAGTTACAAAACTACATCTTGCCAAGAACTTCTGTGCTTGGTTGAAATGTATGTATGTATGTATCCTCTCTGGATAATCAAATCTGGCATGCTGGCTGCAGTGGAAATGACTCTGCATGGCTTCACAATGCAGAGGATCTTTCTTTGATTTGTGGAACTGTGCTTCTTATTCAAGTACCTTGATTCTAGGAGGTTAAGGTATTGTTGTATTGATATGCTGACTTTCTAAGGCAGGGAAGAATTTCATTACTACAACATCAGCAACCAATTGAACAAAAGCCCCAATTTGTAAAGATTACAGAATTTTATCTTATAAATATTACTTTTTGGTTTAGAGACAATTAATATTTGGTATTACCTTAGATCCCTATGCTATCTAGTCTCTGGTTTGTGGTCACCCAAGCAGTGCTGAATATGGGTTTCATCTTGAGTGGGCTTTAAGTAAAATCAGATATTGGGTGGTTATTCCCATAAGCATGGTCCACCATTGCCCTAGCATATCTTTCAAGTAGGATGCCATTGTAAATCACTGATTTGTAGCTGGCTTGGTGTTTACATTTTTCTTTTGGTAGCATGCAGAATTCTTTTCTGTACCCAAAACACAAGAACACAGGTCAAAGACTACGTAATCACAAGCTTGACTTCTCCATGTTCTGAGAGTTCTGTGTGTGCTGTCTTCAGCAATAGGAAGTTGTTAGATTGTAGAAAGCAAACTGTTGTCTTGACAATAGCCCAAGTTGTTGGGATTCTCCTGGGATCCCCTGGGCAACAATTCAGTTACAGGTAACTTAATCCCAGTAAAGGAAGCTCCATTTCATGACAAGAGATGGCAAGTTGTAACTCTGTGTCCCCCATTATTTGGAATTTTTTTTTAGGTTGCCTTCATATATGCATATACTTTAGGAAGCTTTGATGATGATGGATTTCCATGCTACCTATCAAATACCCATTAATTTTAGCTAACTCTTCCTGTGTTCCCTTTCTCTATCATTTCTCCTCTCTCCTCCCCACTTGATCATCTCACTCTATCACCTATATTCCATCCATAGTTATCTATTCTATCACCCCTTCTAATATACTTTTTCAGCAACCTCCAGTTGCATAATCTAGACCTACCCAATGAGGGTCAGCGTATAGTAGCTTGCTTGTAATGTATGTACTCACATATAAGTGAATATATACTATATTTGTTTTTTTCAGTCTAAGGATGATTTTTTCTAGTTCCATCCATTTTCCAGGAACATTCATGAATTCATTTTTTTAAAAATGGCTGAATAATACAGCATTGTGTAAATGTACCACATTTTCTTTATCCATTCTTCTGTTGAGGAACATTTGGGTTGTTCCTAATTTCTGATTATTATGAATACACCAGCAATGAATATGGATGAGCAAGTATCTCTGATGTAGGGTCCTTTGGGTATATACCCGAAAGTGATATAGCATATTCTTGAAGTAGATCTATTCCCATCTTCTGAAGGAACCATCACACTGACTTCCACACTGTCTGTACAAGTTTTCACTTCCACCAGCAAAAGATGACTGTTCCTCTTACTGCACAGCATGAGCTGTCACTTGTTTTATTGATCTTAGCCATTCTGACATGTGTAGGATGAAATCCCAAAATGGTTTTAATTTGCATTTCTCTGATGGCTAAGGATGTCGAACACCTCTTCTTAAAGTGTTTCCCAGCCATTTGAGTTTCCTCCAATGAGAAATCTGTTTAAATCAATACCCTCTTTTAAAATTGGATTGTTTTCTTAGTACCACACACACACACACACACACACACACACACACACACACACACACCATGATGTTCCTTGAGCCCTGGAGCAAGTGATACAAATATCCCATCTAGAACTGAACACTCAGTAGTCCAAAATTTCTTCAGTGTGACCCATTACAAGTCTGAATTCATCACTACGCACTGCCACAAGAAGCTTCACTGGCTAAGAATAAGAGCAGCACCATCGTCTACATAAATATTTAGAAATCTGACAATAGATCCATTTAGGTAAATATCAGTGGTAGGTTTTCTTCTAGGGCATATGACCTCCCCAGTTATGAGCTTTTGTCAGACTATGATTTTCCTCTATTGAAGCCAGACTCACATCTAACTAGAAAGCAATTGGCTACCTCCACAGCAGCCATGCATTTATTAAAACAGTTGTCATAGCTTGGCTGGCACATTATTCTGAAGCACTCAGAGTCCATAGCTGGTTAAGATGGATTTTCTTTTCTAGAAGCCTTCACAACAGCTTCTAGAACTACAGAAGCTAGCCACCAGAGAGAAATGATTTAGGTTAATGTCTCTATGTCCTGTAGCCAAAGTATAGAGTGTCTTCAGCAATATGGTCTTGGTTATTTATGGACAAGAGCAATGGCCATGGCCTGCATTGCTTAGGAGTTTCTGGAGCTTTCCTGATCAGAAACTTAGAGTATATGTACATCTTGAATTGACATTTCCATTTGATAATTGTTGGTCTCTTGGAACAGCATTGTCTACCCATGCAGCATACTTCCATTCAAGTATTTTTATAGAAAATTGGAAAAAAAAAAGTTGAAAAAATTACTGAAACACCCATGACTACTGACTTATTAAAAACGTATTTCAGCCACAATCTCTACTTCTTGCCACCTCTTTAGTCTCTTTGGTCATCTTGATAACCTATTTGATAGTGTTTTTCAGATTCTTCTGAAATGGCTCAAGATAATATTTCAGTTGATTTTTTACTCTGAGACCATGCCACAGTGTTTCAAAAAGGTACATGTATACCAGAAACATCAAGAGAATATGGGAAAGAGACTTATTAGCATCAGTCTCTTAACATAGTATATTTAGGAAGAGACCCATTATCTGCTTCATCTCAAATAAATTAAGCCAAGATCAAAAAGCAGTGTCCAAAGGTACAGTCCAAGGACACACTCAGATGTCATAATGAGGACAGAGTCTGTGGGAATCAGCAAGCCAGCAAGGTACTTGTGACTCTCACGTACTAACACTGCAGCTGGAGACTTCCAGCCTGTGGGATGAATTGTTCCCATTATATACCACTGTACATTTTGCAGAGGCTGCTTCAATTCACTCCCTTTGGAATCCCTGCAGATGTACTGCAGTGATTTACAGGAGCCAACAATGTTTAATGCTTCTTCTTATTGAGTCCATTCCATTCAGGTGTTTGTCTCCACATTCTAATTAACCTTTGCTCCCCCACCAGTGTTTCTAGTCCTCTTCCCAGGGTACCTATTTATCTTTCAGCAAACCTCTAATCACCCTCCTTACTTAGCTTCTCTTCCTTGCCCTTCTTCTTTATTAGTTGCCTATTGTGAGTCTTCTTTGCTAATTCCTTATCTTCTCATTTGTATTTTAGTGGTAGCTAAGGCTCAATGTTATAAAATAATTTGTGTGTATGTGTGGCAGTGTGTGTATGCAGGTATACATAACATGTGTATGTGGATGCATGTATATCACAATGAGCACACAGACACCAGGGAAAAAAACACAACTCCCCCCCCCCAAAAAAAAAACCAAAACCAAACCCCTCTGTATCATTGGTTTACTTCTCCCACTTCAATTTGGGTTCTGAAAAGATGGAATTAGGTCAACAGGTATTTAAAATAAGCACTTTTACTTTGTGAGATATCTTGCTAGTCCCCTAGGTCCTAGCTTTAGTCATTTCTTCCTGATCTACATTGGTTCCCTTGGAGACATCATCCTAAACACTTGGCTGCTGACAGCATCTGCTTTCTTCCTAGTTGTATTCCTCTTCTAACTTTAGGCTACTGTATACAACTGACTTCTGACCATCCCCAGCTGGATATTTAATCGTTCTCTCAAACTCAGGGCAGCCCACATAGAACTTCTGATCTTCATTCTCATATCTGGTGAGAATTACTAGATGGAAATTTTGTTGTTTCAGTTGCTCTGGGCAATCTTCTTGCCCAGCATTTCTTTAACACTCGTTTGGATATGTTAAGAACTCATTTTAGGGAACTGAGAGGATAGCTTAGTGGAAAGACCTCCTGTCATACAATATGAGGATCTGACCTTCATTGAAACCACAACACCCATGTAGAAAGCTAGCCCTGGCTACACTCGCTTGGAGCCCCAGCATTTGTAGACAAAGATGGGCAGACTTCAAGGTCTCCCTGGCAGCCAGACTACATAAACAAGGAGACAAATGTCAGGGCTCAGTGAGTAGCCCCATCTCAGAGCAATAAAGCAGAGAGAGGTTGAGGGAAATACTGTCCTACTCTGGCCTTCGCAAGCATACACAATGATAAACCAAGCTTCACATTCATATGCATGACTCATACAGAACAATATACACATATAAAACATAAAAACAAAAACTCACATTAGCTTAATCTTCCAATATATACCCAGAAACTCCCATGGCTCTCCACTCTCTTCTGCTCTTACTCTGAGAATCGTCATGCTCTTTGGTGGATCAACACAGTAGCTATCTAGGCAATTGCTCCCTTTGACTTCCCACACTCTACAGTATACACTCAATATACTATTTAGAAAGTATCTACTCAAAAATGGCCATGTGCTACTATTTCAAAAACTCACAATGTTCTATAAACCCCAAATATCACCCTCCCTATAATATTTTCTAGTCACTGGTCTCTTTATTTCTTCAATATACCAAGCGTATATATCTTTAAGACTAAGCATTAGCTATTCTCTGCCTGAAATGAGCATCCTTGGGCATCTGCATGGTACCCTACTGATGTTGCTCAAATCACATAACAGCTACCTGGAATATTTATTTAATGATGTAAATCATTTCCTTGAACACCCTCATCCTTTCTACTTTTCTATAACACCATTTGTCCTCAACTGTAGCATAAAATCCACTTACTTTCTTCTTGATTTATACTCTTAAGGATTTAATTTCAAAAACAGCATACTTGGTTGGTTTTGTTCACTAATATATTCCACACACCAAGGATGTGGCTGGATTCTCATTAATGTAAGTATTTTCTCAATAATCGAATCCCTGTCTTTCGGGAATGGAATACCTGCAGTTTATTTAGCTGCTCCATGCCTGGTTTGGGAAAACCTGCCTCTCTTACAAAACATAATTATCAACAGAATATGCCAGACAACACATTCATAGTGCCAGTTTTGCCTGGAGTTAATAAAGGGTTTAGGACCCAACATTTTAATAAAAAATAAGATGTTCAAAGACCTAGAAAGTGTGGCATCAACCTGACCCTGGGCACTAGATAAAGGTGTCCTCCCTACACCTTTCCTTTTAAAATGTGCTAATATATTCATAAGCTACATAGAACAGGGCATTTCTAATGTTCCTTATCTCACTATAACTTTATCTGGGTTCACCTTGGATGAGTGCCTAATTCGTATCATTAGACAATATTCAAGAGCTGAATCTAAATGAAGATAGAAACGGGGATTGTTTTTTTTTTTTTTTTTTTTTTTTTTTACTGAATGGAATGTGAGATTATCTTTCATTTTCAATGGCTGCCTTTTGTTCTCTCCACCTTACACTGCTTTTGGCTATTTTGTCTACTGTGTATACAACGCTGTGTATGGCAGACAGCTGAAAGGAAACCAAATGCTAACAGTTAAATGTTCATATGTTGATCCCAATCAGCACCAGAATATCATTTCAGTTCTGAAACAAGTTTTAAAGGAACTCTGCCCCACCTGATAATGGTCTTTCCATTGGAAATGCTAGTTAGGTCAACACCTATCGGGGTCTTGGGGTGGACCCCGATAATGCTTCACCTCTCCCCCTTCTGCCCATCACCCTCCATTTGTTCACCAGCCTCCAGCAATACATGACTCAGAAACCAACCACTTTCATTTTATAATTCTGTCCAGATAGTGAATATCCAAGCCAACTGCTCAAAGATAAAAATCTAAAACTAATTACCATGCATAATCGCAGGGATACACAGAAAGATTTGGGCAGAAATTCATGCATATAAAACATAAACCAAGGCTTCCTTCATCCATGAATGAAGGGGCTCTCCACTACAAAAATATTCCTTTGGCATTTAAAACACTAAAGGATTCCTATACAGCCAAGTTTCGGCAAGCATTTTCAACCCATGCATAATGCAGAGACAGTGAGGCAAGTGCCTCCTGCTGTAACACTCCACAAATGCAGTCATAACCTTCACGTGCCCAGATGGAGCTGGGGTTATAATTGATTCATCTGGAAAGGCTCCCCTGGACTTTGTCTTTAATTGGGATTAAAATACTCTCCAGACCCACAGGACAGACAAGAGAGGCCTTTTATTTCAGTCATTACCATTTCTCTCCAGCAAGATCACCTTTCAGGAAAAGATGTGTAGACTTTTTCTCTAATCTTCACAAAGTGAAAGGCAGCCTGTTATACTAATTGCCCTCATTTCTTCTGACTTGAAAGCGGCTTTAAGGCCTCAAGCTTTTGCAGAATGGCGATTGTTCATTGTTCAACTCCAAGAGAAAGCTGAAGTCGTAGTGGTTGGTGGCCCTGGGACAAAAATAAAAGGCATACATCATTAGGAAGGGCAGACACGTGAACTCAAGAAAGATGCATGACAGGATGTTGTAATGAGATGATGTTTCTCCAGAACTTTCTAGTGACAAGGTAGTTATGTAAACTCGTGGGTAAGAAAGACTTGAAAGATACAAGCAAGAGATCTGCAAAGAGTCAGGTATGCACAAAGTAGAATTCATGAGAGAAGAGAGACTTTGTGACACTTGGCAACATAAGTCCCTAATGAATTTGCCACAAGCAAATGTAAAAGTTAAACAAGAAGCTTAAGCAGGAGAAATTGTTTAACTACCATATTCTCCACCAGGGACACATGGGGAAACATATCAAAAGTATTTACTTCATATAAAACATAAAACCAGATATGTATACACATTATATATGTGTATATATATATATATATAGTTTGATGCACACGATATATAATATACACAGCTTAATAAATCCTTCAGTATAGAAAAGTTCATTAAATTCAACAAGAGAAAATTATAAAACATCTCATATATATGTGTGTATATATATACATATATATATATATATATATTGTGTGTGTGTGTGTGTGTGTGTGTGTGTGTGTGTGTGTGGTATGTGTCAAACTATAGGTTAGTATAGTAAATTCTTTAATATAGAAAAGTTCATTTAAGCATCCCAAAAGAAATGTTAGAAACTAGTGTGTTTATACATAAAGGACACTACTCAGCCATACGAAGCCTGAGATCCTGCTATTTGTGTCAAATGTGGAAGGACTAACGTTCATTCGGGTAAGTGCAACAATCCAGGTACAGAGAGATTCTCAGGCGTTCACTTGTGGAAGATTAAGAAAAGAAGAAATTTGATTCCCTAGAAAAAGACAGTAAATTAGGGCTCATTTGGGGAAAAGGAAAAAGCAGGGAGGGAGGCAAAAGTCAAATAGGATGAATTAGGCTTGTTCTATGGCTTGTAGGCTACATTTCTATAGACTACAGCTACAATCTGTAACAAACTATTACATATTTAAAAATCACTAGGAGCAAAGTCTTCGGATTGTCAACACATGGACTAATATTTGAGGAGATGGAAGTGTGACTCACCCTGATTTATTACAAATTGAATATCAAATTATCATACCATATCACATAAATTGGGCACTAACATATATGAGTTAGAAATGCTTTAAAAGGAAAATAGGGGTTAGCATATGTGAAGATGTATACTTGGTTCCAAACAACACACACACACACACACACACACATACACACACACAAGGGAGTAATGAATTCAAAGAAAAGGAAGTTCACAGAAGAATAAACACCAATAAATAAAACAAAGGCGTAAATTTCACAATTAATTAAAGCAACAAGTTTTAAAAAATGAAGATTAGCTTCTACTATATCAATTCAATACGTTTTTAAATGTTTAGAAACAGACACTTTGAGGAATTAGGGGGAAAGTGAATCTAATATGGTGAGATTGTCATAACAAGAGTAAAGGGAAAGAATTAGAAAACATGTTATGGAAAATATGATGATAAATATAAAAAGTATCCACATTATATATGTTTCTTAGACCCAACAAGTTATTGTCTGTGGAAAAAAATGATATTGCTTAGCTTCAATTTGGGTACTATTGTTTCAATTTAAATCCCAGTGACTTATCATTATAGTAAAAATTATATACTAACTTAAGTGGATGTGAACCTTTTAAAATGGTCATGTCTTAAGAAAAATAAAGCTCAACATTCTTCCTAGCCAGGTTTTCACTTCGGTATACTTTGTTTCTCCTGTCCTCTGGTCGCGGGTCTCTGTATTTTTTTCCAAAGCAGTGACAGCAACCACAAGGACTTGAGCAGTCATTGCTGTGACTGCAGTTGGTCACCATGTCAGTCAGTGACAACCACTATTCTGTGTGGGAGACCCTGTGTCATTGGTAAGCACAGAAGCTGCCCCATACCAAACAGCTAAGGAAGAGTAAATTCTACAGAAATCTTTAAAGTAAGTACTATGTGTGTTACCGACCACTCATACCTTAAATGTCTAAAAGAAGGTTGAAATTTGGGGTCTATGACATACAAAACCAATACTATCTAGTCTATTGTGAATAACGTTTAGGAGGAATTGTCCTGTCCCAAACACTGAACAATCTTTAAAAACAACTCATGTTTCTACAAAATAGAAAAAGAAGACAAGTTGGTATATTGATCAAATACCGTGTAGCTACCAATGTTATCTTACAGAAGTATCAAAGTATTGTGGAAATTTACATGGATCTCTGTTTTCTCATTCACAAAACCAAGGAGACAAAATGATTCTTGGTGACCTTGAACTACTTTTCTGTCACTTCACTAAATGTATTTTTGTAATGATCTGGCTTTTGTTTTGTTGCTAGAGTGGATTGGGCAATAGGAGCAGGCTTAGATAAAAGTACACTGACCCACGAGAAGAAGAAATGGGGGTAACTAGGAGAGATACTGCACTAGCTAGGTCAATGCCCCTAAACCTAAGAACTGCCTATTTACTCCGATTTCAACTGACTCTTAGCAGGCAAGTTCTCAAGGACATCATCGGCTCACTAGACTTCAGCAGAGGTCTCCCTACTCAATTTTTATCTACCTGAGTAAATTACATTAAATTAGATAAAGCATCATGTATACACTACAAGTGGATGGGCATGTGGGGTGTGAGTGGTATGTCATATGAGTGGTGTGAAATGTGCATGTGAGATTCTATGTATGTGGGGTGATATGGGTATATGTGTGTGATTGCGTATGTGGGGCTAGTGTGTCTGTGACTGTATCTGTTGTGTGTGACTATGTGTAGGATATGTATTTATGATTGTATATGTAGTGTGTGTATAATTGCATATGTGGGACAAGTTGTGTGTGTGTGTGTGTGTGTGTGTGTGTGTGTGATGGCATATGTTTTGTATGTGACTGTGTGTGTGATCATGTATGTAGGGTATGTACATGCATGGCTTAGTATGTGTGGTGAAACTCAACTAAAAACCTAAAACTAAATCATGAAATGCCATACTGTATCAGCATGTTTTATTCATTTTGTTCCTTCAGCTATATTTGCAGTCACCCTTCACTGTCCTACTAGCCCCAGTGGTAATTCCTAGTCATCAGCATCTATTAATTTTAAAGTATACTATATTGATAAATTGCCATATTTTGTTTAAGCTTGTTGAAAGTCAGCCTTGGAATCTAGGAGGTCTCCCCTCTCCCAGCCAGACCCCAGGGTGGTTTTTTTTTTTTTTCCAAGTGATTGTCTAGGGATGGCTGTCTCAGAACCCCTAATGACCCCTGGGTCTATAGCAGAGAATAGATAAGGAAACAAAATATCCCAGGAACACAAACATTGTATCCTGGGGAGCATGTAAAACAATAGCAAGATCACTGTTTATCTCCTGAGGAAAGAGTGGGAAGCCGGAACTCATCCTTGGAGAATGTGACCCAGATTCTATCAGAAATTCCAACTGGTCTTAACAGTGTCTCTTGTCACTTTCTGCTCAGTGATTGTCAGTGCTCAATCTGGTGCTATTTGGCCTTTTACTTGGACGCCTCAGGCAGGGAACAGCCTGTTCTGTCCCGGTCGCTCTCCACTGGGAATTCCAACAGACTGACTTGGTCGGGTTCCCCAGGCAACGCCCGCTTCCTGTTTCTGTATCGTTTGTTCCATCAGCCGGACTGTTCTGTCCACCTCAGGTGGACGTTAAGAACTCTGTTCTATGTCACCTGCTGCTTTTATCTGCTACTTGCTAATTATTCTTTCTCCCTTTCTTGATATATATAAGTTCACTCGTTCAAAACCAAAAAGTACTGTGGCAACTATTATAGACGGTTCTCCGGAACCATCCAGAACATTTATTAGGTTATTTGAGAAGCATACTTTTAAATGCATCCTGAACATCCCTGTCAATCTCTCTCTGCTGTAAATAGTTGATGGCGGCTGACTTTAAATGTAACCTCCTGGCTCGCCGAGACTCCAATGGGTGCTTTATTTTTGAGAGCCTGTTAATTAAATGCATAAAGTCCTTGGGTCCCTGTCTCACAGTTGGAGTTGAGTGACATTTGCTAATGAGTCCTCTGTCGCATTTGTATATGCTTCAATCACAGAGCCTTGGCCACCCTCTAAGGTACTTTCTATGCTCCAAGGTGAGAAGATCACGTTATTAAGAGCTGGAATAGTTTTCCAAAGGAGCTAACACCAGACTGATTGATCTACTGATGTCTGCCTTTGATCAAATGAATGACACTCAGTCTTTGCAATCAGAGGCACAGGAGAACAAACTTATCCACGAGGGATTTAGCTTCCCTTCCGGCAACATTCTATCCAGAAAGCAATCTCCAGCTAAGCCCCATTCGAGGTTGCTAAGGAAGACAAAATCCATGCAGTGGATTATGGTGGACACTGCCCTCAGCAAGGCACATGCCGCTTCTATAGCATGGGAATGCCTTTCTGTTTCAATTAAAAGCAAAGCCTGTGGCTCCCTGAGACTTCCTCCCAGACCAGGGGAAGCTCAAGGCACACACTGACTTTGTAAACTCTTACAGGGAAAGCGAAAATGTCTGTCTTAAAAACATCTCCACATAAGTAACACTTTACGGTTATAGGATGTGACTCTGAATCATCAGCTGAAAAACTCCAGTTGAATTCCATTAGTAGCTAAAGCAGGGTTGAGCTGGTAGGACTGCCAATGAGATAGCGCCCCAATGACTTTCATCACTGGCTAGCATTATCCAGTGGTTAAGCCACCGTGTCCACCCAAATGTAATGTAAGGCTTCAGCCCGGTGTGCCTTGACCCCCCAATTCCACTGCATCTAATTCTCCAGGTGGGATTCCAGAGACCGGAGTTAAGAGTTAAATGGAATGGTGCCTGCCCTGAGTACACTATGTCAGAAACATAGACACATCTTTACATCTTTACAGGGTGTCAGAATGTTTTGAATAACAATAGATTCACAGACTATGGCAGGTTCAGTGGTGTCAATTTGCCACATAATCCCTTTTCTCATTCATTTCTTCCAGACTTAATTGCTAGCATTAGCCCTCAAACCATGCATGACATGTCCCATGGTAATTATAACCATAAGCATATGTGTCCAGGTTGCAGAATGGTTGAAAGTGTTAAACACACAAGATCTCCTGGCAGGTTCAAAGAGGCCAGGGCGGCCAGAGTTGGGAAGTGAATAGGTGTGCAAAAGTACCTGTATCAATAGCAACAAACTGAGCCAAGCCGCAGAGAAGGGGAGAAACTACATGACTGCTGGCCATTGGCCATAGGGTCAGGCTGTAGGGTTAGAGTTGAGCTGAAGGAGTGCAGGGAAGGAAAATGAGTCGGGATGAATGAACAGCAGGACAGATGGACAGATGGCAATTTCAGTGGCTTTGGGGACTGAGTCAAAGTCAAGGCCTGGGACTGTTTGGAATCTTCTGCCTGTGTGTTCT
The DNA here is from genome assembly GCF_963924665.1 of Micromys minutus. Classification (NCBI taxonomy): domain Eukaryota; kingdom Metazoa; phylum Chordata; class Mammalia; order Rodentia; family Muridae; genus Micromys; species Micromys minutus. The sequence goes on from NC_137961.1 coordinate 5,106,608, forward strand.
CCATGAAAAGCCCAGGTGACTAGGTGACGGTGAGGATCATCGCCATGGTGATACTAGATGTCTTCTTCTTTATGAAGTCCAGATGAGGGTCTTCAGAGAGCCCATGCTCTCTTTTTTCTCATATGATTTTAATGTTTCATGTGCTGCTATCCACACCAATGACAGCGCCCTGCATAGGGTGGTATCTTTTCTATTGCCAGGAGTTTACCAGTCTGGGATATGTGGGGCACATGACAGATGGCACAGTCATCCTCCAGCCTCAAATGGAGTCAAAAGCTGCTTGTCAAACAGTCTCTCGGGGCAAGGCACAGGCTGAAAACCACCCTTTTACACAATATGGAGTAATAGAGCAGCATCTCAACAACGCTTCCCTGTCCAAACGCCTCAGGAGTCCGATTCTGTAATTAGAAGTTCCGGGAGAAGAACTTGATCGTGGAGACTGGAACATGCTCTTTGTATCTGAAGTCCCCAACATTGCCAATGTGCCCTTACATGCCAGCAGCCCCTACCCATCCTGTCAAATATAGGCATATGCCAAAGGCACAGAACTTCCCCAGGGAAGACAACGTCCCATTTGAAGTGAGTGGGCTCAGTGTTCCTCACCTGTGATACTGTCGTGCCCTCCATGGCAATCCTTCCCCAACTCTCCCCATACTATGACAACTATATAAACTTGCCAGGAAAAATATGAAGTGCAGAACAGCCCCAGCTCACTTCCCCCCAGTCAACCAAGGGTCCAGCCATCTGTCCTCCATTTTCCTTCCACCTCCAGTCACTTGATTTGAACATATAAACAAGTGCAGACACCAGCTGTCATACTATATATATATATATATATATATACACATATACATATATATATCCCCTACCATAAAACTTGGCAAAGAAAGACAGGCAGAACAGGACCAAACTGAATGTAGCTATAAAGCAGATAAGATCTCCCTTTGTGCCTTCCTGTCTCACATACTAGAATCCCCTTCCCATCCAAGCTGCCACACTCCTGCCAGGCCAGCCTCCCCGCAGGCTTAATTCTAGTAGTCAAAGGTTACTCATCTTTGGGATGAGGTTGGTTGTCTCCCCTGAGAAGCCCCTGAGTGTCGGAAATTCTCCTGATTAAAAAAAAAAAATCCTTGTAAAAGCTCTCCCTCTCAGAAATGAGATTAAATCTATCTCTCTATCTCTCTCTCTAACATACACATATGAACGTGCATACTCACACCCACAGGCGTGCACACACATGTACTCACACACAGAGACATATATACTGTTCATCTTCCCCCATTGCACTCAGTTTTAACAACTCACATTTAACCACTACTTAAATGAGAATGAAGCCTCATATTGCAACAATGAATAAAATATGATTTCTGCATTTAAGGAGAATATGCTTTTAGCTAGTGGGAACAATTTAGACTACATTCCATTTCAACCAAAAAAAGTAACTCAATTATCCAAGTGCTTTAGTAAAAAGATGTAGAAATGAGCATAAAGGCTATGGCTAGGAAAAAGCTGAGGACAATGGACGGATGGCTGAGTCTATCTACTGTGTGTATGTGTGTGTTTGTGTGTGTGTGTGTGTGTGAGTGTGTGTGTGTGTATGTGAGTGTGTGTGTATGTGTGTATGTGTGTGTGTGTGTGTGTATGTATGTGTGTGTGTGTGTGTGTGTGTGTGTGTGTGTCTCGGCTGTGACAAGCTGTCACTCTAATAAGTGAGTCTTTTCTCTCTATTTGACAGAAGAAAAGGTAAGCATCTTTCTGGGATTAACTTGGCACAAGGCAAGTCTAAGGAGGGTTTTGATGTATCCCTGGTGGAGGACATGCTTTGGGTCAGGGTCAGGAGTTCATGTGAGAGGCATAACTGACCTTGATTCTTAATTGACCCCTCACATTGTCCTTAGAAATCTAGGGTTTTGGCTGTTTGCTTTCTTGTTTTATTTTGAGATGGACTTCTAGAATACTATTCATCTAGATGGTTCGTACGGTGGGCAAAAGTACTTATAGCACAAGCCTGTTGATCTCATTTGGACTGTACAAACCTGGATTTGAAGTGTGTGTGTGTGTGTGTGTGTGTGTGTGTGTATAGTAGATCTGTGACCACAGCACTCATACAGCGAGCTGGAGGAGCTCAGCCGGAAGCTTAAAGCCCAGCCAGCCTGGGTAGAAAAAAACAAACAGGAGAGGCTGCTTCAACAAGGAAGGAGAGACCTGACTTTTCCCAAAAGGAAAGTTGTCCTCTGTCCTCTGCATGCTCTTTGAGCCATGAGTACATACACACACACACACACACACACACACACACACACATACACATACACACAAACTACTACTATTACTACTAATGATAATAATAATAAATTTAATTTTAAATGAAAATTGAGTTAGTCTTCACAACCCTGTCTTCTCAGAATTTTTTTTTTCAAAATGCCAAATATTCTTCTGAAAAAGAGACGATGTTAATTAAATATAACAGAATTTAAATATAATATTCTTGCTTATTTCTGGAGACAGAAAATTCCACTAATAGCAATACCATAAGAAAGCATGTGTCTAAGCTCCATAAGGAAAGGCCTCCTGAACAAACATAAGGATCTCTAAGTTCAGTCTCCAGAGCTCATGGAAAAAGTTGACCATGGTGGCTTGTGCGCATTGTCCCGGGACTCAGAGGGGACATATTTTGGGCTCTCTGGTCAGGCAATTAGAAACCCTTTTTCAAAAAGAACAAGATGAACAGCAGCCAAGGAAGAACATCCATTTTTGTAGGGCATATGGGACTTTGTTACCCGACAGACGTAGGAAGCGGTAAGGCTGAGTGAGCTCTGACAGTGCGAATCTCAGAGAAGCTCAGCAGGAATGGAACTGCTCACTATCCACTCCTGTATCTGCTGTGGAACAGGTAACCATGGCACCCAGCTGAGGACCATGGGCACTGGGTCACATAGCATAAACACTTGGAGTTCTCCATGCTAATGAGGCATCTAGATAGGCCTCCAGCATTCAGCCAATGAGCTTCTCTTCCTGGGCATCCCTTCCCACAAAGGTATTTAATCCCTGATGTATCCTGAATAGAGACTATGCATTCATATCTGCCATTAAATAAACCAGTACGAACAAGCAAGGATCATCTCTTCATTAAGGATCACCACAGGGAGGACCTTCATCCTAAGGAGCCCCACCTTCTCCTCCAGCCCCTATGTTCTTTCTGTGATCACTGGGAATCAGACCTGGTTCCCCTAAGCTAGCAGCACCCAGGTATGCAGGAGACTAGGAACCGCAGCGTTCACCCCAGTTCTCGCTGTTTCTCTTTATAGTCAGATGAAAGGAAACACAGTGGACCACCATTTCAGACATTATTCCGCCTCCCCTGGGAAGCTTGCTGTATGGACTCCACACTCCCCAGGGCCAAGGCAGGACACAGTATAACACAGGTTTCTGCTCTGACCTCCACATTCATGGGTACATACAAGCACACAAACCCTGACACACACAGGAGCCTTATACACACGGACACACGTATAAAGGATGTTCGGGTCTTAACTCAATAGATTATACCAGGTTTTAGATGAAAGAGAGCAGACATGTAGAAATAACACGCAAGTGCTATATTGTATGTAAAATGTATGAAGGGCATGCAATAAAAATATGATTTAGAAATCCCCCCCGAAATAATAGCCTTAACTCATTACATACTCGGACTAACCTGTTTGTTTGTTTTGGCACAATACCTGGAAACGTAACATGTCAATCGCATAAAACAAAGCATGGATGTTGCACATATCCTTGTAAATTCTGTAAATTGTTACACGTAGACATGCATTTTGGGAAACTGAGCCTAAACGCAGGAATGAGCCAGTGGTGCAGAGAATTAGGGCATGAAGAATAAGAACTGTTTTCCAAGAACACAGAACTAATGTCAGTCCTGTGGCTACTTAAGGAAAGACTTAACTAAAAGGTGTGTCACCCAATATTTTGGAATTAAAATTGACCTTTCAGCATCACTTTACATTGAGGTTAACAGTTGACACAGAAGTGTGAGGCCCTACACAATCCTCCCTGCGTCTGCAAAGTTTGATGCAGAGTATAACTTTCTTTAATACACACAAATTTCAAGTCTTTGCCAAAATGGATTTCTTCAAAAATGCATGCTAAATAGGATTATGTGCACTGGCAATCAAAAATGTCTGTGAGGAGCTCCAGGCAGCCCCCAGTTTAAAACCTGGTTGCTTTCCAAAAGTGAATTTGAGAGTTGGTTAAATGGGAGAAATCTTCCTGTGAAAATAAATGGCGGATATTTTCCTGAGAAGAAAGCAGGATTGTGATGTCTCTAAACCGCAGCTTCGACAGCAGTCTCCATTCTGGGTCCAGGAGGAAGAGCCTGCTTGGCTGGGCAGGAAGAAGGGAAAGCAGAGAGTCCCCTCTTTTTCTGCTGCCTTATCCCCATGAGAACACTCTGACAAGATGCCTCCTGTTCAGTGGCTCATGGAGATGGAACATTGCCTGTGACAGTCCTGGAGGTTGGGGGTCCAAGGGTAAAGTGCAGGCATACTCAGTGCACTAGGAAACTACAGACTCAGTCAGCCATCTGCTCCTGGGATTGTTTTTGTTTTCTTGCTGTGTAGCATAGGTGAGCCTTGAAGTCACCGTGTGTCCCAGACTGGCCTCAAACTCCATTCCCTCTTTCATTCTCCTGAGTGTTGTGTTGATAGGCATGCCACAGCCAACTGTGATAGGATACTGTTATGTATGTAGGTCTCATGATGTCATCTGAACTATGGATTTGTTCATCCTGCCTAGCTATGCATTTGTTCACACTGACCATTCCTGTTTACTTCCATAATATCCATGGCTTTATTCTCCTATTTGTTTTATAAAATATCCTGCAGTAGGTAAATATAGTGGGTTTGGGGGTTGTTATTGTTGTTGCTTGGGGTCCCTGATATATTTTGCCTAACACAATGTCCTCCATCTTCCTTTGGGTCACCACAGTTGCCAAACGTCTACCACACCTTACGATCCATCCGCCAGCAGATGTTTGGGCAGACTTCTTGTAGTGCCCTTTTGTCAGGTCCTAGGATGGACTTGAATATCTCTGTCACATACAGATCTCTTCTGGAAATGTACTCTGCAGAGGATTACTGGGTCACATGGTTGTTCCAGTTTTAGTGTTTGGAGGAACTTCCATATCACCCTCTATAAAAATTACATATCTTCACAACCTCATGCTTTACAAACTCATGCACAGGGTTTCTTACTTTTCCACACCCTGACACTTTTTTTGGTTTTGTATGTATGTATGTATGTATATGTTAGGGAAGGTATGTGCACAAGAGTGTAGATACCTACAGAGGTCAGAAGAGGACACTGGATCCCCTGGAGCTGGAGTTGCAGGTAGTTGTGAGCTGCTTAGTATGTGTACTGGGAACCGAACTGGGTCCTCTGAACGGGGAGATGTGCTTACAAACTTGATACTCACATTAGCTCCACCAACTGAAGTCTTAATATCCAGAGCCAGCAGGAGGAGAGGCAGCCTTGTAGAAGTGCATTTGCAGTCAGTTTGCCCTGCCTCTTGGCAATTTTCTTATTAGTCAGGATTATACCAGTTGGACTGCAGTTTCTCTAATTGTTGCTCCTTCTGGCTTTTTGTCAGATTAGATTGTCATTCACGTAAAAGAAAAATCAATAGATCTGGAGAGGTGGCTGAGCAGTTAAGAGCTCTGGTTTCTCTTTCAGAGGCCCTGAGTTTGATTCCTAGAACCTACATAGTGGCTCACAATCATCTATACCTCCAGTTTCAGGGATCCAGTAACCTCTGCTGCAGGCAACAGACACACATCTGGGACACATACTTACATGCAGACAAACATTCATACATAAAACGAATAACCTTTTTAAAAAGAAATAAGAAGCAATAGATTGGTCCAATGAGCACGCGTAGCCATAACAGCCCGGGTGTGTGTGCAGGTGGCTGAAGTCTTTGTTGCTGTTCACTTTTACTTCTGTGCCAGGTTGGCATCAGCTTTGAAATATCTGGACATCATATGACTTTTCGTTTTGTCTTCCCTTTAAGCTGTTCAGCATGATCTGGCTAAATACCCATCATCTCCTTTAACTGTGACCTGTTCTGTTTGAAGTGTCACGTGTCACTGTCCTGATCTAACTGTGAAGTCCTGTACACACCTGAGAGGATGCCATCCTCCTTCTGTGCTGCTGAGCTTGGGTCAGGAGGCAGCCGGCGAGGAGCTGGGCTGTGGCTGGAAGGCCCAGCTCAGCGTGAATCCTTGATGTTGCTGCTGGCTCAGCTGGGGTAATGACCCCATTCTCTTACCTGTGATCCTCTCACCTATCCCGTCTCCAGCACTGCAGACTCACAGAAGCCTACGGTCAGAGAGGGCCTTTTCCATTTACTAACTGCGTGATGTCTAGAGACTGACTTCCGCTGAAGTTTCCTTCCTCGAAAACAGATAACATATGCTCCATTATGAGTTCTGGAGACAAAATGAGGATTTGCAAAGATATCAAAATGTCCAACTCCTTGTCTGCCCCTTCAGTGCCACTGTCTGCACTTCCCCTTCCTTAGCTGAGCTCATAAATATTACTCCCAACCCTCCTTTTCATGTTGTTTTATCTTAATTTTATATATCCTTGCTAAGTATGATTTTCCTTCTCCCAAGATTACTTGTTTCTCTTATGATTCCATGTGTGTAATGGTTGAATTATAACGTGTCTAGAATCAAGTTACAAAAACAATAGTGACAACAAATTAATGGTCCGGTAGAGTAGAAGGACAGACATTCAGGATAATGTGTGTGTACACCCTCTTGGCAATAGCGAACATGCCAGTCTCACAAACATGTACATCATCTGTAGATTGATGTTAGGGTGATATATGGTTGGACAGTGGAGAGGTAGGCGGAGAAAAGGTAGGAAAATGGAAGAGGGGGTGGAGAAAGACGAAAAAGCAAGATGGAGCTCGAGAAGGATGAGCTGGATCCAGGTAGACTTAACTAGAATTAAATAGATATGAATATTTTAAGGATTTCTATAGGTCTTTAATCTCATATAGAAGGGCAGTTTGTATCTTTGTCCATTGGATGTAATCATAGTGTGTAGAGGGGTTGTGGATTGAGAACTTAAGATTTAAACCTACCATGAAAAGCATTTGGGCTTTGGAGTTATGTCTGTGCTGGGTGGTAGTGGAAAGGAACACAGTGGGGCAGCCATATCCACCCGGGACAGAAGCAGCAGGGCGGGCGGAGTGAACCGCCCGGGAAAGGAACCTCAGGGAGAGTGTGGCTTGGTGACTGCCTGATAGAGTTCGTGCGCCGGGCTCCACAGTAGAGCTGTATCCAGGGAGTGAGACCGGGGGGGGGGGGGGGGCTGATAAAACCTTAAGTCTTCCTTTTTAATATTTATTGCAACAATCATCCATAAACCAAAAGTTTCTATTTTTCAACAAGGATACAAATAGGGTCTTGGGACTTTGTGCGAGCATGAATAAGGTAGTTTAGGCTTTATCTTGTGACCTATCAAGAAACAAGGTGCATGGTTGGTAACATAGCTCAGAGGCAGACCACTTGCCTCGAAAGCACAAGGCACTGGGTTCAATCCCTAGAGTCACCAAAATGAAATAAGTGGAAACAATGCAGTGCTACCCAAGCCCATGTGTCCTTCAGCTAAGTAAAGCTAGGACAGATTCCCCCAGAATCCACTGCATTCCGTAGCATTCACTTACTTTAGATCCATCTATGGTTTGGGTATCCCAACGTGCCTAGGCTAGATGCTTCACCTTGTCCGCCATGAATGTGCCAGGGTTTAATGGCCAACAGAGTTTTACTCTACCAAAGCATTCACGAGCAATCTCTACTCACCAAAGCTTCTCTAGAGAAGTAAATGACAATCAACAGGTAATCCGGTATCAACATTAGTGTTTCTGTGAAAGAGACAGAGGGTAGCTGACCACTTCCTTACTACTCTCTTGATAACTAGTCCAGTCCTGTAGACCTAAGTTCTGCCTCCGAGAGCTCCTCCAACCCAGAACGATCCAGCTCAGTCTGTTGATGATCACAGTAATCCATCCACCTTTATGACCTAATTGTCTCTCAGCAAGCTCTGCCTCTAAAGGTTGTACCTCTTCTCAATTCCATCACTATAGAGACAAAGGATTTAGCATCTTTGTTCTTCATGTATCCCCTGCCACCCACAGCTCTGTACTTTTATTGTTCATTTTGTTTATTCTAATCTTTATCCTACCAACTCCATTCACATACATTTTTTAAAAGATTTATGTATATTATTATTTTATCCCTCCCTCCTCCCCCCCCCCCCCGTGTGTGTAGGAACCCATAAGGGTTAGAAGAGGACATCAAACCTCCTGGAACTGAAATTGTAGGCCCCATTCCCTCCTCCTCATTCTTTCCCTCTGCTGTTTCTTTCTGTAGCAAACCAGCAGAATTCCTTCTGTATCTCTAATTTGAAGCCTTGGCTCTAGTCCCTCATTTGTATTTTAATTAAGGTTTCTCTTCTTTCATTTCTTTTCTTTGCTTTTTCTTTTATTTTGCTCAGCCATGGTGTGGCAAGCCTATAATCTCAGACATGGGGAGAGTAAAGCAGGAAAATCATGAATTTGAGACCAATCTGGGATTCATATAGAAATTATCTGAAAGAGAAACTGAAGAGAAGACAAATAAAAAGAACGTTCTGAACACAATCAATGTCATGGTCTTCCTAAAAACAATCTTTTTGCTCCTGGAAACCTTTTAACCCTATGCTCTGTCCTGTTAAGAGGCCCTTCCTGTCTTTGAAACATGATGAAGTCACCCCAATGTTCTAAGTATAATACTATTCAAATTGTTTGCTCCCACAACCAAAATTAAACCAATTACCCACAACCTTTACTTTTTATTTTATAATTTAATAAAATTACAATTAAATTGCAGAAAGTTGGTAAGCTTGGGAACCAGACAGGCCTTTTAATTTTCTTGTAAATTTCTCTGTCCTTCTCTCTAAATAAAAACTGTATATATATATAATCTGTTATACAGTGTGATATTTAAGTATATGAATATATTAAGAATTGGTTACACTGATAACCATCAGCTTTGGCTTACACGCTTGCTTGTGCATGCAACTGCTAAGGATATTTAGGATATACTCAAAATAATTTTCATAATTAGTAACTAGTCCTCAGCACTATACCAGCTGAGGGTTGCAAAGATGAGCTTAGCCTTTCTCCTTTGAAGGTAGGAATAACATCCACAGCGTCCAGCTGATGCAAGCAGGGGGCTGCTGTTCCAGGCTTCTGTAAGTGTAAAGTAAGTTGTTTCCCAGAGATTGAGCTACCCAGTCCCCAGCCATGGCCTTTCACATTTGGATAGGATGCCGCCACTCCATGATCTACCTTCCGCAAAGGGAAGCTCTCAGGCAAAGCCACAGATATCTCCTACACCGTCAAAGGACTATCGTGGCCTTCTGGGAAGGGGAACACCGTACCACTAATGTCGTTACCATCAATGAGTGGCCACAGGGCCTACTGCCCCTGAAGCTTGTAGGCACACCTAGGCCATACAGCCACAAGGAACATACATTGGCACACCCATTCTAACTCACAAGCCCCATGAAGAAGGCATCCGAAAAGACCTCTGTGGTGAGAACCAAAGCCACCTGGTTCATACCACGGTGGACCTGACGGTGCCTTCATCCAGGATGCAGAACCAAAGCTTGAGGCCTACACACTGTACCGCCTCTTTCTTTCTAATTCAGTCAGCTGACACCAGCACGCCTTTCAGGGAAAAAAATAACGAGTCTATACTTGGTAATTTGTTAATGGCTAATTAATAAGACAAGTACCGCATTTTTCAATTTGTGCCCGTGGACACAGAAATGTGCTGGAAGTTAGAACAGTCAGAACTCTGAAGTGTAAAATATTGGAAATGTCAGATTTCATCAGCTCCCATTCAGTCTAGCGAGCCTACCTCATTTAATACCATTACGATAATCAAACAGTTTCACTGTGTTTCCCTGGGCTAAGCCACCAGCCTGGCTATCGAGCAAGCTCCCACAGACACTGAGACTCAAATACCACAATCTCAGGGGGCATTTTAAATTAGTATGTTTTCTTTCCTTCTAACACTTAGTTTAGGTCGAAGCTATTAAAATGATCATTTCCTGATCATCACCAGAATATCCTCTTCTGTATATACTATGATTATAAAGCCATGGGCCACAGAGCTGGTCAAAGGCAAGAGCAAAGCACTGGCTTATAATTAAGTACTGATTTTAAAGTCACTGTACCAGACTCGAGATAGAAATACTTTGCCCAACAAAAATGGAGCATCTCATAGTCAAGTTTGGGGCGTTAGCGAAGACTGCACAGCCTGTGCCTAAACCCTGTTGGGTTTGTAGACTGTATTCAATATGCATGCATTATTTTTGTCACTAGAGGGCAGGAAATTAAAGTACATTATTTCTAAAACCCTGAAAGGAACAATTGCTGTATTTAGAAAAATCATAATTGTTTCCTCAAAGTACAAAATAAATCAGTGACTGTGGCCCTAGTGAATAATTCATGAAAACTAATAAATGTGACAAATGACAAACCCAATTGGTTTTGTCTTATAATAATTTTTATAGGAAAGGTGTATGAATTTTTATTGGATGATAACCTTGCAAATGAGCATTTCTCCTAACACAGAGTGCATCTTTTGTTTAGTAGTTTCATTTGCTGTGGAGGAAAAAAAAATGCCTTCTTGCTATTTTTTTTTACTATGATTATTTATCATACCATAGGTTTCTTTTGTTTTACCCATTAATTTTTGTTTAAATTGGAACGATGGAGATCCTGTTGATTTCTCATTGCCCAGTGAAGTGATGTCCCGTAACAAATGCATCTATAAAAGGGTCCTGGATAAGTAAAGGTTTTATACACCTGAAATTTCTAGACTTACTAAGTGAACCAGAGAGAGCTCAGTACCTTCCTACACTGCTTGAATTCATAATACGATAGCAGTGTCAAAACCGTGCAAGAAGAATGATAACGTATAAACCATGTGGTCACAGAATTCAGTCAAATGACTCCAGACATTAGCTGATTATTAGTTAACTGAATAATGGCCTCAACTGAACCCATGCACAGTCCCTTACATGCAGAGGGACTTAGATGAAGATCAAGGGCGTGAAGGGACAGCTGTTTAGATTATCTAGGTGGATCTAATTTAACCACCTGCGCTCTGAGAACTTAGAAGAAGGCAGGAAATTAAAACGGAGGCTAGACAGAAGAAATGGAAGGAAGAGACAGAGACACCTGACTCACCCTGCTGTCCCTGAACACATGCGGGTGGCGCAGAGTTAACCAGTTGGACTGGCCCCTGGCTGACAACACAGCAAGCATGGACTACAGTCCTGTAGCCATGACGGACAGAATTCTGACAGGCGAATGAATAAGGAAACAGTTCTTCCCCTCAAAGAACAAAACACACGGGCACCTTGATTTTTGTCCAGTGACTCACCTCCAGAGCTACAAGATACAGGCCAAGTGTCCCCGACAGGAAGTTTGTGAGACCAGGGACGGTTCATATCTAACGTGTTTTCTCTTTCCTTTAGTTCTGAACATTTGCATAGACACAATGAGACCTCTCAGAGACAGGATTTAGCTCTAAACACAGCAGCACTGGGTTGTTTCGTGTTCAGTTAACCACGCAGTCCAAAAGTAGCCTCAGATACCATTTTAAACAGCTTATGTGTGAGGCAAGTTTCACAACATGGCCTTTTCTGCTTGTTGGTGTTAAAAATGTCAGTTTTGGAGCATTTTTTAAATCTTGGGGTTGTTTAACCTGTGATCCATGTGTGTTAACTCTTACTCTGTGGAAATTTGTTACAGCTAGAAATTTACAATATCTGGCCATTGTTAAGGGGCTTTCTTTACTCACCTGGTGGTCTTAGTTTTTGTATATTGCTCCTAGCTTCTGGAACATTGCTTCTCGGACATTACTCTCCCAATCATTACTTCTTATGAGCTCTTTTCAGTTTATCCACAACTCTGCTCATATAGCCCACAAAAATCACTGATTTAGAAGCAGAAGGGGCAGCAGTATGAACGTGTCTGATGTGGGAGAAGAATGTATTAAAGCATAAAACAAGGGACAGAGAACAATAAAGAGCCAGCCAGGATCAAAAGGGAAACAAATGCCATGTCAAGTCCCATCTTTACCTATAGGCAGCAGAGAACCCTTCACAGACTTTTGGGCAGAGCTAAGCACTAACTCCATTAAATAACTAACTGCTCGTAGGTAACCATGCTTGAAGTCACCAGAAAAGGGATGTTAGGAATACAAGGCACTGGGACATGTTTGTTGAAGTCCAGATAAGCTCTAAGGGCAGGGATAAACCAATAACAGGAAGGGTAGCTGGTTAAAGATGATCCACATAGAATCTAGATTGTGAAAATAACAGGAATCTGTAGTATGTTACACATGGGATTTTTAAAGATAGGAGGTTGGGTTATGACCAGCTCTCAGAGTCTTTAGATGATGGTGGTGCTTCTAACACCATTGGAAATACCCCAAACAGGGAGCTGTTCAGTGAGAGAGAAGGGAGTTTTGGTATATGCTATGGGACATGCTATCTAGTTCAGTTGATTGTTTGAGCCTGAAATCAGGGGCAATGTCTAAGTAGAAAATGTAAATATTGGAGTTGTTGGTATATGGTATGTGGAACAGGAAAATTGTAGAAGAAGAAGCAGCTCTCAGGAAGGTACAGAGAATGAAAGAAATCAAGGACTCCACATTAGACCCTCAGGTAAACCAGTTACGGTGTGGCTAAAAGGGGGAGCTGCAAAGGGACCAGACATAGAGAAGACCGTAAGATAGGAAGAGAATCAATAGAATGTAGTGGAAATATTAAAAAAAGAGAGATCCCAGAGTGGCCAGCAATAATGTAAACCTAAAACATTCCCTGACCGTCTCTACAGCTGTAGGTGGGCTTCTGCTATCAGAGGCACTGGCAGAGGTGAAGGAGGCTGAGGCAGGGAACAGAATTAATAAGGCACTCATGAGATAGGAGGAAAGGGCTGTCTCTCTCAGTAATGAAGCCTTGTTAACCTTGACATCTACGTGCTCTCCTACCAGGTCACGGGGCCTAGCAGGTAGTAAGTACCAGGTAGCTACAGAACAGAGAAAAACAGATGCACATGGTATAGGATCTTCCTGTAACAAACTTTCAGTTAAAGATTAAAAATTGTGATAGCTATTCTTGGTCGTCAGCTTGACTATATCTGTAATTAACAAAAACTCAAAAATTTTTAAATGGCACACTTGTGAGGGATTTTATTTTTATGCTTGTATGTGTGTATGCATGTACTTGATTTTGCTAAATTTGAAGTAGGAAGATCTACTTTTAATATAGATTTTTGGGGTGGGAAGACACATCTTTAACCCAGATCATTTGAGTTTGGAAAGCCTACCTCTAATCTGGGCCAGCCCCTCTGCTGGAAGCCTATCTAGGAACATGGACAAAGGAAACTTTTGCTCTTTGCCTGCTTTCTGTTTCCTTGCTAGCAAGTTCGTTATTTCACTGACATTAAAGCCTACTTCTTTGGAACTCTAGAATATACTGAAGACCAACTGAGACATCTAGCCCTGTAGACTGAAGAACTACTAAATTCTTGACCTTTGATTCATAGGCAGCCACTGTTGCATTCTAATAAATCTCCGTGTGTGTGTGTGTGTGTGTGTATGTGTGTGTGTGTGTGTGTGTGTGTGTGTGGTGTGTGTGGTATGTGTGTGTGTGGTATGTGTGTGTAATGTGTGTGTGTATGTGTGTGTGGTGTTTGTGTGTGTGGTGTGTCTGTGTGTAATGTGTGTGTGCCTGTGTGTAATGTGTGTGTGCCTGTGTGTAATGTATGTGTGTCTGTGTGTAATGTGTGTGTGTCTGTGTGGGTGTAATGTGTATGGGTGTGGTGTGTCTGTGTGTAATGTGTGTGTGTGTCTGTGTGTAATGTGTGTGTCTCTGTGTGTAATGTGTGTGTGTCTGTGTGTAATGTGTGTCTCTGTGTGTAATGTGTGTGTGTGCGGTGTGTGTGTGTCTGTGTGTAATGTGTGTGTGTGTGTGTGTGTGTGTGTGTGTGTGTGTGTGTGTGTGATTTTGATGGCTATTCTTTTTGATCAACCTGACTCTACCTGTAATTCATTAAAACCCCAAAATGGAACACACACACACACACACACACACACACATATCTTACTTTGACTTCATTGTCCTCTTCAGAAATCTTTATAATGAATTTCCCAAGAACTTTTAAAGAGTTTCTTAAACAAAATTTAAGCATGTGCAGGACCACAGGCAACTATGCTTGAAGTTGTGAGGAGAAAGAATCCATGGTAAAATAAAACCAAACAGTCTTGTCAATATACCAGGTAAACAATGATAGAAGACAAGGCAGCTGTTTGAGGAACAATCAGCAAGATAGCTCATGAAATTGGAAGAAATGTTACTCACTCTGATACCACCTTTCTGACAAAGAAACTGAAATGCAGAAGTAATATAAAATTTGACCAAGGTGTATTTAATTACCATGTGAAACTATGAAGAATGTTGGACTCAGTGGAGTATTAGTTTGGAGAAAATTTTTAATCTAGCAACATGAGTGCTCAGGCAAGAGATCACATCCCAAGACTTTGTGATCTGGATGGAATCCAGACACGCTCTTAATCCCAGGAGACAGAGGCAAGCAGATCTGAGTCCAAGGACAGCCTTGTATAGAACAAGTTTCAGGTAAAGAAAAGCTCAGGTCCAGGTGTGGTGGTAAACACCTTTAATCCCAGCTCTCGGGAGACAGAGACATGCAGATATCTGAGTTCCAGTCACTCTGTTTGTTTGAATCAGTGAGTTGAAAAACAGGGCAATGGAATTGAGTTCATGGCAGTTTGTGAAGTTCTTACAGGGACAGCTTTATAGATACATGTTGTAGAGAGAACAAGCTAAACACAGGTCAAAACAGAAGGAGCCAGAGAATGAGAAGGAGCCAGAGACTAGAACAGATTACTGGGGTTAGTTTGAGGCCAAGCAGAGCAATTCAGTGAGAAGCTGGGAGAAGTCAGATTGAATCAGTCATCTTGGAGAAGAGTTTTGGCCAGAACAGCTAAATTGAACCAGCCAGCCAGAGTGCAGAATGAACTAGAAAGAGTGAGTTTATTCAGCAGTAAGGCTCTGAGATGACAAGTGTATCAGGTCAATAAAAGCTACTTGTACAGTGGTTAACATCGACTGTCTACTTGACAGAATCTAGAATCGTTGGAAAGACAAGTCTCTGACATGCTCGTGAAGGATTATTTAGATTTGGCTAATTGAGGTGGGAGGAGTCACCCTAAATGTAGGTGGTATCCCAAACTGAATGAAAAGAAGAGAGTAACCAGAACAGAATTATTCCTCTTCTCTGCTTCCAACTGTGGATGCAGTGGGATTAGCCGCCTGCTCCTCCCACCACATCTTTCCTGCCACAGTGCATTGCAGGCCCTGGAACTGTACGTCAAAGTAATCTCTTCCTTGCTAAAGTTGCTTTTCCCCAGATGTCTGTTGCAGCAACAAGGTGAATAACTACCAGAGCCATGGTGAGGAACCGTGAAGCAGCTCTAGCATTCAGGGGAGAGAAAACGCAATGTCTTCTGGTAGAATTAGGAAAGTGTTCTTGAGTGTAGGCTGTGGTAAACAGGAGACACAAAGGACATAGGCACAAGGGACAAGGTTGTGGGAGGACAGTGACCTGAGGTTGAGAGGTGGAGTAGAACATAGAAGATCAGAAGGGCTAGGTGTGGAGTTACCTAGATGGATCAACAGCAACCAGGATGAGGGAGAAGCAAAAGAGAAGTGACTAGGATTTAGATGTTACTTAGCTATTTAAACACTCCCTTCCCTTGTTGTTTTAAGCCACCAAGTCTGCATAATCTTATAACCATTTCCTTGACCATATATGGAAGACTAGTTTAAACAATGCAGATTACTCTTAGAGTTCTCTTGGTCAGGAAGCCTAATATCAAGGAAGATAGGTATCCAACGAAGACCCAGTTTCTGGTTTATTTGAGGAAATCTTTTCATTGTATCTTTTCATGACAGAAGAGTCAAAGGAGTGTTATGCAGCGAGTTTTATTCTAGTGGCAAGTCAATTTTCATTCATAAAGACTGCACCCTCATGACGTAAACACTCCAGAAGACTTTACTTCCTAATATTACCACATAGGTTGGTGTGTTTCAATAAACAAGTGGCCTACTGTACACAAACATGCAGCTCATAGCAGCCACTGTATAATGAGGTCTAAGAAATGCATAAGTCAGGTATAAACCTTGGAAACAACAATGATCTTCCCATGGAGATGTCTGCCTACACGATGTTTCACTCACCACACTGGAATAAAGCCCATGTTTCTATGAGCACAGATATTTAAGGAGATCTTCTTGGTAAAGAGGTGATAACTTTGAGTGAAGGGAACTTATAGAGGGTGTCAAGGCACGGTGAAGGGCTAGCAACATCTGGGAGCCATTAACCCTTATGAGGCTTAAGAGAATAAGTGAAGTGAGGCTTTCTGGGGCCAGGGAGGACCAAGGCCTTGGCAGTGAAGATCAGACTGTACACACTCACTAATTATATTTCTGTGACAGTTGGAGACTTTAAGAACTATAATCTAAAGGACATTGTGTGGATAGATGATTGGACAATGGAGAGGCAGGCAGGGAAAAGGCTAGGTAAACAGAGTAGGAGAGATTGGAGGAGGAATGAAGATGGAGGCAGATATTTGTTTCTCTTGGTGCATCTCTTTTATAAATAAGGTTGTAATGAATGTTTTATAAGGGATGGAATTGTATAAGATCATTTGACTTATAAAGTTTAACAAATTGTATTATACCAATTGGATTAGAGTAGTTTGGTGTGTTCTTTGATATGACTACTCAATTGAGTTCAAAGGGTGTAGTGGAAGAAGTGTTGGGATGTGTGTGTCTAAGGCTTGGCAACAACCTGCCAAGGGGAAGTGAGTGAAAACAACACTTGGGCGGGCGGTCGTATCCACCTGGGACAGAAGCAACAGGGGTGGTGGAATGAACCATGCCTGAGTTCATAGAGGCAGCATGGGATGTCAAGTGGTGTGGGGACCACATGGTGTGTGTTCAGCTCCACACTATAATGGCAACCTCAGAGTGAGACCGTGGGGGCTGATAAAAAGATAAGCCATCCTTTTAATATTCACCGCCACAACATTGTTTATTTCCCTATCAGTTATAACATAACAAATACCCTGTTCTGGCTTCTAACAGTTGGACCAACCCCAAACATGGCTAATCTTTTGTAGAGATCACCTTTGAAATATTGTATGAGGTAACTCCCTGGCTTCACTCAAAGGCAGAAACTAAGGGGCCTCTTAGCAGCCCCCTGTTCAGCAAAGTCTCATTCACAAGGTGCACAGTGGAGATTAGAGCAATCTGGAGTAGGGAATGTACTTCCCAAATAGGCTCTGGAAAAAACACATATTCTCAGTCAGACCCTATGAGACAGTTCTCACTTATTTCTCATCCACACAGTCTAATATGAGGAGCAGTACAGTCTGCCGCTAAAGAAGAGCCAGGAATGCAGTGGTCCAGAAGAGGCTGGAGATTACTGAGGCCAGTAAGCAATTCCCACAGGCTGTGAGCTCCTAAAAGATATCCATGGAAAGTGAGAGAAAAGTTCCCACCAAGAAACACTTTAGCAAAAGACATCATATAGTGTGACTACATAATGGAAAAACTAACATATTATTATTTTTTGCTGCTACCCTTACAACTCTTGCTGAAACTCACAGAAAATAATGATCAC
The DNA here is from genome assembly GCF_963924665.1 of Micromys minutus. NCBI lineage: Eukaryota > Metazoa > Chordata > Mammalia > Rodentia > Muridae > Micromys > Micromys minutus. Next base: position 5,124,441 of record NC_137961.1, read on the forward strand.
AGATGAACAATTTTGCCAACTTTTTTATTTCTCCTCCAATGGCTCAAGATAGGTAATTACAGAAGCAAATGAAACCCTTCCAAGGATCTCAAGGCTTTGAAGGAGCTATCACCACCTACACAGTGGGTGGCAGGTCCTCTGGAGAGCATACTCCAGGAGCCATCTCTGAGTGAGGTGGTAACTGAGAGCTTCGGTTCTGACTTTGGCGCATACGGTGCCATAGCTTATCAACATTCAGTCTATAATTAAGGCCACAGTTTCCCAATAATAATAATGCCTAAATGTGCATAGAATTGGCTGCTTATTACCTTCTGGAATAGAACTGAAGATAGCCAAGCTGTGGTTTGGAGCAACTGAGGCTTTGCTAACTACAATGAGTAGACTCTAACTTATAATTGCCTCTCTCACCCATTCCCATCAGCACCCAAGATGCCAGCACTACATTCTTGGTCATAAGTTCCATACTTTGTATTGTATGACCCATAATCTTGACCTCAAGTAATTGGGACCAGGGATGGATATCCCAGTCTATGACTGCAAGATGAAAGGGCCAGGGTCCGAATCCACAGTCTGTAGTGGAGTTGTTCACCTCAGAATTCTGCAAAGACAGTCTGCATTAAAAGGTGTCAACCTAATGAGATGAAATCTCTCTCCCAAGAAGTTGGAGCAGAAGCAGACAGCAGGAGCGTCCAGGAGTAGGTACAAGCTGTGATAGAGGATGGTGAGTCAGTGGGAGGTGGTACCAGAGCTAGAGCGGCATGGGATGTTGTAATAAGGGCTGAAGCTGCAGAACCATGGAGAAATGAGAATAGAGAGCCAGGCGTCATCCCTGGCAGCTGAACACAGAGACGTCATTTTCAGGAAGGACATTCCTCTACAACAGAGGACTATCTTCAGCAAGCGCTTTATTCCAACTCGGCCAATCCTCCCCAGTGCCTGCGGTGTGTTAGCAACTCTGCTGAAACAAAATAGGACATGACTGGAAGGAAACTATTACAAATAACTTGAAACAAACAAACTGTTTGGTTTTAGCATCTGCTGAGCATAACATTATGATATTTATATCCGCACGAGTGCCTCAGAGCTCTTAGAGCCTATGCATGACCTCATGGACATGGGAGAACATGTGCTGTTAGTTAGCATTTGTTGTTTGGATAGATGCAGCCATGAGATGGTCTTTGGCTTGGAATTCTGGCTGTGTGGTTTTTCCCACCAGCGAATCAGCAAAAAGTATAAAGAGTAATCCCCGTGGATTCTGATTGCTGACATACACCTCATCATAAAGAGTAGCACGCAGTGTGGTCAGATCTCCCAACCCCTTGGAAGATATCGAATTGCTGTTTGCGCTGGCAGCAATTCCCACTCTGAAGAAGATGATCTGGTTGACTGGCCACAAAAGTAACAGTGAATTTGAGGAATTTCCAACAGTACAAGGTCTTGTTCTCATCCTGTAGATGTCCATGGCTATTCAATTGGTCATCTCAAGTTCATCCCCACAACAGGCAAACCTATGGCAGGTCCCACAGATGCCTTTCTAACATAGCTCAGACAGAACTTATACCCATATCTGGTCTCCCATGTTCATAATGGACCCAAAATTATTAATGCAGCTGGCCACTAATCCTCAAAAGTCTATTGAGATATTTTCAAATGTATCAAGCAGTGCATAAAATCCCCAGTGAAAATCAATTGTAATAACAGGATGGACATCTGGAAACCAGAAGGCAACTTATTAATTTACATAGACAACACCACCACCAGGTGGCAGATGTGCACATTGATCACAACCCCGTCTCCCAGTGAGAAAGGTACACGGAAAGCCATACATAGTCTAGGTGGCTGTCCAGCTCAAGTGGGTTAAAGAAAGGGGGCGGAGAGATGTGCTGGGGGCAGAGAGATGTGCTGGGGGCAGAGAGATGTGCTGGGGGCAGAGAGATGAGATGTGCTGGGGGCAGAGAGATGTGCTGGGGGCAGAGAGATGTGCTGGGGGCGGAGAGAAGTGCTGGGGGCAGAGAGAAGTGCTGGGGGCAGAGAGATGTGCTGGGGGCAGAGAGATGTGCTGGGGGCGGAGAGATGTGCTGGGGGCGGAGAGATGTGCTGGGGGCGGAGAGATGTGCTGGGGGCAGAGAGATGTGCTGGGGGCAGAGAGATGTGCTGGGGGCAGAGAGATGTGCTGGGGGCAGAGAGAAGTGCTGGGGGCAGAGAGAAGTGCTGGGGGCAGAGAGATGTGCTGGGGGCGAAGAGATGTGCTGGGGGCGGAGAGAAGTGCTGGGGGCAGAGAAAAGTGCTGGGGGCAGAGAGAAGTGCTGGGGGCAGAGAGATGTGCTGGGGGCAGAGAGATGTGCTGGGGGCAGAGAGATGTGCTGGGGGCAGAGAGATGTGCTGGGGGCAGATAGGTGGGTTTACTGAATTCCCTTTCTCATCTTGAGTTAACCCCCCACAGTGGTCACGCTCTGCCAGGCCCCCATGGCTCTATTACCCAGGTACGACTACCAGATCTGCTCTTTCCCGTCCCCTGTATTTGTAACAGAACCTGGAATTATTAATACCACTGTCCATCCACTCACTGAAAGTCTATGGAGAGGCATTCTCAAATGTATCAAGCACTACGTAAAATTCCCAATGAAAACGTAACAGTTTTATAATAATAAATCTACCCCACTACTTTAAGATCCTCTATATCTTGACTTGTTTATAGTTCTTGTCCTAACCAGGTATAATAAAATTAATTATTCTTTCCCTTACTAAATTAACCCACATTTTGGCATGGCCTCTTTGAGATTGTTTCTGGGTTGCTTTGGTTAGAGTTTGATAAATTTCCAGCTCTCTGTCACAACTTCTTCATCATTCCACTACAGAGCTGACAAAATCTATCATCTCTTCTACCCCTCAGCCCTTGAAAGGCCCTTTACAGTCTTGTTCAAGGATCAGCTGCTGTGCAGCACAGAATTACTAAGAAACAATAGGTTTTGTGTAGTCTGCAGAACGATCTATAATAACATATTTTCAAATTTGAGTGAGTTTATAAGCACATTGCAAGTCAAAGTTAAAATAAATAGAAATAGGTAGATGAGAGATGGATGGATGGATAGATAGATCGATAGATAGGTGATAGATTGATTGACTGATGATACATACATACATACATACATACATACATACATACATACATACATAAAATGCCAAACACTAAATCAGGTGCTTACAGCATCCAGCAGAAATTGAGATGTTGAGGCAGCCAGCTCGAGTTCTCAATTGACCTTTCTCTCCATAGCTGAACTTCCTATGGCTGAATATCTGGCCTCTCTCAGACTGTGGACACTTTTACATCATGAAATAAATAACAGTACCATCCATTGGAAATAGTTTACTGTCTGGCTTCTCTCTAGTGCCCAGTCTTTCTACTTGGGGGCTACTTTATCTTCTCCCTGTTACAGCATGAGGGGGCAGCTCACAGACAGATAAGGTTCACTGGAGAGTCCTTTGAGATAAGCAGGCTTGGTTCTGAAGGGCAGTGGGTGAGGAGCACAACCCCAGTTCCAGAACTAGATAGATTCTCAGTGAGCTCCAGCAGCACGTTATATATTTACTATTATAATGTACGTTACACGAAACAATGTAGCAAGGAAAGCCTGCACAGTGAAGTGCCTTCACCTTAGCTTCCATAATGTTTCTTACACACTCCTCATACACAGGCTCCCAGCTAGAGCCCTACTTACTATTTTCTCCAATGTCTGGTGCCAGAGATCTGCTTTGCAATTCAATTGGATTTCCCAAGAGACTCTAGGCAAATCACCTAACCCTCTGGACTTCAGTTTCCTTCTGTGTAAAATATGTAAAGTAGCAGCCATACCTCTGGAGGCTGCTGTGAATGAGGTAATCAAAGAATGCATGCAAAAGTGGTATGTATTAGCAAATAGGGCACTGGGAAATAGAGACACCTAGATAACTGGCAGAACATTTGTCACACCTAAATTCAACTCTTGTTAATTAACGTTCTCTGCAACATTCTTCTAGGTCAGAAGCATCAGGATCTTATCAACAGTCTATCCTATAAATTACTCTATTATAAATATTAAAATAAAAATGGGGTTAGGGAGTTATCTCACTCAATAAAGTAATTACCTTGAAACATGAAGACCTGAAGTCAAGCCTCAGAACTTACATTTTGAACAACACGCATGATTGCACGTGCTGTAACCACAATTAGGGAGACAAAACAGGTAGATTCCTGGAGCTCACTAGCCCACCAATCTAGTCTATTTGGCCAGTTCCAGGTCAGCAGGAGAGTACTTGGGGAATAGATCCTGAGTTATATACATATATATATATATATATATATATATATATATATATATATATATATATTAAATACACACACACACACACATGCAACTGCCCATACATGAGCATGAAGACAAGTATGAAGTCACAAATATATGTTTGTAATATGTGTGTGTGTGCAATTTGTATATGTACAATATGTATATATCTACAATTTATTATTAAAACATAACGTCTTAAAAATATCATTGGTTCTCTTAGGATACTTTATCTCAGAAAACCCTGTATGTAATTAGCCTTCAGCTTTCAAACTCCCTGTTATAAACTTTGGAAACCAAATTCCTCATCCTTTGGGGTTGCTGAGCAGAAGCTGGAGAAAGTCTTGTCACGATTCCTGGAAGCATTTGGTCTGCATGTCCTGCATTTGAGAAAGCCAACAGCTCACACTCTTGCTTTAATCAAGAGTTCTGGAACAATCTTCCTATGATCCCTCCAAGTAACTGGTGGTAGACTTTTCCCTCTTGGTTGTCCATTATTGTTGTCTGCTGGGGTCTCCTGTGGGTCATAAGCATCAGCCACACCTGAAATGATAAATGGTTCATCATAACTTCTTCTCATAAGACTGCTGAGTGTACAGCATGTAAGCACATATCCAAGGCTGAAGTCCCATCTTGATCATCCTGGAAGGTCTCACTCCCTTCCCAGACCATCGGTTTCCCACAAGGTACAGAGGTTTTCTCCTTTTCCCATTGCCCAAAGCATCAGGGAAGAGTTGTAGTTATCCTTCAGACTCATGAGAATCTTGACATGGTCTTCATCACTGTCTTAGACTCAATGAAGAGAAGAAGTTAACAGGAAACCTTTCTGGCTGCCACACGAGATTCCCAGAAAGTTCACATTCTCTAGATGTGTTTAAGAGTCAAATGGTTTGTTTCCATGAAAATTTCAATAGTGTGTCTTCTGCAAGAATGGGGAGAAGGAGAAAGAGGAAGAGGATGAGGAAGAAGAGGAAGAGGAGGAGAAAGACCACCTTAGCAGTCTTGTTAATAAAATTAGTTCAACAGGCAGAGATGATAATGCCTTTAGAGTCAGATTCCAGGGAGGCCTGGGATTTCACATACAAGATTTAGAGACACACAGCAGTTATTTATGAAACTGTAAAAAGGGGCAATTTACACATCTCAGTTTCTTTTGAGAAATTGTGCCAGGTACACATTTTATATTTTCACCTACTACACAGATTTCTTAAAATATGAGAACTAGTTTAACACCAGTGATATATACTAACAATGCAAATCACTCATATCACAGGAAGATTTCAAATGTTAGCTGAAATGAAGTTTATGCATTTATGTATATATACATATATACATATATACAAATATACATTATTCATGTAATATAAATACACATACACATATATATACATAATTTATAGAGAAAACTGAACTTTATTAATGTTCAGTTAAATCTGGTAGTTGTATCATGAAACAAGGCAACTTTTTACTACTTAATAGGAATCGATTTCTTCCTTCAAACAGTCATCAGGTCAGGGCTGCCGGTATGGCTCAGTGGAGGAACGTAAAACCATCTAGTTTTTCTAAAAGTTTCTGCCTTGATTGTAGACAAGAATAATCTTTCAACTCTGCTGGAAAGTGATGACTTAATTGTTAAATTGGAATACAAACTCAAAGTCAAAGGGAAGGTTAGAAGATGCCTGGTCACAAAAAGCCTTATCAAATTTTCAGACTTATCTTAATACAAAAGTAATGCACTGGTTTAGTCAGGGTGCATCTAGGTTGCTAGTGAAATATATGTATACACACATATATATGTATTTATACACACATATATACACATATGTATATGCGTGTGTGCATGTGTGTGTACATCTTTTTTAAGATTTATTATATATAAGTACACTGTATCTGTCTTCAGACACACCAGAAGAGGTCATCAGATCTCATTGCAGATGGTTGCTGGAATTTGAGCTCAGGACCTCTGGGAGAGCAGTCAGTGCTCTTAATCACTGAGCCATCTCTCCAGCCCATATATGGACATCTTAAGAGGTAGACTTACACAAGCAAATGCTCACTAAGAGGAAAGAATGAGCCAGCAGTTAGGGGTAGAGTGGAGACACCACGGCAAGGCATTTTTAGTGTCTTTTTAAAGGGTATATCTATGTACTTAATGGAATTCTGTCTGAGACACTTAAATAATGTTAGGTGCAAATAAAAATGTACTGAGAAAAAAGTCCTTGTGGTTTTGCACCTGAGCTTGTCTTTCATTGAATTCAATGATATAAAAGGAAGAACAAAATTCATCAGGTGTATTGAACAACAAACAAAAGTTGATAGATTTTTGCTTTCTTCCCAAAAGACTGAGAGGAAATTGGGTTTAAATTAGCTCAGATAAAAAGAAACAGAAATTTTATGTTGGCCCAAACGGCAAGCTCAAATTTTTTTTTACCTGATCTTTATCATGGCCCAGAGCAGATGCTATACACACCATGCTGTTTGGTTATAAGACCGTGGTTGGCCAAGTGAGTACTGCTCCCAAGTACTAGTGCAACCTCTTGCTTTCAATATTCCATCTCTAACACTCTGTGAGAGCCTCTTCCTCCCTCTCATGTACAGCTTTGTGATGACATCAGACCCATCTCTATGAATTGATTTGTGTTCTCCTCCCAAACTCATATGATAAAGCCTTAATTCTCAGCATAAAGGCATTCAGAACTGGGCCTTTGGGAAGCAATTCAGTCTTTAGGGTGGAGTCCTTGTGGGTAGAATAAGTGTCCTTCTATGAAAACATGGTTTTCTGTATAGCTTGGCCTATCAAGATACAATTAGAAAGTGACCATACACGAGTAAGAATGCTTCAGTAGGGTATCAGCATTGTCAGCGCCTCGCTCTCAGATTTTCCAGCGTGCATCATTACGAGAATACAATTACTTTAAGCTATGGCATTCTGCGATGCCAGTCCAAATTCCTTAAGAAACCCATCAGGATATTCCAGGTTGATGTTTTGTTTTGTTTTGTTGTTGTTGTTGTTGTTGTTGTTTTGTTTGTTTGTTTGTTTGTTTTCATCTCAAAATCTTTAGCTTCTGCGATCCTGAGACTGTGTGAGGTAACATTCTCTTTTCTGGGACTTCAGACATATACATGTATCCTGGTAAGAGGGGAAGTTATAAACAAAGTCACCGTGGTGATTGGGAGCTTGGTTGCATGCATCTTTATATGAAAGAGAATTCTAGATTTTATTTTTTTTTACCATGATCTAATTAAGCTATACAGAAAAACAACATAATTAAACTTGCCTATGTAAAAGACTGCACTAACCTCTGTGAAGAGGAGGTTAAAGATGAGTATGGTGGGTATGAAGTTCTAGAATAATGAGAAGGCATGTGTAGCATCTAAGGGAGAGATGCGGGAAACATACCATATTGGTGCCTGGAAGATCAGGAGTTGGATTCTGCACATATGTTAAAGAGAATGCTGCCAACACAATTTCCTGATTCACTGCGCTCACAGTAAAGGGGGTCAATTATAATCCCTTTGGCATCTGAGTGGCTATAAGGATACAGTTGCCACCAACCTAAATGAAGCCTTTTAAGAAATGGGTTTGAAGGACCGAGCTGGGCTAGAACGGTGCCTTCAACTCTGCATGTGTTCATTTTATCATGACTAATAAACATCCAAATAGCCACACTGAGCAAGAGAGTGGATTTAAGAAGTTGAAATACAGGGGGAATTCTGACCTAGAAATATAAATAAAACAGTACAAGGCTGGTCAGCATTTTGATATTTTTTAGCATAGAGTCTGGGTGGGAATCAAGGGGATAAATGAAAGGCAAATAAGAGGTGATCAGGAGCTAAATTCTGGCAAATTCATGTTAAAGGGAGAACAGAGGGAGATGAATAAAAGGGGAAGGGATAAAATACATACATACATATATACATACATATATACATACATACATACATAATACATATAAACATGCAGTTGGTTGAAAGAGAAATGGGAAAAAGTACATCAAGGAAGATGAGTTGTTATCAGAGGCAAAGTATCACAGCTCTGTCCCAGGTCAAAGCCAATGAGCAACACAAGACAATACATGCATAGTCACAGCATTACAAAACCTAGTTCTCTCCATTTGCTAAAAACCAATGGCCTATTTCCAGCTTCTATCTTGTTTGAAATCTCAGTAGGGTAGACTTCAGTAGACCTCTCCAACCATATATGATTCTGGCATTCTGTTACTGAATAATTATGGTTTGGGTAATTATTAGAAAATTGTATACATAGAAGTGAGAAAATCTTCTCTAAACCCTGGAAGAGTCACTCTAAAACCCTGTAGAGGGGTCTCAGAAATGACAGAAAGCAAGAAAACCAAATGACATCAAGCTGAACTTAAGAAAGTCAGAGATAAAAAAGAGAAGCAGAGGGTAAGGGCACATGGGACGCACATTAGGCCAGATACCAATCAGATGAGTGGAAATAGAGGAGCTGTGTCCAAAATGACTAGCAAATATCTAAGTGAGCAAAGAGCTGGGAGTTTTGTTACTGGAAACCATTTTCAAGAAATCAGATTTCTCAGTCCCACATTCGTAGATTCAGATTCTGGCCGTCTGAGGTAAGGATTTGGTATTTGTGGCAAATAGTCCAAATTAATCTTTTCCAGACATCTGTGTTGTAACCTGCTTTGAGCAATGCTGATCTAAGCATTTATTGAGCCTCGGGGAGAATCCGTGGTTCTCATTCTCTTGAGAAATGTTTTGTGACTTCCCACAGTATACCACATATTATGCTGGTAAAGATGCAGAAAGGAACAGAGAGTTGGACAATTGCCTATGCTGTCAACAAGAGCAGGGGACAGATACCCAAACTCATCATCACTCATTCTGACAGGGCTTTGAGCAAAAACAGAGCCCTGTGAGAACACAGAAAAATGGAGCTGGCTCACTGCAGAAAATAGAGTAACATCTCACACAGCAGCAATACCTGGACTTAGACCAGGAGGCTGATAAACTGTCTGCATGTAAGTCAGCAAAGAGGGTAAAGACCAGAAGTGGAAGAAACAAGGAAGCCCTCTCAGAAGCCAACATGAAGTCAAACATCATAGAGGGTAACAAGAGTGAAGAGACGGAGTTAGAAACCTTCAGATAATGTATAAAAGGATGACCATATCATTTTCAACCACAGGCATGTCCACTCAAGAGGAGACTGGAAGGTGACTTGCAGAAGGAGAGAAGGGTTTATTTTGGCTCACAGTTTGAGGAGACATAGTCTACCCCAGCAGGAATGCTGTGTTGGTGGGAGTAAAGTGGCTCACAGTACTGTATCCACAGTTAGGAAGCAGAGGGCAAATGCTGGGGCTCCCCTCCTTCTTCACTTTTATTCAGTCCAAGATAGAGTGATAGAGTCATGTCTTCCTGTCTCAAATGAAACTTCTCTGGAAACCTCAGAGCATAACTGAAGCTGTATCTCCCTGGTGATTATGAATCCAGCCAAGTTGACAATCAAAATGAACCATTTTAGCTGTAGGGTATGCAATTGGAAAACTGTATGTATGCTCTAATTGCAAACTCTTTATCTGAGGGCTACTCCTACAAGTCTACTTGAATGAACTTCCTCATTTGGTATCAAAATGGGTACTCATTTATTTTTGCCCAAACACTTCTGAAAAGAAACAACAAAGAAGCATTCCTAATATAAAATACAGACTGTTGATTGATAGGGTATCCCAGAATGCACAGACTCTGGGAAAAGCCAGTGACGTCAACCATGAATCCCAGCAGTACTACACGGAACAGTTTCTAAGCAGTTCTGAAAATTGTCCCTACCAACACTTCAAACCAAGGGGAAACTTCATATTACAGATTGATTTTGGTTCTTCTGTAGTTAATAGAAGAACCAGCCCAGAAATCTTACAGACGTGAGTTTAATGTCACAATGTATGTTCAGCCAATTCAACAGAGAAGGCTGACTCAGATAACAGGATCTCTATTAGGCCTTATTTGGAATAGCTGTTGAAATTCTGATTGGATATTCGATGCTTTCATTTAATTCAGGAAAGCACTTAGAGCGCCTGGAGGAACCCTGGATTGATTTTCAGCTCGGAAATCCCATATCTACAGAGGAACTCAGAAACAGCTCAATAAATTCACCAGCATATGTTCTGCTCTAGCAAGCAGCTAACATGAAGATAGAAACAAGAGTTTGCTTATGATGGAAATGAAGGAAAAATGTAGACCCAATTCGGGTGATTCCATGTGGGATACCTGGGATAAGTCAGGATAATTCTAAGATTAGAAGAATGTGGACAAAAGCTGAGAATTTGGGTGACATCTGTAAACTACCAGGAATAGAAATGACTCTCCCTACCTCAATAGTCAAGTGTAAACGGCTCCTCTTTGAGGAGTGGGCCTCTGAGGGAATTTCTTTGTCACCATTTTGACTAAATCTCAATCCTTTTTAGGTATTATATTGGTAACCATAGCTGTTGTGAGCTGATGTGAGCACAGCTGTGTGATGTCCTGAGGTCAGAATATCACAGCTCTCCTTTTCATTTTCCCATCATCTCTTATATTCTGTCCACCCTGTTTCCCACAGATCCCTAAGTATCGTATGCCAGGAGGTTGATGTAGATGATTCATCCACAGCAGAACACTGAGAATTATTTACACTCAGCACTTTGACTAGATATGAGTCTCTGAATTAACTACTACCCAATATATCCATAACATATCAACAACATATAAAACATAGCTAATGCTGTCCTAAAGATCACAATTAAGGAGACTTGGAGAGTCTGCATTTCTATAAAACTTTATTCATGTATCTGAGACACATCATCAACTAGAAACCACTGATCTAAAATATTATGGATTTAAATTAAGTGTATGTCCAAAAAGCTTCTAAATAATAAATGGAATTTATAACTTTTAGAATTTAACACTGCCTAATTTGCTTCAACTACCTGTTTAAAAATCCATGTTGAAATTTAAGTGCCATAGCAATGACACTAAGAAATGAAGAGGCCATGAGGATCCTGTCCTCGTGAATTATTTATTGTCACTATGACAGGAACGGATAAGTCATCTTGGGAGTGGGCTGCTGATCAAAGGATGGAATTCGGCCACATTTTGTGGCTCCAGTGTCCTCTTGTTCTTTTGCTTTCTGCAGTGAGCAACAGAATTGGAGCCTTCACAGAGGCTGGTGAGGTGCACATAGACTTTGGAGCCATATACCAAGTAAGCCTCTGCCACTTAGAAATTACCTAGTCTCTGCTATTGTTATAGCAACAATAGATGAACTGTCCCATTATTAATACCCAGCATTATCGGGCAAGACATTACTGAGACTCTGATGAAGGAAAATATGCCATGAACCCAGGGACATTGAAAATCTCCCAGAACTTCCCATCCAGGCAGCACTGACTGTATTATTTATGCGAACAATATTTTGCTCACAATATTCTTACTTGGGAAGAGGTGCAGCTATCAATTTGACAACTCTTACAACATATCAACAAAAATATAGATTTTTTTTAAAAAACTGATTACTTCTGGTGTTTGGTAAAAGCATGTATCTTTGTGATTTTGTAAGAGTCCTCTTGGAAATCATAAATATGGTTTATCAGCAAATAAGTTAATTTTAATGCAAACTTATCTTAAGCTAAGTTCTTTAGAGATGAATCTCTAATATAGATAAGACAAATTATACACATATGTATATTTCATATATATGCTTGTATGCTTGTGAATACATATGCTTTTTCATGTGTGAATATGCATTTCAGTATATATATTTAAACTATTACCTGAGATCACTTTATATGTAACTAAGACACAGTATTTCTTATCTAATTAAAGCAATAAGATTTCAAAAGTAAGCAGAAAAGGGAACATAATTGTTAAAATGTTAGTTCTTGTAGAAATGAGGATTTTATTGTTCTTTGTTGTTGCTTTACTAAGATGATGTAATGAAGTCAGTATAAAGCACAGAAAGCTGCTGATAAGACACAGAATCCTCATGTAAGCAGGTGAGTAGAACCCTTCCTGTTGGCAGCTAGAGCATCCTGCAGGATAATCAAGGAAGCAAGCCCATGTTCACTAGCCTTTGCTAACCTTCCCATGCTCTGTAGCTCTTCAAACACAAGGATTACAAACCAGGGCAGATAAAATTTGCATCCAAAGTTTTGCCTCTAATGCTTTAATATTCTGAAACAAACTTGCACATTGAATCTCACAAGGTCTCAGGAGCTAACTTCACAAGTATATCACTATAGCATACAGAACTGTGCCTCCTCTACCTGCTATGCTGGGGTGGTGTGACTGTAAGCTTCTGCTACCTTCAATCATAGCAATACAACAGACCACCATTCTTCCAGTTCAGTTTCCAATGTGGTCAGTGGTTAAAATTCACATAAAAATAAATAAAACCCTTAAATTGTAAGAGAGTGGGCAGAACTCAAGATAAGGAAGAATGGTGAGGGGACAAAGAAGAAAAAGGACCATTGTTTTAGAAGAAAGCTTTTTTTTTTCCTCCTAAATTCTACTTCTGAGAAGCGGGAGCACAGGGCTGATGATTTTGCTTAGTTGGTACAGTCCATACTTAAGACGCATGAGGCCTTTGTTCAATCGCCAACACCACATTAACTAGATATGGCAAAACGCAGCTGTCCTCCCTGCCCTTGGGAGGGAGAAGCAGGAGGACCAAGAGTTCAGGATCCTCATCCACATAGGGACTTGGGAACCAGTCTGGGTTATATGAGACACTAACTTAAAAAGAAAAATAAACAACAACAAGACAGAAACACAAGTAGCAATTTTGTCCCATTGATATTGTTCCCATTAAAGTCTCATTATCATTATAAATTGTGAATTTTAACTTAGCAAACTTACTGCTCATACCTGACTTCTGTTACAGAGAAGGCTTGAGAGGGAGCGCAGAGAGCAGCCCACCACACGTGAGCATTAGACTGGCAGGCAGAAGTCATGAGTGAGCACAGCACAGAGTTCAGCAGCCATTACATGCTTGGTAGCTTTAAAGGGTTTCTAAGAGGAGGAAAAAAATAAGCAAGGATATAGCCACTCTACAGAACATATAAAGCCAAAGTATAAGCATGCAATGAAAATAGAGGTACAATGATTAGCTTACATTCTATACTTTTAGTAAATACACAGGGTTGTGCAACCGTTGCCATAATTCCAGAGCATTTCTGGAATTAGGAAGAAGTCTACTAGTCATCATCCAATCTTCTTCTTCCCTGTCTCTCAGTAGCTGCTCTCAACATGTCTTCTATTGTGCTCTAAATAGTTCACAGAAATAGAAATTCATATTATATGACTTTTAGGTCTGTTGTGTCTGTTTCTTTTTCCCTAGTTTTTCTCTAGTCTGTCTTGCAGTAGGTACTACTGCTTTGTTTCTATTCATGACCAGATAGTGTCCCATTGTATGGATGTACCATGCTTTGTCAATCCATCCATGACTGGTTAGTGAACACTGACAGGTTGCTCCATTTTGACTCTTATGCATAATGCCACTGTGAACATTTGGAAGAGCTGAGGTGATTATAGACTTTCAGTACTATTGGTGGAGACCAAACATGGGATTTCTGGATGTGTCACCTTTCTAATAGAGCCATTTTCCTTTACAGTTCCATTACTTCATGAGCATGGCACTCATCTGGGGGAATGGTTTCATGTTATTTCTGCATTACTTTCTACCCCTTGCTGTACCCCTCACTGTGCATGTGGAATGATATCCCATTGTGTGTGCCATTGCTGTGTATGGAATGTATATCCCATTGTGGGCGCCATCACTGTGTATGGAATGATATCCCATTGTGGGTGCCATCACTGTGTATGGAATGATATCCCATTGTGAGCACCATTGCTGTGTGTGGAATGATATGGTGGGCCTATTTGTCATTCTTTCATGACTGTGTTGACATACTTTATACTGTCTTTGCAGAAATTCCTTTCCATGATTTTGTCTATTTCTAATTCAGCTATTCATCTTTTGAACTCCTTAAGAGATTTTAGAAGTTGTCTTGAGGCTGATACATTGTATACATTATTACATACATAGATTGATTCCTGTCAAAATATATACTTGTCAGAATAACATTTTATTTAGCTGTACACATAGTTACATTTTCAAACTCAATCAGCACAACTGTGTAAGTTAGGGAAAGTATGCTCAAATAAAATTTAATATGTTCTAATGTAATTTTAAACATTGATCTATAATTTTTATCATGCTAAAAATAATTAACAAAGTTTTGTTTACAAAATTATTTACTTTGCAATATGAATTGGATTGTTAAAATACTTGTAAGTTTGGTGTTGATCACATGCCAAAGAGGCAGAGGCAGGTGTATTTCTGTGAATTCAAGGCCACAATGAATTATAAGGCAGTCAGGGCTATGTAAGGAGACCCAGTATCCAAAACCAATAAAGCAAAACAAAAAGTAAATAAATAATTTTAAATTTGGTTTTCTGTAAAAGAACTCTTAAAAATTGTAAAAAGCATTATTGGTTTAAGGTTTTTTGAAACTTTAGAGATACTCAATATATTTATTTTTCTCCTAAGATAATATTTCTTTGAAAGAAGTATGTCAAATATTACCTATTAGTATTTCTGGGGGTTGGTAGAAAAAAGTACTACACACTCACACAATGGAATTTATGGACCTCGCTAGACAATAGATGCATAGTTTTCAATACATGCATATGGTGTAGTTTCAAATTACAAATATAAAATAACTACAAGATATTCAGTAGTGCTCATATGAAAGAGCTGTTCCTTGTTGGCAGAACTTGAAGTGATTTGAACTGGAAATGGCTAAATAGAGAAATGCCAGAGACAATGTCCATCTGTCACTGGCAAAAACACTCTCCATACAGCAAAGTCATGGACAGGACATCAAATGAGAGATAAAAGTCATAGTCACTATCAGTGGGTAACATTATTGTCTACATCCTATTCAAAGAAAATCTTTAAATTAATTAAATTTCATCAAGTTTAAGGGAACACAGAGAGATTTTCAATTCAAATATCCCTTGGCACCAAAAAAAGATTTTGAAAACTCCCATTCACAAAGCACATGCCCTATAAGACAAGCATAGAAGCTGGGCTGGATACTGCTTGGTGAACGTCTATCTTATTTGAACATGTTTTGACCATTTGTGCCCCTGTCATAGGCAGAATCTCAGCCACTGTGTGGCAGAGACTCTGTTACACACAATAAACCGCCTTCGGCTTTCACTGGGTCAATAAGCAGTTAGGTTGCAGTGCGTGTCAAAAACTCTGAGTGTCTCGGTTGCCTTCTCAGACCAAATTCAGTTTAGCAGCACAGATAAAAAAATATGCAAGAGAAATTAGTGGAGAGTGAAATTTTAATTAGAAGTTTCAAATGGTAGGTAAAAATCTTCATGCTCCTTGATCCTAGATCCAACTTGTAAACCAAGAAAAAGGCTTGCCTGGGTTTAGGGGGGTTGACTGTGGGAACATATGATCTAGTGATGATATTTATCTGTTAGAGCTGGCTCATCTCAGTGAACCTTGCCATGTAATTATTAAAAATAGAGGCTATCATGTAAACACAAAGTGAACAGGTAGCAAGGATTTTATGTAACTATTAATTAAATGAGTCATCTGGGAAAAAATAACATTGCCAGTTTGAAGGACAAATCAAAGAACTACAAATATCTTTACGGAGTTAGTGGAATTATTTTACAGATGGGGAAATGGCATTTTTCATCAGGCAGGGAGAAGGTTATTCTTCTACCAATTAGAAGTTACTTAGATTTCTATAAAAATAAGAAAGAAGTTGGAGAGATGCTCAATTTTGTAAGCACTTGCTGCTCTGGGCCATAGTTTATTCTCTAGCACCTATATGGTAGTTCACAACCATCTGTAACAGCTGCAGGGGATCTGATGCCTCTTTTTAGCCTCTACTAGCATCAGGCACACACATGTCACACAGGCACACATACAGGGAAAGCACTCATACACATAAATATTAAGAAGATAAAAATCACTTATCCTGTTTTTATAGGACTGAAAATTTATTTAGAGACAAAATTTTATGTTATAAAGTTCAGAAATCCTATACACTCCAACATTTTACTGAGAGGAAGTCTAGCAATCATTTTTGTCCATTTCAGCATCTTAAATGTCTCTCCGTAAGACCACAGAGAGGGCTGAGGATAGTTGCTCGGTGCTTGAATGCTTGCCTAATGTCCAGAACCCTGTTTCATCCTCAGGAGCCCCTGCAAAACCTCACAAGCTAATGAATGAATAGGACAAGGGTTTTCTTTTGTTTTTGAGCAGGAAGATTTGGTAAATTTCTTCTCCACTGTTGTTAGAAATATTTGGCCCTTGGACAAAAGAGATCAATACATTATCTGAAGTCATTGTGTGGCTCCATTAACATTTTCTCAGCTTTGAGGTTGTTAAGCGGGTCCTCTTAGGAGCATTTTTCATGTCCATGTCATGAGGCTAACTTTTCTATGAGCCATGTCAAACTTTTAAATTCTGGTTTCAAAAGTGACCATACATTTATTTTGTTGGTTTGTTCAGTCAGTAGAACAAGGAGGTCCAGATTCTGCAATTCTTACTTTCATATACACCCACCCTTCTAAGCCAGGGGAATTAAGTTGATCATGGTCTGGAAGACCTTTAACTAAGCCTTATAAAACCAGCATACCAACAACTGTGGCAAAGACTGAGAGCAGCTCCCACTCCAGGCCTACCATGACCGGCTTGTGCCTCTAGAACAAGTCACAGGCACTCCAGAGTAACTAAGTAACACCTGCCTCAATCCCAAAACACACATCCCTGGGTAGAAATTTAAGATACTAATAAAACATGCAACCCATAATATTGAATGATACAAGGACACATAGCAGAGAACACATGTTCAGAAAGCCCAAGTCATACAAATAAGCCAAATAAACCAATCTAAAAACACTAGAGTAACATTAAACCCCAACCAACTCCAACACAGCACAGTGTGACTCCTCAGCTGCCATTTGCTCTGGCCTGCTTTCTCCCTTGGAAGCATTTTCTTGCTTTACTTGCTACTTCATATGTGCCTTTATCCATTTATTTGATCCAGAACATAAGAAGGTAGAGCTTGCTGGGGTTGCCCCCAAACCTGACATTTGCTGATATTATTCTTGCCTTAACTTTCTGAGTACCTGCCCTAATATGTCACCAGTTACAACATTTAAAACAATCCTTGTTAAAGGTCCTCTAAATGACATGATAGATGTATATATGAGCTCAGTGTCTGAGGCAGGATGCAGGTTGGACATGGGTTTGTCTGTCTCGTCACATTTGGCTTAAACATCTGCTTTCCCAGAATATCCTAGGAATGTCATTCGGACCTACTGCCGTAGCTCTCTGAGTATCCATGGCTCTGGGATGGTTTGAATATGCTTGGCCCAGGGAGTGGCACTATTAGGAGGTGTGGCTTTCTTGGAATAGGTGTGTCACTAGGAGTGGGATTTAATACCCTCCTCCTAACTGCCTGGAAGTCAGTATCCTGCTAGCAACCTTCAGATGAAGATGTAGAACTCTCAGCTCCTTTTGCACCATGACTGCCTAGATGCCACCATGTTCCCACCTTGATGATAATGGATTGAACCCTTGAACCTGTAAGCCATCCCCCAATTAAATGTTGTTCTTATAAGAGTTGCCTTGGTCATGGTGTCTGTTCTCAGCAGCAAAACCCTAACTGAGACAGGCTCATTGCTTTAGAATTCACCAAAATACCGAAATAGAAGCCATAGTTATTTATCTGCCCAGCCATTTCACCAGAACAAGCTATCACAAAATCAGAGACTAGGCTTGTAATGATGTTACTATGGAAGAAGAGAGGGCCAGACAAAAACCACAGAAGACATCAGCTTCAGAAGCAGGAGAGGACAACATCCACGTTGCTAAGGACAAAGGGTTTCAAATGTGAGGTATTGGCTTCAGATGCCGCATTGTGAAGCGAGCTGAAAACAGAGCACTGAAGTTGGCTGGAAGTCGAGCCTTTAACAGCTGAACCATCTCTCCAGTGTCTACATGTGTATCTTCTGCTTTTCCTTTGACCATTTGGTTTGGCTCTATTTTATCTTGTTTTATTATTACTTTCTTCTGTTAGTTTTCTCTTTTTTTAAACTTTATTTAAAAGACAAAGATAAAAGAAAAAAATTGAAACATTTTTGCATAACTGTATGCAAATACAATTGTGTCAGTGCTTGGCTTTTTTTTTTTTTTCTTTCTTTTAAGGTTTGATACTCTGCATTAAGGTCTTACTAGTTACAATGAGCAAAAAGTACATGTCAAACAGGAGGTAACCCGAAATTAGTCAACATTTTCTTGGTGTGTAAGGATTGAACATGACAGGGTTTTTTTGTTTGTTTGTTTGTTTGTTTATTTGATTGATTGTTTTTTTTTGGGGGGGGGTTTTTGGGTTTTTTTGTTTTTGTTTTTGTTTTTGTTTTCTTTTTTTCTTGAACTTCACACAGTCTGTAAGTTGTTTCTGGGGCAGTCCGAGCCTCTGGGGTTAGCATCCCAATATCAGTGACTGCATATTATGTCTGTTCTTTTGTGACTGGGTTATCTCACTCAGGATGATATTCTCTAGATGCAACCATTTTCTTAAAAATTTGGTTAAGTCATTATTTCTGATGGCTGAGTAGTACCCCATTGTGTAAATGTACCACAATTTTCGTATACATTCATCTACTGAAGGACATCTGGGTTCTTTCCAGCTTCTGACTATTATAAATAGGGCTGCTATGAACATTGTGGTGCATGTGTCTTTGTTGTATGTTGGTGCATCTCTGGGGTATATGCCCAGAAGTGGAATAACTGGATCTTCAGGGAGTACTATGTCCAATTTTCTGAGGAATCGCCAGACTGATTTCCAGAATGGTTGTATCAGTTTACAACCCCACCAACAGTGGAGAAGTGTTCCTCTTTCTCCACAACCTCGCCAGCATCTGCTGTCATCTGAGATGTGGACCTTGGCAAATCTGACTGGTGTGAGGTGGAATCTCAGGGTTGTTTTGATTTGCATTTCCCTGATGGCTAAGGATGTTGAGCACGTCCTCAGATGTTTCTCAGCCATTCAATATTCCTAAATTGAGAACGTTTTGTTTAGCTCTGTACCTCATTTTTAATAGGGTTGTTTGATTCTCTGGTGTCTAGCTTTTTGAGTTCTTTGTATACCTTGGATATTAGGCCTCTATCTGATGTGGAGTTGGTAAAGATCTTTTCCCATTCTGTTGGCTGCCGTTTTGTTTTCTTGGCAATGTCTTTAGCCTTACAGAAACTTTGCAATCTCATTAAGTCCCATTTGTTAATCTTTGACCTTAGAGCTTGAGCCATTCGTGTTTTGTTCAGAAAATTTTCTCCTGTGCCTATGTGTTCTAAGGTTTCCCCTACTTTCTCATCTAATAGTTCCAGTGTATCTGGTTTAATGTGGAGATCTTTAATCCACTTACACTTGAGCTTTGTACAAGGAGATAAGAACGGGTCTATTTTCATTCTTTTGCATGTTGAGTGCCAGTTGGACCAGCACCATTTGTTGAATAGGCTGTCCTTTTTCCATTGAATGTTTACTGCTCCTTTGTCAAAAATCAGGTAACCATATACATGAGGGCTCATTTCTGGATCTTCTATTCTATTCCATTGATCCACTTGCCTATTTCTGTACCAGTACCATGCAGTTTTCAGCACAATTGCCTTGTAATATAGCGTGAGGTCAGGGATAGTGATTCCTGCAGATGTTTTTTTGTTGTTGAGGATGGATTTCGCTATTCTAGGTCTTTTGTTATTCCATATAAAATTGCACATTGATCTTTCCAATTCCATGAAGAACTGGGTTGGAATTTTGATGGGGATTGCATTGAATCTGTAGATTGCTTTTGGTAGGATGGCCATTTTTAAAATGTTGATCCTTCTAATCCATGAGCATGGGAGATCTTTCCATTTTCTGAGATCTTCCTTAATTTTCTTCTTTAGAGGTTTGAAGTTTGTGTCATACAGGTCCTTCACTTGCATAGTTAGAGTCACAACAAGGTATTTCATACTTTTGGTGACTATTGTGAAGGGTATTTTTTCCCTAATTTCTTTCTCCACAAGTTTGTCCTTTGAATATAGGAAGGCTACTGATTTGTTTCAGTTAATTTTGTATCCGGCCACTTTGCTGAACTGGTTTATCAGCTGTAGGAGTTCTCTGGTGGAATTTTTGGGGTCACTTAAGTACACTATCATGTCATCTGCAAAGAGTGATGTTTTTACTTCTTCCTTTCCCATTTGTATCCCCTTGATCTCCTTTTGCTGTCTAATTGCTCCAGCCAGGACTTCTAGTACTATGTTGAATAGGTAGGGGGAGAGTGCGCAACCTTGTCAAGTCCCTAATTTTAGTGGGATTGTTCAAGTTTCACACCGTTAAGTTTGATGTTGGCTGTTGGTTTACTCTATATTGCTTTTATTATGTTTAGGAATGGACCTTGGATTCCTGTTCTTTCCAGGACTTTTACCATGAAGGGGTGTTGAATTTTATCAAATTCTTTCTCAGCATCTGGTGAGATGACCATGTGATTTTGTTCTTTGAGTTTGTTTATATGGTGGATTACATTGATGGATTTCCTTATATTAAACCATCCCTGCATCCCAGGGATGAAGCCTACTTGGTCATGGTGAATGATTGTTTTGATGTGTTCTTGGATTCTGTTTGCAAGGATTTTGTTGAGTAATTTTGCATCAATGTTCATAAGTGAGATTGGTCTGAAGTTCTCTTTCCTTGTAGGGTGTTTGTGTGGTTTAGGAACGAGGATTATTGTAGCCTCGAAAAATGAGTTAGATAGTATTCCATCTGCTTCTATCTTTTGGAATAGTTTGGAGAGTATTGGTGTTATGTCCGCAATAAATGTCTGAGAAAATTCTGCACTGAACCCGTCTGGACCTGGGCTCTTTTTGGTTGGGAGGCTTTTGATGACTTCTTCTATTTCTTTAGGTGTTGTGGGATTATTTAGATGGTTTACCTGGTCCTGTTTTAACTTTAGGATCTGGTATTTGTCTAGAAATTCATCCATTTCCTCCAGATTTTCCAACTTTGTGGAGTATAGGCTTTTGTAGTAGGATCTGATGATTTCTTGAATTTCCTCAGTTTCAGTTGTTATGTCTCCACTTTCCTTTCTGATTTTGTTAATTTGTACACTATCTCTTTGCCCTCTAGTTAGTCTGGCTAGAGGTTTATCAATCTTGTTGATTTTCTCAAAGAACCAACTCTTGGTTTTGTTGATTCTTTCAATGGTTCTTTTTGTTTCTATTTGGTCTATTTCTGCCCTAATTTTGATTATTTCTTGCCGTCTACTCCTCTTGGTTGTATCTGCTTCCTTTTGTTCTAGAGCTTTTAGCTGTGCTGTCAAGTTTCTGATGTATGCTCTCTCCAGTTTCTTTTTGGAAGCATTCATGGCTATGAGTTTTCCTCTCAGTACTGCTTTCATTGCATCCCATAGGTTTGGGTATGTTGTGTTTTCGTTTTCATTGACTTCTAGAAAATCCTTAATTTCTTTCTTTACTTCTTCTTTGACCCTGCTATCGTTTAACAGAGTGTTGTTTAGTTTCCATGTGTGTGGGGGCTTTTTCTTGTCTTTGTTGTTGTTAAAGACCAGCCTTAGACTATGGTAATCTACGAGGATGCATGGGAGTATTTCAAACTTCTTATATCAATTGAGGCTCGTTCTGTGTCCAATTATGTAGTCAATTTTCGAGAAGGTGTCATGGGGTGCTGAGAAGGTGTTTTCTTTTGCTTTAGTGCGATATGTTCTGTAGATATCTATTAATTCCAGTTGGTTCATAGTCTCTGCTAGTTTTACATTGTCCTCGTTCAGTTTCTGTTTCCATGATCTGTCCATTGTTGAGAGTGGGGTATTAAAGTCTCCCACTAGTATTGTGTGGGGTGAAAGGTATTTTTTGAGCTTTAGTAGGGTTTCTTTTATGAATGTGGGTGCTTTAGTATTTGGAGCATATATGTTAAGGATTGAGAGTTCCTCCTGACAAATTTCCCCTGTAATGAGTAAAACGTGTCCTTCTTTATCTTTTTTGATAACTTTTGGTTGGAAATTTACTTTATTTGATATTAGAATAGCCACTCCAGCTTGCTTCTTGGGGCAGTTTGCTTGGAAGTTTTTTTTCCAACCTTTTACTCTGAGATAGTGTCTGTCTTTGTCTCTGAGATGAGTTTCCTGTATGCAGCAAAATGCTGCATTTTGTTTATGTATCCAGTCTGATAGCCTATGTCTCTTTATTGGGGTGTTGGGTTCATTTATGTTAATGGATATCAAGGAATAGTGGTTGCTGTTTTGTGCTATTATTGCTTTTGTAGGTTGAGTTGTATCTGTGTCTTTTTCTTCTTTTGGTTTTCTTGTTTAGGAGTTTTCTTGTTTTTACGAGGCTGTATTTTCCCTCATTGTATTGGGTTTTCCACCTAAAATTCTTTGTAGTGTTGGGTTTGTGGTCAGATATTGTGTAAATTTAGATTTGTCTTGAAATATCTTCATCTCTCCATCTATGGTGATTGATAGTTTTGCTGGGTATAGTAGCTCGGGCTGGGACTTGTGCTCTCTTAGGGTCTGCATGATGTCTGTCCAGGCTCTTCTAGCTTTCATAGTCTCTGTTGAGAAATTGGGTGTGATTCTGATTGGTCTGCCTTTATATGTTACCTGACCTTTTTCCCTTGCTGCTTTTAGTATTCTTTCTTTGCTTTGGGCACTTGGTGTTTTGACTATTATGTGTCGGGAGGAATTTCTTTTCTGGTCCAACCTATTTGGAGTTCTGAAGGCTTCTTTTATGCTCGTGGTCATCTCATTCTTAAGGGTAGGGAAGTTTTCTTCTACAATTTTGTTGAAGATATTTACTGTGCCTCTTAGTTGATATTCTTCTCCCTCTTCTATTCCTATTATCCTTAGGTTCAGTCTTCTCATTGTGTCCTGGATCTCCTGGACATTTTGGGTTAGGAGCTTTTTGGTTTTTGCATCTTCTCTGGCTGTTTTGTCTATGTTTGCAATGTTGTCTTCGGCCCCTGAGATTCTCTCTTCCATCTCTTGTAGTCTATTGGAAATGCTTGCTTCTGTTACTCCTGATTTCTTTTTGAGGTGTTCTACCTCTAGGGTTATCTCCTTTAGTGTTTTCTTTATCGTGTCAATTTTTGTTTTAAATTCCTTCTTCCATTCCTTCATCTCTTTGGTTCTGTTTTCCTCTAGTTCTTTGAGTTCTTTGAGTGTTTTTTTTTTTTTTTGTTTGTTTCCTCTTTAAAAGCTTCTGATTCTTTTTGCTTTTCCTTCCATTCTTGTTTAAGGATCTCTTATCATCATCTTGATATACGATTTTAGGTCTGCATCTTCTTTTTCTGGAGTGTTTGGCATTCCAATGTTTGCTGTGATGGGAGAGCTGGGTACTGGTGTTGCCTGATTGTCTTGGTTTCCTTGGGATATGCTCTTTTACTATCCTCTTGCCTTCTTGTTGTCAGTGATATGTTCTTGCTTTTCCCTTGTACCTGATCTGTGTCCCTGGATCTCCACTGGTCCAGGTGCTGGATGGTCTGAGCCCTGTTCTGAGCCCCAAAGCCACCGGGTGGGAACAGAGGTCCCAATGCTGGGTTCCTGGTCCCTGGGTCAGGCAGGGCAGGGGCAGGTTTTCCGTGCGCACTCGGCAGAGATCTCTCTGCCCCTTGGCTGCCCGGATCTCCTTCTCGCCAGGCCTTAACCTTTGGGAACTTCTGGTCCAGGTGGCTGATGGGACGAGCCCTGTTCTGTGCCCCAAAGCCGCCGGGTGGGAACAGAGGTCCCAATGCTGGGTTCCTTGTCCCTGGATCAGGCAGAGCAGGGGCATGCTTTCAGTGCCTCTGTTAGTTTTCAATACTTGGTTTTGCTGTCTTTTTTTCTAATGGGAGAGCAAGAAAGGATGTGGATTGGAGGTGATAGAAAGAGCTAGGATGTGTTCGGGGAGGGGGGAACCCTATCAGAATATATGGTATGACAAAAATCTTTTTCCAGCTAAGAAAAAATGAAAAGAATGGAGTTTTGTACATTTAGAAGTTTTGCTGATCTTGAGTGGATGAGAGGGATGGAAACAAGTCACCAAGGTTCAAGAATGTACTTTTGAGCAGCCTTGGGTACATAGAGAAGAGGACAGGGTTGTGTTAAGTTCAGGAGCAAGAGGAATGACTAGTAAGGAGAAGAATGAGGTTTCTTTCTTTTTTGCTTTTTTTTATTGGATATTCTCTGTATTTACATTTCAGATATTATCTGTCCCCTTTGCCCTAATCCCACCCCTTCTCCTCCTCCCATTGTCTCCATGAAGGTGCTCCCTCTCCCAACCTCCCTCTCCCACCTCAGTGCTTTGGTATTCCCCTACACTGGGAGAACAAGCCTTCCCTTCGCTGGACCAAAGGTCTCTCCTCTCATTGGTGACAGACAGTGCTATCCTCTGCTGCATATGCACTTGGGGCCATGGTTCTCTACATGCGAACTTGTTGGTTGGTGTTTAGTCCCTGGGAGCTGTGGTGGGTTTGGTTAGTTGATAATTTTGTCCTTCCCATGGGGTTGCAAACCTGAGGTTGCTTTTCAAAGTAGTGTTACTGGGCTCTTAGGGTCAAAGGCTGGCCCTATGACTCAACCATCCTTCCTCACCTAGTCAATTAAAGAAACAAGCAACCATGGAAAGCAAATAAAGATCTGTTTAGGAAAAAACCAAAGAGGTCCAATGATACCCGATGTCCCCCAAGTTCATGTTCAGGATCCTGACAAAAAGTTGAAATGAAAACAAAAGATAAGAGTTTGACTAAGCAGTTAAGGTCACTGTGTGACCCAGCCATCTCTGATCCATGGTTCCAGGCTCTCCTGCAATGTGGTCTGCCTAGCTCCTCCTCTACCAGCCACCAGGCTTCCACCTTTTCCTTTTCTCAACAAGAGACTCCTGGGAAATTCCAGCGCTGTGGAGACCACTGTTTCTGTAGTCTGGCAGCCAAAAGGAAGGGCAATAATGTATCTTTAAGTATCTTCATTTCTGCCAGGGAGGGTTCAGAAAGGAAGCTGGTGGGACTGGAGAGGGGTTGTAATTTATTACTAAAGGAGGTGTTGGAACACTCCTCAAACAACTGTGAAGATTCTCGAGCAACATGTAGCTCCTTAGGCATCTCTTTCTCAGGTTGAGCAATGCTAGAATGCCTTGAAAGAGATGGATCACCAATGGGCATGTGATAATTAGACCTTGATCTTCTCCTGGTATTTAACAAAATAAATATGCTCTTATTCGTATGCTTAAGGAAAGGCTTAGAAAATATCTTCCTGGCCTCCACCACCAGCCAATTTCAGATCTAAAGTTAATCTAATGATCAATAATAGATCCAAAGCAAGGATAACATCTTCCTTGCACAAATGTAGTTTCCTTTCTTTGTATGACAATTTTTTATTTTAATAAAGTTTATTCTTCCACTAAAATATGACAGGCACATAACCAATAAACAGCATTTCTCATCTTACCACTTCCAAATCCTCAAGGAGTTTAATAATTCACTCCCTCTCGGTGGCTTAAAAAATGAAGCTTTTATCTTCGAATCTATCTATAACCCTGTTCTCTTCTCCTCCTACCTGCTAAATAGACCTCGTTTATCACTCATTTTATGGGTGCTTATCTACCCCAATAGAAGCTTGATCAGATAACCTGGGCCTTAAAAAAGCAAAGGAGGATTGCTAGAAATGGCTTCCATTGTTTGAGACGCTCTCTTTGATCTTCAGTTTTTAGTAAGGCTAGAGGAGGCCTCCTGGGTCTCTGTGCCTTTTTCGCTGGACCAGGGACTGGTTCCCTCAGTCTCAGACTACTGAGCCCTGTGCAGAACATGCTTCCTGGATCCGACCCTGCAGAATGGTTTGAAGATGAGTTTAATCCTTAGTCAGACACTGAACATTCCTAGTTTAATGCCGTGATATAATATGACAGATTTATACGTTCTCTGACATAATGAAATGCGGAGAGATGAAGTGTTTTATTTAAACAGTAACCTCTTATTTCAACAGGTCACTGGCTTCATATAAGCTTTCTTGAGCTCATCAAAAAAAAGCATCAAGTATTGCTTTGAACACTACCCCCATCCACCAGCATAAAAAGACCAAAGTGCTAGGCATTGAAGTCCAAAAGGAAACCACACACACCACCACCACCACCACCAGGAGCCCCAGAGACCTAAGAAACTTCCAGTCCCCAGAAGCATCTCTGCTGCCTAAGTGATTTCTCTTTCACCTGGATACAGAACTGGGCAGAACAAATTTTTGTCGAATGAATCTCTCCAGGCTCATCACCCATCATCAAATGTTGTTCATCATTCCTTCAGGGGATGCCGTTTCCCTCTGGCTGGAGTTTTGTTCACACAGTAAATGGGATACAACCAACCCCGTACTTTGGAAGAAAAGCAGTTTTATGAAGCAACCTGACAAAATTCAACAGAGTGAGCTCCTTAGCAGATTTCTCAGGTTTTGGGAATAGGACAGAGAAGGAAAAGATTATTTCAACTAATTCGGGGAGAATTTGAAAATATCAGAGAACGATTTTAAGTGATCTTGGCTGTCATGAGCCTGAAGTTGACTGTGTTGGGTGAGCTTGGCCGAACTCAGGTAGAGGATCTTTAGAAGGACTGTGCTTTTCCCCAGCAGTGGAGGGTGCAGACGGTTTGGAAACTACACAAGTGTGTTGGAGTGGAATAAAGCCACTGTAGCCCACTGTCTTTTGAAATAGCACCAGTGTTCAGCACAAAGGTGGCAGGTTGTGTGTCTTCACACCCTCAGAGCTAGGGCAAAGCAAACCCACATTTGGGTTCCCGTATGAGTAGAAGCTTGTGGCTGCAAAGAAAAGTCCGAGTTAGTTCCTCCACTAAAACCATGGGAAATTTCCAGCAGGAAATGGCTTGCTCCGAGGTGTCTTGATTTCTGTCCCCTCCCCCACCGCAGTCTAGAGAGAGGAAAGAGGAGAAAAAGCAGGGTTCCTTCTAAAGTCAAATCTTGCCGCTAACTCGAAGTGCCACTGAGGGACCTCCACGTGAGCCCCCACCTCGAAACACCTCATAAATGCAAAGTTCCCACTTCGGCTGCAACCCTCTTCAGAATGAGTCAGCAATTTATAGGCACTAGAAGTCTGAGAAGCCCTGCTCTAAACCAGCTTGCTCTCTGAACATCGGAATCCCGGAGGCAGTTTGTCACCATGTACATGGGCACTTAGCCACCGGTGCCCCACCCCCCCCCCGCCCACCCCCGGTCTCTACCCTCACCCTTTAGCACTGGGATCACAGACCTGCACCCCTGAGGCTGCAGATGCTGGAGATCTGGACCTGAGTCCTCATGGCTTCCCAAGAGGTACTTCATTCACTAAACCACCACCCCAGCCAGTGGGGCGGGGCGGGGGGGGGGTGTCGTCCTTCTGGATTCTTATTGAAATGCTCAGTTTCCCTAAATGATTCCAAATGGGAAGCCAAGGTTACAAAGCCCTGTGGGGGGCATGGGGGTGGTCTTCCCAGTCCTTCAAGAAACTGATCAATAGAACAGCCACGGATCCGGTGCAGAATGAACACAGAGTTCCTAACAGGCTCGCAGAGCTTCTGTTTGCCCACATCGTTACAAACCAGAATGCCTTCAGCTTCTCACCATCCAGGTGCCTAAGCTTCCTCCTTCACATGCAAAGTTTCCCTCACTAATGGCTTTCAAATCCGGGAAACCTGTGTAGACATCTGTTCCGGCAAATGACACCTTCAGCCTGGAATGTCTCTGCCAGCTTGTTGGGCTCATCTCCTTCATACTGTTGGCAATTGAGATAAGGTCCCTATGCTACTGAGGCAGTAGAGGAAGAAAGGTTATAACAGGAGACTTAGTGATCTCCAACAGGCAAACCGACAAACCAAAACCAGAGAAGGGTTACCCACAGGCCATAGCACCCTGCAAAGCCCGCCTGTGAGTCAGCTCAGGGAGGCCCAGCCCCTTCAGGAGAGCCTGATTTAGGATCAGCCCCTGCCTCCAGGCTGGGCTGGGCTGCGTTTCCTCACAAGACCCAGTCCTAATAGCAATTCCCCAGCTGCCGAAAGTGTCACACTTTGCTCAGTCCTGAGCCTTCCACCCCACCCACTTCCCAGACAACTTGCTGAACAGGGGGTGTTGTCAGCCACCTCCAGCCTCTTCCTTTGGTGACTGCTGTTAAGCAACTTTCAACTCCTCTCATTGCAACGGTATGAAGTTCCCGGGGAAGCCCAGGAGCCACGCAGCTGCTTTTCTGCCTGTTTGCTGGCTCCTTTGGAAGATTCTGCAGCCGGGGCACTGCCTCTCTTATGACAACCGCTATGCTGGGTAAGTGGAGCCAACTTCTTGCCCTGCAAGGCTTTGGCTTGTATGAGAACCTTGTTTAGCCCCCATGCGCCTCACCATTTTGTTGTTTGTAGTTTCTGTGTGACTCTGAGGGTTTCATAGTCCCCTCTGTAAACTGTACAAACAGCGTCCAGTATTGGTTCAGTTGGCTGAGAAAGTGCAGTAGGCAAGACTCTGGCTATCATATTGTTTAGAGTGTCCCGGCCCCAGCTGTGGCCTCAAAGTTCAATGGGAAAGTGTCTCTGGGGTGCTGTGGCCAGTATCTGCAATATCTGCCTCGGTTGGTGCTCAGGCTGAAGGGTCTTGTGCCACTCGATATACGACCTAAAAAATCAGTGTCTTTTAAAAAGGTTCTTTAGCCTTGGGCTAAAATTTACCAGTGATTTATTTTAAAACTTGAATAGGATTTTTTTTTTCTTTTTAAATATTAGTTTCAGAGTGATTGTTAGATATTTCAGATCTGGGCAGTTCAAATAATTCATCACAAAATAAGCAGAATAAAAGTGGTCAACTGTGAAAATGCTGGTATTTTTAAGGAGGAACAGAAGAAGCCAGTTTTCTCCTCTCTATAGGCGAGCAGGCTCTGAGAAGGCAATCTCAGGAAGGCCCAGAGGTGGGACTAAAGAAGTGTACCACTGTGCGTGTTCTTATTATCCTGAAGGCTTGCTGTGGTACAGTCAGCGTGTGTTTGGCTCAGACTTGCAGAGTGCTGTTCTTTGGATCTGGAAATTATAGAATGCCTGCATCTTAGAGAGGACCTTTAACCAGATCCTCAGGTTCAGTTGCTTAAAACCAAGGAGGAGATGTGACGTCACAGTACCTCTCAGTTATCTTCAAGGGGGGGGGATTAGCATCCCAAAAAAAAAAAAGTGGCTCATTTTACGTATCCTATGTTGCTCTTGTGAGAGTCTGGAACCCAGAATTGTGTTTCCCTTTTTCTCCCCAGGGAGCTGGATGCTGCTTTTGTTTAGTACACTTCCAAATACAGGATTTACAGGGAAACATTCAAGCATGATTCTAATTGGAGAAAACAGGAGTAAGCTGAGAGGTGTTTGGTGAAATAGAAGAGGGAGTATTACCTTGAAATTTCCTACACACACACACACACACACACACACACATATTCTTTTTTCTTGAGGCACAGAAGGCCATTTACATCCCAGGGGTTCTCTCTAGCCTCCTGCACAGCAAGTCCTAGGCTTTACATCCTGTAATTTGTCATGTGCCACACAACACTCCTTAGAGATGTGAGCAAAAGAATGCTTAATGACCGACCTGTAGCCTAAGGCTGTGGAGGAGTTAATCGGACCTTTCGGCTGACGTCAGCCCAGACCAGATGATGAACGTATATCATCAGTTTAGAGGTTCTCCATGTGATACAGGACCTCACTCCTCCACTCATCTGTGGCCCTGTATATAATTACTTCAGTGTGTGGCACTCACCAGTAATAAGTCACCTGGCTGACTTCAGCTGGGCAAGTGTGTGTCCTTTCCCAAGTACCACTAGGTGTGGGAGAAATAAGGCCAGCAACATCTTTTCTATCAGAATTTTTAAGAAGTGGTACCACTTCTAGGGGGAGATTGCCCTGTCTCCTCTCTGGCTGTGCACTGAAGGTAGTAATCACCATTTCTTTTAGCCTGCAACATAATAAGAGAGTCCCGGATGTATAAATTACCAGATGTCTGAACGTTGGGAGGACCAAAACAATAAGATGAAAACTGAAAAGCTGAAGAACGCCTCTCTACCTGTCCATCATAATAGAAGCCCAAGGCCTCTTGAAAATCAGAACCGTTCTGAGTGTTCCCTGCACTGAAAATGGAGAACTTTTAACTCACTTTCAAGATACAGAATCCATTCTCTCATTACCAAGGACAAATGCTTCTCCAACTTGGGAGTGTTTTGCCTTGTTTACCTAGGAACCACTTGGCACATGTTTAGCTCTTTAAGGATCAAGAATCTGGTAGGAAAACAGGGTAAAATTGGAGCTTTGTCTTTGCTGCTGCCTGTTTAGCATGGCTGTAAGCTGCCTTACTGTTATTCCTTCATAGATGGTGTTGATTTCCTTGTTAATAACTATGGGATAATCTTATTCCTTGCATTATGGAAAAGATATTTGGCAGGTCTTGCCCAAATGCAATTCTATGTGATTGTCATCTGCAGGCCCCCGAGCATGAATAAAAATTAGAATATTCGGGGAAAAACAGCAATTCCTCTTCAGAGCAGCTAATGAGCAACAGGTCCTCTCTATACAAAATACCAGCTGAATAGAGTCAATGTGTAATGGAGGCTTCCTTGAAGTGTCTCAGGGAATAAGTTTAAAAATGAATTAGAGAAAC
Source organism: Micromys minutus (assembly GCF_963924665.1). Taxonomy (NCBI): domain Eukaryota; kingdom Metazoa; phylum Chordata; class Mammalia; order Rodentia; family Muridae; genus Micromys; species Micromys minutus. Next base: position 5,155,484 of record NC_137961.1, read on the forward strand.
TACAGGCCTACGGGGGAATCTGAACACAAAGCCTGAGACCTTTTTGGATAACTATATTGGATCACACTTCGACAAGGGAGATTTAAAAAGACAGCAAAGAACAAAGCAAGGTCAACAGTTTGACTCCCAGTCATATTGCTTTACCGCCACTCAGCTAGGGGTGAGCTACAGGAGCTCACAATGCCACAGCAGACATCTCTACCAAAGGGTACTAAGTACACAAGACTCCCACACGGGCAAACAGCACTCTGGCTTCTCTTCTCTACCCTCATCTTGTTTTTGTGGGAGGATTTAGTTATTTACTATACTATGTGGTTAGAACAGACAAATAACAATCTGTACTGTAGGAAGGTGTGTGTGTGTGTGTGTGTGTGTGTGTGTGTGTGTGTGTGTGTGTTCTCCCTCCTCAGCTAACTTTCTGGAAACACCCTGATGGAAACATGCAGGCACTGACTGGGTAACTCTGGCTCAGAGATAACCGACCTAAAATCTCTGCAAGGATGTATTTAGGGTTCTCTCCCAGCTTCGCCTAACTCCTCAAACTGTACATTGCACTCCAACACTGACTTAGGAAGAGCTCATGCTTTTATCTTGTTTATCAATACAAAGAGGCTTCCCACCCATACTGCATATGGAGACTCGAATATACTGGTTCTCAGCCTGTTTTCCGAGGTCCTCCGTGCAGGTCCTTGATTGACGCCGTTTCTCCTGCTCCTCTTTTCCTTTCTGGAAGGAGCAGCTGGGCCGATGTTGCCTTTTCCTGTGTGACTCTACTTATAAGAGGGACATCTCATAGCAGCGGGGATGTGCTGGTGCTCAGTACTGAAGCCCCGCCCAGCCCTCCACTGGTGCATGTATACCCACAGGTCTATAGCCATCTCTGAAAACAGGACAAGGGATTCCAAGAAGAGAGATTTTTTAAAGGGTTGTTCCTCAAAATCCCCTGAAGCCTGGAATTAGGGTGCGGTCAATCAAAGAGAGTGGTCAATGAGAGGGAAATCAATAGAAGGCAGAGTGCTCAGGTGAGTGAAGCAGCTCCAGGGACAAGGGGCAAGTTTTGCCTTTCCCTTCTCTGGTGATTCTGTCTCTCAACAGTAAGTTGCGAATCCTTTTGCGTTTCTTTGAATGCTCTGATGTTTAGAAACGGGCTTGAATCTTGGATGTCAGGAATCTGAGAGTTTCTTCTAGTCTTTCTAAAGGTCCTTTGGGGTTGGAAAGGCTTAAGTCTCTACTTCCCGAGAACTTTCCAGTATTGCCACAACAGTCCTTTTGCTCCTAGCTTCCTGACATATTGATTGACAATGCCTTCTTTCTGTCAGAGATGAATCCCTTTGGACAGTAACTCAAGCTTCTGACACTTGTATTCTTATACCATGGACTTTAATGAGATCATCTGCATGCCTTTAACTATCTTCTCATTTTATTTTTCGAAAAATCAAATTTCTCCCTGATTATCCCATTCCAGTGAAAGGCACTTCATTTGTTCCCGAAAATGGCCACCAGCCACCTCCAGAACTGCTATCCCTCAATCTGGGGTCATCTTCCTACAGTCTCTAGTCCTTTCTCATCCTGACGATCCTACTAACATGACGTGTATGTTCTTCCTTTGTTCAAAGGGCTGCTTTGGATCTCTAGCGCAGCCTTTGTCAAACCCAGATCTCTCTGCCTGGCTCTCAAGGCATCTGTAATTGCATTGCCTCTGCTTCACTCTCGCTTAGAGCCCTGCCTCCAACCAGAGCAGTAGAGCTATAGCACTGTAAGCATCTAGTCTCGGAGGCAGGCGGACCTGAAAGTGTAAGGCAAGCTCATAGGTGACAAGGAGTGTGCTAGCAGTCTGAGATGTCATAAAGAGCATGTGAAAAGGCAGTCGAAAGGCTGGTTTTGAACCATCCCCCCACAAGGCAGTGTGTACTTAGTCTCCGGTACCTGCTGGAAGTTCCTTTAGCACCCTCCATCCTAATTATGGTTTTCATTGCTGTGAAGAGACACCACGACCAAGGCAATGCTTACAAAGGAAAGCATCTCATTGGCACTAGTTTACAGTTTCAGAGGTTTGCTCCACTGTCATCATGGTGGGAACCATGGCAGAGAGCAAGCAGAACCGGTGCTGGAAACCGAATTATGAGTTCTACATGTTGATCTGCAGGCAGCAGAAGGAGTCTATGTGTCAAACTGGGAATAGCTTGAGCATATAAGAGAATGCAAAGCCTGCTTCCACAGTAACAAACTTTCTCCAACAAGGCCACACCCACTCCAACAAGGCCACACCCACTCCAACAAGGCCATACATCCTAATAGTGCTGTTCCCTATGAGACAAACATTTAAACACATGAGACTATGGGGGCCATACCTATTCAAACCAGCACACTCTCCTTCTATTAATGGTATATTTTAAGTTTTCCTTATGTGCTGGCTGAAAGCAGAGCCCCTAAGAACTGTTTACAACACATATGGCAAAAGCTTCTCTCACTGAAGTGTGATGTGCATTAGGGTCTCCTGCTTTGCTTGCTAAAGATGTACTAAGTTCCAGCCCTCAAATCCTCTGAACCAGGGGTTCTCAACCTGTTGGTTGGGACGCCCACATGGGTAGTATATATTTATATTATGATTGATATCAGAAGTAAAATTCACAGTTGTGACACAGCAATGAAATAATTTTATGGTTAGGGTTACTAAAACATGAGGTTGCAACATTTGGAAGGTTGATAACTGCTCTGAACTGGACTTGTTATGAGTCTCTCTCTCTCTCTCTCTCTCTCTCTCTCTCTCCCTCTCTCCCTCTCTCCCTCTCTCCCCCCCCTCTCTCATACACACACACACACACACAACTTCCCTCCCTCCCCCACTCCTTCTCTCCCACCACCTTTCCCACCCAGCTAGTGGAAAGAGAAATGTCTCTAATACCCAGAAGCCATTTTCTCCTCAGAGCTGGATCTGATACTGATTCTTTATTCTATGGTACAAAGACGTCTCTGGATGACAGCATGAATCGCAGTCACTCCCGTCTCTAGAGGATGCAGCAGCTGTGTTAATGTCTCATCACTTCACAGCCTAGCTTGACCTGGCCGTGATGCCCTGACGCCTCTGTCTCACACAGAATTACAAGCAGAGAACTTGCAAAAGAGAAAATACAAGTTCTCTCGGTGACTTGTCTTTTAGAGTCTTCATTCTGATCCATCAGTAGTAATCTACATCCTGCCTCTGGGTTTGTTTGTTTGTTTGTTTGTTTTTTGCTTTGTTTTGTTTTTTATGGTAACATGGCCTTTACAAGTGAACGTTCCAGGAGCATGCTGCGTTATTGTCATAAATTCTCTATGATTTCTGAAGAACAAATTTGTCTGCAATTATTCCATTCCAGTGAAAAACATGACAAAACAAATTCTAGGTGTTTCCTTCAACAAAATCAACATTTTTGCTCCTTGTTTTTTTTCAATGTTTTGAAAACAGTAAAACATTTACTTTAAGCATCTATTTTAGCATGTTGTCGTCGGGTTGCCTTGCTTTTGTTTGTTTGTTGCCATAGCAAAGAACCCCCGGCCTTACTAGTCTAAATAAATTCATTTTGTATGCATATAAGACCCAGAACAGCTACGGCTGGTTGGTAGAACCAATGATCCAGACCCACGTGGTTCTGCAGCTTTGACCTGATCAACACCCAGCTCGGAAATTTTTCTTCATCTATCGACTTCTCTATTTATTCATGTTACATCCAACATAAGTCTCCCCCTCTCCTCCTAGTACCCCCTCACATAGATCCCCCCATCCCTCCTCCCATTTTTTTTCTGAGAAGGGAACCTCCTAGTTATTACCCCTCAACCCCCAGCCCCCTTAGCCCCCCCACCCCCTCCTCCTTGTTATTTGGTTTCTTTGGGTCTCTGGATTATAGCATGGTAAACAAAGAAATGTTCAACATCCTTAGTTATAAGGGAAATAGAAATCAAAGTGATTCTGAGATGTTGCCTTGCACCCATCAAAATGGCTAAGGAAAAATGAAACCCTCAAGTGACGGCACATGCTGCTGGGAAGGATGTGGAGCCAGGGGAACACCCCCCCCCCATTGCTAGTGTGTGTGCAAACTGGTACAGCCACCCTGGAAACCAATTTGGCAGTTTCTCAGAAAAATGGGAATAGTTCTACCTCAAGACCCAGCTATACCACTCCTGAGCATACACCCAAAAGGTACTCTACCATCCCACAAGGACACGTGCTTAACTATGTTCATAGAAACTTTATTTGTAATAGCCAAAAACTGAAGACAACCTAGATGTTTCTCAAGTGAAGAATGAGTAAAGAAAATGTGGCACATATACACAGTGAAATACTACTCACCTGTTAAAAACAAGGACATCATGAGTTTTGCAGGCAAGTGGGTAGAACTAGAAAATATTATCCCGAGTGAGGTAACACAAACCCCAAAATACATGGTATGTACTCACTTATAAGTGCGTATTAGCCACAAGGTACAGGAATGAAGCTTTTATGTCATAGTATAGCCAACAGGAAAATGGAAAGGAAAAGTCCAGATGTTTAACCTGTTCTTGCTATGGACTAGAATTGGGCGGATGGTTTGGGTATAAGGAATGCTGGGAAGTATTACCATAGCTGAAAGCCAGCCTTGGCAGCACTTGCTGAGGGACACTGGTGGGTTTGCAGAAGTGTCACAGACACCAGTGACCACGGCCTGTTCTCAGTTCAACTTGGTTCTCCAGATGCAGAGTTTCACACCTTGAAGTTAAAAAAAATTTTTTTACAAATGCTCTTTCCAGTCACAAACTGCCAGAACCAAAGGAGTCAGGGGAAAAAATCAATAAGTAAACAAACAATAAATAGCCCAGTCTTTCTGTTTAATACCTGAGGAGACAGACTCCATAAAGACAGAAGGATAGAGTCAATGACTTGGCAAAGCTGAGGAGTCTCCAAAGAGGGGATATTTCATTTGTATAAATATTTGTAAGCTGTCTGTCTGTTGCTAGGCTCAGGCCACAGAGATGAAAGAGCAGCGCGTGCCCACTACATAATGAGTAACTCAAGCAGGTAAACAGGGAGCTTCAACCTAGAGTCCCGTCCCCATAGAGAAAATTCTTCGTGCCAGGTAAGTGCATCAGGGTCATCTAATCCAGACTGAAGGGTGGAGGGAATGTCGAAGTTGGCTTCTCTTGATGAACAAACAGACATTTGAGGAGATTCTTAAATGTGTAAATTATGCCGCCTTTTCCTTTTAAATAGTTGGTACTGGAAAGGGCACAGTCTCGTCTCTCATAAAACTAAACCAGAGCCAACCAGTTGAAATTTGAGAACAGCTTTCCAGGCCCAGGGGATACTTTACTTCAAAGAGCTGTAAGAGAGCTTGGCAAGGTCTAGATCATCAGAGTGGTTTTGCTTCTCTCTCTGAGAGCAAGACATGAGATAAGGCTGCAGATACGGGCAAAGGAGTGACATATTTTGTGACCCATCATGCACCATTCTAACCCCACCTAATGTGACAGAATAGTAATATCCATTTAGCAGGGGATTCAGACAACTTTTTAAAAGAAAGTTCTCTCTGGGACCCCTGAGAAGGGAAGACAAAAAGGCTGGTGGCTGTGCAGAAGACACCTAAGGCCGTGATGATTATACCATAACAGGAGGCTGTGACAATGGCAGAGAACAGACAAGGAGAAGGAGCATTCAGGTGGTAGAGCAGCTACAGTTAGGTAATTAGACAGACAAAATAGGAAAGTGTGGGAAATGATTCACATTTCAGATTGAGTTATTAGACCAAAATCTTTACAGAGAAAATATAAATGATATGCCAACAATTTCTAAACATCTGGTAGAACACCCAGGAAGTGCATCCACATGAAAAGAGAGCTGAGAACTAGGAGAAATGTCAGGGAAGAGACTAAGAGAAAGGGCCAGAAAGTAAGAAATACAGAAAGTGACAATTGAATGAATGTTGAGTGGCAACGGAGAAGCCGGCACAGCTGAACACCAGGCAAAGCCGGGAGAGCCCTGCAGGAGAGGGAGGAAGAGCGGTCCAGGAGCCCTGCAGGAGAGGGAGGAAGAGCGGTCCAGGACATGAGGAGAACAAAATCAACTAAGCAGGGCTCATCAGGACTCACAGGAACTGAAGGAACAATCCAGGGTCAGCCCGGGTCTGCGCTTCCTCAGGATACATGCCGTTTGCATAGCTTACTGTTCTTGTGGGATTCCTAATGGTAGGAAAGGGATGTTCTGATGTGTTTGCCCAAATCTAGGACCCTTTTCCTCCTCCTCTTGGGTTGACTACTCTAGTCTTGATATGATGACTGGTTTCCTTTTTCTTTCTTTTTTCCTTTTCTTTTTCTTTTTAAAGGTAAACTGAGGAGGAGGGAATCTGGGGGTTGTACGGGGTGGAGGGAAACTGGCGGTGAGGGAAACTGTGGTCAGGATGTCAAGTATGTAAAGAATACATTTTAAAACATTAAAAAAAGAAGTCAGTTACCTCAGTTACTGCCATGTGGTACCTGTTGGCTTCTGTAAAAGAAATCGTGTGTGATATAATCAAAGGTGCCTTTGGTCAAAAGGCTGGAAAAACCAGAGTATATTGAAGACTGAACATAACGTGAAAAAAAATAGCATTAAACATGGACAATAAGTCCTTGTGGCTTATTTATCCCTGAGGGAAGGCAGCCACAGAGGTGAGGGAGTTCAGACCTCAAGTCTGAAGGAAACCTTTGCCATTTTGCTCTTACTGAAGAGATGATGTTTGTCTTTGTGTAGTGTGAGGTGCTGTAGGTAAAGAGGAGGTCAAGTGGACAGGAGACGAGAGTGAAGGAACAAGGTTTAGGTTCTCGATGTCCCTGAGGGAAACAACTTGACCCCTTCTGAAGGCTCGCCACTGATGGTAAAGACCATAGCTCACAGTAGAACCATGACTCCAGCTCATGGATTTCTTCTAGATAGTTTTATGTGATTTTGTGTGACAAGTAACATTACCCATATACTCTCCCTTGGCTGTGCCTGGCTACTTACTCCATCGGGTCAGTGGTGGCAGGAAGAGAGAGAAGAAAAGTTAGAGTATTTCTTCCCTACCTCCTTTTTCTGGCTGGGGCTTGGATGAACATCTCTGGCTGGTCCTTACTCACCATAGTCCAGCTCTCTCTGGCCTCTGGGGTATATAGCTGGTATTCTTCAGACCCAGGGACCACTCATGTCTGTGTGCTTTAACATCTCTGGACTGTCCACTCCTATCCTGCTCCCATGAATCCTCATGTTATTAAATGACTTCAATTGAACCATCGGAGCAGAATTTTTCTCTTCTGATGAAACATCTGGAACTGAAGGTACACACACACACACACACACACACACACACACACACACACACATGTTACAAACAGAAAGCCAAAAACACTATAGCAATGCCAGAAGGAAAAGGAGTTAACTACTAATTTCTGTCTCTCTCTCACTGAGGAAATTGCGTAGTTCTTTGCAAATCAACATGAATTGCAACAAATGCATGGTAAATATTAGACAGTTATATGAAGGACTAATTGGAAAGCCTTGGCTTTCATGTGGTTGCATCGGGTTATAAAATTGACTCTGTTTCCTTCCACACTTCTGAGGGATTAAGTTTCAAACTGTGAGAACCTTGGTTTTGTCTTGGGAAGAACTGGAAATAGCTTCTCCTAGTCCATCTCACAACATCCCACCCCACCCTGCCTCCTTCGACACACTGACCTCTGATCACACAGTGGCCATCATTCCTTAGCTCGCATGGCATTAGGCTCTTTCATATGTCTCTGTCTTGCAGAGTCTGTGTGGCCATTTCTACCCCTGAGAGCATATGTTTTAATTAAGCAGTTTAGTGGAAGGAGAAAGAGAGGGAGGGCGAGTGGACACATGAGGGAGAGGAGGTGACACATGAGCAAGTAATCAAATCAAAGGAAAATGCCCAGTCATGAGGTCACCCTGTGTCCCTCTTGGCTTGTCTCTCCCATTGTTTTCTTGACATGCCCACCTTAAACTTGGAAGGTATTTCAGTCTCTGGTTACTACCCGCTAAAGAGGAGACTTTCCAGGTGACACACACCTATCACCAGATAAGAACTTGGCTTATTTTCACACATATAGAATCTTTAACCTTTTGAACGCATGACCTCACTGACCATATTTTCATTCCCCAACTCGCCTTTCAGAATTTCTGTATCTTATCAGACTAGTTCAGGAATCGGATGGCTGTCTTTGTTCCCTTTATGGTTTTACAGATCTGTAAGATGTGGCTCTCTCCTATCCATCATGACCATATGGAATGCCTGGTGTGATAACAGCAAATGTGGTGTCAAAATTGCTAGTCATCCTGGAGGTTGGAGGCCTTTGAGATCTGTCAGGACAGCTGCTTTTTAGAACTGATGGACTACTTCCTTATCTGCAAGCTTCTAAACACTTAGCTTACTGAGAAGTAAAGAAGATGATGTAGAGAACCGTTGCTTTTACATTTTCTGACCTCCGTGAAATACAAAGAGATGACAGTAATTTCTAGAAAATCAATATAATACCAAATTAAAACACACACAAACATACACACACATACAAACATACATACACACATACATGTGTATACACATATACACATACATACACACACATACACACACAAACATACACACATACACATGCATACAAACACACATATACACATACATGTGTATATACATACACAAACAAACATACACATACACACACACACACACACACACACACACACACACACACACACACACACCTGATAAGGTTTGCTCGTTGTGACTTTTTGCCTAAAATAAAAAATAGTTTCCCTTTGCCTATAAAGCCTGGCTTGCTGAGATAGTATATTACCTACCTAGTTGCTCTAAACATCTCTCATTACTCCTATCCTTCCCAGCATCTTACCTCTCTATATTAGTTAATTTTCTTGTTGCTACAACAAAATACCTGACCAAGGAACAAAAAGGTGTATTTTGGCTCACAGTCTGAGGTTGCACACCTTCTGGCTGGGAAGACAGAGCAGCAGTGTCTCCGGTCGGGACTCAGAGGCAGGTACATGCAATGTGATACTCTCTCACTTCCTTTTCCTCTTTCTATTCAGCCTAAAATCACAGTCCATGGGACAGGGCCAGGACATGTACAGGGGTTCTTCCTCCCTCAGATAAACCTCTAGAAATGACCCCTGATGTTCCCAACAGTATAGATAACTTTAAATGTAGGCAAGTTGAGAAGGAAATTAACATTTTTCCTCCCATTTCTGACCCAAAATGTTTTACTAATAAATGAAAAGAAGGAAGGAAGATGGGTAAGGAAGCAGATAGGGAGGGAAACTGACAGGAAGGGGACACCTATAAATGAGGAATGAAAATGTCAGTGTATTAGGTCACTGTGTACTCTTGACTGACAAGATGGAGGGCCAGGGCATCTTTCCCGGGTCACCACACTCCCATCCCTCCTGCTACTAGCTATAAAGATGCTTTATCTCTTCTCTCTCTTCCCAGGCATCTCTCATCCTTTCTGTCAGCACTACTGATAGTCAACCTGCACGTAAGAGGCTGATTTAAAGCCGAGGAAGCCCAGAAGTTAGACGCTAAAGAGCCCTGCTTCAGGTACTCCTGAATAAAACACAGTCTCTTAGGGGATTTACATTCTAAAAGGGTGATTGAAAATTAATAAACCATGGTGTTGAGCTCTGATAAGGGCTATGGAGAGAGAGATAAAGTGCAAAGTGGGGATAAAGAATGTCAGAAGAGTTGGTGAGAGGAATAAAGAGGCCAACCAGGAGTAGTGTGGCTAAAGATGGAAGTTTCTAGGCATAAGAAAGTGTCAAGGTGGGAGTCTCAGTAGGATGACCTTGAACAGCCACCAGCCTTGCTGGGAACTTGTTAGAAATAGAAGATCCCAATCTGGAAACCTTCTCTCCAGCAAGGAATTCTGGGAGTAGTGCCCAGCAACCTATACTTTAAACACCTCGGGCTGTGATTAGGCTAAGGCTTGGAAAGCACTGGAGAGAGCCAGAAACAGGGACAGTGAGGATCTAGGAAGGGCCTTAGTCTAGGGGAGCTGTATGAGACTCATCTTTTGTTGCTGCTGCTGTTCACTAGATGGCCATCTATTTCCCTTTTATCTGTGTGAACTGCTGAGAACCACACATGGTCTCTTTCTCAGTGTTGTTTTCTTTTTAGCACACTTTGGACAACCGTCACCCATTTACACCTGTCCACCATTTGTGATCCCGTTCAAGCACTTCATTCTCAGCCCGCAAAGTCTGTGATGTCTCCAGTCGGCTATGATTGTCCCCACCTAAGAGTCACAGTACCCTCTTTATTCTGTATAGTGTTGTACTACCAGGGATCTGTATCACTGTGGGGTTGTACTGTACATTCTGCTAGGTCAGAAGGAAATGGGGCCTCACATGCTGCGCCCTCTTCTGTGTATCTGTATTCCCACCACACCTGGGCAATATTTAACATGTTCAGTCAAAACTAGGATGGGTGAGTGGGTGAGTAGATGGATGAATGAATGGGCAGATTGATGGGTGGGTGGATGGATGGATGGATGGATGAATGGATGGATGGATGGATGGATGGATGGATGGATGGATGGATGGATTGATGAGCAGATGGGTGGGAAAATAGATGGATAGATGATGGACAGATAGATTGATGGGTGGATGAATGGTGGATGGATGGATGGATGGATGGATGGATGGATGGATGGATGGATGGATGAGTGGATGGATGGGTAAGTGGATGGATGGATGAGTGGATGGATGGATGGGTGGATGGGTGGATGGATGGATGGATGGATGGATGGATGGATAAATGGATGGAAAAATGGATAGGTGGATGGGAAGGTAGATAGATGAATAGATGGAAAGAACAGAAGGAGGAAGAAAAGGTGGTCATGAGACAGAGAAAAAGCAAACTTGGAATCAAATTGTAGACACTGCCAGATTAACGTTGGTAGAACTTTAAAGCACTTGCCTCCCTAGCCTCAGAAGAATGTGGGACCCCCAGACTGATGCTTCTCTGACCATAGGTGTGTTCACCCACATTCTGCCACTGGGTTCTTCCTGGAGATTGTCTTTGAGGCCTTAAACTCTTATCCAGACTTGGTCTTGGGTATTTGGTTGTTTCTAGGCACCTAAGAATGCTTCAAACAGCATTCTGCTCCTGTGAGATCACTGAGTCAAAAACCACTGCTCCCTGGCTGGTGCAGAAAGAGTACCAGGTGACCGGCACAAGGGTTAGCTTCTGCCTTTGTTTCTTTAGGTTTGATTTGGGTTCCTCATATGTTTTTATTTGCAAATATTAATTATATATAATAACTGCTTATGGCAACTCTAGACATGTATCTAATACATTTTAATTATATTCCTTTTTCTGGTTTGACTTTTTTGAGACAAAGTTTTAGTATGTAGCCAAAGCTAGTCTTTTATTCTCAGTACTTCTGCCACTGGGATTAGAAACATTAATGCTATACATTGCTTTTCACCACTGCCCTTTAACAATTTAGAGAAATATACATTGTTTTACCATCTAGAGAATATCTACAACTTCATCTGAAGCTACACTGCTGATCAGTCAGTTCATTTTGAAGATCATGATATTTTTTTTCTCATTAAAAAACTAATTCTTATTACCCAAAAGTCTTTTTCAAAGTCTTTCAGTAATTTAGTGTCTGGATTCTATTCTTCATTTATCTTTTCCCTTTCTTTAGATGACCCGATTCAGGAAAAACAAAGCTTGCTTGCAGGCCTACACTCAGCTCCCTGAGTCAGATCCCTGAATTAATTTCAGGTACCACAGAACTGAAATTGTGCTAAATGTACAGGCAGCTTCTCTGAAGTGAGCTTAGGATAAAACCCCGAAAAGCCTTTTGAAGAGAGGGCTACACACGTGGTGCAGAGCCCTCAGACTCGTGGTAATTCCTCACTGATGCTCAGCCCATGTCCCATGACTGTGGTTCCAAAGAATCCTGAGCTAACCGCTGTTCATAAAGCCAGTTGGCTCCTGTGAGAAAGTAGGGGAAGGATGGAAAAGGAAAGGGACTGAAGGTTGGGTTGATGACCAATGGCTAGTGATTTAATGTCACACCCACACAACCAACAAACACATGTCCACATTTCAGTGTGGAGACTAGTGTATCCTAAGTGCTGAAACCCTGCATAGCTGCTCTTACCATTAAGCACAATGCCCTTGACAGGCTTATTCAATCTGAGCAGCAATTCCAATCCCTGTAATGCATAGAAAACCAACATTACTTATGCATTTTATCTGACTCTGAGCAGAGGATATGGAGATGTCCATTTAATAATTTGGCTAGGCCTTGAGTGTTCATCTTTCTTGCCATTGACAATAGCAAATGATCATTTTTTTTTCTTACAGCTCTTTCAGAATTTCACTTAACTTCCACCTGGGCTCCCAGAATGTTCCTCATAAGCATACATCACTTTGTATGGCAAGCACTTGTTTAGTTTTCCTAACTATAGTGTATGTATCCTCTTTGAGAGAAGGGACCTTATCTTATTTTGCTCGGATCCAATCTCGCCAAAGACTGGCAAATAGCTGTGACCTCACTCTTCATTAGCGTTGAGCTACATGAAATAAATTGCCAATGCATGTGTTTTAAAATCTAAAATTTCAGATGTTTCAATAACACAGCTGTTAATTCTGAATAATGATCACATTTTCTCTGGCTGTAGAAATGCAGGCAGCTTTTTTTCTCCTATTAAAGTAGATAAGATCTATCAACCTTACAGAACACACTGCTAGAGCTACCCAGGGTTAGATGTGTAAATGATTCTGGGGACTCTCCTGAAGATGTGGGTCGATTGAACTTCAGGACAATAGCAGGACTGAAGACTCTGCCTTCCTTACACATTCCCAGCTGTTAGGAACCATGAAGCACAGAGGCACACCTTCAGAGTGCCTGGGTTCTTCACCCCAGCTCTGCCCCTGGCAATCAAGGTAACCTGAGAGGGAGTTTAATCTCTTCATGCCTCAGTTTCTCTATCTGTAAACTTGAACCATTATTAACTAAGTTCATACATGCTAAGTGCTTAGAATAGGAAGATGTCTGACACTATATAAATTAACAAATATAAACTGTTTTCCGTGTTAATATTCTCTGTAGTTTTATTTGCAAAGTGCTTTCCCAAGGAACTTATCTGAAAAAGGGACAAATGTTTAACGTGCATAGAAAGATGTTACCGAAAATTTATGTACTCTATCAGAACCTGGAATGTAACTTATGTTCAATACTAGGCCAAAGGTCAATTGCAGTACATATAAAGCAATCTACTGGACCTGCTGTAAGTGTCTACAACTTTTAATGGCCAAGATATAAAACAGAAAAAAAAAGAGCTATAGACTTGCACTAACCATTCTGGCTTTACAATAATTCACTTTTGCATATGGTATTGTCACTATATCTGGCACAAAAGCCCCCAAATATTTTTTAATGGCCAGGTGGTTTCATTGGAGATTTTGCTATCCCTAGGCTTTTTTCTTCAATTTGCTAATTGTTCTGTGTGAAGTATGAACAGTTTACACATTTGAAAAGAATAATTTCAAGCATGTGTAAATTCTCAAAACAAAAAAACAAAACACACAATAAAAGCCAAAGGCAAATGTTTACCTTCTAGGTGTCCTGTGCCAAGGCTGCCCCAGGAGCTTTGCAAATAAGAACCAGGAGTCAGTGTATTTAATAATACAGCAGTCAGTGCCAAGGTAATGACAGAAAGAAAAAACAAGTCCATCTTTTTCTATCCCTTAGTGCAGATGAGATCGTTGGTTCGCCAGCAAAGCATTAAATCACCCAAAGCGGCTGCCTCAATGGATGTCACTTAGACCCTGGGGACATGTGGAAATGAGAGTAGGGCTCATGGCCTTTCGGCTGGAAGAGATGCCAGAAGAAGCCGAATCATGATGATGCACACGTTTAAGGTGATGGTTTTCAAATGACAGTCGGCAGCGCTCTCAGTTCAGCGGCACCGTCAGATCTATATTTAGGGTTTTTGTTTAGCAGAGAGGGAAAGCATGTGAAATAGCATGCAGAAAAAGCAATCCATTATACCTTTACACGTATTCCCTACAGCAGATCCTCTTCCCAGTCTGAGCCAGGGCATTATATTTTAAGGAGAAATGTGGGAAAGGAAGCATTTCAGAAGTTTCACGCACTATATTTCGTTTAAAGGTTGCAGCTGAGCATGGTCATTAAAACATAGCACAGACCAAATGTCTTTTGATCTCCACTAAACAACTGAAGGGTCATCTTCTTCCTGCTTCTGTGGGGCATGGATGGAAGTTTTGTCGTTCTACAGTCCAGTACAGTGTCTGTCATTGTCATTTTTATCTTAATTACCACTTTCTCAGTCAAGTTTGGTTTTCCACACAACCAGTGGCTGTTTTATTCTATTTCTAATCCAGCAACTACAGCCTGAAAACTACAAAGAAATCATTTGAAGATTGACTACAAACCCCTTATCTTATTTCTTTAAGTTAAAAAATGTTTTTAAAAATATGTATTCTATTTTTATAGAGCTCTAGACAATTCATTGTCACCCAGAAAAAGATGGCCTCCAAAATACAATGACAAAAAAAATTATGTGTGTACTTATTTTATCTCTACCTTTGTGTGTTGTGGCACACTAAGTAATACTGGCTGGCCATGTTCACAAATTTCTGTTGTAGGGCTCTAAAAACAATCAAAAAAAAAAAAAAAAAAAAAAAAAAAAAAAAAAAAAACAGGGCTAAGGAGATGACTCAGTAAAGCTTTTGTTGCTCAAAAATTGAGATCTGAGCTTGTTCCCAGAATACACATAACAATATGGGTGTGGTGTGGTCCTCTGGGTATTGTATGGTAATCAAGGTGTGGTAATCTGGTGTGCAGTAATAATCTGGGTGTGATAGGTAATCTGGTGTGGTATGGTCCTCTGGGTAGAATGTGAAAATCTGGGTGTGCTGTGGTCACGTGGCATTGTATGATAATCTGGATATGGTGTGGCAATCTGAGGTGGTAATATGGTATGCAGTGATAATCTGGTGGACTGTGGTCATCTACATAGGGTGTAATAATCTGGGTATGGTGCAGTAGTCTAATGTGGTTTGGTAATCTGGTATAGTGTGATGTGGTAATCTGGTGTGTTAGTCTAAGATGGTGTGATCATCTGGTGTGGTGTGTTAACAGGTGTGGTATATACCTGTAATCCTAGCACTGGGAAGATGGACAAAAGTGGATCCTTGGGCCTCAGATCCAGGATCCTGATTCTGCTAACACCAGGTAAAAGTTACAAACACTATCACAAAAATCACTGTGAAGAGCAACTAAAGAGACCTGAGGTTGACTTCTGGCCTCTGCACATATGACACACATTTAGATGTATGTATATCCATACATATATATCTCTATTTATGAACATATATACACATAGCCCTAAAAATGATAATCCCCACACTCCATTGAGCTAACCAATAGCAGCGTATCATACCCCTATATAAACTGGTCGTTTTTATTGAGCCTCTGTATGTCCCAATGTGTCTATACATCCAGACTCCTATGTTTTATAGAATGGGGGCAGTAGGGAACAGAGCCAACAAGGAATTTGTATTTTTGCTTGTTTTAGTTTTCGTTCTTTTCCCCTTCGCTTTTTCTTAGCAGTTGTTGAGAGACCCATGAGGTAGAGATAATAATCATAAATAATCAAAATTTATCATAGTCAAAGCTTATCATAAATAATAATAAAGGGTTGCCTTCACCCATCATTTTTCCTTCAAGGTAATGTAGATGATGTTAATGTTTACATAACAAACTACCTTCTTCTCCTCCTTTGTGGAATTCTAATGTACTTTGCTTAAAAATATAAAATTTTCTTCCTACATAAAAAACAAAATGTTCTAGTTTTTCATTTTAAATTTTCTTAAAAACGTATTTACCCTTTCATGTTTATGTCTATATAAAAACTTTGTGAGTGTGTGTGTATGTGTGTGTATGTGTGTGTGTGTGTGTGTGTGTGTGTGGTATTGATGTGTGGTGTGTGTATATATATGGTGTGTATTTATGTGTGGTATGTGTATATGTGTGTGGTGTTGATGTGTTATGTGTGTATTTACTGTCTGTGTTTATGGTGTGTGTGTGTGTGTGTGTGTGTGTGTAATGTCAGAAATTTTTTTATCTACAGGACTTTACAGAAGAAAGCACTTAGAGAAAAAAGATATTTATTTTTATTCCACCTTACTCCCAGTGGAATGCTATTTTTTCTCACATGTCAAACTAGCAGAACTAAAGATTGAAAATGGTTAGAGCTGGAGAAGGAAAGGAAGAAGTTATGACTGTGCTCGGTGTGGGAAGAAACATAAAGTTGCTGTAAGTTCTTTGTAAAGTTATCTAGAAAATCTGCTAAGATTTTTACAACCCCTTGCAGAGAAATCTCATTAGAAAATTACCTGTCTAAAAAATTATGTGTGTTAAAATGCTTATTACATATTAAATATAGTGATTTATAAAATATGAAAAAATAAATCAATTGGGGATCAATTAGGAAAATTGTGATAGCCTATAATATAAAATATTGTGAAGGTATTAACAAAGACTGAAATATGGACATATATTTACCTAGAAGAACATGCATGATGTAAATTTTAAAATTAAAAAGAAATATTTTATTTACTATTTTATATTAAAGTAAAATAAAATGTACTCACTTTTGCATTGTACAGATGTTTATATAAAATTTTTAGATCAAGGAGGAAAAGATGGCAGTGATATTTTATAAGAATGCATTAATTAATTTGTTCTTTTAGCATTAAGACAGTCTTATATACTAACATGACAAACTTAATTGTATCATGTAATAATGTATTTCCTAAGAACTGTACTAGGCAAGAGGAAATCTGAGTTTTATTTTTATTTATACATTGTGGTTATGTCACTGTGTTCCAGGCATCTATTCTGACATGTTTTGGGTGAAATTAAACAAATAAACAAACAAATCAAATGCTCCAAATGTCCCTGAAATCAGGGCATCACAGGACAAAACAAGTGTCTCTACAGCACTTACATTTCCTGGAGTTGAAGACCAACATTTGCAGGGTCATGAGGTAGTCTTCAGGACAACTGTTTTCTGGTTTGAGAAAGATTCAGTGTGTGGTGCCATTCTTAGGAAATAGAAACCACAAACTACCCTGAATCACAGCTGAGTTTATCTCACAAAACACAACCAAAAAGAACAGAGCAGATCTCGAGGTTCATGATTCATCAGGATTATCACAGTCCAGTGAATAAAAGCCAACAGCCTAGGCACACACCATGTGGGCTGCATTGGTGTCTAGAAATTAGACCTAGGATGCTATTGCGGTGATTGCTGCACATCTCATGTGGAGACTGTGGTTCGTGAATGGCTGGTCTTACTTGAGATCTGTCAAGTAAGGTCAAGCTGTCTGCCAGAGGTCACATAGGTAGTGGTGGCAATAAGACCCTGACACAGAAAAGTTAATCCCGTTAATGGTAAGTCTTCCCATACAGCTCTCAGGGCATGTAAGTTCCAAACATGTTTGGAAAAAAAATAGGATTTTTGGCTTTTTTCTTTTACATTTTAAAGTTATTGATCTATGATATGATACTTTTGTCACAGTAACATCAACCTTGTCATGAAATGTCTAACTCTGCACCTTGATAGTGGATCATCTTCTGACCATCCCCATTCATGTCCTCCTGTAGGTTGTATCATAACCTGTATACACTTTAACACTTGAAATGCTTGCCCTTGGTGCTATTAAAAGGGAATGTGTAAGTGGATGTTTGCTCAGCCTCTAACTCAGGGGTTTGTCACATAGTAGGTTGATTAGTAAATGTTAACAATGGGTGTTAGCTGATGACTTCCAGTGGGTAGTTGACATAGGAAAGGCCAAC
This sequence comes from Micromys minutus, assembly GCF_963924665.1. Taxonomy (NCBI): domain Eukaryota; kingdom Metazoa; phylum Chordata; class Mammalia; order Rodentia; family Muridae; genus Micromys; species Micromys minutus. The sequence goes on from NC_137961.1 coordinate 5,173,385, forward strand.
TCAAATTGATCTTCCTTGAATGAAATATTCATTTATGTACACGGTGACTTTGTTCTTTAGCAGAGACAGCCAGGAAACATCAATGGGAAGAGCAATCCACAGTACAGCTATAATCACACAGTGACCATAAGTCAAAGAAACCAAACAAAACCTTGCTTCAGGTCTCACGATATAGACAATTACTGAAGGCCTATCAATTCCACTGATCCTCCTTTTCAAATTGTCTATGTCCTGGATATCTGTGGGATTATCCACATGCACAGGGCACTCCTCTGTGCTCCTCCCTTTTGACTCTGTTACTGGACTCATCTTCCCCACCCCCACCTGATGGGCAAGTGCAGAGTTTGTCTCTCTGCAGCTGTAAGCCCTGGGCTCTGTCTGAGAGACCCATCATTATCATGGCTCTGGCTGCTGCCTGTGGTATGTTGACCCCTGACTCCTTCCTTTAACTTCAGCCAGTTGGCTGCTGGACATTTCTATGTGGAGCCTGTATGCCAACTTCTCTAGAGTGGCTTCCCCTTTATCCTTCATATATTCTTTTCTGCTGTTTTTCTCTATCCTCCTCCTATTTCAACAAACCCAGTCTTGCCAAGCAGCCACACCTCATATGTACTTCCCTCCCTTTGTTCTCTCTCTCTCTCTCTCTCTCTCTCTCTCTCTCTCTCTCTCTCTCTCTCCCCCCCCCTCTCTCTCTCCCCCTCTCTCTCTCTCTCTCTCTCTCTCTCTCTCTCTCTCTCTCTCTCTCTCTCTCTCTCTCTCTCTCTCTCTCTCTCTCTCTTCTCTCTCTCTCTCTCTCTCTCTCTCCCATAATCCCTTGCTACTTTCTTTGGCTCTGGTATCTAGGCTCTTCTTCAGTTCACTGTGCACATCAGTACCAGATTAGCCCTGCTAGAGTGCTGGTCATTACACTCTTCAGAGGTCTGAGACAGCTCAAAAATCAAATCCAAACTCATTTGTCAGACATCCAGGGAACTGGGCAAGCTGGCTCTCTGCAGCTCTCCTTTCCCATCTTAACTCTCCTGTTGTCCTCGTTTTCACTTCAAAACACCGGAGATCACAGTGTTTGTCTTTTTCGAGGAATCGGAAGAAATATTCAAACAAAGAACGAACAACTGTTTGGGAGATAAAAATGTAATGGCCCTGATTCTATCCTTATGCATTATGCACGTGGATCAAGTGATCACAAACTCCCCCCGTCAATAGTAAAGTTCTCGTGCTAGTTTTGAGTTTCCCAAAGCAAATGTCTGTGCAGTTAGTGTAAACCATGACATTGCTCACACCCACTGACTTCATCCACCCCTACTCAGGACACAACCCTTCCTTCTGCCCTCCGCTCTGAATGGCTCCTCCTCTCCTACCCCTCCTTCTCAAGCTCCATCTCTCTTGTTGGCTAGACATGTCCACAAAGGCGTCCCTCTCCCACAACACCCTCCTTTGTCCAACCCTTCGTCACCAGCCCTTTAAGTGTGAAGCTCACTTCTCAGGTACATTGCCTGCCTTTCATGGGGCATCCTAAATGCCCCCCCAAAAGATTTATTGTTTCAATTAGACTTGGAGATGATCCTGTTGCCTTCATGATTCTCTTTACAACCTGCCAACAACAATTAGAACAGGAAAGGAGGATGACAGCCCAACTAAGCTTCCTCATTTCACCTCTACCTAAGTGTCAGATGTGACTTTAACCCTCAACTCCTTATGTTTAGATAATGAGCATCTCTAAAAAGGAAACTTGGGGATAGAGAAAGATAGTCAGTACTAATAATGATGTAGAAAGGAGACACATAACCGGCTCTCTGACTTTACAGTCTCATAGAATGCCTTTGAAGAAACTCTGTGTCAGATACTTGTGTATGTATGTGTGTGTGTATGTGTGTGTGTGTGTGTGTATGTGTGTGTGTGGGTGTGTGTGGGTGTGTGTGTGTGTGTGTGTGTGTGTGTATGTGTGTGTGTGTGTGTATGTGTGTGTGTGTGTGTGTGTGTGTGTGTGTGTGTGGGTGTGTGTGGGTGTGGGTGTGTGTGGGTGTGTGTGTGTGTGTGGGTGTGTGTGTGTGTGTGCAGGTATGTATGTATCACTCACCACTGTGCCCTAAAGCACAGCCTAAAATCCAGGTAAATAACCCAAAAGGCAGGCTTAGCAATTATTCCTCGGATTTAGCAAATTTGGTATTTCTAAGTGATATCTAGAAGAATGTTTAGAATTCCTTTTTCAGTGTAACAATTTCTTTAACCTCAAAAATTAAAAAAAATATATATGCTTTAAAGCCTTTACATAAGTTTCTGCATAGACACATAAATAAAATTATGCCAACCAGATATAATTTGGATTTAAAATATTTTTATTGAACCGAAAGGTCTTTAGAGGTTGTTAAACATTTTAGAAAATGACAGACCTGGGCTCCTTTTAGACTGCTAGAAGTCTCCCCTGCTTTTACATTTACTGTTTTATCCCCAAACACAAACAAAACAATCACATGCCTCGTAGAGTAAAATGCTTGTAGTACCTATCCCTCAAAATAATTTCGTCTTAGATTTTTTTAAATTTACAAGTTTCACAGGAGTCTTGAAAGAGGTCATTATTCAGCCTACCACACTGATGAACTGTTCTTGCTCGGTATATATACAACCCAACATAATTAACTTTTTAAAGCATCAAAAACATACCGCATGGATAACAATGGCGACCTTTGGGAGTGGGATAATGGGGAACTTTCATTTTTAATGTGATACTTTCGAAGCATTTCTTCATTCTTTCATAAGAGGCATGCAATTGTGTTTGTGTTTGGGGATAAAACGTTAAGTGTGAACGTGAGGGAAGCTTCTAGCAGTCTTAAAGGAGCCCACAGAGCCCAGCCTTGTCTCCCTTCTCTGTATTCCATGGCACTAATCCCCATTCTCCCTTTTATCCGGATCAGATGCTGCCCTTCACTCATGTGTGTAATTTGGGATGAAAACACACATCAGGCAATTACATCCAACTCCGGTTCGTTCAACTTCAAAGTCCCTACATGCACCCCCCTCTGCAGGATATTTTTCCTAATTTCCTTCTTCAGAGGCTAGAGAAGTTTCCAGAAGGAAAGAGGCAAGGAGAAGAGGTATTTTTCTCCTCTGGCCTGCTCTCTGAGCTCTTTCCCACTTCATTGCTGAATTTCTTCTCCCTCTCAGCAGCAGCAGCAGTATCTCAGTAGCATCCAAGAGATGTGTTCTTACTATCTGTGGAGGATTGACTTCGCTATGTGTCACTGGGTCACTTTATCAGCCGATGCCTTTGCATGCAGGTATTAGCTTTTTCATGCATCAAGCTGGGGAAATGACCCATTCCTCCAAAAGTCTTTTCCCCATTTGTAAATACATTCTACAGTATTGCTAGAGTTCAATCAGCAGGGCAAAACATGTACCATCCCTAGGAATTAATCAACTGTTCTCTTTCTTTTGTATCAGTTTCTTTATAAAGCTTTTAAAGGTCTAAGGATTCCATATGTCAGATAAGAAAAACGGATGTTTAAAGTTGGACAGGAATGGCGTTTCTAACTAGAGAAGACACTGTTACCACAAATTCAGAAACTGTAAACTATTGTGTCACTATTGTGTTACTATTGTGTTGTCTCTGTCTGTGACAGGAAAGGTGTTTGTAGTTGTGTGGCAGAGGACATTTCCCATTGTTTTTATGAAATGGCCGAGTGTTTTTACATGTATATGTAATCAGGCATTTAATTAAGACAACTTGACTTGGCGTCCTCCTAAGTGCACTCACTGTTCTGTTTAACTATGGAGATAAACACAGCTGGTGTGGGATGTGGCTGGAATATTCTAGAAAAGTAAGAAATGGAGATCTATTAAAAGTTCCTATAGAATCTTGCTTAGGAGCTGGGAAGTTGGGACAGTGGCAAACACAGCACAAGGACCTGAGTTCAGGTCACTAGCACCCTCCTCAAACCAAATGTGCCTGATTTCAGTGCTGGTAGGCAGAAACTGGCAGGTCTCAGGGGCTTGCTAGCTTTGTTGAAGGGTCTCTGGACAGCTAGTCTATATGAAACTATGAGTTCCAGGTTTAGTAAGAGATAGCATCTCAACAAATAAGATGAAAGTCAAAGTTGACCTCTGGTTTATACACACGCACACACACACACACACACACACATACACACATACATACATACACATACATACACATACATACACACACATACACACATACATACACACATACATACACACACATACACACATACATACACACATACACATACATACACACATACACACACACACACATACACACACATACACACATACATACACACACATACACACATACATACACACACATACACACATACACATACACACATACACACACACATACACACACATACACACATACATACACACACATACACACACACATACACACACATACACACATACAAACATACACACATACATACATACATACACACATACACATACACACATAAAACACATATACACACACATACACATACACACACACACATACATACACACACACACACACACACACACACACACACACACACCTTCCTGTTCTTCACAGTGTACGGAATGAGTAGTTTTCTGTGAGAACAAAAGCTGAAACATGTTAGAGCCTTCTGCACGGGAGATGGAAATCCCCTAAGTAAATGAATTGAAGGAAACATGGAGTGAAGCTTCTCAGACTTCACATGTAAACCCCTGCAAGGCAGGGAGTGGGGAATTCTTGCTAGAATGTATACTCTACACAGTTTAGACTGGGCTGGGGGCTGAGATTCTGATTTTTTTACCCCTGATCCCCAAGACTGCCACCCCTGCATCTGTCTTATAAATTAACAAGACTGACGACTAAGGACAAAAATATCTTTCCATTTCCTCAAGGTTACTTCTATTGTGAGGGAAAAAAATCCATAGCTTGGCCTTTGGCTGGTTGTGATCACAATGCCTTCTAATTGTAGTTGGTGCCATATAATAGGTAAGGAAGAATTTTGGGTATTTTGATCTATTTTCCCGGTTCATTGTTTCATATAGATTTGTGTGTGTGTGTGTGTGTGTCTGTGTGTGTGTGTGTCTGTGTCTGTGTGTCTGTGTGTCTGTGTGTGTGTGTGTGTGTCTGTGTGTGTGTGTGTGTGTGTGTGTGTGTACACTTGCCTATATGAGTTTATGTGGACAACATGTATTATAGTGGTGTAAATGAGCATGACTTTATGGGCTCACATATTTGAACCCTTGGTCCACAGTTAGTGGAAGTATTTGGGAAGAATTGGGACGTGGGGTCTTGGAGGAGATGTGTCACTGGTATCAGGCTTTGAGGTTTCTAGATCTTTGGCAATTTCCAGTATATCCACCCTGTCTACACCTTGCTAGGGGATCAGGTGCGACCTCCTAGCTATTGCATCTGCTCTGTGCCTTGATGTGAAGCAGCCCCTTTAAACTCTTTCTTCTATAAGTTGCCTTGGTCATGGTGTCTCTTCACAGCAATAGAGAAAGACCTAAAACTGCATATATGCAGGTGCCTGCAGAGGCCAGAAAAGGGAATGGAGTTACAGTCAGTGGTGAGCTGCCACATGGATGCTGGAAACCAAATTTGTCTTCTGCAACAGCAGTAAGCACTCTTAACTACCAAGCTGAGGCAGCTTTCCATCCCAGTCCCTGGTAGTTGACCGCCAAGGGGAGCACATAAGCTAGAGGTTGAGTTTATCATCGATGGCTGATTATTTTATCAACCATACCTATATAGTGAAGTTTCCATAGAAACCCTTAAGTGGCTGGAGAAATTCCAGGTCATGGAGCACCTGCAGGGACTCAGAGGTTGTGTAAGGACATAGAAGGTCTACAATCCCCACCAACCCTCCAGTGACCTTCCCTGGTTTTGTTTCTTGTTTTGTTTTGTTTTTTTTTGTTTGTTTGTTTGTTTTTTTATCTCACTACTCCTAAACTGAATGTTTTTATAACTGTCACTTCCTGAGCCTTGAATTAGTCTAGCAAATAACTAAGCCTGAGAAGGGTGTCATGAATTCTCTAATTAGAAGTATGAGAGGCCCAGGAGTTGCTACTGGCACCTGAAGAAACAGCAGGCTTGCAGGAGTGGTCACAAGTATTTTCACAGAGGTCAGGCGCCAGGTTCCATTTTGGTAACTAAGGAGGATTTAATCTGGAGGAGTCCCCCCCCCAACCTTTAGTGGATTGATTAAGTCAGGGCTTTACCGAGCATATGAATTTTAAGATTTCCAAATGATACCATGGAATCATCATGGGTAGAAAGGATCCCAGCATTGCTAGTGTATATGAAGTATTCAGCCAACTTGTCTGTAATTGAATATTATAGCTCCTTTGCTTCCAAAGTCTGTTTCTAGTCAGCCCAATCTGAGAGCCAGACTTTAGCATAAGTCAGATAAACAACAGTGCTACAGAATAAAGGAAGAACTTAGGTTAAGTTAGGATTAGGATACTAAAGACCCTTCTGTTCTTTGGGGAATCATGACTAGCCAAGCATCATCAGCTCATGATTCTAGCTGGATACGCCCATTCCCTTCACACATAGGAATAAGTTCCTGCTTCAATCATGCCCCATGGCTTCTGTTGCCCTCCAACCTGTGTGTCTTTAAAATAGAAGCAAGCAGTGATCAGATTATGGCTAACTGGTATACCATCACCTATTGTGAAATGCTTTGTTTATATGAAGTAAGCATTACTATTGTCAAAATTCAAATTTAAAGGTAGTTTGGATATAAGATAGTTTGAATATGTTGATGACAAACTTTCAGTGGGCCTCATTTCTGGGCAAAACTTTAGCCTTGAGATTTTAAACAATGTTTTTATATTAGTTCTGATATTAGTTATTTGAATTTGTAGCTGCATAAATCTAGGATTGAGTTGTGTTTGTAGCATGTTTTTTTAACAGTTGCCAGCACACCTGTTGTGGCTAGTTCCTGTCCGGAGGAAACAGCAGAAAGTAAACAGCAACTGAATGCAGCTATGACTCAGGAATGCACATAGCAGTTGATTTAATCTAGAAACTAAAGAAACTTTCTACTATTCATAAACTGCAAAGCCAGTCTTCTCTTGAAGTTAAGAAAGATAAATACATGAAGTCATTAGGAGACAGGGCACAACTTCAGAAAATCTCATAGTCGAGTTCCCATGATGGAAATTGGTGACTTAAACCCAGTAACTCTGAAACAATGTGTGAACTTTACCCAGGGAGACTCTAAAGATCTTGGGTCACTTAGTATCTACTTATGATATGAGAGTCTTCTCGTGACAGGTCCCACCAAGCTTAAATTGTAGAGAAGCATAGAAAGGTTTTTTTCTCTGCTTAATAAAAGCACACTTAGGAGTTGAACTCATGAAATAAGTGACTTTTACACCCCCTCTAAAATTTGAAACAAGGATACCTTAACCATGTGATTGGAATGATTTGTGTGTTACACCTTAGCTATGTGGTCCAAAATCACCCTCTAAGCCAGCCTTTCTCTTTTCCTCAACTAAGACAGAACTCCATGTGCCTTTGGATGATTGAACTGATCTGTATGGCTTTGAAGACCTAGGTATTCCTGGAAAAGGAGCAGGCCTCTCAAATGAGTTTACACTGCAGGAGACTTTCTCAGTATCCTGACACTCTAACCAAGTACCCAAACATATGATCCTTTTCTGAACTTCTAGACAGAATTTGCATCCTTCCTGGGTACTCATGATCCCAGTTGATATGAAAGATTGGTCCTTAATGCATCTTTATCTTCCTATTCCTGTGCAAAATGCTGCCCCACACAGTGGGAGATTGGAATACATTCTGTCTCTGGACTTTGCATTTCCATCAGAGCTGTGCTGATTGGCATGTTGTGCTGACTTCCATCCCTGATAAAAATTCTGTTATTTCCTTCCCAATATAACTGGCAGTGAGAGACCACCCCTGAGAATACAATGTGTGCTTATAAATCATTCTGGTGGCTCTCCTGATGTTTCCAGGCCCTCCATAACATGGGGCTGTGGACCTAGGCATTTAGATATATTGTTCCCAGCTATGGCAAGATCTCAGTGGCCTACATCCCATTCCCTATGGTTTTTGGCTATAAAATGTCACCCTGTTGCTTAGGAGCTCCTCTAACAGTTTAGCTGTGTGGTCCAAACATGAATATCTCAGTATGGGTCCAGGCAGATTTACTGGGCCAGAGGGGCTGTTAGTAGCAGGATGGAGTAGGGGTAAAAGTTATAATGCTGATACGGATCTGAGCTCCAGTGTTTGATGGTTTTAGTTCCAAAGTCTAAGACAGCACTGTGACTCTGACTACAGCAGTTTTATAAAATATCCAGGCTATTGATATATTATACATGATGGTGGCACCAGACTGCCCTAATGTTAGTCACTACTGCCTGCCTGATATCAAAACAGGTAGCTGAGTGGCTCATCATAGGCTCTACATTCTTAACCTCTAGTTTTCTTGCATGGCTTCTATCATCCCTTTCTAAGAATGTTTTATGAGATGTGCATGCCTGTCTTTCAAGTGTGTCTAATCTATACGTGCATACAAATGCACTGTTGTTGGACACACTCCTCCCCAGTGCCAACCAGAAATCTTCTCGAGCTTTCAGTGAACTGGTACTGATGGGCAGAGGAAGGTAGAAGGCCACTGCTCAGACCGCATTTATGTGGCTCCGATCACTAGCCAGATAGGGATTCCACTCCTACGTCCTGTGGTCCCGGAAAGGACCACAGTGAAAATTTTCCAGTTTCACAGGCTTCAAAGAAACCCCTTTGGGACCCCGATCACTTCTCTACTATTTACCAGGAAGTCTAGGTTTTCTAGCAAATTAACATTTGAATTGTGCATTTGATATGGATTTAATGTGTTTAAGTAACAGAGACCAATGCCAGCAGCTTTAGCCTAAGAAGGGTAAGTAGTTGCAGGGTTCAGGCCAGGCTCTTAAGACTTAGGGGCAGGATACTGTCTCCCCTTGATCTCTGTTCTTCTAAACCTTCCTTGCAGTTTCTTTGTATCTCAGCTTCCAATCTGGGATTTCAAGCAGAACGAATCCAGTTTCTGTCTCTGTTCATGTTTCAGTCACTTAAGGACAGGGACCATTTCAGGGAACACAAACCAGACCCTTGGCACTCAGCCTTGAGGTTGGGAGCTCAGTGGATACGGCTCCAAACGCATACCTTCCATCAGAGAATGGTTTCATGTTTTTTGAAAAGCAATCACAGCCAATGACAACTGAGGATTCATGTAAGATGATTCATGCGTTTTGAAGATAGAAAACTAATCTTGAAAATAAATCCTTTCATTCTGGACACAAATTCTTTGAACCTTTTATAGATATGTAAAATATGGGGTGCTTACCAGTCATTTTAGAGTTTAGAAAAGAAAGTCTCTTTCTTTTCTCTGCTAAAGCAGCACAGGACCAGGAGGACTTTGCTTCAGGCTAAGGTGTTCCTTGTGTTTTCGTGATGAGAAGCATCCATTGGATATGATATTCTTGACTAAGTCACTGAGATGTTATCTGAACTCACTGTAGTGGCAGGGTGATTCTGACAACAATCACACAGGTATTGTTCAGTGCATGTCCGCAGTCTCTGAGCAACACAGAGATGACGGCCCAAACCTGAGGCTTAAGGAGAATCAGAAGAGTCTTTAGGTGGCAGAGAAGATTGGGAATGACAGAACTGTGAGCAACTACAGATTTAACCTGTCTTCCAAGGCAGAAGTGAGAACATTCCCCACTCTGAATAGAGAGCACAGTTCTTCCAGGAAGAGCTCATAAGCAAGCCTTCTCCCATTGACCGCTTCTAAATTTGGTCCTTGCCACAGTTGCACACACATTCCTAAGTTGTAGTTGGGTCTGTGGGGGAAAACCTTTCAAAGCCTTTGCATTCTGCTGCTACAGAAGGCATTACCTCTGCTCAGAACTCCCATTAGTTCTCTGCTCTGTTGGTGGCAGGGGGCAGGGATGGTTAAGTCAAATGCAAAGTGATATAATCATATAATCGCAAGACTAGAGCATTCTTGTGAAACCGTTGTGGGGGTAGAGGATATTTGCACTCTCTTGTTCTTTATGACTCCGAGACACGTTCTCTGGTCTACCACACCATATCCTACCCATGAAATGTTTATCTTCTTAAAGCTAAGAAATGATGAAAATAAAAATTTAGACTGAAATGTTTTAATTTTTATTTATTTTATGAGACAAGGTCCCACCATTACATACACTGCCTGCCTGTAATTTGAGATAAAGCAGGTTAGCTTTGAGCTTGTGATGATTCTCCTGCCTCTACCTCCCAGGTGATGGCACCCCCCTCAGCCCAGATTTTAATATTATATCTTACCTATTTGTTATATATTGAACCAAGTACTTTATGCATGTACAAGATTCTAAAATGATGCGACTTCAATTCAACAATATTTTATAGCTTAATTTCTGGGGAGATGGCTCGGGAAGTGAGGCACTTACATGACAGGTCTGAGAACATGAGTCTAGGTGATCAAAACCTGAAACCCAAGGAAGATTACACAAATCTGCAATGCCACCACTCCTGTGACAAGATGGGAGACAGGGACAGGTGAACCACCTGACACATGCTGCCAGCTACCCTAATGGGGGCAAAAGCAACAACAAAAAGACCCAGACCCCAGACAAGGTTGAAAGTGGGAACCAACACCCACTTTCTAACTCCTGTGGACTATACAGCCTACATTTGCCAACCATGGTGCCCTGACACACATGCACACACACACACACACCCCACACACATATGCACCACACACATGCACACTAAAATATAAATATAAATAACTTGATCTATAAGAGCTTAAAACCAAAGCCATCAAGTTCCAGCAGTGAACTGCTTTGTGTTGTATTTTCATAATCAGCACAAAGCCAGCCTGTGATAAATATGTAAAGAAGACTCACGTGAATGGATTCCTCTACTTTCTAACATCTTTCTCTCCATAATGCTATGTTTCATCTGAGATTACACTGGATAGAGCAGTAACTGTCTTCGTCAATTATAAGTAACAGAAACAATTGCAGTTGATAATCAGAAAGTGTGGATGCAGACACACACCCACCAACTTGAAAATAGCTCAACTTACCACCTCTCAACTATACAACGACATGGATGCCGTAGGCCATTGTGGGGAAAATAGTAACTTGAAGTTTGACCACTTTCAAGACTAACGTGTGGGGTAAAAAACTCTTCTGTGATTTTGGGTGTTGGTAGCAGTAACTAACCCTCAGCTCTCAGGACTCAGCCACTGCTAAGGAGATCAATAACCAACACCCCCTCGACATAATGTGTGCCAAATCTTGAGGTGTGGTAGAGTCCTTTAAAATAAATGAAGTTTCAGCTTACAGTTTTTAATGGCTCTGTCAGGAACATTGCTCCTGTACACTGAGGAGCTTCTGCACCCTCACAGCCAGTGTCTATTGTCTGTCTCTGGCAAAGGGAAGTCACACACTTTGGTGGTTTAAACATGCTTGCTCTAGGGAATGGAACTATTAGGAGGTGTGGCCTTGCTGAGTAGCTGTGGCTGTATTGGAGGAAGTATGCCACTCTGAGTGTGGGCTTTGAGACCCTCATCCTAGCTGCCGAGGAAGCAGACTTCTCCCATTTGCCTTTGGAACAAATTGAAGAATCCTCAGCTCCTCCATAGCCACACCTGCCTGGATGTTACCAGGATTCCTGCCATGATGATAATGGAGTGAACCTCAGAACTTGTAAGCCAGCCCCAGTTAAATGCTATCCTTATAAGAGTTGCCTTTGGTCATGGCATACCTTCAGAGCAATGAAACCCTTAACTAAGACACATGGAGAATACGAATTAGTCATTGTAAACCCCAAATTAAGAGTCAGCATTTTGCTTGAGTGTCAGCATGAAGCTATTGGAAATACCAACCTAAAGTCATTAATTCTGGGGTATTTATTTTTCTCTCAGAAAACAATATATAAAATGTAACTGCCCTAAAGCAAAAACTTCACATGTTCTCCTGTCATAGTGTCTAGCTGAAATTTACTTTCTGCAAACCTCAACCAAAGTTGCTGAATGGAAAAAGGGAGACAGATGACCCTTGCTATAAAAAATCAACCATAGGCGAAAAGTGCTTCCAACTTCCCCATTCATTCATTAGGCATTCAGGCTCTGATGATTCATCTGTCTCTTAAGGCATAACAAAAACATTACAGTATACATCACAACCCAAGTCCCTACAAACCAGACAGCTGCAAAGCCTTTTTATGTTACTGTTCAGAGAAATATCACCCAGGGATTGCTAGGAGAAGTGGTTGTATTGATTAAGAACAATGACTTATAGTAGCTAAGCAAATAAGAAGTTTGGAGTCAATCTCTGAATAGTAGTAGTCCTTTCACAGTTTATTAACTGCCTGGTGTTTATCAAAGAACGTGTGTGCTATTCATCTTTAACCGTGATTATTCAGTAAGGTGCTTGAAGCAAATATATAGACATTTGGCTCCAGAGATTGTCAAAGACATCCCAGCTTCAGGTCTGTAAATAAAAGGTCCATTGGAGAATTGAAAGTAGGCTTTTTAAAAATGTTGTTTGAAGAACTTCGTAAGGAAAGCATTGTTTCTACAAACCTCACTAGTGTATTTACGCCCAAGATTGATACTCCTTGTGTTAGGATCCCTCCTGGTTCTGATGAATACTGAACACCTGTGTTCTGAACATAAAAACTCGTGCAAACCTTTTCATACAATTTGAGAGATTATAAAAAATCTTCAGAATTAATACATTGTAGTCAAAAATATAAATCTCACTTTAATTTTTGGGTACAAGAACATTCAAGACATTCCACCAAGGATTCCATAGAAATGAAACAAAATAACAATGCAAATAAATGCATCATTTTTTCCATGAGATAGATAGGTATGTAGGTAGGTAGGTAGGTAGATAGGTAGGTAGATAGATAGATAGATACATACATACATACATACATACATACATACATATGCATACATACATATAATGGCTGGCATCTGAGGAGTAACAAACATCTGATCTTGTTCTTTGGCTCCCACATGCCTACACATCATATACAAATACACATATACACATACATGTTCATACACATTCAAATATTTTGGACCAACATTGGTTTACCTGTCTGTTTTAATTCTGGAGGTTTTTATAGCATGTGTTTTGCTAGAGAACATGTGTACATTTGACATATTTTAGCTTCCTGCTAAAATTATCTACTAAAAATTATAAGGCATATTTTTTTGTCTCCAGAAATTCCCAGACCTCCACAGCTCTTCTGTGTTTCCTGTCTGATAATTTACGTCTTTTAACTTCCATTCCCTTTGAGTTGTGGGATTTAAATGTGTCTTTACAGAGACTTGATTCTGGCTTATGAACTCCAGTCTAGCAGTCACTGCTTTATTGACGAGATAATTTAGTGCATGTTAAAGTAGTTTTCGTATGGCTACCCCCAGCTTTCATTTCACTGTTGGCTCTTCTCTGAATGCTCATTTTTCTCTCCATTCTCTTCTTTCATGGAAATTAATTGTGGAGAATGGCAGCTGCTTTCTCTGTGGAATTTATATTCATTTTTCTTAATGACTGTCTATTTAAGACTTATGATTTATTTTAAATTCTGATTTTTTTTCTGTTAAAAATAGAAACTTGATATTGTAGTATGGCTCCCTTTATTTACTCTTTTTTCCTTTGTAAGCATGAAGTTCAATAATAATAGTTTGTTAATGTTTTATTGGTTATTTTATTTATTTACATTTCAAATGTTATCCCCATTTTTGGTTTACACTCTGGAAACCCCTTTTCCCATGCATCCCTGCTTCTATGAGAGGGCTCCCCCACCCACCACCCAATCCTGCCTCACCACCCTGGCATTCCCCTACACTGGAGAAGTGAGCCTTCACAAGACCAAGAGTCTCCCCTCCCAGTGATGCCAGATAAGGCCATCCTCTGCTACATATGCACTTAGAGTCATGGGATCCTCCATTGTGTACTCTTTGGTTGACAGTTTAGTCCTTGGAAGCTCTAGGGGGTTGGTTGTTGATATTGTTGTTTTTCCTATGGGGTTGCAAACCCCTTTAGCACCTTCAGTCCTACCCCTAACTCCTCCATTGGTGTCCCTTTTCTTAGGCCGATGGTTGGCTGTGAGCATCCACATTTGTATTGGTCAGGCTCCGGCAGAGCCTCTCAGGAGACAGCTATGTCGGGCTCCTGTCAGCAAGCACTTCTTGGCATCAGCAATAGTGTCTGGGTTTGGTGGCTGCATATGAGATGGGTCCCCATGTGGGACAGTCTCTGGATGGCCTTTCTTTCAGTCTCTTCTCCACACTTTGTCCCTGTATTTCCTTTAGACAAAAACAATTCTGTGTTAATATTTTTGAGATGGGTGAGTGGCCCCTTCCCTCAACCAGGGGCCATGTCTAACCTCCAGATATGGTCTCAACAGGTTCTTTCTCCCTTTGTTGGATATTTGAGCTAATGTCATCCCTGTTGGGTCCTAAGAGGCTCTTGCTTTCCTGGCATCTGGTACTTAGTGGTGGCTAGCCCAAGTTCCCCATCTCTCATTGCTAGACACCTCTGTTCAATTTTCTGACCCTCTGTACATCTCCCTAGTCTCCTCCAATGCGTGATTCTGCCCCATTTTTCTCCCTCCCTCTCCTTCTTCTTCCCTAGTACCTCCCACCTCTGCCTCACATGATTATTTTGTTCCCCTGAAGCATAGACGCTTTGGTCTTCCATCTTCTTGAGGTTCATATGGTCTATGAATTTTATCATGGGTATTCCAAGCTTTTTGCCTTACATCCACTTATCAGTGAATACATACCATGTGTGTTCTTTTGTGACTGGATTACCTCACCCAGGATGATATTTTTCTAGTTCCATCCATTTCTCTGTGAATTCATGAGATCATTTTTTTTCAATAGCTTTACCATTTTGTAAATGTACCTCGTTTTCTGCATCCATTCCTCTGTTGAAAGACATCTGGGTTCTTTCCAGCTTCTGGCTATTATAAATGAAGCTGCTATTAACAAAGTACAGCATGAGTCCTTGTTATATTTTGGAACATCTTTTGGGCATATGCCCAGGAGTAGTTTAGCTGGGTCCTCAGGGAGTACTATGTTCAATTTTCTGGAGTCTAAGTTCTTGAGTTGTTTGTATATATTGGATATTAGTTATGTATGGGATGTAAGATTGGTAAAGATCTTTTCCCAATCTATTTGTTGCTGTTTTGTCTTATTGACAGTGTCCTTTGCCTTACAGAAGCCTTGCAAAGTTATGAGGTC
The DNA here is from genome assembly GCF_963924665.1 of Micromys minutus. Classification (NCBI taxonomy): domain Eukaryota; kingdom Metazoa; phylum Chordata; class Mammalia; order Rodentia; family Muridae; genus Micromys; species Micromys minutus. Next base: position 5,188,666 of record NC_137961.1, read on the forward strand.
CCATTTGTCAATTCTTGATGTTAGAGCGTAAGCCATTGGTATTCTGTTCAGGAAATTTTCCCCTGTGTCCATAAGGTTAAGGCTCTTCCCCACTTTCTCTTCTATTAGTGTTAGTGTATCTGGTTTTATGTGAAGGTCCTGGATCCCCTGGGACTTAAGCTTCATACATAAAGATAAGAATAGATTGATTTGCATTCTTCTACATGCTGACCAGTTGAATTAGCCAGTTGAACTAGCACCATTTGTTGAAAATGCTATCTTTTTTCCACTGGATGGTATTAGTGCCTTTGTCAAAGTTCAAGTGACCATAGGTGTGTAGGTTCATTTCTGAGTCTTAAGTTCTATTCCATTTATCTACCTGCTTGTCTCTGTACCAATACCATGCAGTTTTTATCACTATTGCTTTGTGATATAGCTTGAGGTCAGGGAATATGTTTCACCAAGAAGTCCTTTTATTGTTGCAAATAGTTTTTCACTACCCTGGGTTTTTTGTTATTCCAATGAATTTGCAAATTGCTTTTTCTAACTTTATGAAGAACTAAGTTGGAATTTTAATAGGGATTGTATTGAATCTGTAGATGGCTTTCATCAAGATGGCCATTTTACTATATTAATCCTGCCAACCCATGAGCATGGATCTTTTCATTTTCTGAGATCTTTGATTTCTTTCTTCAGAAACTTGAAGTTCTTGCCATCCAGAAATTTCACTTTCTTGCTTAGAGTCACATCAATGTATTTTATATTATTTGTGACTATTGTGAAAGGTCTCATTTCCCTAACTTCTTTCTCAGCCTGTTTATCCTTGAATCAGAGAAAGCTCTACTGATTTGTATGAGTTAATTTTATATCCAGTCACTTTGAAGAATGGAATTTTGGGGACACTTAAATATACTATCATATTATCTGCAAATAGTGAGGTTTTGACTTCTTCTTTCCAATTTGTTGATTTCAACCCTGAGTTTGATTATTTCCTGTCATCTACTACTATTGGGTATATTTGGTACTTTTTTTTTTTCTAAATCTTTCAGCTGTGCTGTTGCCCTGCTATTATATGCTTTCTCCAGTATCTTTTTTGAGGCACTCAGAGTTATGAGTTTTCTTCATAGCACTGTTTTCATTGTGTCCCAAAAGTTTGGATATGGTGTGCCTTCATTTTCATTAAGTTCTAAAAATTTCTTTAATTTTTTCTTGACCAAGTTTTTATTGAGTAGAGCATTGGTTAGCTTCCATGTGTATGTGGGCTTTCTGTTGTTTTTGTTGTTATTACTTTAGTTTGCGGTAATCTGACAGGATGCATGGGATTATTTTAGTCTTCTTGTTTATGTTGAGGATTGTTTTGTGACTCATTACATGGTCAATTTTGGAAAAAGTACCATGAGGTGCTGAGAAGATAGTATATTCTTTTGTTTTAGGATGTTGAAGTCTTCCACTATTATTATGTAAGATACAATGGGTCATTTGATCTTTGTCAATGGTTCTTTTATAAATGTGGGTGCCCTTGCATTTGGAGCATAGATGTTCAGAATTGAGAGTTTATCTTGGTAGATTTTTTTCTTTGACGAATATGATGTGTCCTCCCTTATCTTTTTTGATAATTTTGGTTGGCTGTCTCTTCTATTGGATGTTAGAATGGCTATTCCAGCTTCTTTCTTGGGAACATTTACTTGGAAATTTTTTTCCAGCCTTTCACTCTGAGATAGTGTTTGTCTCTGTCACTGAGGTGTGTTTCCTGTATGCAGCAAAATGTAGGGCACTGTTTACATATCCATTCTGTTAGCCACACCTCCTAATACTGCCATTTCCTATGGTCAAGCATTCAAACAAAGAAGTCTTTGGGGATTATACCTATTCAAACACTGTTTTAGTGGTGAGGTGTGTTTCTGAGTGTTTCTGGTGTGTTGAGGCAACAAAAAGATGGCTTTTGTTTCTGATCCATTCTATTAGTCTGTATGTCTCTTTACTTGGCAGTTGAGACTCTTTTGAGGGGGAGTTGATTAACATAGCTGATAATTAATATTAAAAGTTATTACTGTATTAATAACTATGTATTAACTCTTGTTATTTTATTGGCTTAATATTGTTCTATTTAATTTCTTTAAATTCAGTATTGTTTAATTAGTTATTTATTTCTTGTGCCTTCTGTTGGTTATTCATACCAACTCAAGAAGCAGGGGCAGATATTTCCCTTGTAAACCTTGTATACTTCATAAACTTTGTAAACTCTCTAGGCAAGAAAGTGACTAGGCTAAGTGCTACCACCAGACATCTCTAATAGCCATAAGAGTGGGTTTCTAATGGGTATGACAACTGTTCCCTGCTTCAAATCCAGAGAATGGCCAGTCCTCACTCTATAAGAAAAAAAAATTCCACCAATCTCCAAACTTGTCCCAAGATCAGCTCACATAATCCCTCTAATCCTAGGCCACTCTGGAAAACTTGACACACACAACATCCCATGAAACATTATATAAACCCTGTGTTCTTGGTAGAAGAATTAGAAAAGCAGAAGTATTCACCTTCATGGGTTCTTTTCTTCACAATATATCTATTCTGTGAGTTTTGTTGTGTGATGTGGCTGTGTAGTATTCCTGAGCTCCCACCCCCCACCCCAGGATACCTTTCCCATCAGAGCTGTAATGGTTATACCTTGGACATGTTTAACCTTCTACTCAGATCTAGGTATTCTTCCCAGTATCTTCTGGAAAATTGACTTGGCAGGCATAAATAAAAATTATCAGTTTTTATCATGGAAATCTTTCCTTTAGCCTTCAAGTATGACTGATAGTTTTACTGGGCATAATATTATTGGCTGGTATCTATGGGGTCCTTTATAATTTATAGAACATTCTGTCTTTCATGAACTTCACTTCTGAAAAACCTCTCCTGTGGATTGGTCTTGTATATGAGTTGATTTTTTTCTAATGCTTATTTCAATATATTTCAATTATTCAATATATTTTTTTGTTCTGTATCTTTAGCGTTTCAGCCATTACATGATATAAAGAGTTTCTCTTCTGTCCTATTTGGTGTGTTGTATGCCTCTTGAGTGCTGATAGGCATTTGTTTAGGGAAATTTCCTTCTATTATTTTGTTGAAAATATTTTATATGCATTCTCCTTCTTCTGCACCTATTTTCCATAGGTATGGTCATTTTAAAGTATTCCAGAGTTGTTACATGTTCGTGTTTTGGGATTTGGAGCTAGTCTGGCCTTTTCTTTGATTGAGTGATCCAATTTCTTTAACTTGTCTTTAAACCCTGTTACTTTCTTGAACTTCATCCAATCTATTGGTGAGATTTTCTTCTAAATTTTTGGATTGAATTTCTGAATTTCTTATTTTAACTTTTATTTCATTTTGTCTTTTTTAATAAAGAGATTCTATCTTATTAAAATCTGTTTTTATATCTTAATTTGTTTGGATTATTTTGTTCAGCCATCCACGTTCTCACCATCTTCATCCTGGCATTTATTCAGATACTATGAGATCTTTCATCATGATCATCATTCTTCTTTTGAAATGGTTGTTCGATATTTCATGCTAGTCATTTTCTCAGGGAATATTACTAAGTAATTACTAATTTTTATAGAGGCTTAATGTATTGATTATTCATGTTTGTGTATTTTTAATGGGACTTGAGCATCTAGAGTGAGGCTGCTGATACTATTCCTTGGTACAAAGATCTTATCTTTCTTCTGTAGAATTGTATTTGACGCTCTGTTTCCTTTTATCCCCACTTGTTTGCGGGATTTATGGTTTTCAGTTTGGGGGCAGTTCAGTATTGATATTGAAATGGGTTTTCAGAAGCAGTCCCAGATGAGCTCAAGCTAAGGGAGATTTCTAAACCTGGGAGCAGGCCTTTAGTAGACATAGAGGATTCCCAAAGTCAATCTTCAGGAATCTATAGAAATCTGGGGTTGTTCTTAGGACTTTTCCACAGGTAAAGGGTGGTAGTGGAGTTGATGAGAATCTATAATTCTCTATCTAACACAAGGTGAGCAAAAGGCAAGCTTGGGTCTTTCAAATGAGTCTTAGAAGTGATTGGAGTGGCAAAGGCACACCCCTGGATAGAGATGGAAGCAAGGGCACTCTGGTTGGTGTAAATGAGGTTAGTAGCATAAGATAGGCAACACTACCTGACCACTATGTGTGAAAAGTTACACACAAAGGTAGTGACTGTGACAGCACCTCCAACTCAATTCTCCTCTTGCCAATTCCATCAATCCCTGCTACATACACTTGAGTCCTTCTTTATGCATACACCAGAGTCCCACTGACCATTGCCTTCACCAACAACCCCCACATGAGGATCAACCATCTCCTGGGAAGACCACCAGGCACACAGCAGCAACTTTTTCCACTCCTGTTTTTTGTTTTTGTTGTTACTGTTTGTTTGTTGTTTTTTGTTGTTTGCTTGTTTGTTTTTTGTGTTTTGTTTGTTTGGGGATTTGTTTTCCCTAGGCATCATGTATAGATAGAACCTGTTCTGTGGGTAATATTGAGCTTCCTTGTTAGGGATGGTAACAAAGGTGCTCAGGTAAATATATATTTAGATAGTTGTGTAGGGTGTGCCTCCGTACCTGATTGGCATACGTGTAAAGAGATGTAGAAAGGCAGACAGAACAGGTGGTTCTTTAGCAGGTTCTACTTATTACATATTGTTGAGTTGATTGTTTATTGATACAGAATGACCATCTTTGGGTTTTTTTGTTGCTGTTTTTTTAATATGCTTTGTCTCCTGTGAATATAGACACTTTTGCTCAGTACTGGCTGCAATTTATGTGATTTATAGCTTTCACTTCTTTACTTTCAGTCTATGCATGCCTTTTGAGTAGTGAACTAAATCCACTTGATCCGTGATAATGTCCTTTTGCTATTCTGTTATCTTCTGCTTGTGTTCCTTTCTAATCAATGGAGGTTTGTGATATCACAGTTTTCTCTCACGCCGAGATTTGATTCTCTTCGTTTTCTGTGGGTCTGTTCTTCTAAGTTTTATATATATATAATGGCACATCTTCATGATGGTGGCTATTATCATTTGTCTTCATCAGAGCTCTCTTCATCATTTCTTGTAGGTTTGATCTGATAGTGATGACGCCTCTTAATTTCCTTCTTATCCAGAAAAGGCTTTGTTTTATTTGTTTCTGAAGGAAATATTGCTGTCTATAGCCTTGGTGGAAAGTTTTTATTATTTTAGTATTTTGAATACACCATCTCATTCTCTTCTGGAATGTAAGATTTCTGCTGAAGAAAATCTGCAAAGTCAAATGAGCATCTCAGAAGCATGACTTAATTTTTTTTAATGCTGATTTTAGAATTTTCTCTTTGTCTTGTACTTTTCACATCTTGACTGTAGTTTATTTCAGTTAAGATCTTTTTTCCCACTGAATCTAGTTAGGATTCTTTGGAGCTTCTTGAATCTGATCATTTCTAGCCCTTTGAAGATTTAGAAAGTTTTCACATATTATTTCATGAAATAGGCTTTCAATGTCTTTCATCTCCCCTAGAATTCCCATAATGCAAGTGTTTCCTCATTTAATGTGTCTTATAAATGCTGTAAAATGTTGAGTAACTGATACTCTAACTGCATCTGCAAGAGGCCATTCTGCCTGTGTAGTAAGACCAGTGAATTCAGTGAGAATGAGCCCAATATTATACTTCTTTGTCTGTGAAGCAAGTCCTTGATTATTAAAAAAAAAAAAACCTTTGTGTACAGAATTCAGTAATAATAGAAAATATTATGTAAGCTCACAAATTAAAGTTTGGACAGAAATATTACATATAATGAAGGGAAATCTATATTCAAAATGAGCACCTATTCTTTTTTTGAAATATTTTATTTACATTTTAAATGTTATTCCCTTTTCCAGCTTTCCCTCCATACCCCCTACCTTATCCCCCCTCCTCCTGCTTCTATGAGAGTGCTCACCCCCCCCCACCCCTCCCTCTTGTCCACCCTGATGTTCCTGTACACTGGGGCACTGAGCCTTGGCAGGACTAAAAGCTTCTCCTCCCATTGATGCCCAACAAGGCCATCCTCTGCTACATGTGTAGCTGGAGCCATGGGTCCATCCATGTGAACTCTTTGGATAGTGGTTTAGTCCCTGGGAGCTCTGATTGGTTGGTATTATTGATCTTATGGGGGTTCAACCCTTTCAGCTCCTTTACTCCTTTCTCTAACTCCTCTATTGGGGATCCCATTCTCAGTTCAATGGTTGGCTGTGAGCATCTGTCTCTATACATGTCATGAGCACCTATTCTAATAAGGAGAAAGTATTATCCCTCGTATGAGAGAAATGGTCCAGTGTAGTCCACTTGCCACCAGATAATTCCCTCTGGAAAATGGTATCATATCCAAATATAGTTGATATTTGATCATTGAGCACTCAGAGGCTACAGCAGTCAGGTCTTCTCTGATAAATGTCTGTCGCCAAGCTGATGCATAGCCTCCACCATTGCCATCATAGCCATTTGTTGAGCCCATTGGGCATTAACAAGAGTCACCGAAGCATTTTGTCTCATAGGTCATCTTCTAATTATGCCAGTCCGCACATTTGCATATTCTTTGATAATATGGCAACCATCAAAAGCTAAAAATATACAATAAGTAGATGCTATGCTATTTATTTCAGATCATTTTTCTTCCCGCTTGCATTAAAGTCCTTTGTGTCTTGGGCCTGTGTACTATTGCTAATTTGTATGACTTTTACAATTCCACATATTGACAGCATATAATGATTACATATGAGCTACTTTAGGCATTAATCTTGAAGGATTATCTGTGTTTCAAATAGAAGCAAAAGGACCAACACCAGTGTAGGCTTCCTGCTGCTACCTGATAAACCCAGCAATTAAAGGTCAGCATTTCTGTATAATATGATTTTAATGCAAAGTGGCTATCACGCACCTTTAGAAATAATATAATTAAAGAAAGACATGGTTTATAGTTGTTACATTATTGCAAGAAAGATGACCATCACTATTTAAGCATCTTACTTGAAAAAAATCTTATTTTCATTAAAATGTTTTATAGAGAAGTTTTAGTTTAAAAAGTACTGTATGGCGTATGTTATTTTAGGCTTATAAAAAGAAATTTTATTTTCAATAACTGCCAGCACATAGTTCACTGTTGAACAAGTGAAACATGCCTTTCTCACACTCAAATCCTACCAACTCTCTTGTTCATTAAATTTCATTTTCATCTCTTCAAAGGCAGCTGCTAAGATAAAACATGATGTGTTAATTAAACAGCTCCAGTGAGTTCATAAGGAAATTATTCTTTATCAACCAAGATTATAACTGCATTGGCACTAAACTCCTGGTTTACTTAAACTAATTGATCCATGTTTTGGTCTCAAACCAATGACCAGTGCAGGCAGTAGCCTCCTCCTAAAATGGAGTAGCCTCAACCAGTTCTTCATGTCCCCTAAACCAAAGTTCTTTAAAATCCACTCAGCAATGTTAAGTACTGTGTATACAAAACACCAAATGCCTTGTTTATTAATCATTTTATTCATTTGCATTTCCTGGGAGTCTCTCGCCTCCCTGGCATTCAGGACTTTATAGTGGATACCACCAGTTCCTGCTGTCTCCTGCTCTTGGGTATATTTACTTCCTTTTGTCTAGGGCTTTCAGGCGTGCTGTTAAGCTGCTAGTGTATGATCTATTTTCTTTATGAAGGTGATCAGAGCTATGAGTTTACCTCTTAGCAATGCTTTCATTATGTTCTATAAGTTTGGGTGTACTCTACATTTATTTTGGATAAAGTTTTAAAAGTCTTTAATTTTTTTATTTCTTCCATGACCAAGTTATCATTGGATGAAGCATTGGTCAGCTTCCAGGAGTATGTGGGCTTTTTGTTGTTTTTGTTGCTATTGGAGATTAGCTTTATTCTGTGGTGGTCTGATAGAATGGATGGAATTAATTCAATTTTTTTGTATCTGTTGAGGTTTGTTTTGTGACCAATTATTTTTTTATTGGAAAAGATACTATGAGGTGTTGAGAAGAAGGTATGTTCTTTTGTTTTAGGGTGAAAAATGTCTGCAGATAGCTGTTAAATCCATTTGGTTATTGATTTCTGTTAGTTTCACTGTGTCTCTGTTTAGTTTCTGTTTCTCTGACCTGTCCATTGATGATAGTGGGGTGTTGAAGTCTCTCAGTATTACTGTGAAGTTCAATGTGTCCTTTGAGCTTTAGTAGTGTTTCTTTTACAAATGTGGATGCTGTTGTATTTGGGCCATAGATGTTCAGAATTCAGAGTTCATCTTGGTGGATTTTTGTCTTGATGAATATGTAGTAACCTTCCCCACACTTCTTGACAACTGTGGTTGAAAGTCTATTTTATTGGTTATTAGAATGGCTACTCCAGCTTCCTTCTTGGGACCATTTGTTTGGATTTTTTTCTATCATTTTACTCTGAAGTCTTTGTCACTGAGGTGTGTTTTCTGTATGCAGCAAAATGCTGGGTCCTGTTTATGTATTCAGTAAGTTATCATATGTCTTTGGGGGAAATTGAGTAGATTGATGTTGAATTATTAAATACCTATGATTATTGCTTCTTGCTATTTTTGTTGTTGGAGGTGGACTTTTTTAATGGTTCTCTTCTTTGTGGTTTGTTGTGAGAAGTATGATTTCTTGGTTTTTCTTGGGTGTAGTTTCCCTCCTTGTGTTGAAGTTCTTCATTTATTATCCTCTGTAGGACTTATTAGTGGAAAGGCATTGTTTAAGTTTGGTTTTGTCATGGAATACTTTGGTTTCTCCATCTCTGGTAATTGAGAGTTTTTCTGGCTATAGTAGCCTGGGCTGGCACTTGTGTTCTCTTAGGGTCTTTATGACATCTGCCCAAGATCTTCTGGCATTTAGAATCTCTGTTGAGAAGTTCAGTGTAATTCTGGTAAAGGCTTAGAAGCCTTTATATGTTGCTTGATATTTTTTCCCTTATTTCTTTTAATATATTTTTGGTCTGTGCATTTGATGTTTTGATTATTTTGTGATAGGAGGAATTTCTTTTCTGGTTTTATTTATTTGGTGTTCTGTAGGCTTCTTGTACTTTTATAGGAATTTTTCTTTAGATTAGGAAACTTTTCTTTATAATTTTGTTGAAAATGTTTACTGGATTTTTGAGTTGGGAATCTTAGCTGTCATCTTTTCCTATTATTCTTAGGTTTGGTCTTTTGTTGTGTCCAGAATTTCTATAATGTTTGGAATTAGGAGATTTTGGTTTTTGTATTTTCTTTGACTGTTTTGTCAATGTCTTCTATGTTAACTTCTAAGCCTTAGATTCTCTCTTCTATCTCTTTTATTCTGTTGATAATGGTTGTATTTGTGATTTCTGCTGTCTTCCCTATCTTTTCCATCTCCAGGGTTGTTTCCCTTTGTGTTTTCTTTAATGTTTTTACTTTCATTTTTAGATATTGTTCAGTTTGGTCCAATTCCTTTACCTGTTTGATCATGTTTTCCTATAGTTCTTTAAGAAATTTATGTGTTTCCTCTTTCTAGGCTTCCATTTGTTTGCCTGTGTTCTGCGTTTCTTTAGGGGAGTTATTTATGTCCTTTTAAAAGTCCTTTATCATCTTCATGAGATGAGTTTTTAGAACTGAATCTTGCTTTTCAGGTACATTGAGGTATTCACAGCTTGCTGTGGTGGGAGAACTGGTTTCTGATGTTGCCAAGTAGCATTGGTTTCTGTTGCTTATATTTTTGTGCTTGTCTCTCCTCGTTGCTTATCTCTGGTGCTAACTGTCATTTCTCTCTCTGACTGGATTCTGTACCTCCTGTGAACTTTTTTATGTTGTGCAACCTTGGATCAGAATGTCTCTGAGTATGGGAGGGTGTCAGCAGAGCCTGTTGTGTGAACCTGGCTGTGTCAGAGCTCCTTAAGTTCAAGCCGTATCTGGATGTGGTTTGGTTGGGGTGGGGGCAGAAGACAGGTTCACAAACTGGGAAGAACATGTGTCTCTGTTTGGGTGAGAGTTCCCCTTGGACCCTGGGGGATCCCAGGTAGGCCAGATATTGGGAGAGGGGTTAGAACCTCATCCCACTAGATGCATTTAAAGTACAATTCCATGGAATAACTCAGTAAGGTATTTAACAGAGATCTTTGTAATTTAATTTAATCCCCAGAGCCTTCATAGTCAAAATAGGTAAGAGCCATTAGAGGTTTGCTGTGTTTGGCAGTTGAATGAGACTTGAGATTATACACTACCCTGAGTCATTGAGGGATCCAGGCTTGTTTCATCTTTCTGTCAACTCCTTAGAACCCCAAGTTTTATGGCGGGTCATCCTCACCTAAATACAAAAGAGTAGGTGTAGGGGCCAAGCCAGAAAAAGACCAAAAGCACTTCAACTAATATTCTATTCCCCAGACTGGCTACCCAGGTCACCTAGATAAAGAGAGTTGAGAAATGGTCTATGACACACCAAAGCAACACAGAAAATCAAAGAAAAAATTGGTGCTGACTACTGATCTCAGTCACAGCCAGAGCTGTGAACTAATGCACTCACATAAATCCACAGAACAAACTCTTTCCAGACATGAATATGTGGCCCAAATGTGTGGTTGGTGTATGGATACTTTATTCTTTGGCTTTTGTGAATTTTGATTTTGTAGGATTAAGTGTTAGAATGGGTAATAAATGCTTAGAGTTTCCATAATGTAATTTTTTAACAATGTATAGGATTTTTATCATCCAGGAAATACTATTTAGACACTTGTTGTTTATTTTACTATTAAAAATGTTTACATTTTTGTAGATAAATTTGCAACCTACTAACAAAGTTAGACAGTTACATACTTGACCTTCCATAGTTGTGACTCTTTACCTGGGCATCCATCCAAATAAGTTGAAATGTGTTTGAGAAGATTGTGTCTTTACTGAACATGTACAGCTTTTTTCCATGTTATTATTCCTTAAAGCATAACAGCTATTTATAAAAATATGTGTATTCTATCAGCTATGTCTTTCTGAGATGATTTAAATATGTGAGAGGTTATGCATAGATTATGAGCAAGTATTATGGCATTTTATAGAAGGGACATGAGTTTCTATAATGTTCCTGCCTATTGGGGAGGTACTATCAGTTCTCATGGATATCAATGGACAACTATATTTGTCATGCTTATATTCTCTGTCATTGTATTGTCTTTTAAAATATATTTTATATATATTCTGATATTCACCTGAAAGTTAAATACTCTCTGAATCTGATATCAGCCTCACAAACTTACCTTGATCTTTAAAAGTCCAAACCTCTTCCCACACACAAGCAGCAGATGTACAGTTTGATCTTCATGTGGCTCCCAAACAACTGGAGTGAGGGCTGTCCCAAAAGTTGTTGCCTGTACATGGAATATGTTCTTCTTAGATGAGTTGCCTTGTCTGGCCTCAGTGGCAGAGGAAGCACCTACCTTTGAGAGACTTGATGTGCCAGAGTGTGGGGATACCCAGGGGGCTCCCACCTCTCAGAGGAGAAGGAAAAGAGGGAGGGAAAGGGGGGAAGTGTTCTGGGAGGGAGTTACAGAAATGGGGGAGGTGAGCAAGATGCAAAGTAAATAAGTAAAAAAAAGTAAAATTCAATGCCTCTGCTTTATTCTTGCTTATTTTTACACCGGACATCTTGGGAACCTAGCTCATGTTAGGCAAAAACCTCACCACTGAACTGTATTCCCAACCCTCCAATGCCTTGTCTTCTAATATTGTTTTCTTTTCTGTCAGCTCCTCAGGTTACTATGGCTATTTATATGAAAGGTTAACAGGACACCTGTTATAGAAATTCTTAACACTAACTCCAGGTGCTATACCCTTTGTGGCTTAAGTAAGGACTAAAATGGGATCTCAATCTCATTTTCAAATAAACACCCCTCAGCCTTATTGCTAGAACCACAATTTTTAACATATTAAAGTTACTTGATTTGAGAATTATTCATACTCTTTAAGCTTTTAAGTTTTATCATTAATACTTTTCACTATAAGTTAATCTGCTTCCAGTTGAAAACTTTAAATATATCAACCTTTGATATACCAGCAATTGATAAGAACATCAAATACTCTACCCAAACTAAGCCAGTTGCCTACCACATCAAACATTATGGAATTTTCTGAAATTTAACTGAAATTCTTTCAGACACAAAAATGAGTTGCACACATTAGAAGCCCACAGAGAGCTGCATATCGCAGTGCACGTTTATAATCCCAGCATCCAGGAGACTGAGGCAGGAGGATCATGAACTCAACACGAGCCATGGAACAAGTCAAGGCCAGTCTGGAAAACAAACAAAACACCAAAGTTCTGAGTATGTATTGTTAGAAGTGATTCTCTCTGTCTCTGTCTCTGTCTCTCTCTCTCTCCCTCTCCCCCCCCTCTCTCTCTCTCTGTGTGTGTGTGTGTGTGTGTGTATAAAACCTGTGAGTAGAACATAAGAAAAACCTACAAATGAAAAGTCATGGGATTCCACAGAATGTTTAGTAGATTTTAGTAAAACATATGAGGGAGTTATTTATGGAAATTGTGGAGGCATCAGTAGAAAAATCCTAAAAAAAAATAAGAAGAAGGATTAAAACAATAGGTCAGATAATATGGTCAAGCCTGAGGAAATTGCACTAGACTCTGGGAGGCAACTGAATCACTGCATTGCATTCATCTGTTTTTTGAAATTAGAGTTGGTAAGATATGCTTCTCAATGCCCAGCACAGGGCTGGACTCAAAGAAATATCTTTCAAAAATGGTTGAATAGATGGAAAAATGCATGTATAAAAAACAAAACCCAATAGATTTATTTATTTATTTATCCAGGTGAAATAAACAAAACTTGGAGAAGGGTGTATAATTACCATGGGAAACAGCTCAGAAAACAACATTGAGACTGGAGTAGCTCTGGAAATTGATGTGCGTTTTTGGGTTTGAATATGCAAGTTAAGGCCTTAAGCTGAAGTATGATAATCTTCCTAAATACATGCACAGAGAGTCACAATAAGGTATTTAATGCTTGGGAGGTTTCTGGGTGATTATAAGCTTTAAGTGTGGGAAAGCAGGTTCTATGAATTGATCACAGCACAACCCAGGAGTGCCTTCTTCTATGTGCGTTGAAACCTGTTCTTCCAAGTATTAAGGAATGGTTCCATTTAGAAGCAGGGTTAGTAAATAATTCTAGAGTTAACCTTCTCAAGCCAGTCTTAATTTCTAAATTTGGGTCATTGTCTGGTTACTTCTGTGTTCCCTTAGCTATCTAGTTACTGAGTGTTCCAGTTTGTTTTTTCAAAAAAATATACAAATCTAAGAGCTTTATCAAGAAAGTTTTAAGCTCAGCTTTAGACATGAGAAGTCCAAGACAAGGTTCCTTTATTGACTCAGCCTCTCATAAAAGTCCTGTTTGTATTGTGCCTTCACAGTAATTCTGTTGGACTGGGTCGGCTGCTATTATCCTCACTTCATAGATAAGGAAGCTAAGGTTTAGAGAAGTAAGAGTCTTACCCAAAGCAAAAATAACAAGTCATAAAAGAGCCAGAACTTTAATCCCTGACTGCAACCCACACAACGATAGGCAGAAGAGAATGAGCAATTTGTCAGTTTCAGTTTGTTATTTACTACATGCCTATAAAAGACTAGATGTACAACTAAGTCCACTCCATACTTCCATGATGAATTCTCATGAGCAACTGTCCCGTTACAAGAGACTCAAAACAGTCCAATGATTTTCAGAGGATCACCAGCTGGTAAGGAGGTGGGGGAGTCTTCTGATCTATTCTGACAAATTCCACAGTTCTTGGTTTTAAATATCCGGACTCTATCCTCTCCTAAGTCTGCCATTTGGCTCTTATTATATGGCCTCACAAAACACAGAATACACTCACGGGTCATCGCTAATAACTCAAGGTCATCATTTGCGAGTAGGTATGAAAAAGGAGCACAGCGCTCTCGGGTGATCACGGCCAAGGCAATGGTGTTACTGAAGTGAGAAGGTCCTGTGCACATACCTGGTTCTTTCCTAGCTCAGAAAAAAAAGTGCTGTGATTCCTTCTGAATAATCCTTCTTTTTATTCCAGTTAGATTGCTATTTTGTTTCTCAAAAACCCAAATTTATTCCTGGGATTAAACGATTGCTTCTTAGGAGCAAAAAAGGGAGGGACAAGGTCTGAGAGGTGCGGATGGTAAAGGAAAACAGATGCCTCTGGAGAGCTAAAATGTCAGCCCAGCGTCAGCGCCCATCACAGAAAAGAACTTAGTTTAACTGCAAGTTTTCTTCAGAACCCCATTTCTGAATCCCCCATTGTGGTGATATGAGAGTAGACTCTATTTTCTCATCTCTTGACCTCTTAAAACTTAATGATTACTTTTACCTATATGAGCAGGCACTCCTAATCTCTCCCTCAACACATTTATTTTGAGTTCACAAACTTGTTTCAGCTGACATGACCCACTAGGATCTCTAGTGGATAAACTGTACTTTCATACAATCAGGAATTATAAAATCCCAGCTTGAAGCACAACCATTAACCATGTAAACACAAATTCAATAATGTCCTGATTTCCTTTGTTACAATCTTCTTTGAGGAGACCACAACCTAAAACAAAGACTGATTCCCGCCCCCCCCCCCCCTTTGAAAGTCACTAAGTAGAGTCTTAGGCCCCAAAGCTCATAAAATTTGTTTTCATCACCAGAACCTCATCTAAATATAAGTGTGTGGTTCCTACTTTGGTTTGGGCTACATAATATTATGTACAGGGATAAAAGCAGGACTTGGAATGTGTACACTGGGACTGGATTTTATATGAGAGCTGAGCAATCTAATGACAGATGAGGAGCAGCAGCCCAGCCAAGGAACAAAGATAACAAAACAATAAAGATCCTGATGGCTTAATTATCTGTCACAGAGATGTCTCTTATACAGATAGTTCAACCGAGCCATTGGACAGACTAGGGTACTACTTGATGAGAGTGAAAGACTGGAGTACTCTCCTGGTACCTAAGAGATGGCATGCTAATGAGAATGTGAGAGAATATTGGCTCCTAAGTCTAAAAGAAAATGATCAAGGACAAATTAAGTCCATCGAGTACTTTGAAAGTATCTACTGTATACTAAGAATGATTTTAAATAGTCTCTACCTGATTGTGTTTCAAAGGGAACAATGAGAAAAGTGTCAGATGGCTATCAGTGCTGTGTGAAAACAGAAAGAAGGAAGGTGTGCTCACTTAGCAGCTGTGTTTGAGAATGTCTTCTCCACGTGGAGATTGAGTATACCCAGGAGTGAAGTGTGTGTGTGTGTGTGAGAGAGAGAGAGGGGGGGAGCACGCAAATACCCACAAAGTCCAAAAGAGGCAAGAAAGTATGATCTCCTTGAACTAGACTTCTGGGCAGCTTTGAGTTGTTTCATTTGCATGCTGAGAACTGAGCTCAAGTTCTCTAAAAGAACATGAAGCTTACTTAACACCATCTCTCCAGTACCTTGTCTCAGGGTTTTGAAGGTTCAGGTCAATTATCAGTTGGCTCTATTGTTTTAGACCTTTAGAAGAAGTACATCATGCGGACAGTGCCTGACAGAGCAAAACTCTCATCACCTCTTCACTATCCAGGATGTCAAATAAATGAAGAATGTCCATTTTTATTCCTTGTCTCTAATGACCAAAAGCCCTCTCAGTCAGTTTCAAATCTTACAAATTCTACCACCTCTCTGTGTTACCATCTTAAAAATCAAGCCTTTAGTATATGAACCTTTGAGTGACACTCAGACTCCAAATAACAGCATTCAATCCCTGGCCTCCAAAGACTCATGTATAGGTTTATATATTTTCAATATGCTTACTTTAATAAGCATACTTAAATGCTTTGACCTCCCTTCTAGCCTACCACCCACAAGAGGTAGTGGAAAGAAAATGGTAATAGGGCAAAAGAGTATGTGGAACTGTTACCAGCAGTTCAGTTCACAAGAATCAACCATGGTAGCTTTATCCATTCCCGTATACCATTTACAAATCAGCAATGGCAATTTGAATCAGAGGAAACTATGAGGCTCTGTCAGTCATCCCAAGTCCATGGAAGTGGCAAGAAGCTGCTGGAACACCACCAGAAGATTTTTAGTGTTTCTCTCTGTGAAGTCGTGACAAATGGTGACGAGCAAGAGTGGCAAGGTGAACCAATACCACACAGCACTGTCAGTGAAGACTAGCATCAGCAAAACCCAACAAAGAGCAGAAAAGAAGGGCAATGTGAACCAGCACCACACAGCATCTTCCACTGTCGGTTGGGTTATATTTATACTCTTTCCAAACATCACAAGTTTTCTCTAGCCAAACATTACATGACCTTTTTCCAGGATGCTTCCAGAAAAATGCCATGTTTCTCTTCTTAGCAAAACATTTACCCACATGTCTCTTTCAGCAAAAACATAAGACAATTTCCAGAGGAATATCACACAACACAACTGAGTCTCCAAAGAAATCCAAAATGTTCACTTCACTCTTGTCTGTCTCACAATGTGAGACACATTCAGTTTCCCCAACAGTCATTAGAACCAATTCTTTCAGCATTGCTCAAAATCCAAATTTCAAAATGTCTTCTGATATCTAAGTCAAATCTAGTTATTAAAGTTATAAGCCCTTATGAAAACAGGCAACAAAGTGACACACTTCCTAAACATATTGGAGGACAGACATGGATAGGAATATGTTCTTATTTCAAAGGGGAGAATTGGTATAATAGAAGCCAGAGATCACAAATAAGATACAAACATAGAGCAAAGAACAATACCTAGCTCTTAATGTTTGGATAAGAAGTGGCAGCACATAGACCCAAAAATTAAGAAAGTCTTATCCCACATGGCTACTTTGTTAGGCTACCTATGATCTCTCTCATTTCTCACCCTTTCCTCCCTCTAAACATTCCCATTTACCCCATTTTTCTCTATTTCAAATCTAGCTTCTCTATTCATTAATTGTTGTTACATGCATATATGTATATATGAATATATATAAATATATATTCTTAATGATAGCCTGTTCCTTCTGTATCATGTTTCTTGTATATGCTTTCAGTTTGACAGTTTGGTATTGGATAATCAATTGCTGTGTTCCCTAGTGAAGCCTTTACTTATTTGTTTATATGTTTGTTTACTTATTTATTTATTTATTTATTATTTTCATCTCAAACAATTCCCCCCTTACTAAATACAAGACCTGTCCCCTGGCTAGCCCTTCTTTTTATCTTTGTTTGTTTGCTTTGTTGGTTTTTTCATATTCTGAAAAATAACTAGCAAAGATTCTCTCACAGTCTGTGGGCTTCCTCTTCTCTCTCTCTCTCCCTCTCTCTCTCTCTCTCTCTCTCTCTCTCTCTCTCTCTCTCTCTCTCTCTCTTTCTCTCTCTCTCTCTGTGTGTGTGTGTGTGTGTGTGCTCTATAGAAGCTTTTTAGTTTTATGAGGTCTCATTCATTAGTCTAATTTCTTACTGGGTACTGCCTACATTTTCCTCTAGCAGTTTCCACATTTCAGATTTCACACTAGGGTCCATGTGGAGTTGATATCTGTCATGGTGATAGATACATGTCTAATTTCATTCTTTTACATTGGGCATCCAGTTTTCCCAGTACTATAATTAAAAGACTCTCTTTTCTCTAGTGTTTAACTTTTGGGTCTTTGTCAATTATCAAATAGCTATAATTATGCTCCTATCAAGATCTTCTGAAAAACAGATGGGGTAAAGAAGAGGAAAAATACTACAGAGAGAATAAGAGATAATACTTATATAATGTGTGCCATTTATAGCAAGACAAAATGTATACAGGTCAAAATAAGAAACTACAGATCTCCCAATAGAAGTCTTTAGAAATCTTTGGTAAAGCAAAGATTTCTCAAGATATAAAACCTAAGTCAGACACTAGGGGAAAATATTCTTGACTTTGCTAATAAGACCTCCTCTTATAAAGCCACTGTTAGTACTGAACTGACAGGGCATATTTATAAACTACATCTTTGATAAAGAATGTGTGTCTGAAATATATGAAGAACTCTCAACACTCATTAAAAAGAAAGTTACAGGCTATCCAAGGATAATATTCAAATAATATTTGAACAGACAATTTGTCAAGTTAGCACATTGGAAGAAAGTGTTCCACATAATTAGCCATGGGAGAAATGCAAATTTTAACTACAGAGAGTTAAAAAGTAAATTCCAGGTTGGACTTGGTACCAGAAAGATTGACAGCATATCTAAATGCTAAAATGAGAAAGCCTGTTAGAGCTAGAGAAAAAAAAAATTTACACAATGGTCCTTTTTAATTGGTAGAAGGAGCTTTAGAGTAGAAATATACAGTGGACAGATTAATATTTAAGTCCAGACCTTGGAAGATATGTCATATCTGGATACAACATTTTTTAAAACAGAACCACACAAAAGCATCTATACCCAAATGTTTATCCCTCCCTCCCCTCCTCTCTCTCTCTGACTCTCTCTGTGTGTTTTATATCTACTCATATGATATGTTGTCTTGTAAAATGACAATAACAACAAAACCATCATGTTATTGTCTCAAACAATATTAAGCATTTGGTATTTGTCAGAATATTGCATTTGGTTTGGTTAAGAAACAGTCTTTTCAACAGCAGTGTATTCTTTAGTTGAAAGTGGTACAAAGTTAGAAGCTTGAGGGAAACCCACCTTAGAAGTAATATTCAGAGGAGAATAATCAATAGCTTTAGGTCTAGCCTCTGCTACAAGACAATTTGTATGTATGACTGGTCCTCCATGGCTGCCATCAAACCCAATGGCTCATCACTAGTACTCACTGTCTCCATGGCTGCGTGATGATCACCATCCTCTGCAGCCAAGAAACAGCAGGCTGCATCGCTGAGAGGAAATGAGACAATTAAATCCTAGGACCTTGGAGCAAAGCCTAATCTTAAATTGAACTTTGGAAATGGCTTTCTGAGCAGCCAACAGCCATTTCCACCAGAACAAACCAGACTGTGATAATTTGGTAAAGGGGATTTTGGGCCAGTTTCATTTCCTTGTTTGTACCTTCCTATCCATTAAAAGCAAGATAGCCTTGGGTATCTATAGCCTGCCTGTAGAAAAGACATTTCTGTACATTCAGACATTTTCTGTAGAAAAGACATCTCTATTCTGCCTTCCCATGTTATTAGCTGATCCTTCAGTAAAATTCATAAAAGTATTTGACTCAGTGACATGACAGTGAAAAGCCTAGCATGTTCTTATTTACTAATGGAGTCAATGAAACCTGTTCAGAGCAGAAGCCTAAAAGCATTTTGCCTCTACAGTAGTTTCTCTTCCAAATAGCAAATAAGGTTTCAATACAGAAATGATTAATCCAAGAAAAATATTCCTTTTAAATAATCAGGGTAGCTCTGAGGACTGCTTGATCAGTGAGTGTCTGAGCATATGATCTATACCAAACCCCCTTTGTTCTTGGAGTCTTTGGGCTATTATTCTTGTTTGTTTGTTTGTTTTCTGTTTTATTTTGTTTTTTAGATGAGGTCTCCTTGTGTAGCTCTGGCTGTCTTTGAACTCGTTTGGTAAATCAGGCCTTTGACTCCTGGGTACTGACACTAAAGGTATGCATCACCACACCTAGACCGACTATTAGTTTTGAATGTGAATATTTGTGTTGCTATAACATACAAAATAATACTATGTATCCCTTCATCTCAGAATTTTGTCAGGAAGAACAGTAATTCAAAATCACATTTCTAGTAATGAGCTCAAAGCCAGCATTATGTATAAGACCGTATCTTTAAGAGTGAAGAAAATTAATTAAAACATCTTTCAGAAGATGAACATATGATATGGTTGAGTATCAAGACAACATATTACCAGCACCTACAAGTCTTTGTGCATTTTCTGCCAGTTGGTTCCCTTTCCCATGGATGAGGGCCTCCTGGTTTTACTACCACATCTCAGTTTTATCCACTTCTTGGTGTCAATGGACCACACTTGTTTGGTCTGCATCTTTCACTTGGCATTATACTCAGAAAACATATTCATCTTTGCACATAAGCTTTGCTTTGTTCCTGATTGCATCATGATGGAGGAAGTCCACTTTGGAAACACATTGAGTTGTGTCCAGATTGAAGCCTGTGTGAATATAACATTTATGAACATTTATGAACATTTCCTCTGGGAAACAGATGGATGTATTTCTGTTGGGTATGAAGTAGGAATTGCTGAGTTTTTAAAGTGGTTTTAGTAGGTACTACTATAAAGAGTTTTCCAAATGGTTATACTAATTTATACCCCCCACAACCCAATGTTTTAATAGCAGAGCTAATTCTTCATGGCATATGTCTCACATTTGAATTATTCTCATGATGACATGGTAGTATTGCAATGAGTTTTAATCTGCATGTCTCTGACGAGTAATGCACCATTTTGTATATTTACTGGTCTCCTGGACATCTTTGATAAAATACAAATTTATATTATTTACTCATATATATATATATATATATATATATATATATAGTTATAGTTTATAACATATTATAAATACAACCTCCTATTCCAAGGTGTGTTGATGAAAATAATTTGATAAATTTAATGCAACCCACTTCACACATTTGTATAACTTATACTTCGAACAAACTTGGATATAACGGATGTTTTCTGAAAGATTGTTTTTGTTAACTTTCCCCCATTTAAAGCCATAATCCACCTGGGATATCTATGTATGTTGTGCAGAGAATCAAGATTAATTTTGTTCCGTGAGCTATCTTTTCTTGGCTAGATTCTTACTACCCTGGGCATTTGATTGTCTGTATAGTACAACAGTGAGAGCTGTGAGGGAGCCTGTGAGTTTATAGGGGTCCATATCTATTGATATTTATTCACACACAGACAAACAAAGGTGGAGAGGGACCACAGGAAGAAAAGGGGAGGGGGAGGGAAGAGGAGGAGAAAAGAAGGGGGAAAAAGAGAGAGAGATTGTGCTATACATTTTTATTTGTAGGTTACATTTTTTTCCTTCTATGTCCAGTCAGTGTACTGTTATTGATGTACTGGTGTTTGATCCCAGGACAATTTGCAAAGGTTTCCCAGTACCTAGCACACTGCACCAATATAGAAGAAATGCAATCAAATTTCAAGCGAATCCAGAGGAAGCATCTTCCTCGCTGATAGCAAGAGAAAAGGTGCCTTGAGGATGAACAAGGAGCCAGGCTCCAACATGAATGGCACTGAAGGGGCAGAGTAGCCACAAATCATTCTTACGGATGGCAAGTCTCATCCTTTCCCAGTCCAAGTGAGAAATAGTTGATGTTCTCCCAGGAAAGTCAAGATGTTCCTTAGCAGATTCCATATCCTTCATCAGAATGTGGTAGACTTCCTCCACAACACCCAAGAGAGGGGTCAGCATTAAGAAACCTGATAGAATGATGCCCTGAAATTGTACAGCATAGTTCAGGACAGAGATGTGGGTGTAGTGTGTGTGTGCGTGCACATACACACACATACACACACGCAGACACAGAAAGAGAGAGAGACAGAGAGAGAGAGAGAGAGAGAGAGAGAGAGAGAGAGAGAGAGAGAGAGAGAGAGAGACAGGGAGAGAGAGACAGGAAGAGAGAGAGGGAGAGAGAGACAGAGATAGAGAGAGACAGGGAGAGAGAGACAGGAAGAGAGAGAGGGAGAGAGAGACAGAGATAGAGACTTTTGGGGGGAGTTTTGAGGAGACATTTTTGCTAGAATTGGAATGTCAACATTTGCTGGTTTTATGTTCTTGCTAATAGTTCTAAGTAAAGATTATACCACTTAAAGCTTTTTATATGTTTTAAATAAAATACTTTTGTAAGATAACAAACTCATGAAGTACTAGAACTCTTCAAACAACACAAGCATCATTTTTTTCACCATTTCTAGTGCTCTGAAGGGAAGTCCATCTGCCAGGCAGGTCAAAGCCTGCCAAAAGGAAAACAAAGAGCTTGCTACACTTGGCACTGGTTATTTCTGTGCAATTAATCATAAAAGTTGTATAATGTAGTTGAGCGTCTAAGTTGAAATCTAAGTGGTAATGCATTAACTCTCTTGCCCAAGCAAAGTGGTTTGACACAATCAATGCCTTTTGAAGTTATGACAGGGTCCTTATTATCAGCTTAAATCATGAATAATCCTACATGTTCAAACCATCACAGAGTAATTAAGACCGAGGGGTTTAAAAGAAGACACGGACTTGCCTGGGCTTGGTCATTTCCTACGAGAGATCTATTTCTGTAAAACATCCTTTGAGTGAGGGCAGAAATGTATATGTGCAGGCTCTGCTAGATGCCACTTGGGAAGGGAAAGTGCAGCTGCCCCTCAGTGTTTATGAACTATCCAAAGGAGCTATATCCATGCGGATGAAAACAATGGGTGTCTTCACATCCCTCCTGCCAACTCTTAAAGCCTTTTAAATGGCAGGGTACACATCTAGTGTCACAGTTGCCATAGGTGAAGTGTCTCACATGGTCCTGAAAGCACTACAATGTGGGCACATGGATCCTATTGGGGAAACAAATCCTGCTGGTCACAAACAAGCAAGACCTTGAGCTTCGTGATGTGTTCTGAAAGAGCTGATGTATTTCTGCACAATTGCATCCTGCGGAATCGCTGTTATGCATAGACATCCCCTGGGTGGGATGATGCGAGGATTAGCACATAAGCCTCTTCCATAGCCCCACAAGTGGTTCACACATAAGATCACATTGCATAAAAACTGGGTGTTCCATGGGGAGAGAGAATTGTCTTCTTTAAAAGATCAATGCCCAAAAGAAGGAACCTGTGGAAACACTGAGTGTATCAGACCATCAGGTCCCTGGTGAGAATTAGTGACTCCTTTAGAGTCAGTTTCAGCTGGGAAGAGGAGGTGTAAAAGGGCAGGATACTAGAGTAGCAGGAACTGCATTAGAAGAATTTGATTACATAATGAATGGTGGGAAGACAATGGGATGGGCAGGCAAAGAGATACAGCCACATTAGGATCAGATCACCAGCATAGCTTTGGAAGTGTCTCTCAGGAAGAAGCTAGGTTGGAGGAGGAAGTGATAGGGTCCCACCATAGTACACAGAACAACTGTCCAACAATGAAGTCAGTCTGTCTCAGACAGGAAAAGTTACCCTGACATAGTACATCTTTGTTCAGGAAGTTTAAATTTTCAGTGAATCTTCAGTGAATCCCGCACACAGTCTCTAATCCATTCAGAAACTTTATAAAGTCACTTTCCCACTGTGAATACAATGCTGTTCAAGAATCGTTATTGAATTCAAGTCCTTTGACTAATTTCAGCTTGCCTTACTTACAGCTAAGGGATTTAGCATTAAAGGGACCACAGCTTTTTTGGCATAAATGTGCACTCAAGGCAGACATTTTCTCTTGTTTCTGGAAGAAAATGCTCCGTTACCTTCTACAGGACCATTTCTCCCCCCCAAGCCTCCCAGCCAAGGAGTCAGATCTCTCTTGGTGAACGTTGTGAAGCTACCACATTGTAGATATGTGACATTGGACTTAACATCAGTAAATGTCAGACTTCACAACTGTTGAAGAGAGACTACTTACAACATCATAGCATTGTTCTAGATACTATGTAAGATGCTGTTTAAAACCACACAGCACATTTGCAGATGCCCAACCAATGGTTAGAAGATGGTGTTGGGTACTTTCACTTACATGCCTTCATTTACGTTATCTTTGCCTTATGGAACAAGCCATGCTAGAATGTTTTCTATAAGAATTGTACTAAAAGCAGCTTGGGGGGAAAGGCTCTTGTTTGTATCTAACTTCCAGTTCTTTCTAACATACTGCAGGCGCTTCAGAAATCTGTGTTAAGTGATTTTTGTTTAACTCTATTCCTTTCTATCAAAGTATTAAAATGCTACCATTTGAATGAGTAAAAATAACAAACCATTGAAAAATTTTAAATAAATGTAATGCAAATTCAAAAATTCTAATCCAAATTTTTAATTATTTTATATTGTATTGTAGAGTCAGAAATCTTTGCTATTCTTTAGTAGCTCTAAAAATGACCTGAAGATCATAATGCTTCCTGTGAAATCCCTGCTTCCAGTGAGCAGGTCTTAGGATATTCTTCCTCCTTTCCCATAACCCATCCTTTCCTGTCTCCCTGGGTTACATTTGACTATCTAGACAGTATATCTATCCATCTGCATTATCCCTTGCTACCGAAGTTGACTACAACTCCCAAGTTACTACCATCAACTGCTTTTGCAAGTAGGATGAGGAGAATTGATTATTTTAATACATAGACATGATAAATGCTTGAGGATGTAGAAATGCTGACTCCCTTAATTTGTTCATTACACACAATGTACATGTATTGAACTAGCCCGCTTATGTGTTTAAATATTGTATCAATTTTTAAAAGATTTAAAATATAAATATTTAGCTTTGTAAATAAAACCATGCCTAAGGTGATTGTGTCTGACTGGAATACAGTAGTGAAACATACTGTTAAATTTTCATATTCACTGATTTTCTTGATAAATATTTACTGAGTTATTATTTGTTAAACAAATATTTACTAAGTAAATATTTTAAAGCTTACAAAAGTAATACCTTCTCCTACAGTGCCTCGGGCCTCCTAGAAACATAAGCAATGTAAAAATTTATCAGGATTTTTTTGTTCAAAGAAAAGTCTGATTTGTCATTTCATCAGTTTTCAAAAGCAGAAAGTACATTTTTGGGAGACTTTGAATAAAGCACTTTAGTTGTGTTCTGAACAAGAATTTAGACTGGTTTCCTGATTAGGCATTTCAAGCACGCTGTCTTAAATGAAATACACTTATTTGTATACTCTTAAAAGAATTTTTGAAGAATCATATTTTTGACTGTGCCCCCTTATTCTCCTTCTTAGCTTGGTAACAATGTTGGGCATTTGCCCCAGTGTCTACCCAGTTTTCTAACAGACTTCCCAACATCCAGCAAGCCCTGGAGGACCAGGTGAGGTATGGTGGTATTAACGTCAGAAAAAGAACTCGATGATAAGTGGTTGGGTGAGGAAGGGGCAAGGGTGGGTGGTGTCTAGGCTGCTGCGTGGAAGACCCGGGCAGGAAATGGCTCCGTTTTCTAAGATGAGGGGGACAAAAAGGGAGGGGAAATGAGTTTGGGTCATATAAAATATGAAATGATTTCCTCTGTAAAGCCCAAGGGCATTGGGAAAATTTGACACGTGGCGTGAAATGAATTTGTGTTCAAGGAGTAAAAATGGTGTAAAAGTTTCCATCTATGTAACACCTAGCTTCCCTTTAAACTAGTCAGAATGTGTGATACCTCTTCAAATGCCAATATTTACAATACACTGAAATGTGCTGCCCATCGCTGTTATCAAGGTTACAATGAAAACCAGGACAGCACTTTCAAAAACGCGTGAGAAAATAACTCTTCAAATTCTTTTAGGTGCACACAAGCAGGTGTTTGGATTATACTGCAGAAGAAATCACCATCAATTGTCTAACACAAAGAAGTTCTCATGTCAAATGATTTCTTAGTAATTGAGAAGTCAAAGCATCTTCAATTGCTGTGTATTTCTGCCCCGAAGTATTTGCTAGTACGCTTTGAATAGGCCTCGTGCCCTTTGGTGACCTGACAGAACAGATGCCACAAATGTTTACAATTCCCGATCCTACGTACTGTTCTGCTTACTGTGCTACTTCTTCCCCGAGTTTGTTCGGCTCAAGTGTCTTAGGCTGTATCTTATCCCTCCCATTAGCATCACTAATGAGCTCTACTGGAAAATGCTTGCCATTAAGGGACCCAAATGTAGTCCCACTGTTGGCATTAGGCAGATGTGCTTAGAAGTGTGAGCCTACCGAGGAGGCTTTTCTCTGGGGAGTCTCCATTTAGAGTGACTCACAGGGAATGAGGAGGGGGGTCTAGTGTCCTGTCAAAGAGTCCAATGCCTACTCTAGGGCAGGGATACCTAAAGTAGGAGTAGATGATGACAGACAACTTAAATGGATGTGCAGGCAGCTTCCTTCCTAAATAAATATGTAATGAGCCCTTAGTCTGAGCTGGACATCATTGTAGACCATCAGCTAGATCAAAGGGACTATCTCACACCCTGTCTGACCACATGATGGGGTACTTTTTAAAATAGCCCCAGGACTCGTGTCTTATAGCTCTAATACAAGAGTCTGAGCTAGAAGCAGAGGCTAAAGCAAGAGGATATTAAGTTCAAGGCCAGTCTGGGCTATATAGCAAGTCTGAGGCCGCCTTGAAGTGTTTAAGACCCTTTCTGGGAAAAAGAAAAAAGTGAGAGTTACTCTAAATTCTTCAGTGACTTCTATCACCATTCAGAATAAGAACTCATATTAGCATACAGAAATACATTATTTTGGACTACCACAGAAAATAGAAAGTTTATCCAGAATCATGACAGTAAAAGCATCCAAAAGAATCCAGTGCATACGTTAGGTCAGGGGTAGGCTAAGGAAGGAATAGGTGGCTACAAAAGATGTAAATAAATGTGCTGACAACTTTCTCTTTTGATGAATATTTAATGTGTTAGGGTGGACCAGATGTATGTGTTTGTATATCAGTTATTAGCAGAGCACTCAGAATCATTCCTGGGATTGCAAATGAACTGTGCACACCAAAGCTGGCATCTGCTTTTCATTTTTGGCATCTCCCATTAGGCGTCCCTGAATCTTCTGCCCTTACTTGGGAGTCCATGAGGAACTTTGCTGGACTCCTTTGCAGTGCATAGACCAACTTGGGTAATCTGAAGAAAACAGTGATTACAGAGACATAATTTACATTTTATGTTCATTGGCCTTCTTTAGATGCATATGGACAGCTGATGATAAAACAAATACCGTCTTACAGTGATAATCTTAAAGTTGTGTATGTTTCTCCCATGATCTTTCCCTGGTGTACTCAGGGTCCTAGAAAAGTCTCAGTGTGAAGGAAGAGGATATTGATCTATACCAGTAATAAATGGCTTCAGTTGTCTAGGCTGAAAATTCCCCTTGACTTTAAGGTCACAAACTTCAACAACTCATACATTTGTAATCTGTGTCTTGCATGGGAAAATTCCTTAGGCCCCTCCCCCCAGCCATCCAGAGGCTTCATTTCATGTGTATCTAGATCTTCAGGGCGCAAAACAATCATACATAGGAAGAACTTTATATTAACCATTTTAGTAAGAAATCATTCTGAAATATGAGCATATCCCTAATTGAACCCAAGGCTTTGAAAGAAAAGTGATCATGATCAGTCAGTGGTTATAGATGTATGGTAGTGCCAAGGTCTCCTGGTTTCCACAGTTATGAGACTTCTAGATACTCTGTTTTGTCCTTAGGTCAAGATTCTGTATTTTGGGTTGTTCTGAGACATAGTAATATAGCGCTTCGCTTCTATTTATGATCCAACTTTACACATTTTAATTGCCTATGATCAGCCATGACCCAAAAATAGCCCATAGAAAAACTCAAAAAAACAAATTCGTAAGTTTAAAACTTACTATAATCTATCATAATTATTTTATTTGTCATTAATTATTACCTTTAAGCTTTTTAATAGTCTGGTTTATAAGTTAAGTTTCATGAAGGTATGTATGTGAAAACGCATAGTACACATTAGTTTGATTTCATCTGGGAACCTTGGGGGTCTCAGAATACATTATTCATGAATGATGGCTTAGTGCTGTATCATTAAGAAACTCCGGACATCTGTGGCAAGCCATGTTCTCCCTCTGGATGTCTTCCTTCTAAGCTTCTGTGACAGCATCGGGCATCAGGAAACAAGATTCAAGAGGTCAGTGGAGGGAAGTTGCTATTTAGATTACTGCACTAATTATTAAAATGATGTAGTAGACCTGAGTTCCCTTCTGACCACACTTTGTTTCCCTACAGTTCCTGGGATTTCGGGAAACCTCCAGATTTCATTCCCCTGCATGTTCTTCCCTCACTGAAAAGAGCTCCTGGAGCAACAACCGATTGCTTAAAACTCTTGCCACATGTAAAACATCACAGCAAGTGAGCATGTAATTAAGAGCGTGCATTTCAGAGTGCAGTCTTGGGCTAGAGAGATGGCTCAGTGGTTAAGAGCACTGACTGCTCTTCTAAAGGTCCTGAGTTCAAATCAGAGCAACCACATGGTGGCTCACAACCATCTGTGATGAGATCTGATGCCCTCTTCTGATGTGTCAGATGAGCTACAGTGAATTTATGTAGAATAAATAAATAAATCTTTAAGAGTGCAGTCTTTCAAAGTCTATTTATGCTTAGCAGTGGTAGTAGTTACATATAGCTCAGTATCTTTTCTAGAGTATTTGGGGGGGGAATCTACTCTCATGGGAAGAATTATTGCTTTGGTTGATAACTGGATTAGTTGCCCAGAGTCTGCCTCCAATCCATCTTGTCAATCACAGTGATCCTTCCTGCATGCAAGCAGACTATGAGAAGTTATTCACTCCTTTCATGATTCCCAGAGCAAAGGACCAGCTCCACCTACCCCTCATATCCAGGCTCCTTTAAGAGCTCTTCCCACAGTACTGATGCTTCTTCCTGTTTGCTCCTCACACATTGCAGTACAGGTGAAAACTGGGATGTGTTCGTTTCCTCGGGTAATGATGGGCTTTCTTTTTTGCATATTTAACACTTAATATAAGACTAAGTGCCTTGTGCTGAGTGTATAACTTCTTTGGTAGAGGGTGTACCTAGCGTGCCCAAAAAACCCTAGTTTCAGGTACTCTTAAACCTAACCAAGCACTTAGGAGATGAAAACAGGCAGATCAGAAGGCTAGCCTGGGATATGTGAGACTGTATAAATATACATATATACATATCCATCATATATGTATGCATATGTACATACATATGCACATGCATTGCTTTTAGGTAGAGCTTGTCCTTTGCTAGCTATGGGAAGAGTGACTATTAAATTGAATAAAGTCTCAGAGTCGGCTTACATGCTAGGATCTTTTGGAAGGAAGAAGGGTTATTCAGATCGAGTGTGTGTGTGTGTGTGTGTGTGTGTGTGTGTGTGTGTGTGTATTTGAACACTTAGAAATCCTTTTTTGAATGTTTGAATGGCTGAATGTCCAAAATATTATTGCTCTAAATAAGCTTTTAAAGCAGATCAACATACCTTCCAAAAGGTGTCTCCTTTTCTTCCTAGAGCATTATCATCTGTGAAATATGTGCATAACCATTAAAAGATTCATTCAATTTAAAATAATAACTAAAGAACAGTTACTATATGATGAGAAAAGAGCTAGCTCTGCATTTATAATTGATCCTAACTATCATAATTTGGAAACATTGTTTAACTCATTTTAATTCAAATCATTACTTCACACCAGCAAATCGAAAGAGAGCTGCTCATGTGTTTAACTAATGAGCAAACCGGTGAGGTACTGGGATTCTGAAGTCTTTCTTGAGTGTGAATATATTTTCATCACTCTCTCTATATGAATAGTCACATGCAGAGAATATAGATTTCATTGCGTTGGCTGCTATTGAAATTACATGGTCAAAATTTATTCCTACTACTTTATTATAACACAACTTCTCATCAATACAATGAATCACTTTAAGATGCATAATTGTGGGGCTAACACATAGTTGAGGAAAGCTTTCGAGCAGTTATATGCATAGAGTCTTCTCTTCCAAGTGATTGCTTTGAAAAGTTATGTGATGAAAGCTATTTGAAGAAATAAATATTTATGTGCATTGACTAGCACCAGGACAGACTCAAAGACTGGAGTTGTTCTCTCACACTATGAGTGTAAACTCATAGCAACCCTCTGCTGCCTTATCATCTGTGGTTGCAACCACTGTCAGCTTAGATGTTTTAGAACCTAACAACTTATTTGCACCCAGCTTTCTGGAAGGCTGAGAGCAGACCTCTTCTTCCTAGGCCCAATGCCTAGTACCATGGAGCTCTTCCAGACATAGAGACACTGCCTATCAAGGGAGGCTGGAGATCCAGGAAACATCTTCCAAGTAATGGCACAGCAAAGAAAGCTGAGGCAGACTTTGTCATCATCAGGGACAGAACTGATTTCAGGGCCTCACTCAAAGAAAATGGGTGACAAGCCAAAGGATCTGCTATCTCTTTGGCTGATTATCTCTTGGTTGTCATGATTTGTTGTGGTTAAAAAAAAAAATTAATTTATGAGACCAAACGTTTTGGTTGTCAGTTTTTAGATGTCTAAATAAATAACAAATCATATTGTTAATAGTTATAGCCAGGTGAACTGGCTTTTCCAAAAAGCCTGCCAGATGAAGAGTTTTCTTGTTTGGGTTAAGAAAAAAACAGTAAGTAAACATCTTTAGGTCATGCTTGCTTGGCACTGGAGATATAAGGCAGTCTTAAAGGAAGGAAAAGAGACCCAAAAGCTTGCTAGTTCCTACACATTTGCTAGCCTTCCCCAGAGCACGAAGCCTCTCTTTCATACCTTAGGCCCCAAGCAATAAAAATTCATGGAAGAATCAGAATGATCATGAGTTTCAACTATTCTTGTCTCATTGAGTCTATATCCAGCCTCCTGGTCCTGCCCCTCCCCACCCCCCTTTTCTCATCTCAGATACCAGAACTGCAGGCTTTACTAGGGCTACTGGGACAGAAGTGCTCATCCCCAGCTACGTGGAGGCCCAAGCGCCAGGTTCCTCTCTCTGCTGATGCCCGGGAATCTGGAGCAAAGCTGTTCCTAAGAACACCCCCAAGATCTCCTCTCACTAAGCTCAGCCCTTCCTCCTATCCCCAACAAGGAAAAGCATTCGGACCTCTGCCCACCTCTAGGACCATGGTTCCCATGGTATGACCCCCTTCTGCCCTGCCTGCCTGGAGGTTGCTGAGGCATACATTGGTCTTAATGGTGTCCTGTCTCACCAACCTGGACCCCAAACATAGCCCTTTGCTCCTTCACTGCTTCATTGGTTTTCCTGTGGTGTGTTTTATTTACCACATAAATAGCTAGGTAAGTAACTAAGTAAAGCAGTGAACCACTGCTCTGTCTTATAGAAAAATTAGAAATAACATAGCTATTCAGAAGACTGTCCCTTTAAGATAACATAAATTAAAGCCAGATAGATCACAATAATTTTATAAATCTGTGATACCAGGGCATAGTAATGCAGATTACTAGTAGTAGAGCTAACATGGAAATTAACAAACTTTTAACTGAACCATGACTGTCATGTCTAAGAAAATGAATGTTTCTCTGGGAAGCCAGTAGATTCAGGCACTACATCGATAGCCACCATTGTTTGAACACCAAGAGCTGTTTGGCATCTTCCTTTGTGGATAAATAAGATCTAGGGGAGGAGGGAAACCCTGTATCATCATAATTTCTGAAACTGTAGTAGTCATTCATGTGCTAAACAATATCCTGGCTGGTCAAGTCACCTAATCTCCCCACCTTGCAAGTAGATATAATATCCAGAGAAACCTAGACCTGGAAGTTATCTTTCTAAATGCATGCTACCTCAGTGATTCACCATGTAGGTACCATGACTGTCATCCTCAGTAATCAGACCAGTTGGGTTAGGTTTTGTTGATTCTCAACTGTATTTGAAATCACAAACCCTCCATAACTACTTTCTACCTAGATTATTGAAATAGTGGCTGCCACAATGAAATTTTCCTACAGCAGAGAGAAATGCTTTAAAGGTTGCTATCTCGTCTAATTCTTCTTTTTTTTTTTTTTTTTGGAAATCATTTTGGCTTATCATTGCAGAAAATCTCTAAGCAATAAAAGAAATGCAATAAAAAAGAACAAGCAATGTATTATGAAGTGTGCTTTGCATCTTGATAAAAACACATGATTTATTTGTTGCTTATGATAAATGTGAAAATAAATTGCACTGGTGAAATTCATGAATAGAATGTCTGGGTTGTGTAAAGTTTTGCTTCCAGCGTTGAGCTAAAATTCAGCTTGAATGGCTTGTTGAAATGTAGTGTAGGACCTCAGGGCAGTTTTGAAAATATAATTAGATTTCCAGTTTATTAAAGTGTAGATTTGAAATTCTCCCATACAGAATATATTTTCAATAATAATCCAAGTGCTGGAACTATCTGAGAGAGATGAAGAAGAAAATGACAATGCTTTATTAGTGTGCACCAGAGCAGAAAGACTTATGTATCTTAGAGCAGTCAATGTAATAACAATTCCATTTTTTTTCCAAAGTAAAAGCCATCTCCTAAATGATTAAAGTTAATTGTGATTTGGGCTGATATAATTCCTTCCCACCTTCATAGTGCTAAGGGACATATATGTTGCTTTGCTTTGTCCTCATAAACAATCATACCAGTTTAATAAGCAGTCATAATATAATCAGGAGAGTCTCAGCATCCCCCCACCCCAACTAGAGGATTACGAACCTAGACTTTGTTCTAGCATATTTATGCTTCCACTTGAATGGGAAGATCCTGATCCATGATAGAGCTGAGTCTTTACAGCCAGAGCATAAGGAGGGACAGCGAACCAAGGCAACTTGCTTGGAGAGGAAGTTGGGGCCAGTGGGGAATGACTTGCATCCCATACTAAGAATATGAAAAGAATTTCATCCTCCATAGGAACGGCACCAGAGAATTTTAAATGGAGATGACGAGGTTGTGCATTCAGTAAAGAGAATGGTTTGGCCTTCTTTGCGGAGAACATAAACGAGACAGGCAAGGTAAAAGCAAAGATGTGACGGAGTTGTAGAGATGGTTCAAAGCAGAAAGGCTGGGGATGTGTTACCAATGGAAAGTACTAGATTTGGTAATGGATGAAGAACAAGACTTTGATATCTGGCTTAGGTGGTTGGTTTATTCTCCAAAATTCATGTTGGAATTTAATGACTCCTGTGGCGGTATTGGGAAATAGAAATGTTAAGAGGCTGTCGGCACAGGAGAGCCCCACACAGGAGGCGATCAATGCATTTTGGAGTTTTATCCCATTGCGGTGTTAAAATACTATGAGCAAAAACAACAGAAGGAAGACATGGATTTATTTGGTTCAAAGTGCGGGTTGTAGGTTAGCTGTCATTGAGGGAAGTCCTGACAGGAACTGGAAGCAGAAATGCTGGAAGAACACAGCTTTGGCTCAACTGTAGGCTTACACTTAGCTATCTTTTCTTATACTGCCCAGAGTGTGTCCGTAGAATAGTACTTCCTACAGTGGGCCGGGCCTTCCTTCATCAACATTCACGTGACTCTCCTATTCATATGTCCAAAAGCCAGTTTGATCCCTCAGTTATGAATTGTGCTGTCCTCAATGTCTGCTGAACAGTTGCAGCACAATTCCTGCGATGGGACCAATCACTGCCAGCCTGAATCAGCACTCTACCCACTTCCTCTCACCCCCCCCTCCGTCTCCACCTCTGCTGCCCCTCCCCCTCAACCATACCAGAAAAGCTCTCAGTCCTACTCTTGCATCTGCCTCCAGCACTCTAATAATCATTTTCCAAGTCTCTTCAGGAATACAGGGTGGCAAATGCCATCCTGCCCAAGTAAAGACGCTCCTCCTGCTGCAGGAACAGAGACACCTCTTCAGCGAACCCAGAATTACCCCTTCCAACAAAGACCCTTCTCAGAAGAAAACAGCTATAAAACACCCCTGCCCTGTATTTGTCCCCACCCCCTTTCTCCCAGAGTTAGAAATGATAGTTTTCTACTGAAAGACTACATTTCCCAGCTTCCTTTGTGGACTATGGAAATTTCCACCCTCTTAAAAGGGGCCATGTCCCATCCTCCACATAGGCATTTTGGCCATCTGCACGTGTCTGACAAAAGTGCTCCCTTGCTGTGAATAAACATGGGCCAGCCTAAGGTCATACCAAGCCTCTCTTTCTTTCCACCTTCTGTCTCTCTACAGCTTCCCTTAAATAATCTAACAGAAAGGAGAATGGGTAAACATACTCTTTATGAAAATAAAATTGGGTAGATGAAAGGGAAGGTGCAATAGAACGCAAGAGCAAAGAAATCATTTTCCAGAATTCCCTTGTGCCCTACCTGTGCCATGCTGTGTGCCCTGTGAAGTTGGGGACTGCAGAAATGACACAGTTCTTTTAATATTGCCCTTCAGGAACAACAGGGGGACCTCCTGGCCTCCAACTGAGTGCATCCCCTTCTTTGCCTGTAACTTTGGAACAGGCACCAGGGCCGGCTCTGTGATCTGTAGACATTGAAGGGAGGGTCTGGCTTCCCTTTCTCCATCCAAACTTACTACAGAATGGAGGAGTTTCAGCTGGAAAATGCTATTTGTTAGCAGTTTAGAGTAAGGACTTTATTTTCCCTGGTCAGCTGTAGAGGCACTTTAGAGCTGGCTCTCATAAAGAGAACATCTCCTTATGTGTCCCATCAAAGGCCATTTCTCCTGATTCCTTACAGCGATATACACACCACAGCAGGAGTTGTTCCCATCCAATTTATTAAAGCAAGCAAAATCACAGATCTTCTGCAAATGATATGGAGGGAATCCCTGTGATCAAAGATTTAGCCTCATTCTACCCATGGGATAACAGCCAGAAGGCTTACCTATTCTCCATCCCCAACACACACACACACAGCCCAGTATCTAATTTTACACAGTAGAATAATCTAAGTGCTTCACATTTTAGGATGATCAAACCCTATCACTTTACAATATAAAATCCTGTAATGACAAAGAAACGGCAGGCACAGGCAAGGGCTACGTGATTGAAAAGCTGTGGCCTGCTTTGGGTGTTTGGGAGATTAAATAATAATTCTCTGCCGTCTCAGAACTTTGTAATGCTAGATGAAGGCCTGCGTGCTTGATGTTGCTCTAATGAAGAAGTAGCATTATCTGCTCTGGACAAGAGGAGCAGAAAGATGGAATCATTCGCCTGCAGTTTTTATGGCTCATAAGAATCCGAAATACAAAACCAGGAAATGGGGTGGATCTGGTCACCTGCAGCTAGAAGCCCTTGATGGCTGGGGCAGAGGTACCAATTTAAATGTGCCAGCATGTTAGCAATAGAACTGTTACCAACCTCAGTTGGAGAGCAGTGTAGAGGCAGAGATTCTGTAGATTGGTCTCCTACCTTACTGGTGGCTGTTCATCTTATTCAAACCCATGGTGTGTCATAAAACATGTGCATTGTGGGGCCACAGGAGGCAAGGAAGACAAGCTCTCCTTTCAATTTAATGTTATGTGTCACAAATACACTGCCTCTGTACTGTGTTCACAGCTCCTCCGACATCTTGAATCAGTGATGCTTCCTAGGATCTGGTACCCAAGCACCCAAAGGTCCTGTATCCATATGAGAACATGGCACTTGTGTAGAAGGATAAGAAATGCCACCTGGTGATGACATGGAAAAGGGAGACTTTGATGGACTGTGTAACCTACCAGACTCCACAGACACTTCGTTGGGGAAAGCAGAGGGAATGGCTTTGTGCTTTTACCAGCTGACAATAATCCTTTGACTTTTCGGGGTTCTGGGTGCTTAATTTTAGGCTGCTAATATTAACACCATCTTACTTACTAGTCTTAATTAAACTAACTCCCGAACTACTGTGAAATGTCAAAACCCGCATCCTTAGGGTACCGTCGCAGAAGGCTTAGATCTGTGGGAGCTTGACAAGATTAGATACAACTTCCTCCCTGAGGGGTGTCACCTTTCTACATTAAAACCCACCGGATCAACCTTGTGTAATTTGGGAAAGATAATTAGAGCAATTGAGGCAAGCACCGGAGGGAGGGATGTGGCTTGATTTACATATATGAAAATCACCAGTTGGCTCTAATTCCCCTTTCCCTGAGAAGCAATTGGTTTTTATGGTGCATTCTCCTTACTGGCACCATCACCCCTTCTGTGACATCTAGGTGAGTATCAACATAGAAGCCGATCAACATACAGTATTCCTCCACAAAGTGAGTCCCTCAAAGCTGGGCATGGCACCTCATTTGATTAGAGGAGAGTAAACAACAACAAAAGCTCTCCTTCCCTTAGGCAGTAAATATTCAGGCAAGAGTATTGGGACAGATGAAGCCATTTTGTGGCAATGAGGTACACCTGCTCTATTGAAGGAACAAAGGAAAAAGGAGTTAAAAGGAAAAAGAAAACTGAGCTGGAGCCCTCAGCAAACCCTGCTGACTTGATGCTATTCTTTTGATTGATAGGACTCACAAATCTGCATCACTAGTCTCTTCCCAGAGAATCAGGGACCTCACGAACAGAGTCCCTGCATTAGTGTAAAGGAGAAAATGGTGGATTTTAAAAAAATTAAAAGGCAGATTTATTTTAGTGCCTTTTCTGGTTCTTGAGTAATGGGAAGAACAGTGAGCCCCAAGCCCAGCCCCCAGCTCCGTCTTTCCTTTCTCCCTTGTCAGCTCCCTTCGGATGGCATTGGGCCTCCTCTACAGCTCATCTGTAGCTTCTTCTCCATTTCTTTAGTGTTTACAGTACCTAGCACTATCTCCATCCAAAGACCTTTATGTCAGGCTGAAGCTAACCTTCAAAGTGGTGGAGTCCTAAAATCTTCTGAATTGAAAGAGTCACAGGTGAAGACGGACTTGCAGTTAGTTCTCAGGCTACCCATTGGTTATCAGCATAAGCAATTTTGAGCAAACCATAGCCAACGTAATCCTGCTAAGATACGAAACAAATCTAGGCAAAGTTCAACATGGGCTCAGTACTCCTGTATATAGATAGGTAACTGGTTCATCGGTTTACTAAATCCTTAAAGAAATGTTTGCCAAGCTCTAGTAAAACATACATAGCCACGTGAATGCAAGCAACCCTAATTAAACTTGGTGAGTGACAAAAGGAAATAAAAGTAAAGATGGAAAGAGCTGTGAAGAAAGGGTTAGCAAGAGTAGGTGAGGCGGGAGCACTATGGGTTGAATGTGACCAATGCGTTGCATATATGTATGAGTTGCCAAAAATCTAAATCATAGCTAGAAGGTGGCAGAAGAGATAATCAGCCGATGCGGTCACAAAAGTTGTCCAAATACTAACACCTGGTATAGACCCAATAACACAGAGGAAGCATTTTCAAAAAGGTTCAAATTGTCAAGAACTAAAAACTACTGAGTATGATTATAATTTATGTTTGCTAGGATTAAAGTAGATAAATCAAACATTACAACTGAATGAGTCCCCTGTAGACAGTTCCATTTGATTCATAGTTATAAACCTAATTATATTTTTTTCAAAAGCAGAAAACTATATTATAGTTCGATGCTTTTAATGTGATTTGAAATATACTCTAGACTTCTTTGGCATCATACAGATTTTAAACACAGAGAAAATACAAAAATCCATAACTATTAAGCTCTTATGCTATTATTATCTCTATCTGAAAAATAATGACTGCACTCTCTTTGTTGATTGTACATCCACTAAGAAACAAACATAGTCAACTACACAGGTGTAAAGATTCTTCACACTTGTGTGTGTGTGTGTGCATGTGTGTATATACAAAGACAGAAAGTTAGAGACCCCCCCCCCAACAAGATTAACCCCATTGAAAAGGCAAACTCCCAAACTGAGGGGCAAGCTGGGTAAGACTATGAAAAAGTCATGATGTATTTCTTCCAGGTCCACAGAAAACAACCCCAGTGTTGTTGTTAGAGCCATTGCTGTGAACTCTGGTTTGCACTTAACAAAGGGTTCCCTTCAAATGCTGGCCAGCGGCTTCCCACAGAGTTTTCCAACTCTCTGTAGCTGCTCAATTTCATTTCATGTCTGAGATGGCAAGAAAACAACAGAATGCTATGTGAAACTTCCTTAATAAAAATACATAAATCTCTGGGAAAGCTAAAACATTGTTATGTGTGTGCGTGTGTGCATGTATGTGCATTGCACGTACGTGCACCAACACATACATATGCACATAACAAAATATCTTTTGTTAAATAATAATTTTTAAACATAAAGAATAACTGTCATACAATTTCTTTTTTTAATCTTTAAATGTATTCTTCTCTTATACAATACAATACCGTTTCCCCTCCCTCTATTCTCCCCAGTCCCTGCGCTCATCTCCCCTGGCCTCCAGATCTACTCCTCCACTTCCCTTCAGAGGAGGGCAAGCCTCCCAGGGATATCAACCAAGCATTGTATAACATATAATAAGACTTGGTACAAACCCTGATCTCTAGGCTGAACAAAACAACCCAGTAGGAGGAAAAGGGTCACAAGAACAGGCAGATGCACCCCCCACTTCCACTGTTCGTAATTCCGCAAGGACACCGAGCTACACAACCATGTGCAGAGGATCTAGACATTCCCACCAAGTGAAGCAAGGTCACTTACATCTGTATGAGCCCTGCTTAATTGATTCTGTGGGTTTTTCTTGTGGTGTCCTTGGTCCCTCTTTCTCCTGCAATTCTTTGTCCCCCTCTTCCACAGGATTCCACAAGCTCCACTTATGGACCTTAACATCTGTTTCCTTCAGTTGCTGGAGGAAGGCTCTCTGTTGATCACTGGGCTGGGCTCTGATCTGTGTGTATAGAAGTATATCATTAGGAATCTTTTTATTGACTCTCTTTTTGTTCTCTTTGTTTGCTTGCTTGCTTCCTTGCTGGTCATTTGTACTTGGTTCTATCCTAGGTCTCTGGTCTATCCAGCTTCTGGTTTCCTAGACATCCAGGTAGTGTCAAGAATGGGCTCCCTTTCATAATATGGGCCCCCAGAAGGATTAGTCAATTGGGTGGCCACTCCCACAAGTTCTGTGCCACCATTACCCAACCACACCTTCTAAGTAGGACAAATTATGGATCAAGGGTTGTGTGGCTAGGTTGGTGACACAGAAGATGGCCAGTTCAGGCTTCATCTCTCACATTACTTAGAGTCCTGGAGGGCGAGGTTCACCTTCATAGATTCCAGGGAGTTTCTACTACACTGTTTCCACATAACACCCCCCAAAATTTACCCTAGTTTTGGTTGTCCCTCCCTATATATTCTACTGCCTGATGGATTTCTAAGCGAATCTTACACTTAGTCCCATTTCAAAACAACTAAAATAACAAATGCCAATAGCTGTCGGTCCACCAGCCCTTCGTCTTTTGGTTTAAATATAAAAATTCATTCATATGCTCTTCTCTGATCATGCAAGCTAAATCGTTTATATAGTTTCTCTGTGTAATTTATGAAATATTGACTACCTACTCCCTTATACTACATATCATATACAATAGTAACGTGGAGTGTGACTTATGACATCAACAACTGAAATACCTACTTTGGAAATCCTTCCTTTATAGCTCCCTCTTTCCTCTCTTGAATGGGACGATTGCTGCACGAACAGTTAGTTTGTTGTTGGCTTGTTCTCTGTCTTGGGAATGATTTTTGCTGCTTGGGTCTCATTTTTAAGTGCTAAAATAAAAAAGACTGAAAGAAAGAACAATATCCTGATTTGACAAAACCTTCAGCAACTCATGAAGACATAATGAAGATAGTATCTTACTTAATTTAACTTAATGGCCGGGTTATATTTTATGCCTTTTTCCTCCATTGTACATCAAAAAAAGAGATTCTTTCAAAGCTTTTGATGAGAACCAAATTCAAGGTATCGAAAAGATGATGTGGCTTATAAAAAGTCAACTTTCTATTTAATTCATCAAATCTTTATTGACTATCTATTACAGATAAGATATCGTGGTAGACATGTAGCCATTTGAGAAAATGTCTGTAATAAAATACGAGTCTTTTGGAGGCTCTGTGCTTATCTTTCTCAGTGTTGTTAAAATAACTGCAAAAAACCATAGTCATCACTTCTGCCGAACTTTAATCTAAAAGCAAAGTCTAAATCTTCATGTCCTAAGCAAACTGCCACAGGGTGATTTCTCATGCGCTGAGTACTTTATATTGGAACCATAAACCATAAGCAAAAGAGAGAGTATCCATTTAGTGCCCCAAGTCTGCCCAACTGTGTTGTTCCTTATTTACTGCCTTTAAATGAAATTTTTCATGTACATCAAAAACAGTCTCTCAACAAAAGAAATGCAGCTCTCAGAGCCAAGTATGCCATAGCATGACCATGTGAGGGAACAGCAATTTTTGTGCATGAAATTACCTAACAGATTGGATTTTGTTTTAATACCTAAGTATGAGGATTTTTAAGTCAATGGCCACGATAACTGTTAACTTTTCTGTGAGATAAAAGATTTCAAAATTTTGGGCAAGTATTTAATACCATCTTGTCCTCCATGTGACTTTGAAGTGAATCATAGAGCTGAAACACCCCAAATATTTCCTTCTGGAAGCACACACAATTTAAGTTGCCACCCAGTCTAAAGGTACATTTTAGAGAGGAGAACTTAGGCAAGAAATTGAAGATGTCTAATCCCACCTGCAAAAAAACTGATTCACCGGCTTGTGTCATCTCTCTAAAGATAGACAAACTAAGTAAAAATATTGTCAGTGCAAGATGTGTTTGATTAGAAGGGGAGAAAATCAGATTCAACCAACCTACACACTCCCGTCAATCCTTACTCTCTGCCTGATTAGGTCAATTTATAATACATGCCCATTTCCAAATGAACCAGAGTCCCTGGGAGCTATGCAAGACCTATGTCTCAGTCTGTTTTCTGTTGCTCTAGCAGAACACCGGAAAGTTGGCTATTGATGAACAAATGAGATTCATTTAGCTCATGCTTTTGAAAGCTTAAAAACACACGGTCAGGTGCTAACACAGGTTCGGGGTCTGGCAAGGATATTTGCTGTTCCCTCCATGGCAGAGTATGTAGCAGAGACAAGCACGCAGATGTGGAAAAGGAGACAGAACAACCCCATTTGCTCACCCATTCCCAGGAGAAAAGCACCATCGGCTGCCAGGGTCTCCATCCTCAGAGTGACTCAGACACTCTATTTAGCTGCTCCTCCCAGTCCTGCCACAGTGAAAACTTAATCCTCAACCCGACCACTGGGTCCTGACACAGGAGGAGGTGAGTGCCGGAGCAGGCAGGACCTCAAGAGGGAGACTGAGTCTGGAGGGGCACTCAAAACTCATCCCAGTCATGTATGAAAGGCAGCCATGGAAATCCTTCAGTATACCAAGGTAGGCTGCATTTTCTGAAATGTTGAAAAACTGGACATGTGGCCTAAATCAATAGCAGAAGAAAACCCCTACCGGATTTTCTCTGAAGTCATTAGAAAGTGCCCAGTGTCCCCAAGGGACTGCTGCTGGAAATGATGGGATGAGCTGGTGCCTTGCTGAAGTGCAGCCTGAGCAAAGAGCAAATAATAAGCTCCAATGGAAAGACAAGAAGCCATCTTTCTTTAGTGATAGGCATAGCAGGCGTGAGGCTTCCGGGTGCTGCAGTCCCGAGGGCGGGCCCTTCCCAGACAGAACTCCCTGGGAGTAGGAATGAATGAATAAGCAGAAGTACCGACTTCCCAACACACGCTGGGCCTGGCACATAAGGGAATCTTCATGAGATAATCTTCATAAAGGTGTTAACCAGTAAGTGGGTGTTTGTCCTGGTTAAAGGAATAGAAATGGTTGGCTCTAAATGATTAAGCATGGAGGACAAAGGTATGCAGCAAGAAGCCACAGCCCAGATTGGAATCAATCCTCATCCTGTTTCTCCACCTAAGCAGAGTATCAGAGAAGATGAGGCCTGTGACTTAGAGACATGAGAAAATGTAGTGACATATAAGTACACACATGTGCCACATATGTGCACGGAGACACACTCGTACACACAAGTGCACACTGACACACACACACACACACACACACACACACTGACACACATACATATACACAAAGGAAAATGCCCCAGGTCATCTAAGATAGTTATACCCAGCCGTATTTTTCTCTAAACTGAAAACCTAGAGCCTCCCTGTTTACGGTCCCAAATTTTGGC
Organism: Micromys minutus; assembly: GCF_963924665.1. Classification (NCBI taxonomy): domain Eukaryota; kingdom Metazoa; phylum Chordata; class Mammalia; order Rodentia; family Muridae; genus Micromys; species Micromys minutus. The sequence goes on from NC_137961.1 coordinate 5,230,424, forward strand.
TCCCACTTCAGAAAAATACTGCCTATCAGATTCAGGAAGAATAAGCTTTTTGTTTGGTGAAATGAATGAGGGCACGTGGAGCCATGTGGATTCCCTGCGAGAGAAAGAGCTCTTGTTGCATTCGGGTTACCAATTATTCCCTCACACATCTCACTTGCTTCCAAGACAAAGCGCTACCTTCCGTCGCCTTCCCTGGGTAGCATCATCCTTTGCTCTTGGTTCTTTGAGAAGCAGGTAATAATCAACACTAATCCAAAGCCGTGTCTGAGAATTTATAAAGGCAAGAATAAAGCAACCATTCTGTTATAAGAATGGCAATATTGGGTCTCAGCTACCATTTTCAGAGTTAAATAATCCCATGGGTGGTGGGCTTTTTTTTTTTTTTTCTGTCATGGACTCTCAAAAGAAGAGCAAGGTCCAGGTTGAATTACCCATCTTAAAAAAAAAAAAAAAAAAAAAAAACTCCCGTGGCTGTAAAACAGCTCCAGATTGCTTCCTCTGCATGCTGGAGGAGCTGACAGGGCCCCAGATGGAGCTGTTTCTCAGCAAGCTGTCAGGTGATCCATCCATCAGAAAAGCCACAGCATCCAGCTGAGTTTCCTATCGCTGCCAAGATTTGTATTGGGTCAGGTAGGAGAGGCCGGGGTCTGATGAATCCAGAAGACCCTAGGTCAGAAGCAGCTGAGGCACGGAGGAAAGCTGCGTGCTCAAGCTTCAGCCCCGTGGTGAAATTCAGCATTGTTTGCCAGGGACTTGACAGGGTTTTCTGTCTGCTTGCTTTCTTACGAATTCTGTGACATTGATACTGTGAGGCCATTTGGGATGGTTTTGAGAAAACCAAAGCACAAAGCTGTGTAGAGTAAGGGTGCTCGAAACATGCTAAGTGATTGTCAGCAAGCCAAGAAGGCTTTTCGTTTGAGGACTGAGCAAGGTGTGATGAGATCATTGAAATACCAACTCGGAAGGATTGGAGGAGAGCACACAGAGCTAACATCCATCACCCTGCAGGCAGATGCCTTCCAAATCAGCCTTACCTCATCGTGCAGACTGCCGTCCATTCTAAAGGTAAAGCAGCAATGTAATATGTGAGCTTTATATCTTCGAGCCCTGATGAAAGACTGACAATTACTCAGACCAAGATAGAGGCCACAAGCAATCAGAGGACACCAACAACTGTCTTAAATACTTACGGGTCAATGAAAAGCTGCACTGCTTTTAATAAAAGCACAGAGCGTGTCTTCAAAGATGAAAAAAAAGAGAAAACTAGAAGGTGTTTCTTGCTGTGGTCATGCCTGCCGTACCATTGGCAATGTGTTAAATTAAAGGCAAAGGAAAAGGGACATCTATCTTTACTCTTAAATATTAACTCCCACCTTTCCCCCTCTTTTGCAGTGATAAACTGATAAGACTCATTCCCAAATCTGAAGAGGAAGCGCTTGCACTCAGGAATGTATACCACCAGCTTAAGGTAACAGAGTTTGCACTGTCCTGCGGTCAAGCCCGTGGTGCATTTGCCGACTGGGGTTGAAATTGGAGTTGAATGATGGGAATAATTAGCCCAAGGAAGCAGGTAAAGAGACGGGGGGGGGGGGTACTTAAAGGAGAGTTGAATTCTGACAAGACGTAAATTATTCTATACATCATTATATGCCAGTCCACGGTCTAGCCATCTGCCAGGTAAATGCGCGCCTTTTGAAAATCTGTTGTGTTCCCAGTGAGCATCTGGAATATTCTAGAAGTACTAAATGGTCAATGTTCTCTTTGGGGTTGTATATTTTATTGACAGTTTTCAGATCTCCACTTTTCCCTTTTGGAAACCCTCCTGGAACATGCCTACCTTCTTGTTTGGATGCTGACATTTACATGGGAACTTAGTCATTTACACTGCTGCATTTCCCGGGCTTTCCCAGCAAAGGCTGAAGGTGCTGTTCCGTCACACTCTGATGGTTGTACGGATTTGGAGTGATAGGCTCTCATTTCTCTCTCCCTGCTTAGTTAGTGGCTTCAGCTAAGAGCTTAAGATGAGAGGTGTGGCTATTAACTCTCTTCTACGAGACTGGAATAGGCCAGTCCATGAAGCATGTGGTATTTGAGGCTTCATTCTATAAGACGGCAAAGCAGATTACCAGAGAGCCTCCTTCATCTTCAACATGCGACAGTGATGTTTTTTCTTTAGGTGACAGACACACAGTCCTCTGAGATGCTGGTGTTAAATGATGTGAGAGGGAGGACACCTTCAAGGTGGATGTTTGCCATTACCAGGCCCTTGATCTTTCCTCACTGGCTTGGTTCTTCTACTTGGCAACTTCCTTGTAAATGGTGTACTTATTTGCCGATGGTCTTTGAACTCTGAGGTCATTGATCTTTTTCCCCGTTCTTCCTGACCCCAATTTAAGTAATGCTACCCCTGACCTCCTACAAATGATGGTTGTTTTACCCAACCCCAGAAAGACTTTGCCCAATGTTTCCTAGCACTCCTCCCCTTGAGGAGCCTTCCCTGTGGTACAGACATTAACCCTCAGCAGCAGGCCAGGACTGTCTGCCTTATAATGTTCTCCTGGGCTCAAATAACCAGCCGCTTCCCAAACAGCCCACCAGGGAGCTAAGCACAGTGAAGGTAGAAAGAAAATTTAAGTAGGCTTTTCCATACCCACCCCATCAAGCTTAAATACAGCACAGGGAGAGTGAGATCCCCCTGCTGGAGGAAACAGCTATTTGGAATCAAATACCGGGAAGAAAGGGGTTCTCCATGATGTCAGGCCTTAACTTGTATAAGAAAACAAACGTGAAGGCTGGGGATGTAGGTCAGGGGTGGCTTTTCCAGCATGCACAGTACACTTGGCTCAATCTCTAACAGGGAAAAAAAAGTGTGTCTTAGAGTACACATTTATATATGTGATGGTCACTTGACATTAACAAACGATACAATTAAAATGTATTGAACCCTACAAGGCCACTGGCACAGATGGCCACACATGTATACTGGGTACTTTGACATGAATGATTATTGTTGAAGGACAAGACTTATCCTGGAGAGATGCAACATGTATATCCATCTACTTACTCCATGTATAGGAAACCCATGGCAAACCAAAGCACAGACTCCACCAACATCCAAAATGGGTGAACCGAGTTTTTATTGAGGTTACTTACAGGAGCATGGGTGAGCGGTCACTTAAAGAAGCAGAAATAAATCTAAGACAGATGTATCACCAAATCCCACCCCAGCATGAGTAATAGTTCACACACACACACACACACACACACACACACACACACACACACACACACACCCTGGGAACCTGGAGCACACTGCACAGCCTGCAGACAACTCAGTGGGTTGGAGAATGTCCTTTCCAAGGGACCCAGCTGGTCTAAACCTGTTAGAAGAAGCTTGGCTGGTTTCTGCTTCTTCCAGGAAGCTCATCTTCTCTCTGAGTCTTCTCTGCAGCTTGGCTTGTCCGGGACTGTTTCTTGCTTACTTTTGGAGGGAAAGAGGGACCTGATGAATCTGGTCAATTTCTGGGACTTCCTATTTTGAACAATTTACCTTTTGGCTTCAAGCCCTTTCCTGCAGGATGGACCGTTTCAATTTCAGAGGAAACTGGCGTGTGACAGTTACAAAAAGACATTCCTAAAAATTGCATTTATTTAGGCCTTAAGGAAAGAGGTCAACTTGGGAGAAGATGTTCTGTTGCCATGGGAGCTGAGAAGCCAATCAAAACAAGGGTGGAAGAGCAGCAACAAGGAATAGTAACTTTTATAAGGCCTCATGTGGCTCATGAAAAGCCTGCTCACAGCTGTGAGATACACTTGAAGATAGGGGGCAGAATCAGCAGAGGGGACTCCAGGCACAGCGCCCCCCAAGGTCCTTCTTAGTGGTACCACGTGGAGCATAATTACTAATTCCCGCAGCAGTGGGCCGTGACAGTACATCTACAATGGTGGCTGCCAAGGAGGCTCAAAAGAGACTTGGAGCCCCTGATTCTCATGGGGACCTGATTATGTCATGCTTTTCCTAATACACAGCGCAAAATCGCAGATTCCCAGAGGAAAGCCGGGTGTCTGGTATGAACCATATCCTTTACACAAACGGCGCGAGCACACCGTGTTGCTCTTATCGGTGGCAATGCCAGGAGCCCTCTGGAAATTTACATTCCCAGAAGCTATGCCAATGGGACCTTCTGAAGACAGCTCATCTGGCAGCTCCGCTGAGTGTCTTCTCCTCATATCTCCATTTCCTTTCTCAAGTGACGTCGTTTTCCTGAACCAGAATTTGAGGCATTGAACTCAGATAACTTTCTCCCTAGAGGCACCCTCCTACTTTGATGTGACCTTAAATTATTTGAATTATCTTATCAAGTGATCCTTTCCCATTGTGGGGAGCAGAATTCCAGCCAACTAGAGAAAGCAGTCCATGGGGGGGGAGGGAGGAAGAAGAATTGATTGTCATCTTCTGTCCTGTGGAGCTCATAGGACAGAGTCAGGGTCACTGGAAACAGCTTCCTTGTACCTGTGCAGTGCTCTTGGGGAAAAGAGGAGGAGTGGCCGAAATGAGTGTTGTCCCTCTCTCCTAGAGTAAGGTGTAATTGACAGAATTCTGAAATGGTCCAAATCCCTCTTCCTGTGTGCGCCTGCCCTGCAGAATTGCTTCCCTGTGATTAGAATGGGATAGGTATCCTATAGAATGGGATAGGTATCCTATAGAATGGGATAGGTATCCTATAGGATGGATAGGTATCCTATAGAATGGGATAGGTATCCTATAGAATGGGATAGGTATCCTATAGGATGGATAGGTATCCTATAGGATGGATAGGTATCCTATAGGATGGATAGGTATCCTATAGGATGGATAGGTATCCTATAGGATGGATAGGTATCCTATAGGATGGATAGGTATCCTATAGAATGGGATAGGTATCCTATAGGATGGATAGGTATCCTATAGGATGGATAGGTATCCTATAGGATGGATAGGTATCCTATAGGATGGATAGGTATCCTATAGGATGGATAGGCATCCTATAGAATGGGATAGGTATCCTATAGAATGGGATAGGTATCCTATAGGATGGATAGGTATCCTATAGGATGGGATAGGCATCCTATAGAATGGGATAGGCATCCTATAGGATGGATAGGTATCCTATAGGATGGATAGGTATCCTATAGGATGGATAGGTATCCTATAGAATGGGATAGGCATCCTATAGGATGGATAGGTATCCTATAGGATGGATAGGTATCCTATAGAATGGGATAGGCATCCTATAGAATGGGATAGGCATCCTATAGAATGGGATAGGCATCCTATAGAATGGGATAGGTATCCTATAGGATGGATAGGTATCCTATAGAATGGGATAGGCATCCTATAGGATGGGATAGGTATCCTACAGGATGGGATAGGTATCCTATAGGATGGATAGGTATCCTATAGGATGGATAGGTATCCTACAGGATGGGATAGGTATCCTATAGGATGGATAGGTATTTTATAGGATGGATAGGTATCCTATAGGGTGGATAGGTATCCTATAGGATGTAATAGGTATCCTATAGGATGGATAGGTATTCTACAGGATGGGATAGGTATCCTATAGGATGTGATAGGTATCCTATAGGGTGGATAGGCATCCCCTTGTTGAAGCTGCAGTATAGAACAGAGATATAGGGTAAGCCTCTATGGGGTAGGCCTGAGAAAATCAAAGGAATCTTTATTCTTTTTTTCATTTTACTTTAATTGGATATATTTTATTTACATTTCAAATGTTATCCCTTTTCCCAGTTTCCCCTCCATAAACCCCCATCTTGTTCCCCTCCCTGTACTTCTATGAGGGTGCCCCCCACCCTCCTACCTCTCCACCCTGACATTCCCCTACACTGGGGCATTGAGCCTTGGCAGGACCACGGGCTTCTCCTCCCACTGATGCCCAACAAGACCATCCTCTGCTACATGTGCAGCTGGAGTCATGGGTCCGTCCATGTGTACTCTTTGGATAGTGATTTAGTTCCCTGGGAGCTCTGGTTCATTGGGGTTGCCAACCCCTCAGCTCCAAAGGAATCTTTAGAAGCAAAGAGTTTTTCTCCAGCTATCCGCAGAGGAAGAGATCAGAAGAATGTGGACAAACTGCTATGCTGGGAGCCATTCTTGGGAGTCACAAACCAAGAGCGGCACTGGACTCTGGGATATGAGGAGCCCCCGCTGAAAAAGGAAGCGGAGACATCAGTCCTACAGATCGCAGGACACTGAGGCCCAAATGAGAATGCACCCCAGTGCATTGCCCAATGCTTTGACTTTAGCCCCTTGAGATCCTGAGGAAGATCCAGCCAGCTGGGCCCCTGCTCTGCAGGACTGAGAGATAAGTGGGCTTCATTTGAAACAGCTGAGCTGATGTTGGTTTATCCCCGCAATGGAAAACAGACTTGTAGTACAGTAACCACCTACATCCTGCATTTTCTCTCTCACTCTCCTTGGCCACAGCTCTAAGTTAGTTTTCCTGGTTTTTCTGGCTATAACCAAGACTCTTAGGGAAAGTGAAACTCGGTTCACTGATGTGCTTGGGCTGTAAATCCCCAACGCCTAATCTGAAACATGACCAAATACAAAATGTGCCTACAATATTGAATGGGGTCTGAGCGCTATGGTCAACACATAGCTAATCAGACATAGGCCTGCTATTCCAAAGCTGCTTACTTTCCTAATTAAATTTTATAGTTTTGCTGAAGAATTGAAACAAAGAAAGTTAAACCAAAAATGCCCCCAGAGAACTGGATGGAGAAAGCGCCAGCCAATTAAATTGTTAATTAAGACCATAACCATGGCTTAAATCAAGTTATGATGGAAGAGGAATGGTTTGCAGGTGAGCAAAATTAGAATTCAAACACTCTGTTCTGCCTGCAGCTCCTTACCAGTTCTTCTTGCTGTTAAAAGAAGAGAAGTAGCTTCATGGGAGGCCACAAAGTGTCTCCTATGCAATGGGTCCATCCTTGCAGAAGGAAAATTAATGAGAGTGCTGTTTCCAGAGTCCTTATCAGAGGCAGGGTGAGGTAGGATGGGACAGGAAATTGTCCTATCGGCCCAAGACTCTTGTTTTTACACTGGAGCACAAGCTCAAGGGGATCAGTGGGTCAGGCAGGTGTCATTGACAGCCATAAGAGAGTCTTGAGATCCCAGCCTGAAAATCCCTACTCTCCACGAGGAAGGCTCCATCCAGGCATGGGTTGCCATGGTTACCTGGAGTGTAGGTCCTCCTCATCCTCAGTTGCTCATGCTGTGCTGTAGTGAGCAGACAGGCTCTCTGTGCTCACGGGTGCACTGAAAGTCATACAGCTGGGCTGTAGGAACTTTAGGACCCATGTAATTGCTGGAAGTTCATAAATTCAGACATCCAGCTAGATGGTTTTACCAACTGAAAAACTTGCAAGGGGGAACATGGATGGTACAGCTCATTCTAATGGGAGTTATGGAGTCTCAACTTTATTAGAAACTTGTCTGGTTATAGAATCAAGAGCAGTCTCTTCTCTCTCCCCTCCCCCTTCTTCCCTCCCCACTCTCCTTCTCTCTCACTCTCTCCCTTTCTCCCTCTTTCTCCCCCTCCCTCTCTCTCTTTCATCCTCTTTCTTTCCTCCATTTTCCCTCTTTCTGCACCTCTGCCCATCCCCAAACACAGTCTTTCTACAAAATTTCTACAACTTTATGTATAAGGCTTCCCTCTAATAGGCAATTCTCCTATTTAGCCTCTCAAGTGCTAGGGTTACCTGCATGGCCAGATGATTATAAAATCTCTTACTCATCACTGTGGGAAAGAGGATTCCAAGATTGTTCCCAGAAGCCTTGGTTTAGGTGTGTCCATATCCCCTCTTAGGTAACCCATGGAGAGTAATCTAGATGTTTCTGTAAAAGAACTTTGTACCTAAAACTTCATTCCCAAAGAATTTTATCACAAAGTTGGGAGAATCAAGAGACCCTGACCCAATCAGGTGATCAGCTCCACATGATATGGGACAGGACATCAGACAAGCTCATTTCTGCCTGGAGGAAATCAAATACTGGATGTGGCCATCTGGTGGCTAATAGTTGTTGAGAATGATCCTTGTCTACCAAAAGGAACATAAGACCTCATTTATACAACCTCAAGGAGTGCATTTTACCAAAACTGGTGAAAATGGTGCACTCTGTACTACAAAGGAGACCCTGGCACAAACTGATACATTGATTTCAGCCTAGAGATATCCTGAGCAGAGACTCCAAATTTACCATGCCCAGACTTCTGACCCACAGAAATGGAACAACAACAAAGCCAAGCTGCTGAACCTGAGATTGTTCAAACACCAGCACGGCAGCCTTAAACAGCCATGAACCATGTTCTGGCTGAAGATGCCATTCAGTAGAAAGAAAGAAAATAGGCTTTTCTTTTTCTGTCAAAGGCTTGGTAAGATGTGTTTGCAAATGTGTAGGAGGTGTGAGATTTGGAAGAGGAAAGTGTCTGATAATGTGTTGTGGATTCAAGTCTAGGCATAAAATCTTGACATGTTGCTCATACTTTTGTCCCTCCTTGTGGCTGTTCACAATTACTAAACCAAACACCAGCATCATGAGAGAAGTTATAGCTTGTGAAGGAGGTGGAGAGCATTGGAAGCATTTTTGCAGAAGCTTTCCTCAACATCCTGATGATGGTGATTGTGGTTTCCCCAGAGACTGCTAATGATGTAGCTAGGTTGGTGGTATGACCTTAGGCTGATTCCAGCACTGTGTCTCTTCCCCACTTGTAGGACTTGGTACTTTGGGTATGCAAACAAGCCTCTGTTGAGTTTAGTTTTTAAAATGCTCCTGCTGGGCAGTAGAAACTGCCTTTTCTGAGGTGCCTGGCAGAAGAGTTAGAGAGGTCGACCCATGCAGGCTGAGGGCTGGGATCAAAGAACAAGTGGGTCATGTGACTCGTTATCTCTATGGCTAATCCAAGGTGATTTATTGTGGATCTAGTGGGCGCTGAAAGAGAGAGAACAGAACATTCCCTAAACCCAAGTGCAAGACTTCACTTCTGCCACAGTCTGTTTGCTAAAGCAGAAGGTAATCCCAGACTCAAAGGGTGGAAGGAAGGAAGACCTCCACGCCAATGCAAACAGGGTTAGAATGTGTGGTTAGTGTAATCCACCCATCCTCCATCCATTCCTACCCCATACACATTCCAAGCTCCAATCCCAGATGGAAGCTGTCAGCTACTTAGGTCTATCTTCACTGGCATTTCCCGAGTCCTCTTTATAACAAAATATACAAGATTCCCAGACATTCTGCCTGTTGCTATCACACATAGACACACACACACACACACACACACACACACACACACACTTCTACCTGTTCCCCACACTGTGGGGAAATAAAAGCCTTAACAAGTTACCTCTACTTAACATTGTCTAAGTGTCCCCCATGGTTGACAGCAGTAATTTACAACCCTAGCCAGACATAAAAATCCCTATAAAAATTTTTTCCTTTGAAGTACTAAAGATTGACCAAGGACCAATGAATGGATGGTAGAATCTATTGCCTAGCTTCATCTCTAACATGTTTGTTTGTTTGTTTTTGAGATTCAGTCTCACTAAATTTTTCAGGTTGGCTTTGAAGTCCTGGTACAGCCCCCATACAATCCTTCTGCCTCGAATTCCCAAGTATCCGAGAGTACAGTACAGTCATGCACCATCGTGCTTGGTTCTGAGAAATACTTTAGAAATACTTTCTAAAGGGCTAGCATCATCAGAGACTTGAAATCTTTGCTCAAATGATGCTTGGCTATTAGTATTTATTAAACACTCTAGGATATTCAACATAGAGTCAAGAAAAATAGCTACCATTCCATCACATACATCCTTTGATGTGACACATTGGCCCATCAAGATGGTTCCTGCCTGCTTCTCTGATATTTCATAGTATCTGTCACTAGCTAGTTTTACTGCACTGATTGAAGTTTCTCAGCCAACTGCTTTTCTCAAGTTGACCATATGTTAAGTATGAAACTGAGGCAAAGTATTAGGTTCTCCTGAGAGTCTTTGACTGACACTGGATTCTGTGGATACCTGTACCCTAGCATCCCTATCACTACCTGTTTATCACCTACAATCACCCAAAAGACTGACCAGATCTCACAGATCTGAAACATGACATTCGTGTGAACATATGCAGTAGATGGGGAGACATCTGTACCAAATAAAAAAGGATTAAAAAAACAGAGTTGACCTATCTTGTCTCGAGAAAAACCACCAAGGTATGACTCAGAAGATGCCTTTACTAGTTCTCAATCCATCTTTCATACTATACATAGTTTTTGTAGGTCATTATAGAGCACCACTTACATTTGTTTTTCAATTTTGGAGACAAAATTTTGTGTTTTTTTTTTTAATTGAGAAATTCTTAACCATATCATTTTAACAGACTGTAACACATGATCAATGATGCATGGCTTAATAAAGTAACCTTTCAAAAGATGGTTGTGCTTTCTGTGACTGAGCTTTCTATCAAGTGTATAGGCTACTTTGGTGTCATTTCTTAGACATATGACATTAGAGCACTCTTTTTATATACATCAGCCATAGCTACAAAGACTTTATCAAGTCCTGTATTTCTTACTGGATAAATGTGAAGTTGTTTCCCATATGTTGGCTGGTATCAGATGTCAGTGTTGATTAGAGATCAGTAGGATGTGGGTCCCAGGACTGCGGTTGGGGAAGTGGACCTCTACACTAATGGCCACCATCAAACACAAGCATGATGAACAAGTGCCAGTGGCTAAAGAAATAAAGACCATTTGACTGCATGGTGTCTTACATAGGAAAAAGGAGGAGAGCAGTTTAGCAAGGAGACCTCCCACAGAAATACCCCTTGCATTTGCATCCAGACCCATGCACTAGTTGCAGGAATATCATTAAGTAGCCTACTTTCTCTGGCCCTCTATTTCTTTGTTTCCCTAAAAGACTGAAGTTCTTCCAAGACAAAGGACTGTGCTTTACTCCTCTTTGGTAAGATCAACCTCTGGTTCATCTGGGTCACCCGGCACCTGGCTGTAATAGGCACTCAACAATTTTTTCTTGAATGAATGAACAAATATAAGTCATTCTCCTTTCTCCTTGCCTGGAATTATAATACTGGCAATATCAACGTGGATTATGATCAAGAGCAAACACATGGCTGAACATATAATTACCGTGGTTTAGAAACATAAATAGGAATGAGTTCCTAGTGGTAGAACAATGTATTAGTGGTACCTGATGGGCAGGGGTGTGAGGCCCAATGTATCGTTCATTTCTTCAGTTACCAAGGAAAGTTTACAGAGGAAGTAGGATTTCTGCAAGAGCTTGATAAGAAGTTTTCTGAGGAAGCCACCTGTGAGATTTACCATCTGCCATTAGATTCTTTAAGATTCTTGCCTTTGGGTACTGAGTGAGAATGAACACAATAGTGCTGACTATCAGAGCAGTTGAATTTGAAACTCAGAGCTCAGGTGTTTTGCCTGGAAGTCCAACTGTGCTTTTGTATAATCAAAAGTATCTTACCTTTTTAAGTCTTTGACATACTTGATTAGCAAACTCATTTCTTATGACACAAAAATAGCCATTGGGGATACATATGTGATGGTTTTGCGCTCTGAAGAATTCAAAGCAGCTTTTACATATTCACCTACAACCACAAAGACTTTGCTTCATTAAAAAAGTTTTCTGTCTTCTATAATTTTTTTTGTTGTATAAACATAGAGGAATTAAAATTCCCATGCTCCCACAAATATTTCTAAAATGTTTTCTTGATAATTGCATTGATTTTGAGTTTATCTGGTCATGAGTTTATCATCCTAGTCTCTCACAGTTTTTCCACATATTTTATGTTGCCTGTGATCTGAGGAAAGGGTCAATAGCATATTATTATGACCCTTTATGAATGAAGACAGTACAGAGCATGTAGCATAACTAATCAACAAAAGCATATTGACCTAGTGCAAGGATTCTGAGGAGCTGAGATGCTACATCACACATCTTAATTTGTTTTCTCCATTAGAGAGACAATACTGAGTTACAGGAGGAAGATACCTCTGTGTAAGGCACTAGGCTAAGCTTTTTTGTGATCATTACAACCTTTTAATGATACACAGAACAAGTCTTGAGTCTTCATGAAAGTAACAAGTAGTAAAAACAAGGAGAGGATAAGATATGGTCTTTCTCCTTTCTTCAATATTACTGTTTCTTCTAAAACTGAAATCCAGTTAGTGTATCGGAGCTGGACTTGGAATAGATAGCCACCCATTAGGTCAACAAATTATATTGGGTAAAAACCTTCACCAAAGTATTATCAGGACTCAGAAGCCACATGCATGTGTACCTGTCTCTTTTCTGTCAACTTGACAGAAAACATATCTGAGAAGATGGAATCTTCTTAAGATCTCTCTGTGTAGACCATCTGGCCTTAGACCCACAGAGATCTACCTGCTTCACCCTCCCTAATGCTGGGATTTAAGGTAGAGGGAATCTTAATTGAGAAAATGCCTCCCTAAGATTGGCCTGTAGGTCAGTCTGTACTGCATTTTCTTAATTGGTGATTGATGTGGGGGGCCCACTCTGGGAGGAAGGTATACTGTCCATGGGAGGTGGTTGTGAGTTGTATAAGAAATCAGACTGAGCAAGCAATTAAGAATAAGCCAAAGAGTAGTGTTCCTACATGTCTTCTGCTTGAGTTCTTTTCATCATGAACTTCAGTGTGAAATGGAGTCTTTCCTCCAAAATTGCTTTTGGTCATGGTTTGTACCATAGCAAAAGCAACCCTGACTAAAATATTATGCAATTTATTTGATAAGAAATTTCAATATAAAGTAATTTTGTGATTTGAACATGGTTTATGCCTTTTAAATTTATGTTGAAGTATGATTCCCCCCAGGGAAATTACACTAAAAGATCCTTTAATATATGATTAGGTCATTAATCATGATTCCTGCAGTTCTTACAATTAATTAGTTGGCTATAGGAGAAGACTACTATAAAGTGGAATGTTCTCTCCTCTTACATGGGTCCCTTCTAGTATGAAACCCTTGGTCATCTCTCTTCCACCAGAAAAGGAAAAAGGAGTTTCACTGTTCACACTTACTATATGACTAGCACCCTGCTGTTGTCCAGTACACATCATCTCATATAATCCTCATAATATAAAGAGCTACTGGCATTAATCTCTCAGTTTTGTAGATGAAAATGCAGCAGCTGCTCCGTTTTCCATTCTGCAGGTTTTCCCAAGCATTCCTTTGAACACAGTTTAAGAAAAAGTTTGCTCTGAAATATTAATCAGATGGCCAGCTGAGAGAAAGAAAGGTCACTGAGAAATTCACATAGACTGAGGCAGGGTGTCTGTCGGGAAGCCAGGGATTGCCACAGGTAGAAATTGCTTCTCTCATAATACTGTCTGCAAGGAACGTTGACCTTCAGCCATTAGCAATGTCTTCTTCCCAGTCGTTTAAATTCTTCCTTGATGTAAGAGTGTGACCTATCAGAATAGGTAAATGATTGGCAGAGAGTCTTTGAGATGTGTCTGTAAGGTGTAAATAACTGATAACTGAGGATGTACTAAGAAACTGGAAAAGAGTTGGTGGCAGACATGGAACTCATACTTAAGTAAATCCAAAAACAATGCTATGTACCCTAGAATTCCCTACATAGTGTAAATATTTGGCAATCACTGGAAGAAATGTTTACAAGCTATAAAAAAAGAACAGAACTGAATGGCAAAATCACCCCAATTTAATTGAGGACCATCAGAGTCCTTATTAGTCAAGTGAATGAATGATTAAGGTGACCAGAATAAATTATAAATATTGCCATTTGCAGGGCTTAAGTATCACCTAGCACAATTTATTTCTTTTCTTATTGGATATATTTTATTTACAATTTATATGTTATCCCCCTTTCCTTAAAGTCTAAAAAAAGGTTTTAATTTCCAGTTTTATTTCTGTCCTGACCAAGTTATCATTGAGTAGAGAGTTGTTCAGCTTCCATGTGTATATGGGCTTTCTGTCATTTTTGTTGTTATTGAAGACCAGCCTTAATCTGTGATAGGGTGCATGGGATTACCAATCTTCTGATATCTCTTGAGAACAGATTATATGGTCCGTTTTGGAGAAGGTACCATGAGGTGCTGAGAATTTATATATATATGCTTTATGGTAAATTTCTCTATAGAAAGCTGTTAAAACCATTTGGTTCATAACTTCTGTTAGTTTCACTGTGTCTCTGTTTAGTTTCTATTTCCATGATCTGTTCATTGATGAGATATGGTATTAATGTCTCCCATTATAATTGTGTGAGGTAAAATGTGTGCTTTGAGTTTTAGTAAGGTTTCTTTTATGAATGTAGGTGCCCTTGCATTTGGAGCATAGATATTCAAAATCGAGAGTTCATCTTGATAGATTTTTCCTTTGATGAATATGAACTATCCTTTCTTATCTTTTTTGATATATTTTGGTTGAAAGTCAATTTTATCCAATATTAGAATGAGTACTTCAGCTTGTTTCTTGGGAACATTTGCTTAGAAAATTATTTTCCGACATTTTACTCTGAGTTAATGTTTGTCTTTGTCTCTTAGGTGTGTTTCCTGTATGCAGCAAAATGTTGGGTCCTCTTTACGTATCCAGTCTATTAGTCTATGTCTTTTTACTGGTGAATTGAGTCCATGGATGTTGACAGATATTAAGGACCAATGATTGTTGTTTCCTGTTATTTTTATTGTTAGAGGTAGAATTATGTTTGTGTGTCTATCTTCTTTTGGATTTGTTGAAAGAAGATTACTTTCTTGCTTTTTCTAGTGTGTAGTTTCCCTCCTTGTGTTGGAGTTTTCCATCTATTACCCTTTGTAGGAATAAAACTGGAAAGACTTTGTGTAAATTTGGTTTTGTCATGGAATATCTTGGTTTCTCCATCTACATTAATTCAGAGTTTTGCTGACTATAGTAGCCTGGGCTAGCATTTGTGTTCTCTTAGGATGATATCTGTCCAGGATCGTCTAGCTTTCATAGTCTCTGTTGAGGAGTCTGGTGTGATTCTGATAGGTCTGCCTTTGAATATTATTTGACCTTTTTCCCTTAATGCTTTTAATATTCTTCCTTTGTTTTGTGCATTTGCTGTTTTGACTATTATATGTCAGGAAGAATTCCTTTTCTGGTCCAATCTATTCAGAGTTCTGTAGGCTTCTTGTATGTTTATGAGAATATCTTTCTTTAGGTTAGGGAAGTTTTCTTCTATACCTTTGTTGAAGATATTTACTGTCCCTTTAAGTTGGGAATCTTCACTCTCTTCTACACCTATTACTCTCAGGTTTGATCTTTTCATTGTGTCCTGGATTTCTTGGATGTTTTTGGTTAGGAGCTTTTTGCATTTTTTCATTTTCTTTGACTATTGTGTCAATGTTTTCTATGGTATCTTCTGCCAATGCATTTCTGTTTTCTTTCTCTTGTATTCTGTTGGTGATGCTTGTGTCTATGATCTCTTTCCTAGGTTTTCTATCCCTAGGATTGTCTCCATTTGTAATTTCTTTATTGTTTCTATTTCCATTTTTAGATGCTGGATGGCTTTGCTTAATTTCTTCACCTCTTTGCTTGATTTTTGTGTGTTCTCTTTAAGGGCTTCTACCTGTTTATCTGTATTCCTTTAATGGAGTTATTTATGACCTTCTTAAAGCCCTCTAACACCCTCATGAGTTGTGATTTTAAATCAGGATCTTGATTTTCTGTGTGTTGGGGTATCCCCCTTATTGTAAGGAAACTGGGTTCTGATGATTCTAAGTGGCCTTGGTTTCTGTTGCTTAGGTTCTTGGACTTGCCTCTTGCCATATGGTTATCTCTGGTGATAGCTGGTCTTGCTGATTCTGACAGTGGCTTGACCTTTCTGTAAGCCTGTGTGTCAGCACTCCTGGGAGACCAGCTCTCTCCCAGTAGGGTCTGGGTACAGAGAGCTGTGGCACAGCGTCATCTCCAGGCACAAACAGAAACCAGAAGAATCCTGTTCCTGACTGCTCCTTGGTTCCTGTGTCCTGAGGGCTCCAGGAGGGTTCCTCTTGGACCAGGAATTTGAGCAGAAGTAGTGATCTCACCTGTCTTCTCAGGTGTGTCAGCACTTCTAGGAGACCAGCTCTCTCCCAGCAGGGTCTTCGGCACAGGGTCAGCTCTGAGCACAGGCAGAAACCAGAAGGTGCATAATTTATTTCTTAACAGTGTGTATAAATACTGTTTAAGTAACAGAACCACAAGTGGAATGAATCTTAATGGGAATATAAATATGCAAGCCTTGAAAGTTAGTTCTCTGACTAGTAATATTTGACCCCCTTTTCTTCATCAAATCTCTGAACAATGCACACTAGAGAAGATCCATCAGGCTAGAAGATAGCATCAAAAACTAATACATGAGCACTTACTGGAAGAGATTCAGGAGCCCAGAAATGTCAGTGCAGGTAAGGAACATAGGAGTCGGTGATGGTGTGCAGTGGGAGTGTGGTGAGGAGACATAGGTACAAGGCATCTGAGGTAGGAGGGTACCATGCTTTGGCGGCTCTACAATGCCCTCCACTCATATGGCAGACTATTAGTGATGCAATGCATTCTCTTCCCTTTCCTTCCTGAATACTGTATTTTACAATCTGGTTGTTGCTTTATAACTAAGCATGACAATAGGACATATCCACCAAGAGACATGAGTCACTTCTGAAATGGAGACTCTCCTTCCATTCCTCCTATGCTTTCTGAATGACAGAGAAACCAGAGACCAAGGAACCAGGAAAGCCTAGTGTTGGCATTTTGTGCATATATGAAATATTATACACCCATGTTTATCAGTTCATGACCAAGACATACTTTTCTTTCATATTGTAGACATGGTGGTTTTTAGGATATTTAAAAGCATGCAGAGCATGTCACACTGAAGAAGAGCTGAGCTCAGTTTAGAAGGTAAGGATAAGGAAGCGGAGTTCTACCGAGGCAGCGTAATCAGACAGATCTAGACTTGAACGTAAAAACTAAGTCTGAAGACACTGAGGGCAGAGAAGACCCTTTGGTAGTGCTCATGTTTGCTAAGTGAGTGAGATTAGGAGCAGAATGCTTCTGCTTCTGCAACCTCCTATTCCAGATGTTCTTAAAGTGGCTTCCACTGATTCCAGAGAAAGCACAGTGGGGGCAAGGAAGAACCACAGGTAAGAATTCTCTTTAGGAATAAGAACTTACCAAGTGATTGTGTAGTGGGACTAAATGGTGGGGGGAGAATTAGATATGGCCTAAGATATCTAACTTAACAGAAAATAAAATGCAGCCACATAAAACTGGCATAACTCCCACTGGAAACAGAGTCAGAACAAGAAAGAACTGATAGAAAAGCTCCTAGAGAAGATGAGACAGTCAGACCTGCCTCCTGGGATGCTGTGCCCTGATGCCAGTTAAGGCACTATCAAATCTGGAAGCTTTTGCACGTCCTAGCACATGGGTAAGGTCCAAGAGACAAAACATGCTCTGAGTTAGTAAATGGCGGAGCAAGAAATTCATGTCTAGGCATACTGGGAAGGATGCTGTGAACTGAACAGACTTTGCAAGGTGCCCAGCAGATGTATGAGGATGGACAAAACACTGACAAGGCACCAAATCCAGAGTCCTCGGGGCTGTGCTTTGTTTAGAACAGCCCCCTTTGTGTTTGATCTATTGAAGATAAGGCAGAAGGAATGAATAGGTCTCAGACTGAGCTTCTGTGCATTCTACCACCTCCCCAGCTCACGGGGCTGTGCAAGGCCTGTTATAATGTCTTAAGGAATATTGAGCTGTGAGAAGAACAGGCCTCTCCTCCAGTCACATAGCGTAAAGTCTACAGCAAAGACCTAGTGCCCTCAAAATGAGAGAAAGCGCTTAGTTTGAAACAGTAGACTTTCCAGGTCATTTGCTATCACAGCGATGTTGCCCTAACAGATCTAAACAATTCTAGAGCCAACCTCACTGCTCTGACACCCTGAGCTCTAGGGTTTGACTGACTGTCTGAGAAGCTTTGAAGGCCCATGTTTGAAAAAGATAACAGCCAGGGCTAGAGAGATGGCCTGTGGCAAAAGCACATAGAGAAGTACGTGTACTGCTCTTGCAGAAGACCCGAGTTTAGTTTCCAGAGCTTCAGCTCCTGGGGATCCACTGTCCTCTTCTGCTTCCTGCAGGCACTGTGCCCATGTGCACAGACACTTGCAGACTCCTAATTTAAAATAAAAGATAAGATCTTTCTTTAAGAGCTGCCACCAAAATTCTCATCCATTCGATAAACCGTAACTGAGTACATCATTTAGGGCATCCTGAGAGTCACACGTAATGTATGATAATATAGAAATGAATGGAGACTGTACCTTTGTACGTGGCACTTAGGGATCTTCATTATGCCATTGAGGCAGAAGTGAATTGATAGAACCCCAAATATCTATTCCAAATATTCCTTATTCATATTCAAAGATACATGAAACATGATTGTTCTCTGTTCTCCAAATAGGTCTCCTCTTTCCCAATAGCTAAGCTTTGTTAAAACAATGTAACAATCTAGTCCACAAATGTTTATTAAGTGATCACTATGTATCAAGTGCTGTTCTGGATGCTGAGAACAACATAAGTAAAGAAAACAGCAGTGACCCCCCTCCTGTAGTGACCCCCCTCCTGTAGCGACCCCCCTCCTGTAGTGACCCCCCTCCTGTAGTGACCCCCCTCCTGCAGTGATCTCCCTCCTGCAGTGACCCTTCCTTCTGCAGTGATTCCCCTTCTGCAGTGATCCCCCTCCTGCAGTGACCCCTCCTCCTGCAGTGATTCCCCTCCTGCAGTGACCCTTCCTCCTGCAGTGATTCCCCTCCTGCAGTGACCCCTCCTCCTGCAGTGACCCCCCTCCTGCAGTGATTCCCCTCCTGCAGTGACCCCCTCCTGCAGTGACCCCTCCTCCTGCAGTGATTCCCCTCCTGCAGTGATCCCCCTCCTTCAGTGACCCCCCCCTCTTGCAGTGATCCCCCTTCTGCAGTGACCCCCTCCTGCAGTGACCCCTCCTCCTGCAGTGACCCCTCCTCCTGCAGTGACCCCTTCTCCTGCAGTGATACCCCTCCTGCAGTGACCCCTCCTCCTGCAGTGACCCCTCCTCCTGCAGTGACCCCTCCTCCTGCAGTGACCCCCCTCCTGCAGTGATCCCCCTCCTGCAGTGACCCCCCTTCTGTAGTGATCCCCCTCCTGCAGTGACCCCTCCTCCTGCAGTGATACCCCTCCTCCAGTGACCCCCTCCTGCAGTGACCCCCCTTCTGTAGTGATCCCCCTCCTGCAGTGACCCCCCTTCTGTAGTGATCCCCCTCCTGCAGTGATCCCCCTTCTACAGTTATCCCCCTTCTACAGTTATCCCCTTTCTGGAAACATACTTTGAGATTGTTCCACTTCTGTCTCACTGATAATAAGCAGTGAAGGAAGGTACTTCCAGGTCACTGTGTTAAAAGGCAGTAAATCAGGGAAGGGGCTGGGCACCAGAGACTTAAGTGGGGGGCTAAGGAAGAGGGAAGTCATGCAAATGCTGAAGAAGATAAGGGTGAGGCCTTTCCTCACCTACCTGTCAGAGGTCCTGTGTCTAGCACTGACAGGAAGCTGCATCCAGTTGATTTCCAGCACCAGGTGTGTTCTGTCCCTTTCTGTCCAATGAAGATACTTGTTATTCTGCTATAGAGTCTGTTCTCAGATTTGGGGTTCCTTAGAGAAACACGTTCTCATTCACCCCAGAGTTCTGAGGAACAAGTCCATTCACTCAACAGTCACCCCACTCAACCTTGAACAAGAGCCGATACATTCTGAAATTGACAACTGACATTTTTCTCAGCATCATTTCACCTTTTCTAGGAAAATTCCTGTGCACACATGGCTTCCACACAGACTAATTTTCTGCTCACTCCTAGATAACACATTGCTCTTTATGTTTTAAAGTTGGGTGTGGTGGTGTTGTCTGAAATATAAAAAGTAGCAATGATACCGACAGGTAGGTCTAACTAGGCTCCAAGGTACCATATAGTGCCAAGACAGGAAGAGACACAGGACAGACCTAAAAGAGAATTTGGAGAAAAAAGTGAAACAGAACCAAATCACAGAATCTTCAACTCAGTTTGATCCCCAGAAGCTTTAGAGGTAACTTAGCCTATAGTGGCCCAAGAAGCATCTTGACAATTCTCAAAGGAAGGGTCTGAAGGAAACAGCTTACAGCAGATGGATACTCATAACCCAGGCTATATATCTGGGCCTTTTAAAGGCTCCTTACTGGGCCTACAGTGATTTTGCTTTGTTTTAAATAAAAATTCATAGGCATGTTTCAGGGGCTGTAACATTTTTTAGTATCTACTTTCAAAGTGTCAGTCATTTCCTCCTTTTAGACAACCACCATCCTGAAGTGAAATAAAGGACAGAGCCCTTGAAAGAGAAAATATGTTTGTAATTTAATGAAAAGTTAAACTTTTTAAAAATTTTCTCACCAAAGAAAAAAATTTAATTGTGAAAGTTAAAACAATTTGGGAAAAACACTGCATCCATCTTCCTTTGGGAATTATATATGATTGAAATATGAAAGTGACCCCAAAGTTAGAAATATTCCAAGAATCGATTTCACATACCATATGGGAAAATTCATATACACAAAACAGTCCTTACTATTCTAAGAATATTATAGACAAAGCCCAGATCAAATCTCAAAATAAGAACTTGTATCTTTCCAGTTTGGCCATCTACCAATCAATTCTGCCATTCTTAAATCTTTTGATTATAATGGAGAAGTTCGTTGACCTTGGGGAATCATTTTAAGAATGGTGTACAAAACACAAGATTATACCAACATGCTTAGATGAAGCTTGCCTATCAAGAGATTCCAACTTCTTTGTAAAATGTTAGCTCCCTTAATTTCCCAACAGTTCCCACTCAGGTAGAGAAATAACAAATGATGTTTTCTATGATGGAATTTCTGTCATTTTCTATTAGGGAACATGAGTCACCATCTGTGCTGGGTCATTTTATGTCAATTTGACACAAGCTAAAAAGTCATCTGAGAGGGGAGGGATCTTTGATTAAAAAAAAAATACTTCCATAAGATAAGGCTGCAGGCAAACCTATAGGGCATTTTCATAACTGATGATTGATGGGGAATGTTCTAGCCCATTGTGGGTGTGTTATCCCTGGACTGTGAGTCCTGGGTGCTATAAAAAAGCAGGCTGAGTAAGCCCTCGGGAGCAAGCCAGTAAGCAGCACCCTTCCATGGCTTCCGTGTCTGCTCCTGCCTGCAGGTTCCTACTCTGAATTCTTCTTTTGGCTTCCTTTGATGAACTGTGATATGAAAGTATAAGGCAAATAAACTCTTTGCTCCCCAAGTTACTTAGGTCACCTTTTCTCACAGCAGTGATGATCCTAACTGGAACCCATCGCTCTTGAAGTTCAATTGGGCTGTATCATTGCCTAATGACTCATTGACTTATCTCATTCCAACTCCCTTTATGTTGAGTGTTTGTGCACATTAAGCATAATTCATTTTTATTTTTATTTCTCTAGGATCTGACTGTCTTCTTGCAGAATCCAATGAGATAAAGCACAGGAGGAATGACAGATTTTGTATGTTAAGGGAAGCGAACCTTATGCTCTTTTTCCCAACAAACAGTTTGTCTCCTCAAAGTGATTCCATGTGGTTATCACATGCACACAGTTCAAAGGGCTTACAAAAAGTAATATTTCCAAATAGGTAATGATCCATTGCTAATTCTCAAGATAAAATATTTTAAATGAGGTACAATTAAAAAAAAAAAACTCAATTCTGCTTCCTGCCTGGTCACCTAATTCTACCACAGGCTCGAGTCCATAGTTTTTACAGGTTATTTTATATAAATCCAAGAAGATAAATAAACATTACATAATACCTATATATTTATGTCTAATTATATATACATTTATTATCTATATACATATATAGATATATATGTGTATGTAGGCATAGGTTTCTTTTTTCCTTTTTCATAATTTACAACAAATTATACATTCAGGTTTACTGCTTCTTCCTTCACTTATGATAACTTGGTAGTCATTTCACAGCAAGACATAAAAAGCTCCTTCATTCTTTTTTAATAGTTGTATAGTCTTATGGGGTATGAACATATGAACATTTCTTTATCAGCTTTTAATTATGTTATTTTTGTCAAAAATGTCAATCTTGTATTATTCCAAGTCATCCTGGATTAAAAGTCAACTTATATAAATACAAGTAGACTTAAGTTCTTAAAATGGAATCTCTGAGGGCTGGAGAGATTGCTCAGTGGTTAGAGCACTGACCGTTCTTCAAGAGGACCTGAGTTCAATTCCCAGCAACCACATGGTGGCTCATAATCACCTGTACCTCTTGGGGGATACAACACCTTCACACAGACGTACATGCAGGCAAAATACCAGTGCACATGAAGTAAAAAGAAATAATTTAAAACATGGAATCTATGTTTCAAAGAGGTTGTACACTTTAATTTTTGATGCTATTCAGTATGTCTTCCATGAAGATCTTGTCTGTCCATACTCCAACCAGAAATGCCAAGAATTCCTGTACACCTTTGCCAACTGCCTGTATATCCAAATTGCCTAACTCAGAGACAACATGGATCAAGCCGTTCCTTTTCCTCTTCTTAAAGATTGTTGGAGCATCACATGATTTCTTGGGTTTTCATGGAACCACAAATTAAAATGACTTCCATATAGCACCCAAACTAAAGTGTGATATTTAACTGTGGTATAAAACTCTTTTAAAATATGGGTGAGACCAGTCCCTGTTAATTTACCAAAATAACTCTTTGTGACTAGTGTTTCAGTAAATATTTGATCCCAAACAGTTCTGTCACCACCAAAGAGTCTAAGCAGTACATTTCAGTTTCCTACATTATCTGGTTACTCCTGGGAAAACTGGGAAACAATGAAAATAAAGATGTATAAAATATTATTTATATATATATTACTCAAAACCACATATTTAAGCCAAGCATAATGGTGCATGCATTTAGTTCTAGCGGTGAGGGGGCAGATGTGGGTGAATTCAAGGCCAGCATGTACTACAGAGCAAACTCCAGAACGCTTGTCTCAAAACTATTGTTAAAACTCTATCTATAACAAGAATAAGTATTTCGAGGCATGCGTGGGTTGGTATTTGTGGCTATTACAAGTTGAGCTAAAAAGAGGAGTCAGTCGGAAGTGTAAACTTGTTTGACAAGCGAGCACAGCCAACTCCACTACATGTTATTCATGTAGCGTTTATAAAGGTGCCATGGAAACATCTCGTATCCCGTCGGAGGAATTTCACTCACCTCCAAGTTATTTTTCAGAGATCGGTGATAGTTGTCTCCATTTTTAACAATTATAGGAAATGCTCGGGATTTTAATATGTCCAGATACATGCATGCTTGCCCTGTAGCCCTTCTGATCCCTGAGGAATGTGGTGTTTTGACAACATATGACAGAGTACTTGACCTTGTTCATTTTATAAACACAATGTTTCACACTTTAATCTCAGCATGAGTACTTGTGTAAAAAGGTATTCATGTCCTTTCTCGACGATGTCTGTCTCTCTTTCTGTGGTTAAGTTAAACTGTGAGCTATCAAACCGGAACGACTGGGCCATGTCTCTACATTCCAAACATCACTGGGCTTGTTCAGGAAGCACATGAAGAAACTGTGAGAAAACATGTCTGTTGTGGTTTCCGTGGGAAGGCGCAGAGAGGTGAGGCAAGCAGTTTAGTGACTAGCTTGAGTCACTTTAGCAGCTGGGAATTAGAAGCTGTCCCTAGCTGTCTGGTACTTGGTAGGAGGTGAGGGGAGGCTTAGGATCTACCTCAAGTCTTGAGTGTGAGAACCCACAAGAGCCGGTTATGGGGGTGGACTGTAGGTTGGCTGGCTTATGCTTGTGACTATGCCATTGGTGGGACATCTCCTGAGGGAAGATGACAGCTGAAGCAGAAGGCCAGAGTAAAATGCCTCAGGCAGCTTATGCAGCCGTCTAGACAGAGCACGTCTAGCACGTAGTGATGGAGGCAGCCATTACAATAGGAGGTTCACCAATTAAAGAGAGACCAGGGCTACAGGGCCGTTGCCTTAAACACCGCTAGCTCTTTGCTTTGTAGTATAATCACCGCAGCATATCCCAGTTCTCCGTAGCGTTGCGTGTATTTCTATTCGAAGGTGCAATCCTATAGAGACGTACAAGCGTAAAGTTCACATCAACGTTAAAATACCGCAGCCTATGAGATGGAGACGGCTCAGCAGCCAAATGCATGGACGGTGGTTCTAGAAGACCACAGCTCACGGTCTGCTCGCCACGGCTGCAGCTCCTGCTCCTGTGAATCAGACAGCCTCTGCCAGCCTCTGTGGGCAGTGCACTCACATACGCAAGCAATGCTCCCTCCACGTGTGCATATCTACATGGAACTAAACGTGAATACATCATGTGTTTTTTAATTGGAGGAGGTGATCTCAGATGGTGCAGCAGTTAAGAGCACACGGGCTGTTCTTGGAGAGGCGTTGACATTTCTAGGAATCCGCTGGCCTCTGTAGGGCTGCACTCAATGTGTGCGTACCCACACATGGACACACGCACATATGCAAAAGTAAAAATACACAACTAATGTTTTGAAAATGGCACATGTTAATTTGGAGTGTGATAAGGATAATTGCACAAATTATTTCCAATAAGTTTTCTATCAGATCTGTGAATTATGGTTTTAAATATAATACTGATATCACAACATGCAACAGTAAAATAACACCAAAGAGGGATTAACCTTCTATTTTTGTTTTCTCTTTGGGGTGATAGAGAGTCCCTGGATATATAGATTATAGGAGAGGAGGTTAGCAGAGGGGAAACTGGGAAGGGGGATAACATTTGAATGTAAATAAAAAAATAATAACCAATAAGAAAAGAAAAAAAGAAAAGAGAGGCAGATGGATCTCTGTGAGTTTGAGACCAGCCGAGGCTACATACTGATAGCCTGTCTCAAAAAGAACAAAAATAAATAGTAAGAATAATAAATAAATAAAAAACCTCTTCTCTGCAAAGAACACCAAGGGACATGTGATTTTTTTAATTAAAAACTTTATTTTAAAAAACAAAGATAAATATACAAATTTTAAGCCTTTTTGCATAGGAGTGTACGAATACATTTTTTAAGGTTGTAATTAAGTATTTGTGGGTACATATACATACACATATGTATATATGTAACAATAGTATAGTAAAAGAGGTTATTAAATTGAGGGGATACGAGAGAAACTGGGAGGGGCTGTAGGAAGGAAATGGGGATATGATACAGTTCTATTTTAATTAAACTATATTCTTTTTTTTTTTTTTTCTTGAACTTCACACAGTCTGTGGGTTGATTCTGGGATGTTCAGAGCTTTCTGGGTTTAGTATCCCATTATCAGTGACTGCATATTATGTCTGTTCTTTTGTGACTGGGTTATCTTACTCAGGATGATATTCTCTAGATGCATCCATTTTCTTAATAATTTCATTAAGCCATTGTTTCTGGTAGCTGAGTAGTACTCCATTGTGTAAATAGACCACAATTTTTGTATACATTCATCTACGGAAGGACATCTGGGTCCTTTTCAGCTTCTGGCTATTATAAATAGAGCTGCAATGAACATTGTGGTACATGTATCTTTGCTGTATGTTGAGCATCTCTGGGGTATATGCCCAGAAGTAGAATAACTGGGTCTTCAGGTAGTACTATGTCCATTTTTCTGAGGAATCGCCAGACTGATTTCCAGAGTGGTTGTAGCAGTTTACAACCCCACCAACAGTGGAGAAGTATTCCTCTTTCTCCACATCCTCGCCAGCATCTGTTGTCATCTGAGTTTTGGATCTTGGCCAATCTGACTGGTGTGAGGTGGAATCTCAGGGTTGTTTTGATTGCATTTCCCTGATGGCTAAGGATATTGAACACTTCCTTAGATGTTTCTCAGCCATTCGATATTCCTCGATTGAGAACTTTTTGTTTAAGTCTGTACCCCATTTTTTAATAGGGTTGTTTGATTCTCTGGTGTCTAGCTTTTTGAGTTCTTTGTATACCTTGGATATTAGGCCTCTATCTGATGTGGGGTTGGTAAATATCTTTTCCCACTCTGTTGGCTGCCGTTTTGTTTTCTTGACAGTGTCTTTAGCCTTACAGAACCTTTGCAATCTCATTAAGTCCCACTTGTCAATCTTTGACCTTAGAGCTCAAGCTATTGGTGTTCTGTTCAGGAAATTTTCTCCTGTGCCCATGAGTTCTAAGGTTTTCCCTACTTTCTCATCTAATAGTTTCAGTGTATCTGGTTTAATGTGGAGATCTTTGATCCACTTGCACTTGACTTTGTACAAGGAGATAAGAAAGGGTCTATTTTCATTCTTTTGCATGCTGAGTGCCAGATGGACCAGCACCATTTGTTGAATAGGCTGTCCTTTTTCCATTGAATGTTTACGGCTCCTTTGTCAAAAATCAGGTGACCATATACATGAGGACTCATTTCTGGATCTTCTATTCTATTCCATTGATCCACATGCCTATTTCTGTACCAGTACCATGCAGTTTTCAGCACAATTGCCTTGTAATATAGCTTGAAGTCAGGGATAGTGATTCCTGCAGATGTTTTCTTGTTGTTGAGGATGGATTTCGCTATTCTAGGTCTTTTGTTATTCCATATGAAATTGCACATTGCTCTTTCCAACTCAATGAAGAACTGGGTTGGAATTTTGATGGGGATTGCATTGAATCTGTAGATTGCTTTTGGTAAGATGGCCATTTTTAAAATGTTGATCCTTCCAATCCATGAGCATGGGAGATCTTTCCATTTTCTGAGATCTTCCTCGATTTTCTTCTTTAGAGGTTTGAAGTTCTTGTCATACAGGTTTTTCACTTGCTTAGTTAGAGTCACACCAAGGTATTTCATAGTTTTTGGGACTATTGTGAAGGGTACCTTTTCCCTAAGGAAGGAGGAACATACTTTGTAGTGTGGGAAAAAGTAATGTCATCCCAGCTGTGAAGCATCTGGTTCATCTTAAGCTAATGTCAGAGTTGGTCACAACCAGTGCCAGGGTTCAGTTCCAATGACACTCTTCTTTTTCTACCATCTTGTGGAAAACTAGAAGAAAAGGTGTCTATAGTTGCTATGGGGCAACCATGGAAGGTAAGACTCAAGGCCATAGTCATGTCAAGCTGAATCCATATATTAGTCCATTAAGTGCCTTGTCTGAAGCTCAAGTTTCCAATGTAGATTTTAAAGAAAGAAGAAAGTCACACCAAAATTTAGTGTAATTGTGAGTACCAAACACCAAATACTATAAAGGTATAGTCAGACCTAACAGAGAGTTATCAACAAGAGTCCCATAAGAATACTGAATTGGAGGTTTCCAGATTAGTGCAGAGGAAAAGATAGAACAAAAGAAGTCAAGTGCCCAAAATGGCAGAAGAACCGTGGCTGAGCATCAGGTGAGACAGAAAATATCAGCTACGTGTCCAGACTTCTGACAGATACAAGAAATGACTGCTTTAAAAAATCAGGAGAACTGGTGGGCCTTTAATCCCAGGACTCTTATTCCATCACAGAGGCAGGAGGATCTCTGAGTTTGAGGTCAGTCAGGTCTATATAGTGAGTTACAGGAAAGTCAGGGGCTACATAGTAGACCATATGTCCATAAAAAAAAAAAATCCACAAAAGTCTTCCTGCTCAGGTTTTGTTTCTTGACCTGAATGGATGTCGCTACATGGAGTTTTATTTCATGATATTTTTGTGGTCCTTTCACCCCTTGAAAGGGCTCACGAGGCTAAGCAGATTATAATCAACAAGCTTGGGAATGAGCTTTTCTATTCCTCAAGCCTCTCCTGCTGTCTGACAGCACATTCAGAAATCTACAGATTGTGCCCCTCCACCCTTGATTGATGTATTGATGTCAGACTATATTCCTTCCTCCTTCATGCCACAGCCTGTAAGACTTGAGGGCCTCTCTCCATGAGGTTTGGTGTTCACTACCAGATGGTTATTTCTTTGAACCGAAGTGTTTTTTTTTTTACCATGGGAGGTATTGTGCTTTTAGAACCAATTATTCCATGAAAGCTTCTTGAAGGAATGAACTGATTTACAGAAATCCTGAAATGAGCTGAGAAGGTGGGGGCCATTACAGAGCTCTCCTGATACTCTATACGGAGGTCCTCTGAGCAAGTCTCAGTGTCCCAGTGTTGATCTTCAGTATTACCCCAGCTTCTTTTATCTACCCTTCATGATCCTGATAAAAACTAATCACACTTTGGACAGACCCAGAACATAAGTCTTAAAGGTAAATAATGTCCCGACTTAGTCGACTGCTCTGGAGCTTGTTAGAGGTTGATTTTTCTGTTTTGAGTTTGCCTAATCTTTATTTCTCTTCATTCAGTCCGATCTACTTAAAATAGTGTTGTTGAAATTAAAGGAAAAGAGGCCATGAGTTTGAAAGAGAGCACAGAGGAGTTTATGGGAGGGTTAGGATAAAGGAAAGGGGCAAATGATAAATGATATAATTATTATCTAAAAAGATTAAGTATTTTTAAGTAAGTGCTGAAAAAGAGTAGGTACATAACTCCTGACAGGACATCCATACTTAACATTCAAGTCAGGTTTGTTCTTCACACATATTCCTACTCTGTATCTACCTCACTGGAGACTCTAGTGCAATTGGCTCTCTTTAGTTTCAGGTCCTTAAAATGTTTATAATAGAGAAGCTGTGTTTAAAATAAGGCCTGGAGGCCCTTCAACAGTTTTCTTCATGAAGTGACTACAAGTCAAAGCTAACAGTGACCAATGGGTCAGAACTCACCTGCTCTCGGCTAGATGGTTTGCTGTCTTGGTGGGAGAAGGATTAGGATAATGGGTTTCTGTAAGTCTTCTGAACTCTGAGGGGCATGGACACGCTGTGGAGGGAGTGGCATGGCCCAGCAGCTGCCAGTCTGTGCATCCGTCCTGTAAGTATTGTGGTATCTGGAGGAGAACAGGGTATCTGTCTTTGCACACACAGACACGAGTTTACACCCACATGCGTGCCTGCTCACACCACAGAGGTCCCTTCACTTTTCTTCCTTCCGATCCTCAGCCTTTGTTGCGAGCAGTTCTCTGGGCTAATGGAGAACAGCCTTTCAAAAGAATCCTCGCCCTTAATGCCCATATAACCTTCAGGCGAAACTTTCTGTTACCATGCTCCTTGATTTAAAGTTTTGAAATCCAACCTCAACGTGGCTTGTATATTCCAAGTAAAAAGGGGATCAGAAACTTTCTGTAAAGGGCCAAGGAGTAAATATTTTAGGTTTAAGGGCCATATGGTTTTTATCTTAACTACTCAGTTCTGACATTCAAGCCACAAGCAATCATAAGCAATATTTAAACAAATGAGCATAGCTGTGTTCCTATAAAACCTTATTTATGAATGCTTAGATAGGCTTTTCGTAACTATTTAAAAATGCAGAAACCATTTTTAGCTTGGGGCCATATAAAACAGGCAGGAGCAGTTTCAGCCTGGGTTGAACACTGATGAAGGAACAAAGCCTCTCTACTGCAGAGTGTTTACAATTACGAATTGTTAAAGGCTATTCAATTTGTGTGTTTTACTGAGGGATTATGTTTAGCTATAGTTTTTATAATCATTGGAACACTGTGTATTTTAAATATTGATTGTGTTTATAATGCTTAACAGAGTCTGACGTTGAGAATCTGGCAAATTACATTAGGATTCTATTGTAAAACAAATGATCATAGTTTGGGGGTCTTAACTTTAAAAAAATTAGTAGTTATTTTACTCCTGAACCTTAGCAGAATAGCTAAAAGGCCTTGAGAGTTTCTATATTTGTAAGTATTATTTATGTACTAAAAATTCACAAGGAAAGCTTCATTTTGATCAAGAGGCAAATTTTCCTGATCAATCATTTGGAGTAAAGTATATTGAGTATGTTTGTAAATGACTTTAAAATGTTTATATAAGTGCGATAAACTAACAACTGATAATTTCGGAATGTTTGTTCTGTACAGCTTAATCAAACAGTAATCAGAGATCAAGGGGAGGAACTGAATACCATACACACACCTACAATGCTAGCACTTGGAGAATGAGGCAGAAAGATCATGACTTTAATGACAACTTGAACAACAGAGTGAGTTGTAGACCAGCTTGCCACAAGAACACCCTGTGTCTAGGGGTGAATGAAGAGATGATGCAGGGATCCCCAAGTCCTTACTGCTCTCGCAGAGGGCTCTGGTTCAGTTCTTAGCACCCATCTCAGACAGACCATTCACAACTACCTGTAACTCCAGCTCCTAGGGATCTAATGTCTTCTTCTGACCTCCGTGGGCATCTACATGCTTATGATACACATGAATTCAAGCAAGGACACATAAATACACATTTAAAAAAACAACTATCTCAATAGAAAAGGCAGAGGAAGACAAAAATTCTTATTTTAGAAACTTGTCAATAAATGCACAAGATTTATCCAGAACTTAAAAGTAAATGAACATATTTTAAAGGATGTATAATTTTCAATTATGTAAATCATAATTCTTATCATGTTCTTAAGTATGTAAATGATATTTTAATCATTGCTAAATTGATGGCTTTTTAAAACTCGGGTAAGTAGAACTAATCATTTTTGTGTAAAACCTTCTTGAGCTCATTCTGAGAAGACAGACACATAAGAAACCCAGTGGTAAGAGCCAGTAGGGCCAGGCCAGATGACCAGCTACTGCCATTTGGCTACCTGTTATTTGGTATTTGACCAGATTGTGACCATGATTCTACACTGATACAATTTCTCTATATGACACATCTTCTTGATTTATCTTTTTATTCTTTAGAATTTCATGTATGTACACAATGAAATATGATCCTACCCACACCTATTTCCCCTCTAAAAACCCTCCCATATCTAATCAACCCTCAATCTTCCCAACTTCATGATTATCTGTCTGTTTTGTTCTGTTTCATTTTTAACAACCCAGTACTCAGGTGTGCATGGGTGTTGGGTTATCCTCTAGAGCATAGAAAGCCAACCAGTAGCCACACCCTCAAAAAAGAATGAGTCTTCCTAACTCATAGATATTACCATCAGTGGCTTCTTATAAAGAGGGTGAGGCCTAGAAAGCACCCCCATCTATGCCGGAATTTCTCCTGGCTAGATCTTGTGTACATCTTACATGGATAACCACAGCCACTGTGACAGCAAGGTCTTAATCCAGACTGGTACTTAAGCCAACCCAAAGCACCAAGAATGGCCCAAAGGTCATGGTAAGGGGGGACAGCTGATGCTGCATTGGACTACTCCAAGGCTAAGGATTCATATGATAGAGTTTAGATCATCATCAACATATCTAAATAATAACTGATGCCTGTTAGTGTTTGTTCCTTGAGAAATATCCTTCATGTGTCAATGCAGAACAGAAAGTGATGTCTCTCAAAAACCTGACATCAGCTTAACACTGTATCTTTCCTCAGCATACTTTAATTTTTGTGTGTGTTTGTTTGCTAGGAATAGATCCGGGGCCTCATACATGCAAGGCAATCGTGCAGACACTAAGTTATATCCCTGACTATCCAGAATGACTTAGAACAGAGGTCAGCACACAACCTTGCTGTCTCTGATTGGTGCCTGTCCCGCCTGTGAACCTGGTTCTGATTGATGCCTGGGCCTCCTTTGGTCAGGCTGTCTCTGGGTGTGGGAGAGGGTGTGAGGCACCTGTTTTGTGAGCCTGGCTGTATCAGAACTCCTAGAAGTCAACTGTCTCTGGGTGTGGGTGGGTGTACAGAAGGGAGCTAGAACACAGGATCTGCTCCAGGGTGCAGATGTGAACCAGAAAGGTCTGTTTGTTTCTTATTAGGCAGCCATAGTGTTGAGATATCTAGCTTCCCTATCATTTCTAGAAGACACAACTTCAAAGCAACCACTTGTTTATTCGGTTTCTTTTGGAAGGACTAAGCAATGTGGGAAGCACCCATTATTGGCTGGAAAGTTTTTAGCATATTTTACAAAGTAGCTTGTCTTTGTTGCCCTGCTGCCTGGTGCTATTATGGCTTACACCAGTTTGGAACCAGATATACTCAAGGTGCTTTCTTTGATTTATCATGTCAGGAGCAAGAGAGGTCCTTAGCCTACTGGAAGTCTGACAGAAAGAACAGACTTTAAAGTGAGAGTTATTTTCGAACATAAATTCAGTCTACAAGGCCTGTGGGAAGATTTTTATCACATGGTAACAAAACCATTTTTGGTCTGGTTTTCTATATTTTATTACCATCCTACCCTTCCCTTAAGAAGGGTTCATGTGATCCCATCTACAACAACATACTGAAGTAGCTTCTTCAGGAAATTATGGCATCTCCCTTAATAGAGCCAAATCTTACCAACAATACATAAAGCAGAATCATCAGGAAAGAGAACCAAAGTCTCTCTAATCATATCCTATCTGCTCACCAACTGGCAGTATATGTCATTGCTGATCATGTAGTCTGAGATATACACTTATAACCTTGATTCACATGGTGTAACTGAGCCAATCAAATGTTATAAACTATGTGACTTAGAAAATGTGATGGTTTTTAATCCATCTCTCAATAGAATGATTATTGAGTCAAATATTCCTTATGAAATTCTCTCATAAGTATTATTCATCATGGAAATACTATTACCTCCTTTTGCTAATAGATGATTCTTCCAATGGTTGTTTAAGCAGATGTCATCAATCTGATGGGCAGATTGCCATGCTATGAATTACTTTACATAAAAAACACAGAATTATATTGGCAACTTAATTTCTGATTCAATAACACTGACATGATATTTAAGACATAAAATGAACTTAACTGACCCTTTGACATTAGAAAATACACTTTAGACATGAATAGTGGTCAGAAACATGGGCATTTCCTCTAACAGACAATAATTGTGTGACCAATTTTTGTCTCGGAAGACAGCTGCAAGAATCTCCTGTTCCTTTGATTCAGCTCTTTCCCTGACCTTGGGAACTCATACACTTAATAGAACTCTTGGTTTTACAGAAGAATATATCCTTTTGGCACAAATCAGAGATGTGAATTAAATAAGTGCACACCTCAGATGTAGTCTTTATCTCTCAATCACAAAGAAACAAGTAACATACACATGATGACATCATCTTGATTGTTAGTCTCTCAGATCACATCCAGAGAAAAGGGGAAGTGAAATTGCTAAAAAGTAAATAAAAGAAATATTTTTAAAGAAATAATAAAGTATTGAGAGTCAGAGATGGAGACTATGGGGGAAAAATCAGATCGACCATCATGTACTTCCCTGGAAGTTATTAAGCTGAACCCTGGAGCAAAAGACTGGATCCATGGAACTTTGCTTCTTCTGCAATAATTTTGTCTCCCCCAAGAGGTAGTAAACTCCCCTGGGGCAGTCATGTCCTTCTCCCAACACTGAACACCTTTTTCTGTATCAGAAAGTTAATCACCTGTGTAAGTCCCCACCCCAGAACCCCTACCTTGGGCTCTAGAAAAGATACATTTGAATAGATTAAAAAGTGCTATAAAGGCTCCCTGCACTAAACAGCATTGGGGAAGTGAATTATTTATGAGTTCTCCATGCCCCCAAATTAATGTTCCAGCCTAAGTTACTGCCTTATTTATAAATACTGGTGGAGGGTAGATAAACCATTCAAATGTGTTTCTAAAGATGTCATAGAAATATGTATCAATAGCTTTGAAAAAGAGAGACTAACAATGAAATATGGCTTTAGATGGAAAATATACTACTGTTAAAATCTGGAAAGTCCCTTGAAGTCCCATGTGAAATTCAAGGTTTGGTCCTGAACTTTGGAACTGTTAGAGGGAGGCAGAACTAAGAAATGGAACCAAGAGGAAGTCTTTCATTTATTAGAGGCATGCCTTTGCCAAACCCTGGTCTTTTTCTCTTACCTTTCACTCTTCTCTGATGTGAAGTAAATGGCTTAATTCTACAACATCTTCTCTGCCTCACTACACACACACACACACACACACAAAAGCAATGGTACCATCCAGCCATGGACTTAAACATGAGTCCCAACGAACCTTTCCTTTATAAGCTGACTTTTTTTTTCAGGGATGGTGGTGGGCCACACCTTTAATCTCAGTACTTGGGAAGCAGAGGCAGGCAGATCTCTGTGAGTTTGAGGCCAGCCTGATCTACAGAATGAGTTTCAGGACAGCCAAGGATACCTTGTTTGGAAAAATGAAAAGAAAAAGAAAGAACAAAAGGACAGAAGGAAGGGAGAAATAAACAAACAAACAAACAACAAAAGGAAACCCCAACCCTACATCAGTAAAAAACACTAGAAGTTATAGCTCCATTTGCCACAGTCTTTTGAACAAAGATAACAAAAATGCCCATTGAGTGTTTTATGCAGATTTTTTTTTTTACAATTCTTGATCCTGTGACATGTGAGATCAAGGCATTTAGTGTCTGATGAGTCATTTCCTGATTTCACACAGTGTATCTCTTTCCTGCACCCTCATAATGTAGAAGGAAGAAAACTCTCAGGAGCATCATTATGTGGCTCTAATTAAATTCATGAAGGTCCCACCCTCGTGATACAATCACCTCACAAAGCCTCCTGCTCTAGGTCATCACACTGGGGTTAGGGTTTCAACACATGATCTGCAGGAGATAAGCATTCAGTCTGCAATGTCAAGTATACTCAGAAACAGCGCAGAGCAAGCAGCTGTACTGGTGATAATGTTCACTTGACAGTGATCACTAAATGTCCCCAAGCTCTTCACGTCCTATATTTGCAGTCAAGATGCCAGACATTCTGAGGGCCAGAAAAATACAGACCTTGTAGAAAAAAAAAACTGAACAAAATATAGAATATTAAGCTTTTACAAAATGGAAATGAGGAAGGGGTAGAGACTTGATAGGAATGAAAGGATAAAGGGTGGCAAGAGAAAAGAAGTCAGAATAAGCTTGGGAGAAACCAGCTAGTAAGATCCTGTGGGTGGATGCCCCTTAAGCTCTTATCACAAGATGTAGAGAAATCAAGCTGGGACCACCCAGGAAACTTACTCTCTGCTGGCCAACCCTCATAGTGTCAGAGTGTACTGTGCAGACTGCTGGGAGAGAATTATCAACAGCCTTCCTTAACTGTGGACCCTGGATATTACATTAATGACTTGCTAGGCAGGACACTCCCACTAGGGCAATAGTAGCAAGTCTATCATGGGAATAACCTACTGCTTTCTGATTATATCTGAGGCCTGCTCTATGGGAGGTAATTCACATCTGGTGTTGTGAACTTGGTCAAAAACTAATGGTTGAAAGATTGTAGCCCTAGTGAAGTGGTCACTTGATGTGATATATCTGTCAAATTCCCTTCCAAATATTTTTGCTTATATATTAGGTCCACTGTCCATTTTTTCCTGAAAAGCTACTGTTTGGAATGAGTAGTTATAACTATAGGACTAATAACCGGTAAAAAAAATGCTAAGAATAAGTGACTGTTGAATGCTCAGTCATGATCTATCTACATTAAACTCTCTAATGTTGATATCTAGGAAATATCATGGAAAAGAAAAGAGATAGAAGAATATAAGAGTAAGAGAAAGAAGTAGAGTGTCCTAGAAGACTGTCTTCTGGGTATAGCATGACTTAGGGTTGTATCGCTGTGAGGAGACACCATGACCAATGCAACTCTTATAAGGAAGACATTTCATTGGATCTGGCTTACAGTTCCAGAAGCTCCATCCATTATCATCATGGCAGGAAGCAGAGCAGCATGCAGGCAGAGATGGTACTGGGGGAACTGAGGGTTCTCTATCTTGATCCAAAGGCATCAAGGAAGAGACTATCTTCTGCAGACAGCCAAGAGGAGGCTCTCTTGCTGGGTGTAACTCAAAGCCCACCTCCAGAGTGATGTGCTTCCTCCAACAAGGTCATATCTCAGAATAGGACCACTCTTTATAAACCAAGCATTCAAACACATGAATCTTTGGGGTTGGGGGAATGGTAAACATATTCAAAACACCACAAAGACCATTGCATTTTTAAACTCACAGCAGCTTGATTACAAGAGCAAGACTGACATAAGACTGGGACTATCAACATCCTGTCATGGAGTAAGATGTGTTCATGAGTTCCCACACTTGAAGATAGTTACTAGTGGGTAGGGGAGGAGAAGGCATTCATCTTCAGTGGTGTAGTCAATGGTAAGGTGCCCATGTTCCTGTTTATAATCTCTCATGGATGTTCCTATAAGCAAACTTAACCAAATTTGTTTCTTCTTCTTCTTCTTCTTCTTCTTCTTCTTCTTCTTCTTCTTCTTCTTCTTCTTCTTCTTCTTCTTCTTCTTCTCTCTCTCTCTCTCTCTCTCTCTCTCTCTCTCTCTCTCACACACACACACACACACACATACACACATACACATGTCTAAGGGTACTATTTAGAAAGAGAACAGAGATTAGAAAGAGTAGAAGATAAGAGAAGGCAATGAGGTAAATATAATCAAAATGCATTGTATACATGTATGAAAGTGTCATAATAAACCTACTATTATATAACAAATATATGCTATCAGAATTTTTTTAAGAATTAAAATAACTGTAAGTTCATCTGTGCATTCAAATCACTGGATGAAGTACAAAAGTCCTGAGTGGAAGAACTGCCCTTAAACTTTTCCTCAAGGAAGCAGCGATTTCTGGGCCCACTTTGGAGTGTTGGAAATGCCCCTCCCTGGTAAGAACTGAAGCTCAGAGCATTCTCCAACAATTTAGGGATCATTCTGAATGTTCATCCAGTTTTGAGCCTGTAGAATTTACCCTTTCAAATTCCCACCTACTTGTATTCTCTCATGAGTAGACAACCAGAGGAAAAGATCCTCTTCCCTCATCCTGTCCTGTTCTCATCCGGACAGTCACTAAATGGGAGGCTGCTCAACCTTCATTCCAAGTCTCTCTCAAGCAGTGGATCCAATACCACACATATTTCCTCCCTGTTAGAGCTCAGATCATCTCTACTAGCAAGCTTCATTGTGACCACTAGCTTTGCCAGGTGGCAGGAAAACATGCTAGCCCTCTGTAAGCATAGTATCTGTTTTTACACGCATAAATACATTTTATTTCCACTTGGCTGATGATGAACAGAATTGTACAGCCAGAGTCACATAGCTGGTTAAATACAAACATTACCATTTGTATTTTTATTAACTTTCCTGACTCAGATATCTATTTTAACCACTCTTTCCATGGTGCATCCATTTCTTCTTATGATAAAGAAACACTAAATATGCCTTACACACACACACACACTGTTTAAATTCTCTCCAACTTTTACTTCTTCCCCAAAAACCTTTAGAAAAGTTAATATTATTATATAAATAATATATTTAAAAGTTTAATCCTGAACCCCTTGAGAGCAAGTGGTCCCTCGCACTGAATTCTTCAGGGCCCATTTCCTTCAGACAAGCACATCTTCCCAAGAACTACAATGGAAGACTCAGAATCATTATTTACACGGGCACATAATCCCTCAGACCTCACTCAGTTTTGCCAGTTCTCATCACAGCTTTTTATAGTAAAACCAGCTGGTAGAGAATCCCACAGTGGGATTAAATTGTCATTTTTCTTTTGTTTTCTTCTACATCTCCTTGACGTTCATGGCCTTGATATTTGTAAAGTTCTCATGGCAGCTGTTTTATAGAATATCTCAGCAGGGTTTGTCTGCTGTTTCCTTCTGCTAGGAGTTCCATTAGGTGCCTTAGCAAGGACAAAGAATGAGGCTGCCTCCCCTCTGACCTACCAATGAGTGAAGGTTTTAGTGTGTCCCATGATTGATAATTAAGAGAGTTCTGCCAGAGGGGAGATAAAAAGACTCAGCCCAGGTGTGGGTCTTAATGACATCCATATCACATTCCCTCCTCATAAGGCTCGGAGCCTCAGAGCCTCAGGTAGTGGGGGCTGCTGTGAGGTAGTGCTTTCCAAATAGGACAGAGCCATTGCCCACATGAACCTCACCACAGCTGTGACTCTATGCACAAGACCTGCCCAAGATCAAGCCAGACATGGAGGAAGGGATCACAAAGTCCCGCCCCTCCTTAAGGAGTCGTAGGCAATTAATAGGTGTTTGGAGAGAGGAAGCCGGTTTCCTTGGGGAGGCTACTCAGGCTCCAGTAGATGGCCCTATACCCACATACATACGTGGATTCAGTGGGTTTTAAAAGAAAAAAAAAAAAAAGAGCACATGGAGTGGGGGCAATAGAATGGTAGGAAGGAAAATGAGAAGAATTGGAGCGCCAGGGAAATAGGGTTGAATTTGCTTAAAACAAATCATACACATGTGTTCTCAACAAAAGAGAATTGTTTTAAGAACCTACCCAGATGTACCTCTCTGTCTGTTGCTCTTTCTTCACGTGCTTTTGAGAGATCTTTGGAGACTATACAACATCTCAACTCTCATTTTGTTAGCTCAGCAAAGCCAGTGGGGTTCTGGGCTCCTGGGATCTTTTTTCCATATTCCTAGACAACTTTAGTCACTAAGATTCAAAATCTTGGATTTGTTCTATGGGAAGTTTGGAGTGTTTATGTATTTGAAAGCACAGTAGAGAAGTTTGAAGTGTATCAGTAAAAGGATGTTCTGCCATGCTGATTGAGAAGCAGAGTTAAAAATGGAGATTTAGTTGTCTCTTTATTTGACCTACCATATGCTCATGTATACATGTTTATAATGTGGTTTTGTATATGTGGTATTGAATACTGAGCCCAGGGTCTCTCGTGCACAATACTTGATTATTCTACCACTGCATTGCCTTCCACAGCCCAGTTATGGTGTAAAGTAAATAGTCGGGGCTTTGTCTGAAAAACTCTATTCATCCTCCAAAGGATAACTGTTCTTTTTAAATACTGGTAGGAAACTTGGTTTTGGTGGTATATCTGGGGAATATTGGAATGGAGAATAAAACTACAGGGGGTACCGTAAGAATGAACCCGAAGTGGACAGGGGCTCCATAAAAAGACCAACAGAGTCAACTAACCTAGACCACTGAAGGCTCCCAGAGACTGAACCACCAACCAAAGAGCACACAGGCGCTGGGCCCAGCTCCCCTGCACATATGTAGCAGATTGAAGCTTGGTCTTCATGCAAGGCCCCCAGCAACTGGAGCAGAGGCTGTCCCTGACTCTGTTGCCTGCCCTTGGATCCTGTTCCCCTAATTGGGCCATTTTGTCTGGCCTAACTGGGAGAGAATGTACCCAGGAAGGATCTCCCTCTTCTCAGACAAGGGAGGAAGGGATGGGAAGAGAAACTTTGGGGGGGAGACTGAAAGGAGATATAAAGCTTCAATCAGGATATAAAGTGAATAAATAAATTAATTAGTGAAAAGAAAAAAAAAATCCCAGTCACAAAACAAATATGGCAGCAGCTCTAAATGTGTGACTTTTTTTCATTTTGCCCAAGGTCCTGGCTTTAGTCGAAATCCCATTTAAAGTATGACCACTCAAGTAAAAATGTAAGGAACATTTAAAAATCAGAAACCCCAGATCCCTGCAAACTGTTAGTGGCATTGTTTATGTCAGAGCCTGGGCCCTAGCTATTTTAATAAGCCATCTAGGTCACCAACCTCAAAAGGTATATTTAAACAAGAGTAAAACATATAAAACAATGTATTTACAGTGGTCACATTTAAAAGGAACAAAGAGATACCCTGAACCCCAAGTCCATCTTTCAGGGTCTTGATATGAAGTGAGGGCTTAGCCAGACAGTAAGAGGTGTAAGATGGTATCCTGCCAATCACCATAAGCTCAGCTCCAGGCTCAGCTGGGAAAGTTCTCAGAACTAAGCCATAGCTCTTTCTGGGAAACAAGCTTTCCCCACCCCCACCCCAACTGGCACATTGCTTCAGCTGTTTCCTTCTCTCATCATGAGATGCCTGAGAAAATTCCAGTTTCTTGATACCTCTGTTTCTAAAGTCTGACAGGAAAAGGGGAAGGGCAAAGGTCTCTAGAATATCTTCATCCAGGCAGGATGGTTAGAAATCCAACCTTTTTTTCTCTTTTCCTAGCCATATCTGGTATTTGAAAAAGAAGAGATTAAGCAGTAATCAACACAGCCCACTGTGTGATAAAAGAACAAATGGAAAACCTCCTTATCTACTGGAATCCCAGTGGACTCCCTAGTGTTCTATATCACTCCGAAGAGGAAATATCTTGCAAAAGTCGGCTGATGTCCTAACTGTATGTCTTTCCCAGTGCCTGTACTGAATGGTGGAAAATCTGGGAATCTGTAGCTTTGCCTTACCAAGGGAGCCTGTGAACCTGGTTTGCAAAAGTAGACATCATGAATGATATGCCGGCAAGCATCTCTGGAGATGTAACATCTCTTCTGTAAGTTCAGTGTTCTCGCCAACTCATTCCAAGGTGGCTTAGAATACATAGTCCTGCCAAATGTCCATCTGCAAAAAATAATGTGTGTTTATGTGTATGTGTGTGTGTTTTCCAAACATCTGCAATACAAATTACTGCATAGAGTCCTATTTTATAAGGTTACAAATCCCCCATTTCCCCACCTTCTCTGGCTGACTCAGACTATGACCCAAGGTCTAGCATGGCCTTGGGATAGAGTAGAATAGAGAGCAAGCTTTTATGTGCTTTTACACATGCAATGTTTGAGTGGAGTTGAGGTGCTAATGGGGTGAAGCCAATTCTTCATCTCCTATCAAATAAACAAGACAAAATGTGCATGAAATACGAAAGCTGCAAACTTACCAGTCCAAACCTTCTTTCTCAAAGGGGAGGGATTGTAACATGGGATGGTGTCAGAACATAGTCCAGGAATGAAGTTGTGTAAGAGAATTCTGAGTGCTTTCGAGAACACTCCAAGACAACAAGACAGGAGTTCCGTGACCTCAGCTTCTTCAGAGTACAGAATTGTGTTGAAGTGTGTTTTATGCTCCTCCAAGATGCAGTGTGGATGAGTGAGTTTACCTCACATTACTCATTATCAAGTGCTGTTGTGATTCGGTTAAATGTTAAAACTTTCCTTTATATGCCTTTATGGAAAAGACATGGTTTTTGCCACATGCAGCTTACCCATGTGATGAGAATGTTACCTATGCGTAAATTGTCTGAGGCTCTGAGTAAAGTTGGTCACTGCGTTAGACTTCAGTCCACCTTATTTATCAGCTCCATTTTCCCAGGCCCAGCCACCCCTCTAGGACTGAGACAAGATGGCCTTGGGGTAGCATAGGGGTTGTAAGCAGTTGGAATCATTGTTGCAAGGCTGACTTCCCAGATGCCACTAATAGTGAGACACATCCACCCAGTTCCCACTGTGAGTGTGTCTGTGCAAGAAGGAAACATATTAAACATTTCATATTAGTTCATCTCATGAAGGTAAATATTAAATGCCTTTAAAACAATACTGTTGGTAATATCATGGTTGGGTCACAAGAGAATGATCAGTGTGTGGAGCAAAGAGAAATCCCAGCAGACTCTAATGCAATATAACTCTTCAAAGGTTGGAATTTATTAAATCTGATTCCATATATAAGAGATACAGCCCTAAATAGCCAAACCTCTGATTTATATGGATGTCAATGCATTTAATGCACTATGACTGGGGTGTGGGAGAGTAAACTCGCTCATCTGGGGGGACTCGTTCCAAGATCCCACAAGTCTATATATGCTGTGGTTTTCCTGTACAAACATACTTAAAATAAAATTATATATATGGCATCAGCAAAGTAAGCTACAATACCTATCATACATCTTAATGACTTCAAATACAATTATTTTTCATTATCTAGTCAATGGCTTTCAATTTTTATAAAGTAGTTTATAGCTTTTTGTGGCTATATCCAAATTTTCTTCTGTGTCATTATTAAGTAACATAAAGTTTATTGCAATATGATAAGTCAACACGATAACCCAAATGACTACTGTGGGATGAACGGGCAGACAGCGTATACAGCATGGGCAACTGGATAAACGTCAGTTCATATCCTGGGTGAGACAGACAGAGAAGGCACAAGATTTTTTTCTACCCTACTCAGAACTGCTTAGAACGTACAGATTTTTTTTTCTTTAATTTTCCATTTAACATTTTCAGGTAGTGGTTGACCTTGGATAACTGAAACCACAGAAGATCACAAAGAGAGGTTCCTATATATAGAAAACAGAGTATTAATATGTGAAAGCAGAGCGGTATAACCAGGGACATGACAACCTATGGTAGGGTCATAAAGGATAGGATAAAAATATAGGGTCTTACTATAAGGGCAATGGGAAGCCATGAGAACTCCAGTATATAGGCAGAGATGTAATGTGCTCTAAGACCATGGGGAGTCTTAGCCATAATATAAAAAGATGCTAGAGTGTTCTGTCTTGAGACCCAATTTTGACTAGAAGCCTACTTCTTGAAAATTTAGTACAACCAGGATTCTGCCTCTGTTTCATATTTGATGCTGGGCTCGTGAACAAAGAGAATATGTTAGGTCTGTTAGAATTCAGAAGCTTGTGGGAAGGCTCCTGCAGAGCCGGAATTCACCCCTGCGGAGTAACCTGGTAATAACTGTGCCCCCGGGGCTCATAGCAGACACCTTGCACAGCTGAAAAAAGACTTCTGAGGATGGAGGGGCCAGATGGTGCTGGTCTCTCAAAAGCTGCATAATGCTGTAAGTTCTGATAAGACAGAAAGTACCACAAACTAAATCCAGCTGCTGGAACCAATGGATGCACAAACATGCACCAGAGGCAACAGTACTTCACTTCTATGACTTAAAACACAAGCTGTGTATATGACTTCCATGTATATCCTATTGGTTTAACAGGTATAAACTGGTTTGGGAATGAATGTAGCTATCTCTTGGTAAACTTGCAAGTCAACGAGTGGGAATAGAAATGTATGGATTTCAACTATCCAAGACATCTAGACACTGGTCAGTTTCCTTCACAGATAATATGGAAAATGTTGCTTAATGTAATTTATCAGTTGGTTAGAGTGTGATATGTCTGACCAGGATATTGTAACTTCTGGTGGTACTCTAACCTCTTCACTTGGCTCTCTCTCAAAGCAAAGGACTCTGCTCTGGGGACTAGGCATACAATATGTCTTAAAAGAAAGTACAAAGTTGGAAGATGGGTATTGGGGACAGAGGTGTTTTCATAGAGCTCAGCTTCAGGGTATATAAGGAAAGGATCTGACTTTTGTCCCAAGGTTCTATATCAGGTTTGATGAGATACCAGCCTTGGTCTTGGTGAGTCTTGTGCTGAGGCAGGCAATAGGAACTTGATAGTCATGAATACTTCCTCTTGGTTCATCAGATTCTGAGTACAAATAGAGACTTAGTTGCCAAGCTCTGGCTCATGGTAGAGTATGGTAGTACGTAGTAGGGTTGCTTCTGTTTCCGTATTTTCACTGTTTGTTTTATGGTTGCTTGGTTGGTTTGGTTTGGGTTTTCCTGAAATGCAGTGAGAGGATGGCTTTTGTACCTGTCAGTTCCCAGGACTTTCATCTACTTCTGAGTTCAGGTTAAGCCAAGAGAAACAGCTATCAGTAAGGATAAA
The DNA here is from genome assembly GCF_963924665.1 of Micromys minutus. NCBI lineage: Eukaryota > Metazoa > Chordata > Mammalia > Rodentia > Muridae > Micromys > Micromys minutus. The sequence goes on from NC_137961.1 coordinate 5,274,035, forward strand.
GTGGCAGCCTGCCGTAGTCAGGGGCCAGCATGGCCAGCTTATACAAGTTCATGTTGCCTCCCATCCCACCTCCCACTAAATCTCTGACTCCCCTCCTCTGCATTCTACATAGGTATGCATGCTATTCTTAGCCAGGATGTCAGCTCTGTTGCAAGTACCTGCCGTGGTGAAGTGGGGGTATCGTCCACCATCTCTCCTCCAGCTCTGGTGACCCTCAATAACTCCACTTGTACATCATACGAAAGGCAACACCCTTCCATAGTCCTGTTTGCTAGTTCTCAAAATAAATCCCTAAGTCCATATCATCTGAGCCTTAACTAATGCAGGGAGCTATATTAACCCGTGAAAAATGAGAGTAACTTCTCTGTCCCCCATGCTCCCTCCCCCATCCTCCCTCCCTCCCCATCCCATTGTACATTGCCGTTGCTCTGGAATGCACACAGTAGGACTAGCCTCTGCTTAGAGAGCTGCTGCTCAGCACATAAAAGAAAAAAAAAAAAAAGACAAGAAGGGAATGTGTCTTAAGACTTGTCATGCCACTTAAGACTCTGACTGGCTGAGAACTCCCACCTCCTCTCGTGATTTCTTAACCAAAGCAATCCCGGCAACACCACCTAAATTAAACAGAGGAATGGGAAACTACAATACAACTTACATGGGGGTTTTCAGACACCAAATATGTCCACGTTTTTATTAGTTCTGCCTTCTAACAACATGTACTGCCTGTCCAGTCAAACTTAGTTCTGACCCTAATTCTAAAGGTCAGCAAGCCTTGATGTTGGGTTCAGCCCTACAGCACTGCCTCTACCTCAAAAGCTCAGGTGGGATTCCCAGGCTACCATGTCTCTGCCCAGTTTGGGTGCCCTTTCAGAATTTCTTTCCCTTTCTTCAGGTTCCGTAAGTTGCTAGAAAGATTCTCAAAACTCTTGAGAGTTGTTTACTGTAAAAGATGTATCTCTGGAGGAATATATCTCAGGAATAGCCAGATAAGAAAATCCACGGAACAAAATGCTGAGGTCTGTGGAAAAGGAGTGCATGGAGCGCCCAGATGTTGGCAGTGTGCTCTCCTTCCAGTACATTCACCAACCTAAGACCCCTGAACATCATTCTTCAGAAGTCTTTATAAAGGTTTCATTATATGGGCATGGTTTGTTAAACCATTGGCCATTGGTAACTAATCTCTATCACTCTCTCCCTTTCTTGGAGCTGTAGGCTGTAACTTGAAATCACACAGCTGGTTTTCCCAATGAAAAATCTCATCTTGAAGCTTTCTAGCATGTTCTTTCTCCATTGGTTACTTCCCTAGCACACAAAACATAATTCCAAATGTTTACAAAGCTCTGTCAGAGATGGGGAGCCAAGACAAATATCTTGCTGGCTCAGCTGGGATGCAACTGGATTGGCTAATGGCATAGTGGGACTGCTAGGAAAGCATTTAATATTCTCCACGCTTTGGCAGGCACTGACCCAGATCTGTTTAGCGAAATAGAAAACTCAGGTGGTTTGTGTGGGGTTGCAGGAGTGCATCAGGCATGTCTGGAAAGTGTTTCCAGAGGAGTTTGTGCATTTAATGAGGAACTAGGGCACCAGCCAATCAGCCATGGGCCAGGGCAAAATTTAAAAAAGACAAGGAAGAGGAAACTGTAGTTCTTCGTTCTGGAGCCAGATGACATTCCACTCTGGCTCTCATACATAAAAATCTCTGATTCTCTGGTCCCTAGGGTGCACAGAGTCATCCCCAAAACTCCATTATCCGTGTAAATCTTACTGATCCACTCTGCTAACCTCCCTGGTGTCCTGCTTACAGATAGACTTGTTTCGGACTTCATGTTCATCCTAATCACATCACTTAGCAAACCTCCTTTCCATATGTGTACACATGTGTATATATAGATATATATGTATATAATCACCACAATGCTATGTAAGGAAACACAAAACATTTTAAAATTTAAAATGTAATATAGTATGTAATCAGTACCCCACCTATAGATCTAAACTAGTTTGCATCAAGCCAATGATTTGAGTGTGAAGATGATATCTCTATCAAAACTAATAATAACAGTGTTTGCTGAGCAGGATTTGGGGACCTAGATTAATCATCAGCATTGGATCAGGTACGGCCATTCATATTATTTGTTTTTATAGTTTTGGGGGATTATTCTTTGTATCTAAAAAGGATACATTTGTTTCAGCTGCAAATTTCTAGAGACATACATGAGTTGAATATTGGGTCACTTCTGAATATTGAGAAATAAGATGGAAATGATTGGGTATTTTTTCTTTTTTTCTACTCTCCTCTCTCAAAAATAGGCAAACTATAAGCTGCCTGTGAGAACCTGATATTGTGAGAAGTTGAGAAATAATTTAAAGAATTCAGATTCCCCTCTAAATTCAAACTTACTTCCAGTTTTTAGCTATGATATACTGGTACCCCTTATGGGATGATGAAATGAGTAGGTTTCTCTTTGTATTTCAAACAAAAAGAAAAATTAACTTGAGAATTAGGGATCAACATTCTCCTTATCCTTGACATTGTTTTAAGTTAATTATCTCCTATTCGGCTATAACTTTATTGTGTTTTATAGCTCAAATCTTTTGTATTTCTGTGCTTCTGGAATTAAGCATAGTGGCTGGTATCAAATAATTACTTAAGAAATTCTCATTACTGTATTAAGCTGATCTTTATATATATATATTTGGTATGTCTGAAACTACAATCCACGTTAAAGTTACCACCTAAATCAACCACTGCCAGTAAGGTGTGAAAATCCTCAGTTGCTTCCTCCTGGCTAAACCAAGATAAAAATCAGCTTGCAAGCATCCTACATTTGATGATATATTAGTAATTAACGAATATAAAAGTAAACATCTCACAGTTATTTATTATATTAGCTCAAATAAAATCTATAATTCTACAAATAATCACCTCCATCCATAAACCTGAAGTAGAACTGAATAACCAGACCTGCTCTTTGGAGATTTTCTTTTTCTTAAAATTTACTTTAAAAAAAAAATCTCAATATGTGTTTTTCATTGAATTGTGTTAGCCCAATTACAATGATAGATAGAGTGAAAATGTATATCCTGCTAAAGACCATGAAAGTAGTTAGTTTTCTATCCCCATGATATCTGAGGCCCTTAGTCATGGGCAAAACTTCCACCAAGTAACCGTCATGACATTATCTCTAACCCTTGCCCAAGCCTCAGCAAGTAACATTATGACTTTGGTTCCATTTATGAATCTTTATTTACCTGTACAGGTATTCTGTGTTCTGTAATTCTTTACCTCTAAGCATGTCTTAGTAACCAAAGACACAGAGACCAACAAATGTGACCACAAGAAATTCAAAGGCTTCTGTAAAACAGAGGGTGCCATCATTCAGATAAAGAGACAGCTACAGAATAGGAAAAAAAATCTCACCAGTATAGACAGAGTATCTAAAATATATATTTAAAAACTCAACATCAAAAAGCCCTGTGTTTACCTGTTACAGACAAATATGTAGATAAGAGAAGGGAAATCTGATTTTTGAAACTACAGTCTTCTTATTGCATCAGATAATGAAAAATACCATCTTAATTTCTCCCCTCAACTGTTTTACCTTCTGCAAGTGTGGAGCTAATTCCAGTGGTCTGCAAACCTACACAATAGCAATTTCTCACACCTAAATGAATGTTCAAGTGAGCCCATCCCTTCCCCATGCCACATATGGGAGTATATATTATTTTTAGCTAAGAGAAAATGAAATTTTGAAAAGAGTTGGTACTTTCTGTTTGACTATAACTTAGAGTAAACATAAAAGATTATGCAGTTTCTGAAAGGGGAAAGGCAGCCCTACACAGTTTGAGATGGTTTCCTTTGTAAAAAAGCATACTTTATAAATCTTAAGAAATCTATATTTGAAATATTATCTACTTTAACATGACTTATATTTCACTAAATGATATATACAGATAGCAAACCATCTCAGAGCATCCTACGTAGTGATGGGCATAGGAACTTTATTCTGTAATAAGCCCAAACTGGAAACAGCCCAATACCCTTCAAGAACCGAGTCATTGATTCCATGGAATGCGATATCACAATAAAAGAAACAGGATGTTGACTGTGTGCAAATATATGGAGGATCAATGCTCTAAATGATGAAGCTAATCTCAGAAGGTTATAGACAAGTAAAGGCACATATTGATAAGTACATGTGAGTTTTCTACATAAAAATGAGCTGAAAATTAAACAGGTAGCAGATTATGGTCTAAGGTGTTAAACAATGTAAACAGGGGAAGCACCTGGCAGGTCCCTATGGTGGTGGAGCAGGTTGACAGTCACTAACCTAGATGGTATGACTAGTAATTTTTTCTCCTTTGTGAGGATGCTCTCAGTCAAATACTCCAAGCTAGTGGTGGCACTTTTGTCTTCATAGGAGACTGAGCAGTTGGTCTCTTATATATTGTCTTGGGATCCTTTGAGGAAATGCCCAGGAGTGGCCTAGATGTGGCTGGTTACATGGAAGATCTATTGTGAGTTTTATAAGAAACCCCCACACTCACTTCCAATATGGCTGGATTCGTTTGCACTCCCACTAGCAGTGAGCAAGTGTGCCCTTTTATCCGCACCCATGTTCTATCCTCATTGCTGATTTATTATGCTTCAAGCTACAGTGGGTTTACTGGTAAGTAACCCATTGTTAAGTCTGAGTATGTGCCTCTCCTGATGATTACAGTGATCACCCAAAGCTGCACTCGGCAAGATTTTACCTAATTATACAGATATGGTCAATGAGCTATAAAATATGAAATACAAGCTAGCCTGGCTAAAATATTATACTAACTTTAATCGCTTAACTATCAAAGTAAACAAGAGAAAAGTATACATGGGTCACCTTATTTTCAGTTTATGACTGTGGTTATTTCTAAAATAAAATTCTTTAAAATAATTATCCTGCAGGTTGGAGAGATTTCTCTGTGGTTAAAGTCATTGGACACTCTTGCAAGGGACTTACCTGGGTCTGGTTCCCAACACCCACGTGACAGTCACAGGCACTAACTACACAATAAGGTTCATCACATAAACACCTGCAGGCAACACACTCACACATAATAAATCTCTAAAACTAAAGAAATGTTCAACATCCTTAGTCATCAGAGAAATGCAAATCAAAACATCCCTGAGATTCCACCTCACACCAATCAAAAGTGGCTAAGATCAAAAACTCAGGTGACAGCAAGTGCTGGCAAGGATGTGGAGAAAGAGGAACACTCCTCCACTGTTGTTGAGATTGCAGGCTGGTACAACCACTCTGGAAATCAGTTTGTAGGTTCTTCAGAAAATCGGACTTAGTACTACTATGGGAAAATGTCAGACACTAGTTATTTTCCTTCTAACTGTGATCTAAAAGTAGGGTTATATAGCACCATTTGCAAAGAGATGTGTAATCATTTAGTGAACATTGTTAACTACATTGCTAATGGGATGTTTGTTAAAACATAGAAACTTAAAATGTATGAAATGCTTTTTTTAATCTTTTCAAATATATGTATATGGGATATTACTTGACCTGTAAATTTGTTTCAAAAGGTAAATTCACAGGTCCTACTCCAGATTTACCTGAGCAATAGCTCAAGAGGTATGTTCTATTAAAAAAAAAGGAGAAGAGAGAGAGAGAGAGAGAGAGAGAGAGAGAGAGAGAGAGGAGAGAGAGAGGAAGGAGAGGAAAGAAAGAGAGGAAAGAGAGAGGAAAGAGAAAAAAGAGAGAAGAAAGAGAGAGGAAGGAAAGGAAAGAAAGAAAGAAAGAAAGAAAGAAAGAAAGAAAGAAAGAAAGAAAGAAAGAAAGAAAGAAAGAAAAGAGAAAAGAAAAGAAAGGTTTAGCACAAACTTTGCATATTATCAGAATTAATTATTATCAGAAATAATTCTGATACAGGACAACTGGCTTAAAAACAGCTGGTCTTCAAAAAGCCCAGACAAACATTTCCACTATACAGCATTAAAAGTTTAATAATAAATGCTCCTGCAAAGACTTTGAACAGGAAAGAAACAGCAAGTTAATATCTGGAGAAATTAAGAAAGGCTACGCAGGCAGCATCACATTTGAACAAACTTGAAGACAAGTGAGACTTTATTCCTCTTTCTGAGTTTGTCAATTAGCAGAGTTGTATGTATTCATGAGTCACGCTGTGATGTTTTGATAGAGAGATACAATGTGCAATGCCCAAGTCAGAATAATTAGCATAACCGTCACTTCAAACATTTGTTTCATGTTGGAAACAATCCAAATTATTTCTTCTGGCTATTTTGAGATACACAACAAACTTCTGCAAAAAATAAATGAATAAATAAAGATGGGAAGCTATGAAGAAACCACCCAGCGACAATGTCTGGCATTGACAGGCACACACACACGTTTGCATGCATATGTAACCCTGTACATACACACATAAAAGAAATTGATTTTCAAAAATGTGTAAATAATGTAACAGCAGAAAAACAGTTCAATTTTAAAATGGAAAAGCAATCTGAATAAACCTTTCTAAAAATACATACAGAACAAACAGCTGTTGTTTGAAAACGTGTTCCAAATAACTAATCATCAGAAAAATACAAATCAAAATTAGAAATATTATCCAAGTTGGGCTGTCACCAAAAAAAGACAAATCTTTTTTCCTTCTTTAATTCAATTGCACACGCCCCTCCTAGTCACTCTTCCAGACTGAAAGGCTTGATAAACTATAGTTCACCAAGAGTCATTAAGCTGAGCCAGGAGTGTAGTACGCTCCTGAAATCCCAAAACCAGATTCAAAAAGGTGGTGAATTTTTGAGGCTAGCCAGTGCTGCAGATAAATAAATAAACCTTAAATAAGATAAGTCAGTTAAGTATAACTCAGGATCCAGCAAACTGGAAGCTACCCAGGTAGAAGACCCGGGTTTCCTCACTTACCTGGATCCTCAGCTATGCCTTGTTTCTTTAGTAATCACGGGTATGTATTTTTTTTTCCTTACAACAAGACCCCAGTATTACATTAGTCTATGATCCTCAAACTCTGGACCCTCCTCATTGTCACTATGATTAGGGGTATTCAGGAGGCAGTAAGAAAACCCGAGTGTTCCAGCGAAGGAATCCAGTCTTTCAGGGCTTTGTATCCTTGGTGTGAAATCCATTTGTAGGTCTGGGATACATGGAGGTCAGAGAGAAAAAGTGTTGCTAGAGACCTTGGATGTGTTGCAAGGGTATTTGGACTTTATCCTCCAATGTTATCCAATGCCTATCCAATAAGTAACATTCTATATTTTTCCATCAGCATCTGAAATGTTAAAAGGTGTGTGTCATAGCAATAGAAGGCATCAGATTGGTGAAAAGGGAGAGACAGGAACAAGGGACATCAGCCAACAGTGTAGTGAAGTAGACCAGAAAGGGAATGTAGGAGAGTATAGCAACAGAATAAATTTCAGAGAGGCTCCAGAAAAAGGCATCAAGTATGACTGTTAGACTTACAGTTTTGGAGAATGGAATAAGAAATCCCTCAACTCATAGAAAAAAATAGGAGAGGATTGGAGTATCATGGAGAAATTAATGAGTTGCATTTTGGTTAAGTTTTACATTAGAAAATCTATTATTCTGATAAATGTATGTGCATATATATGTGTGTACATAGGTGTGTATATATATGATCCAAATTTCTCTTATTTTTTTAAATGACTACTATGAATTTGAAAGGAGACTCATAAATCACTGCTCTCTAATTATAAAATGATATTCAGAGCCAGTGAGATGGCTCAACAGGTAAGGGCAATTCTCATCAAGGTTAATGACCTGGGTTCTATCCCCAATACCATATTGTGGAAGCAGAGAACCAACTCCCACAAACATGTTCACCATGACACACCACACCACACCACACACACACACACACACACACACACACACACACATACACATACATAGATGTAGATGTAGATAAAATTAAAATAGAGCTATTTAAATCTTTAGTTATGAAATCACTATATCTAAAAACCTGTAAAATGAGTTTTTCTTGATAAACCTGATAATGAAACAAATAATCTTAAGATAACATTGTCATCTCTGATAATCACAACGGTCTGAAACTATAGCTGGGGGATAAGGATGGTCAGAAGACCACTGTTTATTTGGTTAACTAGAAGGTACCAAGTAAAAGGAGCTATAGGAAAATGTGCTTGGGTCCTCATGGAGGCAGGCTTATTGGAACGAAGCTGTGTGGAGATGTGTGTGGCAGAAGCAGTGAGTTATATCTGCAATCCACATCAAAGAACATGAAGCCCATTTGGCAACTCAATAACAATATCTGAATTAGACATTTAGCAAAGCATAAAACAGCGTGGCATCTTCAGCAAAAGGTCATCGAAATGCCCCCCAGAGGCTGTTTCACTGCGGTTGTTCAGAGAGAGCAAACTGTTGAAGAATGAGAGGCATCTGCTTTTGGTCCATGAGCGTTCCAGCGCCTATTAGAACTCATAACGTATTCATTGGCATCAATAGGGACGCCGCTGCCAGGATGCCCCTCTTAATTCAATGCTCTGTGTGCTGTGCATGGCACCATTGTGCACAACAGGAAAGGCGTGGATATGCCACAATGGCCACAAAAGCCATCCGGTTACTCACCACCAACCGACACTGCTCTTGGGAGACCATGAATGCTTGAGATTCTCGTAGGACAACTAGACCATGTTTTTAACCTTAAAAAAGCAAGGTTAATGATTCCTTAGGAACATCAGGTCCCCCCCCCCTTCTAAGAAACCTGCAACAGCAATCCCCTACCTTACCTCATATACTATTGAAGGATTGAACGCTGCTCACTAACACACATGCAATAAGCCCAGTGCTATAATCAGTAGAGGTAAATGTGAAAAACAAGCCTACCTGTATAAATATTATTACAGCCTGGGAGGTTATAAGACAACTGTCATCCAGATTCTCGTGCCTAAATTAATTTAGGATCAATTAGTTATTCCTTCAGAATGTTCTAGTACTGTCTAGGGGTCAGTGCCAATCTGGGAATGTCTGTCCTTGATTGTTTAAACATCTCGAGGGCTTAGAAATAATCAATCATTTTAGGAAGGAGCTCAGTTATCTTCCGGATCTGAAATGACTGGACTTCAGTTAAGTATGTCTCTTCTTTCTACCCCTTATCCTTGCTACAGCCACTGTGTCCCAGGCAGATGATCTGATGCTAAGATACGGAAGCAGAGGGGAGATCGAAAGGGCAAAAGCTCCCTCTTATTTTCTTTCCTATTCAGGATGCACTGAATTCATTGATTGGGTTTTTTGTTCCAGTCAAACTAGAAGCAATAGTGACAAAGAACCATTTTTATTACTATCTAAAGAAAAATCTTAACTAAACAAAGCTCAGTTCCTGCTGAGGCTAGAATAACTTCTTTACTCAGGAAGAGCAGACATAAATCTACACACCCACTTCAAGTTCACATCCAAAACGTCTCTCCTTAGAGCCACTAGATTTCATCTCAAAGCTTCCAAATGAGCCATGTTTCATTCCTATCTGTGTCTACCTCTCTCTACCCATAAAATTTAGTGGGGAGGGTACAAAAAAGAACTAAAATATGAATTTTATGGTACCTATTTAGTAATCACCAAGTATTACAAGAACATAGCACCATCCATCTTGGTAACTGCATTGTTGTTGTTGTTGTTGTTGTTTTATTTACATTTCAAATGTTATCCCCCTTCCCAGTTTCACTTCCACAAACCCCCTATTCCCTCCCCTCCCCCTGCCTCTGTGAGGGTAATACCCACCCACACATTCCTGCCTCATACCCTAGCATTCCCCTACCCTGAGTCATCAAGCCTCCACAGGACCAAGGGCCTCCCGTCCCAGTGATGACTGATTAGGCAATCCTCTGCTACATATTTGGCTGGAGCCATGAGTCTGCCATCTGTACTTTTTGGGTGGTAGTTTAGTCCCTAGGAATTTTGGGGGTCTGGTTGGTTGTTCTTCCTATGGGGTTGCAAACCCCTTTAACTCCTTCAGTCCTTGCCCGAACTTCTCCATTGGGGTCCCCACACTTAGTCTGATGTTTGGCTGCATACATCTGACCTGTATTGGTCAGGCTGTGGCAGAGCCTCTCGGAGACAGCTATACCAGGCTCCTGTCAGCAAGCACTTCTTAGCACCAGCAATAGTGTCTAGGTTCAGTGTCTGCGGATGGGATAAATCCCTTGACCACCCACCCACCTCAAAAAGATGAATCCAAAATTCCTCCTGTCAAAAGGAAATGCAGGGACAAAGAGTGGAGCAGAGACTGAAGGAAAGGCTATCCAGAGGTAACTGCTATTTTGATACACTTTTTTCTCCCTAAAAAAAAAAAAAGTCATTTTTGTGAAAGTTTTCAATAGCAATAGCTTGAGGCATTCCTTACGTTTTAACTTGATGGGACTGAGTTTAGGTCACTTTTTCATTGATAATATTGGCCATTTGATAATTCTTTTCCTCTTAAGGTGAACTAATATTTTTCTATTATAAATGTCATCTCAGACCAACTTTTGGCTTTGTTGAACCCTCTGTGGCTTTCACTTCATAGAGCATACTCTAGTGTTTTTGTCTCTGTTCTTTTTAGTTGTTAGTAGTTTTTTGGAGTTATTTCTGTAACGTCCTGGTTTAGACATAGAACTCGTTGATCATCTTTTACAGCATGAACATTTAAGGTCATACATGTCTCTCTGCAACACAGTATTTAATTCTAATTCAGTTCCAGATTTGTGACAGTGTCTTATTTAGCCTGCAAATTATGGAAAGTCTGGTTTGTAATTTCTAAATATAGTGTTTGTCATCATCTTCTAAATTTAATTACCCTGTAATCAGAAAGCATTTGTCTCACATCAGTTTTCTGCCATTTTTTTTTAACTTGTTTTGCAGCTTGGGCTGGGTCAGCTTTCATAAAAATTCCCCAAGTGCTTGGAAAGAAAGTTGGCTTTTTGAAATTAATAATGTATAACTGAAGATATAGAATTTAAAACTTAGATGGAATTATTATTTCTAGCATTAGATTTTAAGACTATGAAGCAGATTTTATATGTTCAGATTAATAATTATATCTTTTGATAAATTGATCTTGATTATAGGTAGAACATATATATATATATGTATGTATGTATGTATTTACTAGACATCTTTATTACATATACATCATGATAAATATAAGGATGAATTACCCTAAAAAGGTTTTACCCTGATGCTTTGTTAATCTTGGTATCCGGATTTTTTTTTTTTTTTTTTTAGTATTTGTATAGTTTATCTCTTCCATATACTTTCTATTTTATATGTCTTTTAACTGACACATAAGGCTATTTTTGTTCATTTTTATAGGTTTTTTAAAGACATATTTATTTAGCATCATGAACAGCATATACGTGGTCTTTTAAATAATGTGCGACCTCTTGTTTTATGAATTATTTACTTTCTTCTTCAATGTTATTCTGAAGGGTTTTTTCCTTCCTTATCTGCCTTGTATATAACTTACATTCCTTCCAGTCCCCTTTACCCTCTCCTGTTAATAACTGTCTTAAAATGGCTGTTATTTTAGACACCATGAAATTACGAGCTGAAACATGGTGTTTGTCACTGTCTTGTGTCACCTTGGCTCACAGCACATCCACTGCACATCTGCACTTGTGTTCTGTCATGACTCCTCCAATCCTTGAGCAAGGAAAGTAGCCTTGCTTGGGGATGTATTTTTCTCTTCCTGGAGAGACTATGCATTTATTACTAGAAAAAATACTTAAGGATAGTTAAGTTCATATATAAATAAGTGAACGTCCTCAATAAAGGGCTTTGGTTAGCTTCCAGTTTGTGAGCGTGAACTTGGGAGGCTGAGTAGCTTCTTGATGGGAAAGAGTGGAAGTAAGATGGCGGTCACATTGTGAGAAGAAAAGCAAGAAGAACCCAGAACCGGCTTTTCTCTTTTTATGACAGCTTACTCTTACAGAGCCCACCAGGGTCCCCAGAGACCTACATTAATTCCTTTCAAGGGTGGCACCCAAGTGACACTTTCTATTACATTCATTCTCCAGGGTTCTGCCATCTCAACACCACCCAGTGTAAACCAAGCTTTCAGCGTAGAAACCGTGTTCAAATCATTGCATCCAGCAAATATGACTTCAGTTTCTTCTGCCATACTTGAGCTTCACTGTTGTCCTTTCTGGAGTTCTGGTGCTAGAATGTCAGTCTTGACTCCATGGGACCCAAACTCTTGATTTTGTTTTCTGTATGGCTATGATTTACAGCCACTACTTTAAAAAAAAAAATCAGTCATATGAATACATGTGTAGTTGTTTTGTTTTAATTGGCATGACCCTCATAGCTAGTAGCAACATTCTGATCACTTTGGGTTTCTCTTTGTTATTCTGATCTTTCACTGTACTGGCGTCTTCTTGCTGTTGAATATTGAGAGTTCTTAATATAGTCTGAATGTTGTGCATGTATCAAATAGGGGTTGGCAAATATAAAATTCTACTCCGCTCATTTCCTTACTCATTTTATTTAATTCTCTAACATATTATATCCTGACTGCAGTTTATCCCTTACTCCCCTCCCCCAGTCCTTTCCTGACCCTCTCCCATTCCCCAAAGCTACTCCCCACCTCCCCACTCCCCTACCTCCCACTCACCCCACCTACTGTCAGAAAAGAGCAGGCTTCCCAAGAACTTCAATCAAACACAACATAACAGGCTACAATAAAATCAGGCACAAGCCATCACATCAAGGATCAACAAGGAATCCCAGTGGGAGGTAAAGTTTCCACAAGTAAGCAAAAGAGTCATGAACAGCCCCTTCCTCCCAATGTTAGGAGTCCCACAAGAATACCAAGTTACTAAGCCATCACATTTTTGCAGAAGACCTAGGTCAGACCCCTACAGGCTCCTTGATCTCTGTGAGCCCCCATAAGTCCCAATCAGTTGATTCTGTGGGTCATCTCTTGTAGTGTCCATGACTCCTCTGGTTCCTTCTATCCTCCTCCCACCCCCATAGAACTCCCCTAGCTCTGCCTAATGTTTGGCCGTGGGACTCTTCATATGCGTCTGTGAGTTGCTAGATTATGTCTCTCTGATCTCTTTAGGGCTAGGGTCCCAGAAGACTTTGTCTTGTAGGCAAGACAAACTGTAGGTTGAAGGTGATGTGGTTGGGTTGGTGTCCCAGTTCCTACACTTAAGGACTTGCCTGGTTACAGATGACCAGTTCAGGCTCCATGTCCCCATTACTTTGCTAGAGATACTCTAATAGAGTCCATGGAGTTTCCACTGCACTGGGTTTCAACCTTGCCCTGCAAATGCACCCCCCCCCCAGTTCCCATCATTTCTCTCAGTATTTTCTTCCTCCCTTCCTGTCCACCTGTTCCCTCCTGTTCCCAATCCCATCTGTCCCAAGTACACCTGCAAAACCTATTCTATTCTGTCCTATTCTGTCCTATCCTGTCCTGCCCTGTCCTGTCCTGTCCTGTCCTGTCTCTATCCAGCCCAGCCCACCCAGCCTAGCCTAGCCTATTTCTTCTTCCCAGGGAGATCCTTCCATTCCCCCCTTTAGCCTTCTGTGTTACTTATCCTCTCTGGGTCTGTGGAACATAGAGTGATTGTCTTTTACTTTACAGATAATGTTTACTTATAAGTGAGTACATAGCATGTTTGTCTTTCTATATCTCATTCAAAATGTTTTTCTAGTTCTATCTATTTGCCTGCAAATTTCATGATGTCATTGTTTTTAATAGCTGAGTAATACTCCATTATGGAAATGTCCCAAATTTTCTTTAGTCATTCTTTGGCTGAGAAACATCAAGGTTGTTTCCAGTTCCTGACTATTATTAATCATGTTGCTATGGGCATAGTTGAGAAAATATTCTTGTGGCAAGATAGAGAAACTTTTGGGCCCCAGAGTGGTATAGTTGGGTCTTGAGATAGAAAATTAGTTTGTTTTTTTTTTTTTTTTTTTTTTTTTGCTTTGTTTTGTTTTTGAGAAACCACCATATTGACTTACAAAGTGGCTGTACAAGTTTGCATTCCTACCATCAATGGATAAATATTCCCCTTACCTCACATCTTTGCCAGCATGAGCTGTCACTTGTGTTTTCTGATCTTAGCCATTCTGGTAGATGTAAGATAGAATCTCAAAGTTGTTTTGATTTGTATTTCCTCCTATTGTACATGATTGTTTTAGCTATCCTGGGTTTTTGTTTTCCCATATGAAATTGAGTACTGTTTTTAAAGGTCTGTAAGAAGTTTTGTTCAAAATTTAATGGGGATTGCATTGAATCTTTAAATTGCTTTTAGTAGGCTAGCCATTTTTACTATGTTAATCCTACTGATCCATGAGAATGAAAGATCTATATTCTAATAGCTTCAATTCCCTTCTTCAAAGACTTAAAGTTTTTATCATACAGATATTTTACTTGGTTAATTTTTCTAACTATATTTTTAACTGTAACTAATATTCTCTACTTACCTTGTTTGTTCCATCTGGATAGCTTTCTTGGGGGAGGGCTCAAGACAGGATCTCTCTGTATATTCTTGTGTTGCAGTAAATATTAAAAGGTGTCTTAACCTTTTATCCCATTCTTGGCTGGGTCCCATAGAGCCATCTGGCACTACAGGAATTTCTAACTTGGTGCTCTATGCCATCTGTAAGAATTCAGGCACAGTTCACTTCGGTCCCAGGTAGATCCAACCGCATGGGCATGTTCCTTTCCTCCACAACCCAGTACAAACATGACTCCACAACCCAGTAACTTATCAAACAGGTTTATATGTTAAATTCTCAATCCACAAGCCCTCTACACAATAAGCTTACAACCAGTAGACAAAGATATAAACTGTTTATCCAGAAAAAATAAATTAGTCTCATAGAAACCCTTTAAAATAATCATAACAACCTCATCAAGCTAGAGATGCACCAAGAGAAACATACACATCTGCCTTCATCTTCTTGTCTGTCAATCTCTGCCTCCTGCCTCCTCTTCTGCCTTCCTAGATCTTTCCCCACCTACTTCTCTACTGTCCAATCATGTAACACCTTAACATAAACCTACATTCCTGACTACCCTAGAACGAACTCTCTCTCTCTCTCTCTCTCTCTCTCTCTCTCTCTCTCTCTTCCAGATGTTGGCCTATATCCATATCTGAGCTTATTCTACTTTCTGCCACCTGATGATGTTGTTAGACTTTGCAGGAAATGTATTCAAGTTTATTGCTAATCAGTTTTAGATCTGTGTTCTTTTCTTATTCTGAAACTGCCCCCTTTTAATGATATCCTGCTCATTTTCTAAGTATTCTCTTACCTCATCAACACCAACTGCCCATTCTAGTTACAGATTCTCTACTCTCTGTTCTCCTTTTACATTTTGCACCTCCTTATGCTTCCTAGTTTCCCAGTCTCTGGTTGGAAGATTTCAGCAAATGTCTGGAAGGTCATAGCTTACAGTACTCACTAAGGGCCAAGAGCAGGATTTCACATGGCATGTTGGTACATTGTGGGGTGGGAGGGGCAAAAATTATATTATTGAACCCTTTTTGTCTTTGGGGTTGTGTCAGTGTTGTTGCTTCGGTGAGAACCATTGTCAATCACTCTATATTTTTAAGTGAACGTTTTGTTTTCCATTGGAAGTTATACCTTCCCCTTTCTAGAGCATAGTCTAAAGACCCTCCCCTTTTTATTTCTCCTGTGAACTTGTAACACTAAGGATTTGGATGAGGACATGCCTAAGAGTAGGCATGGAACATGAAAAATTTAGAATCCTAACTGGCTTTCCATATAGTCTCAGTGTCTTCCAAACTCTAGAATGACATCAGTCCCTGAGTCTGTCCATGGCTTCTGAGAAGCTAATGAATTTGAATTTTATTCTTATGGCAATCCATGGCCCTCCTAGTTAGCTATGCATTGTCTGATCCCCTATATCATATGTGTTATTCTTTTTGCTGTTCATCTTTAATGCTTCACTGCAAGTTTGCACCCCATTTAATTAATAATAAAGTTGGTGTTTCTCCTTTAAAGTCTTGTTTGAAGATGGGTGTATGGGAGACCTGAGTGACAGTATCTTAATTTCAAAATTTTGCTTGAAACAGGATGGTCTGTCATTATAATTAAAAAGCATATAATATAAAAAGTTATGAGAATTTCTTCTGTACTTGTAGCTCACCAAATAAACCATGAGCATGCTCTTACATTATTCCTCCAAATAAAAAAAAAACAAATTCAAACTTAGGTCTCAGACTGATCAAAGAGACTGTTGCAAAAGGAAAGAAACAGACTACTCCTAAAGAAGTTGTACATATCTAAAATTCCAGCAGATGGGGAGGTAACAAGGCTAGAAAAATCTGAGTGTCAGAAAGTAGAACAAACAGGTAAGAATAACTTGACCAGACAATAGATCAAAGGATCCATTGGTCTCCTGATGGACTATTGCTAATCTGAGCTGAAGACATAAAAATCCAGAGGCCTGGAAGAAATAAAGTGTAACTAAAGCTTGGGTCATAATAGTAAGAATTTCAGCCAGATTGCCCACTGGACATGAGAAATTCAGTTATCTGTAAAGCAAACATGGGAATCTAGAGCATCTGACTGGGTGATAAGTACCTATAAGAGGAGCCTATGAGTCCTATCTGAGTCTCATGGGAAAAACAATGGAGCAAAAAGATTGATAGAGCTATCGTTTTTCAGAAGCGCATGGCCCAGTAAACTTCAGCAATACAGTTAAACCCTCTTTCTCCTATTTGATCCCTGACCTAGCAAAGTTCTACCTGGAAAGATGCTTCTCTCTTCATTCTTTTACCTTTGCCAAGTTAATTCCTAGTCATCTTCAGCATGATGCATGGGCAGCAGTTGTCCTGGGTAACCATCTCCCCAAATAAATTGGAACACAGTGTGCCTTCCCTCTGTAGATTAATCACACTGTGTGTGATATTGCTGTGCTTCTTAAGGGCAGAGCCCCATCTCACTAATCTTGTAACCTCCACACTTAGCTCAGTGACAAACATCCTCAGGCTCTCAGTAAACAGTGAATGAATGTGTGATGGTTGCCATAGCTGGAACCTCTGAAGGTCAGCCTGTTCTCACAGTCTAGTGTGAGGCAGAGCGACCGCCAGGTCCTTGGGATTGTTCACAGAGTGATGGCCCAGATCTTTTATCATCCAGCCATCCCTGACTGTCCGTATTCCTGCAGTCTGTGGGGGAAAAGAGATTTTCACTTCAACTTCTCTGTTTTGTTTTTTTTCCCCCCAGGGAAAGCACGTTTTTCAATAAAGGGGCTGCAATTAATTTTTTTAAACCTGAATCTTGCTCATATGTTATTAGTCAACTCTGACCTATCAGCCAGCAATAACTGATTACTGAGAGGGAATAACTTGTGCTAAATTGTTCATGGAGACTCGTGACTTGCAGAGGAAAGAATTCGTGAAAGTGAAAGATTAGTGTTTTAAGAAATGCAAACGTTTATATTCCCCAGAGTTCACCAAACCTGACATAATTACAGAGTTTAAGGGTTCCTTGGAAATCAAGTATTCCAACAACCTCATTATTGATAATTAAGAAAACCAAGGCTCAGAAATGTGAAGAATCAAAGTTTAAATAGAATCAGTCTGGGAGTAACCATCTTTTTGTTCCCCTAAAGGGATTTTCATTAAATCAGAAATAAGTTTTGTTTGATTTCTTTAGTTACATAGAAGAATTCATGAAGTAGCATCTGAAAGACAATGCATAGCAAAATCCAAAGTGCTTTTTATTACTGAAGCCCAGAGTGGACACGGAATTTTAAATGTAATTACATTATCATACTATTGTTTAGAACACCCAATGAAACACTTTTGAATATGGTGATCAAATGTCATGAGCATGTCCTCACTTTCAAAATTCATAAATTTCAAAAAGAGGAGAGAGGGGAAATCTCTATTACTTGACGAGACACAGCCTAAGAGCTCTTCTTTGCTTTTCTTTCTTTTTATTTCTTTTCTTCTCTCTCCTTCTTGGTGTGTGTGTGTGTGTGTGTGTGTGTATGTGTGTGTGTGTGTGTGTGTGTGTTTTGTTTTTGTTTTGTTAATTTTTTTATTGATCATTTTTCTTCATTTACATTTCAAATAAGATTTCCCCTTCCTGGTTTCCCCTCCACAAACCTCCCATCCCATTCCCCCATCTCCTTTTCACTCTCTTCCCCCTCTCCTTTACCTCTATGAGGGTTCTCCTCCGCCCACTCACCCCCTCCTGCCTCAGTGCTCTAGCATCCCCCTATGCTGGGACATCAAGCCTCCACAGAACCAAGGGCCTCCCTCCCATTGATGCCAGACAAGGCCATCCTCTGCTACATATGTAGCTGGAGCCATGGATCCCTCCCTGTGTTCTCTTTGGTTGGTAGTTTAATCTCTGGGAGCTCTGGGTGGTCCAGTTAGTTGATGTTCTTCCTATGGGGTTGCAATCCCCTTCAGCTCCTTCAGTCCTCCCCCTAACTCTTCCATTGGGGTCTCCAGGCTCAGTCCAATGGTTGTCTGTGAGTATCTGCATCTATATTAGTCAGGTGCTGGCAGAGCCTCTCAGGGAATCTCTAACTACATCCATTCATTCCTTTTGCAGGACCAGACTGAGAAATGCCAGTGTGTTCTCTGGTACAGAATTTTGCTTCGGCTTTGTGTTGTTGCATTGCTATTACTTGGTTTTGTTTTTGAGGTAAGGTCTCACTGTGTAGCCCAGGCCGGCCTGAAATTCATGAGTGCTGGGATGAAAGGCGTGTGCCGCCTCCCCAGCTATGGATATTGGGTTCCATGAAGCCGTCAAAGAATAGCAGACCATTCGTTCCCTCTTCTAATGAGCTTTCTGTGTAGCAGCTAAGTTCTTGGAACCTTTAGTGAGAAAGCCAGAGACCTTTCCTTAGTACCTTTAAATATTCAAATATTTACTTACAGGACGGAAAGTAAACCGGAACTGGATTATTTCCATTAAAAAAAATAAACAGAGTTCTGTGACACTACAGAAAGATGCAGGGCACAGAATCTGATGTTGTTGATCCTTAATTCTTTCTAGGTAGTCATGCGGGTCTACATCCTCATTCCGCAAACCCAAATACCACAGCTCCCAAGTCACTTCTGAGGCTCGTTGGCCCATTGCTGTGTATCTGATAATCAGGGGATTAGCTATCACCCAGCCTAATTGGATTGGTGGTTATCTTTAGAAAGACAGAAGCCAGCCTGGTGTCTTGCGGTGAACATAAACCTTTAGAAAAGGCTACAGTGTTTACACCAAAAACTAAGACTAACAGGAACATGCTTGGATGCCTAAATGTGGACCAAAGTAAAAATAATTTTATATCACCAGAAACTGACAAACACACTCACTCCCAGCTAATTGATAGGAATGCCGTCTCTCTGCCTGTTCAAGCTCTGCCTCCACTTTATTCTTCACATCTGCTGGATAAAATTGTGACGTTAGAGAACAGGATTGCTCCCCTTGCACAGGAGCATTCAGTGCAGTAAAAGTCCCACATTCCTTAACCCCTACACAAAATCACCCTATGATGGGTCAATGCTCCAACATTCCTCATGTTGAAATGTCCTGGTTGCAACAAACCAATAAACCTAACTTTTAAAACTAGGCATATATTCTAGTCAGCACTGGCTGAATGCCTTCAGTGCTTCTCTAAAAGGACTGAATGTAAAAATCAAAGTCAGGCGTGGCAGTACATCACACCAACCCCAGCAACCTAGGTAATAGAAGCAGACGGATCCCTGTGAGTTTGAGAACAAGCTTGGTAGATATCGAGAGTTCAAACAGGAGACAGACCATTTTCACCTAGTGCTGTAGAAATAGTGTCTTAGAAACTAGCTCTCAGATTATTAAATCATACCAAAATTTACAGTCCTAATTAATGCTTCTCTGGATAGATGGATCTGTTTATTACATGGTCTGACTTCCTCCCGAGTTCGTGTGTTGAGACATTAATGCCTCAAAACATCACTGTTTGGGAGTGGGGACTCCAAGGGTAGTCAGGCCTTGAAAAGGCACCTTCATGAGTGGCTTAGCCCCTCCCTAATTAGTGTAGCACTAATTCCTGTTGGTGAGTTAGCTCGCATGAAGCTGGTTAGTTTCCACAGCAGGTGAGCTGTTCTGTGACTGCCCACACCTTGCATGTGGCCCCATCAGTGCACATGACCCATCCTTCAGTTTCCCGACATGAATTAAAGCAACACAAAGTCCCCGCTTTATGTGACATGCTTTCTGAATTCTCAGCCTTCAGAACTGTGAGCCAAAATAAGATTTCACTTATAGGTTACCAGGTATCAAATATTAAGGAGTAACAATTTTTAAAATTGAGCCAATTCAGGCCCAAACTAACAAAAATTACTATTTGAGTAGCTAATTGCTTATTAATATGTTATTTCTTTTGATAGAACAACATAAACAAAAAGTACTTTAGGAAGATTTTGCTGCCTTAATTTCTGGAGCAGAAAGGATGCTATGGGGATGACTAAAGTTGTTTGTAGGGAGTAGAAATAAGGGGAAAGACGATAATTAGCAGAATTCCAATAGTTTCCAACATATCACTGCCCCATAGAATACAGTCCCTGGCCAAGCTGCCAAAGATATTAAAATATCATAACAAGCACAAGGACAAATGACATAGTTTCACACACACACACACACACACACACACACACACCTTATGTGTTTCTTTTGTTCTCTAACTGAAGGAGTCTGACAATCAGAAGAATTGATGCAACCACATTAAGATCTAAGAAGTATCTTAGTCTATAAATGTAAGTAATAAATACATCAGAAGTAAGGATAATTGCATTCATTCATAGACCAGGAACATAAAATCTGAGTGGGCCACTACAAGTCTTGAAAATAGTTATAGTTGAATGAAAACATGGGGGGATAGAGGTAAATATTAATTAAAATACACTGTATGCATATGTTAAATTCTCAAAGAATTAATAAATATATGATACATATATTAAAGAGAAAATACATGTAGTCAACCCATCTATAGCATACCTATTTAATATCTATTAAGTACCAGGCCCTGACTACGTACTAGGAAGATTGGAATTAAAGGATAACGCACCAATCTCTATTTTACAGAGATAATGGGAAAACATTTTTTTAAGATTTATTTAAGTATATGAATACTCTATTTGTACGGATACCTGTATTCCAGAAGAGGGCATTAGATCCCATTATAGGTGGTTGTGAGCTACCATTTGGTTGCTGGGGATTGAATTCAAGACTTCTGGAAAAGTGGACAGTTCTCTTAACTGCTGAGCCATCTCTCCAGCCCTGAACAGGTCAATAAGGAATTTAATAGGTTGGATGGGAGCCCTCAAAAAATGACGTAAACCATATCATTTCTATGTCCCTGATTTTTCTCCCCAGGTAAGAGTAGCTCTTACCCCTCACCAAGGAAGTCTTCTGTAGTACACAGAGACAGTTACCAAAGCCTCACCTGTCAAAATCCAGAACGAGCCACAGGATAGCCAGTCCCAGTTGATACACCAACAACTTGACACCTATACCTACAGCTCAGGGAACAACCTAGAAATGGGAGGCAGAAAGATTGTAAGAGCCAGGGGTCATAACCTGATGTCTTCAGAGAGACAGTACCTTCTACATATAACAGGGATGCTGCCACAGGAAATTCCAACAATATATTATACAACACTCTGAGCAGGGGACCACATGGAAGGCAAATGCACTGCTTATATATGCCCAGGAGACTCGTGTCGCTACCTGCTTGGTGCGCCCTCCAGTAACTCATTAGCATGCCCCAAGAGCGGGCTGTGACGTCTGTGGCACATGCGCACTATGTCTCTTGGGCTGTGTTTGCTGAGTCATGGGCGGGAAGCCGGCGCCATGTTTGGGTGCGGCACAAATGGCTCTCAACATATAGTTACCTAAACAGGACCTAAAAATGGCGACCCTAATTGACAAACCAGTGTGTGTGTTGGGGGATTCTCACCAGGTTTCACCCCCATAAAGAGAGCAATAGGTTAGTGAAAGAGAGAGACTCAGTCCTCTCTGACTAGCCAGACCCTATAAGTGAGCTCCAAACCCACTAAAGCAATAGTAAATTATGTCGGCAGTTTGTTTATAGAATGTGTGAGGGTATGACAATAATAATTACAGAAAAAATAATTTATGGATTTGAGGAGTGGGAGAAGCCATGGGAAGAAGTGGAGAGAGGAAGAGGAGGATGATGTACATACAGTATCCATATGTGAAATTCTCCACAAAATAATGAAAAAGACACGTCGAAGCACATGGGTGTGATCAGGTGTGCTTGAGGATATTGGATCAGACCAATCTGAATTACCCAGATATCTCACAATTCAAGGACAAATATTCTCAGAATGAGGATGAGCCATGTCAGAAGCACATACGAAAACAGAAGCAGACATTGAGATGACATGGAATGCTCAGAGCCACCAGAAGCTGGAACTGGCCAGCAAGGATGCCGCCCAGTTTTCATAGGGAACACAATTCTGCCAATACTGAATGCTGGCCCAAAGAATTACTTGATTTTAAACTAGCCAGTTTTGTAACTTATTAATGCAGTTCTGGGGAAGCAAGTATAGCAATCATGCAAATGAAATACAATTAAAAACGGTAGACTGTGGAAGCAACAGTATTCCACAAAAGCAGATATCAAAGGTACTTGATCTAAACTTGGCAGTCAAAGACGCTTCCAGGAGGCAGCAGACAGGGATTCAGGGATTCGAGCAGAAGATACAAGGAGGATAAATGGGCAAGACCTAAAAGACAACTCAAAGAGTAAACAGTGGAAGGCACGCTTCAGTATATTAAGATTTGGTGAGTCCTTATACTGAATTGATATGATTATGCAAATTAAATCAAGTACTAACCAAATTTTCTCTGCAGGGGCTTCAATGATATCTTGGTGTGTAAAGTGTTTGTTTTATAAACTTGAGGGTAGAAGTGTGGGACCCCAGGATGGATGTTAAAAAGCCAGCAGTGAGGCAGACAGAGGGTTGGGGGATGCTGAAGAAGGAGGGTCCCTGGGTTCTCTTGCCAGCCAATCTAGCTGACTACCGAGTTCCAAGTTCAGTGAAAGATAGTGTCTCATCTATTTCAAAACATAAGTTTGGAAGATCTGGGGAGATGGCTTGAAGGTTAAGAGCATGTTCTGCTCTTACAGAAGTCTTGAGCTTGGTTCTCAACACCCATGTCAGACAGCTTATAGCTATCAACACACATGTCAGAGAGCTTACAACCATCAACACACATGTCAGAGAGCTTACAACCATCAACACACATGTCAGAGAGCTTACAACCATCAACACACATATCAGAGAGCTTACAGCCATCAACACCCATGTCAGAGAGCTTACAACCATCAACACACATGTCAGAGAGCTTACAACCATCAACACACATGTCAGAGAGCTTACAACCATCAACACACATGTCAGAGAGCTTACAACCATCAACACACATGTCAGAGAGCTTACAACCATCAACACACATGTCAGAGAGCTTACAACCATCAACACACATGTCAGAGAGCTTACAACCATTTATAGCTCCAGTTCTTAGGAATCTCTGATGTCCTGTTATGTGTCTTGCACTCATACACACACACACACACACACACACACACACACAGCCTATGAAATGCAAGTACTCTGAATAGTGAACAGTTTTTTCAAACCAACAAAAAATTAGAATAAACATACTAAATCAGAACAGTCCTCTTGCACACACCTGTGAGTTATTTCGGGCAGCTGGGAGGAAGGCAATCTGTCACAAGTTGAAGGGACATGCAAATGCAAATACACACATACACACTGAGGCTGAGAGAAGATGAGGAGCCTAGTGATACCATGGGATGGACAGACAGGTGGGACAGTTCTCATAAAGTCTGGACTACAAGGTCATGCAGTAGAAGGGTCAGGAGACTATGGAATTAGAGTCAGTCTGAATTAGGGTATTTTTTATTTTAAATCATTTATCGCTTCATGAATGCCTGACGTGCAGATCACAACTTTAGACATTCTACATGTATCGATTCATTTATACCTCAAATATCTATGAAAAGTATCTCATATTCAGAATCCCATTTTATAAATAGGGAAACCAAGGCACAGACTGCTGGGATGGATTGCCCATTTTGGCTTCGAACCCATGTTGCCAACCACTAAACATCACTCTTATAATCACTGCATTTTTCTAAAATTTTCCCATTTCCATTGCAACAAAACTAGCAATCACTCACATTATTAAACATTGTTGTTGTGGTTAGGATTTACCTCTGTGAAGAGACACCATGACCAAGGCAACTCTTATAAAGAAAAACATTTGACTGGCCCTGGCTTACAGGTTCAGAGGTTTAGTCCATAATTACCATGGTGGGAAACATGACAGCGTGCTGACAGACATGGTGACTCACAGGTGACAGAAGACTGGATTCCACACTGGGCAGACCTAGCGCATAGGAGACCTCATGGCCTGCCCCCAATGTGACA
Organism: Micromys minutus; assembly: GCF_963924665.1. Taxonomy (NCBI): domain Eukaryota; kingdom Metazoa; phylum Chordata; class Mammalia; order Rodentia; family Muridae; genus Micromys; species Micromys minutus. Next base: position 5,298,534 of record NC_137961.1, read on the forward strand.
CACTTCCTCCAACAAGGCCACACCTCTCACTAGTGCCACCATAGCGGAAACTTCTAGTTTCTATGGAAAGTGAGTTGTGTTAAATGATGGTGTACTGGCACACAGGTAAAAGGGTGTTTTCCTGGAGCAGACACAGATGAAAGGACCCACAGACAGTGGGAGACGAGCACTGAGCATTGGTTTGGTTTGCTCTGCCTCACTATTCTTTGTTAACAACACACGTGTTGGTTCGCCTTATATAGTACTGTTGAGCTCAACTTGTGATAACAACACCATTAAGAGAAACCAAGAACAGCTCATGAGGTTCCTGTAGCAGCTTGACATTGTCATGGCCTCATTGCAGGTGAGCCAGGCAGTTTCTTCAGGACTGAACTACTGCTGCTGGTTCGTGTGTGCCATCTGCCTGCCTAGGGGACTGGACTGAAGCTATTGAGTCATATTTGGTGTTTGCTATGGGACTGAATGGTTGCCAAAGAAGACCAAGCTCGCCCCCAAAGAACTATTGCTGAGCAGGTCCACTTCCCCCATAATCTAATAACTTTTCTCTTCTACTACCTCTGCTGGGTGGTAGGTTAGAGGAGAGGTTCAACCCCTACTAAGAGTAGATTGCAAAAATGTATGCCTACATGCCACTCCCCATGGGCCAAGCATTTAAACATGTGAGTCTATGGGGCTGTTCCTATCCAAACCACAATTGTTTTAATCAAGGAATTATGTAATCAGTTTGATTTTTCTAGCAAAGAATGTGAGAGCCAAAGGGGTTGGGGAATACAGCCATGTTTCACATGCACTGAAGCATGAAACTTGAGTTTGCTCCTATGGAGTCAGACTTCAGAACTGTTACTCTAAAGATTTCCCACCCAGCTGTTTGCCTCTGTGCTGGGAAGCATGCCTGCTTTGTTCATCAGCTTGATTTGACTTCTTGCTTCCCACCCTGAAGTCCATCCATCTCTACCTTCAACTCTCCCAGATGAGGATGCAGTCTCGTGCTGTTCTTCATCTTAACTGGAACATCAAATAAAACTTTGTCCTAACTATACCCCATTCCCACTTTTCAAATATCAGTGATAACACATACCCATGGCTTAACGCACATGCCTGTGTTAAATGTTCATGCTAACTCAGTGTGCACTGCAGCACATGCATACAACGTGCACTGATCAAGCCAGAGTAAATAGCACATCTCTCTCATCAGTTTAGGTTTGGAGCCCTTCTCTCTTAGATCTTCATAAAGTACAGAACAGATCACTGCAAGCCGCCTTCACCCTCTGTGTCATGAAATGAGAGAACTTATTTCTGCTTGACTGTTTTGTGTGCCCATTATGCATCCTCACTTTATCCACTCCCCACATTCTCCCTAAGCTCTAATAGTCACTATTCCACGTTTAGGTTGACATTTTTTTTTAACTTCCCCGTATAGCTTGCTTCATTTAGCACCATATCTTTCAGTTCCATGCATTTTGCTGCAATGTAACAGGGTCCATTCTTCTTTATAGATAACTAGCATCCTGCTGTGTGTGCTGCACACTTTATCCATGCTCTGTTGATGTACATCAGGGCTAACTCTGTGTTAGCTGCTGCTGACAGTGTTGCAGTGAATGTGAGGATGGGGGCATCTCTGTTAGGCTGATAATTTTCTTTGATTAGGAACCATTCATTGGCATTAGTGTTTCTTCTTTGGGGAAGCATCTATTCAGATCTTTTGCACAGTCTTTAACTATGTTGTTTCTTGTACTATAGTAGCTGGCGTTAAGCTTTTGGGTTTCTTATATATTTGAGAGTGTAAACTTAGCTCCAGTAGAAATCGTGGTGGAAGTTGCCAAAATAGAAAACTACAGCTAGATCAACTAATGATCTAGCCACTCCTACATATATGCCCAAAAGGTTCCAACAGCCACACAGCACAGAGACTGCTGCTCACAGCTGCTAAGAGGCAGGATTAGAACCAACAAATGAATGGGCTGGAAAAGTGTCACATAAGCATGATAAATTTTCTTTCGATAACAAAATAAAAATGAATTTTTGTAAATAAAAAATTAAATCATGACACATACAGGAAAATTAATGGAACTACAAATCATTATGTTAAGAGAAATAAGCCAGATGCAGGAAGAAAAACCTGTTCTCCTATGAAAAATCTACAGTAGTCTGTGTGTGTGTGTGTGTGTGTGTGTGTGTGAGTATTTGGAGTAATGGGGGATAATGAGATAGGAAGAAGGCGTATTACAGGAGGATTTGTGGGAAGTAGAAAACCTATACCATGATAGCAGAAGGGGCAACAAAGGAAGGGGACCAACAAGAAGTAGCAGAGGAAATTAGAGGATGGTAAAAGGGAATGAATGAGAACAAAGTATGGTTACATGTATGCATATTATGTAATGAAACCTTGCGTGCTAACTCTAAAAGTATGACAAGGAAAATAGAAACCACCATTGATTTTCATATGTTCTGAAATCTTATATACCTGATGCTGGCCATATGTTGGTTCCTGGTTTTATACATTATTTTCTGTTAGTCCCTATTAGTTCTAATGCTTTCTGATTATCTAGGGATTTATGGTTATTGCCGCTTGCTTATTTGTTTGTGACATGGTCTAGCCCAGGGTGCTGTAGCCCAGGCTGCTCTCAAATTCATGGTCCTCCTGCCTCAACCTCTCACATGGATGGAGTTACAGATGTTCTCAGTACTAGTAGCTGTGTTGGTTTTCTAACGTTAGACTTCTCTTCAGTTTATTGTCTCTATAGTACTGCCCAATGGGAAAGACATTCCTTGTGGGATGAGGGTTCTATTTTAGCAGGTATCTCATAAAAATAGCATCTCCAGACTTGTTTCCAGAGTGATGATTCACATTATCTTGTGCACCCATGGCTCTCCAGCCCCTAAACAAAGTGGGTTAAAGACATGGTGAATCTGGTTAAGGTTTCTAATGTAAAGGAATGAAGTCACCAACAAGCCTCTTATACAGGAAAGAAATTAGCCTCAGTAAGAAGCAGAACAAGATTAAAAATAAAACTGCATCAGCATGAAGGATTAAGAAACGTGTCTGACAATCTTATTGGACTTGGCTGGGACTTCAGTTAGAATGTTGTCAAGTCGTCTCCTTCTGGGGTCTTACAAGGTTGACTGAGACCTGTCCCTGGAGATGGTGTGATGCAGACCTAGCTGTATCCTTGCCTGGGGCTAACAGATGGCTAGAATGACCCTCTGCAGCTCTCCCAGCCTCACACTTCAGTTTGCCCACACTGTGGACTGGTTTGTTTGCTGGATCAGATTTGCCCTTAAAAGCTAGCAGAGAGACTATCGGCAGAAGAGGAAAAAATTGACTATTTGTCCCACCAATGAAAGCCAGTCTCCCGATTTCAGCATTGTAAAAGTGGAGCAAAGGCCACCAAATGTAATGAACCACTATTTCCTTATGTGGCAGAAAAGAGGGTAGTCTATACTTTTCTCTTTCTTGACGTTATTCATATTTATATAATAAATTTAAGAGAATTTTAAACCTTCACCTCATTTCTCATCACCTTGTGGTATAAACGTGTTATGAATTGAGGTCAATCAAATTCTATGACTCTGCTGAAATGGAGAGGCACAAATTCAAGCCAGATGGAATGAGGGTTTCACCTTGCTTGTGTAAGCACTGAATCTTCTCTGCATATGCTTGCCGCTACTGTTTGCAAACAAGATAATATGCTTGTCATCTTGACTTGGTTTCCCACCTACACTACATATGAATTATAGGTTGGTTCCTGCACTATAGGTGGACCTGTGGCAGCCCAGCAGTATCTCCTGTGTGTCAGAGAGGACAGTGACCGATGTCCGTATTACCCAAAATGCTTCCAGAACCCTGATAGCGTTCTTACAGGAAACCCACATCCAGTACAAGTAAGCATTCTTCTTTTTCTTTTGGATTTGCTACAGGTGTTATTTGTACTAAAGCCAACTGAATGGTGACTGTAATCAGAGTGCTTATCAAGAGTTTCCACAAGGGTTTTATTTAAGTGGTATTTCACCGTGAGGCAGTAAACTGTGTGTATCCATAGTTGACGAAGTTATTTGTCTGATAGAGAGTAGGAACCATCGCAGACACACTATTTCACTGTTTGCACTAAGTCATCGATGCCAACGCAGGCTTTGACCGTACAAACAGAGAAGAGCCACCTGGCAATGCTAAAATGGCCAAAGGGAAGGTCAGAGAAGAAGTGGTTTCCTGCAGCTGCCTGGTCTGCAGCAAAAGTCAGGATAAGACTGAGGACCTGCCAGATGTGGGGGACAAGGCAAGCAATGGAAGGGTACACGGAAGGCCAGCGCTGTCAGAATAAAAAGGGCAGGTGAGGGACCAAACCACTATGAGTGGTGCTGCCCCCTGGAGGATATAAGCAAAAGTCCCTCCATGTTTGTGGGTGGGACTAAAATAGCGAGGGAAGCTCCCCAGGCTCTACACTCCATTGGAGAGAGAAAAGGGAGAAGTCAGAGGAGGACGCTGAGTTTTCTGGCAGGGAGAAGACAGGTGTGAATAAACGTGCAAATTCAGACGGCGTCTAAACAAAGAAGTGGCGGCAGAAGAGACTAAGTCAAGAAGAGGATGACTTCAGAGAGTGGGATGGAAAGGAACCAACCAGTCTCTGGGTTTTGGAAATGGAGATTATATTACCAACGTTCACGGGGAGATTCAGTCCTGAGGAATGGGAGACAGAAAAGTGACAGACAGTCGGAGCAGAGTCTGCCTCCTCACAGTTGCCATAAGAAAACAGAGGGCAAGAAGTGGCCACTGAGTTGTACAGAATCAATGACCTCTAAGAAACCTTGAGATTGGGCCGGAAGGAGAAACCTGGGGGTGGGAGGGCATTAAGATGGGAAATACTGATGATACCAGAGAGAAGATTAGAATAACAGGAAACAGGCCTTGTCTTCTAACGAGGAAGGAATAAATACGGGTCAATTTAAAATAATAGAACCAGCTGTCATGTACAGCCTAATGCCAGTATTCTGGAGGCTGAGGCAGGAGGATTACAAACTCTAAGCCAACCTGGGGTACACAGTGAGTTCTAGGCCAGTTCCAAGACCACATCCCCCACCCACACCCAAAGAAAATAGACAATAGAGAGGGGAGTCCTTAGTTTGAAAGAAAACCTAGCTGGTGATTTTCTAAAGGAAAAAAAAAAAAAAAAACTGATTCTAAATAATGTTGCCAAGAGAAAAAACAGAAGTAGGAACTGATAGCCTGGTTGGTTGGGGCTGAGAAGAGAGTCTGGCATGGGTAGGGGGTTTGGTGATCCGTCGGGTGGAAACAGGGAAATACTGATTCAAGGGTTTGTCAAGTGTAGATAAAGAAGGGGGGAGTGTGGGCAGAATTAAGGGACAACATAGAAGATCATGGGAAGCAAGAAGGTGTGTGTGTGTGTGTCTGTCTGTCTGTCTGTGGGGAGCAGACAAGAAAGTAAGTTTGTCGCTGGTAAGGAAGCAAGGCGCCAGGGATATCCTTGGTCACACAAACAGGCCGTGGCGTGCTTTTCATAGGAGTCCTCTCTGTGCTTCTCGAATAGAACCACAGCTGTGCAGAAAACCATTGTTCACAGGTCCTCACTGCTGCAGCTTGGAAGGCAAGCTCTGTGCTCTGAATGCCTGGTGGGAAAGAGCTTGGTAATTATATCTCTATAGGTGCGCAGTGACAAGCTTCATTAATTATTGTTCAGTAGAAAGGAACATACCACTTAGTTTAACAAGCCTCTACTTCCTGCCATTAACTCTGGCTCACGAGGCACTGATAGAGAAAAGAAAAAAATCAGATTTCTGTCACAGAGAAGAGAGGAGGGAATAAGTATCTTAAAGCAGTTGTTTCCTTATGAAGAACAATCACTTAAAAGTACCCATTTTGTTAGTCCCAAGATAATAACACATAAGAATCAAATAAATTCCATAGGCATGGTGGTAGAGATCATTTTAATTGACTTTCATTATTGTAGCCTGGGGTATTTTCAAAAGATGATCATTTATTCTGTGCAGCTATATAGGATGTATCTGCATATACAGAGCTGCCTGAGTGATCTGGAAAGTAGGGGTTATGTAACTCATTGTTTTTGGCCCTGGGTGGTCAACTCTCAGTAAGATGACTCACTCCACCACTTACAAAAAGAAAGAAAGAAATTTACATTTTTGAGAGTACTCTCCTAGTTTGGGAGCTGCAGGTGGGTAGTTTTGTGTTAAGTAATGAAATCATTTGAAAAGGTTTTAATATTTCTTGTCACTGTTATACAGCTGTGACCAGTTGAGATAAAAATCACAGCCAGAGGCAACAAGATGGTTCAATGGGTAAAGGAGCCTGCTGCTGTGCCTGAAGAGTTACATTGAGGCTCCAGAATTCACATGGTGGAAAAAGAGAACAACTCCCTCAAACTGACCTTTGACCTACACAGATATGCACACACACACACAAATAAATAGATGATTGTTATTCTTTTCCAATTACATATATTTTTAAAAAATGTAAGAAAATACAATGGTTTAGAAAAGTCATTTTCAGTAACCAGCTTTCTCAATATACCTCCAAATCACGTTGGTTCTCTAATCTAAGATGCCTCCTGGGGCCTGTGTGATAGAGTCTAAGTACAGAAACCTGTATCCATTTGCCGACATGACTGAGACAAGGAACCCGCTCTGGAGAGGGCTGTGTGAGGCAGACTGTCTACACTTCATTCGTGGGACAGGAAAGGAAGTCCACATGGAGGTGCTGAGAGGCAAAGCTGCCCGAAGGTCCCTGCAGTCACTGTAATGTCAGAAAGTTTAGCACTGCCTGTCTCCTAATCAAACTCTGCTCCTCCTAACTGCCCACGTTCTCGCCAAGAACAGCTTAGAAGCTGACATAGTTCTCATTGGCTCTAAGATCTGCCTCGGTGATACTGTGGTCCCTCAGGCTGATAAGGAAGAGATTTGGCTTGACGAATTACTTTGACTCACCGTTTTGAGATTGCATTGGCAACTACCAAGAAGATGAGGAGACGTCTACCATTCCATCTCTCCTAACATTTACCCCGTTAACAGCAGGTTCTCTTCGGAAGATAGCACATAAAAATACAGCTTTTAAGCCCACCTGCCACAGTCAGGAGGTCTCACCAAAGGTCTCTCACACGTTGCAATGTGTCTGTCTCTACATACCATGCTAGACAGCAGTGGCCCGTCACGTTGTTCAGGCATGCCTCTGATCTATCTCAGATGTCATACCAACGACACAGATAGCTCTGTCTGAAGCTGCTGGTTCTACACCACAGTACTGGGCTGGCCTTAGCATCCATTATCCAAATGCATCCAGTTTCAGAACATCACTCCCCTGACTTGGAATTCCTGGTACTGCGGGACAAAGAGACGGCATTGTCACCTTTGTCATTTCCGGTTTCCTCTTGAGGACCAAAACTCCGTCCACCCTTTCTCTTTCCTGCTGGATCCAGGATGCAGGGTGAAGGACTTGTGGTCAGATAGACGTAGAGAGGGAGTCCAGAGCGGCCAGGCCTTCAGTTTTAGTCCACTGGACTTGAAGTTACAGATTAGAATATGGGTTCACACCCCAAGCTCAGATCCTGTTTCTGCATTCTCACTTACAGATGATTCCTAACCCCACCGACTCCCTGGCTCCTCACTTATGAGATGGGAATAATGGAGTCCAACACAAAGGTTGTTACTGAAGGCCAAACACACAGCACAGTGGCTGGCTTTCAGTGAGCGCCCCGCCAGCGTACAAGTGCGCAGCGTTGTCACGTGGTTGTAGATGCTCACTCCATAGTAGTAGTGATTGTGGCAGCGCTGCTATTATTTGGGGACATCTGACTATGATGCATACTTTAAATTTATTGCACCATTTATTCAACAGTTTTCGTTTCCTAAAAAAGAAACATTTCCTTGGCGTTCGGTATCTTTAGAAATGTCTCACTTGGCAGACTCTTTTCTTTCTCCCATGGCGTGAGAGGAGAAAGAAAAGAGGACACTTCTACACGGCTTTATTCCATATGTGATTATTTTTTGGCATTGCCTGATTTTGGCATGTTCTGGGCTTTCTGTTTCATCACGTCTACTATTTCAAATTCAGGGTCCTCATCGAAGATCTTCAGAAAGCTGTGGAGAAGGAAAACAGCTTGCAAACGCAGAGAATCAGGCGCTCTCTGTCTGAGTACGACTATGAGGTGTATCACTCCTTAGAAGATGTACGTAATCAAAGGACCCTTTAACAGTTTGTTTTTTTTCTTATTTGTGTTTTTGTTGTTGTGTTTGTTTTTTCAAGTCTGTCTTTGTCATTTTGGCATAAGAATTAGAGAGAATTGTGAAAACAGAGACTTGGGCTCTGGGAAGAGCTTGCAGAATACTATATAACTTAGCCACCCTGGTTCATACATCTCTTCAATTGTTGGGAGCGATGCCCATCCCCTGAGAGGTTAGCCGAGCTGCCCGAGTGTAGCCTAGACATAAGGAACTATACACACCAATGCTGCTCCAAGGGTCAATAAGCCCAGAGCTGGGGAACTAGCGCAATCTTAGCCCAATCTTATGTGCCTCTCGAAACATAATGAGTTGTTCCTGCAACAGCGCCGTCTGTTGATTTAAATCTAATATTTTCAATTGAATGTATTCCCAGTTGCATGAATGATTTCGAATTATTTTGAGTGGAGAGGGCTTCAGCCACTTCTCCAGAAAATTCCACCATGCTAGCTGTAGCAACAGAGTGGGAAAGGGAAACTCCCAAAAACTGCAGCTGCTGTAACAGCTGCAGTAACGGTTGCAGGAATGTCAAAGTTTTCCCTGGTGCAGCAAGAATCAGTCGGTTCTCTCCAGTGCACTCCACGGGCACAGGTGCAATCCCTGGGATCCTCGACACCAATGCAAAATCTTCGCTCTCCCAGCAACTTCTCAGATGACATTCCTGTTGAGGAAGGTTATGACCCTTCATTAGTATCAATAGAACGACTCCATGGGTTTGACAGGATGAACACACAGCTCAGGAACCCAGACGGGTGACTCCACATCCTGAGGAAAGACGCAAACAGAGCCTTAGGCCCTAGTCAAAACAGGGTCTGGTCCTTGCCACAAGCCGGAGGCATGATCTTTAGGCACAAATTTTTAAAATAAAATGGGGGAGCTGTTGGGAGCAATGCCCACCCCCACCCCAATGGCCCGCGTGTACGCCTAGATTCAATGATCCTTTTAGTACTAAAAATGAATTATCAAAATAATGGGCCAGAGAGATGGCTCAGCAAAAAAGAACACTTGCTGCTCTTGCAGAAGGCCGGGGTTGTTTGAGTCCCAGCACCTACATGGTGGCTCGCAAATGTCTGTTACTCCAGTTCCAGGGAATCTGATGCCTTCTTCTGGCCTCCCTCAAAAGAATGAGGAGTGCTAACAGTTCATAACATGGAGTGCACACACACGCATGCAGGCAAAGCACCCACACACAGAAAATATAATTTTATAAAAGGAAGTAGCAAAATCAATCATATCTCATTTACCCAAGTAAAGCCCACAGAGGACATAAGAGATGCATGAACAGTTTGGTAATTGGTGTTAAAATCAGGGCTGTAAATACCTTAACCCAAAAGCCATGGGAAAACAAAACAGAATGAGCAGGAGTTGAAGGGCAGTGTTTTGGCTGAGGGGCCCAGTAGACCTCCACACTGGTCTCACACCCCTGCCGAGTTCAGACCTCCCGACAGCCAGCTCACATCAGTGGCACCCAGGACCTCTGCACACACTGTCATTTAACCCACAAGGAAGCCCACCACAGTCTCATCTACCACATCACTCCATCCTTCACATTTTAGCTAAGACAAGCAAGACACTCTGTTCTGCAGGGGTACATAGAGGCTCACCAAATCCCAGTGCATCCCAGCACAGATGGGACAGTGTTCACAGGCCTCACACTGTAACTGTGGTTACGCTGTGCTAATAAGCTGCACATTCCATGAGAGCCACACGTTTACTATATTCACCACTATTCCCCCAAGGCAGGCAAACAGAGCCCTCCAATAAGAAAGTTGTTGGCAGACTATATGACTACACTTATTTTCCCATGTTCCCTTCATATTGAGCAAAGGAATTCCACATACTGTTAATGAGAATACACCATACTATTAAGATTATTTTTGTTTCTGTTGAAAATCCCCTTTCAAAATTCATTTCGCATATTTCCATGTCTTCACATACTTTTTAAGAGGCTTGGAATTAAACGCAATAAAAGGTTTCAGATGAATTGGCACGTGAAAGCATAATTAAGCCCTAGGAAAAAGTCAAATTTCAAAAATAGATGTAGCTAGATATGCAGCTATCTGCACACATACACGCATTCCTCCTGTTTGCTGGGTTATATAAGAATAAAAAATATGAGTACTTGCTAAGATACATATATATATATGTATATATATATACACACATATACACATATACACATACACACACCTATACACACCCATATACACACATATACACACACATATATATATATGTGTGTGTGTGTGTGTACATATATTATCTCTCAGCACATACCCTCTCACATCATGCAACAGTGTAACACTTACACGTGATTTCTTGGTTGCTTGCAGGGCTTTTAAGTCCGAGATGTCACCTATTTTTCTTAACATCTCATTAATCCATCTCAAATCACCATCTCTTGATGGCAGGCAGGTGTGGATGGACTGATCCAAGTGTGCACCCGTCTAGGGGAAATTATCCAGAATATGCCTTCCAGTGTCTCAGCAGTATAAACTCAAATGCAGATGATGCTGCCTCCCTCTGTACCCCGGTTGCTTCGGCTCAGCTCCAAATTACAATGGATGAGACTTCAGTGGCTCTCCATTTGGAGAATTGATCAGAAGCTGATTTGTGTTTTGTTGTTGTTGGGGTTTTGGGGTTTTGGGTCTTTTGGGTTTTTTTTTTTTTTCCTTTTTAATACCTGTGGGGAAATGAAAATAAATTGGGATTCTTCAAAAATAAGCCAGAGCACATCAGTCAACTTTCAAACAGTTCCCCAATGGTCCTAGTGATGATTTAAAGAGGTGACAAAAAAAAAAAAAAAAAAAAAAAAAAAAAGACCCAGAGTGCTGGCTATCAGTAGAGAAAATAAAATGGCATTTTAAGTATCCTAAAGAAAAACAAAAGCAGACAGCTGTGGGATTTTTCCTCCTGTTTTTATTCCCTGTGTGTTCTTTTAATTCTGGGAGTCAGTGTTGTTGTTGGTCAATGTGTGCCCTCAAAGAGTCCTTGCACTGTGGAGGCTCGGACACATCTTGCTTATCTACCTCCAGATCCAGAGTTGGATGCACCATCTGAACCAAACTCAACCGGGCCTTGTTCGGGTGTTCTCTATTGGAAGATCGTATGAAGGAAGGCCTCTCTTTATTATACAGGTGAAAAGAATGAAGTGTTACCACAAATACGTACCCCCTGCCCTTTGCTTGTGGGAGGAAATGAAATTATCTTTCATAGTTTCTCATCTCTAACACCATCCCTGCTAACTTAAGGGGAAACTGCCTTGGATTCTTGACCCACATTTATGTGGCCTTTGAATATTCCATCCTGAGATACTCAGCTTGTAACGGAAATGGCTTCTTAGTTGACACTACTTACGATGAACCAGTCAAAACTTGATAAATGTGAAGATGTCCGTCTCTGTGTCCCCCCACTAATCACATACTCTGGCCCTCCATTCTCCTCTGCCTCTGAGCCAAGCTTCTAATAGCATCTACCTGCTTTGATGTCTCACTCCTTGCCTCCCTTCAGACTTTGATTGGCAGGCTTTTTCCCCCAGAGCTCCTTTAAAACTCCTCTTGGGGCTGAGCCCTAGGTTACAGCGCTTTCTTCCCACTGGCCTCTCTGTCCTTGTCCCTGACAAAGGTTCTGGCCATTCTCACTGTACACTCCTCTGCTTTCACACTACAAGCTCCATCCAAATGCTCTCCTCTGCCCCATAAAAATGATCCCAGATCTTTCTCTCTAGTTTGCAGAGATTTAAATTCATGCAGGACACATTCACCTAGATATTAACAAGAGCTCCTGAGACCCATCACGGCACAATGATCCTTCCAGTTTAGAACTGTGTCTCCCTAGGTTTTTCTTCCGTGTTGTAATCCCTCATTTCAACTCTCTCGCCCTCCTCTGTCTTCACTGAATTTGCCTCTGAATCTGTTCTCCCTGGACTATTTCAACAGCGACCTCAATACTGAACCAGAGCTTTAGTACCAGAGCTTGACTCGCTCACCTGTGACCCATCCTCCACACTGCTGTCAGTGTCAACTCACCTCCACACTGCTGTCAGTGTGAACTCACCTCCACTGTGCTGTCAGTGTCAACTCACCTCCACTGTGCTCTCAGTGTGAACTCACCTCCACTGTGCTGTCAGTGTGAACTCACCTCCACACTGCTGTCAGTGTGAACTCACCTCCACTGTGCTGTCAGTGTAAACTCACCCTCCACACTGCTGTCAGTGTGAACTCACCTCCACTGTGCTCTCAGTGTGAACTCACCTCCACACTGCTGTCAGTGTGAACTCACCTCCACTGTGCTGTCAGTGTGAACTCACCCTCCACACTGCTGTCAGTGTGAACTCACCTCCACTGTGCTCTCAGTGTGAACTCACCTCCACTGTGCTGTCAGTGTGAACTCACCTCCACACTGCTGTCAGTGTCAACTCACCTCCACTGTGCTGTCACTGTGAACTCACCCTCCACTGTGCTCTCAGTGTGAACACACCTCCACAGTGCTGTCACTGTGAACTCACCTCCACTGTGCTGTCAGTGTGAACTCACCTCCACTGTGCTGTCAGTGTGAACTCACCTCCACTGTGCTGTCAGTGTGAACTCACCCTCCACTGTGCTGTCAGTGTGAACTCACCCTCCACACTGCTGTCAGTGTGAACTCACCTCCACTGTGCTGTCAGTGTGAACTCACCTCCACTGTGCCGTCAGTGTGAACTCACCTTCCACTGTGCCGTCAGTGTGAACTCACCTCCACTGTGCCGTCAGTGTGAACTCACCTTCCACTGTGCTCTCAGTGTGAACTCACCCTCCACTGTGCTGTCAGTGTGAACTCACCTCCACTGTGCTGTCAGTGTGAACTTGTAAGGCACATGCATATGGGGACAGGACAGGGGGATGGAGGAAGAGAAAAGAAGTTAGGAGAGAGGGGGAGGCGGTCATAGAATATGAGGTGTACACACTAATGCCCTCGGATTCTTTACAGCTTTAATTGCTTTTCAAACTTCCAGTCCTGCTTAAATATTCAAGCATGCTTTTATTCAAGAGAATTTGCGAAGACATACCATGTCCCCACAGTAACTTATGAACCTTCAGGTCATGGATTGTTCTCACATCCGCCCTTCCCACTAGCATAGACATCTCATGTCTGTTCATCTCTAAATCTCCAGAGCTGAGCCTGATGTCTGACACAGAGAGGTACTTCCTGACACTTTAGTCAAGTGAATTAATGAGGGAGTGAAACAAGAGCCATTACAAATGTACTGCCAAATGCTGCCTACTAATGCCTGGGCTGGAAATCAGGTTTTTAAAGTAATATTAACATAGTTGGGGGTATTTGTAATTAGCCCCTTGATTCCACAGATAAAGTTTTATGTGTCAATTTTGTGATGTTTGACTGTAATTTGTCTATACATCAATTACTTCAAGAAATAGCCCCTAAAACGTTCAGGTTCCTTGGGGTGGGCACAGTAAAGAGGGAAGGAGAAGTAAGTGGGGTGGGGGGGGATTTGCTTTTTACTTAACAGTCATTGTGATACTAAAACAGAGCCACTGTAATGCTTTAGGAATTGCCCTTCTCCCTCTGTGTTTTTAGTTCTTTGATTGTACTGAGGCAATAAATTTACTGTTTCTGCATAAGCAAGTCTAGACTTCCAAAGAAGATGGGAAATCGCTTTATCTTATAAATGCATTACCTACTAAACAAAACCAGAGTGAAGAATTGTGCCGAACCCTTATTAAATTATGCTGGTCAATAGATCCAAACATAAAAGCCTGGGTTGGTGACTATGAATCCTCTTGTTTTCAGCTGGGCAGAAAATCACAAGTCTACAAAAGAGCTGTCTGGATAGACTGCGGCATTCACGCAAGAGAATGGATCGGGCCTGCCTTTTGTCAGTGGTTTGTTAGAGAAGTAAGTTAAACCCTTTTCAGACTGTCGGCTCTAACCAGTCAGGAAATCCCTGTTTTAACTCTGTTCAAGAAACAAAGTGGGGATTCTAACACAGTGATACCTGATAGAATGACAAGAATACCTAGATTCTATGGGCTGCTTTTATGCGTATGAAGAGCCCTCCGAGGCCCTGGATGAACTTAAATTCACCTCTGTCCTCCAAGGTAGAATCATCTGCTCCTATTTTAAAAAAAAAAAAAAAAAAAAAAAAAAGCTGGGGTAGGAAGATGCTGGTGTGTAACTCAGTTAAGAGAGTGCCTGCCCCTAGCACACATCAGACCTTGGATCTGACCTCCAATGTCACATATCCTGGTTATAGTAATACACACCTACAATCCTAGCACGTGGTAGACTGAGGCAGGACGATCAGAAGTTCAAGGTCATCCTCTGCTATGTAGAGTGTTCAAAGCCAGTTGAAGCTACATAAAACCCTGTCTCAAAAAAAAAAAAAAAACAAAACAAAAAAAAACAAAAAAACAAAAACAAAAGCCAGAGACTTATAGAGTAGTTCTGAGGTTTAATGAATTTGAGACAAATTAGGAATGAGCCTTAGTGTCAGTTGAATAGCAAAAGTTATGGTGGTCTAGAGCAACTGTCCTATCATGTTCAGCTCAGAAAGTTCTCAATCACTCACTTCAAAATGAGCTTACTATACTGTACCAGCAAACAGGTAAAGAAATGGCTGATCTTTCCGCCTGCATAAGCCCATAGTTTGGAGACCAAGAGATTCCAACCTGTGTGACTGAACATTCTCCGTGTCCATCTTCTTTTGAAGGTGGTGTTGACAGCTAGTGTCTCATAAGGATTTCTCACTTCCACAGGCTTTGTTTGGGATCCGCTGAGCTCCCTTCCTGAGTGAGCCAGAAGGATTAGTGACTTTTATTGTCTGGGCCTTTCTTAAATCCAGATTTATAAAGGCTTTTATTTCTGTGGGGGTGGGGAAATCGTAAGAGAAAACCCATCACTAATGTCACAAAAGAGAAGCCTGAAGAAATGAAGGTTTGTAGGTTGCACTCACAGGACGCTTCTGTCATATGTCACTGTTTTCTGTGGAAATTGTGTGACTTTGAGGGCTCTACAGAATATAGTCCAGCGGTGGTTTGAATGTGCTTGGCCTAGAGAGCTGCACTCTTAGGAGGTGTGGCCTTGTTGGAAGAAGTGTGTCACCGTCGGGGTGGGCTTTGAGGCCCTCCTTCTAGCTGCCTGGAGTAAGTCCCCTTTTCTCATATTTTACCAAAAAAAAAAAAAATCTGTCAGTGGTTTCAAAAGCCTGGCTTCGTGCTATTGCTGTTTCCCTTCCTTGGGTACATTTTCCTAAAACTCAGTATCATAAACCAATAGTCACTGATTTCTCGGTTTCTGTGGGTCAGCAGTCCAAGTGAGCTCAGATGGATGCCTCTGGCTTGGGACCTGCCCAGAGCTGCACTTGGGGATGCAGTCAGGAAGACGCGTAGATTAAGAGAGAGAGGATTAGGGATGCAGTCAGGAAGACATGTAGATTAAGAGAGAGAGGACTGTGCTTCTTAACTCATTCACAGCTTTTGAGCATTACATCCCTCACTGCTTGTCAGCTCTAAGTATCAGTTCGTTACCACATGGGTCTCTCTCCCTAAGGTAGACCTGGCTTCTCTCAGAGTAAGTAGGAGAGAAGGGAAGGACAAAGAGGCCCCAAAATAGAAATGAGTCACTTTGAAGTAGAATCTCAAAAGAGACACGTAACCAAATTCTGTTCACTAGAAGAGAGAGACACAAGGCCAAAGCCATACCAAGAGAGAGAGATTGCCAATAAGCTTGGAATCCCACGAGAAAGGCGTCAATGAGGCTCACATTTGAGACTGTCACACCTTAGTGAGATTTACCGGACAGCCGCAAGGAAAGTTAAACCAACCCTCTGCTCTGACAGAGCAGAGGATTACAAGGAACAAGAGGTGCAATCTAACCTGAGTTATGCAGGCCTAGTAGTAAGTTATTTAGCATCTCTGAAGCTTACCAACATGCAGAAAATAGTGTGGTCTAACATGCAGGGCTGCTAGGAGGGTTTAATATTGTAATACAAACAAAAAACACTAGAATATTTGACAACTGGAAAACATTTTGTAAAGTCGTTATTACTATTAATATCATCAATTTAGTGTTTTAAGCAACCCACAAAAAAGAGAAAAATTTAAAAAGAAAATCAGCAAGAATATAGAGCTCAACATTACAAAACAAAATGCAGTAGACAACCACCCAACAACAGCAGAATATACATCTTCCAAGTACCTATGGGGTATGTACTAAAAATGCCTAGGATAAACAAAAATAATCCCAGTTGACAACAAATGTAAAGTGATTGATATCAACGGAATGCGTCATTTAACCATAATAAAACTCATCTAGAAACTGATCAGAGACAATAGGAAGATTTCAAAAAGTTAGAAAATTAAGTGCAGTTCTAAAGAATCCATAGATTAAAGAAGGAATTTCAAGAGAAAATTTTTAAGATTACATTGATTACAACAGGCTATTATTCCCTCAAGGACTTACAAACAGCGAACAAAATGGGGATAATAAATGAACATCAAGGCAAGCATCAGAAAGGTAACAAAAAAAAAAAATCATGGTGTGACTGAATACAGGAAATTACTAGAAAAAAATCAATGAAACAAGAAAAATGACAAAATCCTAGTGTAGTGCTTAATCTCAATTGTCAACTTGGCAACATCTGGAATCACCTGAGGGTAGGCATCTGGGCATGCCTGCGAAGGAGCATCTTGACTGGGTTGACGAGTATGGCACCATTCCTGAGGCTAAAATCACAGACAGTAGGTGACGAGAAAGTGTCCTGAGGACCAGCATTCACTTCCCTCTGCTTCCTGACTGTGGAAGCTCGGTGACCAGCCATCTCAAGCTCTTCATGCTAGGCCTTCCTCCACCATTTTTCCCTGAAACCGTGACCCTCCCAAATGACCCCCCAAATAAATTATTTATTCTTTAAGTTGCTTTTGTCAGAGTATTGTATCACAGCAACAAAGGAGTAACTGAGACATCTAGCGAGACAGAGAAAGGAATCAAGACAAATTACCAAGATTGGGAATGAGGCAGCCATCTATAGCCACAACAGCTATCAAAACAATAATTAAAAAAATAAGTAATTCCATACACATAAATTTGCAGTGTAGAAAAATGACAATTGAATTGCAAAACAAAAACCGCTACAACAAACCTGTTATAAAATGGGTCACTTTGACTCTAGTAGTCTCCTAGTATACCTCAGGATCTCAGTGGCGCCAGGAGTTAGTGTAGAACCAAGGATCTGCCTCCAGTTCTGCTCTGGATCTGGGTTTGTGTTCCAGTGGCCCCAGGGTCCTCTGTGGGCTGTGGTTCTGACTCCAGAGGTCTCAGAAGTCCACTGCAGGACTGACACTTTACTCCATCTGCCTGCCCTGGTGATCACTGTGTGACCTGACCATGAACCTGAAGACCAGAACACCTTGGCAAACTCAGCCAGAAATCAAGACCAAGTTTCTCTCATTGCCACAGCTGAGCTTCATGCAGACACAGAAAAATGAGACAAACCAAGTAGAGTTGGAAGAAGGGGACACTCAAATAGGATGTGTGTGTAAAGCATGACAAAGAAACACAACACATATGGAACATGGCTGAGTCCCGACATCCCTAGAGTGGATCCAAAACCACAGAGATTGCTGAAGTGTCTAATAATTCAGAATCTTACTCCTTCAAAGATTTAATAACCATACAAATGATTCAAACACATATAAAAACTAAGGAAATCTTCCCAAGTCCCAACAAGACAGTCACTACATTTATTTTACATAAATAAAACAATTAGTAAGTTTGAGGAGAAAACTCCAAAACTGGAGGAAAATGAAATTATAACAGCAAAAATAGAATCAGATGGAAATAATGAAGATGAAATAAAAAAGGGCCACCAAATAAAAAGTCACATTAGAAAACATCATCAACAGGCAAGATCATTTAAAAGTATAAATTTTATAGATAAAGGACAAATTAGAGACAATAATATATAGACTTCCAAAAAGTCTAGAATGTGTTAAAGATGCCAGACCTGATCCATAGGATATATATATAGAAAGGTGCTAAGATAAAAATCAAAATGAATACACATCTATTCAGTGAAATTACAACAAATTCCCAAACCCAGAGACAGAGGTAAGCATGCAGACATAAGGAACGTTTAAGTTTCAAATACACTTTACCAGGGAACTTTTATATGACATACAATAGTCAAGTTGTCAAGGATGCAATACTAAAATATGGAGCGTAAAAATACACCGACTCATACAAAGGCCTAAATATCAGAATCATTGCAAGCCTTTCATAGGAACACCAAGACAGAAAAATCACGGAAGAATGTATCTCAGGATCTGAAATGAAACTGCATGCCAAGAATGCAGTACCCAGCAAAGTTGCCTTTCAAATTGACTAAAAGATAAGTATATTTCAAAACAAACACAAATTAAGAAATTTCCTGACAATCAAGAAAGCCCTGCAGAAACTTCATTTAGAAATATTATACAGGGAGCAAGGAAGTTTCCTCCCCAAGAGTACATGACAGCGTATATCCCAGAAGAACAGATGAAAGAAATGCCAATAGTTTAACAAATCAGAACATCACCCAACAATTTCTTGGGAAATAGAAAACCCCTTTCAATAACTTAAATATAAATGGACTCAACTTACCACTTTAAAAAAAAACACTCAAACTAACCAACTGAATTTTTAAAAAATAAGAACCAACTATCTGCTGTCTACAAGAAATATATTTAGGCAACCAAAACGTCCAAAGCCTGACCGTTAAAAGGCAGAGATCAAGCTACCAACCCAACAGAAGACATAAACAAGCAGGCACCGCTATTCTTATACCCAATAAAGTAAAATCTAAACCTAATGAGAAGTAAAGAAGGCTACTATATATTAATAAAAGGAATAATCCATCGAAAAGTTATAACAATTGTAAACATTTATGCACCTAATTTAGGAGCCCTGTTTTCATGAAACACTATGGTCACAACTACTCATCACTTCAGTTCTGAGAGATCCAATGCCCTTCTCTGACTTCTGTGGATGCCAGACATGCATGTGGTTCACAGACATACATGCAGACAAAGCACTCAAATCAAGATAAGAATGTACCCTACCAAAACCTCTAGAACACAGCCAAGACAGGACCAAGAAGATGGCATATAGCTATGAGCTCTCATATTAAGAACAAACACCCCTACATACAAAATGAAAACAAACAAATCTTTAAAAAAAATAATACTATGAAGAGAAATTGAGGAAAAGATTCAGTATCAACCTTTGGCCTGGACACCTATGCACACACATGTACATGCAGGCCATACACATATGTGTAAACACACACAAAAGATAGTTTGAAAAACCCTGCACTGTTAAGAACATATATTCCTGATTTTTCAATTCAATGTAACGGTAATGTTTAGAGAATTCTACCAAGTGTTTAAAGAAAGATTATCAGTTCAATATTGTACCCTTCATAAAATAGGGGGGGACAAAAAACTTCCAATTCAGTTTATGAAGTCTGACAGGGAAACCAGGTAGAGATAATACAATAAAAAATCCATAGCCTCTTTTATCTGGAACAGCCATCTTCCAGGAATTTGAGAAATAACAAACTTAAAAAGAGAAAGAAGAGGCACCCACTCTACATTCTTAGGAGCAATGGTGATATCTGCTTACATATATCAAATATACAAAAAGGATGATGTGGCTGAGAGCAAAGGAATGGGTACTGTTTCAAAAGGAATATCCTAAAAAGGTTACCATGGTAAAACCCTAAAGTGTCACTCAGCATTTTATTGGCATTGCTGTAAACAAGCAAGTTAAGGACAAGATTCTCGCCAATAGAATTAATGTAGATATCAAGCAGAGTAAGCTCTGTAAGAGCCAAGATGGCTTCCTGAAATGGGTGAAGAAAAACTAGATAGGTAGGTAGATAGGTAGATAGGTAGATAGGTAGGTAGGTAAGTAGGTAGGTAGGTAGGTAGGTAGGTATAGATAGATAGATAGATAGATAGATAGATAGATAGATAGACAGATAGATAGATAGATAGATATAGAAAGAAAGGTAGGTAGGTAGGTAGACAGACAGACAGACAGACAGGCCAGCCATCTTTGTGAGAATATAAAGGAGGCTCAGTTTCATGAGCCTCCTTCCTAGGAATTTATGAGAAATAAAAGACATAATTTACTGCCAGACACCACTCATAAATACGGCCAAAAATCTTTAAAATATTATCAAGCAGAACTTAAAAACCTATAAAAAGAATTACATACCATGACCAAGTGAAATTTATTTCAGGTGTGCAAGCCTAATTCCATATTCAACTGTTAATCAGTACATAGTAACAGCTAAGGAACAAAAGAAATCACATAATCTTATCAATTGGTTCTGTAAAAGTAATTGGCAAAATTCAGCATATTTTTATGACAAAAACTCTCAGAGAAAGAGGAACTTTTGCAACTTTATAAAGAACATCTACCAAACATCCTACCCAACAGTAGACAGACAAATGCCTTCTTCCAAAAACCAGAAACAAGACAAGAATGTCCACTTTCAACTCTTAATTGGCAGTGTTGGAAGTTCTACCAGGGGCAGTCAGGCAAGAAAAACAAAAGGCATGAAATTAGGAAAAAAAGATTTCTGCCTGCAAGTGATGTAAATTTCTATACAGAAGATGCAAAGGGATGTACAGACATGTTTTATAGGACGAACAAGTGTATAATTTCAAGTTTGTGTAAGATAAGAGCCAAAATTGATTCTATTTCCATGCAAGTGATCTATCACCCATGAGGACTTTGCATATAATATGGACAGTTACTGAACGGAGGGGAGTCGGGTGCTTATCTAACATAGATGTGCAGTTACACCCTGAAGTCCAGAGTTCTGGTCAAATACATGAAAAGAGATCTAAATAAGTGGAGAGTTTGTCCCACCCATTGACTGGAAAACTCAACACAGTCAGTTCTGCCCAAGTTGATATCAAATGTAACACAATTCATATAAAATCCCAGCAAGATCTTTTTATAGGTAAGATTATCCTAAACTCTCTAAGCAAAAAATGTTCTAAAAAAAGAAAAAGAAACAAAGATAGAAAAATCATTCTACCAACTTCGAGTCATATCAAGTACCTATAATAGTCAAGAATATATAATTTTTCATATAGTTTTCATGTGACTGACATGGATAAATAAGATGGAATGAAGAATATAAAAATCTACCCAACAGTATTTAGTATTCAGCATGAGAGAGAATGAAAGTATATCTCTTGTAGGCAAAATGGACGGATGTCATATCATTCCTTGTTGCTGTAACAGCAAAAACAAAAACCCAAAAAAAGCAATGTAAGGGAATGAGGATTTATTCTGGCTCTAGGTGTAAGATGGTTTAGTCAGTCATGGCCAGACAGACCAGTTAATGGCAGGAACAGGCAGCTGGAATCCTCACATACAGAAACACTGAGAGTGGAGGGAAGGGTGGGTTGTCATTTTACCCCCTTTGTATTCAGTTCAGGATTTCAACCCATGGAACAGTGCCACCTATATTCAGACTACGTCTTTGCTCTTTTTGGAAACCTCTTTGGAAACACCCTCACAGACACGCCCGAAAATATGCCTTGTAGGTGATTGCAACCCCAGCCTAGTTTGTAGTGAAGATTAGCCATCATAAGCAGCCATGTGACAAAACCTTTCCTATGGAGACAGACACATGCATGCACACATATATTCACCCCACATAGGAGACAAGAGATCAAAGTATGATACCACCGAAATCAAACTTGGTGAACTAATGAGTTTTACTGGGGTTACTTACAGAAGCAGAAATGAGTCAAAGACAGCTAGCTACATCACCAATCCCATCCCAAAATAGGTGACTTCTCACAAAAACTAAAGAACATAAAATACACTGCACAGCTTACAGGCCACTTAAAAGAACCGTGAGTATCCTTTTCCAAGGGATTCGGTTGATTTAAACCACTTCCAGGCAGCTTGGCTGGTTTCTGTCTCTTCCAGGCAGCTGTTCTGGTCCAAGTCCTCTTTGCAGCTTGGCTTCTCTGAGAATGACTCTCAGCACTCCCTTGGGAGGGAGGCCTAGTAAGTCTGGTGAGTTTCAGGGACTTCCTAAAGCCATTCTGAGGTATTTACCTCCCATCCTAAGAAACTTTCTTGCAGGATGGAATGCTTCAGTTTTGGAGCAAACAGCTATACAATAATGTTCCACCCTTTCTTCTACTCATACTTTCTGTGCCTCCTCCCTTCCACAGCAATCCCTGGGCCCTTGGAAGGAACTGACCACAGATATCCACATATGGTAGTCACTTTTTCTTAGGAGCTTCACCAGTGATTATGGGTTGAAGCCAACAGCAGTGGAGATCTACTTGCACAAACACAAATGTTTTGAGGGTAGCTTGACTGGCAGATCACATTCACCTAGGAAAGACGTTGCTGCCTGAACAGGGCCTTTTATCCTGGCTTATACCTGGTGTGAATTCCCTCTCATGGAGTGTCCTTAAATCCCATCAGAAAACTATTGGTCTGACCCATGACAGCTGAGCCACTATTTCACAAACAGGCAAATCCAACCTGGCATGTTGGTATTTCAGTACACAGGGTCCATAGCCAAGTAGTAATATTGATGACAATGACAATTCTCCACCAGGAGACTACAGTGGCCCCTTATGGAACTATGAAAGCCAGTCAGCAGGGCCTGAGTTTCCAGTTCATTCCCAGCTTAATTTTTTCCCATATTCTGCAGTCAAAGTGTGGTGTCTTCGGTAGTAGGGTCTTACTGTCAGGTTCTGGTGTATAATCAACAGCAGTAGCAATAGTCTTCATGGTTTTTCAGGCCTCTGGAGCTTCCCTGCCCAACAATTCCTAAGGAAGGAACACACCCCTGACACTGGGATTTTTCATTCAATAACCTCATCACCTTGGGGAGTGGTTCTTCAACTATGTAGGGCACCTTTTGGATCTAAACTCTTGAGATAATGTTTTATCAGTCCATTTTTTCCTATCGATTAATGCAACCCCAGTCAGGTTTTATGGGAGTTGGAAGTTCTGTACTTCTGTGTCACTCCAGTCATTACTGATTCTCCATAGACACCTATACTATCTGGATGAGATTCGTAATGGAGGCATGACTTGTTGCTCTCTTGCCTAGAAATGCTTGTATGAGGATTGAGGCAGTGTCCACATGGCTGAGAATAGAACTGTATCCCCCACTGGCAGGCATGAGCCCTATGAGGGCCATCTGCCAAGCTCTCCTGGGACAGGATGATTTATGAACATATCCTGTCAGGGCATCCATTTCTTAAGGCCTGTAAAGGTTGCTTTTATTTCCTCAGATGATAGAATGAAATGAGAAACATTCCCAAACTGTGTGAATATGAGGCTTGGGCTGAGGCCAGAGCATTTCTTTCTCTGTACTAAGCCTAGGCCTAGGCCTATAAGCTTCTAGCTCCATACAATCTAATTGTACCAGATGATATAAAAATATCTTTTATCCACCTGATGTAATTGTCATTTTGGAGGCTTGCTGCTGAATAGGCTCACCCTTTCTAGCTCTTTCCGAATTCTGGCTGGCTAGTTCAGCTCAGCTGTTCTGTCTCAAACTTCTCTCTAAACTGACTAATTCAATCTGGCTCCTTTCAAATTCTCACTGAATTGTTCTGCTTAGCCTCAGACTAACTCTGTCAATTTATTTTAAACTTCTGGCTCCTTCTTATTCTCTGACTTCAACCACCTCCGCTGACCTGCCCTGAACGGCATGAACTCATGAATGAACTCGGCTCCAGTGCACTGCACTCACTGCCGTGAGTCCCAGCTGACTCTCTCTCTCCCTACGCTGCTCCTGAATAGTTCTCCTGAGAGCTGGGTGTATCCTGTCTCTGACTCATTCTGTCAAATCTGTCTCTGACTCATCACTTTGTCTGCCCCTCAATTGGCCATCATTGTCTGTGGTTAAAATTATATACTAAAGAATTCCAGCAAAAGAGACTAAAGGTCTGTACTAAAGGGATGTCTGCATTCCAACAGGATCGCAAAGACTTAGAAGGCTATGTTTCTGGATTAAAATTCTTCTACAGAGGCCTTAATTGGGAACAGGACTCACACATTTAAGTTGCATGAAAAATATATGAATATTTCACAGGAATGCCATCAACCTTACTCATTTTTCCACCTATATTTGTTCTCTATGACCAGACTTTCTATGGATTCAGTAGACATTTTCTAAGGGTACGTAAGGGGAAATGGTCCATACTTTTTTTTTTTTGATAGGGGCATTCGCTTACTGATTCACAGAAGTATCCTTAATGGACTACAGGATACCACATGGAAAACAACCAGGGGTTCAGACTCCTGTTGATCTCTGTTATATATTTCCACATTTGTTATCTCACAGTGGCCAACCCAGCACCAGCCAGTTCTTCTTTTCCCATTGATCTATCTATAAGGTAAAACCTCCATATGCAAACTAAATGACAACACCGATTGTCACAGGCCAAGTCTCATGAGCCTTTTGAATTGTTTTACTATTTTTACTACCCTTAACTCATCCCATTGGCTGTTTTCCGTCCCCCTTTTGCAGCCATATGGTATCTGTATTATTTGTATTGCCACAGCTACCCATTCTTGTCTGCTGTGTCTGCTACTGCCCATCTGTGTCCCAGGAATCTACAGGCAACAGTAGTATCTCTCCTAGTGACTGTATCTGACTCAGCTGATTGCTCAATAGCCTTAATGGACCGGTCTGAGTGGTATCGGTGATAGGTTTGCAAACGCCATGCCTTGTTGTTGTAAGTACCTAGGCCACCTATGCATACCTGCACAGAGTTTGATTCCGTGCTACACCAGAAAGGGGTTTGATGCCAGAAGAACTTCAGTGCATCCCTTTATTGGAGGAGATGTTTTTTGCAGTCACTGTGGTGGAAGCATTTATGGTCTTCACCTGCTGCAATACTTTGCATACTCTTTGTAACTGCTGTTCTGGTACTGTCACCAACTGTCACCGAGCTTCTCCTGTCCATGACTGATGATCTGAGCCTACACCCCTGTCCTAGGCAAAGTCATTCTCTTGCCTGAAGCCTACTTCTTTGTTCTAGCCTAAAATCAGATTCCTGCCTAAGCTTACTTCCTTGTCCTGGCCCAATGTCAAACTTTTGCCAAGCGACCCCCAAAAGCTCTCCACAGTCTAAACCTCTTCAAGGCCCCATGACATTTTGCCTGTATCTGTGCCTAACATAGCAACACCATGCTGATAACCTGCCAGTTTCTGTCCCCTTCTTCAACAGCTGTGTTGGCTTCTGCACTCCTTGGCAGAGGAACCAGGGTGAGCACTTCTCCATTAAATTGTTTCCCGCAGGAAACCCCTGTGGTGGCTTCTCAGTACAGTCACTTTCATGACAAGTTGATTTAAATTTTTACAAGCTGGAAATTTTGACGGGCGGGGTTGTGTCATTAAGGTCCCTTTCCATTGTCCCAGTGCAAAGTGGAATAGTGTCTTTAGTTCACACAGGCTTCTTTCCTCGTTAACCTGCACGTTTTTCATACCTTTCTTCCTTGAATGCTCATGAACCTCCATGAGCAACAGCCAGGCGGAGGCCTTCATGTTACTCCATCTTGAGATTTTTCTCTACTAAAACAACTTGATCCATTACTTTTGAATTCAGCTTCACCTAAGTTTTCTGGACAGGAGCAAAATGCGGTCATATGTTTTACTAGAATGTAATTCAAGTGACCCCAGTTCCGGTCAGCATTCCCCCCTGAAATCTCAAGAGCAGGAAGTTTACGTGCCCACATTTCTACTGCTCTCAACATTCTATTCTTCCAAACCTCCACAGAAATGTCCCATTAAGTTCTGTTTCCAGCACTTGGCTTTTCCGTGGACCACAAATTCAAACTTTTCCAAATCCTTCCCACTGATAAAGTAGTCCCGAAGGCTTATGAACCACATGGGCAGGTAGTCACAATATCCCCATTTCTCCACACCAGTTTTTTATGTAGCTATTCTTCTGTGTTACTATGACAACCCTTAACCAAAAAGCAACTTAAGGAAAGAAGGGGTTGTTTGGGTTCATGGCCTAAGAAGGTACAGTTCTTCATGGGGAGGAAAGGAAGGTAGTCTGAAGCAGCAAAAGCCTTCTCTGAGTCCACATAGGTCTGGGGAGGCCAGGAAACAGAGAGTAGGTCATACCATATACTCTGTTCCCCATTTTGTTTAGCCAGAAGGATGGTGACACTTGCATTCAAGCCACATCTTCTTTCTATTTTTAAACTTTTCTCGACAGACCCTCACAGATATGCCTGGTACTTCCAAATCCAGTCAGGTTGACAACAGCAATACACCTGACTCAGAAACATGTAGTAGACATGTTTTTTTTTCCTCATATGTAGATTCTGGGGTTGGGAGACAAAATAATGGAGGCTGTACTGGTCACCTTTCTAGTACTGTGATAAAATACCAAGATGACTTGCAAAGGGAGTGCGGTAGCAGGCAAATGTGGCTGCTGAGGGAGCAGCTGAGAGCCCATATCCTAAGCCACAAAACCCACCCCCAGTGACATACTTCCTCCAAACAGGCTCACCAGCTGAGGGCCAAGCATTCAGATGCCAGAGACTATGGGAGACATTTATCATTTGGAGCATCTCAGAGACAATTAGGAAAAGAGAAAAGCAACAGGTGAGATAAGAGAATAATGAAGAGGAAATGGTTATGGTCAGAGTGTGTCACTTGCCTGTAGGAAATGTCACAATGAAACTACCATTTTGTACTATTAATACATATTAATATATGGTTAATATATAAAAATATATTAGGAATAAAATTTTTTAAATTAATCTAAGTGTTACCAACTTGCTTTTGATGATCTTGCAAAAATGACTGAGTAAGTAAGTGGTGCTGAAACCATTGTCATCAAGAGAGAAAGAAAAGTCTCGCCTAAATCTAAGACTTACACACATACAAAAAAAAAAAAAAAAAAATGGACCACAGATTCAAACACAGAAAAGTTATTTGTGATCTAAAAACCAGGCAAAAAGTTCCTAGACTTGACACCAAAAACATACTCTATTTTAGTAAAATTAAAAAAAAAAACAGAAAATTTCACATTATCAAACTAATCAAATTTGAAAGGTTTGCCTTTGAAGAGCCCCATTAAGCTAATGCAAAAGAACAAACTGCAGGCTCGGAGAAAATATATGCAAACCATGGCTCTAAAATGGACTCATATTTGAAATATATAAATTCTACACTTGACAGTAAAAAGCAAGCAATGCAATTAGCTCTCTGAGTCTCTCTCTCTCTCTCTCTCTCTCTCTCTCTCTCTCTCTCTCTCTCTCTCTCTCTCTCTTTCTAATTTCACCACAAAAGTAGATCCACAAATAGAAAGCAAGCCCATGCAAAGGGTGTCAGGAAGCTGAAATCAAAGTGAGATTCCCACTCTGCACCTATCAGAACGAATAAAGCCACATCTGTATAAGATACTAAGCATGTGACGATGATACCGCTCCAAGAGCCAAGGAAGATGCAGGGACCTGAATCGCCTGTGCCCTACACACAGTAAAGGAATGTAGCAGAGCCACGTTTGAAAATAGGTGGCAAGAATGGGCTACCTGCAGAGGAAACCACTATGTGGCGAGAGTAGGTAGTGGGTATCTATCTGGGAAAGAGAAGAAAAGTGTGAGCACTGAAGTGAGGGGGAGCTGGAGACTCAAAGGTGGTGAGGAACGGCCTGATGTGAGTACCCTGCCCTGCCACGTGAGACCAGGGTGAAGCCCCAGTTTGTGCAGCCACCGACAACCGTGTCTAAGCCTGTGGCCATGCAGCAGTTGGGGTCTGCGTTGATGCCCGTACCCCATATCACTAACAAAGGCCATGTGAATTTTCCAGGTCTGGGCTGCTGCCTGGAACCGTTTAGATATCCAAGGGCTGTGCAGAGTTGGCCCCGCCCCTCACTGGCTGTGGCACTTAGGAGACCTTGCCTAGGCAGCACAATATGGCTGGCCCTGGTGGTATGTTGGTGGCCAGGAAAGAGGGAACTGGCCCCAAGGGTACAGGCAATCTAGCCCTGAGCTGGTCTGCCACAGTGGTGTGGACAAGGGAGAGATGCTCCTTTCCCCACCGTTCCTTGCTTTTAGTAGGCAGGAGAGCTGCGCCCACCCTGGGGCATGAGAACGGGGGAGCTATCCCACCCCTCTCCAGCTGTAGCATGTAGGTGAGCTAACCGGGCAGTGCTGCAGAGCTCCCCCTGGTGGTGTGGGTATAGGACAGCTGTCAGACTGACCAAGGCAGCTACCATCCAGGTCCAGACCAACATCTACTCCATCTAGGAACTGCTGGAGTGTGTGAAAGAGCCAGTCTTACAGACTCAAAGCCGCAGGATCCTGACACAGGGCAACAACAGGATAGCGGAGAGGAGTCCTGTGAGGATCCAGTACTGATAGTGTAGCAGAACCCAGAGGCTTCAGAGCAGAACAGTGAGTCATAGCAATGAACATTTGCAAGTGAAGATGTGTAGACACAAGGGTGTGCTGTGACATACTTCAGCTTTCATGATGAGACGGTTTTGTTG
This sequence comes from Micromys minutus, assembly GCF_963924665.1. Lineage (NCBI taxonomy): Eukaryota > Metazoa > Chordata > Mammalia > Rodentia > Muridae > Micromys > Micromys minutus. The sequence continues at coordinate 5,327,327 of NC_137961.1, forward strand.
TTGTTTGTTTTATTTTTATTTTTTATTTTCTTTGGTGGGAGGGAAGCTTGCAAGGGCAGAGAGAGATCAAAGGAATGAAGAAATGAGTGAGATTGGTGTGCATGAGTCACAAAGAATCAATACAAAAAAGTTTTTAAAAATTAAAATACTTGGCAATCTGTTTGAAAATTAAATACACAACCACCAAGTGACCTAGTGATAACAACTTGGCACTTATCCCAGAGAATTTAAAACTTACGTCCTCTCAAAGTCTATGCACAAATATTTAAAGCAGATTTTTCTATAATAGCCCCAAGGTGGAAGCAATCCAGATGTTGGTCAACAGGCAAATATTCAATTCCAGCATCACCATCTTACTCAATAGTAAACCAAAACAAAGTATCAATACAACCATCACTCCAGAAACAAAGTATCAACCAACCAGCAATCCCAAAACAAACTATCAACTCAACCAGCAATCCAGAAACAAAGTATCAACTCAATCAGAAATCCAGATGAGTCTGGAGAGAACTGTCAGAATGAAAAAGCCCCAACAGCTGTACACTGCCTGATCTGATGTATAGACTGTTCTTAAAGCGACAGAGTCCTGGAAAGGCAGAACATGTTAATGGTTGCTCAGGGTTACGGAGTTAGATGTGAGGGAAACATATGTGACTATAAAAGAATATGAGAGATCCTTGTGCTGGTGCAAATGTTCTGTGTCTTGACTATAAATGTCAACACAAACCGACGATGACATTATACTGTACTTGTGTGAGCTTTTGCCACTGGGGAACATGGAAAGGGGTATGCAATATCTCTGTATTAATACTTACAGTTACATCTGGATTTACATGTATCTCACAGTAAGAATATTATTATAAAAATAGAAGGCTCCCTGTTCCAGATTGGCATTCTCTTGGACCAAGGTACAATACTTTTCCTAGATAATGAGAGGCAGACTTACCCTCACTGTATGTATGGCTCTTACATACAGACTCCAAGGTTTCTGCCATGGTAACAGAATTCTCAAGGCATGGTGTGACTCCATCTGTTTGTTTCTTCTTCGGCCAGCTTGACTGTCCCATGCTGTACCCTGAGAGCTACTTCTGCCTCTGCCCCCATTTTGATCTAGCAGATGGATCTATGGATATTTGTTCTGAAAATACAAAGCCCAGAAAAGAGTTGGATACATGCAAATAAATTGGCTTTTGTAACTGATAGGACTGGGTTACTTTATTACTTTTTAAAAGTGTTTAAATGAAGTCACTAGTAGACAGTGGTTAGTAGGCATTTTAAAACATAAAATGTATTGAATGTGTGGGCTTTGGTGTTTTAAACTGATCAAGTTTAAATTAATTTTGAATATTTAGAGTCATTGCTTTACTGCTTAGTACTGGTACTGGAGATCAAACCCAGGACAGTATGCTTGCTAGGTTAACACACATGCACAAAATACAATCTCCTTTCTGTCCCCAAGCCTCCATCCATCCACCTTTCCCTTCTCTCTCCATCTTTTCCCTCTTCTCTCCCTTTCTGTGATGTAGCTGAGGCTGGACTGTAACGTCCCATCTTCCTGAGTCGGCTTCCCAAGGGCTACAATTACTGGTGTAGAACTTCACACCTGCCTTTCTGCCCCCTTAGTTCATCTTATTACACCACAAGTTTTTACATTATATATAAAAAATTTTTTAAAAAATATTATATAACCTGTCTCTTGCTGCATGGTTGGCAGACTGAGAGAACTCAAGTGCTCGCATATGTACACGGTCCTGGGTTGAGAGTTGAGGAAAAGAGTGGACCAATAACACAGGCTTCCTACTGGGTGCCTACTGAAGATGCTGTCTTCCCCGCAGAAGAATGCCTTAAGGAGCTCTGACTTGGGTCACAAAGTTCCTGCTAACTTGTCAAGGGAAGATGGGATGCAGATGGCATGATTATTAAGTTAAGAATGAGAATCCATACATGAAGAAAACTAGAATACGAGTTCACAACCTGAAGGTCATAATTCTGTAAACATGAACAAACACCATGTACTAGGAAGTGAGAGAGGAAAACCTGAGGGTTGGCAGAGGTCAAAGAACAAAAAAAACAGCAAAACAGATCCATGGGAGAGACACTCACAATTCTTTTTTTTTTTTTTTCTTCCTATTTGCAAAAAGTCATTTGGTGTGATTTGCTCAAATACACTTTGTTAAAATTTTATTTTATACTAACATATAAAACTTAAGAGTTGTGTTTATAGAGTTAAATTATAGTAAAAGTTGTGTCTACTTATAGAGATAAATCGATGCTCTATCATGTATATTTATTTATTTTTTGCATTTTGAGATGGTTTTGGTTTATGGGTTTTTTCACTTAATTTTTATTGGATATATTTTATTTACATTTCAAATGTTATCCCCTTTCTAGGATTCACTTCTATAAAGCTCCTCTCTCATCTCCCCTCCCTCAGCTTCTATGAGGGTGCCTCTCCACCCTCCCATCCTGCCTCTTCGCCCTGACATTCCCCTACACTGGGCACCAAACCTTGGCAGGACCATGGGCTTCTCTTCCCATTGATGTCCAACAATGCCATCCTCTGCTACATATGCAGCTGGAGCCATGGGTCCATCCATGTGTACTCTTTGGATCATGGTTTAGTCCCTGGGAGCTCTGGTTGGTTGGTATTGTTGTTTTTATGGGTTGCAAACCCCTTCAGCTACTTCAATCCTTTCTCTAACTCCCCCATTGGGAGCCCAGTTCTCAGTTCAATGGTTGGTTGTGAGCATCTGCTTCTGTATTTGTCATGATCTGGAAGAGCCTCTCAGGGGACAGCAATATCAGGCTCCTGTCAACATGTATTTCTTGGCCTCAACAATATCATCTGAGTTTGGTGGCTGTATATGGGCTGGATCTCCAGATGGGACAGTATCTGGCTGTCCTTTCCTTCAGTCTCTTCTTCAAATTTTTTCTCCATATTTCCTCCTGAGAATATTTTTGTTCTTCTTCCTAAGAAGAACTGGAGCATCTGCACTTTGGTCATCCTTCTTCTGAGCTTCATGTGCTCTGTGAAACATATCTTGGGTATTCCACTTATCAGTGAGTGCATACCATGGGTGGTTTTTTTGTTGTTGTTGTTTTGTTTTGTTTTTTTGTTTTTGTTTTGTTTTGTTTTTTGGTGTTTTTTTGTTTTGTTTTGTTTTTTTTGGTGATTGGGTTACCTCACTCAGGATGATATTTTCTAGTTCCATCCATTTGCCTAAAAATTTCATGAAGTCATTGTTTTTAATAGCTAAGTAGTTCTCCATTGTGTAAATGTACCACATTTTCTGTATCTACTCCTCTGCTGAAGGACATCTGAGTTCTTTCCAGCTTCTGGCTATTATAAATAAGGCTGCTATGAACATAGTATAACATGTATCCTTGTTATATGTTAGAGTGTCTTTTGGGTATATGCCCAGGAGTGGTATAGCTGGGTTGTCAATGTCCAATTTTCTGAGGAACCTCCAAACTGATTTCTAGAGTGGTTGTACCAGCTTTCAATCTCACCAATAATAGAAGAGTGTTCCTCTTTCTCCACATCCTTGCCAGCATCTGCTATCACCTGAGTTTTTTATCTTAGCCATTCTAACTGGTGTGAGGTGGAATCTCAGGGTTGTTTTTATTTGCATTTCCCTGATGACTAACGATGCTGAACATTTCTTTAGGTGCTTCTCAGCCACTCAGTATTTCTAAGTTGAGAATTCTTTGTTTAGCTCTCTCCATCATATTAATAGAGTTATATGATTCTCTGGAGTCTAACCTGAGTTCTTTGCATATATTAGATATTAGCCCTCTATCAGATGTAGGATTGGCAAAGATCTTTCCCCATTCTGTTGGTTGCTGTTTTTTCCTAATGCCAGTGCTTTGCAATTTTATGAGATCCCATTTGTCTATTCTTGATCTTAGAGCATAAGCCATTGGTGTTCTGTTCAGGAAAATTTCCCCAGTGCCCATGTGTTTGAGTCTCTTCCCCTCTTTCTGTCCTATTAGTTTGAATGTATATGGTTTTATGCGGAGGTTTTTGATCCACTTGGACTTGAGCTTTGTACAGGGTGATAAGAATAAATTGATTTACATTCTTCTACATGCTGACCACCAGTTCGATCAGCACCATTTCCTGAAAATGCTATCTCTTTTCCATTGGATTGGTTTTAGCTCATTTGTCAACAATCAAGCGACCAAAAGTGTGTGGGTTCATTTCTGGGTCCTCAATTTTATTCCATTGATCTACCTGCCTATCTCTGTATCTATACCATACAGTTTTTAATCACTATTTCTCTTTAATACAGATCAGGGATGGTGATTCCTCCAGAAGTTCTTTTATTGAGAATAGTTTTTGACAACTTGGGCTTTTTGTTATACCAAATGAATTTTCAAATTGCTCTTTCTAACTCTATGAAGAATTGAGCTGGAATTTTGATGGGGATTGCTTTGAACTATAGATTGCTTTTGGCAAGATGGCCATTTTACTATATTACTTCTGCCAGTCCATGAGCATGGGAGATCTTTCCATCTTCTGAGATCTTCTTCAATTTCTTTCTTCAGAGACTTGAAGTTTTTGTCACTTGCTTGGTTAGAGTCACACCAAGGTATTTTATATTATTTGTGAAAAGTGTCATTTTCCTAATTTCTTTTTTACCCTGTTTATCCTTTGAGTAGAGAAAGACTACTGATTTATTTGAGTTAATATTTGTATATATTTTATATCCAGCCACTTTGCTGAAGTTTATCAGCTGTAGGAGTTCTCTGGTGAAATTTTTGGGGTCACTTAAGTATACTATCATATCATCTGCAAATCATGATATTTTTTTGACTTCTTCCTTTCCGATTTGTTTCCCTTTGACCTCTTTTTGTTTTCTTATTGCTCCGGCCAGGGCTTTCAGTGCTATATTGAATAGGTAGGGGGAGAGTGGGCATCTTGTCTAGTCCCTGGTTTTAATTGGATTGCTTCAAGTTTCTCTCCATTTAGTTTGATGTTGGTTAATGGTTTGCTGTATCTTGCTTTTACTATGTTTAGGTATGGACCTTGAATTCCTGATCCTTCCATGAAGGGGTGTTGATCAAACACAGCTAACCATTGGTAGTATGTTATCTTGGTACAAAACTTACAAAACCTCCGTCTACAAAATGATGATTCTTTATTCAAAATAAATTGACTTAGAAAAAAAGTAAATAGGTATCCAATACAGTTTTCTTCCTAGTGACACAAAATATTTCAAATATTTGGCTTTATTTAAAAATACAGACTTTCTCAGCCTCCACTTGTCCCACTGGTCATTCTGGGAGGTTCTCAATATAAATTAGGGATAAAAACCAGGTGCCAGGAGATAAGCCGAGAGCTTTCCTTGTGAGCATTAGAACCCACGTTCAGTACCCAGAATCTCTGATTTTAAAGGCTGGGAGGATTCTGAGGACTGCTAGCCTGCCAAGCTAGCCAAATCAGTAGGCCACAGAACCTCGTAAGATCCCTGTCTCAAACACAAGGTGGACAGTTCCTGCAGAATGCTAGCTGAGGTTGGCCCCTGGCCTCAATGTGCACATGTCTGTACACACATGAAGGAACATACACGGGGCAGGGAAGACTGGGGGTGTATTACTAGAATTTATAGAATCAGCATTGGTTTTCATTTCTTCATGAATTCACTGAGTTCATTGTTTGTGCATCTTTCAAACCCTTATTTAGCTAAGTATTTCCTATTCAACAGCCACCTTGGACTCCACCGGCAATAAGCTTTACAGACCAAGCCCTCCCCTGCTGTTTCCTGACAAAGTCTCTCTTGCTCTAAACAGTTCTTCCCCTCTCTTGAGTCTTACCTAGCGTTTTTGCTGAGGTGCCCCCACGTTGGTGCTGAACTGTGCTTCCTTTCTAAGTCATTTTACTCCACAGTGCTCCAAAGAATGCTATTCCTGACTGATGGTGGTTATGACCTTCCTGTGGTTCAGTTGTGACACTCTTAGCCCTCCCGGGGAGCCTTTCATTGAATGTGTGATTTTTTTTATATATACAAGTGATTCTACTAGGAATAAAAACAGTAATAAAAGAAATCTTCAAAGCTACTTTTTCTAAAGAGCCAATAACCCTGGTCTAAAATGATGACCCTTTATTTCAGGTTCTCTTGGAGCTTGAAGCAACATCTAACCAGATTCAAAAGTAGTGAAGAGAAGGCAAAGTCTTCAGTATGGCTGTGTCCCACCAAACAAAAGCCTTGGTGGTTTTATCTTTTATCTTAAACCACACATTTTTTGGTAAATTCTGATTTGTGGTGTGTATATATTTAAGGGGACCCAAAGCAGTCTTGGTACATAGCAAATTCTAAATATATCAGTTCTTTCACAACCTAGATGAATACCATTTCTATCTTTTATTTCCTGAAGAATATAATGTTTAAAACTTTGATATCTCTTCTGCACAGAACTTAAAATCTGCTTTCGTAAAACATTTCAGACATAGTGGAGCCAGTGAGTACAGTTCCGAGGACTGGCCACACTAAGGCCTGTGGTGCGTGGTTTTGTGTCTGGCTGTCAGATGCCTATGTCGGTCCCATAAACAACAGTTATACGAGAAATTAAACTCATCAAGTCCAGATGCAATTGGATTAGTGGGCACCTCTTTCTCTGCGATGGTGCATGTTGATTTCTAATAAGGGGTCCACACGTTCAAATAAAAGCAAACACTTCCAGTAGACACACGGTCATAGCTCTGTAGAATACTAAACCACAGAAAAGGGAAGGACGGCAGACAAGCAGCCTCTCAATCACCCTGCTCCTGGGTCACCGTACGGTGCTCATTCTTGCTTTGTCTGACCAGATGGAGAATGGCTACGGTCCTTAGGGAGTTACAGAAATCACAAATATACCATGTGCCTTACAATGGCACCCTGATTGGTGTACAGCGGAAGAATGCACACTCGCAAGTGTTCCAGATCAAACCCACTCCAGAATACAACACTGAGGAACAACAGTCTCGGTTAATATTCAGAAGTAAGGATCTTTAAAATAAAAGACGGCATTATACATAGAACAAAAGGTGACTTTTCGGTAAAACCCACCAACCCTAAACGTTAAAAAAATTAGCTTTCCATAAGTTTCAGTGATTAAAGCAGTTTATGGTTGTATAGTACAAGTACAGGATGAATGACATAAAGATTATATAGTAAACATAGTCTAATACACAGAGACCCTACATTCAGTACTTCCAGGTTGCATGTTGTTTTCAAGGACAAATGGAGCATTCACAAAAACTGATAATACTCTAGGTCACAAAGTACTGATGAACCCAAACAACCCTTCTCAAATCATACTGGCGGTGGCGGTGGAGATGGTACTCCTCACTACCTGCCCCAATGTTCTGGGTTCTTTAATGAAAGATAGACACACACACACACACACACACACACACACACACACACACACACACAACCTTATTTTTAATATGCCTAAAACAGCTCAATGGCTGGGCCACTTCCAAGCCTCCACGTGGCTAACACACTCCCCTCCAATATTCCTGACTTATTACTTAGTGAAACCTATATTCCATCTTGGCTCACCCGAACGCAGATCTGCAGCCCTCTCAGAATGACTTCCACAGCACCTACATGACAACTGTTCTCTGTCTGGCACCTCTTAGTCTACTCCTTTCCCGGGCATGGAAGCTCTCTCTCCCCCTCCTGCTCCTTCCTGGGTCCCTTGCCAGGAATCCTAAGATCACACCTCTGTCTCCCTGCTCTGCCATTGGCTGCTAGCAACATTACTTACCAATCAAAACCAACTGGGGGCAGGGTCCTTCAAAGTCTTCCGTGCAGACAGGCAGATTCTCATGCAATTCGGGGTGGGGGTGGGGTGGGGGAGACAAATTAAACCCAAAGCAAGGCTAAGACTGTTCTCTAACATAGGTAGAAATTTCTCTAAATATAATGCAATCGTTACAAAGTTCCTTTTAAGATCTTTTTTTTAAAGGTCAGATTTTTAAAAACAAAACATTTATTATAACTTGTGTTTTAAATAAAGCAAGAATCTTTTCCTAGGACAGAATAGTAAAGTTACTGCGTATAAAAGTATGCAGAGGGAACTGAAAAGCTAGCTCAGCAGTTCAGAGCACTTGCTCTGGTCCCAGCACCCACCTCAGGTAGCTCACGATGGCCTTTAACACTAGGGATCTGGTTCCCTCTGGTCTCTGTGGGTACCTGCACACCACGCCAAGAAAAATAATAAATCTTTTTTAAAACGTATAGGCTACAACAATGTTAGTACAGGGAAAGGTTCTAACGTAGAGCAAATGTGTTAATAGAGTGAAACCTCGAAGTTAGTGCACCATGCCTCAGTTCAAAAAATTAGCAAAGAAAAGAGATAAAGAAATGGTGAAGCAGATGACGGTATCAAAGGAAAAAAATGCATTTATCCTGTAAGGACATTCTTTCCTGTTTAATTCATTTCTTCACTTGGCCCAAATAAGTATAAGGCTGATTGATTAAATATATTTTTAAATATTCCTCAAATCACAACAGACTCATACCACCATTGTATTAAAACCAACAGAATGAGCTCTATCCCAAGAATTCAAGGATGGTTTAACAATTTTTAAAGTGTTTGAAGTGAAGAAACAGCATCATCACAACAGAATTAACATGTTTACACATGCACAAAAATTACAAAAATTACATGCTCAAATTCAACATCTGTTAACAACAGAGACAAATAATAAAAAAAGTTGATGGGGGTGTTTTTTGGTTTTTTGTTTGTTTTTTTTTTTTTTTTTTTTTTTTTTTGCATGACTGGCCTTGTTTTCAGAATCAGTGTGAAGGACAAAAGATCAAAAAGAGTCAAGATACTAGACCGGAGAGATGTCTCAGCTGCTCAAGTGACTCCTTCTCACTGAGCAAACTTTTTTAATTGCATGGAGTCTGATCACCAGAACCCATGTCAAAATATTAATTAAATAAATAAGAAGCTGGGAAGCCAGGTGTGACTGCACACCTGTAACCTTGCTGCCCAGCTGGCCTGGTCCATTTGGCATGTTCCAGGAGTCAGAGACCCTGTCTCAAAATCCGAGGTAGACAGCACACGAGAGTGACTACTGAGGTTGATCTCTGGCCTACACAGACACAGAAACACTCACATACACATGTTCATGCATGCCCTCGAACACACACACAGACATACACATAAACAACAAGATTCTGACTCAAATTTTAGTGAAAAAAGATATATGGAAGTAGTGTATAAGAACAGTAATTGCAACTTAAAATCAAATGCCAAGTACAACCTAACTGTCCATCAGCAAAGTAAGGAATGAAATGTGTGGACCTATACTATAATACATTAGCAGGTGTAATTAATAAACTCTTACCTTATATATGCTGGGGAAATGAGCCCATGTATTGATACATTACAATTTTATTTCTATAACATTTAGGGTATACACACAGTATTACATACTATTTATTAATTTTTATTATAGCAAAGACACATAACATTGCATGGAAATTATAATTTTCTACTTAGGTTAAGGACTGCATTGGGAGGAGGAAAATGAGACCTGAAAGTAGCAAAGGGATCATTGGTTTTATATGCCACAGTTTGTCTTAAACATCTGGTAAAAATGTAAGTATAATATCCCTTCCCATACTTCATATACTTGCTGAAAATAGAATTTTAAATAATTTCTTAGTAACATAAGTCAACAATGCCAATAAGAAATATAAAAAGTCTTTGTAACACAAATCCCAAAGGAGGGGACTCTCAGTAAGCTAGAGGCCAGCCTGAGCCACAGAGTAAGACCTTGTCTCCAGACAAACAAGCAAATATAAGCCTGTGTCATGACATATATGTTGTATGTTATAACAGTGTATAATGTAAACATGGCATACCACAGCTTGTGAAATATGCCAAAAGCTATCCTAAAAGTGTATGTTATAGAAATACATGTTCTCATTGAAAAGAAAGCAGATATTATAGAAATACGTGCTCACATTAAAAAGAAAGCAGAGCTGGGGATGTGGCTCAGCTGTATAATCCTCAACCCAGCAACAGGGACGTAGCTCAACAGCATGAAGGTTGCCCAGCAATGCACAAGGACCCCGCCATGACCACATCCGCTAAGATATGCTTCCAGAGTTGGGAAAACACCAACTAAGATTGGGTCATGAAGAAATTAAGATACTGAACAGATGAATAACAATTAAAAATACTGAAAAGGTGATTGAAAAGCTTCCAACAAAGAAACATCAAGATCAGTTGATTTCACAACTGAATTCTACCAAACAGTCCAAGAATTCTTGCCTATATGAGTGTACATGTGTCTTTATGTGTGTGTGTTTATGTGCACACTTGCCATAATCAAATATGGAAGTCAGAAGAAAACTTTAGGGTATGTCTGTCTCTCTGTGTGTGTGTGTGTGTGTGCGTGTGCCTGTGTTCGTGTGTTTATGTGTTTATGCAAGTCAGAAGAAAGCTTTAGGGAGTAGGTTCTCTCTTTGCACTGTGGGATCCAGAGATCAAAGTTGGATTGTCAGTCCTGCACAGCAAGTCATTTTACTCATTGAACCATCTTGTCAACCAAAAACCTATTTAAATTCTTCAAAACGCAGAACAAGAGGGAATATTGCCAAACAAACTTGATGAAGCCAACATCACTTTGATCTTTGAATTGAAGACATAGACAGAAGCTGGTGCCTCTTATGAACACTGATGCAAAAAAAAAAAAAAAAAAAAAATCATCCATAAGATGTTGACCAGCGCTAACCTACAACACATCAAAAGATTATATGCCGTGATAAAATGGGACTAACTCCTGGTGTTCTAGGCAGGCTCTTAAAAAAATACAAGTCAATCAGTGCATCTCACTACAAACTGAAAGATTATACCAACAGGATTGTCTCAACTGACCGAGGAAAAAGCATTTGGGAAAGTTCAGCATCCTTGATTTTAAAAGTAGTTCGGGTTTAGAAGGAAAGTTCTGCAGCATAAATGTCTTTCATGGAAACTTTCTCACTGCTATCATAAGCAGTGGGAAAGAACAGGAAGGTTTTCTGCTAAGACCTAGCGCAGCATAGGATGCCTATGCTGACTATGTCTATTCTACATGACACTGAATGTCCTAGAAAAGTGAGGAGCTATAAAAAGCCAATAAAAAGTATCTACATGGAAAAGGACAGAGCAACACCACCTCCCTTCTCAAAGACATGACTCCACATGTGGAAAACACACCTTACACATGTTCACACGTAAGTAATCACAGCTACCATGTTAATGAACTCTCCCACTGACCTCATTCCTCAGAATGCAGTATTATCAGGGTGAGCCTGTCACTTCATGCCCTGGGGAAGTTGGGAGTGGCCCCAGGTTCTTCTTCCCCATCTATCCCCAGAGAGGTGACTCTTTTTTTGCACCAAAGTGGCAGCTGGGTCAGTGCTAGGGATCAGAGTGGCTCTAGGTGGAAGGGCACCTCCATCTGCTTCTCCCTGGTTTTGACAGTGTTAGCGTCTGTGAAGAGACAATATTCTCTCTAAAGCAATAAGGGGGTGATGTGTCTTGCTGCTGGCCCCTGAGCTCCCTTCCCTCTTGCCATTGTGGTGGTGTTGGAGGGGTGGGAGAGACTCCCATTGTGACTGAATGTAACCTCCCCTGCCACAGCCAATGCAGGGAAGGAGGGGGGCCATGTCTCTTCCCCTTCCCCCAGCTAAGGAGACTTTGAACTTGAGGGCCATGAGCCTGAAGAGGCCTTAACCCTGTGAGGAAGTGTAGGGAGAGCCCTCTCCCACCCCATCCCCTCCAAGAGTGCTCAATGTTTTCAAGCCCTGAGCCCCTAGCCCAGGGACTCAGGTACCACCACCCCCATCTTAATCCTTTCCCCACCCTGCTGCTCCACCCTGCCCCCTTGGGGTTCAGGGTAGTGTAGGTGTCCTGTGTATCCCAATTTACCCTTCCTCTACCCTATGTGACTTCCCTACTACCCACTCTCGTAAATACTCCCAAGAAAACTTGGTGTGTTCTCCCACAAAAGGCTCAAGCCATTCCCAAGCACTGTCTTGTGCTTGTGGTTCAAGTCATGAGCTCCCGGCTTCTACCCCTTCCACCTTATCTGTCACTTGCTACCATGCTGCCCTGCCGTGATAGACTCTTATCCCTCGGGAACCACTAGCCAATTAAATGCTTTATTCTACAAGTGGCCTTGCTTATTGTGTTTTATTACAGCAGTGGAAAACAAACCAATATAGCTTGTTTTAAAAAAAATAATAAAGTCAAATTTCCGGTATTTGTATAGTGAAGACATTAGTTAATAAAACTTTTATTTATGCTTGGAAGTTCTATTGATTTTAGCTGGCCACCAAATTATTCTTGAGCCCAAAATTTAAAGAACAAGAAGGCTTAGGTTTTACTTTATTTTATGTTATTTTTGAGACAGGGTATGTAGCCCTACCTAGCCTGGAATCTACTATGTATGTAGTAGGTTAGTCTGTCCTGTTCTATCCACCTATCTCTGCCTTCTAAGTGCTGGGATTAAAGTTGTGTGTCACCACACCCCCCCCAAAAAAAAAAGAATAAAAATATAAGGACCACATGAGGAGCAGGATGGGATGGTTAGTTTTTTGTCGACTTGATACAACCTAAACATACCTGGAAGAGAGAATCTCAGCTGAGGAACTGGCTCCCTCAGATCAGCCTGAAGCTGATCTGTAGGACATTTTCCTGACTGATGCAGATGAGCACTGCCCACTGTGGGCGGTGGCACATCCGGGCACCTGGTGGTCATGAGTTGTATAGGGATCCAGTCGGAAGAACCGGTCATAAGAGTAAACCCGGAAGCAGTGTTCCATGGGCCCCTGGTGACTAACCTCTAATGACATATGAGGGAAAGCCAAATACAACCTTTCCTCCACTAGCTGCTTGAAGCCAAGGTCTTGGTCACATTAACAGCAAACTAGAACTAGGGGAGTGGACATTTCATCAACAGGGTGCAAATTTCAGCTCGAAAGTCCTAGAGGCCACCCATGTCACACAGCGCCTGCCGTTAACAGTGCCCCCATCGTATCTTCCACTCTTTCTAAACGGCTATAACTCATCTTAGATGTTCTCACAGCACAAGGCATGGTGAGGGCCACAGGAAGCTTTCTGAGGCCATGGGTGTGTGAGGCGCAGATGATGCCGATAGGTTCGCAAAGCTGTAAATGAAGCAAAATGTGTACATTAGATATACACAGCTTTCTGTATGTTATTCACACCGAGTAAAGTGGAGCTATGCTTAGGCACTTTGAATTACACTCTTAGTATTTTTTTTTTGTTTTGTTTTGTTTTTTAAACAACCTAAATAGGTATTAAATGGAACGACTCCTTCCCACACACGGCACTCTGGTCCTACCCCCCAGAGACACCCATTGTTAGAAACCTCCTGTGTGTTTCCAAGTTATTCCATAGAGAAATAAACATGCATCAAAAAGGACTCTTTAAGCAATATAAGTAAAATAGTTATGTTTTGCAGCCTGATTCAGTATAGACTGTGGTATTCTGTTTGAGCCCAAAATTATAATGCAAAGTCCCCAGATGTGACATCAAATTTAAGTAAAACCCAGTCATAAGAACAAGATCTCGAGTTGGGGAAGCAGCTTAGTTGGAAGAGGACAAGGACCTGAAGGGAGTCCTTAGAACCTCACTTTTTAAAGGGCTGGGTGTATACGTGGAACACACCTGTAATCCCAGCCCTCAGGAAGTAGAGCAGCTGGAATTTACTAGCCAACCGATGTAGCCTACTTGGAAAGTTCCAGGTCAATCAGACCGTATCTTAAAAAATAATCAAGGTGAACAGCATCTGAGGAATGGCAGTTTTCACTGTCCTCTGGCTTGCACTTAAATGTGCACACATGTGCACCTTCACAGATTTAAACATATGCACAGAGAACAAGACCCCAGGGGCTCTATAATGATGAGAAGAACGTGTCATCCACTAAACTCTCCCAAGAGAGTTCAGGAGCAAACGGAGTAAGTTCTGAGACTGGAGGCGTGTGACACCATGTGTGGTGTGATGTGTCAGGGCAGGCCCTCAACCACATCATAATAAATAGTTGATTGTTTTGGCCAAAAGTAAATGGAATCTAAAATTAACATATTTTATTTATTGATTGATTCACATATACACTTATTTATATATTCAGTTATACATTATATTCATATAAATGTTCCTGGGATGCAGATCAGAGGGTAAGTACTTGCCTAGTATGTACAAGGTCCTAGGTTTAATTTCCAGCACCAGAAAAAAAATAAAAACTGTATAATTGTTACTTTAATGAAAGCTGAAACGCCAGAAGAAGTTACTTGCTTACTCTTTTTATTGACTCTACTAATAAACTGATAATCAAGAGTCGTTATTATTGGTAAGAAAGTATAAATGTTGGGATTATTACCAGTGATGGTGGTAATCAAGAGTGTCATTCAGAAAAAAAGAACAGAGCACAGTTCACGTCAGCTTGTTACCTTTCAGTCCAGCATGTATGGTCGGTCTTTCTCTGAGCCGTAAGAATCTCTCACACGTTTTCCCCTTAAACTCTCTTTTTGGTATCCAGCCCTAAGGAAACGTCTCCTTTGTCTTTCAGGTCATTCTGACCTATAAGACTGACCCAGCCATGAGAAAAATGCTGAATCATCTGTATTTCTATGTCATGCCCGTGTTTAATGTCGATGGGTACCATTTCAGCTGGACACATGTAAGTTGCTCTGCCTAACCAATTGAGAAGGGGACTGAATAGGTCATAAGAAAGCGATGAGCCAGGAAAGGAGTTTGCTGGTCAGCCCATTACTAATGAATCCAAGAAACATGAGAAGCTTCCTCCTCAATCATGTTCATAATGTGCTTTCATATGAGATTTCATAGAAATAAAGACTTCTCTTTCCAAACGAATAAAAAATTTACCAACCTCCTTTAATCTATTAGGTTAGACTATAAAGATAACCCAAGCAAGATGGGGGTGAAAATGACCAAAATACTGCTATCAAAGTGTTTAAGAAAAAGAAAGAGTCAAAAATATAGGAGACATCGGACGGTGTTAGAAGGCAGAACGTGAGACTGGGTCTGGGCTGATTCTCTGTCTTCTCCTAGCTGGTTTATGCATGGTAAGATGCACCCCAAAGTACTGTGGTGTCTTTACCCAGTGAGCAACTAGAATGCATAAATCCTTTGTGATGATTGGATTTTAACTCTAACATAATACAATCTAGAGTCACATGGGAACTAGACCAGGTTGGTCTGTGGGCACGTCTGAGTGGGATTACTGTGATTGTAACATCATGTAAGAAGACCTAGCCCACCTTGGGCAGTACTGTTTCAGGAACTGGGCCCTGGACCGGATAAGAGAAGAGACTGCAAAGTGCTAAACAAGCAAGGATGGATTTATTCTCTTTGCTCAATGAGATTTGACTTCCCCAAAAATGACAGGCTGCAGCCTTGTAATCCAAGCCAACCCTTTCTCCTCTGAGCTCCCTTTTGAAAGGGTATGTTTATCACAGCAGGCAAAATAAAACTAGAACACGTTTCAGGCACCTTCTTCTCCGCTAATGTTTTAATCATGTCTAGGATCGATTCTGGAGAAAGACCCGGTCAAGAAACTCTAAGTTCCGTTGCCGAGGAGTTGATGCCAACCGCAACTGGCAAGTGAAATGGTGTGGTGAGTGTGACGCGGCTGCATTTCAGAACCTAGAACCCCACGGGTACGGGCTGGGCAGGACTCCTCTGAGAGGCAGATGCATGTATGCTGGTGAAATCCGCACAGAGGAGGTATGCCTCAGAAGGGGAAGCTCCTGGATTTTAAGCACTACAAATAGATAAGCAAATAAATGAAAATGAAAAAAATTAAAAAAGACATGGGAGGGGTTGGAGAGATGACTCAGCAGTTAAAAACACTGGCTGCCCTTCCAGAGGTCATGAGTTCAATTCCCAGAATCCACAAATGGCTCACAACCATTTGTAATTGGATCCAATGCCCTCTTGTGGTGTGTCAGCAACAGGGTGCTCATCCACATAAATAAATAAATCTTTTTTTTAAGACATTGTTAACACTATGGCTATAATTTGCTAAAGAAGGCAAAAGGTGTCTGATATATAAACGAAAATTAAAGTTTTGCACTCATCAATCTAATCCTGAAAATTAAAAATTTGAGCACAGATAAAAGCTTGAGAAATACTTGCCTTTGATAAAACTTGTGTGAACTGGTTCAGTGACTCCATTAACGCCGTCAGAGCAATACTGATGCTGAGCACACCTACGGCAAGCAAAGCTGTGCTGTCCTTGGCTGGAGTTCACCACCCTGCCACCGAGCCCTTCGCTGGACACTCACACTGGAAAGCGAGTTCTCTACGTGCCACCCCATTATTTCTCATACAGGAGGAGAGTGTCATTTTCTGAAAGAAATCCTTTTGCAGGATGAAGAGGCAGGCAGGGATTGGGAGGGAATAAGAAACGCCACTCGCTGGAATCCTTGGAGCAGAAACAGGAGGAGAAAAAATTATTCTGCAATTGCCCAAAGATGCCCACTTGCAGAACCTAAAATTAAGTCCTTCGAAATACAGACCACAGAAATCCATCCATTCTACCATGTGTTGGGGTCTGTATTAGAAGACCCCATCCCCCCGGCATTAGACAGAGTAACCGGGCATGAACACGGGCAGTTTCCACCCATCCTTCCAAGCAACAGCCCTCAGTCGATCAGAACAGGTGACTAAGAACACAAATCACTGATTTAAAAAAATGATCAGGCCACCGGAAACAGCAGAGATCCAGGGACACAGGCCTGGTGAGACTGCAAGGCAAGTAGCCAGGGCTCAGAGAGGTCTGGGCCAAGCGCACAAAAAGCACACCCCACCCACCCCCCATTGGTTCGGGGGAACAGGAACTCTGCTGTAGGGACTCTGGTTTTTACCCAGAGGGCCCGTGCGTGCAGACCAAACACTCAGGCCATCTGCCACAGGGAACATTGGAAATCCAGGGACACAGACCAGGTATATGGGAGAGATGGGAACCAATCACTGACAACAAGACCACGTATAATCACAGACAACAAGATGGCAGGAGGAAAGCGAAAGAGCATATCCCAAGGAAACCAAGACAACCTGGCAACACCAGTACCCAGCTCTCCCATCACAGCAAACACTGGAATGCCAAACACTCCAGAAAAAGAAGACACAGACCTGAAATCATACCTCAAGACGATGATAGAGATCCTTAAACAAGAACGGGAGGAAAAGCATAAAGAAATAGAAGCGCTTAAAGAGGAAACAAAAAAAAAATACTCAAAGAAATCAAAGAACTAGAGGAAAACAGAACCAAAGAGATGAAGGAATTGAAGAAAGAATTTAAAATAGAAATGGAAACAATAAAGAAAATACTAAAAGAGATAACCCTGGAGGTAGAAAACCTAAAAAAGAAATCAGTAGTCACATATGCAAGAATCTCCAACAGACTACAAGAGATGGAAGAAAGAATCTCAGGGACTGAAGACAACATGGAAAATATAGACAAAACAGTCAGAGAAGATGCAAAAGCCAAAAAGCTCCTGGCCCAAAATATCCAGGAGATTCAGGACACAATGAGAAGACCAAACCTAAGGATAATAGGAATAGAAGAGGGAGAAGAATATCAACTAAGAGGCACAGTAAATATCTTCAACAAAATTGTAGAAGAAAACTTCCCTACCCTTAAGAATGAGATGACCAAGAGCATAAAAGAAGCCTTCAGAACTCCAAATAGAGTGGACCACAAAAGAAATTCCCCCCGACACATAATAGTCAAAACACCAGGTGCCCAAAGCAAAGAAAGAATACTAAATGCGTTAAGGGAAAAATGTCATGTAACATATAAAGGCAGACCAATCAGAATCAAACCCGATTTCTCAACAGAGACTATGAAAGCTAGAAGATTCTGGACAGACATCATGCAGACCCTAAGAGAGTACAAGTGTCAGCCCAAGCTGCTATACCCAGCAAAACTCTCAATCACCAGAGATGGAGAGACCAAGATATACCAGGGCAAAACTAAATTTACACAATATCTGACCACAAACCCAGCACTACAACGAATTATAGGTGGAAAACCCAATACAAGGAGGGAAACTACATCCTAGTAAAAACAAGAAAATACCTAAGCAAGAAAACCAAAAGAAGAAAGACACACAGGCACAATTCAACCTCCAAAAGCAAAAATAGCAGGAAACAGCAACCACTATTCCTTAATATCTGTTAACATAAATGGACTCAATTTCCCAATACAAAGACAGACATAGGCTATCAGACTGGATACATAAATAGAATCCAGCATTTTGCTGCATACAGGAAAATCATCTCAGAGACAAAGACAGACACTATCTCAGAGTAAAAGTTTGGGAAAACACCTTCCAAGCAAACAGCCCCAAGAAGCAAGCTGGAGTGTCCATTCTAATATTGAATAAAGTAGATTTTCAATCAAAAGTTATCAAAAAAGATAAGGAAGGACACTTTTTACTCATTACAGGGAAAATTTGTCAGGAGGAACTCTCAATCTTTAACATATGTGCTCCAAACACAAGAGCACCCATATTCATAAAAGAAACCCTTCTGAAGCTCAAAAAATACATTGTACCCCACACAATAATAGTGGGAGACCACAACACCCCATTCTCATCAGTGGACAGTTCATGGAAATAGAAACTGAAAAAGGACACAGTGAAACTAGCAGAGGTTATAAACCCATTGGAATTAACAGACATCTACAGAACATTTCACCCTAAAACAAAAGAATACAACTTCTTCTCAGAACCTCATGGAACCTTCTCTAAAACCGACCATATAATCAGTCACAGAACAAGCCTCGATAGATATAAGAAGATTAAAATACTCCCATGCATCCTATCAGATCACCATGGTCTAAGGCTAGTCTTTAATAACAACAAAGACAACAGAAAGCCCATATACATATGGAAACTAAACAATGCTCTTTTAAAGGATAGCATGGTCAAAAAAGAAATAAAGGATTTTCTAGAATTTAATGAATATGAAAACACAACATACCCAAACCTATGGGATGCAATGAGAGCAACACCGAGAGAAAAACTCATAGCTCTGAGGGCTTCCAAAAAGAAACTGGAGAGAGCATACACTAGCAACTTGACAGCACAGTTGAAATCTCTAGAACAAAAGGAAGCAGATACACTCAAGAGGAGTAGACAGTCAGAAATAATCAAACTCAGAACAGAAATTGACCAAATAGAAACAAAAAAAAAAAAAAAAAAAAAAAAAAAAAAAACATTCAAAGAATGAACAAAACTAAGAGCTGGTTCTTTGAGAAAATTAACAAGATTGATAAACCCTTAGCCAGACTACCTAGAAGGCAAAGAGAGAGAATACAAATTAATAAAATCAGAAAGGAAAGTGGAGACATAACAACTGAAACTGAGGAAATTCAAAAAAATCATCAGATCCTACTATAAAAGCCTATACTCAATAAAGCTGGAAAACCTGGAGGAAATGGATGAATTCCTAGAAAGATATCAGATACTAAAGTTAACCAGGACCAGGTAAACCATCTAAATAATCCCATAACACCTAAAGAAATAGAAACAGTCATCAAAAGTCTCCCAACCTAAAAAAGCCCAGGTCCAGATGGGTTCAGTGCAGAATTCTATCAGACATTTATTGATGACCTAATACCAATACTCTCCAAACTATTCCACAAAATAGAATCAGATGGAACATGACTTAACTCATTTTTCAAGGCCACAATAACACTTGTTCCTAAACCATACAAAGACCCTACAAGAAAAGAGAACTTCAGACCAAAATCTCACTTATGAACCTTGATGCAAATTACTCAACAAAATCCTAGCAAACCAATCCAAGAACACATCAAAACAATCTTTCACCATGATCAAGTAGAATTCATCCCTGAGATACAGGGATGGTTTAATATAAGGAAATCCATCAATGTAATCCACCATATAAACAAACTCAAAGAAAAAAAAAAACACATGGTCATCTCACTAGATGCTGAGAAAGCATTTGACAAAATTCAACACCCCTTCATGTTAAAAGTCTTGGAAAGAACAGGAATCCAAGGCCCATACCTAAACATAATAAAAGCAATATACAGCAAACCAATAGCCAACATCAAACTTAATGGTGAGAAACTTGGAACAATTACACTAAAATCAGGAACTAGACAAGGCTGCCCACTCTCCCCCTACCTATTCAGCATAGTACTGGAAGTCCTGGCCGGAGCAATTAGACAGCAAAAGGAGATCAATGGGATACAAATCAGAAAAAAAGAGGTAAAAACATCACTCTTTGCAGATGACATGATAGTGTACTTAAGTGACCCCACAAATTCCACCAGAGAACTCCTACAGCTGATAAACAAGTTCAGCAAAGTTGCTGGATATAAAATTAACTCAAACAAATCAGTAGCCTTCCTCTACTCAAAAGACAAACATGCGGAGAAAGAAATTAGAGAAAAGATACCCTTCACAATAGTCACAAAAAATATGAAATACCTTGGTGTGACTCTAAGCAAGTGAAGGACGTGTATGACAAGAACTTCAAATCTCTAAAGAAAAAAATTGAGAAAGATCTCAGAAAATGGAATGATCTCCCATGCTCATGAATTGGAAGGATCAACATTGTAAAAATGGCCATCTTACCAAAAGCAATCCACAGATTTAATGCAATCCCCATCAAAATTCCAACCCAATTCTTTCATAGAGTTGGAAAGACCAATGTGCAATTTCATCTGGAATAACAAAAGACCTAGAATAGCGAAATCCATCCTCAACAACAAGAAAACATCTGCGGGAATCACCATCCCTGACCTCAAGCTGTATTACAAGGCAATTGTGCTAAAAACTGCATGGTACTGATACAGAGATAGGTATGTGGATCAATGGAATAGAATAGAAGATCCAGAAATGAGCCCTCACATATATGGTCACTTGATTTTTGACAAAGGAGCTGTAAACATTCAATAGAAAAAGGACACCCTCTTCAACAAATGGTGTTGGTCCAACTGGCACTCAGCATGCAGAAGAATGAAAATAGACCCTTTCTTATCTCCTTATACAAAGCTCAAGTGCAAGTGGATCAAAGATCTCCGCATTAAACCAGGTACACTGAAACTATTAGATGAGAAAGTAGGGAAAACCTTAGAACACAGAGGCACAGGAGAAAATTTCCTGAACAGAACACCAATGGTTGGTGCTCTAAGGTCAAATATTGACAAATGGGACTTAATGAGATTGCAAGGTTTCTGTAAGGCTAAGGACATTGTCAAGAAAACAAAATGGCAGCCAACAGATTGGGAAAAGGTCTTTACCAACCCCACATCTGATAGAGGCCTAATATCCAAAGTATACAAAGAACTCAAAAAGCTAGACACCAGAGAATCAAACAACCCTATTAAAAAATGGGTACAGAGCTAAACAAAAAGTTCTCAATTAAGGAATATCGAATGGCAGAGAAGCATCTAAGGAAGTGCTCAACATCCTTAGCCATCAGGGAAATGCAAATCAAAACAACCCTGAGATTCCACCTCACACCAGTCAGAATGGCTAAGATCAAAAATTTAGATGACAGCAGATGCTGGTGAGGATTCGGAGAAAGAGGAACACTTCTCCACTGTTGGTGGGGTTGTAAACTGGTACAACCACTCAGGAAATCAGTCTGGCGATTCTTCAGAAAATTGGACATAGTACTACCTGAAGACCCAGTTATTCCACTTCTGGGCATATACCCCAGAGACGCTCCAACATACAGCAAAGATACATGCACCACAATGTTCATTGCAGCTCTGTTTATATTAGCCAAAAGCTGGAAAGAACCAAGATCTCCTTCCATAGATGAATGGATACAAAAATTGTGGTCTATTTACACAATGGAGTACTACTCCACTATCAGAAACAATGACTTTATGAAATTCTTAAGAAAATGGATGCATCTAGAGAATATCATCCTGTGTGAGGTAACCCAGTCACAAAAGAACAGACATAATATGCAGCCACTGATAATTGGCTACTAACCCCAGAAAGCTCTGAACACCCTAGAAACAACTTACAGACTATATGAAGTTCAAGGAAAACAAAAGCAAAAAAAAATGAAAAATCGTTATACTTAATCTTTACACATGAAGAAAACTTTGACTATTTCCAGGTTACATCTTGTTTTACATGTACTTTATTCTCATTGTAACTTAGTAAAATATTAATGCTCACTATCAAGCCTTTAAAAAAAAATCAAGTACTGACAAAAATGTATTCATATGCTTTTATGCAAAAATGCTTAAAATCTATACATTTATCTTTGTTTTTTAAAATAAAGTTCTTCAGTTAAAAACAATGATCATAACCTCAGATTATGAGATGGTCTGAATCTGAGCAGTGGCGTCAATGACTCCCTTTGATCCGGAAGCTGTGACACCATCCGTGAGGTTCGTGAAGAAACACGGGTGACATGGCTAACTCCCTTCCAGCTAACACAGCCAGCTCATCACGGCCTTCCTCCTCATATCTAGAACAGGGTCAGCTGACCCCGGAACCTTCAACCAGCTGCTGGGCCACTTCCTTTCTCTGTGTGACAGAAGCAATAGTGAGTGTGCCTACCTTTTCGGAGAAAAGAACACATCGCATGAAGGCTCTGTGGTGGAACAGATGACATGTTAGAGATGCAAATTGATGGCTCCAAACTAGGCCAAGTCAGTGTATGTGTTCCTGAAAAGTCTCTCCAAGTGTCTGTACCACTCCTACCTCTCTTATCCTCCACAGGTAGCGTTAGAAGGGTTTTTCAGATCTGATGACTCTCACAAGCTTGGCACCCTGGGAAGGGCAGTCATGCCCTTACGAAGGTCAAAGGAGTTTAATATCCCTTCCTTCCATGTAACTTATAAGGCTGTGCTATGAGGAAACAAGTCCTCATCAGATACTAAAGCATCTAGTGGCTGAAACCTCTTGAACTTTGAGCAACACAGTTTTACTTATAATTTACCCGATTTGGAATGTTTTGTTCTAGCAACCAAAATATACTTAGATAGTCCCTCAGTCTTTTAACTTTAAAAAACCAATTGTGTATATGTGTTCTTGCCTGTGTAGCATGTGTGTGTGTGTGTGTGTGTGTGTGTGTGTGTGTGTGTGTGTGTGTGTGAGCATGTACTCCCACACACACACTGAGACCAGAAGAAGGCATTAGCTCTCCTCTGCCGCTCTTCCAGAACGAGGGGATCATGTTGTCTTAGCCAGGTTAGAAGTTAGCAAGCGTCAGCCATCCTCCTGTCTTGGAGCTGGGCTTGTTTAGTGAGTGCTGGGATATCAGCTCCAGTTTCCTCGAGTGCATGTGCTCCTAACATCTGAGACATTTCTCCAGCCTCTGCCATGTTTTCTTTTTAATTCCCCTTCCATTTTCTCTGGTGGGGATATTTACTGTCCCCAAACTATCAATTTTCCAATAGTTATATCTGTGTGTGTGTCATGTGTACGCCTCAATCATCTCAGTAAGTACACAGGACAGGAAAGTGACCCGAGTAACCCTAGCTGGTGGGCAGCTATGCCTATGTAACATTAGAATATTGATTATATTCCATTACAGAGTAAGGCAAGCCTTGGGGCTCTTTGTTCTTTCTTAACCCAGTGTTTCCTTCATGCATAGTCTTCCTTGATGTCTGCATTGCCGCCGAAGTCTCTACTAGACATCTTTTGATTCTTCCTATTTTTTTTTCTTAGCCACTCAGATTTTTTTTATGATCCAACACTCGGGACATACAAAGGATTATATCAAACTTCCCTTGCAAGATAGACTGGTGTAAATAACGTGCGAACGCAGGCAGCCGGGCTAGGACCATCCATCAGTCTTCAGATCTCGGCAGTGAATTCTGCTGATCTGAAGACAGGGACAGGCAGCCTGCCTCCCTCTCCCGCCTCAGGTCTATCCCACTACAGCTTTGTGCTTAATTAATGAGCCAGGGAACCATGGTGAGGGAACCACTGTAAGATCGGGAGTGTGAAGTATGACTTCCCTGAATAAAGTCCAAATGAGCATCTGTAACCAGGACCAGCGAAAATGCCCCAGAGTCAATACCAAGCTGAAAATGCTACCGTTTCTTTGTCCCTAAGGGCAAAGAGCAGAAGGTAAGACTTGCTTCTTCCTATGAAAACCCCACGACTCCCACATGGTAGTAGATGTGCCTTAAGCAGTGGAGTGGAGAGAACAGCTTAGAGAAACACGAGGAAGCAGGCGCCCCTTCCTAATGCTTCACGGCTCCCTGGGGGACCTTTGGATCCTGAAACAATGCTTCTTTGCAAGGCTAGCAGGGGAGCACAAGCCAGAAGACTGATGCAAACTGGGAGCGTGTATCCTCAGGCACTCAGGAGTTTACCCATGCTGTTACCCTCAGAAAGGCCCCGTGCTTCCTTATCCCTGTGCACTCCCTTCAGAGTGTGCCCTGAGCATCCATCTTCCCACCTGAACTAATCCAGAAGGAAGTGTTAAACTCTTGAAAGCTTTAGCCCCTGGAAAACAGCATATTTTAAAACACAAGTTTCTATTTAGAGAAAGCTACAAAACGGGAGAATAGGATTACAAATCATATTTCTAACAATGTTTGTATTACAGGAACTGAGATATAAATATATACATATATGTTTTTGTATCTGTAATATAGAAGACTCAAATGTATAGTATAAAGACTCGTGTCTAAAATACAAGGACTTGTATCTACAATATAGACTTATAGGATTGATATGACATATCTATAACACAGGGGCCTATATATAAAATATCGGACTCATATCTATAATATAGGAACGTATATAGATAATGTAGAGTCTTCTATTCTACGAGGACTCACCTATAATATGGAAAGTTTAGTCTATAAAAGGCCTCTCATGGCATGACAACCTAATTAAAGATAACACGCACAAATGACATAATCAGATAGTTATTAGAAGAAGATTTTCCAGTGAAAATGAGTACTTCAATATTTGCTCGATACCGCACATCAAAAACATGATGGGGCGCCACTTCACATGCACTGAGGCAGATAATAAAATGAAGAATAACCATTACGAGGGTAGGAAGAAACTGAAACATCCAAACTTACTGGTATTGGGTAAATTGTAGACATCTGGAAACAGTGTAGTATTTATATAAAAAATTAAACATCAATCCACTATATGGCATGGCATTTCTGCCCCTAGATACATTACCAAGAGAAATAGAAATGCTTGCCACATAATACCCCGTGAATGAATGTCCATTGCAGCAATGTTAATAGTAGATCACAAAAAAAAAAAAAAAATATATAGCAAAAAAAAAAAACAACAACAACAACAAAAAAACAAAACAAAACACTGTTTACCAGCTGATGAATTGGTAAGCAAAGTCCAGCCATGGAATAAGGAGACATTGTTCCCTGCCAGCATTCTTAAGCCTGTAGCTGGACAGACTCATATAACAGAAGTCAGATTAATAAAAGTCACCAGCACATGAGACTCCCAGGCTAAACCCAAGCAAAGGGAATGCAGAATGCTTAGCTCACTCAGCATCATCAGCCAAGAACAACGGATTATAGAGATCTACGGCCATGAGTAAAGCTAGAGACCAGTGCGTTAAAAGAAAAGGGAAACGTGTTCCCAGACTTTTTTAATATCAAGTTTAAAGACCAACTTTTATCAGGGAGGGAAGTGGCAAGATGGAGAGATGCATCTAGGGCTTGGGATAGGAAAAGAGGCAGACACTGGTAGTAGATCGGACGCAGGACTCGTAACTTTGTAATGCAATGTCCTCTGGATGGACTCCCAAGGAAGGACCTACAGGCATCTCCAGTGATGAATTTCTGTTATTTCTGGGAGAGAAGGGAGGGGTACATCTTCATGAACATATGCCTTGATGTTAGGCAAACAGGAAGGAAGAGGAGCTTTTCTTCCTCCCCTCCTCAACTTCCTTAACTTTTCTCAGTAACTCTTCAGATTCAATTGTGGCATATCCTGGTCTCTTTTGTCATGGTGATTTTTTTTTTTTTTTTTTTTTTTTTGGCCATAAAATAAATGAAGCAGTGACATATGCTTCAATATAGATGAGCCCTGAAAATACTGCACTAATTGAATAAACAAATCACCAAAGGGTAATTACCATGGCATTTATACAAAGTGTTCAGAATAGGTGATTGCCAAAGGCTGGCATGAGGAAAGAGAGGGAAATGACTATCATTGGGTAAACAGTTTTATTTTTGAGGTGATGAAAATATTTTTGAAATCTGATAGAGCTGGTTGGTGACTGTGAATACAGTAAAAACCATTGAATTGTGTGCTGTTGGTCGTGGCTTTATGGGATGTGAATTATAGCTGTTCTAAAAACTGAACAGCGATAGTCTTGTAAAAGATTTCTTCATCTCGATTCAGGAGCACCTAGGCATTTATGTAAATATAATCTGTCTTTGGAATATCGACTTACCTAGTACTATGAACTTAAGCGTAATACGGATATAACCATGGGTTGGTTTTGTTTGTTTTTAGTGCTTTTGGTTTTGTTTTTGTTTTCAGAATGTATTGATATGTGTTCATTCAGAAATGAACTGGTTTTGGATATGCAGCTGTCTTTTTTATTGAAAAACTATGCAGATATGTTGATAGATTATCTGAGGTAAAAATAGGAACCATCACAGGCTGGTGGCCTCTAGCCAACACCTATGACAAACCAATAGAAGGCCACTGGCTGACTTCCTAAAAGGCTGGATCCTTCAGCTGGAGGGTGTCTGTTCTCGGAGAACTGTAACTGAGAACCAAGTGGCATTGCTCTGAAAACATAAAGAATCTCAGACTAAACCTAGGACAAGGAGATGGGGCGGGGAATGCGTGGCCGAACTGTCTGTGGGGGGAATTGGAGATCCGAAGATATATAAAGAGGATGCTAATCACTCTTTCCAGAAAGAATGTAAACTCTCCATAATGTTTCGTAGCAGCAGTCATTGGAGGTGTTTGGTATAATCTAATCACTCACTGAGGATCTGTAGATCTCTAAGAACATGCTGATTTGGCCTCAAGAGAAGCTGAGGGAGGAAGTTAATCCATGTCAAATGCTCAGAGACCTGGAGCCCACAGCAAGGACATGCTGCCTTGGAGACTGAGAATTTTCATCACTGGAGAGTCAGAGATGAGCCTCCGTAGAACGTTTGGTTGAGATGGAGAAAGATAAACAAGATGATAAAACAGATCTCAGGACCCCTGACTGTTGGTGGTGCTTCTAGCTTATATAATGTTAATCCTGTTTACAATCAGATCAAAAGAAAAATTAAGGGCCTTCTATGTTCTAGAGGCCGAAACTGTATCAGAAACTCCTGAAATAGTGAGTTCACGTCTGACTTTCAAAGAGTTGCCTGTGATTGTAGAGAAACATGAGGTGGAAATCTATCCACTCTCCTTCTGTGCCTTGAGACCAATTAAATATGAAAAGGTATATCAGTTACCTAATATCTTCTACAAAGGTCAGAAAATTTTTTAAATTGTAGTCTATTAAACTAAAGTCCTTAGCTTACTGGAGCTTTATCTTAAAGGAGTTTAAGGATCCAGAGTACAGCTACTTGAAAATTGACACCCCAAGGCGGATCACTCCCCATTGGTGGCTGACATTTATTAAGTATACCTAACGTGATAACTGTGTGAAATGAACTTCTCATTAGCGGGTAGCAAGTTAGGACACTTGCTCAGGAAGACCCAGGAGTTAAGATGCTGGGAAGAAAAATCTGTGTGTCACCTTTGACTCTGTCTGTAACCACTGTTCTAACCCCTCAGGGATGAACTTGCCAAGAATGGTCACCATGACTCTAGTACAAAAGGAGTTAAATTAACAGGTAGCTCTGAAAGAATAGAATACATTAGGTACCAAAAGAATAATAGAACTGCTTTGTCCACTATCTAAGACACACTAGAGAGAGTGTTAATGTGTGGTGAGAGAGAAAAAGAATAGATTTCTCCAGTTGCTGTGAAATATCTTGTCCACCCCACACCAGTTGCTTTATTCTGCAAGCCCATGTAAAGTTAGCAACATGGTGATAAATTCTCCAAGGAGAGTTGTTTTGTTTTGTTTTCCCCTTGATAAAGCCTAACACCTTCCCACAATGACAGGTACTTTCCTAGCCTACACTTTCATTAAACGTATGGCCCTTTAAGGGTCTGCCTGGGGATTTGTGTCTGGCCCCTGCACCAGAGGGCTCTCCATCTTTCTTCCTGCTTCCCACACAACAGTGGGGAAGCCAACCCAAGGGTGGGGTGGGTGATCAGTAAACAGCCCACACCTGCCTTGGGCTCTTCGTGTTTTGAAGACCTTGGTTGCAAGTTTGATCCTTTAGATGTGTTTATAACCAGAGATTTTTATCAACACACTTGCCTTAATTCCATCATATTACCGGAAGATGTGGCTATAGTTTTCTTTCACATAAACACAATTAGAATTAAATTGACCCTTTATATTGATGCTTTCTGTTGGCATTCTAACCACGTCTAAAGCAATCTTATGTGCTTCTAACCTTACAGAAGAAACCAGTATGAGGCTACTTTCTTCTTAGCTCCCTCCTAGCAAGAAAACTCTAAGAATGATATTGGAGATTTTAGAGAAAAAAAAAAATGTGTACCCTAAGGGTAAAGAGGTGACCGCTCGCTCAGTGGTTACAAGTCCTTGCTGTTCCTGCAGGGAACCTGAGTTTTGTTCCCAGCATCCACATGAGGTAGCCCATACCTATAAATCCAGCTCCAAGAGACATATGCTCTCTTCTGGCTAGTGCAAGCACACACAAGAGCTCCTCCCCCACCTTTTCCAACTGTTCCTCTTAAATAACTACCTATTAAAAATGACACTCAACTATTACTCCATCTCTGTAGCATTCCTTGGCTCTGAAAGGTATTGATAATTTCTTCCTGTTTTCCTCTAAGCAAGACTGAAAAAAAAGAAAAGGAAAAAAAAAAAACAAAAACAAAAAAATACTGCTTTGTTCCCAACACTTAAAGAAAAGAATTTTAAAAGGTAGATTTCTGGAAATTTGCTTTGTAAGGCTTGTTTGGAGCTCAGCTCAAGGACAGAATTTCCTGGTCTTCAAGTATATTTTTCCACCCTATTAAGGTGCAAAGGACACATATTATTCTATCAAAAGGACAAAGTATTCTATCATTGTACTTGGGTGTGAGAAGTTACAGACAAAGATATTAACAGCAACACTTAACAATAGCAAGGGATTAGAAACAGCTCAAATGCCTGTCATTTTATGAACGCTACCTTTTCTGGAAATGTAACATGACCCTATGGAAATTTATTTTATTATATAGCATAGGTATACATGTTAACAGAGAAGGTAGTAGAATTAAATTTAAAGAGTACAGAGAAAAAGGCAATATTGTGCAGTGCACCTTTTGACTAAATGTGGAATTCTCTTAGAAAAGTATTCTATCGTTGTACTTGGGTGTGAGAAGTTACAGTCAAAGTTATTAACAGCAACACTTAACAATAGCAAGGGATTAGAAATAGCTCAAATGCCTGTCATTTTATGTCGCCTTAAAGAAAACAAAATCCCAGCCATTTGATTTTACCAGTGAAGACTCGGGAGCTATAAGCCGTGATGAAAGCCAGCTAGCTCAGAGAAGCATCCAGCTGACCTTCCTACTCTACAGACGTCCCAGAAGGAAAAGGCCTTTCTCCTTCTTCCTGCTGTCTTAACTCCCCTTCAACTCAAAGACCCTCCTTTCCGTTTACTTATGTAAACCCTGTTAGCATTTGATCGCTCCACCTCCTGACCTAGGGTGGACTTTATTAAGCTCTTGCTTATAGGATGTTCTTAGATCAGAGGCATGTGCTCGGGTTCAGCCATACTACAAGATTTTTCCGGGTCACAGTCTTGGGGTTTGTTTACAATGGGATATCCTGCAATAATTTTTCTCATTAAATTAGGCTCAGTGTCCTAGTAAGATGAGTAGCCAAAACCCAAGTCTCTGGGCACATCTCTGAGGGATTCTCTTGGCTGTATCATTTTAGGTGGAAGATCTTCCCTAAATCTGAACCATACCTTCTGGTGGCAGCCTACAGTAGGGACATGGAGGAAGGAGGGTTTTGGTTTTTGATGGTTTGCCCTCACTCTCTCCAGCAAGTTCATCAGAACTGTTCTGGAGACACCCCTTGGCTGGTATCAGAACCTTCAAGATTCTAGTGGCCACTGAAAATTGTCAGCATGCTAGGACTTCCCTGGGACTCCAACGCCAGACCGGGACTGCTGCAGTATTGAGCATCCCAGACTATCCCTTCGGGAGACAGCTGTTATTAAACTACATCTGAACACACATGTATGCACGTATGTACACGTGCAGGTGCACTCACATACACACTTGCTATGGCCATTTAAACAAAGCAAGACAAAATGGTTACCATACAATGAATACTGTTCTTTAGCTCGTCAGCCACAGTGGGCCCTTCCCAACTCTCACTCAGAGATTCTAGTATCTGGTTTCACACATCAAGGGACACACTGTAGTTTAGATACGGTTTGTGTTTGTCACCCAAACTGTCCTATGTTGGAAGCTTCCACCTCACGTGACAGTACTGAGGTGATGGGACATTAAAGACGTGAGATGCAGTGAGAAGTTATAAAGGCACTGGAGCAACAGTCCTTCGGAGGAAATGGGGTAGCTGGCTTTCCTAGGACCCCTAGCTAACCTCAGGAGGATGCTTAGAAGAGAGCCAGCCTGACTCCTCCCCAGCTCTAGCATCTTGCCTCAGCACCACAATGCCATTATGTGACCTAGACCAAATGGTTTCTCACAAGAGACCAAATCAATGCAACAGACCTTCCCTGGACTTTGTACCTCCAAAGGTGTGATCTTAATAAACTGTTCTTCTTCATAGGGGCAGGAAGAGGAGGAGGAGAGAGAAGAGGAGGAGGAAGGAGACAATGGCAATTATTTGTGGGGAAAAGACATTTTCACTTACAGATGTGAAATAATACAAAAAGAAAAGACAGAAAAATGCTTGGTTTCTAAGGAAAAGCAGTGGATACCTACATAGATGAAAAGAGTATTTCATGTGACCACAGACATCCCATGACTGTTCAAAATGTTTCTCAATAAAGTCTGAGTTTTTTTGAGAAGACCAAAACTAAAAGAGATGTGCTACGACTAGTTAAGACACTTTTTCCTCCTCTCATTAATCGGCTGAATTAGTTTGCATTAGGAAGACATAGCGTGGGACAAGATGGATGCATTTCATAGGCCTTAAAGGAATTACATCACCCTTCTTTGCCACACTCCATTCTTTGTTGCCCTCACCCACAAACCTCAACAAATCCATGAGAGCTATCTAAAAATGACATCTTGTTGTCATCGTTGTTGTCGTTGTTGTTCAGGTAGTGTCTACTTTGTAGCCCAAGGTGTCCTCCAGCTAGGAGTGGCTTTGCCTCCACCCCTTGAGTCCTAGGACTATTGGCTTACACCATTACACCCACCTCCCATTTGTTTTAATTGGAAAGCATAGTTTATGTATTTGTTATATATAAGATGATGCCTGTATAGAGTGTGGTATGGAATCAGCGTACACTTACTAATATCTGACAAGTCATTCTAGCCTACATAATTCTAAGACAGAATTTCTTGAGCGCTCTATAATAAAAAGCAGGGAGCAGGTAAAGATATCGCCACCAAACCTAATGACCTCTGTTGATGCCCATATTCCAGGAATCTGGTAGAAGGAGACAACCACACTGTCCTCAGACCTCCACACATGTGTACGCACAAACCAAACAATGTGGAGCAGGTGGGTGGAGCAGGTGGGTGGAGCAGGTGGGTAGAGCAGGTGGGTGGAGCAGGTGGGTGGAACAGGTGGGTGGAACAGGTGGGTGGAGCAGGTGAGGGTGAAGGGTACCCTGGTTCTTGGTTGAGGAAAGTGAAGCCCCGGGAACAAAAGTGAGACAGTAGGAAGCTTCTTAGACTCCTGAGAATCAAGAATCTTCACAATGCCATAAGCACCGCACTGCCCCTTGGATTGTCATACATGCCCAAAGTCCCTCCTCCACAGGTAGACATGACTGCAGGTCATGTAAGCTCCAGGCAGAAGCAGGACCACCCCCCAAATATGTAGACAAGGTCTTCCCAAGCCCTCAGGATAAGCCAATAGGAAGTACCGGTTGTCAGTCTCTGAACCATTTCAAAACTTGTGTATACACACACACACACACACAGACACACACACACACACGGGGGGGGGGGGGAGGTTGCTCAAGAGTAAACATGTGCAAGAATCATTCCACCATCTGAGAGCCTTTGTTTTAACAGCTGTTAACACTGCCTTTTGGGAAGAGATTTTCTCTCCTGAAGCTTCTTGCAGCCCCACACCAGAGCCTCTCGCTGGCTGTGTTCAGCCTGACCTGAGCCTCCAGGCAGCAGTGGAAATAGGGGCAAGCCGAGCCCAGCAGAAGCAGCAGAGATCTGAGTAGAACTTCTGGCCCAAGGTCCCACAATTTAATTCATTTACTACCCCTAGATTTAAGAAGGTTCAACCAATGACAATGTACTCATAGTATTCGAAGTTATTGCTTCCTTTCCATTTTATTTATTAATAGCCTGAGGTATCTCTATTTTATTTGTACTTATTTTTTAAGGTATGTCTGTATGCTAAAAAAAAAAAAAAAAAAAAAAAAAAAAACTTTATTCAGGCTCCTGTGCAAGCTCTTGCCCTTTGTTATAACCTTAAATTACAACTGACCTTAAAAATGCAAATAGAAATTGGATGGGCTAGACCAAGAGAGACCTTGCTGCAAGGCAGGTTGACTCGTTCAACAAACATTTACTGAAAGCCCCTAGTGTGAACAGAGCAGGGTGTCAGGAAGACAGGAATACTATTCCATATTCATTCTTAGAACAGTGTAGTCCACCAGCACTGAAAGCAATAGCATCTCTCTAGCAGAGGACATGGGGAGAGTGAGTGGAAATGCTGCAGGCCAGGAGCTTTTTCTGCAAGACGCTACCCTTTAGAGCAGTTTTCAGAGATTCCCCACGTCCTTTCTCTCTCACACATGTGCAGCAGCTTGTAAGCTTGCATCAGTCAACGGACCCATACCAACAAATGGGCACCCAAAATCATTGCAGAACCCACAGACAATGAGATATGACAGTAAGTCACATGATAGATAGCCTTTCCAGGACTCTTAAGACTTATTTTTTATTATATTTATATATATACACACACACACACACAGAGAGAGAGAGAGAGAGAGAGAGAGAGAGAGAGAGAGAGAGAGAGAGGGAATAAAAAAGTAGAGAATGAAAACAAGAGACTGACTGATGGAGATGCTGGGGGTGAAGGCATCACCTAATGACTGACTGATGGAGATGCTGGGAATGAAGGCATCACCTAATGACTGATGGAGATGCTGGGGATGAAGGCATCACCTAATGACTGACTGATGGAGATGCTGGGGATGAAGGCATCACCTAGTGACTGACTGATGGAGATGCTGGGGGTGAAGGCATCACCTAATGACTGATGGAGATGCTGGGAGTGAAGGTATCACCTAGTGACTGATGGAGATTCTGGGGATGAAGGCATCACCTAGTGACTGACTGATGGAGATGCTGGGGATGAAGGCATCACCTAGTGACTGACTGATGGAGATGCTGGGGATGAAGGCATCACCTAGTGACTGACTGATGGAGATGCTGAGAATGAAGGCATCACCTAATGACTGATGGAGATGCTGGGGATGAAGGCATCACCTAATGACTGACTGATGGAGATGCTGGGGATGAAGGTATCACCTAATGACTGACTGATGGAGATGCTGGGGATGAAGGCATCACCTAATGACTGACTGATGGAGATGCTGGGGATGAAGGTATCACCTAATGACTGACTGATGGAGATGCTGGGGATGAAGGCATCACCTAATGACTGATGGAGATGCTGGGGATGAAGGCATGGTATTACCCAGTGACTGAAGATTTATTTTGGGTCATGACTCAAGGGGTACAGTCTATCATGGAAGGCATAGTAACTGAAGCGGGAGGCAGCTGGTCACATTGTATCCAAAGTCAGGATCCAGAGACAGATACATACAGTCTTTCTCATCTTACTTTGTTTTTATTCAGCCTGTTGTTCCAGCCCGTGGAATGGTGACAACCACATCAGGGTAGGCCATCTGTCCTCAGTAAAACTTTCTGTAAACCCCTCAAGACACTCAGAAGTAATCTAGCAGTATTAACATCAAAGAGTAATCATTACGGTAACCAAGCCAATTGTTTACAATGATCATATAGCACGTGTACCTGTCATAGGACATCTCCCCGCCAGTATCACAACCCCTTATGTTGCTGCCACGGGGAGAACACGTGATTTGCTTCCCAGGTCCACCAGGACAACACAGCCAGGACAGTATAGTCTGTGACGAGTCGATGGAGCCATTTGTGGTCCAGTTGTGACTGGAGCCCAGTCTTCAGTTCAGCTCATTGCTGTTTCCTTGCCCTTTCCATCTTCCTACCATAAGTCCAGCCTCCACCTGATTTTAGCATCCAGTGGGGCTAGAGGCCACAGAAGCAGCAACACTCCCCTCCCTTGTCATTCATGTATATAGTATGTATGTATGCTCCACCTATTGTCATTCATGTATGTATTATGTATGTGTGTGCTCCATTCATTGTCATTCATGTATGTATTATGTATGTTTGTGCTCCATCCATTGTCATTCATGTATGTAGTATGTATGTGTGCGTGTACTCTATCTATTGTCATTTATGTATGTGATATGTACGTGTGCATGTGCTCCATCCATTGCCATTCATGTATTTATTGTGTGTGTGCTCCATCCATTGCCAATCATGTATGTTTTGTGTGTGTGTGTGTGTGTGTGTGTGTGTCCATGGCACCTCTTTTCTGCCATCCCAGTTTCCCCTTGGGTCCCAATTCCACCCCTGCTCTCTTCCCTTCCTCCGTGCTCCCTCGCCCTCGGCTGTACTGCACAGTTACTACCTGCATCATCTTGTCCTCCCATTTCCTCATATGCACACATCTTGATTTCTTTCTGAACTTATGAGGTCCCTGGGGTTTCCCATCTCAGTACTCAAAGCTAAGGAGGTGACATGCGGTGCCGAAGGTCAATTGTCCAGAGGCATGTGCTGTGTTGTTTGACAAGACTAAAATCCCTTTGCCCTGCACTGCAGAGATCTGTTAATTTATTCTGCTGTTGTTCTGAATGTGAGGATGCAAAAGCAAACCCTGCCTCTGTAGCAGAAACAAAAGGTTGGTTCGCACAAAGCAAGAGGAAACATAGCTTTTATGTTCTCAGTTCCTAAGACATTAAGAGCAATGTAGCAGTACTTCCGCACACACTGTGTCCTGAGACCCTTTGTTGTTGGATGCTGTGTGCTGGTGTTTTTAGCTTTTCCCGTCTTCATCTTCCACGGTACACCCAGCATTTCAGGTCAGAATCTGTGTGATTGAAACCAGATCTGGACAGGGATCTTCAGATAATGTGCATCCAGCAGAGCCACATAAAATCTCAAGGGGACTTAGCATTCAATAAAATGTGTGAACTGTTTCTTTACATTTTAGCAAAGCCTGAATAATGTCTGCGGAGAGCTATAAATAATATTAGGCCTGTTTTAGTGGTCTTTCTACCTGAGTTAATTTATTGCCACTTTTAGAGAGCCAGCCATCTGAATTCTGATTTTATTCTGTAAAGGTAGGGTTGGTATAAGAGATGAGTAAGGCAAAAACTCAAGATAAACACCAGCAAAAATAATCTTGAACGTAATATCCTTTTTTGCCGCTGAATCAATACTTAATCTGCAGTAAATAACATTGGCGGGACGCCAATCCGTAAAATAAACCATAAAACGTTATGAAATAGTCCAGCAGCTAAAGTGCTTCTCAGGTAAGCAGCACTGAGCCGAGCTATCTCCCTCCTCGATATTATGCAGTTTAACTCGTGTGTCAGAATAATGAGATAAAAAGTGTTTTCATTTTCCTATGTGCTCAATATTGATCAAGCACTATGTTGGGCCCAGTATGTTGGGCCCAGTCAGGTGGGGTGATGAGAATGTGTGCAGTTCTCACGTAGGGCTTTGGATTTTATGACAGAGTCTGGTTAATCGTGTGTAAGCACATAAAGACACATCAGCATCGGCGTGTGGTTTGAAGTGGGTACTGGCAGGCTGTTCAGCTCAAGCCTTCTCCCTACACTCTTAGCATGACGATACTCAACGTTTAGTTTTCCACCTTTTTCTCTTCTACATCTGCATCTATTCCTGAAGGCTATTATCCCCTAATATATTTCTATGACTCCCAAATGTAAATTTCGAGCTTAAAAGTTCTCTGAAGCTCTCCCATCATCTCTAAAAGGGACTGGGGAGATAGCATGGTAGGTAAAGTATCTGTTATACAAGGTCAAGGGTCTGCGTTTGGATCCCTGGTAGACACTTAAAGCCGAGGCCTACTGGATGCATGAGGCCACAGGAATGGGTGACTTCCCTGGAACTCTTTGTTCAGTTCTGAGCTGCAGTGTCAGTACAGCACTCTCTCTCTCTCTCTCTCTCTCTCTCTCTCTCTCTCTCTCTCTCTCTCTCTCTCTCTCTAAATCTCTCTCTCTCTCTCTCTCTAAATCTCTCTCTAAATCTCTCTCTAAATCTCTCTCTAAATCTCTCTCTAAATCTCTCTCTCTCTCTCTAAATCTCTCTCTCTCTCTCTAAATCTCTCTCTCTCTCTCTAAATCTCTCTCTCTCTAGATCTCTCTCTCTTCTCTCTCTCTCTCTCTCTCTCTCTCTCTCTCTCTCTCTCTCTCTCTCTCTCTCTCTCTCTCTCATTTAGATGCAGAGCTATTGAGGAAGATACCCAAGGTTAACCTCTAGCTTTCACATACACCCCCATGTATGTATGTGCACACAAACACATACAGACCCCTCTCACACACAGATATATGCTTGACATCCCCACTAGAGATGATGTTCGATGTTGAAATAAATTCCAAAATTTATCACTGAATAGCTGATTGCCAAATCTGCGCTTTCCGAAACCAAAAAAACAGTTGCTCAGACCTAAAAATGACAAGCTAAATTTTAATACTCCTCGTTTTCTTATTCTCTGCATCTAAGCCACTGTGGGTAGTGGTGGTGGTAGTGTTTTTCCTTACAAATTATTCTATATTCCAGTCACTTCTGACCATTTACATTACTACAACCTTGGCCCATGTCACCAAGATGTCTCCCCTGGGTTACTACAGAATCTTTCTACCCCATCTCATAGCACCTTTCCTGACTTTCCAGATCCCCTGTCACTCACACGGTCTACAGATACAAATTAAGAGAGAGAGAGAGAGAGAGAGAGAGAGAGAGAGAGAGAGAGAAAGAGAGAGAGAGAGAGAGAGGCAGAGACACAGACAGACAGACAGACAGAGGGAGGGAGGGAGAAGCCTTTTTAAATCAGATATTACTGACTCAACATGCTGTAGTGGCTTCTTATTCCTCTTGCCCATAGGATTTGTCTACAGAACTCACATGATCTGAACCACCACCACCTATGCCTACACCAACCTCCCATTTGGTGCCAGCTCTGCTGGCAACAGGATGTTCCCCTTGCTAAAGCCCTCTTCCCAAATGCCATGGCTGACTTCCCATGTTCTACAAGTCAATTCAGAAGCCACTGTTGTTAAGAAGCCCTCATTACCAGCTCGAAGATGACAACTTGCATTCCCAGTATTCCTGAACTGCTACTTCTCTCTTTTCCGTGGCATTTATGGACTGAATAACAATTCACATAATATTAGTTCATATTAAATAACCTCTGCTACCCACATGTACACATGCAGACACACGCGTGTGTGCACACACACCCACTCCACTTAATGTAAGTCTAGAAGGCAGTGACCCCTTTCTAGTGTGTGGATGAAGCATAATGTGACACATGCTATGCGCACACGAAAACAATCCTGGATTAATAAAAGTATTAGCACCAAAGTGGTAGCTGAAGGTGTCATGTTCGCTGAAGAGAGAAATCATCCTTGAAGGCATTAACAGTAGAAGAGAAACCCATAAGAAGAATGAAAAACGGGAGCAGAGGGAGGTTGGAAGCAGGTGTGCGCAAATCCCTGTAACGAGGAAGGTGGATACATAAACAAGGGTCAAGCCCTATGAAAATCCGGGTATTATAACCGGCTCGCCAGACCTCCCAGCTCCACCTACTGTGGTCCGCACGCTTTCCCTTTCAAACTAACTTCTTAAAGCCTTCCTACTGAGATGGCCCTTCTCCAGGCACAGCCCCTCTCTGCCATGCTCTTGGAGGAAGCTCTCTATAACACAGCCGCACAGGTTTTCTGCTGTGCAGAAAAAAAAAAATGCAATCTGTGTGTTCTCACAAGGACAATGATTAGTCCTGAACCTGTAATTCGGCGTTTTTTGGGAAGGTGGGAAAACGGCGGTCATAAACATACATGATTTGGGGGTCTTCACACGTGTACAGAGTTTATATACCATATTTTCCTTCTGAAAGTGGGAATGCT
The DNA here is from genome assembly GCF_963924665.1 of Micromys minutus. Taxonomy (NCBI): domain Eukaryota; kingdom Metazoa; phylum Chordata; class Mammalia; order Rodentia; family Muridae; genus Micromys; species Micromys minutus. The sequence goes on from NC_137961.1 coordinate 5,365,837, forward strand.
TGCTAACATCCCTGTGACATGGGAAATGCGCAGGGTTTCGGATTTTAAGTTATTTAAGAAATATTGGGTGACAGAGTATTTTCCTGAACCTACAGGCATGTTTGAAGAAATGTTGGTGTCACGACGGTTGCAATCACGTATGTCCTCAGCCATCTAGAGAGAGGACCTAGTATCACATCACAAAGCCTAAATATTACTTAAAGTCTGTGACGGTGTGAATGACACTGCCCCCCATTGGCTCAGATATTTAAACTCTTGGTCCCCAGTTGGTAGCAGGGTCGGGGAGATTGTGGAACCTTTGAGAGGTGGAACTTTAGGAAGTGTACCACTGGGGACAGGTTTGGGTGTTTGTCTCTCCTACTTCCTATTTTCTCTGCTTCCTGCTGGCATATAAAGATATAAGCTCTCAGCTTCCTGCTCCTACAACCATGTCTGCCCCAACTGCCGTGTCTCCTGCCATGGTAATATATTTTCCCTCTGGAACCATAAACTAAAATAAATCCTCTGTACCACAAGTATCTTTCTTTCCTCCTTTTTCTAAGGGGCAGGACCTCAGTCAGGATCACAGGGTGTTGTGAGACACACTGAGCTGTCTGCACACTCACAGGCACCATGCTGCCTGAGCCTGCTGAGTCGCTAGAATGATAAACACGCACCACCATTCCCACCCCTGTTACTAACACGCTATTTCTAAGTAAATTGAGTTGTGATGCAAGTGAAGAAGAATGTTTGTGCTTTGTGTGTGTGTGTGTGTGTGTGTGTGTGTGTGTGTGCCGAGAGTAAACACAGAGTCATATACATCCTAGGTAAGTAAATGTTCAGGCACTGAGATAATTACTGTCCCCTCCCACCAAAGCTTCTTTTGTCGCTGTCTTTATAAATTTGATGGCGTTCTGATTCCATGTATGAGACATTTTAAAAAATACACTTTAAAAAACATACATTGAGAATGAAAATATAAATCTGCCACGGTAGTACGTATGTAAAATCCGACAAGCTGGGAGGCAGGAGAATTGCAGTGTTCAGAATGAACCAGGGCTGCACAGTGAGTCGCAAGCTGTCGTAGGTTGGCAATTAAGACTCTGTCTCCAAAAAAAATGTCTTTTCTTAAGAAAAATGTTAAGGACAGAAATCACACGATCATCTCAGTAGCTACAGAAAAGATCTCTCACAGAGTCCAGTGCCTCTTCATAGTAAAAGCTGTGATGAGCTAGAAAAAAAAAAAAAAAAAAAAAAAAAAAAAAAAAAAAAAAAAAAAAAACAGCTCAACACAGTGGCAGTTGCAGGCAACAAACCCATGGCAAACATGCTAATGGGGAAAGGTAAAGCATTTCCACAAACATCAAAGGCAAGACAATGGTGTCCACTTTCTTCACTTTTATTCGGTATAGTACTAAAAGTCTAATTTTATATATGTAGATATGTGTGTTCCCATGTGTGCAGAGGACATGTTCATGTACATGTGGAGGCCAGAAGACAACCCTGGGTACTGTCCCCCGGAAGGCCACCCTCCTATTTTGGAGTTCTCTTCATTGGCATGAAACTCACCAACTAACCTAGCCTGGCTGTCTAGCCAGCCCCAGAGATCCTCTGTGAGCACCAGAGAACCAGGCATTTCTAAACTGTTTCTGGAGATCAAATTCAGTCCTTGCATTTGCAAGACACATGCTTTACTATGTGAGCCACAATTCCTCATACTCCCAGCCCTATGCTGGAAGTCCTAGCAGGAACAAAATCCACGACAGGCATGTAATTGCACCATGAATGGGAAAGAAAGAAGCCAGCCTCCTCATTTGCAGATTCTACTATACCTAAGAGATTCCAAAGACTACACCAGAAAACTCTTAGAACTGTTAACACTCAGCACGTTGCAAGACACAGAATTAATGTACAAAAATCAGTAGCTAGATATCAGTAACAACCATGCTGAGAAAGAGATGAGGTGGAAGACGTCTACGCTGAAAGCTTAGAACACCTAAGTAGTTTAAGAAGACACTGGATGATAGAAAAGCCTTCCCTCCTCAGAGGCAGAATAAAGATACCAAAAAATACTTCTTGGAGAAAAGATAGTATCTTCACCCACAGAGCTAGGACATAGAGAATGAAATAGACCCTAATCTCTGTACAGTAACCAACTCCATCTGCATCAAAGGTCTTAACGTCAGACTTGAATATCTGTAACTGTTACAGGTAAAAATGGGAGAATTACAAGGACTCTCCAAATAGGTCTTTAATTGGGAAATAGTTGCAGCAGCTGACAAACAGAACCTCATGATGATAAATGACTCTGCACAGAGGGATGCCAATCTAAGAGCCTATAGGAATGGGACAAAGTCTTGAACTCTATGTCTGGTAGAAGACTGATATCTAGAGCACACAAAGAACTTCAACAACTAGCAAATTCTAGCAACCAAATCAAACTCGGTGATGAAATGAACAGCCTACAAAGATGATAGACAAACAGCCAATAACTGTAGAAGAAAATGTTTAACCTCACTCACTGTTATGAATCCTAACATAAATAAATATGTCTTTTCTGATCGTCTTAGGTGACCCCTGTAAAAGAGTCATTTTGAACACCCTGCCAAGGTAGTCATGACCAACAGGTTGGGACCTGCTGTTCTAAGGGAGCAAAGGAGAGAAATGGGGAGAAAGAGCAGGAAAGGGAAAAATACACAGCACATACAGCACATACCTGTATAAATTTTTTTTAATTTTTTTAAACTATCCTCATGGTGTTGTCAACTTGACATATGCTAGAATTATCTGAGAAAACCGAGCTCAGCGGAGAAAATGAATCCACTAGACTGGGCTGTGGACAAGCCTATGGAGCATTTTCCTGGTTAATGAATGACATAGGAGGACCCAGATCACTGTGGGTGGTACCAGTCCCACCCCTAGGCATGTGAAATTGATGTGTACAAGGAGCCGCCATGGGGCACAAGGGAGTAAGCGGTATTGTTCTATGGCATCAGCCTCTGTGTTCCTGCCTCTGTGTTCCTGCCTCTGTGTTCCTGCCTCTGTGTTCCTGCCTCTGTGTTCCTGCCTCTGTGTTCCTGCCTCTGTGTTCCTGCCTCTGTGTTCCTGCCTCTGTGTTCCTGCCTCTGTGTTCCTGCCTCTGTGTTCCTGCCTCTGTGTTCCTGCCTCTGTGTTCCTGCCTTCTTTCCTTGATAGAGTGAACTGAAGGGCTATAAGCTGAATACACCCTTTTCTTCCCCAGAGGCTTTTCGTCCTGGTGTTTTATCATAGCAATAGAAATCCCAACTAAGACAAAAAGGAAATGAAATAATACAACCAAAGAACGTGTTTACACCACAGTCAACTTGACTCCTCTAGATACCGTTCATTAGAGGCCTCAGTCCGGCCAATTCCAAAAAGATCAATTGCAGTGAAATAAAACCAAATTTGTTACTGTTTTCTGGTTTACTGATTTACCATTTTAAGATGTTTTCCTTCTTAAAACCTCTTAGGTCATTAACTTTGTGTGTGAGAGAGGGAGAGAGCATTACCCTCGGAGACCAGAAGAGGGCATCAGATCCCTTGGGGTTAGACTGGTGAGCCACCCTACCTGGGTACTAGGACTGAACTCAGTTCCTCTGTAAGAGCAGTAAGCACTCTGAACACTGAGCCCCCTCCCCAACCCCATTCCTCTAATATTTTTAAATTTGTACAATTGATAGATGGTAGAAATAAAACATTGCTAAGAAAATAGCATTTTCAGCAGAGGATAGCATTGTCTGGCATCAGTGGGACAAGAGGCCTTTGGTCCAGGGAAGGCTCGTTGTCCCAGTGTAGGGGAACTCCAAGGTACTGAGGTTGGGAGAGGGAGCACCTTCATGGAGGCAATGGGAGGGGGAGAAAGGGGATAACATCTGAAATGTAAATACAGAAAATATCCAATAAAAAAATTATCATTTTATCAGCCTAGCAAGTTGCTATCATTCTTTAGAACAGCCTCCCTGAATATTTTAACTATTTGTTCATTTAATTTCATGTTTTCTTTCCTTCTACTAAATATTCATTTGTCTGCCTATTTATTGAATGTTCTAGTCTAACGGCTGGTCTTTTAAAAAGGAGTTTTTAATATTGAGACTACAGGTTGCCATAAATTTAAAAAAATCTAGTTAGAGAATCAAAACGAAAATATTCCTGGTTTAATACCATAATTTATGTCTTATTTCCATTTAAAAGGAACAACACCTAGACGCTGTTATAGCACTTAAGTTGGCTTTCCTACACCTTATCCTCCTTTTAAAAGAATGGTGCATTTTGGCCTCTGCAGCTCCTCCTTAGCTGTAGGGTAGGATAGGTTCCCTGGCATTCATGTTGGTGTTCTGTGAACCAGGCCTAATTAGGCTGTAGGCTCGTGCATCTTTACCTGACTTATATTTTTTAATTTTATTTATTTGTGTATTCTTTTTATGTATGAGTGCTCTGTCTGCATGTACACCTGCACGCCAGAAAAGAGCATCAGATTCCTTTATAGATGGTTGTGAACCACCATGTGTTTGCTGGGAATTGAACTCAAGACCTCCAGAAGAGCAGCCAGTGCTCAACTGCTGAGCCGTCTCACCAGCTCCTACTTGACTCCCATTTTGGGTTGAGCGTTTATATTAGATGTGTCTAGCCTTTATACCATTACTGATTAGTTTAACTGTCTGAAACAATCCTCTTCCTCAGATCTGCCCCTCTAGAGTTTCTCGTCCAAGAGATGGTGTCTCCTCCATGAAGGCTCTCCTAAACACTGCAGGATAATTACTTCTCCCTACCAAACCTTACAAAGATCACTTTTAAAGCAATTTAAAGAGGATCTGGAAAAACTCTTTTCTACCATCTATAGAATTCCCTTCTGTTCTTCACAGTATTTTTTTCCAAACTCCATCACGTATCATCTTAATTATGTCTTTTACCTAATTATACCTCTGGACCATCAGATAATGTTCAAAGCCACCTCTCCCACCCCTTCACCATGTACATGGAATCTTTATCAACAAAACGTAGGTGCTTGGAAACCCCCTCAATACTGTGCCCACAGTTTCTCTATCCCCACCTGCACAGAAGGATAGAGGGTGGGGATAGAGAAAGCACTGACAGTAACTGCTTCCTTGCTGTTATTATTTTTCATATTTGCATTATTAAAGGAGAAAGTTTACTTTCACTTATTTATGCAGTGAGGATCCAAAAGATCCTCTATATAATGAGCTAGCTTTCTCCACATCTTTTACCAGGCAACCATTTCCATGGTGATCTCCAACACTGCTCTCTGTGTGGGTACTAAATTCCTATATATTCTGCCTCATTAGTCTGATAGTCTATTCTGGTCTATACTAATACTCACTATCATTTTTACTAATACACCCTTACAGGTTCTTCTAATGCCTTTTGAGATTAAACCCCTGTCCTCTGCTTCTCTAAGGTTTTCCTAGATAGTTTGCAAAACTGCGGTGCTTTTCTGAATGATGATCCATTAATAAAATAAGCCAGATGCAGGGGGGAAAAACGCTGCATGTTCTCACTCATGTGAAACTAAAGATATTGATCTCAAAATAAAGAATTAGGTTGTGATTACTAGACACTAGACAGTGTGGGGCAGTGAGGCAGGACACTGAGCACCAAAATATGTCCAGCAGGAGAAAGTGGTTTTCCTGTTATGTAGCAGAATAAGGATAGTTTATTGCAACTTATTGTGTATTTTGTAAAGAATTGTAAAATGGTAGTTTCTAGGCTCCAAACACAAAGCAATGAGAAATGCTTGAACTAAAAATGGTAATTACTCTAATTTGATAACTGCACATTGTGTATATGTATCAAATTATCATATTGTACCATATAAATACATGTACTTGTGTCTTAATTAAAATAAATCTCATGCTGGTTATGATCGTTTGTGTCTGGTTGAGGCTGGAGGATTACCGTGAGTTTGAGGCCAACCTAGGCTAGAGAATAAGACTTAGACTTAAAAAAGAGAGAAAGAAAGAGAGCAAGGAAGAAAGGAAGGAAGGAAGGAAGAAAAGATAGAAAGGAAGGATGGATGGATGGGAAGGAAGGAAGGAAGGAAGGAAGGAAGGAAGGAAGGACGGAAGGAAGGAAGGAAGGAAAGAAGGAAGGAAGGAAGGAAAGAAGGAAGGAAGGAAGGAAAGAAGGAAGGAAGGAAGGAGAGAGTGGGGATAAAGAAAAATTTTACAACTATTTTATTTACTGTTAAATTTTATGTGTATGGGTATTTTGCCTGCATGTGTGTCTATGCACTATATGTATGACTGGTTCCTTCAGACAATGGAAGATGGCCTCAGGCCCCCTGGAATTAAAGTTACAGATGTTAGTAACCATCATGGCTACTGGGAATTCAACTTGTTCCTTTGGAAGAGCAGCCACTGTTCTTTACTGCTGAGCCATCCCTCCAGCCTCTAAGACTATATTTTTTTAATTAGTTTGTTAGATCATCACGTCTATGTATAAATGTCTCTAACGACTTACTGTTCCATCTCACCAGCTACATAGGTCTCCTTTTTTACCCTGTTTTCTTCTTTAAATTTTTAATTTAAAAATGATCCTTTCAAATTCCTGGACTTAGACAAAATTTTGTCTTTATTAACAAAATAACTTTATTTAGTGACCAATCAGGAAGTGATATTTGAAACTGAGAAAGCAACAGATATTGTATCTTAAACATCTAACAGATGTTCAATGTAGACATGGGTTAACAGTGAGGGGTTTCTATTTTAGTTTGCCAACAAACTAAAATTAACTTACATGTCAAAGTTTTAAGTCTGATGGACTAAAAGGATTTTCAGCTAATTTTGTGACAATATTCCATCCTTTATGAGCCAAGTTGAATAAGGCTCTTTTAGGAGAATGTCATCACACAAACATATTCCATAACATCAACCCAAACATAGTATAATGAAACTTTACTCAGACAGACCAAGAGTATGCAACACTTCTGCTAAAGCATAACCCTTATGTCCAAAGACGAAGGAATAGAGCAGAAAAAAATTCACTCCTTCCATCATGGGAATGGATGGAGGAGCACACTAGACCTCTTAACTGTTTCAAAGCATGCCAGGATAAGGCAGCATTGGCAGTTAATGGTAGCTAGGGAGAGAAGACTCACAAAGCCACAGCCATCCCAGAGGTTGATGGTTAATATAGGCAGTTAATGGTTGCTCGGGGAGACAGAAGCATTTTCTTCTATGGTCCATAAGCTGTCCATGCTCCTGCACATAACTCTAATTAAACGTATTGATTCACACACACACACACACACACACACACACACACACACAAGAAGGAAAGAAGAAAAGCAAGCATAGACATAGAAGGGAACTAAGGTGGAGCAGGGAAGACAAACAATCAGAATGAGTAAGAGAGAAATGAGAGAATGTGAGGACCAATAGAATCAATGTACATTATACCCATATATGGAAATGTCAGAATAAGATTTGTTATTATGTATAATATATGCTAATAGAAAAACTTTTAAAAAGGATACCGGATTCTGATATACTCTTACACCCTCTGACCTGTGCCCCACCTGCTTGCATTTCCTGGAATGTTTTAGAGAACTTTCTTATATTTGATTTTTTTTACTTTTTAACTAATATATATTAGCTATGCACATTAATGAAGTCACACTTTTGGAATACTGTCACATGTTCTAGAATTAGATAGTGCTGATTATGCAGCTCTATAAACTGAATTGTGTACTTTTTTAAAAAATAACTTTTATTGTATCATTCTGGTAAAGCATTTTCTCCAGGAATTTTTCAAAGTGCATCAGAGTATGGTAAGATTGAAATAAAGTCAAGATTTAAATTTCTTTTAAAACAACAACTTGGAAATCGAATGAGGTAGTACAGTCCTTGGGAAGGAGGCAGGAGGATCAAATTTTTTGAAAACAAGCTGGATTGCATGGCAAACTCTGTCCAAAAACAGTGGCTAGGGACATAGCTCAGGGTGGTGTACTAACAAGGCACTGGATTTGATACAAGCACTGAAAAAAAATAGACATTGTATGTAAGTCTTCCAATGCTACAGTTCAAAACTCAAATGTCAAGGCTGAAATGGCTCAGTAGTTGAGAACACTTGCTGTTGCAACAGAGGCCCCAAGTTCAGTTCCCAGCACCCACACAGTTGCTCACAGCCACGGAAGGGACAGCCTTTTGTGTCCTTCTCTAGTACATGAACTTGGTATACACATATGGGTACACGCACACAGGCACACAGGCACACAGAAAAAATACAGAAAAGAATAAAAATGAGTGTTTAAAAAGTCAAATGTTAATTTGACTCTTGTTCTTTCTACACAGTTCATCTTTTCCTCTGGAATTACTTTCTTTAAACATTACTGTGTTCAAGCATTGATCTTTTCCCTCTATGTCTTCTGTTTGGTGAGTAATGTCTGTTTAATCTTCCCTTCATTGTGGAGAAATTTTAATTACATTTCTTCAAATGGGTTTTTTTTTTTTCTGTCCTTCTAGGTCCCCTACTAATCACATTGATACTTATTCTACTTGTCGTTTTATTTTATTTTTGTCTCATTTTTCCAGTCTTGTATCCCTTTCTGTTGCCTTCTGTAAATGTTTCAAACCAACTCACCAGTAGGTTCAACTGGATTCATTCAAGCCACAAGTTAAGCTCTGAGTTAAGTCATGAGTTAAGCCAAGTTAAAGCCATGTTAACCATGAGTTAGGGCTGGCATTGTCTAAGTAGGGGAGTGACAATGGCCAACAAGATAAAATAAACACAAAATATGATTGTAGCCAAAATTCCTAAGAACAGCAATGTTTTGTGGTTGTTGCAGTGCTTCTGGGTTTTGATAGACTTCTTAATAAATCTATACAAGATAATTATTGAAAACTGGTTTTAAAAATAAAAAATTTGAGCCAAGCATGGTAGCTCACACTTGTAATCCTGGTACCGAGAAGGGAGGAAAGTTGGGAGTTGAACACCAGCCTGGGTCACATGAGACCCTGTCTCAAAAGAAAAATAAATAAAATTTAGCTAAAAGGTTTTTTTTTCTTAACACAAGTGGATTCTCATGATAAGTACCCTGGGTCTTAATAAAACAGTGTGGACTTCTCTGATCTATAAATAGAATAGATTTGGGGTAGGTCTTCATAACCTATCAATATTTGTATATTATCAGACACTTTTTCAAACGTCTGCCCTTTTCTTTTGATTGGGCATTGAGTTCTTCAATAAATGTTTATTGAACGCTTCTCCGATACTGTCCAAGATGCTAGGGATCCAGCCAGCAGGTGGTAAGAGTTAACAGAGAATCCCGACGGAACATGGGTTCTAATAGAACACAGGCTTTTTTTCCTGTGTTGTTTCCATTGTATGCCAGGCTTTGAGAACGGTGTAAACACTGGCTGAATGGTGAGTAAATATGGAGCACTAATTACATGTCTGTTCATTGTTATGGGGGAAAAAGTGCAGGTGTTGTGGGGCATATAGATGGGAGCCTTCTGTAGGGGGTTACCCAGAATTGTTTCTCCAGCAGGAAAACTAACAGCTAAGAGAGATGTTCATTCAAAGTGTTCCTCAAAGCTCTAAACAACCAGCAACCATCACCCACTCAGGACCTCCTACAGTGTGTGGGCTTGTATCCACTCAGAATTTTCAGTATTGATTTGTGTAAATGAGAAGCTGGATTACTTATTCGGTAATATCAGCTTTTAGGAAAATAAGAAAAGACCCAGCTTAACAATGCTTCTTTGTTTTTCTGGCTTCTCCCCTGCCTGAGCACTCATCCTGTTCTCTTTTCTGACTTGCAGATGAAGGAGCGTCTGCACACCCTTGTGACGATACCTACTGTGGTCCTTTCCCAGAATCTGAGCCAGAAGTGAAGGCTGTAGCTAACTTCCTTCGAAAACACAGAAAGCGCATTAAGGCATACCTCTCTTTTCACGCCTACGCTCAGATGTTGCTGTATCCCTATTCTTACAAATACGCAACAATCCCCAATTTTAGCTGTGTGGTAAGTATGTGTTCTTGTGTGTGTGCATTAGGCCCTCATGTTTTTCTTCCTAAGGCTGTGATTCTGAGTTCCAGTGAGAGTAGCAAACATTCAAGTACTTTATATTAACTCATTTAGTCTTTATAAACTTTCTTGGCCCCATTTTACAGATGAGAAAATCATGTCTCAGGAAGATTAAGCAGCTAGACTAAGAACTCTCAGGGTTGTAGCCAAAACTTGGCTCCAAGTGTAGCTCCAGCATTGTTGCTTATAACTGCTATTCTGCCTCCCAAATACATGCATTTCAAACTGATTTTACATTCTTACCATGGGCTATACAGAAAAGGTCGGGGTGGGGGGTGGATTTGATTAATATTATAGCTTTGGTCATATATACAGAGCTGTCATTAACTTTATCGAGTCAATAATCACTCATAGTCTGACTCACTAATTAAAAGCAAGTTTTGATTTATAAGTGCTGTTTGCTTAATGCTACTAAGTCTCCTGGTGCGCAGCTGACGGGTTAGTGTTAGGGACAGATGGACTTCCGGGTCTAGACTGCAGAGAGGGGAAAAGAGGATTCTTTCTCTCTGTCTCACAAAGGCAGCATGCTGCTCCCTACAGGGCATATACACCATTAAGGAGCCATTCCGGAGCCCTAGAGCATCCGATGGCCTATAAAGTTCAAGATGAAGGAAAACTAACAAAATAGCAGTTGCCTTTGGGGGAAAGGGGAAGGGTGACTCCTGGAGGCACAGGGAGCTCTGGGTTATTGCTGCTACTCTCGTCCTTGGCCTGAGAGGTCAAAGGCGTGTGTTCAATTTGTGATTACTGAGCTATAAACTTAACATCTGTGGTTGTTTTCTTCTTCTTTTTTCTCTTCCTCTTCCTCTCCTGACACTAAACGTGCAGTGCCTTTTCTAACATCATTTCTCCAACACCAACCAAGTATTGGTTAAGTTAAATTAAGTTGATTCAGTTAAATTCTGACACTGACTGCCCAGAGTAAACCATCAGACTCCAAGTTAAGCCCATGTAACTACAGAGTCCAAAGTTCCCAATACCCACCCCCTCCAGTTTCTATAGTTTACTGGAACAACTCACAGACCCCAGAGAGACACTTACTCACTGTTGCTAACATACAAGACACACAGCTTGGGAATAGCCAAAGGATAATCTGAGGCTCAGCAGAGGCAGGAGGCCACAGAGCTTCCATGCCTCTTCCCAGCACTACTGTATGCTAACAAAACCAGATGACTTCAGACCCCATTGTCTAGGGGTATTACAGGCTTCCCTTCACATGGCCCAATGAACCAGATCACTGCCCATTCAAAAGTGAACCCCCTTTTTTAGACTTACACTAGGGATGAGGGATGCAATTGGCATCTATGGAGTAGATGGGGGATGCTGAAGTTGCTCCCCAACCCAACCCACAGCAATTCATCCTGCAATCTACAAGTCAAGAGTGACACTGTTTAGAAATCTGGGGTGAATCCTATCAAGATGAAGGCTTAGAGGCCAAGGTACTCACGGTGCAAACATGGGGATCTGAGTTCATATCCCCTATACGCATAGAACAAGCCAGGTGTGGTCTTATATACATCTGTAATCCCAGCACTTTGGGAGATAGAAGTATGAGAATTGTTGGGCATGCTGGCTACCAGCCTAGTCCAAAAACAACTGAGTTCCAAGCTCAAGGAGAGGTGTGACAGAAAAAGATCCCAACATTTACTCACACACCCACACAAATAGACACACACAGATACATACACACAGGCACATGTACCAACACATACTTCATACATACATATAATACAAAGATATATGGGATAGAAGAAGGACAGTGCACTGGCTGGTTTTGTGTCAACTTGACACAAGCTGGAGTTATCACAGAGAAAGGAGCCTCAGTTGAGGAAATGCCTCCATGAGATCCAGCTGTAAGGCATTTTCTCAACTAGTGATCAAGGGGGAGGGCCCCGCCCATTGTGGGTGGAGCCATCCCTGGCCCAGCCCATTGTGGGTGGTGCCATCCCTGGGCTGGTAGACCTGGTTCTATAAGAAAGCAGGCTGAACAAGCCAGGGGAAGCAAGCCAGTAAGTGACATCCCTCCATGGCCTCTGCATCAGCTCCTGCTTCCTGACCTGCTTGGGTTCCAGTCCTGACTTCCTCTGGTGATGAACAGCAATGTGGAAGTGTAAGCTGAATAAATCCTTTCCTCCCCAACTTGCTTCTTAGTCATGATATTTTGTGCAGAAATAGAAACTCTAAGACAGAGAGGGAGAGAAAAATCTGAAATAGTTAAACATAAACTAAATCACTAAAGCTAAGGTGAAAATTTTTCAGAAACCATGCAGTCCCTGAATGTTAATCAGAAATCATTACATCCTATTAAATTTTTAAAAAATATTCCACCAATATGTAAGAGCTTCTGCTAACTTTTAAAGTCATCACTAAACTACTTTAAATATAGAAATATTTCAGTTAAATGTGCTTCTTGCCTAGCTGAGGGCTCACAAATGTCCTTCTGGACAATTGAAAAGAGGAGATGATTGGGAAAGGGAATATCTTATATCTAACTGTGGGGGCTGGAGAGATGGCTCAGCGGTTAAAAGCACCGACAGCTCTTCCAGAGGCCCTGAGTTCAAATCCTATAACCACATGGAGGCTCACAACCATCTGTAATGGGATCTGATGCCCTCTTCTGGTGTGTCTGAAGACAGCTATAGTGTACCATACATAATAAATAAATACATCTCTTTTAAAGAAAAAAACGAAATTATACCCTGAAGACCATTCCTGGAGGTGGGGGGGAGGGATGTAAAATGCCCACCTTGTGGATACCTAAGCCATTTATCATCCCAGTATCTGCACCGGAACACCAGAACACAATGAGCTCAGAGGTTAGGACCAGACTTCTGGGTAAAACAGCAGCCCGGAAGCTACTGCCATTTGACCCAATCCAAGACAAGAGTGAGACTAAGACTCTGTTGTAGAGAGGGGAAGAGCTTTAAAATTCTCACAGGTCACTATAGTATACTGGTTCCAGTGGGGGCAGAGGGCGGGAATAGGATGGCAGTAAGGATAAGATGGATGTTAGCACATATCGAAGCATCATTCAAAAGAAAAGCCAGGCAGCCCTGGTGGAGAAACTTGGCAGGAAGGGGGGAGGGTCCCTACCGGACAAAGCAAACAGTGCTCACAAGCCTCAAATCCAGCGGTCGGTTTCAAGGATGTTTCAGTAGAAATGCACACCTCAGTAAAGAGAAATCCTGTGTTGTGAGTGTGATTCAGCAGGCGCCATCCTAAAACTGAGCCACCCTGCTGAGAGGACCTGAGAACCGGGAAAGGTCCCAAAGTGCAGGTTCCAAGAGGGTTCTGCTAAGGCGGTGGGGGGGGGGGGAACCACTTCCACTGAGGATAATTTGGTTCGGTTCAACCTCCCCTACTTGCAGCTCACCTCTAGAGTCCCAGATGATGAGGTTTCAGAGGTGCATGTGCCTTGACTCTCAGAGCAGGACCCCTCCAAACACAGTGCTGGTTCTTAGGAGAGCCTGAGAATCCAAAGAGGAGCCTCCACCTCCCCACGGACCTTCCACGTCACACACTGCCATGGTTCCTCCTTTTTTTCCCTCCCAGTGCACTTCGGAGAAACTCTGAAAGCAAAAGCATTAGGTACCGCAGTGGGTAATGGGGCAGGGGATTTCCGGGAGGGAGAGAAGTCTGCCCAGCACACAGCACACAAACATAAACGCAGACAGCCCAGCAGAAGGACATCGGACACTGGTCCAACACACACTTAACACCAGCAAGATGCTCAGAAAGATAAGAGGACACAGACTCCCCTGGCCGGCAGTCCCCAGTGAGTCTAACCTGCAGTCTCCAGGCTTCATTTTTTTGACCCTTGCCTCTCTTTTTAAACACATACCTTTTATCAGCACGGCACGTTCACTGACACATTTAGTTTTTTCTTTTTATGTCTGACTTCCTCTCACATGATCACCTAATCTTTCTTACATATTTCTTTACCCCAGAGTAACCATTTCGGGCTGTTTTCTTCTTTCACCCGGGTCCCAGCCTCCTTTTCCTTTTACATTTCTTATATTACCACACTCACCCTTATTTTAAAGTACAACCTCCCCTCTTTTAACTCCTCCCCTTTATACATGGACCCATGTGTGCATTTAAAATTCTTTCTTGGGAAATCTTTGTTGTTGTTGTTGTTGTTGTTGTGATTTCTTTTTCCACTGATCTTCTTCACCTTTTACATTTGTTTCTTCTGTTGAAGACATGAGGAGACGGAACGCCCCCTCATGCTATGGAGGGGTAGAATTCAAGTTATAAAAGTGTCTGTATTAGCAAAAGTGATCTACAGTTAATACAATCCTCATTAGAAATTCCGGGAATGTGGGGCTGGAGAGATGGCTCAATAGAGCACTGGGGGCTCTTTCAGAGAACCTGAGTTCAATTCCCAGCACCCACATGGAAGCTCATAACCATTTATAACTCCGGGGAATCTGGCGCCCTCTTATGGCTGCCACAGGTACCAGGCATGCATGTGGTGCATACGCATACATACAGAAATACACATAAACCAAAAAAATGAATAGTTTCAAATTATTTTAGAAGTCTCATCACAGTAATCACAGAAGTAGAAAAGGAAACCCCCTAAAATTCATATCTCAGTACAAAAAATAAAAGTAAAATATTCTGGGGGGGGTGTGGATAATGCTTGGGGACATCATGACACCTCATCTCAAGTTTATTGCAGAGTCATAGTAACAAAAGCAGCATAGACCCATAGAGGGCACATAGACCCATAGGGGGCACAACAAAGAATAAAAATAAATAAGCAGCACACAGGGTGATTTGCATGAAAACATCCCCCATAGGCTCACGGGAGTGACACTATTAGGAAGTGTGGTCTTGTTGGAGGAGTCAGAAGCTCAAGCCAGGCTCACTGGCTCACTCACTCTTCCTACTGCCTAAGGATCAGGAGGTAGAACTCTGCTTTGAAACTCCTCCAGCACCACGTCTGCCTGCACGCTGCCATGCTTCCCACCATGACAACAGTGGACTGAACCTCTGAACCTGTAACAGCCCCAATTAAGTGTTCTCCTTTATAACAGTTGCCGTGGCCACAGTATCTCTTCACAGCAGTAGAAGCTATGAAGTTACACACGCAACATAGTTGTTCTTGAGTCACTGACTGGCATGAATACAGTCAAATTGTACAGGGAAACTGGAGTAACCATGTGGAGAAGAATGGAGTCACCACACCCAAATCTCTTGCACTGCTCAAAAGTAAATCACAATGAAACAAAGGTAAAAATTAAAGTTGTGAGATTTACTAGAGGAAAGCATGGGTATATCACTTCGAGACATAGACGAAGGTTATCCGAAAAGAACCCAGCAATACAGGAAGCCGTCCCCAAAGCTGGTTAGGAAGTTACATGAAATCAGAAACTTTCTACACAGCAAAGGAAACAGTTGGGGGTGTGTGGAAACGTCTTTGCCAACTGTGTATCAGTTTGAAACTAATGTCTAGGATATGCAAAGACCTTCAAACCCCAAACACCTCTAAAAGAAACATCCCCATAAGTAAGTGGCTAATGAATTGAATGTTTCTAAAAAAATAAAAATATATGAATGGCCAATAAATATATGAAAAAGTGTTAACATCAGGAGACTACAAATTAAAGTTGCCTGGAGGGCCTATGTCACTCCAGTCAGAATGACTGTCATCAAGAAAGCCAACAGTAAATGCCAGTGATGATATGGCAAAGACTAGCCCTTGCACACTATTGGTGGAGCCATAAACGGCACAGCCACTATGAAAGTCAGTGTGGAGGTTCCCCCAAAACTAAAAATAGAAGTACCACAATAGCCAGCTATACTATTGTTGGCCTCATACCCAGAAGACTAAGTCGCCATTCATGCTCAGGATTCCTCTACTCACAGATGCCAGGGCCTGGAACCAGCCTAGATGCCCACCAACAGATGAATGAAGAAAATGTGGTTCGTACACAAAATGGAAATTCATTCACATATAAAGAAAAATCATGACATTTGCAGGGGGAAAAAATGGGTAAATCTAAAAATTATTTCAGTACAAAATAGGCCACTCAGAAAGACAAACACCTCATGTTTTCTCTCATGTGAAGAACCTCAATCTAAAATCTCTCGGGGGACAGCGGGTAAAGGTGAATGGGGTGTGTATACCTGTCATGAAACGTAAAGAAGACCATGCAAAGGGAGGAAGAGATCCTGAGGCAGGGGTGAAGGGGGAAGAGAGGGTTATCCATGTGGCATGAGAATAGAGAGAGAGTGTAAAAGGAGGGAGGAGAAAGAGAAGGGGTGAATTATAACAAAGAACTTGACACCTGTTTGGAAAATCTGAAATGAATTCCTTTACTTTGTATGCTAATGTTTTAGAACAGTTACGATTGTGCCTGAATAAGCAAAGCAGCGCTTTGTTTCTTGATACATTTTTCATAGTCATCAAAGAATAAAAGCACAATTCTCCCAAGCAGCAAAATGCAGTCATCTTCTAAATACAGAAACACCTGCATCTGTCATAATCGGATATTGCTAAGGCAACTTATTGGAGACAACGTGGGGATTTTCCCTCATGACGATGTTTACATTTCTTTTTTCTTGGCTCCTGTAAGAACATCGCCATCAGCTAGATCGGGATTAAATGGTCTGCCAGTGCCTGGAGCCCTGGGCTGGAGCAGTCACAAAGGACCGCACTTGCATTCAGGAACTTAACAAGCAGCAATGTGGGTCTCAGACCTCCACGCAGGCCATCACGTTCCCCGGGGCGCTTCTAATGAAGTATTAAATTATTCACAGGCAAATTGAAATGGGAGAAGTGTGTGCTGGTTTCAGCCTGTGTCTCATGTGTCACCCAATACCTGTCTAACCCTTGATGAAGCTGTTCCTTTGATGTCATGTGCAAAGGTTTAAAGAACAATTATTTTGCTAGAATATCCATCATTTAGGATTTTGACCATGTTGAGGGGTGTGTGTGTGTGTGTGTGTGTGTGTGTTGTTGTTGTTGTTGTTGTTGTTGTTGTTGTTGTTGTTCCCCCCCACACACACTTGTGGCATTGAACAGAAACAATACCCCCTTGGACTTTCTTCATCTCAGCAGCAGCTTGAAGTAGCTTCGTGAGAGGCTTTGTAACCTCAGAAGTCAGGAAGCATCATTAAATTGATGTTCTTTCTCCCAGTGGGAACAAACACACAGACAGCATAAAGGGAGGAGTTGATCTTCCTTTGTGGGTTTTCTAATTGATCCAAAAACATCTCTATATACCTATGGAACTACATACTCGTGGGTCAATATGATTGTCCGAATGCTCTTACAGACTATGCCTCTTCGACATTCCTGCAGGGGATATTAAGTATCTTACTTACACAGACGTGTCACTAAGGATAGGATACGCATTAGAGATACAACAGACATGGCCCTGTCACTAGTCTGTAATACACAGAAGTCAGCGCACCTGAACTGAAGGGCAGAGGCTAGACCAAACTAGCAAGTTCAGGAACTACAAGCACATGCCCTAGGACCTATAGCCCTAACTATAAGAATACACATTCTTTGCCGTGCAACCCCAGGATACTCCACTTAACCTCACCGAACCTTCCCTTTCTCACCTATGGGACAGAACCTCTGTGTATCGTTCATTTGTGGTTTGTTAAAACAAAAATGTGTTTGAACAGGTGCTTTGGTCCTCCACACTGTAAAAAAAATAAATAAATGAAGTGTCTTGCAGCATGTACTATACAACACCCATGAATTTATTATTATTATTATTATTATTATTATTATTATTATTAAGTGTAGCTGTTAACTTATGCGCCATCTTTGCTCTCTCTGTTGACCTGACCGCCATCAATGCTTCAGCAGTTTGCCAGCGTCTCTAGAGGCTTCGTTGCAGTGGTGCAACTGACACAATGTCTCCATTTTGTCCTCACAGGAATTTGCAGCTCACAAAGCTGTGAAGGCGCTTCGGTCAGTGCATGGGGTTCGGTACAGACATGGTCCTGCCTCCCAAACATTGTGTAAGTTTCCCGTGTGTGTTGTATTAGAATTGGTCCATGGCTTCCCTTTTAAGAAGCAAAGCGTGTTCTCGATGTAGCAAAATTTGTGACTGTCGTCAGAGTAGCCAAAGAAGATGGGAGAGTTGGAGCCTCTTGAGTTTCCCACCGCTGACAGGAATCGCTGTACCAATTTAAACTGAGCGGAGAACGTGCTAAGCGTGCGGTAATGACTGCACATTGAATCGAGATTCCCTTAGCAGTAGGAAAGTACGCAAATGGGCTCCTTCAGCCATGTGTAAGTGCTGTCAGTGTGGGAATGGCCTCAGGAAGATGATGAAGTAAACGGCTCAGCAGCTTCCCCTTGTCCCTTCCCTCCGGCTTTCCTGTTATGAAATGCCATTCCAAACGCGGCATCTTCATCTCGGTTTTCTCTTGAAGATTGATTTTAAAGTATTTCTTTTATATAAAATCAAACAGGATCAGTGTATGGAAAGATCCTGTAAGGTCTGTTCCTGGGCCTGCCCGATGCCTTGTCCTAGCCAAGGTGTCCATTAATTCTGGTTTTTAATTTCTTCAAATGCAGCATGAGTGATTGGATTACATCATTCCTCATGACCTTCCAGATCCTACAATTTATTGTTACTGGGGAAATGTAGTAAACAGTCATGCATGTATGAATGTGTGTGTGCAATCGTATGCTGCATGTCTGGGTATATGCACTAGCATCTGATTATGTTTCTTCATGAGACCGAACTTCTCCTTCGGTTCTTGACATAGTCTCACTGTCTTCATGAGGGCATTTTATTCCACAAAGGTAAAGTGTTCGTTAACAGGTCAAATGAGCTTATGCTAAAAGTGAGAAGCGCACACAGTGTCAATTCCATGATTGTTGGTACACGCTGACTTCTAAGATGGTTTCTCCTTTCTCCCCTATCTTCCCACTTACCTCCTCCATCCCTGTACCCCCGTCACTTTTCTCTCTGACTCACCCCTCAGCTGACCCTTCTACTCACTCTCCCTTCCTTTCTGATATGGCCTTGATAGATAGCCAAAGCTCACCTCAAGTTGACCATCCCCCTGCCTCAGCCACAGCTCCGTTGCCTGGCTATAGAAGTGCTCTTTGATCTTGAAGGGGAAGCAGTATTGACAAGGCATCACATACCAACTGATGCCAATGTAAAACCTACCTTGAAATTTGAAAGTCATTGCCTAAGTCTTGCCAGCCTTTTCATCTCGGTACAAAGACATAGCCACACTATTATATTTACGGAGAACAGTCTGTTATCATAGAAATGAGCCTGCCACATCACCATGAGGTAATGCTTGGCACACACTATCTCTGACTTTGGCTTCTATTTGTACTCTATCCGGAGGGACATTGAAGCCACAGCACAATTTTTGTCCTTAGCCAAAGCCAAGGGAATCTGAGAGGTACCCGGATTGCTGGGCTGTCATCCTCATATGATGACTCTATCCTACCTGTCCTAGGAAACTGTATTAAGAGGCACACTGTTGCCAGGAATGATGGTACACTTGGAATCCAGCACTCTGGAGGTACAAGAAAGAAGACTGGCAAAGTCCACCTCGGTCTCTACGAGTTCTGGGACAGACCTGTCTATACAGCAAGTTCCAGGACAGGTTAGGACTACATAGTCAGCTCTGTTAGGTTTTGTTGTTACTGTTGTTGTTAGTGGTTGTGGTTGGTGTGTGTGTGTGTGTGTGTGTGTGTGTGTGTGTGTGTGTGTGTGTTTAAAAGGCCTGATGGTGTCAGCACATGCCTTTAATCCTAGCACTTGGGAGACAGAGGCAGGTGGATCTCCGAGTTCAAAATCAGCCTGGTCTACAAAGCAAGTTCCAGGATAGCCAAGACCACACAGAGAAACCCTGTCTCAAAAACCAAAGTGGAGAATGGACTCAGTGCTTAGTGCTCAGTGTTCGGTGCTTAGGACTCAGTGTTCAGTGCTTTGTGCTCAGTGTTTGGTGCTTAGCATTCAGTGCTCAGTGCTTAGTGCTCAGTGCTCTGTGCTTAGTACTCAGTGTTCAGTGCTTTGTGCTCAGTGTTTGGTGCTTAGCATTCAGTGCTCTGTGCTTAGTGCTCAGTGCTCAGTGCTTAGTGCTCAGTGCTCTGTGCTTAGTGCTCAGTGTTTGGTGCTTAGCATTCAGTGCTCAGTGCTTAGTGCTCAGTGCTCTGTGCTTAGTGCTCAGTGTTTGGTGCTTAGCATTCAGTGTTCAGTGTTCAAGGGGTGAAGTGTTTGCTGTACCAAGGATGAGGACCAGAGTTCAAAGCTCAGAACTCACATTAAAACCAGAATCATCTGCAATACGAATATGCCTTCTGGAGACAGGAGCATCCCCAGCAGTTCAAGAGCCAGCTGTCCTGGCATACACAACCCAGGACAACTATAAACCCTTCGGTGACATGAGCCAGCTGTCCTGGCACACACAGCCCAGGACAACTATAAACCCTTCGGTGACATGGTGGAAGGCAATGAATCAGGTGATACTCTGATCTCCACACACAGGCTGTGGCACCCACATGCTCACAGGAACACGCACCAGCTTACAAACATGCACACGTGCACAAACATACGCATGCATCTTAAAAAGTGATTTCGTCTGAGTAAATGAACATGTTCTGGAGATTTACTAACAGTAGGATGTGTGTAACCAACTGGGTCATGGAAATTTCAGGAAAGTACACCAAGATGTTTCGGCGAAGTATTAATTCATTTAATAAATTATTCTCCTTGGGGCTTTTTATTCTAACCTCTCTAGAATCCTAGGTACTTTGGGGTATAACTAAGTAAAATAATAACCCTAACACACCCTAAGTGCTTTCGAGTGATTTATTATTTCATTTAATTTTAAAAGCAACCCTGATGCAGCAAATGTTGGCATTATCTTTTTTAAGGGAGTTTGAGGTACAGGGAAGGTGTGCTGCGGGTAGAAGTGGGAACCTGGCACACAGGCAGGGTACCTTCTGGAAGGACCCTGTGCCTTCAGTTCTTGCCTGAAAAGCTGCAGCCTGTGAGGGACCAGAGGAGAGAGGAACCAGAATGGACTGTTAGCTATGCTCTGAGGGGCTAAAAGGGGTATCTGAGAGGAGAAAAATAAACAGGAAAGGAGATTGATACGGGTCATTGGTGACCTTCGAGAACAAAGTTAACTACACAAGCAGAGACAGGAAGCAGACTAAACGTGTGAGGGTGCAGCCATCTTTTAATTCCCTTGCGTTCTCAAAAACAAGATAAGGAGAAGGGGGCAAGTGTGGTAAGCAGGGGTGTGTGGCAGTGTTATGAAGAAGGGGGACTGTTGGGCATTTTAGCCAACGAAGATCTAAGGAGTCACTCAGAGACCTGGAAGAGATTCACAGGACAAAGATGGCAGTACATGTGATATCAGGACAGGACGTGTGTACGAGAGGGGAAGAAGAAAAGGAAGGAAGGAAGGAAGGAAGGAAGGAAGAAGGGTGGGAGAATAGCATGCTTTCCTCTGAGCTAAAAAGGAAAACTTGGGATTCTAATGTCGTCAGAGAAGGGTGATGCTTATTTGGAGTCAGAGGTAAAATCGGGAGTGAGATAAGCTAAGAATGAGTAAGTTCATAAATGCCAGGCTGGGATGCAGCCTGTGATTGGACAGCGCACGCCACAAGTCCCTCCTCCGCAATGATGCTCTCTGATGCCCTTCCCTAGACTGAAGTCCGAGAAGCTGGTGCTAAGTTTATCATTAGAGAAGCTTAGTAAGGACAGAAGAAGGCACTGGAAAGATCTGGGGGGAATTTAAGTGAGATAACCGCCCATGGCCAAGGGAAATGAAGCCACAGGATAGCGGGGAGAGGTCTGGAAGGCAGGAAGGCGCCCAACAGGAGTGCTAGAACACAGGAAGTGGAGGAGATAAGGGGCCTTTGGGAGCCAGAATTCTAATTTCCCAGACCTTGAAAGGAAAGAACTGAGTAATAAGAACAGAGGTCTCTCCCTGTAGATTGCTTATCGGTGGGTAAGGCGAGCAGAACAAGGATCAAGATAAATGCTATGGGAACTGAGACTGAGGTTGAGGAACTTTGAGGTCATCACACTGGTACAGCGTTAAGGCTTAGATCAAAGACAATAGCAAGTAGGATTGTAGGCTCCATGAGCCAGCTGCCAACGCACTACCGTTCAGCTTTGCTTGCTATTACTGCGCGTGTGGCAGCATGCAAGTACAGGTCTGAGGACAGCCACGTGGAATCAGGTCCCTCCTTCCGTCTTTACATGGCTTCCATGAAGCGAACTCAAGTCCTTTGCTGCAAGAAGCTTTCCTGCTTAGCCAGCTATCTTAAATCGTTCTTATTAAAGTGATATTTCATTGCAAGAATTTGGGGGAGGTTTGGTGAGCATACATCGTATACATGGATGTGGAAGAAGGGGAGGGAGAGGAAAAGAGGGAGAGGAGGAGAGGGGGAGAGGGAGAGAGAAAGAGACAGAGAGAGAGAGAGAGAGAGAGAGAGAGAGATGAAATTAATGCATATTTCTTTTTAACTCTTAGATGTAAGCTCTGGTAACTCAATGGATTGGGCTTATAAAAACGGAATACCCTATGCATTTGCTTTTGAACTTCGAGACACTGGGCATTTTGGATTTTTACTGCCAGAGGTGCTCATTAAACCCACATGCACAGAGACCATGCTTGCTGTGAAGAATATCACAATGCGCCTGCTGAAGAAATGTCCTTGAGAAGAACATGCATCTAGTCTACCAACCCAGAGAAAGCAGATTCTGACCAAAAGACTCCTTGGCAAACGGAACTGTTTAGACTGGAATGATCCGTGGACTGTAGAGGATCTTTCTTGCAATTTGACACTTTGCAGCAACAGCAAAGTAGGGCACAGCCTACTTTGGTATGAGAAGAAAATCCACTTAATATCCCTTTAGAGTCTTATTTGATTACAAGGGGGAGGGAATGTTTTCACATTCCTTTGTCTCAAAAGGTGTACAAACTGAGGGTTTCCCCTCTCTCAACTTCGATGCCCTCGATTGAGACCTACACTACCAGTGACGTTTAATTACTTGGTTCTTATTTGAAATGGAAACAATCAACTGCATTTCTTAATAAATATAGTTTTTTTTCCAAAGACTAACGTTATTCACACATTCATCTTAGTTCAGCGCCCTGTATACACCTTTGAAAAGTTGGGCAGATGTTTCAATAGGACCTGAACCCATAGAGCTGTGTGGCTCAGTGCGGGGACAGCCCCTGGCAACATTGTATCGTGGGTAGAGGAGGGGCATCTGAGGCCCAGCCCAGCAGAGAATTTATTGGCAGTTAAGGGCTGTAGGATATGGGGAGTCATTTTCCTTCTGTGTGTAGTCACTGGCAAGTCTCTTGTGAATGAGTAAATAATCCACACGCGTGTGGATGTGCGCAAACAACTCTAATGAACTCTGGGTTATTTTAAGAAGAGTGAAAAAGAAGAAGGAAGCAGTATTGGGGAAAAAGAGGTACAGATGAAATGGGATTAGGAGATGAGACTGGGGTGAATGTGATCTAAAGGCATGCAGGGGTTCTCATCCTTCCTAACGCTGGGATCCTTTAAAACAGGTCTTTATGTTGTGCTGACTCCCAACCACAAAATTATTGCATTGCTACCTCACAACAGTAATTTTGCTACTGTTATGAATAGTAATATAAATGGTTGGTATGCAGGATATCGGATGGGACCCCAAAGGACGAGCCACGGGTGGAGAACCATTCATTATATACATATAGGAAATTGTCAAAGAATTAAAAAAAAAAAAAAAAACAGCAAGAATGAGTGACTCATGTTCATATCCTGAGAATCTCACTTTAAAAAAAAAAAAAAAGTTAAATAAGCCAAGCATGGTGGCACAGGCATATAATCCAGGGCACTCCAGAGGCTGAAGCAGGAGGATTCCAAGATCATGGATTACCAGGGCTATAGAGTAAGTTCAAGACCAGTCTGGTTAAATTAATGAGACTCTCTGAAAATAAAAATGAGAGAGGTCTGGGCATGTATGGGGCCTTGGGTTCACCATGTTGACAAAATGAAGTTACAGGTGCCAGGTGCAGGAGTTTAAAATAATAATCTCATTTAGTCTGCACAATACATGTTCCAAATGAGGAAACAGACTTAGAAAGGTAACATAGACTTCTATGTCCAGGAAATCAACAGGCGATGTCTTCACCACTGAAAATAGCCCAAGCTCCTAGACAAGGTAGAACTTTTGTAAGATGGAGTCTCTTCCACCTCTTCGTCTTTACTGTTCAGACCACACATACACACCAAGACACCAGGCCCATGGCTGTTTAAGATTCTTATAAACCAGCAGACAGTAAAATAAGGAAATATTAGGCCAGGCCTTGAATAAATATGGAAACCTAGAAAGGTGTTCATTCAGATGTGACTTCACAGCATTGTAAGAAATGGGGCCATGGAACAGAGTCTAGTCCAATGATCTCACCTCCACCAGAATTCTGGAATTACCTTCAATGTAAGGGTAGATTAGATTATCATACACTCTTACAACTTTACACATATGCAAACACATGTGCGTGCACGTGCGCACGCGAGCGCGCACACACACACACACACATTCATGCATTCACATACATTTAAACACTTTTTTAAAAAGATTTATTTTATCTATGAATGCACTGTAGAAGTCTTCAGACACACCAGATGAGGGCATCAGAACCCATTAAAGATGGTTGATTACTACTCTGTAGGTCCTGGGAATTGAACTCGGGACCTCTGGAAGAGCAGAGAGTGCGCTTAACTGCAGATCCATCTCCCCAGCCCCCACCTAGATACTCTTACTCACATTCTTTCTTACACACATAAATACATAAATACATACATACATACACACACACACACACACACACACACACACACACACACACACACACGCACGCACGCACTATTTAATGGCCCAAAAGGAAAACTGACCATTTCCACTTGGGGAAAGAGTAGTGTGGCAAGAAATTGCCACTGAACATTTGGAAGGCTGTATCAGTTCCCAATGCAGGTTTGTGGCCCAAATCCAGACTTCTTTAATGGCTTGATGAACTAGCCAATAGTGTGATTCGGATTTGTTCCATGCTGATAATACCTCCAAGCATTCAATAGAAAGCCTCTTAAAAATTTTTGTGTGACCAAAATATGAGTATCAGGATAAAGGGACAGAAGAAGCAAGATCCAAGTTGGATGGGGCGTGAGACAGTGTGGTCCTCATCCATAGAAGAAAGTTGGGTAGACTCTGTCTTAGTTAAGGTTTTACTGCTGTGAACAGACACCGTGACAAGGCAACTCATGAAGGGGGGTCAGTTCACTGGGGCTGGCTCACAGTTTCAGAGGCTCAGTCCATTATCATCATGGCGCTGGAGAAGGAGCCGAGATTCTACGTCGTGATCTGCAGACAGCAGAAGGAGACTGTGTACCACACTGGGAAGATCTCAAAGCCCACCCCAAATGTGACACGCTTCCTCCATAATAGTGCCACTCCCTATGAGCCAAACACTCAAGCACATAAGTCAATGGAGGTCACACTTATTCAAACCACCACAGTCTCTAAGGCTGAAAAGAAATCATGAAAGACCTACATACATATATTAGTTAAAATAAGGAAGCAGGGTCAGTGGCATGGGTCAGCAGGTAAGAGCACTTGCCAACAAGTCTGAGTTCAATCCCCTGAGCCCACAGAGTGAAAGGAGAGAATTAATTCACACAAGTTGTCCTCTGATCTTTTCACGTGTGTCATGGCATGTATACATGTATATACATGCATGTGCACACACAGGATGGAGTCCTGCCGGTATGCACATGACAACTCTGTGGCACATATGTCCTTGTCAGGAGCACAAGAATGGGAACAGAGCACCATAACCAACAGGGATTGGAAGTAACACAGGATGAATAAAGTAGTGTTTTTTAGCATGGGCTTTTTCTTTTTTTTTTAATAGGATACTCTCTACATTTACATTTCAGATGTCATTCCCTTCCCCCAATCCCATCCCCCTCCCCCTCCCATTGCCTCCATGAAGGTGCTCCCTCTCCCAACCACTCCCACCTCAGCATATTGGCATTCCCCTACACTGGGAAAATGAGCTTTCACTGGACCAAAGGGCCTCTCCTCCCATTGATGGCAGACAATGCCATTCTCTGCTACACATGCACCTGGTCTCTCTCCATGTGTGCTTACTGGTTGTTGTTCTAGTCCCTGGGAGCTGTGGTGGGTTTGGTTAGTTTATAATTTTGCTCTTCCCATGGGGTTGCAGACCCTTTCATCTCCTTCAGTCCTTTCTCTAGCTCCTTCCTTGGGGTCCCTGTGTTCAGTCCAATGGTTAGCTACAAGCACCCTCCTCTGTATCAGTATGGCTCTGGCAGAGCCTCTGAGGAGGCATCCATATCTGGCTCCTGCCAGTAAGCACTACTTGGCATCTCAGCAATAGTGCTTGTGTTTAGTGGCTAGCATGGGCTTTCTCAATAATTAAATAACTTTCATTGGAGCAGAGAGTTAATAAACATATTTTAATGTAGGTGTAAGCACAAGGACTAAGAGAAAGAGAGGCACAGAGAAGAAGAAACACCTGAATGTCAATATGGGCTTCTGAAGGACAAGTCATAGAAACAAGACCAGTTTTATTTTTAATTAGGAAATGCACATATAAAAGCATATACTCTTTTTTAAAGTGAAACATTATTTTAAAAGCAAAATCATAATTATTCACATTCTGGTTTTGATACAGGGTTTTGTTATATAACCCAAGTTGACCTCAAACTTACAACCACTCTGACTGGTTTCCCTGACATTGAAATTAACACATGCACCACCACATTGATTTTTCTTTCCTTATCTTTTCTTTTCTTTTTTTATTTCATTCCAGAGACATATTTATAGGACAAATCTTAGGTAAGGCTTGGTTCCATGAAGCAGAAATAGACTCACCCAGCAGCAACTACTCAAAAGTGCCCAGGAAGGTAGAGTTTGTTTTCTCTCTACCAGTAGAACAGGTACAACCCAAAATGTCTGGCTCAATAAGGAGGAATGGAAGCTGATAAAGATTCTGGGTGGGAAGAAGCTATTTCTCAAAACCTGACAAGGGGGACTGGACCAGTTCTCGTCTACTGACCTGAGTAGATTCTTGATGCCAGGAAACTTTCCCCTTTGGCTGGGCGCTCTGTGGCTGCCCTGTATACACAACTTTTACTGGTATCAACCCATCAAATAGCATTACCCCTCTGACAACCAGGCAACAATCACCTCTTGACTATTTGAAGAGGGAAACACCACAACAAATATACAAGTGAACATCAACATTTACTCTTCATTATAGCCAATGATAGCCTGTGCCAAGCCCAATGTAATAGGAACAGCTGGCACTTTAGTACCAAGAGCTAGATACATTGTTTATTCTTGTTGTACCACAGCAGAGGTACTTCAGAGGTCAAAGAAGGGCATACAATCGTGTGTGTGCACACACATGTGCATACATACATGTGTGTGCATGCACACATGCACAAAATAACCCACCAACTTTAAACAATCCTTTCTCTTTACTATCCATATATAGATTCAGAATAAAACAGTCTTGATGAAATTCATGTAAATCCTTATCCATGATCCCTCTCACACTTCAGTAATACTATATATATTTTATGCCTCAGGTTCTTTATGTAGGTATTTTAATATTTATAGGCTATTTTCCTATTTAATAGTTTTAAACTAAGCCACAAAGTATATGGAGAGATGATTTATGTTCCAACCACTCTGCTAGGTGCTGTGTGCGAAGAACAGAAGTTTTATGTGTATGTCAATTCTTAAAAATATTACATTCAACTATAAATAGAACATATGTTTAAAAATGCTTAGTAAAATGCCTCCATGTGCATATTACTATAATTTTATAATGCTGATTATATCAACTTTTATTTTTCAACTGAGATTTAGCAAGTGTTTAAGTTTCTTCAGGGTGCCATAATAAAGAACTACAAACTGGTGGGGGGGGTTGCTTAAAGCAATAAAAATGCATTATCTCATGGTTTTGGAGGCTAGAATTCTAAAGCTAGCATCAGTAGAACTATGTGGCCTCTGACATGTCCCTTCCTATCTAGTCATGGTTAAGCTGTCTTTGGCACTCTTCGACTTTGAGTTGTAAAGCTCTAATCTCTGTCTTCATATACTATGTCTCTGATTTACATGACTAGGTTTGTATGCCTCTACCGACACATGACTGTGTTCATGTCTCTACCTTCACATGACCATGTTTGTATGTCTCTACCTTCACATGACTATGTTCATATGTCTCTACTTTACGTGACCAAGTTCACATGTCTCTACCTTCACATGACAGGTTCATATGTCTCTACCATCACATGATTAGATCATATGTCTCTACCTTCACATGATTAGATCATATGTCTCTACCATCACATGATTAGGTCATATATCTCTCTACCTTCACATGACAGGTTCATATGTCTCTACCTTCACATGATTAGGTCATATATCTCTCTACCTTCACATGACAGGTTCATATGTCTCTACCTTCACATGATTAGGTCATATGTCTCTACCATCACATGATTAGGTCATATGTCTCTACCTTCACATGACCAGGCCCCTATAAGAAGACTAGTTTGTGGGGCAGTGGACCATGCCAGGAAACCTGGTAAGAATTTTCCCGTTATGGGGGCATCGCCTTGATTGCCAACTTCTGTGGGAGTTCTCACCCCACTGTGGGTGCTTCCATCTCTTGGCAGGTGGTCCTGAGTTGGGTACAAAAGCTAGCTGAGCATAAGCAGGGAGCAAAATCCAGCACACAGCCTTCCTCTGTGATCCCCACTTTGAGTTCCTCATCAGCCTTTTCTCAGAGTTGGACTATGTATGACCTGTAAACACAAGCTGAAGTAAAACCTCTTCTCCCCAAACTGGTTTTATCCAAAGTGTTTTATCGAAGAAGCAGAAAGAAAACACTAGTCATACAAGATCATTCACTCTACTCCAGTATGAGGTCACCTAAATAAGTACATTTGCAATGACCCTATCTTCACAGATGGTCACATTCTGATATATGCATATACATGATTCAAGTTATAATACCCACAATAAAATTTCTAATAGACTATTAGAAGTGATAGAATAGTTCATATAGCTCATCTTTTTAAAATAATAAAGATATAATTCAAATTTTGATGTGTTATCAACATTAAGAAATGTGTTTCTTATACCTAAAATTGTATATTACCTCAGTTCTTAATGATTATTTACATCATAAAAAGTATTCATACCTAAGTTACACTGGATGAAAACTAATTGATTAAATTAGAATTCCACATAAATGTTAATTAAGTATGTTGTAGATTGAGCAGGGTAATTATATACTGATTGTATTTAATGGGATATTTTCACGAATCATAATCAGAATATTGCATAATAGGCCTGAAAACAGCCTCACTGAATACCTAATGCATTTCTCAAAACACACTGCACCAAGAGCTGCCAAGAAAGGTGAAAAATCTCATGAAAATAAGCTTGAAGTTCATTGAAGGCAGATCCTAATTAACTCCTTGCTTCTAATGCCCCACCCTGTATCACAACCATGACCCGTAGGACTGGGTCCTCTTTCCCTAGGGGATGCCCTGTGGGAACCTCTGCAGAGAACATCTCTCCTTATTCTGCCACTCAGCATAGGTGAAGCAAGCATGTCCAATTACAGCTGAAGACATTACAGTATGTGGATGTAATAATTAGCTGTATAATTTAATTATGATTTAAACTGAGAGGCTAACTTCATGACTTAGTAACAAAGCAATGGAATGGTGGGTTCTCAAGCTTAAACTGGCTGAGCAGTAAATGGTCCCCACACTGGGAAGAATTCAGAAATTAGCAGCCTTCTGTCAGAGCAAGCTGATAAGTGTGACTACTCTAGGGAAATGCATCACCAAGACCAAATGATTGGTTTGAGAATCAGTTACTGCTTTGCTCTGACTATTTTCTACCAAATGCTGTGTGGTGAAAACTCAATCCATGTCCATGCAAACTGTGCATACAGGATCATAGCAAGGAAACTGGTACTGGATAAGAGAGGGGTCCTGGGGTGGCTTTCGTGCCTCTATAAGGACTCTGAGTCACTTGCTGATGCCAAGAAATACCTAGTGGCAGGAACCAGATAGAGATGCCTCCTCAGGGGCTCTGCCAGAGTCACACAGATACAGCTGAGCATGCTTGCAGCTAACCATCAGACTGAACACAGGAACCTCAATGAAGGTGCTAAAGAAAAGACTGAAGGAGCTGGAAGGGGTTGCAAACTCATGGGAAGAACAACATTATCAACCAAACCCTCCCTCCACAACTCCCATGGACTGAAACACCAACCACTGAGCTCGCATGGAGAGACCCATGGCGAGACCCATGGCTCCAGTTGCATATGTAGTTGAAGATAGCAGGGTCTGGCATCAATGTGAGAAGAGGCCTTTGGTCCGGGGAGGGCACATTTTCTCAACGTAGGGGAATGCCAAGGGGTGGAGAGGATGATTAGAAGCTAGTGCACCATTGTGAAGACAAGTAGAGGGGGAGGGGGATGGGATCGGAGTGGCGGAAGGGGATAACATTTCAAATGTAAATACAGAGTGTATCTAATTAAAAAATGGGGAAAAAAGGAGTCTGAGTCAGCAGGCTTGCTATCTCATCGCATGATGGCCTCTAGATTGTGACACAACAAAAAGGCCCTCTCCACATGCCAGCACCAGTCTCTTGGACTCCTCAGCTTCCAAACCATGGTCTCAACAAGCCTTCTAAATCACCCAGTTGGTTGCATTACAACAAAAGATAACACAAAATGAATTCCCATTGTAGTTACACTTCCTCAGGGGCATGAATGGCTGCTATCCTGGTTAGAACTCTTCAGTAACCTGAAGCTGTTTTCAGTATGTGAGGTCTGCTTAGCAGAAGTTATATTGTTAGGTGCATTTATATGCATCTATGTGAGCCGAGAAATATTCCCGTAAAGTATGTATTTGGTGATTTGTGGTATGGAAATAGCCATAAACAAATATGGCTTTGTATCGGTATCAAAATGGTCATAAAAGAATTAGTATTCGATGTGCAACTTCATGTACCACAGACTCTCATAAAAACATACCAGAGGATACCCCAAAACAGGCAAGGCTGCTCTCCCAAAGAGAGCCCAAGAATCAACTATTTCTGAAAATAACTCTGAGTAGAATCTACAGCCTCCAAACTAATTCTGCACTGAGAACTAAAACTCACACTCACATTCTTTTGTTAGACTGCCAAACATAAATACCAGCCTCTGCCTTTCTTTCACAACACATTGGGGGGGGGGGGTCTACTCATTTGCACGCACGTATTATCTCTTGTCAAGGTACTTCCCTAGAGAAGACTTTTTGAATAAGCATCAAATTCGAACCACAAATCTCAGGGCAACTCACACTTCGTTAAGATCAGTTGACTATTTTAGGATGTCCTTAAAATATCTGCAGCAAAGGTGTCTGTCTTGTGACTGGCTACACGTTTCCCATGCACCCATGCTTCCAGCCCCTCTAGGACCGAAGAACATTCTAGCTTTGATTATGGCAGTCTCCCATACCTGCCTCCCTCCTGCTTTCCGCCTCACTGCACAAACTCTTGAGCTGAATGATGGAGACTGGAGAGCTAGAGAAGACAAAGCAGGAGCAAGAGAATACTTAGATGGGGCAGGGGAGGTTTACTAGGAGCCACACGAGGGGCGGGGAGGGGGACATGAGCAAGAAATCAAACGGGAAAACAAAGAAAATATATTTTAAGATTCATTGTCGAAAAATTATCTACTGTGTTCATCACATCCAAAGGGGGAGAAAATCGGAAAATCTAAAATTCTTGGGCTACGATTATTTGAAGTACATTATCATTTTGAGATAAATGAGCTATATTCCATCCTTGTTAACCTTAAAATCTATGACCAAACTGGAAGATGGCACTCAGCCTAGGTGGCGTTGCCTTGTGTTTATGAGGCCCTGGCTTCAATCCCCAGCTCAAGAAAAAGAACCATATGGGTCTTTGCTCTACTCCCATGTTACTAGAAACCATTGGCTGCCGTTGCTAGGTTTATGAAGGCAGAGCCATTGGAGTGCTCCTGTGCTGAGAGAGAACCCCTATAGTATGGCTTCCCAATCTGGCATTCTTTATAGATGCTCTGTCAATGGCCAGGTAACCCTAGAGAATATATACACTTCCTGTTAAATTTCCTAATTCCAAAATAGAGGAATGACATGGAAGCTGTGAAGATGCCATAAAATAAGTAATATCCACCTCATTACAATCCACTTGCCTATGGTACGTACTCTCTGTGTGCATCTCTGTCTTTCTCTGTGTATGTGCATGGCTGGGTATGTGTGTTCACATGTGTGCACATACTTACATGCGTGATGGGGCACCTGCATGAAAGCTAGATTTGAATCAGTATCTTAGTCACTCTTCACCTTTTGGTTGTTATTGCTTTGTTTAGAGCACAGGACATCTTACTAATTGATCCCATATTGGCTGACCTGTGAGCACAGGGCTTCATCGGTCTCTGCCTTTCAGCACTGAATTTTAGCTCCTCATTGCAGTGATTAGCTTTTATGTGGGTTCTGGGCATCAAACTCAGGTCCTTAGATATTTTACTAAGTGAAACATCTCGGCAGACCTTGACTCTCTTTGTGAAATTCCTAAGTTGGCATCCTATTTTTTCAGAGCTGTGGGTAAAAAAAAAAAAAAAAAAAAAAAAAAAATTTTTTTTTTTGGTGTTGTTTGCTTAGATTTTACTTAATTGACATCTCCACAACTCTTAAATGTACTTGGATTGCATCTTGCCTTCGTTAGGATTCTCAAGCCATACTTGCCTAAATACAGTGCACTGTATATTCATGTTTCTAAAACAGCATCCCAAATGGATTTATACTCACTTCCTTTCTAACATTTCTAGGTCTTTTTAGTAAGACATGATCATAAGCAAAGGGGCGACCGTAGAGATTGCTGGCCTACTCACTACCACTTTGTGACTTTTTATTTTATTTCTCTAGTTGGCCAAGAACAATGTGGTCTGTGGCGTTTAGGATACACTTCCTTGATTTTTAATGTGAGGTTTTAAATAACTGTAGCTTGGTGTTGGATTGTGCTCAATGTTTCCTGTAGCCCCCAGAAGCTAAAATTTCCTCTCCTGTATCCTTGAGTTTGTCTCCCCCTTTGGCTTTGGCTTTCCTACACATTCCTTCTTTTAAAAAAATACCTTAAATGGACATGCAAGTGACATTTAGGAATATATACATATATACAAAAGCAAAATATATGCATGTTATAACAATTAATAAAAAAAGAGATTGTAAATTTGAAGAAAGGGGATGCTTGAAGGGAGAAAAGGGTACAGTGTTGTAATTAAACTACACTCTCAAAAATAAGCAACAACAAAAGAGTAAGTTCAGAAGCAAGTTGCTCTATAAAAGGTAAGTAGTTTGAATATACTTGGCCCAGGGAGTGACACTATTAGAAGGTGTGGCCTTGCTGGAATAGGTGTGGCCTTGTTGAAAGAAATATGTCACTGTGAGGTGGGCAATGAGACCCTCCTCCTAACCACATGGAAGCCAGTCTTCTATGGACCTTCAGATGAAGACATAGAACTCTCTCAGCTCCTTTCCAGCACCATGCTGCCTGCACACTGCCATACTCCCACCTTGATGATAATGGACTGAACCTCTGACCTGTAAGCCAGCCCCTATTAAATGTTGTTCTTAAGAGTTGCCTTGGCCACGGTGTCTGTTCACAGCAGGAAAACCCTAAAACAACAGTGATGAAGTTTCAGTTGTGCAGGGTAAAGTCCTAGCTATCTACTACAGAACATCACACGATACTGAGTTGTTCATTTCCTCTCAGCCATGCTGCAGATCAAATCTCTGTGTGCACTAACACACTGAGCTATATACCCTCAGCCTGTGTAAATAGCATTTCATAGGCGTGATCTCATGTTATATGTTTTCACTACAAAAACAAAATAAAAATAAAAAGATAAGACTCTTTAGAGGAGTAGAACACTTGAAGCGAGTACCATATAGAATCCATGTGGTGATGAAAAAGAAGTGGTTGGGGCAACAGTAGACAAGCCTCAGTGCTGAGGGAAAGTATTATTCTAATCAAAGCACTCTGGGGTCTCTGTGATGATAAATAATCATTAGATGGTCACTCTGATCTTTGCTCACAGTCAAGCTCCTGAAAATCTTAATTGGGAGATTTATGGTTTTCTATCGACAAC
This sequence comes from Micromys minutus, assembly GCF_963924665.1. Lineage (NCBI taxonomy): Eukaryota > Metazoa > Chordata > Mammalia > Rodentia > Muridae > Micromys > Micromys minutus. The sequence goes on from NC_137961.1 coordinate 5,400,131, forward strand.
TGTTGTCAAAGGAATGACTTGAAAACAATTGCTCCAATAAACATCTCTCCAAATGGAGAGAAAAATCATTTAAATACAGGCTTTCGTGGAATGAAATATTCTTCCTCGACACTCTGAGATAGTGCAGATTTTCTTCTTAACCTAAACCAGTTACTTAACCTAAACAATAACTGTTGGATAAACTTTTTTTTCTATGTCAATAGTCAAATAGCCAGAGAAAAATCTGTGTCCCGGGAGAATGTGTATGCTTACTCAAAATAAGTGTTTATTGGACAACTTCTGTGTACTTGATACTGTATAGGCAAGATACAAGCAAAACTGTAAGGCCAAGGTTTGCCTAATACCTTCCCTTTTGGCAACTTCTTATTCAGTATGCATTGTTGCCCCTCAGTGCCCTTGAAACCAAACCACTACCACCTACCCACCCCATCATGTGAAATGTCCAGATCCCTCCTATTCTTCCAAATGGCTCACCAATACTTGTCTCTCCATTTTCTGACCTCAGAAAGGAAGTGTTCTCATTCACCTGTGTGTTGCACAGGACAGAGGTAGCTCCAGCACATAACATTATAAAGAATGTCAGGGGGTTAGGAAGATGGCTCAGTGCTGGCCTCTAACAGGAAGGCCTAAGTTCTGACTCCAGTACCCACATAAAAGCCAAGTTTCGTGGTATGTGCTTAGAACTGCAGCCCTGGGAAAGCAGTGGGAGGGGGTTCTCTGAGGAGTGCTGGCTAGTCAGTCAGTTTTCCTGACAACATGGACACTGTCCTCTGATCCATACGCATGTACATTTGTGTACACCCACACACATACAAACAATCTAATCTTCTACATACAATGTACCTTTCTAGCAGAGAGGACTTCTTCCCTTTCTGTTTATTTATTTAATATTCCAAAACAATAAAGCTATATTCTTGCCCTAGCTCATAGCTATAGTTTTTCCTCCTTTGGTACCAGTCAAGAACTCAGAACTCACATTCCATGGATGGCTAGACACGTGACCTAACATCCATTGTTTAGGTGTTGCTTAGAAACCTAAAGCAAGCCGATGCCTTCAAGTCCACAAACAAGAGATTTCTGTTCGGGCACTGAGCCACACAGTCATGTGCTGAATTGTATTCCAAGAAGCTTATTTCATTTCTGCTTGTTCACACGTAGCAACAAATGCATACATAGGCTCACATACTTTCACCCTTTAACTGTTCCTTCTATACCTTACCTGCCTTCAGGAGTATCTGACCATAAAAGTCTAAATTAAATTGCATTAGTGGGTAGTATGTGCAGATGGTAGTTAGAGATCTTAAAGGTTTCCTCAGAAGCACACGAGGAGACAAAGTGTGTAACATGTTACTCTTCTTTTTCTGTCCTATTTTCAACGTGGGAGTCTATGTATCTGCTGACTCAGCAGATAACGTAACCTACATGACGATTCTTAAACTTGACAGAAATATCTCCAGGAAATTCCCTGTGTGGAAGGTCTGTGTTCGGTGCGTTTGTACCCAAAGAATTTCAACAATGGATCTAGTGATCGAAACAGTTCAACAGTGGTTTAAACCTCTTTTTATTTTTTCAATTAATTAATTTGTTTGTTTACAACCCAAACACTGCTTCCCCTTTCTAGTTCCTCCCTCACCAAGTTCCGTTCCCCACTCCCCTCCCCTTCTCCTCTGGGACATCAACTCTCTGCCAGATTAGGTGCATCCTCTCCCGCTGAGGCCAGACAGGGCAGCCATGAAGACTGTCTGGTACATACGTGCCTGGGGGTCTCATTCCAGCCCAGGGATGTTCTTTGGTTGGTTTAAACTTAAGTACATTGCACTCTTTAGCAATCTGTCAGCATCCTTGTGACTTCAATAGTGCATCAGAACACTACCTCCACAGCAAAGCTTGCCCAGTAATTACCAGCTGATTAATTGCTGTGCAGCCATTTGGGCTTTTTTTTTTAAAGCACATAATAGTTAAATAATTTGAGAATGTTTTTTGTCTCATCAGTGATGAGATTGAGAATATAAGCCAAGTCCTTAGACTTTCTGACCTGATTGGAATTCTCAAACACACCAAGGTATTATAGTAAAATAACTCTACCACCCAGTTACTATGGTGATTATCATTTCTTATGAAACAGTTCATCTTTCCTCCTCTAATTCTTCTTATTACAGGATATTAAGCAAAACAGAGATATATATCATTGTCCCACCAAACAGTTCAACATATTTTTAATAATGCTATACCTAAGTTTTTCTGCATAAATGTGTAATAGTATCTCAGACAGTTATCACTAATTATTTTATTTTTAAAAAAATCTGTAGAGGGGAGTTGGGGGAAGAACTCTGTGACCTAGAGATTGGGAGGAGCATCAACAATTGGGAGATATATATATCCTGTCTTGACATATGTGTGTGTATATATATATGTATATATATATATATATATATATATATATATATATATATATATATATGACAGGATACACAGACACACATATGTCAAGACAGGATATATATATCATCCTGACTTCCTTCAATGATGGACTACAGTGTAGAAGTGTAAGCCACAACAACCCTTTCCTTCCCAACTTACTTTTAGTCATGATGCTTCATTGTCCAGCATATGGAGGGAGGAGAGAACCAACTCGTGTAAGTTGTTTTGTGACTTCAAACACTTTTGCATGTGTCCGTGCGCGTGCATGCGCGTGCGCGCGCGCGCGCGCACACACACACACACACACACACACACACACACACGCACACAGGATACAGAGCATCAGTGAAAACCTGACTAAACCTAGTTTTGCCTGATTCTAATGACTCCCTTCTATGACAAGATCACCTAGCTAAGCAGTATGCTTCCATTGGCTTCATCCACATTAACAGCTGATGGTTGGGATGGAAGAAGCCTTCTGGGCTGTATTTCAGACACTGGGAAGTAAATCTAGCCGTTTGAAACCACTGACTCTTCCCTTTGGGCATATAAATGCCTGATGAATGACCTTTGACATCAGCCAAAACCTTCGCTCTCAGAGCCTGCTGCTGTCACTCACCACTATCTCCACATGCATCCTGGTCAAAGCCAGGATCTTGTGTTTACACAAATCATTGATTACTCCCTTTTTCTTCACCCTCAATCTCCCTTTCCAGTCCCTCCAACCATGCTGTTTCTTTAGCTCACTTATATCCTTAATCCCCATACTCAAGAGGGAGATTTGAGATGTGGGGCTCCTAGCTCTGATGTTAGACTACCTCATTAATAAATTATCTTTTGCAGAAACCCTGGTTTCAGTAATTAGCATATTGTACAATTCAGAAAAAAAAATCAGCCTGGTTCTCAAGATGATGGCATGCATCGTGGTGACTACCAAGGAGAATTTTACTTCAATTTTTTAAAAAGTTTTCACATTTATTTAGTTTCTGTGTGGGCTCTGGGTATTGAACCCAGAACACGAGAGTTGGTGGCGAGCCTTTACCCTCTATCATCCCACCAGCCTCAGAAGTATACTCTTCACTTCCACAGCACCGTCGTAGAGAATCTGCTGAAGTCCCACTCCACACCCTTAGACGTGGTGAGTGAGAGAGACTTTCACTGAGCAGGTTCTAGACCCTGGAGGACTGCAGATCATATGATTACATGACCAACTCCCAAGGTGACGTTTGTCATAGAGGTAGATACCTCCAGCATGGTCCTCAGAGGCCATGGGATTTGCAACATGCTTTGGAAGCTGCATAATTCTTACAGAGCAATCTGTAGCATCTATCACAGCCCTGAGGGCACATCCAAATAAGACCTTTGGTACCAAAATGATGGCTAAGATAACACCAGTGTGTTTTTATGCATTTGGTATTTTGACTATTATGTAACAGGAGGAATTTCTTTTCTGGTCCAGATTATTTGGAGTTCTGTAGGCTTCTTTTATGTTCATGGGTATCTCTTTCTTTAGGTAAGGGAAGTTTTCTTCTATGATTTTGTTGAAGATATTTCCATTTTTAGATCCTGAATAGTTTTGTTTAATTCTTTCACCTGTTTGGTTCTGTTTTTCTGTAATTTACCAGTGTGCTTTTAAAAAACAAAAAATCGCCTATTAGAGGGGTACAGTATGTACAGTGTGTGCTATGGTATATATACATATATTCATGATATATATAGAATTGTATACACATACATATTTTACATATATAATCACCAGTGGCTCCTCCTGAATGTACCAAGAATGCCAGTGTCACCAGGTACAGTACATGTCAACTAAACACACTAACATGCACATATACACACATGGACACACACACATACACACACACAACTAAACACGCTATAAGAACAAACAAGGGATGGGGTGCTGGGTTAGTTCAGCTGGTAAGATGCTTCCTGTACAAAGCTGAGGACCTGATTTCAACCCCCAAACCCACATAGTGAAAGGGTAGAACTGATGCCATAAAGATGTTCATTGTCCTCCATACATGTGCATTGGTATATGTGCACACTAACACACACACATACACATATACACAACATACATGTACACACATACACACTAACACACAAAAACACATACATACACACATACATATACTAACACACACATACACACATACTAACACACACACACACACACACACACACACACACACACACACACATACCATTGTTTATTTTGGTTCTTTAAGGCAAAGGAAATGTGGGAGGGAAAGGTAGGGAGAAGTAATACTTTTTTTTCATTTACAGTCTTGATCCTTCTCCAGGGTCTATCCCAGTAATAGATGGAACTAGCAAAGATCATATTGAGTGAAATAACCCAGACCCAGGAAAACAAATATCCTAAGTTTTCTTTCATCAGAGGCTCCTAGCTCTAAATCTTTAGATGTAAGTACATACTCTGGAGTAACTTCAGAAACCAGGAAAGTAAGAGAGCATAGCAGAGTTAGGTCCAAAGACTATCTACCAAAAGTCCAAGTCCCAGGCCTCTTTTGAGTTGTTGGTCAGGATGATCCAAGAGACATTCAAACCATAGAGATTATTGCAATTGGCCCTGTTTGCCCCCAGAGATAGAAAGTAAGATACCACACACTTAGGGTCCAGAGAAGCCGGTGCTGGAAATGACCTTTCTGGCACCAGAAGACACCATGCAAGCTTCTAAGGAGAGAAGCAACCAATAGCGCTACCCAGATTTGGTGCCTATGAGCCACAGCAATGACCAGCATCCTGAGGTTGCTATAATGGTGGACTTAACTTGGTGGTAACCAAAAGCTCTCTAACTGGACTTAGGAACTGCTCAACAGGAGGTAAACTATGCCTGATACTTGAAACTAAGCCAAGTGCCCAGGGCTAGAAAGTCATGCACCTTCGAGAAATACTTAGAACTACCATTTTACTAAATCAGTGTATTTCCTAACTACATCCTAAATACTTGTTCTTAAACCACAGACGAGTGCAGTCCTCGGCTGTTATCAAGAAAACTTCTCTTAGCAGCAGATGGAGACCATCACAGAAAACCACAACTGAAAACAATGCAGTTGTGCAGCACAGTCACAATGGACACGCCTACAAAACAACTCCTGCACCCAAGGCTCGGGGAATATTACGGGGGGGGGGGGGGTGGAAAGATCTGTGATCCGGAGGCTCAGGGAGTTTTCTGTGAGACTTTATGTCCTAGTAACATCAGAAGCTACACCCATAAAGTCTGACCAACATGATCGCCCAGACCTGCATGTGCAAAGTGAATAGGGGAAAGACCACAAGAACTCAACCCTACACAAAGAACTACAGGTAACTAGGAAATGCTGAGAGCAGCAGAAATCATCTTCCCCTGGGTTGAACTGAATTAAATGGGAGAAGTTCATTCAATGCCAAATGGCCAGCCCTGGAAACATATATACACATGACAGGATACAGATTAAACAGCTTAGGTTTAGAAATATATAGGTATATACATATATGCATGTAACTACAACTAATGAGAAAAGAGGCTATGGATTTTAAAGAGCGTGGATGGACATATGGGAGGGTTTGGAGAGAGAAAAGGAAAGTGGAAAATTATATAATTATATTTAAATCTCAAAAACAATTTTTAAAAGAAAAATGCTTAGTCTGAGCTACATAGTGAGTTTCAGAGCAGCTTAGACTGTGAAGCAAAACCTGTCTCGAACATTTAGAATGATAGAAGACTTAGGACTTCCTTAATATTGTTAATGTTTTTCTCCACGAACCTACTATGTGGTCACTGTAACACATAAATATATACACAAATAAAAATGACAGCCTTGGGCTGTGGAGATGGCTCTGTTCATAAACTACCATTCTGCAGAGCCCATATAGTCACAAGCCAGGTATGGTCATGGCTTGCCATCCGAGCACTGAAGATGCAGAGCCGGGTAGACCCCTGGGACTCACAGACCAAGTCATGCTTAACTAATTCCAGGCCAGCGAGCAAGAGACTGTGATGGTTATTCTGTTGTCAAGTTGACTGTGTCTGGAATAAACGACATTCCGGGAATGGAGGGCACACCTGTGATCCAGATCTTACGGCTGGGAGACTCACTTTGATCCAGGTCTTGAGATGAGCTGGCACACACTTTTGATCTGGATGTACAGATGCCTTTAATCCAGGTCTTGAGGCACATCTTTAATCTGTGCCACACCTTCTAATGGGGGCCTCTATAAGAACAATGGAAGAAGAAAGGGGTTCTTGGCATGCTTGTACTCACTTTGCGAGCACATTGGAGCCTACTTCTTCAGGATTCCAGTTTATACAGAAGACCAGTCATGGGACTGAGCAACTACTAGATTCTTGAACTTCATTTACAGCTGGCCATTGTTGGATTTGTTTGACTATGACCAGTAAGTCATTCCAATAAATTCCATGGATGGATAGATAAATGGATAGATGGATGGATGGATGGATTGGATAGATGGATGGATGGATAGATAGATAGATAGATAGATAGAGAGAGAGAGAGAGAGAGAGAGAGAGAGAGAGAGAGAGATGTTCATTCTGTAAGTTCTGTGACTCTAGAGAAACCTGACTAATATAAGAAACTTTCTCAAAAATAAACTGTTTTTAAGGTAAACAATTCCTGAAGACTGACACCCAAGGTGTCCTCTAGGCTTCACAAAACATTCCTACACATGTACACACACACACACACACACAATCTTAATGGTACAAATATATCAGCTTCTAACCTACTTTAGAATATTTATGTATTTTCCTAGGTCAGTGAATATATAACAAGATCTCTTTTTCTTTTCTCAAACACCACCCAACCCTAGGAAAGCCAAGAATGGAAGCTCCATTCAGACTTCTTTGCAAACTCTAGATCTGTGTGAAAACTGGTTTAGTTAATTATGGTTATAAATATATCATAAATAAAATTCCTAGGGGCCTCTACTTGTTAAATGTTTATTTGGCATAGCATTTAACAAGGATCTTCTGGTATTACTGTTTCATGGGTTTATCAACATTTTAATTCTACTCTAACTTCAATAGGCGATTTGAACCTTTACATTCATTAACACACAATCCATTCACCACAGAAGAAATAATTTGCCTATAGAGTGGCTATAAAGTCTGAATATGACTGTTCATAATAAGTGATTTATTGGTGTTATAGTACAGTGTAGAATGTATTTACTGTGCTGTCCCAGTGAAAGCATAGTTTGCTGTTTGTGGCAGCTCTGCATTGAGCTGAGTGACTAACAGGCACAGCCAGCAACAGCCCCACGCGCCTACTTTTCACCTCAGTCCTGTAGGTCTCAGTTATGACTCTGGCAATCAACAGGGCCAATAAGCATGTCAGGACTATTAAAGATTCAAACTGAAGGCTCCACTCCAGCCCTGATGATCCAGAAAACGTCTAAAAGCAGAGTCTACCAAGCCCTGCCTGTGGCTGTGATACTCGCTGAAGTCTAAGGACCACTGGTTCCAAATGCTTGTTTCTGATTTCACTAAAAGAGAACCTGTCCTTTTAGTGTGTGCTTTGTGCTTCTCAGGCTCACCCAATAAAAAGACAGCCTGCCAAATTCAATCTGAATTTCAGATTAAAAGAACAAAATTAGGGGTGGAGAGATGGCTCAGAGGGTTAAGAGCGCTGGCTGTTCTTCCAGAGGTCCTGAGTTCAAATCCCAGCAACCACATAGTGGCTCACAACCATCTGTAATGGGATCTGATGCCCTCTCCTGGTGTGTCTGAAGATAGCTACAGTGTACTTATATATAGTAAATAAATAAATCTTTTTAAAAATTTTAGATGAATTATTTCTTTGCAAGTAATTCCCATGCATAATAACCCATATATATAAAGGTTATGATTCCCATGTGTAATAGCCCATGTATATAAAGGTTATGATTCCCATGTGTAATAGTCCATGTATGTAAAGGTTATACAACTATTTTTGGTACATAGTTAAGTGTCATCTGTTACTTATCCAATACTCAATTTCAACTTTTAATATTGTGTCCTAATTTGTTCTAAGTATCCTTATACCTCACCTAAGGGTCTATTGATCTGGCCAGAACACAGCATACTTCATAAGAATATATAATCTAACCCAATTTTAGAAGTTATCATCCTTCCAGCCTTTCAGCTCTCTGCAGTCACATGGGTGACTATTCCTGCCTAGTGAAGTCACTAGTCCATGGTCAGGAGCATGGGCATTAGGTAGAGTCACCCCCATTTCCAACTGTACTCACTCTGGTAGTGGGAACATTGGCTGTTGTAAAGTAATGTGTACTAATCTCAGACAGTTGACTTTTGTCTATGAATTATGTCCTTTTCTCTGTTTAGCAGGCTCCACTGTATGCAAAATAAATCACTGGATATGAACTGAAGTTATCGTATAACCCTTAGCAGCAGTGCGTGCCGATGGCAGGTTAGTCCCTGAGACTGCCTCTGACAGTGAGGGAGGTGGACCCAAACTATCTTCTCTCAGTTCTCTTAGGTGGCCATTCCACCTTTTACTTTTGAATTTGCTAAAACGTTTTATCTCTTTAAATGCTCATAAAACAAATTGCACTGAGTTTAGGTATGCAGTGCAGTGAGTTTTAGCAAATATACTCACTCCCCTATAGACAGAATGTTTCCTTCACTCCAGGAGAGATCTTCACATCTTTTTGAAGCCAATACCCCCTGCAGAGGTAACCCTGATTATTCACCATCAAGAGAACCCTCCCCCCACCCAGGACTTCCTTTAAATTGACTTACTCTTTGAAAAAAAAAAAAAAAAAAACACATTCAAAATATTTTGATCTATAGGAGAGAATTTAAAACATAAATATGTATGTGCAATTTTCCCCTTTCAAGTCATGTGTACCAAAGTCTAAAGATAGTTCCCTGTCTCCCACCCTCAAGGTCAGGAGACGCTACAGAGAAGCATCCTAACCTGAGGAAGGGCCAGGAACCCTCTTGAGATGAAGCCTCAAGTCAGGAAGCTTGGCAGATAAAAGACCCAGGGGTAAGAGATCTGTGCCAGCTGGAGGGGCGATTACCCCTGGTCCTTCAGCTGGCCTCTGAGGGCAACTTGGACAAGATCAGTACAAAATCTTTGGTCGACTTAAAAGAGATAACCCCTGTAAAGTGTGGATCTCAACCTTAGGCCTCCCCTCACCCAACTGCTCCACATCCATCCAACTTGTAATTTACACAGCATCCTAATCTCCTGCTTGAAGACCCACAGTTAGGAAAAAGAAAAAGGGAGGAAGGTGGGGTGTGGTCCATGGAGGTGTGGTGAGGTATGGGGAAAAGGGGGATGCCCCTGGCAGACACGTTTTGAGACATAGCCCCTGCCCACATACCTCCCACCTACATGTGATCCGGCACATCCAGTACAGTTGAGTCAAACAAGTCCCAAACTTGGTTATGGGAATAAAAACTTACAGCCTATTATCTCCCATAAACAATACCCTTCAGCTTTTCATAAGTGTCTGTCCTTGGGCAAGGTTAGACAATTTCTTGTTTTATTTAGGAACGGTAATTTTTAAAAAAACTTCCAACACGTGAGTTGCAGCTGTTACTGAAGCTCTAGACACTGCCCGCTGTGACCCACTACGTGCCAATAGCTCCCGCCACATGAGCCGCTGAGATAGATCGGCCACACCCCACATGGTTCCACTTGGAGAGGTGAGCAGGGGTCAAGATAAAGAGAAGAGGAAAAGAGAGCCAGGAGGAGGGGTTTCGGTCTTTTGTCTGGTTAGTGACATCACTTGCTCCCAGGTGGAGGTGGGATTCTGAACTGTTGTCTTCTGGGAATGCTTTGGCTGTTTCCATGGCAATTGATGTGTTAGGTTCCTGTCACCTGTGGGTGATGCCATTGATGGGGGAAGGGGCTATCCTAATGCCAACAGTAACTTTGGCTCTCATACATGCCACCAACTTATTAAGGGAGCGACCTGGGGTAGCTACTAACAGGGCTTGAGTTTCTTTGGGAGGGTTAGAAATGCTCAAGGATTAGTAGAAATCTGTACAACATTTTAAGTGCATTAGAAACCACTAAAATTAAGTTGTATGCTTTAAAACTATACTAATAACAATTGCAAACAAATATGAGGAGGCTGAGATGTGGGTGCCATTCAGGAGTCAAACCTGTTGTGGGGATAGCAGTGTTTATTTCATAGCATTTCCGGCGACACATAGTAACTATAGGCTGTGGCAACTATGGTGAGTGCTGTGGCAGCTCTGTTGAATGTTCTGGCAAAGATGAGGGTACCAGCATCCAGTAGTGCCTTCTGAAGGTATGAGCCCTGAAGTGGGAAGTGAGGTCTGGGAGTAGCAAACCTGCCTGGCGCATCCAAGGATAGATCGCTCATTCCATGGGGAAGGAGGATCCCCTCAACAGCCACTAGCATCAAGAAATTATTCTACACAGATCAATATGGATGACATGTCTACAGAGTCCAGTTATCTTAACACCAAATCAAGTAAAGCTGTGGCTCGAGAGGAAAATAAATGGTTCTTTCCGAGGAAAGAAAGACTGTGGTTGGCTGAATAACAATCCCCATGCTGTATGCCTGAATGCTCACAAGTGTTCCATGTTAAAGTAAAAGACGGTAACAAGTTCAGTCTAAGTTCAGGATCTTGAGGTGGGGAGTTGGTTGTGGATTATCAGGATAAGTCCAACTGTTGCTAAATCTCCTTCCTTTAAGGAGATGTGAACATCTAGCCCTTCCTTCTATGATCCCAATAACAAGCCAAGATAAGCGTTCACCAGGGAACCAAAATATTCACTAGACCTGTGCAGAGAGCAATGGATGAGGGGGTACAGGTAGGATTGAGAATGTCCTTAAAGCAGCCACATTGGAAGGTACAGCCACACTGGAAGGTACGGACCCTGGCATGAATTGACTCCTTCAAGGTTGTGTAGGAGGAGTCCCTCCCCCAATCCCTCCCTACCTAAATCCTAAAGCCATCCTCCAAAACCTGGAGGCCATGTGAAATTAGAGCAGACTGTACACTAGCTAGGAAGAGTGTCTGGTAAAGACTCCATGGCCCTCCCCTCCCCCTCCTTTGGAGAGGAAATGTGAATAATTAACGGGCCCATTTGTGATAATATTTAAGAAGAGGTCAAACAACTACCCCTGAGTACAGTGACCAGTTTGGTTTCCAGAACAGTTCAGTACAAGCTTCGGGAAGAAACTTGTACTGAAACTAGTTCTGCCAAAGTTTTGACTTTAGCAAATTGATATGATTGCAGGTTTCTGACCACAGCTATATAACACATTGTGTCGTTTTAAGCCACTATATAATGTAATTGTATAAAGAGGGGCAAAGTCAAGAAACTTCCAAAATGGCTGCTCCATTAGGGGGAAAGATGTTTGATAACTTATAGAAGACCAGGGATATGTTTTGTAGAGCGAGCTATGGTGTGGTGGGAGAGGGTGTCTCAGTGGGTAGAGTTTATTTGGGGACATGGGAAGGGGAATTGAGAATGGAGTTAGAGGCAGGGGAAGAGAGGGAACAGAGAACAGAGAGAAAGGGAGAAGGGGGAGAGAGAGAGAGAAACTGATCTGGGAGCGAAGGGGGTCAGAGGCAGAAAGGCCAGAGTCCCTTTTATAGTAAGCCAGGCCTACCTGGCTGTTGCTAAGTAACCACCAGGCAGACTGTAGAAAGAATGCCAACAATTTTTATTGTAGATAAGAGAGAACACTCAAAGGTCTATGGAGGAGTCGGGAAGAAAAAGCACAGACTGGTCATGGCCAGGGTTATCTGTAAGAAGTGAGAAAGCTGGAGGTCGGAACATCATGTGAGGGACAAGTAACTGGGAGAGGGCAGCCTGGGAGCAGGAGCAGGGGTGACAAAGACCTGTGAGCAGGGACTGAGGGATCCTGGAGGCCAACATGGCCTTTGATATGCAACCACCTGGGATGTGTCATTGGAGAGCCATGGTCACCTCTGCCAGAGGGCAAAATTAATTAATTAATTAATTTAATTTAATTAAAATGAAGGTTTTTGGGGGACGGGAACTCTCACAAGCCTCACAAGTCCGTACGGAATGTTGGCTTTTATCTAACTACCAGAAATCCTTCTACAATCCCGTTTGAACTGAGCCAAGACTGCCATTTCTAGTCTGCCTGAGACCTAACAGTAATGCCTTCCATGGACAACAGAGCGCTAATGCAAGGATATCAGAGGCCACATCTCCAGAAAGGATATTTTAAAAACAATCATTACTCCTGCACCAAAACCCACTGCAAAATTCGGAAATGTAAAATCACAAAGAAACATTTTGTACCTTTGACTTTCTTGTTCAATTAATTTTGTTCATTTTGTTGTAGTTTCTTTTGTTCTGTTTTTCCAGACAGGATGGCTTTAGGTTGCATTTCTATTGCTATGAAGAGATGCCATGACCACAGCAACTCTTATAAAGGACAACATATAATTGGGGCTGGCAGCTTAGGGGTTTAGTCCATTAGCATGGCAGCATGCAGGTAACTATGATGCTGGAGAAAGGATTCCAACATCTTGATTCAAATTCTACATCTTGATCCTTAGGCAACAGCAATAGGAGGCTGTGGGCCACACTGGACATAACTTGAACATAATGAAACCTCAAACCCGCCCCCAGAGTGACACACTTCCTTCAACAGGCCACGCCTCCTAACAGTGTCACTTCCCACGGGCCAAGCATTCAAACACTTGAGTCTATCTGGGCCATTCCTAATCAAACTTCCACATAAGGTCTCACATCATAGCTCAGACTGGCCTGGAACTTGCTACATACTATTTTACTTAGGCTTATCTGAAAATTGTGACTGACCCCCCTTTCTCAGTCTCTGTAGTGTTACAGGTGTGAGCCATCACACACAGCAAACTCCATTTTTTAAAAGTATTTCAAAATGCTTATACTTTATAAAAGTATATTTCCTCTTCTTGGAATAAGATCTAATTAAATGGAGTATATACATGTTCATCTAAATAAATAGAAGGTTGCTATTTACCTTTTAGATTTTTAACTTATAAATTATATCGTTGCTAGATAAAAAAAAGTTCTTACCAGATTATTGGCATATAAAAAAAGAGTAGAGAAACTTCAAAAAACTAATGTAATAAAAATAAAGTACTAAGAAATCTAGCAACTTAAGTAGCAATAACCCCACTGTATATCAGCAAATACAATTATGTACGTGGTGGGGTTGAAGGCAGGGAGGGCTTCCAGGCCTGCAGGTCACTGTGTGGTCACACTGGAGTATCATAGAGCTGGAGGGAGATGGTGACGACTCCCCAATATTTAAAGCGCATAAAGGAAACAGCATGTTATAATGACATTTAGTAAGAGATTATTAGCTAAGCTCCGCCCCACAGTTGCCTGGCAACGGCCAGGTATGCCTGACTCACCACCTTGCTCTCTGGCTCTTGCCTTCTTGTTCCCACTCTGTCCTCTCATCCTTTCCCATCTCTCCCCGCTCTCTGTCCACGCTCATAGCTGGCCTCTCCTCCCTCCCCATGCCCTGAATAATCTCTATTCTGTACTATACCTTCATGTGGCTGGTTTCTCAGGGGGAAGGGGTGCCTCAGCACGGGCCCACAGAGTCACCCCCTTCTTCCACACCTGACTGCACATCCAAACACAGTCCTCCTCTCTCTTTTTATAGAACACAACAGAGACCCTCAGAGTCCATCGGCGTCCAATGAACTCTGTACCATCACCAGTTAGTGGAAGATAAAATTTAATCTTGGCATTTCCATGTTTAAGATGTCCTGAGATTCTTAGGTTAAGAGGAGTCGAAAGCCTGCTTCGTAATCTCGGAGCGTGCAAAGCTCCTGAGGATTTGCCATCAGCCCTTGCTCAGCTTCATTCTCCATTGTACTTAAAATAGCCAAGGCTCTTTGTAAACGCCGTTCCACTGCTTGTGGGAAGCAAGTCCTTGTTCTTATTTATATATGTTTTTTCTGTGCCTCTGTATCTTCTCAATGTAGTTTATGCTTCAAGAGGCGACCCTGCAGGTATAGTCTTAGCACCGGTGTCATGAACACAAAACCGGGATGCTGTTTACTAGGACAGTTTGTTAGCCCCATGGGATGTTGGAAACATCTGGACCTGGCACCATTATCATGCGCACCTTCCCCCTGGGCTCTCAGCAGAAGTCATTTGTCTCTGACCCAAGTAACTCCTGTCTTTTGCTATCCCCATGAAGCACTACCAAGCTACCCACTTAACTGTCAAGTGTGGGGGATCCCGGATTCTCACAGATTGTCAAGGTTTCCTACTTTTCTAGATAGAGTGGACTTCTCGTGAGGATGTGGAAGTTTACCTCGTGAAGGAAAAGGCGGGATGGAGGGGGAGGCCCCATAGGCTCCTTTGACTCCTGGAAGAGTCCCGATGGGCCATACACAGAATAGATCTAAGATGGAACAGGGGTGAGACAGCAAAAAGGAACCCAGGTCAGGGTAATGGCTGCCTCCCCCATCTTCATGGAAGTCCTAACAGGTGGGGGTGCTCCCTCAACTCCTGAATTACGTCATCAGGCAGGGCCTTCATTGAGGCATGGGGTAGGTATGGCAAGATAAAAATGACCGAGGGTTTAGGGGTTTGGGATTGGCTCAAACACTGTACGTAAGTTTATGCGCTTGTCAATGAACTCAGATCTGCACCCTGATGCTCGTCTGTCCAGTCTGAGTGCCCAGGATTCGTCACGTGACTGCTCCCTCTCCTCTTCCACCCTCTGTCTTGTTCCCACATCTTTTATCTGTAATCCAACATGTTTGCTCAAATATATATGTTCATCTAGCAGAGCATGTATTATGACACACAGGGAATGATCAGAGGGAAAAAAAACTTTTTCTAGTAAGTAAAATAAAATATGTCTGGTTTTGTTAAGGTCTCTGCTCTAATAGGTGCTGCGTTTTCTCTTAACTAAAATTGAACCCGCTTAAGTGCAACTGAGAAAATGAAACAACTCTCTTTCTCTGAGGCACTCCGGGAGTGAGTGGACTGTCCAGACAAGAGGCTCTGAGAGAGGCCGCAGTAAGCGCTCTCCATCTTCCCGTGTGTCGGTTAAATTCAGCTACCATGATGCTACTAACAACTCCCAGACTTTAAAATGTTCCTTTACACTCATGGGAGGAAATAAAGGGACAAATAGAGGAGCAGGAATTGGAGAAAATATCATTCAGGGACTGCCTCACCTGGGAATTCATCCCATATGCAGCCACTAAACCCAAGCACTATTGCTGATGCCAAGTAGTGCTTACTGGCAGGAACCTGATATGGATGTCTCCTCAGAAGCTCTGCCAGAGCCATACTGATACAGAGGAGGATGCTTGCAGCTAACCATTGAACTGAATACAGGGACCCCAATGAAAGAGCTAGAGAAAGGACTGAAGGAGATGAAAGGGTCTGCAACCCCGTGGGAAGAACAATATTAACTAACCAAACCCACCACAGCTCCCAGGGACTAAAACACCAACCAATGAGTTCACATGGAGAGACCCATGGCTCCAGGTGCATATGCAGCAGAGGACAGCACTGTCTGACATCAATGGGAGAAGAGGGCTTTGATCCAGCAAAGGGTTGTTTTCCCAGAGTAGGAGACTGCCAAGGCGCTGAGGTGAGAGAGGGAGCACCTTCATGGAGGCAATGGGAGGGGGGATGGGATTGGAAGAAAGGGGATAACACCTGAAATGTAAATACAGAGAATATCCAATTTTTTTAAAAAAGAAAAACGAAAAAAAGAGAAAATAAAATTTTGAAAATAGATACACAACTCGTTGATTTTTTTCCTGCACACTTTAAAGTTTCATAATAAAATGTTGAAAATTTAAAAACTGTTCGTTTACTTGAAACATCTGTAAACTATGAAAACATCTGTTTCGTAGTCTAGGGAATGGTGGGGTTTTGTCCTTGGGTTTAAGGACTAAATCTACATTTTGAGATTTCTTTAGTAAAGTTTTTTTGTGTGTGTGTGTGTGTGTTTGTTGTTTGTTTTTGCTATGAATGTTAAAAGCTGGGGGGGGGTAGAAATTTTCATTAATTATTCTTTTCCCATGATGTTTTTTCAATTTTTTCAGCCAGAAGGCATGACAGTACATTAATAAAGTGAAAAATGAACAAACAGAGAGTCTCACTTGGTTGTGAGCACATTCAGGGACGCTGAGGGGACAGAAGCCTCAGAAGTGAACGCACTCACGACCAAGCGCCAGACATTCCACCAGCTGACGGCTGTTCGAAACAGTTCCATTTAGATCACAAACTGAGCTCAGATTCTAGTACTTGAAATCTGATTTGTATTGATAAAATGCACATTTTGTTTTGAAAGTATCTATATAGGCATGGCTCAGCTCCTGCCGGAAGCGGCCCCTTGTTGAAAGGAAGTGGACAATTATAACCTCAGAGTATCACATTCCCACACTCTAACTCCAGGGTTTGGTGTATGCCAAGGGTAAAAGAATCAAGCAGAAGTTTTTGCAAAAATATTCTAATATGTTCAGTTGAGAAATTGCCGAACGCTCAACTTCTATCTGCTTTCCTTAATCCTATGATAGATTTGGAAGTGGAGAAGTGGACCGGTAGAAACGCCATTAATCACGTGATATAAGCAAAGGGGAGGGGGAGTTCTTCCAACAATTTGGAGAAAGATATTCTACACATCCTCATAAAGGTGCCATCTAGGGAGGCTTCCCTTCTTCTTCTTCTGAGGAGGAGAGGCTGATGGGTGGCGGGGGATGGGGAGGGGAGAAGGATAGACTGGAAGGAGAGGAGGGAAGGGAAGCTGCAATTGGGATATAAAGTGAATAAATATTTAATAAGAAGTAAGAAAATAAATACTTTAAAATGCCAGCTTTAATGCTGTGCGCTGCTGTGCCTCAGACCAGAGTGGGTGATCTACTTCACGGGGCTCAGGAAAGGGGTTAGACAAACCCTCCGGGCACCCAGTTATGGTCCTTGTGTTGGCTAGAGTAGGAAACGGGCGGAGAAAGGCCGTGTTCTTGGCCTCTGCCAGTGGCAGGTATCCCATGAGACCAGCCTGCCCTTTACACACAACCGTACAGCAGTATGGCACCTACTGTGTTAAAGTCCTGCAAACTACAACTCTACACTAACACGTCCATTACCAGCCAGAGACCTCAGCATACTCATAACAGATCATGAGCCTTCCTTCGTGAACTGAAAACTTGATTCAGAGAGTCAGAAATAGAGGAGGGGAGGAAATGTTGAAAACCACAATGCAAGAAGAAGGAAAGAAAGCGGCCAGTGGTAACACTCCTTTCCCTCAGACCCTCCACCCCCCCCCCCAGAAAGCCCCTCGTGTTTCCAGTTCTTTTCACGCTACCGAATCCCTTCGATGGCTCTGCAAGAAGTGGCCGAGATTCCAGACTACCGAGATATGTTTCGATATGTTCTGTGCCACAAACTGATCACTTAGTATGTGTGTATCAATAAAATTGTCTCAAGCAACTCGTGCTGGGGACACAGACTATATGCAGGACACCGATGGCATTACCTGTAGCGTAGCTGCAAAGAAGTCCGAAGCCCCTCAGAGAGGCTCTAACTCCTCTGACCCAGTCACGCTGGTCAGTGTAGGCCCAGTAACTCTGGTGGTTTCATTTCTGTTTTTCACATTGGGGAAATAACTAGCAAGCGAAAGTTGCTTTGCACTTCCTCATTCGTAGGGACAGCAATAAGGCCCAAAGGTTAGACTCACCTATGACTGCCCCACTGGGAATTTACCTACAGCATTCAAGCTTGTGGTAGGAGCTACAAAGACCTGCTCCTCCTCCGAGGAGTGAGAAAGAAGGGCCACAGCAATGTCCTCCGTTTCTTAGGGGGCCTTAGACTAGCAACTGCTTTAGAGCTGCTAACAAAATGGTAGTATCCCAGTGCCCTTGAAAATAAAGCTTCCAGAATCTTCCTTCTTAAGGCCTCTGAGTGGTGGAAATGGGTTTATATGTTTCAACCAAAAGAATGTATGTAAATCTGCTTCAAAAACTAAAATTGCATTTAAATGGAAATATATATATCAAACATGAAGTTTAATAAAACAGCAAATTGATGAATTGCTGCAGTGGACGACAGCCGGGTTCCTGAGTTTTTGCTAAATTGCTAAGAGTGTCCGAAAGGACATCATTCATCCTGGCTAACGCAAACATACCGTTTAAAGCCCAATTATCCAGAACCACATTTACTAGGTGATTCCTGAGCATCCCAGGTCTGTTAACTGCGTCCATACGGCCGGGCTTAAAACGTCACAGCCATCTTTGACACTCTTTTCACGACACCCCTCCCCCAGCATCAGCTGCCAAGTCTCTTTTGTCAACACAGAGACCTGAAAGTCCCTTTCCTACCAAACCTGCTTCTGCTCACTGTGGCTCTAAATGGTCCCGACTTCCGGGGCCTCCCCCACTTTCATCCATTTTGCACAGGAGAGCTGGATTTAACCTGCTTACTGAATCGCTTAGGCGATAGAACCCTCCCTCCCTCTCTAACCATCCCCCCACGTTCCACGGCCTCCAGCAAATGGTCTCCATGCTGTTAAGACAGGAAGCTTTTTTCAGTCTCTTATCTGGTGTCCTCTCGGTGATAAGTAGAAACTCCCTGCAGCCAGAACTGACTTTCACACGTACTGAAATAGATTACTGGCCTGAGCCACCTGCAGGGTCAAGAGTAGAAAACAAGCCGCAACAAGAAAGAAAGTAGAGCAGCATCAGCTGTGCCCAGGGAATGGCTCTGGCCATTGGAACTGGGGAGAACGTGGAAGCCGAGCATTCACAAGTGCACGTCTAAGAGGAAATAGCTGTGCTCCAACACAAGGTCGAGAGCAGTGTGGCAGCTGGGGATGCGTTTATAGAGCCTTGAGACTGAAAAGTCAAGCCATTGTGTTCTTCAGCTTCCAGGCTGCCTTCTATAGAGTTTTCAGACTTTTAATCCTTTTCTTTGTCTTAGCAAGAATTTGTGTGTGTGTGTGTGTGTGTGTGTGTGTGTGCGCGCGTGTGTGTTTAAGCTACTAGTACATATGTTACAAAGTCTGTGGCTTATGACTAACAGTGTGCCCCAAACACAAAAGGCAGAAAATCATGGGTACACAAAACTCAGATCCGAACTGCTTAAGACAATGTAGTAATTCTCATCCTGATGCCGACTTTTCCTTCCGGCCTCCGTATTTCCCCCCTTGAGTCTCGCGGGCCACATTTTTTTTTCTTTGACAGTTCTTCTGTCTCGGGAACTTTGCACGCACAGAAAACATCATGTCCTCTCGTCTGCTATGTACTTTATCGGGGCCTGGTTCCGATAGAGTCCCCTTTCGTGTTTTCCCTAAAACCCTCAGAAATGGGGCTTCACTGAACCTCACTAGACCCTGAATCACTGATGGCGGTGCATCCGCTTTCCAGGAGCAGAGGTTCCACTTTGTCTCAGCATTTTCCCAACACCTAGGAGTCAAAGGATTGTGTGCATATGTGGATGCAGGTGTGCATTCACATGTGTGCAAACCTGTAGGAGGCTGCACACACAGGTGTGTATACATGTGGCAGTTAGAAGTCAACCTGAGAGCATCTTCCACAGGCATTGCTCCCCAGGTGCCATCTGCCTTGGTTTTCTAAGACAGGGTCTCTCAGGCCGGAGCTTGCTTTCAGCCCCCAAAGAAGTAGTTTGTTTAAGATACTCACCATCTGTCTCAGTCAGGGTTTCTATTCCTGCACATCATGACCAAGAAGCAAGTTTGGGAGCAAAGGGTTTGTTCAGCTTACACTTCCACATTGCTGTTCATCACCACAGGAAGTCAGGACTGAAACCCAAGCAGGTCAGGAAGCAGGAGCTGAGGCAGAGGCCATGGAGGGATGTTACTTACTGGCTTGCTTCCCATGGCTTGCTCAGCCTGCTTTCTTATAGAACCCAGGTCTACCAGCCCAGGGATGGCACCACCCACAATGGGCTGGGCCAGGGATGGCTCCACCCACAATGGGCGGGGCCCTCCCCCCTTGATCACTAGTTGAGAAAATGCCTTACAGCTGGATCTCATGGAGGCATTTCTTCAACTGAGGCTCCTTTCTCTGTGATAACTCCAGCTTGTTCAAGTTGTCATAAAACCAGCCAGTACACCATCCCACAAAGATAGGCATCTATTGCCCTTGATGAGGTACTTACATCTTTTTCCAAAAGTCACCTCCTCCCAATACCCACATAAGGTGTTTGTCTCTGAAGTCATTTATTTCAATTATATAGTTCTTAAAATGGTGGCCAAAACTAGTCTGGATTGTAGTTATTTACGTACATTTTGCTTCCTCTCAAGGTAATAATCATTCTCAGTCGGGAATGTTGCCTAATTAATCTCCCTCTCTCTCTCTCCCTGATGTGTGGATAATACATCACCCTCAAAAGTACACACTTTCCCTCCTGCATTAGCAAGCAAGATGGAGCAGATGTTTTGTATAATCTGCTCACTTTATCCTGTTTACATTTTTTGTCATACAATAAGATTAAAGAATGCTCTGTGCAACACAGTAATTCCAACACGTTCCTGCTGCATTACACACTTGTTATTATGTATTGCAAATGCTTGTGTCACACGCTCCAAACAAATACCCACATTCCCGTTTCGTGAAATAGAATTTCATGACCCTAAGCAGATATTGCCATTCTCTTCCAGAATGTGCAGATTATGATTTAGGAAGCAATAGAAGATTACACCCTAGCATAAGTAAATCCCTCTTTTGCCTCTCACAGGCAAATGTAGTTTCTCTTCTTTGCTTCAGCTCACATATCTACTATGGCTTCATAATTAGATGTTTTCATGTTTACCTCCCATGACAGAATTTGAGCTTCTGAAGACTAAGAATTAAAGACTATGAGGCTATAATCAATGCGCATACATAAATAAACTGCTTAGTTTATTTACCCATTTTACATGCACACTGGTACAGCTACATTACAGGGTGATATTATCTATATCTATTTTATCCTAAAAATGTATTTATAAAATGACTAGCATGCAAAAAATTAAAGATATCAAGACTCGTTGCCCTTAATTTATAAGTTAATATAAAAATATTTAGAAAGTAATAATGAAAGCTCAAGTATGGTTCAATTTCCACAGAACTTTTAGTTTGATCTTAATGGTTTATAGCTTGATATTATTTAACCACTATGGTAATAACACTGGTCTTCTATACAATTTAGAGTGGTGTTTCTCAAATATGAAAATATAATAATCCTCCAAGTTCATAAATTTACCCTCTACTGCTCTAGTATCTAAATACATAAAAACTTTAAGGACATCTGGGCCTGATAGGACACACCACACCTTCAGTTCTAGCACTTGGGAGGCAGACACAGGCAGAGGTCTGTGCCTTAGAAGCCAGCCTAGATGACAGAAAAGTCCCAGGACAGACAGGGCTACAGTGAGTCTTCCTTCCCAGCAACACAACACTAAATGTAAGGAAAAGAATCACAAATGCCTTGTGCTTATTGTCTCAGAGGATTTTAAATTCAAAATAAAAATTTTAATTATAGTCAAATGAAGTGCTAAAGTGAATGAAATTCCAATCCATACTAGTGGAAGGATTAGGCTCCTTAGATAAAGCCAGATCACCATTAACATTGAGACTGTGGTGCCCACATCTAATGTGGGATCGCTTTTGTTCTTGGGGCACCCATGGTCTAAGCCTGTCTTAGTCTCAGAAATCACTCCGGATTCTTTCTCTATTCAGGTTAAACTATGTGTTCTCCTTACTTTCCCCCTCCAAGTGGCCACAGATGGTTGTGAGCCACCATGTGGTTGCTGGGAATTGAACTCAGGACCTCTGGAAGAGCAGCCAATGCTCATAAACACTGAGCCATTCCTCCAGTCCCAGATTATTAGTTAGTTTGTTTTAATGTAAGCATTTAGCACTGTCAACTTTCCTATTAAGACTTTCGTCATTGTGCCCATATAATTTTTAGTATGTTGCATAGTCTTAAGTACACAAACAAATTGGTCATCTTACCAGATGCTGAAAGGGCATTTGATGAATCCAGCATCCCTTCATGATAAAAGTCATAGAAAAAAAAGGAATGCAGGGGCATATCTCATAATAATAAAGACAATAAATAGAAAGCCCCTACCCAAGTTTTCTCAAAGAAAACAAAGTGTTTACATGAAAAATCAAGAAAAAGACAAGGATGCCAGCTCCCTCAAGTCTTAGCTACAGCTGATAAACATTCAATAAAGTGGTAAGATACAAAATTAACACACACACACACACACACACACACACACTAAGGAAACTTCAAACATACCAATGACAGATATACTAAGAAAGAAATTGGAAGAACAATTTCACTCGCAATAGCCTCAAAATAAAATCCAGTATATTAGAATAAATCTAACCAAGCAAGTGAAAGACTTGTACACTAGAAACTTTGAGACACAGAATAAAGGAATTGAGGAAGAAAGAAGAAAATAAAACATCTTCCCGCGTCCATGTACTGGTAAGATTATTATTGTGAAGAGTAGCCATCCTTTTCAGGAATAATCTACAGCTTCAATGCAATACCTATCAAAATTCCAATAGAATTCTTAATGGTGTTTTAAAATTTTTAATCTTTGAATCTATACAGAACCACAAGAGAGCTGGGAGAGAGTGCCAAAACAACCCCGAACAATAAATATACAGCCAGAGGTGTCACTGTCCAGATTGCAAGTTATGCTACAGAGCTATAGTAACAAAAGCAGCATGGTCCTGGCTGTCTACAGACACAAGGACCTGTGTGAATACAAGTCATCTGTTTATGCACAGAATTCAGCCATCTGATGAATAGAATCGAGGACCCACTTATAAGCCCACATTCTTACCACCACCTGATTTTTTTTTTCCCACGAAGGAGCCTCTTCAATGTATAATTACATGCAGAAGAATGGAACTCCATCCTATTTATTTTTTACCCTTCATAAAATTAAATGTTTTTTTTTTTAATTTTGCCCTGATGGAGAACAAAGTGGGGAATGTATTTTAACTCAGAGGCACATGAGAAACTTTCTGAACAGAAGCACAGGCTTTAAGACCAACAACTGACAAATGGGATCTCATGAAACTAAAAAGCTTCTGCACAGCAAAGAACACTGCCGTTCCCGTGAATAAGCAGCCCACATAATGAGAAAAAACCTTCACCGGCCATGCAACTCAAAAAGAACTCAAAAAGCCAAACACCAAGATAACAAGCAATTCAATTAAAATTGAGATATGGAACCAGAAAGCTCTCAAAACAAAACAAACAACAAACAAAAACACCCACAAATGACTAAGAAATGCTTAAAAACTGTTCATCATCTTTAGCTATCCAGGAAATATAAGTACGACTTATTTGGAATATTATCTTACTCAATTCAGAATGTATAAGTATAAACAACAAAGACAACAAATGCTGGTGAAGAAGGTAAAACCAGAATTACTTATCCACTATTGGTGGGAGTGCCAACTGGTAGAGCCACTGTGGGAATCAGTGTAGAGTTTCCACAGAATTCTACAAATAGGTCTAGAATACCCAGCTATACCACTTCTAAGCATAGTCACAGAGAACCCTACATTCTACTACAGAGATACTTTTTTTAATGCTTATTGCAGCTTTACTCACAATAGCCAAGAAATGGGAACTGTCTAGAGTCCCATCAACTGATGAAAAGATAATAAAAATGCCATATATTGGAATATTACCCAGCTACAATGAAGTAATTTTCATAATTTTCAGGAAAATGAATGGGGCTGGAAATAATCATTCTGAGTGAGGTAACTCAGACCCACAAAGACAGATACCCAAGCTTTTCTTATCTGTGGAATCTAGTTTTAAAACTTTAGATAAGTATATAAACTTGCAGTGCCCCGTGTGGTGCTTTGAGTGAGAATGGGCTCATATATTTGAATCCAGCCCCAATGAACTGTTCTCCTTTGTAAGACTTGCTGTGGCCATACTATTTTTTTCACAGCAGTAGAAAACCTAAGACAGGAAATGGGGAGTGGAGATTGGAGTAGATTTTATCAAAACACATCATGTGCACGTATTAAATGGTCAAACAAGAAAAATTTTTAAATGTTAAGAGTGTAGCATCGTAGGTGGGGGCCCATGCTCCTTCCACCTTGTATAGTTTTGCTTTGTCCGGTCTTTCCCCACTGCCTGCTCACTTCCTCTTTTAAACCCCATGTCTACCCGATTTCTCCTCTGTCTTTCATCATTCTCCTCAATTTTGTCAACTCTCCTCAAACTGAACATTGCACAAAACTGAAATGCACCTCCAAATTGTTTTATACACCGATGATTTGATTCTGTCTAGATTAGTAGCCAAAATGCTTTTCCATGTCGTGAGAGATCAGAAGATCCCACATCAGAGATAGGTTCTTATGGACTTATCCCTAGTTTTCCAATCTCTGGGAAGACTATATTGTTCTAACTGTACACACACACACACACACACACACACACACACACACATGGATACTAAAATTTCCACTTCTCTCTTACCTGGGCATGGTGACACATGCTTGTAATCCCTGGGTTCATATGGTGGACAAAGAAAGATCAGTAGTCAAGGGTCAAGGGTCATCTTTGGCTGCATAGTGACTTCTAGTCCAGCCAAAGCTACCTCAAAACACAAACAAAAATCTTATATATGGCAAAATATTTTTCCTTAAGATAGACCTATCTTCTCACAGTAGCAACCTGTCTGACTTCTACCAATTTTTAAGCTCAGCTGCAAACAAAAAAAGCTACCTTGAAGGTCTTCGAATTCCAATATCCATCCTTTCTCTTTCTTGCTACAAATCACAAAGACATGGAGGTAAGACTCCCCCTGAAGGGGGGACTGCGGTCTACTTGAACTGATTGACATTCTGATTCCCTTTAAAGTGACTACAGTGGAATGAGGTTGGCCACCCCGTGTGACAAGACAGTATGTAGAGGCAATTTCTGCAGCCACTGGACTAGTGTCAGCATCTGTGAGACAGAAGCACAGCTGCTAAGCTTATGTCTTTGAAGGACAGTGGTGGTAGCATAATGTTTAATGACTGTTTTTGATGGACTGAGATCAGATGCTACCAATTCCTTTGGAAGGTTTTCTTTGATCAGTTTTGTCAGATTCCATTGTTCTCACCTCTCCATTTCCATAAATATGCCTCTGCTGAATAACTGTCACCCCACTTTATATTACCAGTAGGTATTTAAAAATCAGCTTGGACCTAATGATATAACCCTTTAATCTTAACTAAACAAGAGGCTGAGATGGGGGTTGGGGGGGTCGAAGGTTCAAAGTCAGTCTGAGTTCCAGTCAGTTCAGTTCCAGACTGTATAATTTCCTGAGTTGGTGTCTCAAATGAACATTTTAGGAAGGAGGAGGAGGAGGAGGAGGAGGAGGAGGAGGAGGAGGAGAAGAAGAAGAAGAAGAAGAAGAAGAAGAAGAAGAAGAAGAAGAAGAAGAAGAAGAAGAAGAAGAAGAAGAAGAAGAAGAAAAGATGGGGCTCATGGCGCCTGCCTTTAATGTCAGTCTTGGAGAGACAGAGACAGGAGGATCTCTGTGGGTTCAAGATCAGCCTGGAGTACATAGCGCAAGTGTTCCAGGGAAGCCAGGGTAAGTCCACCAGAGAGCACACATAAACACTCTTACAGCCACACAGAAAGTCCGTAGGCCAGCAGCTACATGGAGAACTTGCCCAGATCATACAGCCCCAAGCCTCACCACAAAAACCAGACACTGCTTAGCAAGACCAGTTAGCAAAACATGAAGCCACACAAGCCAAAACCAAGGTTAATACATTTAAGAACGTTCCTGGATCCTGGAACTACAGACTAGGTCTTTAATGGATCAGGTATTTGCTCCCATCTTGGCAGGTATTGGAGCCCATGCCCTGGGTTTAAGGTCAGAATGGTGCTTCCAACATGATGCCAGTTGTGCAAAGATCTGGGGTCTTATTACATGATAAAAGTACAAAGGAAGACTGGGGCTATAGCTCAGTGGTATGGGGATCACCAAACATGTGACTGAGGTTCAATTCCAAGCTCAGGGGATAAAGGGAACTCGATACAAGCAAGCTAAAGCTAGCTGAGAAGAAGGAACCAGGCTGAGAGGGAAAATGACTATGCAAGATTAGCCTGTGGGCAAGCCTGTGATGGATTCTCTTGATTGATGTGGGAAGGCCCAGGACATTGTGGGTGGAGCCACCTCTGGCCAGGTGGTAGAGTGTGTAAGAAATCAGTTTGCACAAGCCCTGAGGAGTAAGGCAGCAAGCGATGTCACTCTGTGGCCTCTGCTTCAGTTCCTGGCTCCAGGTTCCTGCTTTGTTTGAGTTTCTTCCTTCAATGATCTAAAAGTATAAGCCAAATGAACCCTTTCCTCCCCAATTCGCTTTTGGGTTGTGGTGTTTCTTGACATCAATAGAACCCCTGACTAAGACATTGTCTTTGGAAACTCGTTGCCAATGGTATTTGTGGAAGTAGTTGATTGAATCACTCAGAAATTCCGAGTGTTGGAGGTATATATGCCTTTAATCCCAGCCATGGAAGGGAGTCACTGAGTTTGAGGCCAGCCTGATCCAGGGGAAAACACTGACCTGGAAAACAAACAAAAGGAATTACCCAGAAAATGATTCCAGTGTCCCAAGGAAATCTGCAAGGCATTTCCAGAAATAATTAGATCCTGAAGACTCTGACCCAGGGATGATTTAATCCACCAATGGAGTCAACATCCCAACAGATTGTTGGAAATGGTACAACTGTGGAGGATGAGGGCTGTGGAGGAAATGGGTTACTGGGACGCGCCCTGGTTCTGTCTTTCTGTCCTGATTCAAGATATTCTACCACTCTCTCCCCACCATGATGGGCTGATAACTCCAAATCTGTGAAGCAACTAAATCTTTCCTCTGTTGGATATTCACCCAGTGACAAGAGTGATCAACCTAGAAACCATTACATAAATATCAGCAGCTGGTTTTTTTTTTGAGGACCGAGATGAACAAAGTGTCTGCAGAGATCACATGCCTAACGTGTATTTTTGTTGCGTGTGACTATTTAAGATAAAACGTGGTGTAGGAAAAGTCCATTCCCATGATTAATGCATCCTGCACAAGAATCAGAATTCATCTCTGGGAGTGTACAAGCTGAACTGCATACTTGCTTTAATGATAAATGCAATAACAAGAAAGCAAGCTATTTTCAAGGAATCTGATAGCCCGTGTTTCTGTAATAACATGCCCATAGCTGTACTGCAGCAAATTATGGAATAAAGGCAAGAGCCAAAATCTTCTTAGCAAAACCTCAGCTGAGCGGAGGGTCATGGCTCATGTAAGCTGAACAAATTAAAGCTGCTTAGTGCTTCAAGATGGCTTTGTATTCATCATTTTCTTTTAGAATAATTAATAATGTGTCTTCTTCACACTGTTGGTTGGGGTTTTGTTTTTTTTTTAATAGATATGAGTGTTCTGCCTAAATATAGAAGAGGGTGACTATATAATATAATCCTCTGGAGATAAAGTTATAGACAGTTGTAAGCTAGCATGTAGGTACCAGGAATCAACCCTAAGGACTTGGGGTCTTCTCCAAGAACAGCAAGTGCTCTTAACTACTGAGCCATCTTTCTAGCCCCTTGACAGTTTATTTTAAATTATTTTGGACACAGATTTCCAGAGGATCTAGAAACCCTTGGCCACTTTATACAACAGTGACAGAAACTGTGTGAGAGAGATCACTATTTTCAACAAAATGTTTTCACAAACAAAATATTGCTCGTTCATGTTGAGCTATTTTCAGCGAAAACAAATAATCTTCAGTTTTCACAAGCCAGTTTATAATGTGACTGGTTACATTCACAGAAGTCCGCTGTTGTAAAATATGACACGAAGTCTAAAATTAAAAGGGTGTCTTTGAATTTAACAAAGGAATCCCAGGGGGAAGATAGAATTTCTGGGAACTTAAGCCCACATAGCTACAGTGGGAAAACCATACATATTGGTCCTTTGACATTGGGTCAGATGAGTTACTGTTGTGGAATAGCTAATATTTGAGGGACTTGAAGCTTCCCCTCATGCTGAAAACAGAGAAAAAATGTGAAGTTACTGTGGTGAGCTATCCCAGGTCCCCAGAGAAAGTACAGATGATGACACAAAATGGAATCAGCTCTGCTGAGTATAGGTTTCTAATTATTCTGATGGTTACATCAGAACTTTTCAGAGGCACACAAGCAGATGGCCTGAGTTCAGAACCCTGGCACCCATGTAAAAACAGGCACAGCGGTACACATCTGTCACCCCAGCCCTGGAGCAAGGCACTATGTCCTAGCAAGATTACATATCCGAGAGTTGTCTGAGAAAGCCATCTCAGTGAAAGGACTAGCCAGATCAGACTGGCCTGTGGGCACATCTGTAAGGAACTGTATCAATTGTTAATTGATGTAGTAGGACGCAGCCCACTTCGGATGACACCATTCCCTAAGCAGGTGGGCCTGAGATATAGAAGAACGCCAGCTCAACGTGAACAAGCAGGCAGCATCCCTTCACCATTTCTGCTTCAAGTTCCTGCCTGAGCTCCTGCTCTGTCTTCCCTTAGTGACAGGTTGTAACCGGTAAGTTGAAATAAACCCTTTCCTCCCTTAAGCTAATTCTGTTCAGAGCATTCTATCGTAGCAACAGATATGAAACTAGAAGACAGAGCCAGGCAAATCCCGCAGTCAGCCAGACTAGATGAGCAAGTGAGCTCCGGGTTCACTGAGAAACCCTGTCTCCAAAACTAAGGTGGAGTGTGATTGTCATCAACATCTGGATCCCACATATGCTGACACACACATGCACACACCCCCACATACATAATTACACATAATCATATGCATCAAATATGTCACACACACACACACACACACACACACTGAAGGAATAACACACAAAAGCAATTGAGAAACTCAACACTCAATTAGAAGGGAACTGCACACTGGTTCCAAGAAAATACTAAGATGAAAGATATTGCTACATGCAAAAAGGAATGGTGGGGTCTAGTGTTAAAGAACACTCCCTAATGTGGTCACACTTTTGTTTTTCTGTTATCAATTGTATGAAATGATGTTTGAAATGTGTTGCAAAAGACTCATCTTAAAAGTAGGCAAAATAAAATGCCCACAACTCTTTATTATAAAAATGTCACAAAGGAGTCATGAAGTATTTCAGCCTTAGGTCGGATTCCACTGTTACGTCAGGGAAACTTGGTTTTCATTGCTCCAGTAGAAAAATTAGAATATGTAGGTAAGCAAAAATGAAGCAAAAAAAAAAATCACTAGTTTGTTATTTAGAGAAAAATAATGTAGACATATTTGCTTATATACTTTCAGACGTTTTAAATGTATGCATACATTATACAGTAAGTTCCCTTCCCGTTACTATAATGTGGACATTTTTTCATATTAACTAATTTACATACAATCATTTTAATGATGTCATAATATTATACTTCATGGATGTATTATAATTTACTTAAGCAATTCTGCACTGAGAGGTGCTTAGATTATCATAAATCACTCTACTAAACAATTCATTCTCCATTTTATAAGTTATTCTTCCAGTGATGGCTTTATTTATTCTTGGAAAAAAGACCCTTGTTCCTCAGGATGGCTTTCAAGACCCTTCCTTAAGAGGGTTCCCACCATCTTCATCTCGGTGACTTGCCTTTCTCTGGTCAAATAAGCCCACAGTTTGTTTCTGTAACAACATTCCTTGCCATTGACCAACCTCCCACAATCTAGGCTCTGACCACTCACCCGGTCACCATCCACTTACTTCATTTCATACTGTCTGAAATGATAATGCCTCTTTATTTTTCACATTATCTGTGTCTTTCAGTCTCTGTCTGTGACTCTTTTGTTGTTGTTGTTTACTGGATATATTTTATTTACAGTTCAAATGTTATCCCCTTTCCTGGTTTCCCCTCCATACCTCCCTCTCCCATTGCCCTCCCCCTCCTTCTATGAGGGTGTTCACCCAGCCACCCCTTCCCAACTTCCCATCCTGACATTTCCCTACACTGGGACATCCAGCCTTGGGAGAACCAAGGGCTTCTCCTCCCACTGATGCCCAACAAGGCCATCCTCTGCTACATGTGCAGCTGGAGCCATGGGTCCATCCATGTGTACTCTTTGGATAGTGGTTTAGTTCCTGGGAGCTCTGGTTGGTTGGTATTGTTGTTCTTATGGGGTTGCAAACCCCTTCAACTCCTTCAATTCTTTCTCTAACTCCTCCATTAAGGATCCTGTTCTCCATTCAATTGTTGGCTGAGAGCATCCGCCTCTGTATTTGTCAGGCTTTGGCAGAGCCTCTCAAGAGACAGTTCTATCAGGCCCCTGTCAGCAGCACTTCTTGGCATCCACAATAGTGTCTGGGTTTGGTGACTGTATATGGTATGGGTCCCCAGGTGCTTTAGTCTCTGCTCCAAACTTTGTCTCCATATTTCCTCCTGAGAATATTTTTGTTCCCCCTTCTAAGAAGGGCTGAAGCATCTGCACTTTGGTCATTCTTCTTCTTGAGCATCATGTGGTCTGTGAATTGTATCTTCGATATTTTGAGCTTTTGTGCTAATATCCACTTATCAGTGAGTGCATACCATGGGTGTTTTGTGTGTGTGTGTGTGTGTGAGAGAGAGAGAGAGAGAGAGAGAGAGAGAGAGAGAGAGAGAGAGAGAGAGAGAGAGAGAGACTGGGTTACCTTGCTCAGGATGATATTTTCTAGTTCCATCTAATGGCCTAAGAATTTCATGTAGTCATTGTTTTTAATAGCTGAGCAGTACTCCATTGTGTAAATGTACCACAATTTCTGTATCCATTCCTCTTTTGAAAAACATCTGGGTTCTCTCCAGCTTCTGGCTATTATCAATAAGGCTGCCATGAACACAGTGGAGCATGTGTCCTTGTTATACATTGGAGCATCTTTTGGGTATATGCCCAGTAGTTGTATAGCTGGACCTTCAGGTAGTATTATGTCCAATTTTCTGAGGAGCCACCAGACTGATTTCCAGAGTGGTTGTACCAGTTTACAATTCCACCAACAGTGGAGAAGTGTTCCTCTTTCTCCACATTCTCACCAGTATCTGCTGTCATCTGAATTTTTTATCTTAGCCATTCTGCCTGATGTGAGGTAGAATCTCAGGGTTGTTTTGATTTGCATTTCCCTGATGACTAAGGATGTTGAACATTTCTCTAGGTGCTTCTCAGCTATTTGATATTCCTCAGTTGAGAATTGTTTAGCTCTGTACCCCATTTTTAATAGGGTTATTTGATTCTCTGAAGTCTAACTTCATGAGTTGTTTGTATATCCTGGATATTAGGCCTCTATCAGATGAAGGACTGACAAAGATCTTTGCCCATTCTGTTGGCTGCCGTTTTGTCCTAATGTCTGCCTGTGTTTCTTAGTCTTTTTCTGACTCTGTCTGTCTGTCTGTCTGTCTGTCTGTCTGTCTCTCTCTCTCTCTCTCTCTCTCTCTCTCTCACACACACACACACACACACACACACACACACACACACACATACACACACAGACCAGGCTGATGCTCATATAAGATCCATGGAACTTGAGCACAGTGTCAAACACATAAAACTCCCTCAGATGTCATACTTTCTGTTTCAGGTGACTCTCCAGAGGCCACACTTGCAGGAAAACAAAAAAAAAACAAAAAAAAAACAAAAAAAAAAAAAAAAAAAAATCAATGACCTAGGACTACTCAGTCTTTTTCATTCCTAAACAAATCCAGTATCATCAGGGAAACCTCTTTGCTCTCAGCCTTTTCTTCTCTACCACGGCCTTGTGGCCATCCCGAGATTTTCCTTTGTGGCCTTTACAGAAAATAATTATCTATCTCAGTATTTGTCTGAAGCATTTCTTTCTCCTTCAGGAGACGAAAACTTCTCCAGGGTCCAGACTATATAATAGCTCCTGCCGTGCTCCCAGCTCTAGCAATAATGTTGGCATAGAATAAACACATACACACACACACACACACACACACACAGAGAGACACATACTTTCTGAGTAAAAGAAATGCTAGTATTCTCTGGGCTGAAAGCACTGGAGTTTAAAAATACACTCTATAGAAATGAGATTTGTGTTTCCTTAACAGCTGGCTCCAGATTTATTCTCAGGAACAGAAGGGTGCTTGGGGAACCCCCTGAGAAACCACCTGAAGGGGGAGAGGTGCACCTGAAGCTGATGTTAATGGGGGAAAGATCTGGTGGCCTGTCTGACACAGGGACAGGAATCTGGTCCCAGAGAGGGAGGAGAGGAGCAGGAACTAAATTGATGGTCTGAAGTAAAACAGAGTAAGAAGTGACTGAAAGTTTTCCTTTTAAAATTAATGTTTTAAGTTATATATAAACAGGCTGCATGGGGCCTGCTCATTCATACCTATAAACCAGCCACTCAGTAGTCAGAGGTTCAAGACTGTCTCAGCTGTATAGCTAGTTCAAGTCCAGTCTGGGTATCTTAGGGTTTCTAGTCCTGCACAAACATCATGACCAAGAAGCAAGTTGGGGAGGAAAGGGTTTATTCAGCTTACACTTCCACATTGCTGTTCATCACCAAAGGAAGTCAGGACTAGAACTCAAGCAGGTCAGGAAGCAGGAGCTGATGCAGAGGCCATGGAGGGATGTTACTTACTGGGTTGCTTCCCCTGGCTTGCTCAGCCTGCTTTCTTATAGAACCCAGGTCTACCAGCCCAGGGATGGCACCACCCACAATGGGCTGGGCCAGGGATGGCTCCACCCACAATGGGCGGGACCCTCCCCCTTGATCACTAGTTGAGAAAATGCCTTACAGCTGGATCTCATGGAGGCATTTCCTCAGCTGAGGCTCCTTTCTCTGCGATAACTCCAACTTGTGTCAAGTTGACACAAAACCAGCCAGTACGCTGGGATATGTAAAATCCTCTCTTTAAAACAAACAAACGGACAAACAAGATGGATTTCATTTTAGCATGCCCATACATGTAATACGGCTATCGCTTGCTCTTACTTACGGCCCCTTGCACACTCCCCATTACTGTCACCTGGATCTCGGGCTGGCTCTCCCCAGCTGACCCCGCCCTTGTGATCACCATAGAGGAATCCAGCTGACGTGCAGAGCGCAGTGTAGACGAAACATAGAATTTATCCCGGAGAGAAGAAGCGGCGTGCTCTCGAGGGGGTGAACTCGGACACTTGCTGATCTACATTTTAGGATTTTCTGGATCTGACAGCTTTTTCCTGAGAGGCATTTCCCTGCACGTGAGACTGGCAGGCGCATGTGAATTAAACCTTATGGAAACAAACAACGGTACATTGTTGTCCCTTACCATTGATAGAAAGTGGTTTGATAGGGTTTAGATAGTTATCTACCAATTCCCTTCCCTGCAGTTCAGAAGTTATGTCTCCACCCAGAAACATGACTCAGATCCCTTTCTTTCCAAGAGCAGACAGAACCCTGCTGCTTCATTTCCTGGTTTTTACAGGCTGCAGATGAGGAGGGAGGAGTCCACTCTAGCGACTTTCAAGCCTCTTAAAGCCTAGATTCCCAGCATTACTGAACCCCCCTCTATTTTCATGTCATGCATAATTTTTTAATCCAGATGTTGCACGTGCCGGACAAATAACGTGCAAAAGACTGAGTCTTCCTGTGTCTGCCCTTATTTCACATAACATATTGGTTTTTCAGTTTCTTCTATTTTTCCCAAGTGTGTGATTTTCATTCTTCTTTATGGCTGAATGAAACACACACACACACACATACACACACACACACACACACACACACACACACACCCCTCACATTTCCTCCATTCATTGATGGGCATCTAAGCTGATTCTGGGTCTCAGCTGTTATGAGTAGAGCAGCTATAAACATGGATGTGCCGCTCTCGTTGTGTCCTGCTGACTTAAGTTCCTTCGGATACATGCCCAGGGGTGGTATACAGCAGTTCACCTTTCACACTGACTTCTATGGTGGGCGCACTGGTCCATATCCCTACTGGCGGTAGGTCACGGGTCCTATTTCTCCACATCCTAGCCTGTAATTGTTGGCCTTTGCCTTCCTGACGGTAGACATTCTGACTGGGGTGAGCTGGAATTTCAAAGCAGTTTTCATTTGTATTTCCCTGGTGGCTAAGGATGCTGAAGAGTCTTCAGGTCTTTATTGGCCATTTGGACTTTGTCTTTTTGAGAAATGAATATTTGGTTCATTCGCGCATTTGTTGATTGGATGACCTCAGTTTTTGGCCGTTTTGTTTTTTTTTTTTTTTCCCCAGTTATTTATATATCGTAGACGCTGGAATCTGTGGTCTTTAGAGTTGGAAAGGATTTCCCACCCGTTTTGCAGCCCGTCTTCTCACTTCGCCGTGCAGAAGGCTTTGTTTGCTCACAGAGTTTCGTAGGTTCTTACAATTAAACCCCCTGAGCTTTTGAAGTCATTCTAGAAAGACTCTGCCTCTGTTTTGAAGTGTTTTCCTTTGGCAGTTTCAAAGCCCCAGGTCTTATTCGGAGGTCTTCAATCCCTTCTGAATTTGTGTTTGTCCAGGATTAGAGACGAGGACACAGTTGGGAAACTTTCTTGAGAAAGTTGTCATTTCCACGGCCTTTCTCTCAAATTTTCAGCCAAGTCTACTCCTGTGTCCTGAGCAAACTGCCTGCTAGGAGCTGTGTGTGTGTGTGTGTGTGTGTGTGTGTGTGTGTGTGTGTGTGTCTGTGTGTGGTGTACACATGAGAGCAAATAGGATAAGAGCCTGGATGTGACATGCGCAAAATGCACCTACACAAGCAAAAATAAAGGTTAGAGGGTTGGAGCCAGAGGTGACTTTAAGAACATAAGCTGCCTGCAGAGTCCTGGAAATTGGCCATAACCTTTGATTCAGAGTATTTGCTTTACTTTATGTAGACCTCAAAGGCCAAAGAAACAAAAGCATTTTTCCGTCTGAGCACATCCTTAGTTGGGACGGACAGCACTTGGTGATCCTCGCCCTCCTCTGGTCTAATTGCCGGCTTGAGATCTAAAGAGACAGAAAAGCAGCAGCAGTGGAGAGAGATGGAAACGGGAACCATCTGCCTACGACTCGATTCCACAACGTTCGTCAGGTCGTCTCATCCCCTTTGTCTTTAAAGAATAACAGAAAAAGTGCGGTACTGGCTCATCCTTATGATCCTGCACTTGGAATGCTGAAGCAGGAGGATGACCCTGAGTTTTTAAGTCAGCCTGGGCTACAAAGTAAGACCCTGATAGGTTTTCTTTCTCCCTTCCTCCCTTCTTTCCTTCCTTCCTCCCTTCTTTCCTCCCTCCCTCCTTCCTTTCTTCCTCCCTCCCTCCCTCCCTTCCTCCCTCCCTTCCTTTCTCCCTTCCTCTCTCCCTGTGTACGTGAGGTTTAAAGTGAACAGATACCATATAAATAACGACACCTCCCTTTACAGTTATAATTAAGTCAAGAAGATAAAATCAAAAGTTTTCTTTTTAAATAGTTTTTTTTAACCACTCTGGTTTCCCAGTTTGGAGCCTCCTAAAAGCATGAACCACACGCTGTCTCCACCTCCCTACCTGGAGACCAGACTGTGTGGCCGACCTTGTGAACAGCTTAAGATGACTCACCAGTGACTAGCAGGGGACGGAAATGCGCCATTCCTTACATCCGTGGAACCTTAGACTGCTGGGGTGGGGGGAGAGGTCTCTAGTCAGACACAAATCATTAGAGCACATGTATGTAAAAATCCAATTCCTTTCCTTCCCAGAGACCTCAGCAGACTGAAATTGATTTGTTAGAGTATGAACAAATCCAGGCTTCATTGCAGCCAGTAGCTCCTGCTCGCATTAGAATACCCCTAATTCTTACAAGACAGAAAGGTTGTACTTTCCGGCTTGTTGGTTCACTCTTGGGTCATCACACAGAGGTAGTTTCACTCTAGCTCTATGGGTGTCTGAGGGACGGAAGGGTCACCTTTAGTGAGGCTAGCTGCCACCTGTTAAATTCAAAGCACCTTGTTAATTATTAGCTGAGCTACAAGTGGAGCTTGGCTCCACTCCCCAAATGTACATTGTCTCGTTTTAAATGAGTGAAACAGACACACACACACATGCACACATACACACACACACTCACACATGCACACACACTCTCACACATACACACACAAGCACACACTCGTGCACATATGCAAATCGTGTAAAAAGAGTGGAGAGAATATGGGTGGGAGAGAATAATGGCACAATAACTATTTGCACACACATATATTTGCACATATGCAAACCTTATTAAAAAGAGTGGAGAGAACGTGGGTGGGGAAGAAAAATGGTGTCCTTGCACAGACGCTAGAGTGCTGCGTTATGTCACTGGACGGTGCTGCATCACTCAAGTGTAATCTCAAGGGTCAATGAAGACGAAGAGGAAGGCGAAAGAGAGGCCAAAGAGGGAGGATGTGGAGGGACGGTCAGCGCGATGGTCAGCGAGTCACAGCCACAGACTTGAACAGTAAAACAGAAACCACAAGCCCAAGAATGTAAGCAAGGAAAGGCAAGGGGAGAGACGACCCCCAACGCCCCTGCCGAACACAGCCCTGCTGACCCCTGACCTTTCCCTGACCTGCAGAACTGCATTCTGGGATGCTAAGAATCACAGTCGGGGCCTTCCACATGCTCGGCAAGCGCCCTACCACTGAGCCGTATCCCCAGCTCCTGGAAGACCATTAAGCGATGCCCTCATGTTTACTTTAAGCCTCTAACCTTGTAACTTGTTACACACCAGTGGACGGTCAGGCACACGATGCATGCTTACGGTTATTGCTTTGCTGGGGACTGTGAAAGAGAGTTCAATAGTATGTGTGTGTGCGCGCGCGAGTGTGTGTGTGTGTGTGTGTGTGTGTGTATGAGTGTATGTGTGTGTGCGTGTGTGTGTGCATGAGTGTGTGTGCATGTGTGTATGAGTGTGTGTATGTGTGTGTGCATGAGTGTGTGTGCATGTGTGTATGAGTGTGTGTATGTGTGTGTGCATGAGTGTGTGTGCATGTGTGTATGAGTGTGTGTATGTGTGTGTGCATGAGTGTGTGTGCATGTGTGTATGAGTGTGTGTATGTGTGTGTGCATGTGTGTGTGCATGTGTGTGTATGAGTGAGTGTGTGTGTGTGTATGAGTGTATGTGTGTGTGCGTGTGTGTGTGTGTATGCATGAGTGTGTGTGCATGTGTGTATGAGTGTGTGCACGTGTGTGTATGAGTGTGTGTATGTGTGTGTGTGTGAGTGTATGTGTGTGTGTGTATGTGTATGTGTATGAGTGTGTGTGTACACACAGGCACATGTGAGCATGTGCACGCACACATGAGTATGTCTTCTCCTTATTAAGAAGTTTCACCTTTGGCCTAGTGAGATGGCTCAGAGGATTAAGACACTTGCCTCCAAGTCTCACGGCCTGAGTCTGATCCCAGAAACCCAGAGGATGGAAGAAGCAAGTGGACTCCTCTGAGCCCCACACGTACACGTGTGCTCACACACTCACACACAATCATGTTAGCGTACAAAACCAACAAATGTAATGAGAAATATGTTCTATAAATTGCTGCTAGAAAAGTTTAATTTATAGTTATGAACTTTTGTTGACCTATAACTCAAACTCAAGAAAGCGAGATCACAGATCAGAGAGGTCAGAGAGGTCAACTGTAATTAGGAAAAATTACAAGACTGATTTATTTGTATTATTGCTAATTGGGGGTTATGGGCAAAACTATGAAACATTAAAGCTAAAATTTAATAAAATCCCAGGTGCTTCTATATATCCCTAATCTCATTTACTGAAAAGAAAAGAAAAAAAAACCATTAACTTACGAAGATTCACATAACAAAAAGTAGCCGAGTTTATTTTAATCAAGATCTCACAAGCAATTAAAGCTCAATTTAACAGAGACTTGAGGCCCGCAGAGTACCAGTCACCATCCATCTGCCAAGGTCGGCCTTCTCCACAGAACTGGGAAGGACAGTGTGCGCCCACATTCTCCTCCATTTCCTCATTCGCGCCCACGTGCTTGGTGGCTATGATACAACTCTGGCCGGAGGGGGGGAGCTCGTGACAGTGCTGCTAGTGGGGTGTCGGAGCCGGGATAGAGGGGTCACAGGTGTGTCAGGCTTAGTGGAGCTGGAGCAAATGCTTTTGGCATCCACTGGGTGGGGGCGGGGCTGTAGGGTCGAGGGAAGCGGAGACAGTGGCCATTTCACAATTCATTAGTTAGGACACAGGGTCCTTGTGGGTTGCAACATGTTGGTCTCCTTACTTTCCACGAGTCATTTTTTCCCCCAACCAGACCACAAGGACAGAGGGGATAATGATACCACAGAAAAAGGAGGCGAAAGATCCACCTTCTTAGGGCCTGGTGCACAAAATTCCCAGCGCTGTAACTTTCTGTGTCCTCTTTTCCGTTCCCTCTTTGTAGTAACTGCACAGTGAGGTCACTGCTGGGCTCCCAGCAGTCCACTCTGGCTCTGTGCTGTCCCCTCAGCCCGGGACATCCTTCTCTTCAAATCACATGTCCCTCACTTCTCAAGGCAATGAATGAGATGGTGTGCAAAGGACTTCCTAGGCGTCCTGTCACACTCCATGGCTTTCCCTAGGCTTGCTTCCTCATCTCACAGGTGTGCGTGCGCGCGTGTGCGTGTGTGTGTGTGTGTGTGTGTGTGTGTGTGTGTGTGTGTGTGTATGTGCTCGCGCACGCGCAGTAGTGTATCTGAATTGTGTGGTCACTGCTTGGGGACTCCTGTGTAAAGCTCTCAATAGGAAGTCATCCTTACCTCTTGGCCCCCTTAGCCAGGTCATAAATCTCTGCCCTATCATTTCCTTCACCCTGCTTCACAATTATTATCTCCTGCCATCGCTTCTCTCCTGGCTTCTCTTTCAGCTTTTGAGGCCTCAGTCTCCTCCTCTGAGAACTTCTCCACAACATACGGTACAAGTGCTTTCTAAAAGACAGCTGTCTCTGCCAGTGTGTCCAATGAAACAGATACACAGGAAGTGACTTCGCAGTGAGTCCTCTAGCTTTTTCTCCTACCCGTGGATCTTATTTTATTTTTATTTTTGACCAGAGGTTTTTAAAAGGTTAAAATTTTCCACCTTGCCATAAAACGTGGAAAATTCATGGGTGTGTCTCGGACAGGATCTAGGAAATGCTGTTACTCAAAACTGCTGTTGCTTAGTGGAACAGAGTAATGGACCTGGAAGAAATGGCTCTAGGATTTCAAGATGTGGTTGGCTGATGATGTGACTGGAGAGGAAGGAGAAGGAAATAATTAACTTCCAAGCAAGAAGAGACTGCCTCTGCCCCGCACGATAGAAGTCACCTTTGCTTTTTCCTTATAAAACATGTTCTGGGGTGGGGAGGAAGGTAGAGGAGAGACTGGTTTGGCCTGTTGGTACAAATGATCAGATGAGGCAATGATTTCACATCATAGCCGAAGCTTTATAGGCAGCCTTGAAGCCTTCCCAAGAGAGTTCAAAGGACTGATGTATGTGAAACCTAAGGAAATTTCACAGGAAATCTTTGATTATTGGAAGAGCAAGTGGGTCTGTCTTGCTGCTGTTCTATTTCTGTGCAGGAGAGACACCATGGTCTAGGTAACCTACAGAAGAAAGCATTTAATTGGGGTTTGCTTATATTCTTACCTACAAGCACAAGGCAGAGTTAGCCCTCTCCCAACAATATCACACTTCCTAACCCTTACCAAACAGTTCCCCTAACTGGGAACCAAGCGTTCAAACACAAGAGCCTAGAGGAGCCGTTCTCATTCAACCCCATGGATTTCCTGACTTGTGCTGAGTGTGCGGTTCTGTTGTTGGGTGTCTCTGTGTGTTTCACCCTGGTCTTGAACTTTGAACTCTCTGTTGCCCACTGTCTTCAAACTCCTGACTCTCCGTCCTCACCCTCCCTATACTTCATTTGAAAGTGTATACCACCATATCTGGCCAAAATACATTTTAATAGCACTTCCGAGTCACACCTCTCAAATTGTAATAGTTTGCCCTTATCAAAGGAAAGTTATAAAATTCAAGCATTAGGAATACAAAGAGACAGCCCCAGGTTGCTACGGGATTCTGAAGTCCGAGGTTACTTTCCAAGCCTCTCTGCTTTGAATGAACACAGCGGAAATGCTTGTGTATGAATAATGTTTTTTCATTTATTTTATATTATGTATTTTGCAAAGCTACATAAATATTTAATACAGAAAAACAACAGAATATATTTACCCCCAAATAAAGCTTCCAAGTATATCTCCTTCCCCAAAAACAAGCATTTTCAGAAACAGAGACTTCTTACTGTGGAATGTATTTTGTTAATGAGATGCAGGAATGCATAACAGTTTGTTGATGGGTAGAGTACAAAGTAAAGAATCTTAGCTCTCCCCCCCCCCACCCCGTGATTATCCATATTCCCAACATTCCTTCTGTTCTCTGGTGGTAGGAAGTGTGCAGGTTAGACCCCTTCGAGATTCATTCTAAGTCACTAATCATGCATCCCTGTTACATTAAGGAAAGAAAGAAAAGTACTTCCCCCTTGGAGACATTTCACCAAGAACAAATCTAGATGTGAATTCTCTTCTTCATGTTCCCTGTGTCTTCTGACCTCCGTCAGTATGTCCAGTGAGTCTTAATCTGTAGCTGCCTGAGGTCTGTCTTGTGAATCTGTTTGTTCCCGTGTCTGTCCATTTGTGTGTGTGTTTTGTCTGAGTCATATCTGTTTGTGTAAATGTGTATGTGTGTTTTGTCTGTGGGTGTCTGAATGTGCTGCATGTATCTGTATAAGTAGTGTCTGGCTGATTATGTATGTGTGTGTCTTATGAACTGTGTGTTTATTCTGTAACTGTGTTTGTGTGTGTGTGTATGTGTGTGTGCTGTAGTTGTATGTGTCTGTGTGTATAAGTGGTGTCTGGCTGATTATGTCTGTGTGTCTTATGAACTGTGTGTTTATTCTGTAACTATGTTTGTGTGTGTGCGCACATGTGTGTGTGCTGTATATGTTTGTGTGTTGAAGTAGTGTCTGGCTAATTATATATGTGTGTATCATGAGCTTTCATGTGTTGTCAGTCTTTGTAAGTGATATTTGTATTTGTGCATGTCTTACCCTATGTGTGTCTGTCTGTTATATGCCATGTCTGTCTGTCTGTCTGTCTGTCTGTCTGTCTGTGACTACTGTGGAGTCCAGTAAAAGTTAAAGATGTTTTCAGAATGTTGCATCACTACAAAAGATGTCTGTGATGGACTGGGCTGCCTACTAAGGAACCAATCATTCTTTATATTCAACAGTAAATGCAGAAGGGGAAGACGATCATGGACACACTACCATTTTTCCTTTCCCTTTGTCTCAGAAGTAGATATCCAATTATAAAAATGCTAGCCAAAAGGTAAGTTGTAGGATGGTTGGGATTTTTCTTTTAAGAAGGGGAGGATAAGAATCTAATTTGTAGGCTTTAGAGCTTACTTCACCTTCCCAGGTAGAAGGCTGTCGTTGAACGTTAGCCATCCATGCCATAATGTCAAAGACAGACCATGATTTCCATAACTATTCATGACCAAGAAAATAATACAGTCGGGGGAAGAGCAGGAACAAGAATGCAGAGACATTCCTCCAGATTATGTTTATTGACATATTAAGGTTCTGGTCACAGTTAACAACTAACCAAGTCCTAACTACATATGCCAGATGCATTTGATCCCCGGAGCAGTAGAGCCTAACGTGCAGTACCTCAGCATTACCGTTCGAGGTTCAGGTAGTGGCCAAGGAGAGAACTTTCTGCCCGTAACTTTTAGCCGGCAGGAAGTAATGGAGTTTTCATGGTGCCTTTGGGCTTTTCCAGATAGGAGTCCAGAGAAGCCACTTTAGGGATGTGCTGTTGAACCATTCTAACTAAGCTACTGTCTGTTCACTAGTGTGTGTTCAGGGGGAGCTGCAGGTGGATGGAGCCATTTATACTATGTTATGTGTCTACTATTTTAAGAAGAGAGTTCAGAGGGGGTAGACGTGAAGTCAGGACTCGTTTTGATTGTGTTTTAGAGAGTTGTATGCTGTGTGTTGAAGTAAGTCTATGGATGATTCTAGGGTCCATGTCTGACTGACAGTCAACAATGAGATTAACAATGTAACAGTAGGGACGAATTTTTCTTAAAGGTCTTTTTCAGATAAGCTGTTCTAAGCACAGCATGGCAGAAGCAAGTAGCAAACAGGGAGGATCCTGCGCTGTGCATGTGTGGACGCGGAACATCTGAGAGAAGCTGCAGTTACCTATGTGTTATGAAGTGACACAGCCTGTTCCAAGCTAAGGAAGACAGGACACTGAGCAGTCCTGCAGCAAACAAGTGGAATTTAGATCTACCTACCTACCTACCTATCTGTCTGTCTATCATCTATCTATCTATATCTATCCATTTATCAATCATCTATCTACCTACCTATCATCTATCTATTATCTATCTATGTATTGTCTATCTATCATATATCTATCCATTGTCTATCTATCTATCATCTATCTACCTACCTATCATCTATCTATCTACCTATCATCTATCTATCATCTATCTACCTATCTATCATCTATCCATCATCTATCTACCTACCTATCATCTATCTATCTATCTATCTATCTATCTATCTATCTACCTACCTACCTACCTACCTACCATAATATTAAAAAGTACACACACATATTCAGTAACATCTGACTAGTGTGTGTAGAAGACACAGTATAAGTTTCCTGCCTCT
This sequence comes from Micromys minutus, assembly GCF_963924665.1. NCBI lineage: Eukaryota > Metazoa > Chordata > Mammalia > Rodentia > Muridae > Micromys > Micromys minutus. The sequence goes on from NC_137961.1 coordinate 5,443,282, forward strand.
CTCTGCTTCTTAACCCCCCTCTTCCATGCCCTGGGCGATTCATATCATATGATATAATCCCTCGCTATCGCATTTTTTTTGTCCAGGGAGAATCATTAAACTAAATGCCAAATTGCATCCTTGAATGAGATTAAAAACAAGAATGGAAATGCAGCCAAGGGGAGAGTTTCTCTTTGGTGGTGGCATGGGCAAACTAATTATAGGTTCTGCTATGAAGTGAATTGTGTCCTCTTCATGCCTAAATTACTGTGCCAGAGCCCTACCCCTGAATGTGACGGCATTTGGAGAAATTCCCTCCCCATGAATATTATCAGGCGAGGTCAGTCAAGGACACAGACAGTACATTTTCTTATGGTTTATTCTCTTACTGGGTTGTTTGCAGGTTAAATAGAAAATGTATTACATTCGTATTTGCACCTAGAAACTAGGATTTATTCCAACACCCCTTTTTTGTTTTTGTTTTCGTGAGAAAGGACCTCCCAAGTTGGCCTCAAACTCAGTGTGTATCAAAGGGAAGTTTGGACTTCTGAACCTCCTGCCTCTACCTTTTCAGTGATATGTTGTCCAAAGTGTCACTCTCACGCACAGTTCATGTGGTTCGGGGAATGGGACTAGGGACTTTATGTACAAGATGAGTGTTCTACCAATTGAGCTACATCATCCTTCCTGGGGTTTCCTGTTTGACCCAAGTTCTCAGGTCTTCTGATTTGCCCTGGCTCTTCAACAGCTTTGGAATCCTGGAGGCCATTACTTCCACAGTGGCCTCTGGCTAGGCACTGTCTCCATCTTACTGACTGCATTCTGCCTGTTGAAACAATGTTTCTGACAGGTGACCACATACAAATCTTCTAGGTGGTGTCTTGAATAAACATTCTGATTTAGCAGGTCTAGGAGGACCGGACTCAGGAATTTGTCTTTCTAGCTTTGGATATTGCTGGGGCTGAGACAACATTTTAGTATCATTATGTTAAACTAGTTGCAGGATCTCACACACTAATCCATTTTTTTTTTTTTTTTTTTTTTTTTTGTGAAGACAAATGTGGACAATCAGAAATTTATTCTTCTGTTCATTTCTGGGGGTCTCTAGGAAATAAAAACCAAGTTATTGACTCTTCTTTTTCCAGCTAATCTTTTAAAAAAAAAAAATAAATAAAATTGGCTGTTTTATTTATTTACATTTCAAATGTTGTCCCCCTTCTGAATTTCTCCTCCACACCACCTCCATCCCATCCCCTCTATGTGAACGCTCCCCCACCCACCCACTCCCACCTCACCACCCTAGCATCCCCTTACAATGGGCATCAAGACTTCACAGGACCAAGGGCCTCCCCTCCCATTGATGTCCGGCAAGGCCATCCTCTGCTACATATGTGGCTAGAGCCATGGCTCCCTCTATGTGTACTCTGGTTTGTGGTTTAGTCCCTGGAACCTCTGGGTGGTCCAGTTAGTTAATCTTGTTCTTCCTATGGGGTTGAAATCCCCTTCAGCTCCTTCAGTCCTTCCCCTAACTCTTCCATTAGGTACCCAGGGCTCAGTCTGATGGTTGGCTTCAAGCATCTGCATCTATATTGGTCAGGCTCTGACAGAGCCTCTCAGGAGACAGCTATATCAGGCTCCTGTCAGCAAGCACTTCTTGGCATTAGCAAGAGTGTCAGGGTTTGGCGTCTGCAGATGGAATGGATCCCTACATGGGGCAGTCTCTGGATGGCCTTTTCTTCAGTCTCTGGTCCACTCTTTGTCCTTGTATTTCCTTTAGGTTAACTATTTTTTTAAAAAAGATTTATTTATTTATTGTGTATACAGTGTTCTGCCTGTATGTATACCTGCACAGCAGAAGAGGGCACCATATGATGGTTGTGAGCCACCATATGGTTGCTGGGAATTGAACTCAGGACCTCTGGAAGAATAGTCAGTGCTCTAACCACTGAGCAATCTCTCCAGCCCAGTTAACTATTTTTAATATAGTATTATTTACTGAAAAAGAAAGGAAAGAGGACTGGAGAGATGTCTGGAGACATTCAACAAAAATGGCTCTTGTAAAGGACCCAAGTTCAATTCCCAACACCTGTGTTGAGCAGGTCACACCTGCCTGCCTCTGGCCTCCTCAGACCCCTGCGCTCAGGCGCATAGCCACACAGGCCACACACACACACATGGCTAAGAGTAAAATGAATGTTTAAAGAAACAGGGAAGTCTTTTGTTTGCCAGACAGGGTCTCAATTTGTACCCTAGGCTGGTTTCAAATTCATGACAATCCTCTTGCTTCAGCCTCCTGAGCACTGGGGGAAGGCTTTAATTTTAGTTTTGTAATGGATAAATATTCACAAGGCTTAATATGTAAAATATATAAATTGTCAATGGTTCTTCTCAATCCCTCCATAAGCCAACTCCTCAGCTCTTCTGTATTCTTCCAGAGACAGTCTTAGAAATAAAATATGTGTGTATGACCTATAGATGTAGGAACATGTATAAACTTCTCCCTTTTTACATCAAAAAAGAATATTTCAGGTATACTATTTTGGAGTTGTCTTTCATATCTAAAAGTGGTCATTCAACATCAGGACATTAAAAGTGACTTCATTCTTTTTATAGGAGATCTGTTTAATGTATATGCACATTCTGCTGCGTTTATGTCTAGGTACCATGTTCATGCATAGTACCCTCGGAGGCCAGAAGTCATCAACCCCCTTGGAACTGAAGCTACAAATGGTTGTGGATACCATGTGGGTTTTTGGAATCAAACATGGGTTTTCTAGAAGAGCAGCCAGTGTTCTTGATTGCTGAGCTGTCTCCCCATATTTACTTTCGGGTGTTGGAAGCGTGTGCACACAAGTTCAGTTGCCTACAGAGGCCAGAGGAGTACATTAGAGCTACAGTTACTGAGAGTTTCGAGCTGCCCAATGTAGGTGTGCTGGGAACTGAACTCGGGTCTTCTGGAAGAGCAGTACAAGGTCTTAACAGCTAAGCTATCTCTCCAGCTCTGTGACATCATCCTTTACCATGGCTACATAATATTCTATTAGATGGGTATACCACTGTTTATTATCTGCTCTCAAAAGCGAGTGAGATGACTCAGCTGGTAAAACCACCTCCGAGATAACCTGGATTCAACCCCCAAGTGCCAACAGTATAAGGAGAAAATTTGCCCCCATGTGTGCACCATGGTACACACACACTTACACTAAAAAGCAAATCTAATAACTAAACTTTAAAAGAGTGTTAGACTGGAGGTGGTAGCAGATACCTGGCACTTGGGAAATGAAAAAAAGGATGACCAGGACTTCAAGATCATTCTTAGCAACCGAAGACTCTGTTCCAAAACCCAAACATCTAGCCGGGAAGATGGCTCAGTGGATGTGAACCCTCAAGGTGTGGAACCCTGTGGTGGTTTGAATATGCTTGACCCAGGGAGTGCCACTATTAGGAGGTGTGGCCTTGTTGGAGTAGGTGTGTCCTTATTAGAAGTGTGCCACTGTAGGGGTGGGCAATGAGGCTCTTCTCCTAACCCTGTGGGAGCCAGTCTTCTCTTCAGAACAAGATGGAGAACTCTCAGCTCCTCCTGCACCATGCCTGCCTGGATGCTGCCATGTTCCTGCCTTGATGACAGTGGACTGAACCTCTGAACCCAGAAGGCAGCCCCAGTTAAATGTTGTCCTTTGTAAGAGTTGCCTTGGTCATGGTGCCTCTTTACAGCAGTGAAACCCTAACTAAGACAAACCTGTTATTCCTATTTATAACATCTCTCAAATGTTGAAAAAAAGTTTTAACAACTACATGTCAGTGGTAATCTCCTTTTTCAGTGTCAGGTTTCCTTTGGGACTAAGAAGGGTATATTTAAAAAGTACGTAAAGTCTTTCAGTTTGAAATCATGCTGAATCACTAAGAGCACTGAGCACACAGACGTGTCAGGGGACAGTCCCCACCCTATGGCACCGCAGTTTGACATCGTTGCATTTCAGAAGTCTTGTTGGGGTCATAGATGAATGGATGTGTCTGCTTAACAAAAAGACCCAACTCCTGGTAGAGTGTCCTCTCCTAGCTCTTACCAGATGCCTCTTCTCCCAATGCTGCTTAGAGTTTTGTACTGATTCGTAGACCAAACCTGTATTTCGTTTTCATTATGAAGGAGACATCTCCAGAATGAATTCTCTTTCTTTGCCCCGTATCCAGTGGTTTTTGATTCAGTAGTCTCCTAGAGGTAAAGATGTGAATGCACTATTAAGTTCAAATAAAAGTTATCAGATTAAAACTGACTTGTTTTGGTGAACAGTTCCATGAATGTTAACACGTGCATGTGTGTAACTACCATGAGTCAGGATACAGAATAAGTATATCACTCTGGGAATTTTTATACTAATCCTTCACAGACATACCTTCTTCCATATCCAAAAATTACTAACTGCTAATGGTTTTTTAATCTCTGAACTTCTGTCTTGGTGAGACTGTCATAAAAGAGGTAACAGGCTACATAGTAGTCAGCTTTCTGTTACTATACCAAATACCTGAGATACTCAGCTTACTAAGAAAGAAGGTTCAGCTGGTCATGATTGTGTGTATTGTCTTACCTGGGTTACTATTGTGATGAAACACCATGACCAAAGCAACTTGGAGAAGAAACGTTTATTTGGCTCACACTTCTGTATCATTGAAGGAAGTCAAGACAGAAACTCGAATAGACAAGGAACCTGGAGGTGGGGGCTGATACTAATAGAGACCACGGAGAGGTGCTGCTTCCTGGCTTGCTCCCAATGGCTTATTCAGCTTCCTTTCTTATACAACCCAGGGCCACCAGCCCAGGGATGACCCCACCCACAACAGGCTGGGCCTTTTCCATCAATCACTAATTAAGAAAATAGCCTACAGGCTTGCCTACACCAAATCTTATGGAGGTATTTTGTCAATTGTGGTTCCCGCCTCTCAGATGACTCTAGCCTGTGTCAATTTGACATAAAATTAACCAGCACATATACCTATAATCCCAACATTCTGGAGACAGAAGATCACTGTAAGTTTGAGGTTAACCTGGTCTACATAGCAAGTAGGGCTCAGTAGCAAGACTCTGGTGAAAACAAAAACAGAGAAACAACCAAGAAAAAAGAAAAGAAGCGAAGGGAGAAAGAGAGGAAGGGGGTGAGTTTACTTTGATTCTTATTTCTGAAGGTTTCAGTCCACTGTCCATTGTTTAGGGCTGGTACAGACACATCCCAGCAGGATCACAGAGTAGAACAAAATCACTCATCTCATGGTCACAGACAGAAGAGACAATTAGAATGAGACAGGATACCACAATCTCCACCTGAGGCCACACCCTCAGTGAGCCAAACATCTCTCTCTAGGTCCCATTCCTTAACAAGTCTCACCTTCTGATAGAACCATGCTAAAAACCAAGACTTACAGACATGTTGACGACCGGGCATGTTCAAATGTGTTAGAGAGCAGTCCGTTACTGAGAAGTCCAACTGAAGGGAAAGAATACTTACTTCGGTTAACAGTTCCAGAGAGTGCAGTCCGGGGTCACCTGTGTCCTTTGTATCTGGGTGTCTACTAAGGCAGGACATCTTATGGTTAGGTACACGTGGTGGAGCAAAGCTGTTTGCCTTATATTTGACAAGAAGCTAGAGAGAGAAAGAGAGAGAGAGAGAGAGAGAGAGACAGAGAGAGACAGAGAGAGACAGAGACAGAGACAGAGGGACAGACAGAGGCAGAGAGACCCTAAGTCCCAATTGGGCTTCACATCCTACTGTTTCAATCAATTTTCTTAAATTAATTAATTAATTTATTTCATGCATGTGGGTAAACTGTCACTGTCTTCAGACACACCAGAAGTGGGTCCATTAGATGGTTGTGAGCCACCATGTAGTTGCTGGTAATTGAACTAAGGACTACTGGAAGAGCAGCCAATGCTCTAACCACTGAGTCATCTCTCCAGCACCCCCAGTTAGTTCTTAATAGCAATCAAGCTATGAAAAGTTCACAAATGAATTACTTGATAAAGTCAGACCCTCACGATCCAGCCACTGCATAAGGTCCCATTTCTCAAATAGATGCCCTGGGGACCAACTCTTGAATGCATGGCTTTTAAAGAGCACTTTAGAACCAAATCATAGCACAAGTATAGAACCATTTTCAGATTAATTTGCCATCTTTCTGTAATTTCACCCAAATAACACCCATGTCCTTGTTTTCTTTCTATTGCCGTGATAAAACATTCTGACCAAAAGCAACTTGTTAATTTGGCTTAAACACCCTCTGGCAATCAATCCTTGAGGGAAGTCAGGGAAGAAAGGCAGGAAGCAGAGGTCAGATGCTGCTTAATGGCTTGTGCTTCATGGCTCCAGTCTGGCTACTTTTTTCAGACCTCCAGGATCACTTTCCCAAAGGTGGAACTGCTACAGAGGGCTGGGTTCTCTTACCTCAAATTCTAGTCAAGGACATGTCCCAACATCTTGCTGACAGGCCAGTTTGATACAGGGATTTTCTCAACTGCATTTCCCTTTTCGAAGGTGACCCACCCTAGTTTGTGTCCCGTTTATAAAAACTAACCAGTACGCTGGTGGGGGGAGTGGTGGGGAGGGTGTTAGTTTACTCACAGAGTGAAACAGCAATTTCTGGAGTTGTTTCAATATTTTAGTTAGTTGTGCACGGAGCTGTCAGGGACACCCGTGGACAGTGTCTCTGTGAGCGTGGTTTAATTGTCCTCAGGCAGGCACACACTTTGGTAAATGTTAAACACCTTTTCCAGAGTCGCTGCAGCATGGTCCCTTCTGCAAGCAGAAATGAGAGTATGACCTACATCCGGGCACCTCCCATTTTCAGCATCTTCTGTTTCAGCCATTCTAGCAGCATGCAGTAGTATTTCACCCAAGTTTTAAAATTTGCATTCCCTTAATTCCCTTAGCCTGTTGCTTTGATAAAACACTGACGAAAAGTAACTGGAGGGGGAGGAGAGGAGAGGAAGAGCAGGAGGGGGAGAAGGAGGAGGGAGAAGGAGGGGGAAGGGGAGGAGGAGGGAGAGGAGGAGGAGGAGGGGTAGGAGGAGGGAGAAGAGGAGGAGGAGGGAGAGGAGGGGGAGACTTATGTTTTCTGATTACAGTCTATAGCTGAGGAATGTCAGGCAGAGAGGCAGAACCAGGGATCTAAGGTGAATGCCGCACACTGGCTCACCTTTACTGGCTCGCTCACCTACTTGCTCATACAAACCAGGCTCATCTACTAGAGGATGGTTCCGCCCACGGTGGATCCTTCCTACACCAATTAGCACTCTTCTAAGAAAATGCCCACAGATACTGACAGGCCTTGTGACAGAGGCCATCCCACAGCTGAGGTGCCTCTGGCTCGTGTCAAGTCGATACGGCCTCTCTGTACTTTATAGACCCAGCTTCTAAAAATTTGTCGATTGTTTTTCTTTTCTTTGGTGATTATGATTTGGTGTTGTATCTTTCTTTTTTCCTTCTTCTTTTTCTTGTTTTTTCCCATCTAACCAACTCATGGAGGTTTTCTTGTGTTTACATCTGAATGTTTTAGAGGTCTGCATTTTACATTTTGGTCTATTTTGAGTCTCTCTCTTTTTGCATACAGATAGGGGTTTTGACATATGGCGTCTAATTGTTTCACACGTCCCTTTCTTCACAGAACTACCTCTCTCCTTTGTCAAAAATTAATTATGTTTTTGGATCTGCACCTCAACTTTTTATTCTGTTATGTGATTTTGAGACTCTCTTAGCTGACTCCACATGGTCTGTATTCTATGATCCCTCCAATTTGATTTTTCTAACAGGTTATTATTTTAATTACATCACCTTTCCATGTATTTTGTCAACATGCCTCGGAGTATAGACTGACACTGTAGCGTATGGTCAGATCAGCTGACACCTTTACAGTGTTTTCCAATTCGTTTTCTCAGGACTTTTTCAGTTTCCCCCAATAAGCATTCATTTTGCTGGTTTTCTTAGATACAGGACTGAGTATTTCGTTTCTTAGATTTATTGCTAAAGTATTAAATGTTATTACATTGAATTTGGTAAATTATGTAATACTACTTTCATGCCTTAATTTTGTATCCTGAGGCCATTTTGCTGACTTGCTTGTTCCAAAAGCTTTCCTTTCTAAACTATCTTCCTTGAGATCTTTTGTAAGAACACAGTGGTTTCCATCCTGCATATGTTTTCTCTACATTTCTGACCTTGTTGTATTGGCTAGGACTTCCACTAGTGTTGAACAGCCATCAGGAGAAATGTAGATATCCTTGCCTTGTTCCCAATCCTAGCATTCAATTTATCATTGAGCTGTTAGCTTTTTAAAGGTCTTTTTAGTCGGGTTGAGAATGTTTGCTCAGTTTCTCTCCCCCGACTCTGTGTGTGTGCTTGTAGTGTGTGTGGTGTGTGTGTGTATGGTGTGTGTGTATGGTGTGTGGGGGTGTGTGTGGTGTGTGTGTGTATGGTATGTGGGGGTGTGTGTGTGTATGGTCTGTGGGGGTGTGTGGTGTGTGTGTGGTGTGTGTGTATGGTGTGTGGGGGTGTGTGTGGTGTGTGTGTATGGTGTGTGGGGGTGTGTGGTGTGTGTGTGGTGTGTGTGTGGTGTGTGTGGTGTGTGTGTATGGTGTGTGGGGGTGTGTGTGGTGTGTGTGGGTATGGCATGTGGGGGGGTGTGTGTGTGTATGGTGTGTGGGGGTGTGTGTGGTGTGTGTGTGGTGTGTGTGTGGTGTGTGTGTGTATGGTGTGTGGGGGTGTGTGTGGTGTGTGTGTGGTGTGTGTGTGTGTATGGTGTGTGGGGGTGTGTGTGGTGTGTGTGTATGGTGTGTGGGGGTGTGTGTGGTGTGTGTGTGTGTGTATGGTGTATGGGGGTGTGTGTGGTGTGTGTGTGTGTATGGTGTGTGTGTGGTGTGTGTGGGGGTGTGGTGTGGGGGTGTGATGTTTAGCTTGCAGTAGTAGGCACTGAATCTAGGGAACCATGCTTGCAGAACCATTGGGCTACAGACCCAGCTTTTTTCCTTAGGAATAGATGTTTTTCGTGTTCCTTTATTAAGCATAATCATCTGGATCTTGTCTGTCAACTGTAACATATTTTTTTAGAATTAAACCAGCCTGCATTCGCGGGGTGAACCTCAAGTGTTTGTGGTGTGCTGTCATGTTTGCATACTCCTGAATTTGATTTGCTAGTACCGTGTTGAAGGTCCTGGCTTCTGTGTTCAGGAAGAATATGGTTCTGGGGGTCTTCTGGTACTTTTACTTGTGTACCACTACCACAGTTACATGGTGTGAGATGGGAGCACGGCATGGTGCACGTGTGGAAGTCATAGTACAGCTTCGGAGGCCGTGGTCTTCTACGTTTACACTGGTTCTGAGAATTAAACTCAGCCCTTCAGGGTTTGGGCAGCAACCCCCTTTACCTGAGAAGTCACCTTGCTCACCGTATGTTTCCTTTTCCCTTTAACCTAGTTTTTAATTCTTTTTCAGGTCTATGCAAGTTTCATAAGCTGAGCTGAGAAAGGTACTTCTCTCAATTGTCACTTCTTAGTGATTTGATAGAATTCACTAGGAAAAACGTATTAAAATGGCGGGCCTTTAGGCAGTACAAATCCCCACGGGGTTAATTTGTTTACCTATTTTACTTTATTATGGAAACGGGCCTTACTGGAAGAACCGGAACTCACAGAGATCTACCTCCCTCTGCCTCACGAGCGCTGGATACGGCACTTGGCTACTGTGATTTTTATTTTTAATTCTGGTTTCATGAGAAAGACTAATACCAACAAAGTCGTTAGCATTTTAGGGCTGGTGAGATGGTTATAGGGTGAAGGCACTTGTCACAGAGCCTGATGACCTAAGTCCAATCCCCCCACAATGCTCATGGTGAAAGGAGAGAGGAGGGGCTCTGATCTCTATGTGTGCGCGCACACAGACACACATGCAGAGTATAAAATATTTAACATTTGATTCAATGCACTAGTTGAGGGTGATTTCAAAAGAAGTGGTATGGTTGGGTCTTATGAAATGAAAAACCATTTTCAAGTGGATGAATGCACATATATGGTTAAGAAGAAAGAAGACAAAATGACAGGCAAGCGTGTGCATTCCCTTTGGCACGTTTCCAACGTCTGTAGTTGCTTCTACCAGATTGTACTGGTGAGCCCTGGGCTCAGTGAGGGGCCCTGCCTCAGTGTGTAAGGTTTAAAGTGTGAGGTAGGGGAGGAACGGTGTTACCAGAAGATGAGAGAAAACTTTCTGGAGGTGATGGAATTTTGAAGGGTTCTGAAGGTTGGGAAAGCTGAGTACACCAAGCCAGGTGGGGTGGTGGCAGATACACTGGGCTGCTGAAAGATGCAAAGAGGGGCCCAGCTGGGTAAGCCCGGTGCATGTTTGGATTTTCTGGTGTGAGACTAAAACACAGGATTGGGAAATCTGGAGGAGGCGTGGAAAGGTGAGTGCCCATGCACAAATATGTGCAGCTGGGGAGAGAAGAGGAGGTCACGGGGACCGTGGGCTGGCTCCTTACAAACGTACGGCTTAGTTTACAGTATAGGCTCTGGAGTTCGGCGTCACACACCACACTCCTGGCTCTGCTACTTGCCAGTTGTGTGTGGTCTGTTCTTTAAGTCTTGGGTTCTTCATTTATAAATGAGGGCTAATAATGAAACCTTCATTTGGTTGTTGCATTTGCCGATAATAAACTTATATAAATACTAACTGTTAATACCATGGCTGAGAAGTTGCTTGGGAAGTAAAGGGCAGATGAATATGGCACCCTAACACATTACACACCTTTCCGAACCAAAGACAATTAGAAATATACACAAGGAAATCCATTGCCCCCTGTTCCCTATATCTGACTGAAACCTGGACACAAATTTACAAAAGTACTCTCCTCTCTTTATCCAGAGGTGGATTAGCCAGGACAACCGTAGATGGTTATTGGCCTAGAGCCCTCACCAGAGACGCCCACACGATCACCTTTACCCTGCTATCTTCTCGTTCCCGTGTTCCCAGTTCTCAAACCCACTACTGTAGATGCTCAAAGTTCTTTTTCTTTGTTGCTTCTCTAAAACTGTACTTTAAGGTGCTCACCAGGTCCGACTACTGGTGTACTCTCAGTGAACAGTTAGGAAGCGTGTTTGTTTTCTTTTGTTAATCCAATCTGCAGGGCCCTGGCCGATGGATCCACTTTTATGACAAACCTTCTCTATATTAAATCCGGGGTCAGACCTGGGATGATTTGATTTGAGAGCTGATAGAATCCAGGGATCTTCTGAAAGGCCACTGGACTCACTGCTTCTGCAGGCGAGGAAATGCAATACTAAGTAATATTGTTCAAACATCAGCCCAATACATTCATCCTTAAACATGTATTCCAACTTCAGTTTTCACATTCCAGAGACATTTAAAACAATGGTGCTAAAGCGTACCAAGATACTAGATCTCAGAGCAAAGTATTTTATTGCTTTTACTGTCTGATATTATTTGACTCCTTAGAACCAAAGTGGAAAAATTTTCAAAGAGCAAAGCCATAACAGTGGACAGTGAGGTTACTGATATCAAGAAAATTAATTACGGGTTATTCAGTGATAAGGTGAGGAATAGAATTTGAGACTTTTGAAAACTACAAGGAATACCGAAGAGGACTTGCTTACATACTTGAATAATCCGAGCACTATGAGTAAACGGGAAAAAGAAACAAAAAAAAAAAAAAAAAAAAAATGCCCATGTATATTCCCAGGTTCATGTATACTTACCCAAGTTTGGTGCCCTCAGAATACCTGTCGCTAAAAGACTGAAAAGGGCATTTTCCCTTTCTTGTCCAAAAATACCAGTCTTGTTCTAGAATCTAATCCCAGTTTTGCTTCGAGTCGAGTAACATCCTAAATTCTGAGCAGTGAATTCCCCTCCCGAGAGCATTCCCAGTCTATTCCTGCCTCTTGGGTGAAGTTGCAGGCTCAACAGACAAGGAACTGGAATTGAGTTTTCAGAAGTGTTTTTCCCTAAAGTTGAAAGCTGAATACTTCAGTTTTAAAACTTCGCTCACTCCAGTCCAGCTTATCCCTACAAACGTCATGTCCACCTGGTTCTCATTCAAAGCCCAGCATCTGAGCATTTTACCCTTGATGGCAATTTTCTAAGTTCTGGCCAATCCATCATTAAAATAAACCTTGCCTGCCCATTTTCTTTCATCTCTAAAATCCTCCTAGAACTTTTATAAAAATTTAGACAAGGTCCTTAGCCTGAGCAGATGCTAGGATGCTTCAGCCCCTCATATAAGGCTTGATCCCAAGACTTTATGTGGTGGCCATGGGTCATGGCACACAGAGCATCCCACACTGCTGTGATTGACTGTTTACTGTTCTGTCCACGTCCTTCCCAGCCCCTCCACTCACCCAACCACAGAGGTGTTATTTATAATTTTTATTGCTTTTTTATTTTTTGGAAATTTCATGCATTCACGCATATATCGAATCTTAACTCACCAATTTGGTCATGCCATTCCCTTCTGACTTAGTTTAGCTAACTTCTCCCTCCTTCGATTTCCAGTTGAACAGTCACTTTTTCTGTCTAAGCGGTTATCCCTGCATTGAAGATCTGCAGTAGACGGCCTTCTGGCACCCCCTGTAATCAAACTTCACACACACTTCTCAATTACTTATCCACTAGTTAACATAGCTCTGCATACTGTGAGCTCTAGGAAGGAAGCTATCTTGGCTAGCTTTGTCTGACATCTCCCATCTAACCAGGTTTCCATTTGACACAGGTATAAGAATTCCCTATGCCAGCAACCCAGTAGACGGATGCATTGGAAAAAATGGATGAGGCCCTTGCTCCCACGAGAGAAGTAGTCAACCAATAAACAAGCCTGACGACAAAATGACTACAGATTGTGACTCGTGCAATTAAATGCACTGTGAGCTCTTCAAGGGCAGGGGTTTTTAGGTTGCTCACGTCTGCTTAGTATAAAAACACTAAACATAACTGACGAGTTTGACTTGCCTCATGTTAAACCCAAAACAGATATTCATAATGATGTGTAAGTTCTGCTTGAAGAGTAATTGAGAGGCTCAAACTCTTTTGAATTTGTTGTTCTACTATTTTCACTACGTGGCCAAAGACAGAAGAGAGTGGAAGGTAGTTTCTAAAGTTTTGTTTTTGTTTTGTTTTGTTTTTTTAAATAAGCGAAACCTATAACCTATTGGTTACATCTAAATGCAAGGGAGGCAAGAGAATGCTAATGCAGCTAAGAACAGAGGCAGAACAATAAAACTGATCTGCCCTTCAGATAGCACTTTCAATGGAACTTGGTTCAAAACCTGGCATTAGGAAGCAAAAACAAAGCTGAAATATGTTTCCCTAATGTATAACAGAATGTGCATTATATTTGATGTAGGAGCAAAATGAATCTCTAAATTTCCAAGAATCTAGAATTTAAGATGAAAGTAAATGGATTCGTGGATTTCCCAGGACAATCACGCCGTAATGTGTCTGTCCATTTTAACTGGATGTCACCTTCAGATTTCCCATTTTTATTTCCTTTGGCTTTTCAAATGTCCCAAGTCTTGTCACTTGGCAGCATTCATGTCTTTTGGATTTGGAAGGTTGCATTTGTATAAGTCCACGGCTAACACAATCTAAGGAAAAGAATAGCAAAAGACAAATCCTAACAGGGACCCCATGTTGCTGGTGCCACACAAGAGCCTGGAACCCCTTGTAAACCGTCTGCATTTGTTTCATGTTTTTTTTTTTTTTAACGTTTTCACTCAGAAGAGCAGAAATTTGAGTTCTCTGGCATTAAAGCGGGCACATTATAGTCTTGAGTATCTGTACTTAAGAGCTTTCCCATTCTGAAATCTCAGGATTGAAGATACAGAACCTGAGGGGGGTACCTGAGTCAATCAGAAAAGGGCGTGAAATCTAGGATTTATCCTAGAGAGGGATTTAAAAACTGAAACCATTCCTTGACTCCTCGCCCACCGGTTTTTAGCTTACATTTTGTAAAAGAAGAGATCCTCCTTGAAGTAATCGAAAAGTATCGGCCAGAGACAGCAATTTCCTACACCCGAGAGGGAAATTTAGACCCCACCGTGGCAGGCGGAAACCAGGTGCTTCCGAGGGAGCGACGCGGGTGCTCCTGTGGCCCTGGGACCGCGAGGGACTTTGCTCCCTGGCGACTGGCTAACCCAGAAAGTTGGGGAAGCCAGTGCGCGGTAGCCAGGGGTCCCGTCTGCCGGGCCTCGGGGGCGCCCCGTGTGCTGGCACCGCACGTCCCAGGAGCCCGCAGAAGCAGAAGCCCCGCGCCACGCCGCGCCGCACCGCAGGACGCCCGCCACGCCCCACGCTGCCCTGCAGGCGAACGCGGGAGGCGGCGAGTCCCCGCCGGGCCGCCGTAGAGCCGCCGCTCCGGCCGCTCCTCCCGCGCCGCCCTCCGCCCCTTGCCTCCCGGCGCCGCGGCAGCTCTAGGCTGGCACCGCCGCCGCCGCCGCCGCCGCTTCCTCTCTGCAGCCGCTCGGCCGCTGCGTGACGCGTCGTTTCCTCTCAACATGGCGTCCGGGGCAGGTCGGCGGTGATGGAGGCCAGTCCGCGGCTGCGGCGGGTGCTCGTCCCCACGGTAGCTAGGGCAGCCTCGCGCCTGCTGGGTGTGTGAGGCGCCGCCGCCTAGGCCCTCGGCCCCGGGAAGACGGCCGCCCGGGCCGAGTTCCGCTGCCGCCGCCGCCGGGCCGTAGGGACGAGCGAGGCGGGCGGCCGGGAAGCGACCCCCGGGCCGACGGCGCCGAGGCCGGCCGGGCGCGGCCCTCGAACGGCGGCCCCTCGAGCGTGGCGAGGCTTCCGACGCCCTTGGCGGCCCCGCGGCCGCTCCGCGTCGCCCGTCGCTTCCTGGTGGCGCCGCTGCCCTCCACGCCTCCTCGCCCCCACCGCCACCTCCTCGCCTTTCTCCCTCCCCGTCCCCCTCCGCCGCCTCCCCTCCAGCCGCCGGGACCGCCGCCGCCTCCTCCGCGTCCATGTATGAGGGCAAGAAGACGAAGAACATGTTCCTGACCCGGGCCCTGGAGAAGATTTTGGCCGACAAGGAAGTGAAGAAGGCGCATCACTCCCAGCTGCGTAAAGCGTGCGAGGTGGCCCTAGGTGAGCCGGGAGGAGGCCGCGGCACGGCGAGCCGGCCGCGAGGGGTGGGCTGGCGGGCGGCTGGTCCTGGGAGCCCTGGCCAGGTCCCGACCGCCCGGCTGGAGTTGACAGTAACTCGGCTGGGCGCGGGGCACCGGCTGGGTGGAGGAGGAAGGGCGGCCAGCCGGGACCCCTGGAACTCGAGATGGTTAAGGATCGCGGGGCACTTGGCTTCGAGCGTTCCACTGGACGGAATGGGGACGGGGGTGGGGGGTGTCGTTGGTGGCCCCTGCGGTACGGACAGAATGCCATCCTTTGTGATGGAGCAGAAGATGAGCTGTTGTTTATTAGCTTAGAAATTGAGGTGGGGCCCGATATGCCAAGATTGGGCGTGGGGGAGGGTTCCGTATTGCAATTACAATAACTTTATGGTTTGGCGTGGTACTTTGGGAAGAAAGGTTGGAGTTGTTCCCTTGTTGACAGTCTTGAGGTCTCGAGGAAGGGGGTTGCAAAAGGTGCCTCGAGTTTGCCATCTCTCTGCCCCAGCTACAGGAATCAGAGAGTAGTAATGTAGTCTTCTGGGCTGACCTGGAAGAACAAGACTGGAGGTTAAAGGGTGGCGGTGGCGGTGTGGAAATGGGGAAGGAAAGAACCTTTAGATCAACTGCTTTAGGTGACGCGGAAAGGGGTGTGTGTGGAATGAGAGAAAAGAGAAAGACAATGACACCCACCAGCCACATGTCTGGACAGTGGCAGCTGCTTTCAAGCTTCAGTTGTGATTTATAGTTCAGGCAGAAGAGGTCTAGTGTAATGAAGCCACAGCAGGGAAAATCTAAACAATACCTATAACCCTGGTAGGCAGATAACGATTTGTTTGAGGCGGGCCTTTGGTAGGTCTAGTGCACCCATCAATAAGAGAATTGTTTAGGGAGAAACCAGAACATTTAATACAGATGAATTCGTGATGCTTACACTCTTATTTATAGCCCTGGACCAGAGCAGTTCAAATTTGCAAGAAATGAAGATGGTTATAAGTGTGTTTTGAAAAAAACATTTTTAAGGGACAAACTAACTAAAGTAAGGGGTCAGATAGCTTAGAGACAATTTTGCATTTAAGTCTTAAGACTACCATTTAACTTGCTGCAAATGTTGCAGCCTCCCTTCCTGCTTTTTTTCTTAGTCCTTAAAATTAGTAATATGAAAATCATCAAAGAGATTTGTTTAACATCCACCAAAAACTTGCTTTTTCTTGGTGTGTTTTGTTTTTAATGTAGTAGTATAGTGGACTTAAATAGTTCCTTCTTTTGCCCCTTCGTTGGTCATAAGTTCCCGTTTGTTATTGTAACTAACAACAGGTTTCCAGGTGAGTGAGAAGGGCTACTGTACAGTTGCAAAACCTGAATTTATATTTGGGTCCTGAAATTTATCACCCCAAATTTATATTTGTATTTGGGGTGATAGGAATGGTTTTAAGACATTTAAAATAACTGTGCTCTGTAGGGTTCTCAATAACTTGGCCAGATAAATTCAAATTAAAACTTTAGTATTTAAAAACTAAGCTTTTCTGTGTTAGAGTATGTGTGTGGTGCAATCCCTTCCCTTTTTTTTAAAGCAAGGGGTATGGGGGCATTCAGACAGGTTCCAAGTAGCCCAGGCTGGCCTAACATTCCTTTGTAGATGAGGACAACTTGAACTTTCCTAATCCACAGACAAATACCACCATGCCTTGTTTTAGAGGTGCAATGCAGGGGCTGGAACCCAGGCTTTCATATTTGATAGGCAAGCATTCTACCAACTGAACAGTATCCACAGCCCAGAATACATTTTCAGTGTGCTAATGCATAAACATTTAAAGGTTTTATGCAAACTGTTTTTATGTACTTTTTTCTCTCTTCAAATACTAACAAATAAATGTGTTGGCTGCTCATTGGAATGAGTCTGGAGTTTAGTCCTGCTGTTGTTAGCATTGCAGTATTACTGTGCGTGGACTTTGTCAGTACAGTTACGGGGAGTGCACTCGGAGGACGTGAGTGCATTCTTCTGCGTGTACTGTTCTCGCCACTCTCCATTTCTCTAGACAGTCTGTAGCTCCCCTAACTGCATCCCTGATGTTTCTAGGCGTAGGAATCCTTGACGGTGTGAGAACCAATGGGATCATGGTTCTTTAGATCCGACTTGCCAGTTAACGAGCACCTGAGTATTTTGTTTACAGAAAGGTTTTTGGTTTTTGTTTGTTTTAACAAGAGGCATTTTTTATGTTTCATAAAAGTTACATTTATCTCTCTATAAAGTACAGTTTCAGTATGCAGTCTCATGGTAGATACTCCTTAATATGGGGTGTTTTCCTTCTAGTCATCTTTCAGTATTAAGTTTGGGATAACTGCTATATATCTCTGGCTGACTTGGAACTCATTATGTAGACCAGGCTACCCCTGAACTGTAGAATTTGTGACAGTCCTCCTGCCTCTGCCTCCAAGGTACTGGGATTACTGGTGCCTGCTTGCATTAAAGGTGTGTGTGGTTATTGTTAAAACTCTTGTAAAGATTCCTGTATGTGTTCATTCTCTCCTTATATGTTATTGAACACTTAACACAGAGCTGAAAGGAGAGAGACAGTCATCTAGAAAACACACATCAGACTTTTCTCTGGGTTTGCTTGAAAAAAGTTTTATTGGCATTCAAGTAGAATTCAGATCATTGATATTTGTGGTATCTATCTTCCCCTTATTGGAATGACCAGTTAAAATGAATATTTTGTAAATACTTTTTGTAAACCAACTGTGGAAGCCAGGTTCAGTGACTGATGGCCGTAACTCCAGCAGTTGGGAAGACAGATTGCCATGAGTGAGTTCCAGGCCCTCCTGGTTCGGTTTCAGCAAAACCGTTCTTCACTCTCAAAGAAACTGTATAAATGAACCTTTAATGCTTACCTACAGTAACGAATCTTTAAAGGGTATACAGCTATTTAAAGCTTATTTTAAATTTTCTAACATGTTAGGTTTTATTTCACAGAATGGTTGTAAAAGAGCCTTTCCTGGTTAAACTGGTAGGAAGTCCACAGGCCCAGGCCCAGCCAGCTCCAGGTTGCCCTCTCTTGGTACCTGCCCCTACAACTGTGTGCAGTGAACACTGAGGGACTCTCTGCTGCCCTAGCTTGGTGTGATCCATGCCTGCTCTTGAGAATCCTGCATTAAAAATAGTCTGGCCATCTGCTGGCAGATGAGACAACAGCTGAGCTATTTTTAGTTTCAAAGAATTTAGGATTGTTTCAGGATTGAGCTTGAAGGTGGCATTGTTTATCTTTGGGGAGGTTCAGTTGGGACATCCTCCATCAGGCTTCTAGGTTCAGGAGTTTCTTTGATGTTAGGCTGTAAGTGAAATAGTTAACTTCTGGCTTTAGACAGTTGTGACAGTTCCTCCAGATGTCAGAGTGAAGTTCATGTTAGAAACTGACACTGCTACAAAGGAGAAAAGGTTTCCAGGAAAAAGGCGTTTAGAGTCCTTTGTAGGGAGGGAGGTCTAAGGGATGCAAGAGACTATGGGCTTCTATTGTCATCATATTGTGAAGTGACCCTGTTGACTTAGCTTTCCTATGGTTTGTTATCCATAAATATAATTTGCCCCAGAAATATATCTTCATTTACTTGCTTAATTAGACAAGGTCTTGCTTAGTAGACTTGATTGGTCTCCTGCCTTCCTAACACATTTAAGATACAATTTAATCAATTAGCAAGTCTTCCTTGCAATCTAAAGTAAAAGATAGTGTTCAGTACCTGAGCTGCCTGACTTTTTGAGTTGTCAAGGGAAGAAGAGTAAAGGAAGATCCAGTTTATACTGGTTTTTACTTTCACTTCAGGTTGGTTTTAAGGATCCTTTGCTTAGAATGGCCATGAATAAAATGTTGTAAAGCCCAAGCTTCAGAGAAACTCTTTAACCCAAAAATTTGAGTTGACAAAATAAGTTCAGGTTATAGTCAACATAGAGTCTTATTTCTGTTTTGGAAGTTTAAAATGCACATGAAATTTCTCTAAAGCAACCTGCTGAATTTTATTTAGCTTCTCCTAGATTTATTAGACCTTTATTTCAGTATCTTAATGTAGTTAATGCCACAGGGACACATGTTAGTTGGGAATTACTTTGAAACACTGTTTAAGGGAAAAGGCAAAGTAGATAATCAAAACAATTAAAAATAGAAACAACCCAAAAACCAAGATGGGTTGGAAGCTCAGTGGTCAGTGCTGCCTAGCATGCAGGGCTGTCTTGTCAACCAATGAGTAAAGCAGATGTGCTGGGATAGACCTGTAATCTCAGCACTGAGGAACTGGAGACAGGACGAGCAGGAGTTCAAGGTCCATCTGGGGCTACCTGAGACCTTGTGTAGAAAAAAAGTTCATGGGATGATTAAGGTTGAAGATACTTTGGTTTCCTTTTTTTCCCCTTTTCATCACCTGGCAGATACTAAATTGACTCCCCTGATAATCTTTATCTTATAGATAGAATTATGAATAGAAAATAATTTGAGGAAGTGTTTGTCATATTTCTTGTGTAATTGAGGAAACATCTAACAAAGAAAAATATACACGTGAATTATTGATGTTTCAAGCAAAATTATTTTAACCTTATTTTTAAAAATTTGTACATTTTTATGTGTATGAGCCTTTTGCCTGCTTGTTTGTATGTGCACCTTAGGTATCCAAGGAAGCCAGATAAAATCATCAGATTGCATCCAGTTGGCGTTACAGCCAGTTATGAGGGTGCACGTGTATATGAGAGCCATACCCAGGTCCTCTGAGAGAGCGGCCAACACTTTTAACTGCTGAGCCAGCCATCTCTTCAGCCTTACAACATACATTCTTTCTGACTATATGTTTATAACCCTGCCTCTTGAGAGGTTGAGGGAGTAGGATGAATTGAGCCCTGAAATTTGAGACTGGGCAATATGTAACAAAGGTGAAGAAAAACTAGATGTTCACTCTGTTATTTGTGGGATTTCTCCTGTTTTGGGAGTGCACCTGCATTGGGCACTGTAAACAAAGCATGCCTTCATGGAAGTTAACATTTTAGGAGGGTGAAGATTATAGGAACTACAAATTAATGAATATTATCAGATTGTTATCTGAAGAAACATCTCAGAAGGATAAAGGTACAAAAGAAGTTGACTGTAAGGACTTTGGAGGAGAAAGTGAGAGATTCAGTCTCTAGGTAGATACCTAAATGAAATAGTGGAGGAAACAAGATGTGTGCTTAATATAGTTTAGGTTACAGAGACTTAGGGTGTTGGGGAAGAGGGAAGTGAGGTGAGAGCAGATCTGGTGTTTTATCTGGGAAATCAAGAAAAAATACTTTCCTTCTGGAGAGGGTCTCATATAAGGCAGACTGGCCTGGAATTTCCTTGTGGGTAAAGATGACCTTGATCTGATCTTCCCAAATCCCACTTTCCAAAAGTGTACTGCCATGTCTGGCCTCTGGCAAGTTTTGAATGGGGTTGGGGGTAGAGAGAGAAAACACTGGAGAGATAAACTGTCCTCTTACTGTTTGTGGATTTGTTTGTTTATTGAGACAGTCGTTCAGTGTCTGTCCTCCCACCGTAGCCTCTCAGGTGCTGGGATTGCATGTATGTGTCAGCAGGCTTGGCAGAAAAAGTGTGTGTGTGTGCATTTGTGTGTGTGTGTTGGCTTAGCTGTATGTTTTTGTGTTTTAGCAAACATCATTATCTTGCCTTTACATATATTTTAATGTATTTTTAAAGAAGTCTTGATATGTTGATACAGAACCTCTGCTATCCTTGAACTCAGCCTCACCCTCAGTCACTGTATGTCAGCATCCCTCAGTTAAGTGCTAAAGAGAACAAGCCTTTTCTCCTGTCTGGATCCTTTCTAGAATTCTGTATACATGACTCACTAAGGATCTCAGTACTAATCTGGGATTTAGAGTGGACACTATAATCCAGTGACTGTTACCTTACAAGAAGAGGACAGGACACAGGCACACAAAGCAGTAAGGCAGTATGAAAACAGTGCTGGAGTTTGGAACTACTCTGTTACAACCAAGGAACCCCAAATCAAAGGAGACTTCCCCCTAGAACCTTGGTTCTGCTACCTCAGACTAAGAGAATAAACTTCTGTTGTTTTAAGTCACCAAGTTTATTGATAACTATCAATAAACAGTACTAGAAACTAGTGAAAAAGTTTTTCCTAACCTTTCAGACCAAGTTGATTTTTAAATTTGAATTTCCATTTTTAAAATACACAAAATATTAATGTGTTGGGCTCTACTCTGATTACCCCATGAATCTAGGAGGAAGCAGTTTAGGGTTTGGCATGGATTAAGTAGAAAAATCTGAGACTTTAGTGTAGGTTAAATGGAAAAGAGCCAAGCACAATTATTTCCTTTTATATTCTCTTCGTTTTTTTGTGAAGCAAATCTGTACACATAGACAGACACATATAGATGGTACTAAATTGGTCTACATAGCCTACATTATTTTTCATTCAGAAAAACTCATAAATATTTTAGATATTATGATATTAACTGTAGGAAAATATGAAACCATAATTTTATATCAAATTTGAAACTAAATGTCACTTAATCAGCTGTTCACAGCCAATGCTTATCAAGAGTTTTCTAAGAAATGAGATAATAAAAACATAAATAGCCAAGGTATGAATGGCAAACACTTTAATTCTTGTTGCATGTGATTGAATTCAGGCTAAGATTTTAGACAGGAGAATCTATGTGGCATTTGCTGAAGTCTGTTTATATTTATAAAATTGACAGTTTACTCTTTACCTTTTCTAAAAGAAGACAGTGACAGGCAGTTCCTCCAAGCAGTTTTAAAAAGTAAGACTGAAGAAATATCACCAGATGTTCTTACTGTGGGGACCCCAGTTAACTGTTTTCTCTTAGTCTTCTTTCCTTCCTGTCCCCTTCTCTGGTTTATACTGCTGGGGATCAGAGCCAGGTCCCCAGGCCTGCCAGGCAAGGGACTGGGTGACACTCCAGCCACCGATAGGAACTAAAATTTAAAAAGGCATACTAGGCTGGGAAGAAGGTTCGCCTGGGAGTGTGCTTGCCTTGCAAGCATAAAGAATGGAGATTAATCCCAGCGACTCAGGTAAAAGTCCCTGAGTACTGAGTATGGCAGTGCACTCTGGAATTCCAGCAGGGTGCTTCGCTGGCTTGCCAGCCCAGCTTAATCTGTGAGTTCCAGGTCCTGTTGTGAGTCCTGTCACAAAGTGAATGGCCCCCAAAAAACAACATTTGAGGATAACTTTTGGTTTTGCACACATGCATGTGCACAAGTTTATTGAAGTATAATTTACATACTGTAAATATTACCTACTAGTATGTTTACCAGTCACCACCACAATCCAGTTGCGGAACGTTTCCAGCAGCCTAGTAAGACTCCAGTGCCATTTGCAGGTAATCTTTGCTGCTTCTCTCAGTTCCACACACTTCATATGCTTTGTCTCTGAGAAATGCACTTTCTGAGCACTTTGTACAAACAGTCCACACTGAGGAGGTTTTGTGTTGTTCATTCATAAGTGCTTGAAGAATGTATTGATGCTGAGGATAGTGGTTCACACCTCTAATCCTTCAGGAAGTTGAGGCTGGAGAACTGCAAGCTTCAGGCAGGCCTGGCTATAGCCCCTATTTCAACAACAATGGCAAAACACAAACCTCAGGTTTGTCTTAATGAATAGGAAAAGTCAGGTCTCTTATTTGAAATACTTGGGATCCAAAGTGCTCCAGACTTCAGAGTTTTGTAGATTTTAGAGTATTGGCAAAGACTCTACCAGCCGAGGGTAAATGTTTTGAGCACTGACAACACCCAAAGCGTTTCCATTTTGGAACATTTCATATTAGCTGTGCTCACACTATAATACATTTTACCTGTTCATCAGTTGATGCACGTTTGGATTAAATGAATAATGCTGGGATAACTAGATAGAAATTCTTGTGTGTATAAATTTTTATTTCTCCTAAGTTGATAATCTAGGAGTGGATTTGATGGATTGAAGTGCTTGACATTTTTTTCCAAACCTTGTTCTACACACAGACACTGGGGTATGAGCATGTAAACAAGCATTTTTTTTTTTAAAGATTTTCTCTCTCCCTACCCTTCTCTCCTCTCTCCCTCCTCCCCCAGGTGTTCATGCCTGCCGTTCTCTCCTGTTGTGCCACTGCCTCAGAGAGCAGAAGAGGGCATCAGCTCTCCTGGAACTGCAGTTACTGGTGGCTATGAGCCACAGTGTGGATGCTGGCATCTGAGCTAGGATCCTCTACAAGACCAGCAAATGCTTTAACCATTGACACATCTCTCCAGTGCCCAAAATATGTTCTTTTAAAAAGTTACACTAATTTCCAAGCAATCATAGAAGTAACAGCTAATATTGTTTAGTGTATGCTGGGTTCTATGCTCATTAAATACTTACTGTTTTTATCTTCCTTGGTTTTCAGAACTTTCCTGAATGCTTAAGTAATTGATCTATTTTCATTTTTTAGACAAAGAAACTGAGTTTGGAGTACGTATTTAGCAGAGTTGGAATGTGGCCCTTCACTGTTTTGGTGTTTGTGTAGTCATGACTTTCTGATAAAGTAGCAATCCTGACCTGTCTGTCATGTTAACTACTGCATTGTGTATTGGTGAGAGACAAGTTGCAAAAGGAGAAAGAAAGGGACTGTTAGGAAAAGAAAAATGTTGGGCATTTTGCATGTCTCTGCTGATGCATGTCTGCAGTTACAGCACTTGGTATGATGGCTGTGGGCAGGAAGATTAGGTGTTCTTAAGCTTGCATAATGAGTTTGAAGCAGCCTGGGCTACCTGAAACCTGCCTCAATAAACAAACCAAACTTTACCAACCAGATAAATGAATGAGAAGCCTGGGACTTTACTTGAGAGGGACAGCACATACCTAGCATGTGTGAAGTTTCAACCCCTACTACTAGGAAAGATCGTTTTAAAGCTGAAGAAAGGATGAGGCGCGTAACTGACAAACATGTAAATGGATATAAAATCAGCATTCGATTCATTTATGTAGAGTATCAGTGCTGCTCCGTACACTCCAGTGAATCTGTAGGGTGTCTGTTTTCTGTTTGTGACAGAGATGGGGTTTCCTTCAGTGTTCCACCTTAGGAAGCAGACATTCTTCTGTATTCACAAAATGTTTTGATAATGCATGTAAGTTCTCAAGGATTTTGCATAGACTGGCTTTTATTGTAGTCCTACCTCCCAATATTTGTGTTTGTTTGTGTGTGCATGCACAGAGAGAGAGAGAGAGAGAGAGAGAGAGAGAGAGAGAGAGAGAGAGAGAGAGAGAGAGAGACCTAGTGAGTTTAGAGTTGCTTATGTGTGCATAGGGGAGGGGTTCTTTACAGGCACAGAAGCAATTTAACCAATAGGGACACCACAGAAAAGAATGTGTTCATTATCTGTCCCTAGCAGCCATTTACTGCTAGTAACTCCTTCAGGAGGGTTGAAGCCAGAGATTTGTCCCTTATCCATGATGGAATGCTGGTTGACTCAGGCTTATGTGGATCACGTGCAAGCAATCACGGCCATTGTGAGTTCAGGAGAGCAACAGACAATGTTGTACAGCATTATTCTTTTTCCTACATCTTTTGTATCCTCTTCTCCCATATTCTTTCAATTCTGTCTCATTTAGGGGTTTACTTAGAGTTTGCCGGCCGGTTACAGTTAAGTGTCTGCTACAAAAAGTAACTGCTGTCCTCTATAAAAACAAGTTTTTCTTACCAAAGCAGAGCACAACATTAATCTATGAACATAAACGTAAGTGTGTAGAAAGCACTTTTATGAGTACAACATATCCTCTTAGCAAAACAACAGTAGTAGCTCCTCTACTAGAGCGACCTATGCAGCCGTAGAGTTTTGGTCAGGTCTACAGTACCAGGTATGCGTTTGGCCTGGACAGCAGGCTTCAAATCCATAACAGTCATGCCACAGTATCAAACTCTGTCCGGAGCTCTAACCCCTTCCACCCATTTGCTTTACCCCCCACCTCTCTCTTCCAACTTTATGGTCTCTTTTTACTAACTTATGTGTTCTCAAATATATAAACACAATCTGCTCAGTCCATATAATGTTACTTGTATGTCTGTTTTCAGAGCTGACCATTTGGTATTAGATGACCAATTAATGTACTCTTCCCTGAGGAAGACTGTTTCTCCATCTCCGAATTCCTTAATTGTCTATAGTTCTTATGTGTGTGGGGTTGGGACCCCTTGAGCTCAGACGTATTAACATGTCTATTGTTATCCTTGTTCAGGTCCTGTTTTGGCAGCCTTGTTGATGAGATTTCATAGATTTGGATTCTCTGACATTTGTGGAAGACATAGTCTCACAACAAACTTTGTGTTCCTCTGGCTCTTCTAGTCTTTCAGCCTCTCTTCCACCTTCAATGACAGCTGAGCCTTGGGTGCAGGAGTTGTATTGTAGGCGTGTCCATTGGGACTGTGCTGCACAACTGCATTGTTTTCAGTTGTGGTTTTCTGTGATGGTCTCCATCTGCTGCAAAGAGAAGTTTTCTTGCTGACAGCTGAGGACTGCACTCGTTAGTGGTTTAAGAACAAGTGTTTAGGATGTAGTTAGGAAATACACTGATTTAGTAAAATGGTAGTTCTAAGTATTTCTCCATGATCCTTTTGTGTAGCAGATTTTAAGTCCAGTTGGAGACTCATTGATTACCGCCAACACATGTGAGCCACTACTGCACCCTTTAGGGATATTGTACCATGCTGGACATAGTTGTAGTTCATAGATGCCATAGCTGCTAGGTAGGGCTATTTATTGGTTGTTTCTCTCCTTCAGAAACTTGCATGCTCTTCAGAAATGAGGCTTTCAGGTCAGATCCTACTCAGGTCCTCTGGGTCCTGTGTCCAAAGTGTAAGTAAGGTGTCTTTAGCAATAGTGACTTAACCTTCAATCCCCGAGGAAGAAGGGCAACAGCAATTAGCCTGTAATATTTGGGAGTCTCTTGGATGGCCCTGACCAACAACTCAGAAGAGGGCTTTTCATGCCTGGTGTTGGGGATTTTGTAAGTCTATGGCCCTTGAGGAGACAGACCATTGTAAACTCATACAGGAAATATAGTCCCCTCCCTCCCTCCCTCCCTCCCTCTCTCCCTCTCTCCCTCTCTCCCTCTCTCCCTCTCTTCCTCTTTTCCCTCTCCCTCTCCTTTTTACTACCTCTCTATCTGTGTGTGTGAGAGAGAGACAAAGGACTATTAAGTATTACAGTAAGTATATGTAATTATACGTATATAAGTATATAAGTTATATATGTATGCAGACATAGACTTACATATGGTATGGTTGTATGTTTTAGATAGGTAGTTAATAATACTCCTTATGACTTTTCAGACAGCCGTATTGTTATTTTCCGTCCTCCCTTCTGTATTTATCTCTTCAATTCTTTTGAGGTTTCAGAATTTCTTTATCATGTTTGTTGTTATGAAAGAGCATTTGAATTCTTTTCAAGGTAACCCCCTTTGGTGATTTTTCTTAAGTTACTTTCATCTTACAAAGTCTTGACTTTTTAAATAAGCTTTTAAAAGTCTGATTCATTTATTACTGTTATGTTAAATGTGCATTGGTGTTTTGCCTGCATGTATATCTGTGGGAGGGTGTAGTAGATTCTGGAGCTGAAGTTACAGACATTTGTAAGCTGCCATGTGGGTGCTGGGAATTGAACTTAGGACTTCTAGAAGAACAGCCATTGTTCTTAACTGGTAAGACATCTTTCCATCCCACAGGGTCTTTAATTTAAGATTTTTTTCCACTAAAAATCATATATAGTTATAGAAATATGCCACTGACCCAAATGTTAGCTTTTATGGTGTTTCATGATTTTGCTACCATTTATATTTGCATACAATGTATCATATCTCTGTATCTGCTTACACTATTTTTCCCCCTCTTTGCTTCTCTGAAATTTAATTGTGATGTATTTTGGCATGTATTTCCTTGGATATCTTATTCTTGTTTCCTCAGCTTGAAAATACACAGTTTCTTTGTTTGTAGTTTAAAAAGCCTTGTTAATTATAAAGTCACTTTTGTAGCTAATAGCTAGTATTGTAGCTTGTAAAAGAATACAACATGAACATGTATCCCCTTTGATAAAAAGGAATAATGAATTTCTTTACATAGAAGGTCTGCTCTGGGATCCAAAGTGAAACATTTTTTCCCCTGTGGTTTCCTGCAAAAAATTTGAGAACTGTTGATTAAAAATCATTCACAGTTTTGTTTGAAGAGGGCTAATTAGTAACATCCCCAGATTTCAATGATGCTGATAAACAAAAAAGTGGGGATTTCCCCTATCTCCAAATTACTTAGTATTTGTAGCATGTTTTTCTAACCAGTTAAACTTATCACAAACTCAGTAGTTACGATCTGAATGAATTAAAAAACAGGCTTTAGAAACACTCAGCATCAGTCTCTGTCCTGATGTTAGATTTAAGAGAGCCAAAGTAAAAACGGGTGTGAAGGGAAGGAAGGAAGCATAAAACAGAACAAAATTTTAACCTTGCTTATCTCTATACATGGCAATGTTGACTGTCTACCTATTGTGTGACTAACACAGCTGGATGCTAGGAGTGCAAGGAAGGGTTAGAGCTTGTTCCCACTAAAGTGTGTTCCCCTTACCTAACTGAAATCTTGAACCTCTTTATTTTTTTTCAAATCAAATTCCACCCCTTTCACATTCCAGTGTTCTGCCTGTGAGTTTGGATTTTGGATGCCGTGTAAATGGTCACCTGGTATTTGTCTTTCTGTGCCTGTCTTCTCTTAAGCACCGTAAACTGTTATTAAGTTGTCTTTAAATGGTTCCAAGTAATAGTTTACATCATCCCTTCTTTACTCCTATCACTGGAAAAATGGAAAGGCTTTAGTCCTCGAACTAGACTGAAATCCTGAATATCAGTTGCCTTGGCAGACAATAGACAGTGAGTAAGTTGTATATAATTTCAGAATTAGTGCTACAGCAAAGTAATTTGAGCAAGTTACTTTATACTTAATATAGTGCTTAACAATAGAAGGTAGCCATAATAGTATTGCATTTAAAGGTGTTAGAGTAGCTTTTCCTGAGGAGAGACAGGAACATCTCTTTACCCCAGTGACAGACCAAAGAAATAATTCACTCCAGCTTGCTGAAGCAATTGACTTCATTGCAGTTACTTACAGGAGGGGGGTTGTAGTGGCGGTGGTGCTGGTTATGAAACTGGAAGAAGCACCATAAGAAGGAAGGCGAGGTTTTTTTTTTTTTATTGGATATTCTCTGTGTTTACATTTCAGATGTTATCCCCTTCCTGCAATCCCATCCTCTCTCCCCCTCCCATTGCTTCCTCTCCCACCTCAGCACCTTGGCATTCCCCTACTCTGGGAAAAAACAGAACCTTCACTGGACCAAAGGCCTCTCCTCCCATTGATGGCAGACAGTGCTGTCCTCTGCTGCATATGCACCTGGAGCCATGTGAACTCATTGGTTGGTGTTTTAGTCCCTGGGAGCTGTGGTGGGTTTGGTTAGTTAATAATTTTGTTCTTCCCATGGGGTTGTGGACCCTTTCAGCTCCTTCAGTCCTTTCTCTAGCTCCTTCACTGGGGTCCTCATGTTCAGTCCAGTGGTTAGCTACAAGCATCCTCCTCTGTATCGGTGTGACTCTGGCAGAGCCTCTGAGGTGGCATCCATATCAGATTCCTGCCAGTAAGCACTACTTGGCATCAGCAATCGTGCTTGGGTTTAGTGGCTGCATATGGAGTGGATCCCCAGGTGAGGCCATCTTTGGATGATCTTTTCTCCAATTCCTGCTCCTCTATTTGTCCCTTTATTTCCTCCCATGACATTTTGTTCTCCCTTCTAAGAAGGACTAAGGCATCCACCTTCTGGCCTTCCTTGTCTTTGAGCTTCATAAGTTCTGTGGATGTTTTCTTGGGTATTCTGAGCTTTTTAGGTTAGTATCTGCTTATCAGTGAGTACATACCATGAGTGTTCTTTTGTGACTGGGTTACCTCACTCAGAATGATAGCTTCAAGTTCCATCCATTTGCCTAGGAATTTCATGAACTCATTATTTTTAATAGCTGAGTAGTGCTCCACTGTGTAAATGTACCACAATTTCTGTATCCATTCCTCTCTTGAAGGACATCTGGGTTCTTTCCAGCTTCTGGCTATTATAAATAAGACTGCTATGAACATGGTGGAACATGTGTCCTTGGTATATGTTGAAGGTCTTTTTGGTATATGCCCAGGAGTGGTATAGCTGGGTCCTCAGGTAGTACTATGTCCCAATTTTCTGAGGAGCCGCCAGACAGATTTCCAGAGTGGTTGTACCAGCCTGCAATCCCACCAACAGTGGAGGAGTGCTCCTCTTTCTCCACATCCTCACCAGCATCTGCTGTCACCTGAGTTTTTGATCTTAGCCATTCTGATTGGTATTAGGTGAAATCTCAGAGATGTTTTGATTTGCATTTCCCTGGTGACTAGGG
Source organism: Micromys minutus (assembly GCF_963924665.1). Taxonomy (NCBI): domain Eukaryota; kingdom Metazoa; phylum Chordata; class Mammalia; order Rodentia; family Muridae; genus Micromys; species Micromys minutus. Next base: position 5,472,860 of record NC_137961.1, read on the forward strand.
ATATTGAGCATTTCTTTAGGTGCTTCTCAGCCATTCGATATTTCTCAATTGAGAATTCTTGGTTTAGCTCTGTACCCCATTTTTAATAGGATTGTTTGATTCTCTAGAGTCTAACTTCTTGAGTTCTTTGTATATATTGGATATAGAAGGCAAGGATCTTAAAGCAGGGCAGACATGCTGAAATGCATGGAGAAAAGAGAAGATTTTCAGTGGGAAGAAACAAACCAGCAAGGGGTTTGGGAACAAATGGGAAGGGTGAGAAGAGGGAAAGAAAAGAAAGCTATATAAAAATGCCATGCTATTATTTTGCATGCTAAATTAAAAGATTAATTTTAAAAATTGGACATGCTTGTTTTACAGGTTTCTTTTTTTTCAAATATAGTCCTAACTACAAAATTAGTATTTTCAAGAAGTTATAATTCTATTAGGATAAGGGCCAGAGTGTTCTCTCTCTCTCTCTCTCTCTCTCTCTCTCTCTCTCTCTCTCTCTCTCTCTCACACACACACACACACACACACACACACACACACACACACGGATGGATGGATGGATGGATGGATGGATGAGATTGTGGTTACAAAATTTTTTTTGTAGTACTTCTGGTTAATGTAGTTATTAAAGGGGAGGAGGGGAAGCTTTGGTAATTCCTTTGCTTATTGATTCACATTGTTTTTGGTCTGTTATTTCTGTATTAGGTAAAATAAAATTTGAGACACTGATTTTCTTTTGAACTTGCACCTTTGCTGTTTTTAGTATCCCAAATGATCTTATGAAGAATATAATCAAATTACCCAGTAAACTTTTTATCCTGTGCTAACATATACTTCTCTCTTTTTGCCTTCACCAGAGGAAATTAAAGTTGAAACTGAGAAACAAAGGTTTGTATGATTTTTTTTTTTGTTTTATAAAATTAATTTGCATACTTTTCAGTCTTGGCCAAAATAGTAATACACTCATTATATTTTAGCATTACAGATTTTCCTTATCTTTGTAATAAGATTAAAGATAGTTCTTAAGGAACAAGTTTATATAAATTAGACTTTCTAAAATACTTTTAGCTATATTTTAACTTCCTTTTATGTGGTTTAATATATATTTACAAAAATTACTAGATTTCTTAGACCATGTTAGCTTCTTTAGAACATAATAGAAATAATTCAGAAGTGTACTTCAGCATGCATGGAAAAAGCTCATGCCGTTTAACATTTCATGAAGTATTTGTATAGTAGATGCTGGGATCTTTGGAAAAAAGAAATTCCATGTTGTGTCCAGCAGCTGTGGTCACTGCTGTTTACCCTGGCAGATCACTTGAGCTCTCTAGGCTGTGCTTTCCTGTGAAGTACAAAAAGACAGGAAAATGGTCAATAAGGTTCTTTTTATGACTGATACTTTTTCCTCATGGGTTTGTCATCATAAAGGTAAATGTAGTATTCTGTGTAAACTCTTTTTTTTTCTTTTTTTCTTTTTTTAATTTAGTCCTCCTCATGGAGAAGCAAAAGCTGGATCAGGCACCCTTCCACCAGTGAAATCAAAGACAAATTTTATTGAAGCAGACAAGTATTTCTTACCCTTTGAGTTGGCATGCCAGTCCAAATGTCCCCGAATAGTTAGTACATCTCTAGATTGTTTGCAGGTATGTATAAAATGATATCTAAAGCTGTCTGGTTTCAGTGTATTTCTAATATTGTTCACAGTAGATGGTTTAGACATGTCCCTGAAAGCCTTGAACACTCTTTTTGAGGTAAAAAACAAAATATTTATATTCCAGAGATGCAGTAGCTGCAAAAATGTTTCTACTTAGTATTTTAAAACCACTAGCAAAACAAAAATCTAAGGTGGTTAATGATAAAAGTGTTGACTTGCTCCATCAGTGCTATAAAACTGTTGTATGTTGTGTTTTTGAGATGGGCACTTAATGTGTTTCCTGTGTGGTCTTGAACTGGTTTCAAGCAGTCATTCTACCTCAGCTTCCTAAGTAGACTGTCCCACAGGCGTGCACTAAGTGTTTTAGTTATCACTCCGAAGTGATTGCACTAAGGCCCTACTACTTTATAGAATGCAGCATTTTGATAATAGCACTGTTGGCCTTTGTATTATTTTGCTTACCCTGTGACATTAATGTCAGAAATTGTCGTGAGTGCTTTACTCTTTTTTTCTCATACACAAACACACACCGTATCTTAGATTTCTATGAGGCAAGTTTCCAGCTTTTGGGTGTTTGTGTTTGTTTTCAGGTATTGTCATGGTTTGGAGGTTTTATATATTCAACCAATAGCTTAGTAGCCAAGAAGAGATGATTTGTTCTTAAGATGGGATATAGATAAATTCATCTGATTTATGACCTTTCTTTTCGCTGGAAGATTACCACTATTAACATCTTGTGCCTTCTTTCCCAGCTCAAATGGTAGCAGTGAATGGATAATTCTGAGATTTTTTTTGCAGCCACTATTTGCAAAATGTCATAAAAAATGATGACATAAGTTGGGAAGAGATTTGATGTCATTTGGAAGTGTTAAGATAGTCCCCAGAAAACACCATGAGTACAACCTGGTGTATATAGAAAGCAGCAAGCAGTTCTAATAAGTCACAGACAGCGTTCTTAAGGTCTGGCTTAATAGAAGTATTACCTATTTGTTTTATTATTGGTTTGTTTTTGTGATTATTACAACTACAAGTAGTTTCCCAAATTTAGTAAACTACAGGAAAAAATAGTCTTTGGCTTTGATTATACCTCAATGTTCTTGTTTAAAAATTAGTATATATTCATTCACTTATATTTCAACTCATAGTCAGCTAGTGTATTTATTAGTTATCTTGACTAGGTGTTCTATTATGTCTGTTTCAGAAACTTATTGCTTATGGGCACTTAACTGGCAGTGCTCCAGATAGTACGACACCAGGCAAAAAATTAATTGATAGAATTATTGAAACAATATGTGGCTGCTTCCAAGGTCCTCAAACAGATGAAGGAGTTCAGTTGCAGATAATAAAGGTAATTAATTATATAAGATGGTTGTGTTCTTTATTATTATACTTTTAAAACCAGAAGCTTTTTACCTTGAAAATATTAGGAAGAGTTTTTTTTTTTTTCTATGCATTTTGGGTGTGACAGACAATTGGGATAATGTTTAGAACCCATATGAGATTTGTTGTTTTATGCTATTAGAAGAAAACTATGTTTTGTTTTTTTTTTTTTATCTTTTCTCTTGGCTATCCCAGTTAGGATCAAATTCTTTGCGTCTTGAGTTTTTCTCAACCTACCCTGCTTTTTTATACATCTTTCAAGTTTTAAGGTGATTCATAAATTTGTGATCTTAATTTGTGGTTTTTGTATTGTTAAAGCCTACGTAGTCTCCTTTCTCAGCCCTACCCCCTTCCCTCCCAAAAATCCAAGTTTGGTTGTAATAAATCTGGATGTTTGAACTCTTTTAGAGAACTAGCTGTGTTAATGTTACAAAATGGCAGTGGTGGTATGTCTAGTGAGTTACAGATTGATATGGTATGTATGAAACACTCACTTGTGACAGAGTGTGAACATGCCATATTTCAGTAAGCACAAGCACTATTCCTAGTGAAACTTAGCTAGAGGATGTTCTAGAGTCAGAGGCCTGTGACCCCAAAGTAGTGAAAGCCTCAGATATTTTAATAGTTGGTAACATGTTCATAGTAGATAGAAATTTATACACATTGCTACCTAAAGTGTCATTGTTCTTTAAAGTTTTAATTTTAAAATGAAAATACATATTTTTGTGTATAAACTCTGGATGCAGAAAATTGCTTTTGTGTTTCCTCTCTTACAGGCTTTACTTACTGCAGTAACATCACAACACATAGAAATTCATGAAGGAACTGTGCTGCAGGCTGTGAGAACATGCTACAATATCTATTTAGCCAGCAAGAATCTCATCAATCAGACAACAGCCAAAGCTACTCTTACTCAGATGCTAAATGTTATCTTCGCACGCATGGAAAACCAAGCAGTAAGTATTGACAGAGGCGAGAACTGCACAGGCCTCAGATGTAAAGACCCGAGAGTCCCTGCCTCGTGTTTTAGTTTGCGCTTTACTGACTTGTTTGACTTTAAACAAGATGTGCTTTTAAATCTCACAAAAAAATTATATGTTTGATTACGTCATGGGAGTGTTTGCGAAATGATCTTTTTACCAAACTTACTTTAATAAAGTATACAGTAGACATAAACTACCTCATTTGACCTGTTCATGCATAAAATTGAGCCTTAAAAGTGCATTTTTATGTCAGTGGACTATGTTAGCATGCTTTATTTTTTCCATACTATAGAGCACTGTGGTGTTCTTATCCTTAAACCTACTTCAGGTTGGTTCAAAAGAAATTAACAACTACAGACTTCACTTGATTTTTTTTTATTTGTTTTTGCTTATATTTTATTTTACTAGTCTTCATAATCAAAATCTTTTATTTCGCAGAAAGTCTGAAAAAATATTTGAGAGGGGTTTCTCCTTTACCCTTAACCTTCTTTTTTTTTAGTTTTCTTTTCTCTTGACCTGTTTTTTCTTTTGTTTTTGTTTTAAAATTTGGTGTGTATATATGTGTGGTATATGCTGGCATGCTCCCCAACCTGTGTATGCGTGGAGGCCAGATGTTGTTGACCCTGGAAGTCTTCCTCTAGGAATGTCTGTCTGTCTGTCTGTTTTGAGACAGGGTCAGCCTCAGGCCCTGTTTATCTGTATCCTCTGGGCACTAGAGCTAAAGACTTTAGACCTTGCTTTTCTGTTAGGGTAACTCCTCAGAAGTACCTGCCCCTTGCATTCTGAAATTTTTAACTGACTGACTTTTGTAGCTACAGCTGCTGTGAGTTTATGTGCACAACAGCCATGTCATGTCCCAAGGACAGCATTTCACAGCACAGATGTCCCCTGAGCCCCACCATAGCTTTGATAAGGATGGTACTTCTATGTTGAATGCACAGTCACTTATTGTGTTAATTTTTAACTTCTCCCTTTTCAGCCTTGAAATCAACCATTTCAAGAAGGAGCTTGCCCCCTTCAGTAGGGAAAGGGTTTTTTAGAAACCAAAATCTTGGATTCACCAAGTTAACTGCTAGTATGTTTGTTGTCTTCTAGTTACGGCTCTGACTCTGGGCAGATATAGCTAGAAAATATGCATATATTCCAGTCGCTCCTCCACCCATCTCTACACCCATATGTGACTTTTTATCTGTACATATTTAAAACCATATGTTTATACTGACATTTCCGCTTCCAGTTCAGTATTATAGAGTTCATTTGAGACTTCTCCCTTGATTTACTTATAATTCCTTTCTTTAAACAGTATGATATGTGGCTTTTATTTTCATTTTGGTCTTGTTGTTTGTTTTTTAAATGTTATACATGTATACAGTGCATCTTAGTCATAGCCACATTTATCATTCCTCCCCACCCCCTCAGCACATTGACCTCCATTTTATGTTGCTACTGCCTGGTTCTTCTCTACCTCTCCCTTTAAAAAAAAAAAAAAAAAAAAAAAAAAAAAAAAAAAAAAGCCCTACTGAGTCTAATTAGTGTTAACCCACAGTCACATGGGCATGGCAAGATCCTCTGGAGCACAGGCAATCTACCAGTGGCCCCATCCCTGAAGAAAAAGTATTCTCCCTTTCCTAGCAGCCATTAGTTGCCAGTAGTTCGTCAGCTAGGTGCAGAGCTCATGAGCTTCTCCACCCACACTAGACTGCTGGCTGGTTTGCTGTTGCATATGCTTTGCAAGGTAACTGCTACTGTGAATCCATAAGAGGAATGGCCACATCATGTGTCTAAAAGATGCATTTCATGGCACGTTTTGCCACTCTCTGACTTTAAATTCTTTCCATTCCTGCTTCCCTGACCTCGGGGCAGGAGAGGTTGACATAGCTGTTTGTTGAGGGATAAGCATTCAACAGTCATTTACTCTCAGCTCCCCTGGTGAGTTATGAGTCTTCAACCACTGCCCACTGCAAAAGGAAGCTTCTCTCAAAGCTGAGAGCAGCCTGATTTAGTGATTGAATTGGCGGCACAGCTGCACCGAGTTGGAAGGTGATGTTCTCAGATTCCTATGAATCTACAAGCTACAAGCTACAAGCTACATAGTGGTCTCAGAAGTTTGTTTTCCTTCTAATTATGCATCTAGTAGTGTCCTTATCTATAAGATCAGAGTTTGGGACTGTTAACTATAAAGTCCTTATACTTTTTTAGACATTAGAATCACTTAATTCAATTTTATTTTTATAAATATAATTACATAATTTGAAACATTACTGGAGATTATGAGGTATTTAATGCTGTAAAATATTTATCTTTGTGGAAATTATTCCTATGATAATCCTTCATATCAGCTCATGAAGAATGAAAGAGATATATAAGGAGCAATAAGATTCTTAAAAAAATGAAATACTGAGATTTTGCTTAATGTTTTTAATATCTTCTTAAGTGAGCCAGTCTATTAGATGATATTATATACACAAAAATGACAGATCTTCTAAAGTAAAAGTCAAACGTTGATAGATGTAATTACTTTTATGCTTACTGCATGACTGGGCATCGTGATGCGAGCCCTCATGCAGATTCACTCAGCAGCCGTGGTTTAATGCACGGTATCAGTTTAAAGTGTTTGGTGTGATAACACTTCCCATTTGATCATTTCCTAATCTCCCTCCACTCCATTGACATGTTTCTTGTGTATGTCCTCAGTGTTTATTTCCGGGTACGTAGATTATAAGGAGAGAGGGACGAATGTAAATGAACACAGTGTGATGTACTTTGTTCTTATTGCTGGATTTTTTATTTGTTTTTAGGTAAATATATTATTGGCAATAATCCAGTTGCTACTTGGCAGCATGAAACTTGTTTTCATTTTGTTTAGATAGTACATTTTCATAACATCACACATCACATACAAGGTCTGGAGAGATGGCTCAGTAGTAGCACTGGCTGCTATTCCAGAGGACCAGTTTGGTTCTTAGAATCTAAATCCCACATAATCCATACCCTCTGGCCTTCATGGGCACCAGTACACATGTGACATTCACTCATGAGGGCACGTGCATATAAATAAAAATAGTGAAGTATGAATACTGAATATAGGCAAATTAAATACTACTGAGGACCTTTTCCCTCTTGTTATGCACCAATTTTCAGACATGTAAGGAGTAACTTCTTTCTTTTAGTATGTTTTATGTTGGTTCTGATGGTCTATAATTCCCAGGCCCAAAGAAAAAGGATACCTTATTTAAAGGATTTATAGTTGAGTGAATTTGAAGCTAATTATTTTACTAGTACTGATTTTGTTCTTTCTAGTTACAGGAAGCCAAGCAAATGGAAAGAGAAAGACATCGGCAGCAGCAGCAGCATTTGTTACAGTCTCCAGTAAGCCATCATGAGCCCGAGTCACCTCATCTTAGATACTTGCCACCTCAGACTGTTGATCATATAGCCCAAGAACATGAAGGGGATCTTGAGTCCCAAACACACGATGTGGATAAAAGTCTCCAAGATGATACAGAGCCTGAAAACGGATCTGATATTTCCAGTGCAGAAAATGAACAGACAGAAGCTGATCAGGCTACTGCAGCTGAAAGTAATCTTGAGATGGGGCTGTGGGGCGCTTGCAGTTAAGGGATGTGATGGGTTGAGTTTCCACTGAAATGTAGAAAATGAGTTAATGGTTAACAAATAGTCGTGATAATTGTGATCTTTTCTATTAGTGGTAAAGCTAGTACGTGTCAACCTGCACCATATCTCTTATTGATGCTCCACCTTCATTAGCAGCTCACAGATACTGTGATGTATGGATTTCATTGGGAAGAGATACCTTTCTAAAAAGATCATAGATATCTGTTATAAAATTATATAGGTACTTTAGTTTTCTTTTTCACATTAGTTTTATAGCAAGCAAAGGATCTACTCAGCAAGGGCTTTTAGAATGTGGTTGAAAATTTAACATCATTATTGGTTTAGAAAGCATTGATTTAGAAAACATGTTTAGAAAGCATGCTGTGTTAGTACTTGAGAGGCAGAGACAGAAAGATTGACTTTGAAGTTGGCCTGGACTATATATAGCAAGTACCTATTTTAGAAAAAAAGTTACAAGATTAAATATAAAAACAATTTGGATTAGTCAAGAAACATAGAAAAGATTCGTTTAAAATATAGCTACAGTAGTCAGCAAGGTTCAGATGTTTTCTCAATATTTTTCTTCTTAAATCTGTGTGTGTGTGTGTGTGTGTGTGTGTGTGTGTGTGTGTGTGTGTGTGTTAGAAGACAGAGTTTAGATGTCAGTCTTTGTCTTTCACATTGCGTAAGACAGACTAACTGCCTGGGACCTTTGAGGGCATTTCCCGTCTGTACCTCCTGTGTCCATGTCCCGTCTCACTGTTGGAGGTTACAGACAAATGACGTCTTGTGGGCTCTAGGGATTTAAACTTAGCTCTTCATGCTTGTTCAGAAAGTACTTTATCCACTGAGCCAACTCCATCATCCTATGATACAGTTTCCAAAAAATTTCCATGTTAGAGAAGTTTACCTTGTTATAAAATTGATTTTTACATAGATTCTTCTATAGAAATAAAGAAATCATTTTCTCTTTATTCTTTGAGCCTGCCAGGAAGTTTGAGTTGTTGCTTTCTCTTGTTCCTTAGCCTGACTTGAAAAATAGTAGAAGCTGTGTTACTCTCTGCTGTGGATAGATAGGGCTTAGTTAGAATTCAGCTAAAATTGGTTTTTGTTTTCATTTGAGGAAAGACCTCAGCTGTTGGCATTCTTCAAAATCATGTTTCCGAGAACTCAGCAGTGGCATAAACAGGTGTGTGTGTGCACACATGTGGAGGCCAAAAGTCAACCAACTCCAAGCATCATTCTTGAGTGCAGCCCATTTTATTTTGAAATAGGGACTCTGGCTTGGAGACTCACCAGTGAGGCCAGGCTACACGTCCCTTTTTCATACTGTCTTTGTTTTGTTTTCTGACCTCATGGTGGCTGAGTGTGTTTTTCCATTGAGTGTAGTGAGCTTCCCAGAGAGCCCCGATGGCAGTGGACAGTGGGGAGTGACTCCAGTTTCTAGCATCTATCAGTGATCAGTAGTTCAGTCAGACCTAGGGGAAGGACATCTCTTGAGCTCCTCCCCCATCTGGTTGGCTATTAACAGGCCCATTCTTGTTCAGGTTGTGTGTAAGCAAGTATACAGGTGCTTTGAGTCCATGATTGGAATGGCTGTATTATGCCTAGAAGAAAGATAGCATCCTGTAGTTCTTCTTACATTGTTTCGGTTCCCTCATCTGCACCTTACAGGCAGTGGTATAAATGTCTTCTTTATAGTTCAGCATTGAGCCTCTATTTATTCTTAGCACGTAGTATGGTTATGTATTCTTGCTGAAAAGATCTTCTGGGGTAAGGCTGAGCATAGCATTTGCCTTTGATACACAGCTGGTAGTTTTATTCTGAGGTGGTGTTTTGCTATGTAGCCTTGGCTGTTCTGGATGTGCTGTATAGACCAACCTTGAACTCACAGAGATCTATTATTATTATTATTATTATTATAGTTCTGAGTATCAGACTCAGGTCCCCTGCTTTCATGACAAGCTCTTTACTAACTGAGTGATCTTTCCAGTATTCTTTTGCTTTATATGAAAAGACCACCTTAGGCAAACCAGCTATTCACACTAGGTAAGCTGCATTGTCTAAACTGCTTTCGACACAATTGATCCTACTTTTCACTGCATGTTTAAGTTGATTTGAAAGGGCTGATCTCCGGCAAAGGTGGGGTCTTATTTGTTCCTTACATTCAGCAAACATGTGTTGAGCATTCTGTTCTTATGTTCTGAGTGCTAGAATTTGGGGTTAAGATGATACGGCTCTTAGTGTGTTTACTGCTTTTAACCGCCCTAAAGGATCTGATCATGAACAGGTATAATGTATGGCTTCCTGGAGGGGGCATGCCTGTGTAGTTAGGCTGAGGAGAATTAGGAAAATATCTTTATAGAGAAGGCAGTGTTGAATTGTACTTGATAAAAAATGATTAGCTAAAAATAGGTAAAATTTTTCCAACAGAAAGAACATGGGCTATGTGTAAAAACACCACTGTAGATGCCTTATAGAATGCAGGATTATCCATAAGGCATTATGATTATTTTGACCATGAAGGACTTGTTCTGACATCCAGTATAAATAAACCTCAGTTCAAAGTGCATGTCCTAGAGCACTTATTAGCTGTGTGAAGCTGTACATTATTATTTGTTACTGTATTGTTATGGCTATTGCTAACTTCTCTAGGCAGTTCTTGTGTGTTATATATATCAAACTTATACATTTCTGTCAGTTCACATGAAGATTGTAATTTGTTACTTTGTAGATACTTTTAGATGTTAGTTCTGTATATTTACTCAGATTGAAATAGTTTTCCAAGGTGGACAGATGGGTCAGTGGTTAGAGCACTGACTGCTCTTCCAGAGGCCCTGAGTTCAATTCCTAGCACCCACATGGTGGCTCACAACCATTTGTGATGGGATCTGATGCCCTCTTCTGGTGTGTCTGAAAACAGCTGCAGTGTATTCACACACATAAAATAGATAAATTTCTTTTTAAGAAATCATAGTTTTCAGACTCAGGGTGTTTTAGCCAACTATAGCACAAAAATAGAAGCTTAGAAATGGTAGAAAAATACCTACACTTAAGATTTTTTTTCCCACAGAGGAATCTAAAGGCTAATTTTTTTTTTCTGGTAACTTTACTGATTAAACACACTTAACAGATTTTTCCATTGTAACACTAATTATTTTGTAGAACGTGGCAGGTACTAGATTAAAAACAGCACAATTATAGAGAGGACAGACTTTGGGAAAACAGCATTGTTAAGTCATAATTCTCTATAGTAGTCTGCATGAGGAGCAGTGGAGACATTACTGTAGCCAGCAGATACAAAGTTGGCAGCCTTTTGGTCTAGGGAGGGGTTTCAGGTTCCTGAAGTATCCTAAAGTGCTAATTGAACCACCTAGAGATACTTACAGCATTCAAAAGCCCCAGCTGTGATCCTGTTTGTCTGTAGCTATCGGTATAAGCTTTCAGATTACATTGTTTGCTTTAGCTGTTTAGAAGTCCTGCAACTCATTTCTCTTTCAGAAACAAAAGAAAACGCAGGAATTCAGTTTTACATTGGAAATGTAGATTCTTTTGTGAAGAAAGAGTGAGCAAAACACTAATGGCACAGGTGGCTCAATATCTGTCTCTTTAAGCATTTTCTGTAGTAAAACACAATATTAATACTTATATCAAATAAGATTTAGTTACTTTAATTGGATATTGGATGATGTTTAGTACAGACATGTTGATGTGCCAGGACATTAAAAGTGCTTTATTTAGAATTCCATTAGAAGTTTGGTTCTTTGTAGCACTAATTTAAGGAATCTCATTAAGTTGAATAATAGTTGAATAGCTGATCAAATAGAACATTGTTAAAATGGTTTGAATTTCAAAATTCAAACTTAAATATTGACTTGGTCACAAATTCTGAAAATTTAATAAGATAGTGTCCCAAAATATTTACACTCTTGATTTTTTAAAAGTGTTTCATTATACATGTCTTGTAGAGTTTTCTTAGAAAGTTAAAATAATATTGTCTCAAATTTTTGTCTTTCAAAGCATTATCTAAAAATGATATATTGTATGATGGAGACTGTGAAGAAAAGCCACATGATATTGTCCAGAGCATTGTAGAAGAAATGGTGAACATCATTGTTGGAGGTAGTGTGCTGCATTTGAAATTAGTTTATTCTGTTTTCCAGATTTCATCTGACCATGGAAACCCTGGTTTCCTGCTCTCTAGGGGAATAGAAGAGTAACAGTAAAATTTGTCTAGTGAGGTCAACAAGAGTGTATGCAGGTCATGTCATTGCAGCAGGAGTTGCTTTTCTCAGGAGTATGATGCTGGAAGTTACTGTGCTACTTTTCCTGAAGAAGTAAACAGATGTGTATTCATCTCAGACCAGGCACTAATAACAAAAAAAGAAATAATTACACTCAAGTCCCGCTTACTGAACAAAATGAATTTAATATGGAACCAAAGGGGTAAAATTATAAATTGTGAAATTAGTGTTTATATGTACGTGTGTCTGCCACATGCAGTATGCCCTTCCAACCCACACAGGCTGCTTCCTCTAGTCGATGCTTTTGGCTGCCAGATAGCATCAAACCCCGTACCTTCCCGTCTTCCTTTCCACAGGTTGCAGGTGTAATGCCTTCTCATGCCATGGTGAGAACGCCTGTGTCTGTGTATGTCAGCAAACCAGGTGCTGTAATAACTTCAGCATATGACTATTTCTCCATGTAAAATTTTTACATATTTAAAGTACTTTACCACTTTCACTTTTTAAGGAAACCTTTCTTTAGCATATCTGGACTTGACTTACTCTGTGAGGTTACTGTAAACTATAAAAAGAGCTATTCAGGTATATGCTCTCTCTGTGAGTCACAGCAATGGATCTGATGACAGAGGCAGCATTGAGTGTCTGGGTAGCATTAAAAGATGATCGATTAGATGTAAGAGGGGATTTGGTGTGACACGTGTAATGTCATATAATAGAAAAAATTATAGAAGCAATTTAACAGGATTATAAACTCCAAGGTTAGGATTTTAGATTTTATTCTAGGACAAATATTGGAGATTTTAGAACTGAGAATTTTGATGAGAAGATCTACATGTTAAGAAACCAAGTCTGAGGAAGGCTCAGTTCTCCAGTGTAGGGGAATGCCAGGGCCACCGGTGAGGTGGGAGTGGGGGTGGGGAAGTATCCTCATAAAAGCGGGGGCCAGGGGGAGGTATGGTAGAGGAGGGAAATGGAAAAGAGGATAACATTTGAAATGTAAATACATAGTATATTTAATTAAAAAGGGGCGGGGACCAAGTCTGTACCAAGAAGCCCTTTAAGAGATGCGCATAGTAGTCTGGTCTAATTATAGTAAGACTAGAAAGTGAAAGAAAGCAGGAATGCTAAGATAACAGACTTCATGTCCACTGAAGTAGCTAAAGAAGAGAAAATAAGTATGTCCCACAGCCCCAGGGCTACTCCACAGTGTGGTGATTCACTGGGAAGACCCACAAGGCTCAACATGAGAGTTGTCCACATTAATAAGTTTTATTTCAGCCATGAAAGAAAGAGACAGTTCAGAGACAGGAGAGGAAATCTAGAGGAAATCAGCTGTCTACTTTCAGAAGCTAGGCTATTCTTAGTTACTCTAGTATCAAATTATTAAATATTAGCAAAATGTTTATGTGTTTGAGGCATCAGGACTAAAGTTTTAATTGCTGACTCATTGTACTTTCTGCCTAACGTGCACTAACATTCCAGGCTTCAAAAGAAAAGTTGGCTCCCCCTGGTGCAAATTGCTTATACAAATGTTTAAACTCAGTGAGCCATATTGATCAGCTCCAAATTAGCTAAAGAACAAACGACTATAAGTATGCTTTTCTAAGACGTTACCTCTCTTCTTCATTGGTAGCATCACAGGTATAAACTCAGTACATTAGATGTTTAGTAATATTATTGTCAGAGTTAGGTGCTAGTATAGAAGATACTTAGGGAAAAGCACTAATACTTTGGAACACTGAATTGGACGGCATCTGTATAGTCATGTGTATAAACAATGCAAATTAGCACTTTTCCTAAACAGTGAGAAGGTGCTACGAGGCATTATTAGTAAGCTTATGTCACTGTGATGACTGTCTGAGAAAGTAACTTGGGAGGGAAAAAGATATATTTTGGTTCACATTTTAAGAAATTTGAGTTCAGAATCACTCAGTGCTCCTGGGCTGTAGTGAGGCAAAAACTCATGGCAGGAAGTATGTGCTAGAGCAAAGCAACTTTTCTCCAGGAAGGTAGAAAGTGAAGAAGAGGGAGTGAGTGACCCATCTCCCAGAAATTACTTCCCTTAACCAGTCCCCACCAACTAATGGCACCTTTAAAAAATTAGGACCATAAGCTAAGAGCCATGCCTCAGCACATGAGCCTGTGCTGGACCTTTCGTATATAATGTTGTGCTTTTTACCCTGAAAGGTTCATGGACATCTCATGTTGTAAAATGCAGTTAGTCTAATTCCATGAGTTTCCCAAGTACTAACAGTCGCAGCATTTGTTTAAAAGTCTTTACAAAGCAAATTCCGAACCATGAGTCCCTTCAGATCAGACGGCAAGCTACCTAGCTTTCGAATTCCATAGGGAGGACTGGGGCAAAGAAACTCTGCAGCACGTCAGGAAAACAGTAGGCATCCAGGGCATGTGGTAATGTGCCCAGGATTCAGAGCTAGCCACTGCCCTCTGTGGCTTTGCCCATGCTTATGTTCTGGCCAAACTGCAAGTTTATCTTTATACAGAGTATGCATATAAAGGTCTTTTGAACCTTTAAAGAATTGGTTATGTGTATCATGACATTGCACCCTGTCTAATGCCCAGATAGAATATGAATTTTCTGTAAATACATTATCTTATGTAACCTCAATTTTCACACCTAGGAAAATTGCCATCTTCTCAAAAAATATCTAATATAGTTAAGAATTTTCCCATTTATCCCAAATATGTGCCTGTAATGTTCTTTTTTTTTTTTTAAGTCTAGGACCCAATCTCAGTTCATACTTCATATATTGAAGTTATCTGTATTTGATTTTAGTTATAAGTCCTCTGATCTTTATAAAAAAAGAATTGAATGTTTGAGAAGAAATGTATAATAGCTGAAGTTCAGTAAAATATCTCAGTGTTTTAACATTGGTCAGAGCCACATTTAGTGAGTTAGTGTATATTTAAAAGTAGGTCTCTGTTTATGTACTTGTAGAACACTAACTAGTACACTGTGATTTAGTCAGACATACTTGAGTGTCTTTTCTTACCACTTTAGACATGGGGGAAGGGCCGGCTGTAAGTGCAAGCACAGATCGCAACCCTGGAGCTACAGAGGATGGCAGTGACAGTGAAAACATCCAAGCCAACGGGATCCCGGGAACACCCATTTCTGTCGCATACACACCATCCTTACCTGACGACAGATTGTCTGTCTCCTCCAGTGATACTCAGGTATATATGGCTGAGGCAGAGAGGAGGAAATGGATGCTCTGCCAGTGCCTTGGGCAGATCTACCCAGTTGATGCTTTTGTCTGATTTGGGCTTGTGGAAATAGGGTTTTGAGTAGATTTCTTTCCTTTTATTATAACTTAAAGCAGTTTGCCCTTTTAAGATGTATTAACTGTGATTGTGTTTCGTCTGTGTGCACAAGCCCTCATTCCCCACTAAAGTTACATTTAACAGGAACATTCTTTTTCACAAATTATGGGGAAATTACAGTTTCATAGGGAAAATGTGGGAGGTAGGGCATTTTGATGGAGCCTCTGATGAGAGGTCCACAGAAGTCAGTGTGGACAGGAGTGGCAGGCTTGGCTCACACTGCCTCTCTCTTCTATGTGTTTCTGGTCTTTATGTTTGCAGATGGATGATTCTAGAGATTTTTCCTTGGTTAGGTTGGCCCTATCCAGTAAATGACTTTAAAGATTACTCCACTGTCTACAGAGTTGAGTATTTTTAGTCATACTTTTTATTCATGCTTTTGTGTAAGTTGGATAAATTTTAGGAGTATACTTGATGTCCAATAAGAGGTATTTTAAAGAATGTCTTTTGAAGGTGTTACATAGTGTTGGGTATGAGAATACCGTATCGAAGCATTGTGTCAGATGCCACTTTAGATACACTCTTCTTGTACCAGGTGGGAGAATCCCACATCAGAGTTAATTGAAAATGTGCTAGAAGGCTAAATGATTCTGATGGGATGTTTTTACTTTCATGGTATATTAACTTGTTTAGGAATCTGGAAATTCTTCAGGACCTTCACCTGGTGCTAAGTTTTCCCACATTTTACAAAAGGATGCCTTTCTAGTGTTCAGGTCATTGTGTAAGCTGTCAATGAAACCACTGTCAGATGGACCACCAGATCCAAAGTAAGTCAGCCATTTTGTTTAAGCAGTTTTTAACCTTAAAATGTACTGTAAATATAGTGTTTGGATTTTCATTTGTTCTTCCTGTCCTGTGGAATCTTAAAATTTTTGTTTTAAAAAGTACATACCAAAAGTAGTACATTCTTAAACGTTTAGAATATATACCTTACACTATTTGAGGAAGATTAGGCAGCAATACAGAATAGTGAATACACAGTAGATGTCAATGTATGTTATTGTGTGAATAAGTCACTCAGTATATTTCCACATTCTGAGTAACTTTGGAACTATTATCGTCTGATGAATTGCCTTACGATGATTTCTGACTCCACTTGTATTAAGAACTTTGATCTGTTATCTAACTGCCATCAAATGCAATATTTTTTTTTTCAATTTGACACAAGCTGGAACCATCTCAGGAGTGTCAGTTGAGGTATTGTCTCTATTAGACTTGCTATGGGCAAGACGCTGGGACAGTTCCTTGATTGATGATAGCTGTGAGAAGGGCCAGACTACTGTGAGTCGTGCCAACTCTGGGGTCCTGGGCTCTATAAGGCAGCAGGCTGAGCAAGCCCTGAGGAAGAAGCCAGTAAGTAGCACTCCTCTGTGGCCTCTGTTTCAGCCCCTGCTCTGGATTTCCTTTATGATGGACTTTGGCATAAAAATGTAAGCCAAGTAAACCCTTCGATCTCTACAAAGTTAGTGTTTCATCCCAGCAAGTGACAGCAAAGTTCAACATTAGGAACGTGTCATTTTGTGGATGACAATGTAATTCCAGTGCAGTGTATTTCTGCTTGATTTAAGGCTTAGAGTTAAAAGAATGACCTGTTCTTTATTATTGTAGGATATATTACAATGACAGTCTTAGGACAATTCCCAGAAAAAGAATGTTTAGAGAAGGAATGAAAATGACATTAAAATAGGGGAAAATGTAAGCATTCCTACTTAAATAAAAAAAAAAATCTTTGGAGTGTTTAAATGCAAATAAAGTCTAGAGGTAGTTACTACAAAAACTGGAGCCCTGAGTTCAGGTCCTGGAACCCTTGTACAGCCTCTGGAGTCTGCCTGGTGTGCACACGGCAGTAATTGGTGGGGAGACCCTGTTACAGCCAGCACCAAAGGCCTCTGACCTCACATAGATACACGTCTGCACAAACATAGTTTGCCCACACTCATACAGGAATGTGTGCATATACAAACCACACACACACACATAGAAAAAAGGCTTTGAAAATTGTGTACATTTCTACAAAACACATTTTTATAATTTTATTTTGTCACATTGTTCTGCTTTAGAGAGAAGCATGTTTCAGTTTTAAATTAAGATTTTAAAATGTTTTTAGACCCTAATCTCAAGAGTCAGAAAAATAAGTTATTGCTTTAGTATTTTGAAAATAGGAACTTGATGGAAATAGAATTAAGGTTATTAATTATATACCGAATAAGAATATATTTTAATATAGTTCCTTAGTATGAAAAAACCTTTTTTCATTAAAAATTTGACAATTTTGGCATTTCATTCTGCATTGATGAAGATTACTATAAGAAGAAACAACTTTAACAATTTGGAGTTAGTGTGTTACAGAAGATCCAGGCTATGTTCCCAGGACCTGCAACAGCTCACAGCCAAATGTAACTCTAGGTCAAGGGGATCTAATGATCTCTTCTGGCTTCCGAGAGCACTTGCATGCTTGTGATGCACTTAAAACTACAAAGACATAAATAAACATAAAAATAAATAAATCTTTCTGTTTTTAATTTTTTTTATTTTTTTTAATTGTTTCCAAAATAATTAATGTCCCCAAAATAATTAATGTCCCCAAAATAATTAAGGTCACCAAAATAAATAAGTCTTTCTAAATGTGAAGTATTAGGTCTGGGGAGAAAGCTAAGATGGGATGAAGCTTGCTTTGCCAGCTTGAGGACCTGAGTTTTTTTCTTTTAGGCAGACATGGTGGCATGCATTTATCAACCCAGTTTTGGGGTTATAGGACCAGACACATCTCTAGGGCTCACTAGCCAGCCAACCTACCCTACTTGGAAAGTTCCAGTCCAGTGAGAGACGGTACCTAAAAGTGATGTGGATGGTGCCAGAGAAATGGCCTTCCAAGTAGTCCTTTGGTCTTCACATGCACACATACTTACAGAACGGAACTGGGGTCATTGCTACAGAGCATCTGTGCCGGGATTTATTCTCACAAGTCACAAGTAATAAGATCCAGAACGTTTGTAGTTACCCAGTTTCGTGTTTACTTCTGTGTATTTTCTTGCTAGGCAATGACCTATGGGAGTTTGCAGCCTCTACTGTAATTGGAAACTACCTCATAAAAACTCGCACTTGCTTATCAGAAGTATAAGTTAGCCCATCATGGTGCTATGCTCTTGTCTTCCCATCCCTCAGCGGAGGCTGAGGCAGGAGGAGTGTCATTTGTTCAGAGCCATCCTAGACTGTATAGTGAGAAACATGTTTTAGAATATGTTTAATTTATCAAATAAGACACACATTTGATCCTTATTTCTTCTTTAATGTGTTGTACATAGCAGGTACTTATTTAATACTTGAAAACAAGAACAAATGGATCTTTTGAGCAAATATTGTCTAAAAGGCATTTTATTCAGCTCTAAGTTAAAGTGTATTTATAACAAGACTTAATATATTAAAAAATGGCAGCCTGCAGGATCTAATTACTGTAGGAGTTGAGCAAAAAGACCGATGTGAGGTTAACTTGGAAGCAGTAGTTGTATGTAGGCCTCAGAACACCCAGCTTGAGGACTTTCTAGTGGTTAATTACAGTCTTACGTCTCATTGTAATTTAAAACAGCATTCTTGAGTACTAATACTTTTGTAGCACACTCAGAATAATAGCTATTTTGCAAACATGACTTTAATAAAAGATTCTGATACTATTTCTGTAGCTTTATTTCAGAGAAGGCAGTAACTTTTGTGATAAACTGTCAATATAACATTAGTTGTTAGATTGGCTGAGATTTGTGGATTACTTGACACAACTACAGACATTTTAAGGTAGAAATCAAGGCAATAAAGTATCACATGCTATTCAAGTGTGACTGAATATGTTTTTAAAAGATAATTCCTGCAGCATTTAATGCTCTGCCTTTGAAATAATAATGGTTCCAGAGACTATCTTTGCTCTCTTGAATCTAAGGAAAACGTTTTTAGTGGGAGAAAAAAAAAAGTATGCATGTAAAAATAATTAAAATGTTAGGTAATAAATTGAAGCATGTCACAACCTTGATTAGAAAAAAATGATAAAAATTTTTCAGCCAAAAACGTTTTCAAATTTTCACTATAGAAGTGTTTAGAATAAGTATTTGTTTATTTCAGAAAAGAAACAAGCATTTCAAATACTTATTGAGGTAGTATGCTTGAAATAATGTTATAGTCTAGTGGAATATAAACATCTTTATTGGTCTTTAGAAATTCTGAATATGATTAACATATCTAGAAAAGCATTATATTAGAAGTATTATGTACTAAGCATAGCAGATATCTTCACTTTGTCTGTAATCTGTAAGAAGTATAGTTTTTAAAGGAAAGGAACAAGGCATAAATCTGTAATTATTTTTACCTTTTCTAGGGGAATAGTAGGCTTAATGTTTAAAACACTTGTAATTTTTACCATTGTAAGAAGCACATAGATATCTATATATGTATATAATAACACTTAAAAAATGGAGGCTATGAAATTTGTCTTATTCACTTTATATCTTGATCACTGCCACCCTTCCTGGTGCCTCCCCTCCCCCTTCCCATAATCCCTTCCTTCATCCTCTCCTCCACTTTCCTCTGAGAAGGTGGAGATCCCCACCCCCTTCTGGTATTATTCTACTTCAGCACATCAAGTCTCTGCGGGCTAGGTGCATCCTTTTCCACTGAAGCCAGACAAAGCAGCCCAGCTGTAGGGGAACATATTCCACAGACAGGCTACAGCTTTAGAGACAGCCCCTACTGCACATGTGCTACATATGTGCAGGAGATGGCATAGAACCAGCCTGTATAAGCTCTTTGGTTGGTGGGTCAGTCTCTGAGAGTCTGAAGGGTCCAGGTTAGTTGACTCTGGTAGTCTTCCTGTGAGTTCTGTCTCCTTTGGTGCCCTCGATCCTTTCCTAAATTCTTCCCTAAGAATTTCCAAGCTCCGTTAGCTGTGGGTCTCTGCGTCCACTTGATTCAGTTGCTGGGTGTAGCCTCAGAGGACAGTCGTGCTAGGCTCCTGTGTGCAAGCATAACAGGGTATCATTAATAGTGTCAGACATTGGTGTTTGAGGCTGTGACTCTTAAAGAGAACAAGGAATAGCATATGGAAAGGTTTATAGTGAGAAAAGGGACATGAAAAATTAGATAATTATCTCAAAAATACACTTTAAAAATGTGAAATGATGTGGCTGCAGAGAAGCACTTGGCACTTGACTAAGTTTATGGGTTTGTGTAGCCGTGTGTACAGAAGTGGCTGTGGGTCAGTCCATTATCACAATCATGACTTTGTCCACATACTGTGCTTTGTGTCTCACCTCTCAGGTCTCATGAGTTACGGTCCAAGATCCTTTCATTGCAGTTGCTTCTGTCCATTCTGCAGAATGCAGGACCTGTTTTCAGGACCAATGAGATGTTTATTAATGCGATCAAGCAGTATCTGTGTGTTGCACTCTCAAAGAACGGAGTGTCATCTGTTCCAGAGGTTTTTGAGCTTTCTCTTTCCATATTTCTTACTTTGTTGTCAAACTTCAAGACACATCTGAAGATGCAAATTGAGGTATGTTTTATATTTAAACATTGAATTTTAAGGTTACTGTTTTCCTTGTTTCATGTTACATTAGCAGCACATGAAAGGTTCCTATAATGTGAAATAATAGGTATGTGTTTTTATGGGCTTCATTTTGTTCATTCATTTAGCTAACATGTGTCTATGAAGTATTAAGTGTTGGTTAAGCAATAAGAGTGTGATATGAATGAACAGCCTTTGCATTCAGCAGAATTGTACTAGCTGAAAAAGAATGTCGTTCTCAAAATAGCTTTCCCACTTTACTTATGCTGCACAGTGATTTGACATGCACTCTGTCTCTGCGTACGAGTGAGAGTGGGGGTGGTGACCAGGAACCTTTAACCTTTTATTTTCAACAAAGCTGGCTGGTCAGCCTGCTTCTAGGATCCATGTGTTTCCACCCTAAAATCTGGTATACCCATGTCCAGCCAAGCCCAGCTTTGTGTATGGTGTTGGGATTTGACCTTACGTCCCCACCCTTCACTTGCAGGCCCTCTTACCCACTGAGCCATCTTCCCTGCCTGAATTAGCTGTCTTAAAAGAATTGTGCAGTGCCATACTAAGCCTTCAGAGCTTTAAAGGAATTTGTAGAAGTGGTTGGTAATGTGAAAAAGTTCATTTTTGCTTTGCACATTTTTCCCCCAAAACATACATTTGTATGTGTCTTACTTCTAAGGTCTCTCCCAAGATGTTGAAAGTAGAACAACACTCTGGATTCTCAAATGTTTTTAGAGACTTCAAGCTAAATTAGTCTCTGTTCTGACTATGTCTGCATAAGTAACTGTCCTATCAGTTCCTTAGTTAGATCTTTTTCTTCCTCTTGGGAAAATTCAGTGTTGAAAAGGAACATTTCGTGTTTCTATGATTTGGTAGATCCTTTTCCCAAGGATATTGCTTGGGAAAATATTGCTTTAATTACAACATAAATTTTAGAAATTTCTATTTGTGTGTTGATCAGTATTCACCTTCATAATTGTTTGCTATGCTATACGGTCTCCTGAACAGTTTGTGTATGTGTGCATGTGCACGTGGAGCCCAAAGGCTGGAGTGTTGTCTTCATCCGCTCTCTGTCTTACGTTTTTGAGACCAGGTCTGTCACTGAACCGGAGCTTACTTGTTCAGCTACATGAGCTGACCAGGAAGCCCCAGGATGGATGTCACCAAGCATGACATTTTACCTGGTGCGGGAGAGCTGAGTGTGGGCTTTACCCAGCTTCTGTGTGTTTTATTTATTTGTTAATTTCATACTAACAGAAGAGGAGTAATTAGCTCAGTGGAGATTCCTTTTATCTACCTTTCACATGGTTAAAATAATGCCATTATCTTTATAAATTACTCTTCTATATTTTCTATCAAATTTTATATCAATATTGTTTTGGGAATGAAACAGTAAGGATTTAAATTTTAAGGTCAAAAATTGGCACAAATTATCTATATTTGTTATACATAAATATTTCACATATATATTTGTCATATATATATGTGAAATAATTCCAGACATTTAGTTAGTTGTAAATTTTTTATAGTTTTTTTTCTCGTTATCTTCAGAAACTACAAATACAATAGTTTGAATCAAAATTTGGGATTTTTATTCCTGTAATAATCAGAAACATTCCATTTGATCATAAGATACTTCTCTTAAAATTAGATAATGTGGGGAAATTTTAAACACTGAGAGCTTATAGGAACTCTTTGCACAAGCCATGTGACATACAAATTCTTACAGATCTAAGATTTTAAAATTAAGTCTCAGTTGCAGTGTTTTTACAAAAATCAATTCAAAAGGAAATACCCTTCTGAAATTTCCTGTTGCCTTCTAAACAGTAGCTTTTGGTTATAAATTTTTTACTGCATTCTAGTTTGTAGTAGAAATTATTAAAGTCCTGGACTGGGGCTTCTACCCAGCCTTTGGTTATTGAGTTCCTGGATGAAACACACACACACACACACACACACACACACACAGCCTTTATATTTACAATATGCTTTAAGTAGAACAATAGCTTGCCAGCTGCCTATCCTCCAAGTTACTATTGATAACTCCAGGTTATTACTTGCTGTTTCACCTGGGCTATTCTTAGCTTCAGTTGGGCAGTCCTTGGGACCTCATTTTTATGACTCCACTAACCCATGGAGGCTTCCCCTTTCCCTCCCTACACTTCCCTCCTCTTCTCTAACCCCAAACCTACAAAAACCTAAATCCTGCATATGTCTCTTCTGCCCAGCTATTGGCTGTTGGCATCTTTATTTTCCAGTCATAGTTAACTTGGGGGGAAGGTCACAGGGACTACATGTGGACTCCAGTTCTTGGGACACACTTAGTGTTAGAATGGACAGTAACAGACAAAACCTCAACACTAATTTACTGATATATTTGTTCTTACTTTTTATCTTTGTTTTGTTTTGAGACAAAGTCTCACTGTGTAGCTTTGGCTGTCCTGGAAACCTCTATGCAGACCAAGCTAGCTTCAGACTCAGATCTGCCTGTTTCACCACTTGAGTGCTGAGATTAAAGGCATGTGCCATCATGCCCAGCATGGGTTTGGGCGTAATTTCCAACATAAAATATTTTTCAATATCTTTTTTAAAAATTTCATTATTTCTTAAGAGGAGATAATGGAGATAGTTGATATAAGAATATATGAATTTAAAAATACTAAACTTAATTAAAATTTCAAGTTGTGTTTCACCTAGAAAATACAAAATATATAAAAATTCAAATTTGCAAACTAAAGTTAGAATCATTTTTGTATGAAGATTCAGTTTATCAGACTGGTCAAAATTACTGTAATGCAATCCCCTCCCTCCCGTTATGTAGTTTTAAAAAATGTTACTATGTGACTTTGAGAGAGCAGCTCCTGTATGAAGACAGTATGCTTATACCAGAGCTGCTATTAAACACTTTGTGCTGTAACTGCATAAGCAGCTCAGTGTTTTTTAAAAGCCCCCTTTCAGGCATAGGATATTACAGTGATAGAATTGCCTATTAGTCCAGTTTTGTAAACTGTAGATAGTGGTATATTTTTTACACCTCTTGTAAATCTGGATTATTTTATAAATCAGTATTTCAAACTTTTTTGGTCCGCAGTACCATCAGCCTCTTTCTAGGCAGACTAAGAAAGGAGAATTTTGTCCAGTAAGCAGTTGTAAACAGACAGTTTATATATAAATGTTTAGCTTAATTTTGTAAGCTTAACATTTAAGAAAATAATACTTAGAAAGTGAAGGAAAGATGTTTTCATTCGTTTCTTACTATAACCCTGCTGGGTTGCTTATGTCTCCTGAATCCTTTACTTCTTAGACCTTTAAATCATACTGGAAAACACGCCTATATCCCCGTGTGTCACTGATTTCCTTGTACCTTTTGTATGCTAATTTATCAAACTTAAGTTTGCAAAGGCGACGATGTCATTGGAAGGGATATGTCATAACTGAAGGATTTTATTTTAGATTAACAGCAGTTGTCTTTGCCACAGTTGTACCCTTGTGCATTCTGGGAAGGTATGATACAGTGTTTGGGAGCTGTGGTCATGACCATAGATACTTACTGAATGTTTGCATATATGACATGTGTTGTGTAGACAGTGCTTATTGAGAGAACTCTGGTTCATATCTTTGTAGTACTTAATGTCCATAGAAAATAGCAACAGCTGTTTTGAGTTCTTTGAAAGAACAACACATTATGGGGCTGACTAACTCTTGGGAGCTAGAAGGATTTCAGTTTTATCATAAATTTTCTTGTTTCTGGATTCACAGAACATAGTACACATGCTGATAGGTTTTGATTTTAGCTGGCTTTGGGTTATAGTCACTTTCCCAAAATGTTTGAAATTTTAGTGTTAGCTTTCAAATGGAAATTTCTTCATTAGATCAATTGTGCTTGATAATATTCAAAATAAAGAATAGTGAGATACAATGTTTTGAGTAAGGATTTTTATTTTTATGAGCAATTAGAAAAATATAAAAGCATATATCAAAATTAGATCTTTTTTAGAGTCTTATTTAACATTGAAATCTAGGAGGATTTAGAACTGCTCTGTACTAGAGTCCAAAATGACAATTGATGAATAAGAAACAGTTATGTTAATTTATAGTTATGCATAATGTATATACAATGTGTATCACCTAGAAGAACCCCATATCTTTGTACATTTCATTTGTCAATGCTCTGTCATGACCAAGAAAGCTGGTGTTAAAGACAGATCTAAAAGCTCAGAGGAGCCTGGGCCCTCCTCTCTGCTCTAGACCTAGGCCCTCCTCTCTGCTCTAGACCTAGGTCCTCCTCTCTGCTCTAGACCTAGGCCCTCCTCTCTGCTCTAGACCTAGGTCCTCCTCTCTGCTCTAGACCTAGGTCCTCCTCTCTGCTCTAGATCTAGGTCCTCCTCTCTGCTCTAGACCTAGGTCCTCCTCTCTGCTCTAGACCTGGGTCCTCCTCTCTGCTCTAGATCTAGGTCCTCCTCTATGCTCTAGATCTAGGTCCTCCTCTCTGCTCTAGACCTAGGTCCTCCTCTCTGCTCTAGGTCTAGGTCCTTCTCTCTGCTCTAGATCTAGATCTAAATCCTCCTCTCTTCTCTAGATCTTTGCACATTTGAAGGAGGAACCATTCTGTGTTGAACAGTACTTTAAAGAGATGTTTCCTTCTCTCACAGGTGTTCTTTAAAGAAATTTTCCTGTACATTTTGGAAACTTCTACAAGCTCATTTGACCATAAGTGGATGGTTATTCAGACACTGACAAGGATCTGTGCAGGTATTTGGAATTAATTTTTATTATTTCCTGCAATGAAATGTGCTCATATTCTAAAATTATTCTCTTACCACAGATGCTCAGAGTGTGGTGGATATTTATGTAAACTATGACTGTGACTTAAATGCAGCAAATATATTTGAAAGACTAGTAAATGACCTGTCAAAAATTGCCCAAGGAAGGGGCAGTCAAGAACTTGGTATGAGTAATGTCCAGGTAAGAGCTTTTGGTTTCTTTCTTTTTTTTTTTTAATTTAAAAATTTCCAAGGATGAGACGTGCATTTTCTTAAATGATCTTTATTTTATTTCTGGATTATTATAGGAATTGAGCCTGCGGAAAAAAGGGTTAGAATGTTTAGTTTCAATTTTGAAGTGTATGGTTGAATGGAGTAAGGATCAGTATGTGAATCCCAACTCTCAAACTACCCTTGGTAAGATATTTTGAGTTGAATTCTACATTATGTTAAGTCAGTGATATGTTGCAAGATAATTAAAAATGCCTTAAAGTAATCTTGTGTTATATTTATTTACATAACATAATAAAATGTCTTTATAAGCATTAAAATTACTTTCAACTTACACTTAAATTTTCTAGCTTAGTTATTCTAGCAATATAATAATATATATTAATAACATAATAGTAGGTGTAATATATCATCTCTTCTATACTGACATTGTTTCCTTCAGGTCAGGAAAAACCTTCAGAGCAAGAGATAAGTGAGATCAAACACCCTGAGACTATAAACAGATATGGAAGCTTAAACTCCTTAGAATCCACATCGTCATCAGGGATTGGCAGCTACAGTACACAGATGTCTGGCACTGATAATCCAGAACAGTTTGAGGTCCTAAAGCAGCAAAAGGAGATAATAGAACAAGGGATTGATTTGTAAGTATTGGATATGAAAAAGAAATGTTACGGAATATCCCTCAGCCAAAAATGTGCCAGCTCTGCCCCGGTCTCCCCACATTTCTCAGTGTCTTCACTCCTTATTCTCCTGGATCTAAAAATTGAATGGTTTCATATTTAGTTTTCCATCATTGAAGGAGCTCCTAAGCAGACCCATAAGGTGCCCTGCCTGCGGTTTGTTCTGATTTAATTTTGTACCATGTATCACGTGCTGTTGATGAACGAAAATGCCCAGTTTTGGACTGTTTTATTTACGTCTGATTCCATACATTATGTGACAAAAAAGTAAAATTTGAAAATTCCAGTTTTTTGTATTACTCCTTTTAAGTTTCTGTTTCGTCAAGTTTAGTTACACATTTCAGTCTTGCTAGGAATCTTATTTTTATTTGTTAATAGATTTCCTATCCCAACCTGGCTCCTCTCTCAGACTCTGATCTTGTGAAATCAATTTTCCTACTAAATTTTGTGAAACAGCTTACAAAAGACCTATGAAAACATTCCTTTTAAGTTTGTCTTGTTTAGCCTACAAAGTAATGGGTTTTTTCTTTTCTAACTACGAATGAGCTTCCGTTATTTTACACCTTCTCCTGCTTCCCTCTCATACATTCACACCTTATACTTTTTCAAATTCATGTATATGTACATAAACCATACATATATACACATACATACACATACATACATACACACACACACACACACATACATACATACATACATACATACAAGCTCTTCAGTCCATTTAGGGTTAGGTGTATGTATATGAATTCAAGGCTGACCACTTGGTGGTACTGGATAACCATTTAGGGGACTCTCCTTAGGGAGAATGATTCTCCTACATTCAGCATTTCTTTTTTGCCTGTAGTGCTCTATCGATGGCTGAGGCCCCATGATATTTTCCCCTTCTATGGTGATATGTCTGTTGCTATTCAGAGGTTTATTAGATCATTTCACATGCATACACACATGTGCACATATTCATGTACACACAGAATTTGTACTTGGCTCATATTTGTACTGGCTGGTTTTGTGTCAAGTTGACACAAGCTGGAGTTATCACAGAGAAAGGAGCCTCAGTTGAGGAAATGCCTCCATGAGATCCAGCTGTAAGGCATTTTCTCAACTAGTGATCAAAGGGGGAGGGCCCCGCCCATTGTGGGTGGAGCCATCCCTTGCCCAGCCCATTGTGGGTGGTGCCATCCCTGGCCCAGCCCATTGTGGGTGGTGCCATCCCTGGCCCAGCCCATTGTGGGTGTTGCCATCCCTGAGCTGGTGGACCTGGGTTCTATAAGAAAGCAGGCTGAGCAAGCCAGGGGAAGCAAGGCAGTAAGTGACATCCCTCCATGGCCTCTGCATCAGCTCCTGCTTCCTGACCTGCTTGAGTTCCAGTCCTGACTTCCTGTGGTGATGAACAGTGATATGGAAGTGTAAGCTGGATAAACCCTTTCCTCCCCAACTTGCTTCTTGTTCCTTGTTTATGCAGGAATAGAAACCCTGACTAAGACAATATTCATGTCCTTACTTTCTGCCTTGTTCCCCCTTTCATTGGCCTTTTCCTTCCTGTAAACAACCCTACTGTTCCTTATACATGTGCAAACACACACACACACATGCACTTACATACTAAAATCTGCATATGAGAGAGATGTGATATTTGTCTTTCTTCCTTCTGATTTCTCTAGTTCCCTACTGTAGTGTTCTTTTTTTAGACTTCTTATGATTAACTATACGGGGATTATTTGTTTCTTGGGTTTTTTAATCTTCTTTCCAGACTGAAATTTTCCTTTCAGTATTCTCTAGAGTTGACTTGGTGGACATAAATGCTTTCGGTCTGTTTTATATCATGATTTTCCACCTATTGATTGTGTCTTAAGACCAGTTAGACCATTGTTAGTTTCCTGTCAGATATGAGTGTTATTGTTAATATGGTCATTGTAGTTCATGGGAGGGAACTACATGTAGCTTGGTGGGACAATTGGTTGATTCTCTTCCTCCCTTGAGAGGCACGACGCCTTCTAGAACCATGACAGATAATTCTAAGAGAGGAGGCTTACAGTTCAGGTCTAGCTTGGTCTCTCAATTTTTATGAAGTCACGGAGTCTTCAGCAATGACCTATCTTCAGTCTCTGGAAGGTTATAAACCAAGGGTAACAGCAATAACATATAATGTTTGAACTCTCTGAACAACAATTTGAAAGGGTTTTTTTCTCATAACTGGCACTAGAGTTTTGCTAGTCTGTAATTCTTGGAGGAACATAGTCAAGCCAGGTGGGAAATTTTTACTTATATATGTATGTATATATACACCAACATATATTTTATATAGAATCTTAGGTAGATGATGATTTCTTAAGACTTTTCAGACATTGTTACTGATGTCTTTCTTTCCTTCCTCTCTTCTCCACACTTTATTGCTCTACCAATTTTCTTGTTGATAATCATCGGGACTGCTGTGACTAGAATTTTAGCAAATATATGTGTACAATTCTTCCTGTGGTGTGGGTACTTGATGTCCATCAGGTTCTACTTAAGAATGCTATATGTAGAAATACTTGTACTTTTATTGAATTTTTGTAGTGAGTAGACTAACTTTGTGCATTTCCACAACTGTGCTTAAGTGTTCTTTCTTTCTCCATCTGCTTCCTCATGTTGTTCTTTGATATCTTGGTGATATCTATTCTTACCAATAAGGTATAATCTCATTGTAGCTTCAATTTGTGTTTACTGGCTAACTATGTTGAACGCATGTTTATTTATTTGTCATTTGAATTTTAAATTTTATTTATTATTCTGTATGTATGATGTATGTTTGGGCATTTACTTGCACATGATGTGCAAGTGGAGGTCAGAAGACAACTTTCAGGAAATGGTTCTCTCTTTCCATTATGTGTTCCAGGGATCAAACTTGGGTGGTTATATTTATGCAATGAAAATTTTTTGCTGAGATATCTTGCTGATCCTGTATTTCTTCTGTTGAGAAGTAGCTGTTCAGTTTTCTTTCTTTCTTTTTGGCTTTTTATACAGATTTATCTATTAAATTCTCATTTCACAAACCCTCTATACAGTAAGTTTACATCCAATAGACAAAAGACACAAACTGCCCTTCTATATGAGGTAAAATGACCTACACAAACCCTTAAAATATTCATATCTACCTATTGCCTTTTAAATCCACCTGGACCTAGTTCTGCTTTCTCCAGCTCCATCTTGCTTCTCCTCTTCAATCTTTGTTCCTCTTCTGTTTTCCTACCTTTCTCTGCCTACCTCCCCACTGTCCAATCATATATTGACTTAACCTAAATCTACATATCACCCTTTTGTTTATACAAAAAAAAAAAAAACCTTTACCTTTAAATGTTAACTGTGTACAACATTTACCACTTTAAAAAAATCTATATGACTATGTTTTCTCAAAGTTAATTAGCTTGGGTAGGCTATAAAACTAAATTGGTTTTCAACTCCATCAGAAATATAAGAATGACCAAATATCTAAAAACATAGGAAGCCTAACATGGTTTCCAGAGCTGAGACAGGTTGTAGAGACAAATCTCCACTAGCACAGTCCCCTGTTAGCGACATGTGAGAGTAAGGCTTCTGCCTTCTGGCCCAGGATCACTGACAGACCTTTGAAATGCAGAAATCTTGAAGGACCGATAATTTTGGCTCAGCAAAGATTATCCAGCCCTTAACTAGTGTTGTTTAATCAACTAAAAACAGTGTATAAACCTTAAGTCTGTATCAAAGAATTTTATAGCACTGTAAAGATTATAACTTTAACTTAGTTTCAATTAGAAAGATTCCTGCCAGTAAAGATAGGACTTTAGCTTAGTTACCAAAAGATTATGGCTGTAAAATTCAATCGGGCTAATTCCTCCCTGTAAGATCATGACCATTTCTAAATTCTTCATAAAAACAACCTTACAGTAAGGGAGTCCAGCAACAACTCTTTATTGGCTTCTTCAAGCGGAATATATTATGGGTATTGAAAATTTAGAAGGGGGGAGGGGAATGAGGAAGCTGGACAGGCCTCAAGAGGGAAAGCCACCTGACCGTTGTTGTTGTAGTCTGTGATGTCTGGAATCAGGCCCGTTCAGCATTCTGATGACAAGCTTCACCATAGTTGTATATTCTGAAATAGATATAAAACTCAACAGAAAACATTTTCGTATCGAGATATATTTTGCTTGATTCTCTTGAATTTAGTTTTTCAGGTAGTCTACCACTATCAAATCTAATCCATAGAACTCTGGAAGACACACAGAGCAGAATCACACTTTTTAAAAACACAAAAACAAAACTTTTCTCCCAAAATAGCATTTCCCTTAGTTGGTAACTAGAATATCTTGTATCTTTTATTCTTTTCCAGAGAAATAATATAAACACAAAACTCATCATCATACCCATTTTGAAACAGTATAAGCAATTAAGATACTCACAAACCCTCACTAGCCGGTATCTGCGGAGCCATATGGCCTTAGCAGGACAATTCACAAAACGATCTTACTAGCACTTGCAAATCAAATAGTAAGCAATTTGTAAAACTAGAACCTTAGTCTAAAGTATTTTCGTCTGTCCAGCTCTCAATCTGGAGCATCAGATCTTTATTTATTAATACCTTCCCTAATATATGTCTGTCTGGTGGACACTCTGTCTGGTGGACAGACTTCTTAGTTCCAAACCGTGGGTGAAAATTCCCATGTGATTTGGGTAAACCGTAATCTCTTCTAACTAAAACAAGCTTGACTTGATCCTTAATTCTGTATACCATCTTTAAAACAAACACATCTCTAATTTTGAACCAGCTCTTAATACATTGACTAAACGATTCTGTAAAACCAGAACATCTCTCTTTCTCTGTGTTCATGGTCATCTGCCTTTTCACCACAGGACACCTACAGCCTGTCTGTCAGCAGAGGCGCCTCTGTTTCTTTTGCTTAAGGTTCCCACGCTTGAGACAATCATGTGACTCAACATGGCACCAGCCTCCTCTTACTTAGAAAATAAAAACTTTCAAACTAACTCTTAGGCTGATAGCCGTAACCTTTTAGTGGATCCTTGTGTAACATGTTAGTTGGTCCCCTGGTGCAGTAAATAATAAAAAGGAAGGCTTATCTCTTTATCGGCCCCATGGTTGGTCTCACTCCCCTGGTGCCACTTTACTATGGAACCAAACTCTGTCGAATTACCGCCCCAAGGTTTTCTTTCTTCTACCACCCGACACAAACATTACTCCAAGGTTCGATAGCTTTTTATACAGGTTTATATATTAAATTCTCAATCCACAAACCCTTTATACAATAGGATTACATCCAATAGACAAAGACACAAACTCCCTTCTATATGAGATAAAATGGTCTACAGAAACCCTTAAAATATTCATATCTACCAATTAAGTCCACCTGGATCTAGGTCTGCTTTCTCCAGCTCCATCTGGTTTCTCCTCTTTAATCTCTCTCAATTTCTTTGTAATTGTCGATTGGAAGTTTGTGTGTGTGTGTGTGTTTGTAAGCTGTCTGTTCCCTTGGCTTATTGTTTCTTTTACTATGCACAAGTTTTTAAGTTTATGCAGTATCATTGGTCATTTCTTACAATTCATGCCTGAACTGGTGCAGCGCTTTTCAGAAAGTCCATGCCTGTGTCTTGGAGTATCTGCTGGGGTCCCACCCCAACATTCAAGTATTGAAGTGGGACAGTGTCCAATGAAGGCCAAAGGCTGATGACCTCTGGCCTTGTAACTCTCATATGCTGTTCACACACACACACTTTGCTGGGCCTGACCACCTGCTTCATCAATTTTACAAGTGCGCATACATATGCACATACATACTTATATACATACACATATATACTTTTTCTCTCAGCCTTTTTATACTTTCTTAGACCAAATTCCTTTATAAAATTACCTCATAGATAAATGTTACACAAAGGAGGAGTTACAGAAGGATTTTATAGCAATTTCAAAGCAGTGTTTCGTTCTATAAGCTCACTATAAGTTCAAAGCAACAGTTTCACATGGCCTTGCTTTATCATAGTGCACACCTGTGGCTTTATCCTTGAACATGACCTAGATGAATTTTTTTTTCTTGATCACAAATCTATCTGAAGCCTATTTCTCTTCTTATTGCAGTTTATGAAAGCTCATTGTATTCTTATGTAGTCTTTACTTAGTCTTCTGTGAAGAGAGGGCACATTCTATTCTTGATTCTGACATTACATCTTTCTGGCAAAACAACTAAAACCATCTCCTTCAACTTTGAATTCAACTAGGAATGCTATAAAGTAGTTCATCTAAACAGTAAATCATGAAAGTCCATCTTCATGTTGATCTGCAGGAAATTTCCCCAATAGGATGGGCTAATGCCTAAGAATTATTAGGCTATGTAATAGTGGCAGGAAAGGCATATCGGCGGCAAGAAGGAATCCTGGGATGGGGTCTTTGGGGCCGTCTCTCTCCAGAGTGCATCTCTTACAGACATGCAAAACAGTGGAAACTTACTCTCTTGTCAGAACCTTTCCTAGATGGGTTCTGTGGAGATTCAGAGTTTGAAGTCCTACATTTAGCTCTTTGGTTTAGTGTTAGTTAAGTCAGTAAAGTGCTTGCTTTGCATACCTAAAGACCTGAGCTCAATTCCCCAGAACCTACTAGAAGATAGATTAGATAGATATACCGAGAGAGACAGGGAGGGAAGGAGGGAGGGAGGGAGACAGAAAGACAGACAGATTTTTTTTTTTTTTTTAAAGCTAGACCTGGTGGGTAAACCCAGCACTTGAAGGGCTGAAACAGAAGTTGCCCATTAGGTCTCATCACAGCCTCATGGGGAACAGAACATGAACAAAATCCATGAGGAAACTTCTTCAGTATCATTGTTAATTAACCTGTTTTATAAGGTGAAACATGATTGTTTAGTTGACTGGACTGTATCAGAACTTTTGCCTCAGAAGAACCCTGTAGGATGAAGGATAAAGTCAGAGAATGGTCTCTCTGTACTTAGATTGCTGTGTTTGTTTTGATAGATAAAAGTGTAACTATGTAGTTGGTGGTCTGTTCCATCAGACTCAGCAAAACAATTATACCCGTAGAAACTTTAGATGGGAAGTAAGTTGTTAAAGCGGCTGACTTACTAACAGCGCCTTGCAGCAGCACATGCCTCTGGTATGTACCAGGGGAGGTGGGCAGTATGGGCAAAACCTGAATGAAATCCAGGTTCTGTTTGTTAAAGTCACAACCAGACATCAGCATCTAAAAGAGATGTATAATACCATTGGGTTTTTTGTTATAGACTTGTCCAGAAATATCCCAGGGATACACCACTTGGATATCTTGAATAATTTCCTAAACCTGTGAGTTTGACAGCAGGCTTTTTGGAACGTGGGTTGTTAAGGTACAAAAGGACACATTACTGCTGTGAGAAGTACGCTTCCAGAAAGAGTTAGCAGTTCATAATTTGTAGATGCAGTGCTGCCACCCCCAGTTTGGTCTCGGTGTTTAAGAAGATGGCTAATTTCTCAGCTCTGAACTGACTCTGCTGTGCTGAGACAAGCCAGCGTCTTGTCCTGTACCTCCTTCTTCACATACTTTAACTAATTGGTTAAGACCCTCATAATGTATATGACCTTGTAAAGCCTTTTTTTTTCTATTTTGAAAAAAATCTAGGTATTTTAATTTTTATGTACAAGTTTCTATACTACTTACTGTTTTTTTTTTATATCCTGTGACATAATAACACTACAAGTTAAATATACTATCTCTTATAAGAATTTGGGACTTGAGGGTGGTGGTTAGACATTGTTTGTCCCTTCTTTGTAAAGTTTCAGTGACAAAGAAAAGTTCTGCTTTTACCAAAGCTCACTCTGGGGACCAATACATTTATTTATAAGGCTCTCAACATAGTGAGGAGTCACTGACAGAAGTATACAGAGAACAGTCTCCCTGGAAAGTCCCTGGTGTTAATGGTGACTTTCCTAATACTGCATAGGTGCAGCCCCCTTTCCTCAGCCTTACATTCTAATCGATGTGTATGAGAGGGTTCTGTCCACATGCATGTTTATGTGCTCGTCTAATCAGTTTAGATTACTGAAGTACTGTATAGTACTCACATCCTTTCTTACCTCGTCTCTTCTGCAGCATGGTCCCTAACCCTCTCAGTGACCACCGTGGATAGGAACTGGAAAGCTCAGCATGCTGTAGAGAATGTCTGTAAAATGATATACTTTCATTTGAGACTCTTTTCTAAGAAAAAAATAAACCTTAGGCCATGTAATGATTTTGTGTGTGCAAATGTTGGTTCCTGCTTTCTGTGTGCTGTTAAGAAAGTATTTATTGTACTGTACAATCTTCTCAGGGAGAATGAATATTTTTCTCTTTTTAATCTTTCTATTCATTTAGATTTAATAAGAAACCAAAGAGAGGAATACAGTACCTCCAAGAACAAGGGATGCTTGGCACCACCCCTGAAGATCTAGCTCAGTTCTTACATCAAGAAGAAAGATTAGACTCTGTAAGAATGCCGTTTCATTTCATTCTAACCCTTTCTACAGTTTATATGTATATTTAAAACAGTTAACTTGTAGCTTCAGACCAGAATTTGTGTAACCATATAGTCAAAACTTATAGTTCTTAGGATTTTCTGCTTTGTAAATGGTTATTTTGCAAATGGGACATGCCAGTGAATATTAATTTCTATCCTTTTTTTTTTCCCCATTAGACTCAGGTGGGTGAGTTCCTGGGAGATAATGATAAATTCAATAAAGAAGTCATGTATGCGTATGTAGACCAACATGACTTTTCAGGAAAAGACTTTGTTTCAGCTCTTCGTCTGTTTCTGGAAGGATTCCGACTTCCAGGAGAAGCTCAGAAAATTGATCGATTAATGGAAAAATTTGCTGCAAGATATCTAGAGTGTAACCAAGGGTTAGTAAGATTTGAGTATGTCTTGATTATTGTCAGTTGTGTTCATGATAGTCAGAATTACCCCCTTCTTTAAGATGGCTTGTTATCTACTATTTGGAAGTGTTAACACACTCATCTGTGAGTGTACTAATGATAGCATGTTCATCATGAGGGAGAACATTACAGTTGGTGTGTGAAATGATGTTTATATGAAACAAAGCTTATAGTGCCACACATTTACTTTTTCCAGACAAACCCTTTTTGCCAGTGCAGACACTGCTTACGTTTTGGCCTACTCAATTATCATGTTGACCACAGACCTTCACAGTCCACAGGTATGTTTTCTTCTACACCAAGTTTTACAGTAAGTACTGAAAACAGTCTTTTGAGTCTATTAAGTACTAGCTAAAATTTAAATTTATGTGGCTAAGCCAATTTCCAGAATTAAAATTGTATCTGTTATTAATAATAATAAGACTTATGAGTATTTGTAAATTATTTGTCAGTCTCTTGATTGTCAGTTATACAAAGCTTAAAACACATTTTAACCTAAAGAGATGTTTCAGGTCTTCTGAATATTCTTTAAATGGAAAGTACTATATACAGTCTGTGTTTTTAAAACGACATTTAAAGTTTGAACAGCAGTGAGATGATATTGTTCGCCTAGATTAGAATTGCACCATCCCTCAGCTACTGATGGCCAGCCTGTTGTGTAGACTCAGGTACATCCCAGGCAATGGTGCACATCTCAGTTCTGTTTCATTTCCTTTGTTTCTCAGTGTGTGTCTCTTAGAGTCACTCTAGCATAAACTGCCATCCCAGCTGAACACTGAACAAGCATCTCAGCTACAGACGTGTAAGGAATCCAGACCAGTGCAGGCTTCACAATTACGATGTCTTTAGTATTTTTAAAGAACTGTCACTTGATTTCTGATGCCTACTTTAAAATGTTGCATTTGAAGTTTGGGCTTCTTTTTGCTTGACTTCTAAAAAGCACATTTTGGTATTATGAGTTACCTATAAGAATTTTTTGGCTGTTGACTGGGTGTAATGGTGCACATCTTCTACCACAGCATTCAGGAGCAGAGGCAGGTGAATCTCATGAGTTCATAGCCAGCCTGGTCTACAGAACCCAGGCAGGGCTACAAGAGACCTTGTCAAGAAAAGACAAGATTTCTTAGATGTTTATCGGTCTTGAATATATGCTAAATTATGTGTTTAACTGTTTTAAGGGGACAGTTAAATCATTTGCAGTTTGCTGTGAATTAAACAGGATTATTTTTATGTGTTTTGAAATATTCAAGGTAAGATTAATATGAAAAGTATACAGCATTATATATGAAGTCCTACCTACCTTAAATTCTATAGTTAAATGAACTTAATTGGCTTAGTGTAGGATCTTAAGAACGTTTTAATAATTTATATTTGATTTTGGTAGTTTCTTGATAATACAGTTAGAACAGCTCACCTTCAGGTTTTTATTATCTGTCTTAATTCCTCCCCCTGACCCCACCGCCATGTTTTTGTAAAGCATCCCACAACTATGTACTTAGCTATCTTTCCTTCAGAGTTTATGCTTGGTTTCTCATCTGATTTTTTTTTTAAGTTTGAACCATATAATAATAACCTAAAGTAGATAGATACACTTCATATTACAAGATGTAATAACAAATGTTTCTTTAAAAAAGCATTTGGCTTATTGGGTTTTAGAAACAAGCAGCAGCATATAAAACTATACCATGTCCTATTGAATGTATTTTTAAATGTATATTTTAATTCTTTAAAATTTTTTCATTAGTCCTCAAAAATTAAACATTTAATTTCTTAACAGAATCTGGAAACGTGGTGATTCAGAGGTTAAGAGGGCATACTGCTCTTGTAGAGGATCCGAGCTGATTCCAAGAGCCTCTGTCAGGCAGCACACAGTCCCTATAACTCCAGGTCCAGGGAATTCAGTACCTCTTCTGGCCTCCATGGACATCTGCTCTTAGATGCACATCCCCACACGTGAGGCACAGGCATACACATGCAATTAAAAAATAACAATCTCTAAAAAGGTCTTGACTCTACATTTAAGGTAGATCATCTTGAAAACAGTGTCTTGTCTTCAGGACAAGAGCTGTTTTCCATGAAATGTATTTGGGGCCTGGTCAGATGGCTCCACAGCAGACTACTAACAGAGATACTGTGTTGATGCTCAACCTGTATCTGTGGAATAGCTTGTGAGTTCTGTGAAGTCACATATTCTTTTATTTATTTTTTATTTTTTACAGTTCAAAAAATTTTCCTTTATTTAAACACATTTACAGCATGCAAGTTAACTTAAAATTTTATGTTGTTTTCCCAAACTGATTATGTTTAAATGTAACCTTAAACACTGAAAATAAACCATATTCCACAGGTAGACTTAGACTCTCTTCTGTTACCTCAAATCAACTGAGAGTTGCAACTAAATTCAGTTATGCATAGTAGTTTCCTTAAATTAGGCAAATAATTTAATTGATATGAATTGTAACTAGCATGTTGTTAAGAAAACACATTGTTAGTTTTTTTAATCTTAAATGTTTCTTTTCTATTTATAATTTCAAACTTTCATAAAGTATACTAAGAATTTCATAAATTTCTTTTCAGTGAACTGAACTGCTCCTTTTTTGCTATGATAGGTCATTAAACATAGCATTCACTCAAAATGGACATTTTTAATCATCTAGAATATTGAAAATATTTTAATTTGCGGTATCTTCTTTTTTGTGACTGGATATATTAATGTTCCTCTGAGTTGTATTGGTATTTGGTTCAGAAGAGAAACTTATAAGAAGTCACATATTCTATTACAAATTAAACTCATAGCCCTGGTCCCAACTGATTTGTAATTAAGAAACATAGATTCTAAACAAATAACATTATTTGTGAAGGATATGGGCAAATGTAAAAACTTCAAAACCAGTTTCTCATTATAAGTTGTCTACAAAGTTCAAATATACATGATATTTACCATATTCCTTTTGGTGCTAATTTACCTGAATATTTATGGTAACTCCCTTCCATATATAGAATAAATCAATAATTTTTTAAAAATCTGAGTATATTTACATATTTTTATAGTAACAACCAGCCTTCACATGGCTAATACTGAAGACTAAGAACAGCTTAACTGAAACATATGGGGAAAAATTCAAGATTAGTATGTTTTGTACAAGATTTCAAGAGAAGAAAAGTAGACTTATTTTACATTGCTTCCAGACCCACCATGGTAGCAGTGTGCAGTGCAGTATGTTGTGAGTGGCTAACCCAGTGTTTACTCACTTCATATGTTTCATTTTTAGACTTCAGAACACACAAAGTCTCTTAAAAAGATATTCTAATTCTTAAAAATGAGTGAAATTTTTATGTTAATTTTTAGGAGTGATAATGGTTTTTCATATCTAGGTTAAAAACAAAATGACGAAAGAACAGTATATTAAAATGAATCGTGGTATCAATGACAGTAAAGATCTTCCTGAAGAGTATCTATCAGCCATTTATAATGAAATAGCTGGGAAAAAAATATCAATGAAAGAAACAAAAGAACTAACAATCCCTACAAAGTCAACTAAACAGAGTAAGTACCAGATTAATGAGGTCTGATTGTTCAGGGGGGACATGGTTGTCTGGTTTGGTTTCTTTGGGTTTTGTGGGTGTCTGTTTAAGATTAGGCCGCCCATTTTTCTCAAGATGACATGGAAACTTTTTGTCTCACATTTTAAAAAACAGTGAGGTATGTGCTTAAGGGTTTTTTGTTTTGTTTGCTTGCTTTTTGCTTAATTTAAAATAAAAAATAATCCATCTAAAACTGTTAAAATGGTGACTGATTAAAAACTAAGTAATTTACATATGTTAAGAGTGTTTAAATATTAACTTGTCCACTTAGCAGTTTATTTCAGCAGGGATTTGGAAATTAAATTGCTTAGAGGACACTGAAGAGACAGCATTAAACATATTAATTAAACCCTTACATTTAAGCGTTTTCTGATTTGATTACATTTTTTTCTAGATTATAGCATCCCCATATCTTTTTTTTTTTTTTTTTTTTCTGTTCTCATTTGATATATGATGGTTGAAGTCAGTGAGAAACCAGATATGGGGGGAAAGGTGGTGATTTGCTGAGTGTCAGGGCCATTGTTTTTTGTTTTGCTAACTCGGCACAAATGCCATCATCTTTACCTCTGCTCTCTTCTCCTGTCCCACATTTGGTTGGCTTCCTTGACAGTTTCATTTTCAGTTTTTCTGCTCTCTGAGATTTTTTTTTTTACAGGTTTTACTTATTCCTGACAAGTAAAATATTCCACCACCACCACCTCAAGGTGCAGTTCATTCTTTTAAAGTGAAAATTTGGTGAGCTGTATCTCACTGTTAGCACTCAGCACGAGCAGAGCATTATTTAAGCACATCAATCAGTCAGTGAACAAGATGAGTAATTCTGTTGGCATTTAGTTTATTCAGTGTTGTGCTACATCACCTCTGGCTAACATTAAAACCCTGCACTAGAGAAGAGCTTAGAACACATAGGCACAGGGGAAAGTTTCCTGAGCAGAACACCAAT
Source organism: Micromys minutus (assembly GCF_963924665.1). NCBI lineage: Eukaryota > Metazoa > Chordata > Mammalia > Rodentia > Muridae > Micromys > Micromys minutus. The sequence goes on from NC_137961.1 coordinate 5,512,745, forward strand.
GGCTTGTTCTCTAAGAGCAGGAATCGTCAAATGGGACCTCATGAAATTGCAAAGCTTCTGTAAGGCAAAGGACACTGTCAAAAGGACAAAACAGCAACCAACAGATTGGGGAAAGATCTTTACCAATCCTACATCTGATAGAGGGCTAGTATCCAGTATATACAGAGAACTCAAGAAGTTAGACTCTGGAGAATCAAATAATCCTATTAAAAATGGGGTACAGAGCTAAACAAAGAATTCTCAACTGAGGAATACCGAATGGCCAAGAAGCACCTAAAGAAATGTTCAACATCCCTAATCGACTCTGTTTCTCTGGGTTTAGCTGTTTTGTATATTTTGCATACTTGGATTCAAATAACATGTAATCATTCCTGTTTGGAGTCTTAGGTCTATTGTTAATTAGTATTAATTGCTGGCATTTACTTAAGTGTCAACTTAAAGAGCTTTCTATTTTTAAATGGTAATATTTGTTATTTCAGATGTAGCAAGTGAAAAACAAAGACGACTTCTGTATAATTTAGAAATGGAACAGATGGCCAAGACAGCCAAAGCACTCATGGAAGCTGTGAGCCATGTTCAGGCACCTTTTACAAGTGCAACACACTTGGAGCACGTGAGACCTATGTTTAAGGTTAGAATTATTGTAATTTTGCTACAGTATATATTTTTACATAATTTTGCTTAGCATATTTTTAAGTATAGTAGAACCTATTGATATACAAGATATTTCTTGGTTATTATTAGAGTTTAACTAATACAAACTATTTCTGTATTAAAGAAGACAACAGTATGCAGTATAAGTAATTGGTGGAAGTGTGACTTCAGCAATTAGAAATAGGATGATTTGGGGAATGATCATTTAATCCCTTGGCTTTTTTTTTTTTTAAGTTATAAATGATTTCTTTCTAAATCTTAATGCATTCCAATTTCAAAGTGATCCTGAGGTTCACACTCTCATCCCCACTTCTAGCCCAGGAGTTCTAAAGTACATTAAGAAATAACTGGGAATAACTGCTCTGGAGTGTGGTTCATAGACTACTGTCACTTCATTGAATACAACTAACTTTCCCTCTCCAAAAGCTATCGGTTGTGAGTAGCTTCATGGCCACTACTCTTCCACTGCGCCACAGTTTTCTGCAGGCTTTGTGTGTGCTGATACAGTCTGTAACTTCATGTGTGCACCTACACTGTTGTGTCTAGAAAACACTTTTTTTGAAGTCATCCATCACTTCTGGGTCTTTCTGCTCCCTCTTCTACATGAATCCCAATCTTGAGGGAAGGGAGCTGTCATCTAGACATTGCATTTACAGTCTCTTACATGCTGCATGTCCAGTTGTGGTTCTGTAGACTGCAAGAAGCAGCTTCTGGTGAAGGTTGATATGGACATAGAAATATGTCATCAGGAGTCATTTTGTTGCTATGTTTATTTATCAGAGTAATGGAAGAAGGCTTCCACCTGTACTGGCTGGTTTTGTGCCAACTTGACACAAGCTGGAGTTACCACAGAGAAAGGAGCCTCAGCTGAGGAAATGCCTCCATGAGTTCCAGCTGTAAGGCATTTTCTCAACTAGTGATCAAAGGGGGAGGGCCCAGCCCATTGTGGATGGAGCCATCCCTGGGCTGGTAGACCTGGGTTCTATAAGAAAGCAGGCTGAACAAGCCAGGGTAAGCAAGCCAGTAAGCAACATCCATCCATGGCCTCTGCTTCAGCTCCTGCTTCCTGACCTGCTTGAGTTCCATCCTGACTTCCTTTGGTGATGAACAGCAATATGGAAGTGTAAGCTGAATAAACCCTTTCCTCCCCAACTTGCTTCTTGGTTATGATGTTTGTGCAGGACTAGAAACCCTGACTAAGACAACACCTGAGGCCCATCTAGTCTTGGGTACTTGGCTTTATTGACAGTATCAGGTATGCAGTCTATCTCATGGAGTTGGCCATTTATAAAAATAACGTAACATCCCTGCCACTATTGCACTAGTGATCTCAGTTGCCAGGTAACTATCATAGTTGGGTAAGATGAGTGCCTTTCTCTTTCGGTAGCATATCTAGCGACTTACACTAGGCCATAGAGTCGAAGCTTCCAGTTGAGCACCAGCTAGATTGTTCATTTGCTATGACATAAGCATGTGGTGTCTTCAGTAATAGAGTTTTAAATGTCAGGTTGTGGAAGATAGCTGTCATAGTTAGGGTTTCTATTGCTATGAGGAAAAAAATCATGACAGGGCAACTCTTAGAAAGGAAAACATTTAATTGGGGCTGGTTTACAGATTCAGAGGTTCAGTCCATTGTCATCATGACAACATGTGTGCAGACACGATGCTGGAAAAGCAGAGAGTTCTACATCTTGATCCGAAGGCAGCCAGGAGGAGAGTCTCTTCCAGACTGGGCAGAGCTTGAGCACAGGAGATCTCAAAGCCCGCCTACACAGTGACACACTTCCTGCAACAAGGAAGGCCACGCCTCCTCATGGAACATCCCTTGGGCCTAACATATTTAAACCACTACAGTAACCAATAGATAACAGTACTTTTGTCCATAGCCTGTAATATTAGGGGTGGGAGAGATAGGGGTTCTGTGGCTAACAAGTAAAAAGATAAAACTTGTTCCTAGTACTAGTTGTATTACTTCAGAGCTTATGATGTTTAATTCCTTCATTTCTTATGGAAACTGTATTTAAACTCCTTTTACACATGTGTATATATTTAAGGTACTTGTATAGCAGTAGATTTCCATAGAGCTTTTCAAAGGGCCTTTAGTGCCAGTCATTCCTCCTCTGCCTTGCCCTCCCACCACCAGCCCCATTTAATTCTCTGTTCTCATTTCCCCTGTAGGACACTGCACCCCTCCTCCCTGTTCCTTGGAAGATCCCCTGCCACTGGTCCCTTACAACGTAACCTCTGAAACACATTATAAAATATAAAGCTAACATCTCATCTGAGATGAAATATGCAGACACTTTTTCTCTCTCTGGGTCTAGGTTATGTCCCTCAGAACGATTCTTTCTAATCCTGTCTGTTTTCCTGCAAAGTTCATGATTTCACTTTTAACAGCTATATTTCCTTTAGCTGCTTCCCGTTTCTAGCCATTATGAGTAGAGAAGCAATGGAGGTGGAAGGGGACGGATAGCGTCTTTGCGGTGAGATGAATCGTCCTTTGGGCATGTCCTCAAACGTGGTCTAGCTGGGCGTTGAGGTCTCTATGACCCCAGTTTCCTGAGGAACTGCACAAGATGGTTCCATAGTGACTACACAAGTTTGCACTCGCACCAGCCATGGTTGAGCATTCCCTTCACCCTACGTCCTCACCAGCATGAGCTGCCATTTTTACTGATCTTGGCCATTCTGACTGGAGAAAGAGGAAATCTCAAAGTAGTTTCAATTTGTGCTTGCTTGATGGCTAGGGCTGAACATTTCATTAACTGTTTCTCAGCCATTTGTGTTTTGTTTTAAGAATTCTGTTTAGTTTTTTACTCCATATTTCAGTTGGATTTTTTTATATTCAGTTTTTATAGTTCTTCGTGTATTCTAGATACTAACCCTCTGTCAGATAATCAGTAAAAATATTTTTTTTCTTTCTCTTTACTCAAATAATGCTTTGCTTTGCTCCTCAGTCCCCTCCCCTTATGTCACATGGTTCAGATTATTAACTGTTGGTCTTAATGCATCTACAATCAGGGCTCCGTTCAGGAAGTGTTTCTCTGTGCTGAAGAGTTCAAGGATATTTCCTACTGTTTCATTGTCCAAATCAGAGACTCAGCTTTTATGTTGAGGTCCTTGACTACACATCTTTTAATCCAAGCATTATTATTTTATGATGGAGGAGAACATGTTCATATTTTCAAATTGTAAAAGTATCTTTTATTCTCCTGATATAATTGTCATCTCCAAGGGCTTATTGCCTCTGCGTGCTAACCTAGGCCTAGTCCTGGAAGCTTTTACTATCCATACAATCTAAGAATGTTTTCAGTCTCTGAGACTTACTGCTGAATAAGCTCACTGTTTCTAGCTCTTTCTGAACTGGTCAACTCAGCTGTTCTGGCTCAAACTTCCTGTTTAACTTATTCAACCTGGCTTCTTTCAGCTTCTGAATTGTTCTGCTAGGCCTCTTACTAACTTTGGCAATCTCTTCTAATCTTCTGGCTACTTTTCATACTCTGGCTCGGTCTGTCTTCACCTGTGTCTGGCTTGTTCTTTCTGAATCCTGTGCCTGTGCACTGTCCCAGTAAAACGCCTCCTCTTTTTTTTTTTTTTTTTTTCTCTGCTCTCCTAAGCTACTCTTTTTCTCTCTGTTGGGAGAGTTGAGCAGATCCTACTCTGTCAAATCTTTCTCTGACTAGTCACTTTTTTGCAACTCAATTAGACATTCCTTTCAAACATGGGTGTTTTCTTCTACAAACTAACTTTACCTGTGTTGTTTGGAATTAAAGGTGTGTACTAAAGGTGTGCCTGTATTCCACCCAGAGGGGTTAAAAGTATGTGCTGAGGCTGAGCCACACAACTAGAAACACACTCTTAATGTTCACAGTGTAATCAAATGTCCACAACACCTAATATCTAGTACAGGTTCTAGTTTGTAACTGTTCAATAAATAAGTATTGGCCGGGGGAAAGTACTACATAATTGCTAATTTTCTAGAATAATGTGACTTAAATTTAGGAATTGAGCATATTCATGAGAACATTTTTCATATTGCTAAGTCTTATTGTAGAAAGATTTATACAATTATGTACAGACAGTAGTTTCACTATTTGCTTAATATTAATTAGGGATAATATTAATTAGTGACTTCACGTGTTGTAGATGTAGAGCGAGACCTAGGAAGAACCCAGGCACTATAGTTTGTGTGCTGTGTATGGATTTTAAGCTCCTAGTTTAAACTCTCTGAACTACAGAAGAAAATCTTCAAGTAATTGTTTTCCTTAGAAATGCTGAGTTTCATGAACCTATAAAATAAAATTTCAATCATTTCTGTTAATGTGCTGGTAGAATAACATCTTCTATCTTTATAACTTTATGTACATATTGCTCTGCTGCTCAGAGAACTATTAAAAGCAATATAATTCATTATCAGGCACTTGAGTCTGTGGATTTCTTATTGGACTTTACTTTTGGGACTGTGACAAGTATCTCAGATTGGCCTTGAGCTCACAGTCCTGACTCCACCTCAGAAGTGCTTGGATCACAGATATGACCAGGGCCTGCTGAGTATAAAATAAGTACTCTTCCAAAATGGGTAATGAGTAGTTTATTGAATATTTTTAAATACTTACAACTAAGAATCAAATATTGCTCTTATTCAGTACAGTAAAAGTCAGGCTGAGTGATGTCTGGAGAGCAGGCTTTGGGAACTGTAGTAACTTGTTGCAAGTAGAAGCAGAATTAAGGGTTGTCATAGCACTAAAGAATCTGCACTGTTGTAAAGGTAGTGCTTGTGATGAGAAATCAACTTTAAGTCAAAGGTAAGACTTTATATATGAATGACTATTTCTGTGGTTTCTTTGTTGTGAATAGTTTATAGATACTGTTACTAAAATACACCTAAGGTCATTGCTGAGTTTTATTTAAGCCCAAGAAACATCATTTTCTAAGAAAACTTTCTTGCTTACTATGACAAGTTCAGTTATTGTTGATCAGCATGTTATTTTAAATTTTGAACTGTTCTAGTTGGCTTGGACACCTTTTCTGGCTGCATTCAGCGTGGGCCTGCAGGACTGTGACGACACTGATGTGGCCTCTCTGTGCCTGGAAGGGATAAGATGCGCCGTCAGAGTTGCCTGCATTTTCAGCATTCAGGTAACAGCCTCTCCGTACAGCCGCGCTGGGAACACGCCGTCCGCAGGGCTCAGCTCATAGCACTCTCTCTTTCTTACAACCAGTTCAGAATTTGTAGTAAGTTTAAGTAATTTTTAAGAGACTGTGATAGAGCAATTTTGTATAGTGTTTCTAAACATTGTAAGTATTTATTTTAGGTGCCTTCTAAACCTCAGAACTAGTTATTTTTTAAAAGAACCAAGTAAATACCTAACATGCTTTCCATGAAGACAGTTCTTTCTAGGAGTTTCTGAAATTTAAGGATGATTTTTAGCTAGACTCATATTTCTTAGCCCATTTCATATTTCATTGTGAATGTTATGACTTAGTGCATTACAAAACACAGCCTCGCTGTAGAGGAAATAATGAAACATTTATAAATCAGGATTTTGCCATTAGAATTGAAACAATTTTCAATAAAGTTAATTTCACTATACAGATTAATTTGTTGACTACTGAAAAATCTCACTTTGAATTATTAGTTCAGATTGTGTCTAGGATTAAGACATTTATGAGCTTTCTTTCTTATTTGAAGATTATACTTATTTTTACTTTATGTGTAATCCATGACATGTTTGCTAAAATTTAGTAAGCACATAGACAGTTGGTTTAATATAAGTTAGAGGCCAGTCAGTGTGTTGTGTTTTAACCATATAAATACCCCCCCCCCCTCTCTCGTAGCTGGAAAGAGATGCATATGTCCAAGCACTAGCCAGATTTACCTTACTTACAGTGAGTTCTGGTATTACTGAAATGAAACAGAAGAATATCGACACAATAAAAACACTCATCACAGTGGCTCACACTGATGGAAATTATTTAGGAAATTCGTGGCATGAGGTACAAACACTTTTAACTTTGCAATTCAGTTTTTAAAATTATTTGATGCTAAATGTTCTACCATTAATTAATACACTTTAGTTGTAGAAAATAATCTGTTTTAAAGAAACGGCTTCTGTAGTGACCTATACTATAAATACTAACTGCGTATGTTCTAGATGCAGACTTTAACCTCACTTTTTCCTTTCTGCGCTGTAGATCCTGAAGTGCATCAGCCAGTTAGAGCTCGCGCAGCTTATAGGAACCGGAGTGAAACCTCGCTACATCTCTGGGACCATGAGAGGCAGAGAAGGGTCTCTCACTGGGACAAAAGATCAGGCTGCGGATGAATTTGTTGGTCTGGGGCTAGGTAAGAGGTTTTAAATTCCTTTTAGAAAGTGTCAAACTTTTTTAAATCACCGTGTTATTTTTATTAGAACAATGAAATATAATTAGAGAAAGTGCCCTTTGCCTAACATTACAGAGAAAAACAAGATGACTAGGAAGTTAGTCCTTTTTTGCTTGGTCTGATTTACAGTATTAAATGCCTTGGTTCCTTCCTTCTGACTAAGTAAAGCATACACTTCAACTCACTTGCTTCCAAGACTGGGAAGTAATCTGTAGACTGGTATAAGTTAAGAGATAATTGGAGAAACTAGAGAAATCATTCATACTCACAAATTTTAAAGCCGCTGTGTAGACCCATCCAAACTGTTGCCAGGTTAGAACCTCTTACCCAAGCTTTCAGAAAGCTGGGAATGGCCAATAGTACAAATAAAAATATTAACAAAAGTAATGTCAAAAAGATGAAAGATAATATGTTTTCAGTAGTGAATGGAAGGAGTTCAAACAGGGTGGAGAGATGGCTCAGTGGTTAAGAGCACTGACTGCTCTTCCAGAGGTCCTGAGTTCAACTCCCAGCAACCACATGGTGGCTCTCAACAACCATCTGTAATGGGATCTGATGCCCCTTTCCAGTGTGTCTGATGACAGCAACAGTGTTTGCACATAAAATAAATAAATTATCAAAAAAAAAAAAAAAAAAAGAGTTTAACCAAGGAAAATGCTTAAACTTTTACCTTGACTTCTGTACTTTGGGTTTGAGTTCTACATTTCTTTCATGCTTATATGCCAGCTACTTTATTTCCAGAGTTGGTTTCCACCATTGTAAAGACATCATTTAATTGCAGGATTATTCAGACTAAATATTATTTGAAAGTTGCCACACGAGTCTTTTAAGAATACATTCAATAGTTATAACTTTCTTAGCCACAATATGAGTAATTTGATAAAATGAAAATTGTCTGTTGCTACTATACTATCACATGACTCTGTGAAAGATGTTACATGTTAGTTAAAGGGCTTGAGTTTCTAGACATTTTATACATTCTTTGTGGTTTCTTTAATTATTTTAAATTTTTATTTATTTTTATTTCACACGCATTAATATTTTACCTACATGTGTACATATGTGAGGGTGTCAGACTCTGAGAACTAGAGTTACAGACAGCTGATCTTCCATGTGGGTGCTGGGAATTGAACCAGGGCCCAGGTCCTCAGGAGGAAGAGCCCATGTTCTCAAATCACCACGCCATCCCCCCAACCCCTCTTCTAATTTTTATAAATGATTGTAAATCACTTCAAATATAAAAAGTTTAAAACCTCTAGAGTGTGTGTTTCAATTGATGCACAACTAATGTGAAGTGACACCTGACATTCTGTCCTGATACTGCTTCCTTCAGTTCCTGCTCGCTATATATGTTAGATGATTTTTATAACTGTTTCCCCACCGCCTTGGTTACTCTTGTCAGTTATTTCATGCTCTCATCTTTGACTTCTTGTGTTAAAGAGTCTATCAGCTTATCTCTCATATCTCTTCCTATTTCAATATGCTTCCTGATTACTTCCTGGGGAAAGTTGGGAGCATGGCAGTCTTCAAAAGGACACGTGATTCTGTTTCCTGAATAGCTGCATTGCTGGGTTGCTGGAACACCCTCGTAATCCTAGCCTTGGGAAACCACAGTGTGCTACACAGTGAGATTCTTCTCAAGAAAAAAGTAGTTCTTTAAATGTGACAGTCATTCTAAGGATGAAGCTCACTTGGAGTGCTTGCCTGCATTTATAAGGCCCTGGGTTTGATCCCAGCACCAATACAAAAAGGTGTCACAACCTTAACACCCTTAGACTCCATTTGTACTTTTTTTTAGAGTTTGTTTGGGGGTTTTAGTAGGGAGCACAGATAGTCATATATATTCAATAAAAAGCTGTCTTTCTCTGTAAGGGAAAAGTCATCCTCCTGACCTGAGCTGCTGGGAGGGTATACTTGGACCTCTGCGGAGAGGAGGGAACACCCAGTGAACCAGCCATAGCAGCCTAATAACCAGCCCTGGTGATGAGTGGGTGACAGATGTCACCCTGATCACCTCATATTCTCTAGTGTCACTACAGTGCCATCTCGTTCTGCTCTTCTTTCCATTCCTATGCCTTCTGCTCAACTTTTCTTTGTGACCACACAGAGTGGGTTAAAATATGAGATAGGCTCAAATGCTTTCTTCTGTTACTTTAAAATGACCGTCTTTCTGAAACTTTCCTGTCATCTTCCTTTTTCATATGGTTAGCCTTCCAAGTGTAGCAACAGGTAATATTACCATGAGCTATTCTTTTCTTTATCAACATTGGTCTTGTTAACAAAGTTATATAGTCTATTTCAGCTATTGAGTGACCTTCACGTTACATTGAAACGTACTGTGTTTCTCTGCTGATAAACGGAGTGTAGGCCCGTCTTTGTACAGTTGAGTCTCTTCCTCAATGGAGTCTGAACTCGCTCGCTTAGTTGTCATTCGATTTCTTTTCATCAGAAAGGATTTGTACTTGGCCAATAGGATCAACAGGCATTTGTTAGGTGCCTACTTTGGGTTTAATATTGAGGTAGGAGCATATGAAGAATAGATATGACTTGGTTGTTAACCTTCAGAGACTTTTTAGTCTGGGTGAGATGACAGTGTTAGACTGTTTGAACAGTTGTAGTGTAAGTGGTACTTTGCTGAGTCAGGTGGATGAGAACAGTGCAGTAAAGTCCGTCATTGGACACTCACTGGGCACGATGTCTGACAGCACAGGAATAAAGACACTGTTACATGGCAGGGTGAAGAACGTTCACCATAACATAGCAAGTAAAAGGAAGACCACAGTTTAGAAGTATTGGTCTTGTGAGAAAATGAAGTGAAGAAAGATTGTACAGGGAAATAAGTCTGGGAACGTCAGGCAATCTGGGACTGAGGCTGTAAGAGCCTAAACTATGTAGGAAGGGAAATACATAATGTGAAAAGCAGATCTAAAGTTCTCAATGTAAAATGAAAAATAAGATACATACCTTTGTATTGCAAAGAAGAAAGGGCACTGTTACAACCACGTCAAGTAAAACCACACCCTAGCAGTCCACAACTGCTGCTGCCTTGGCAGCCCTTTCATGATACTGCCATCTCCAAAAGGTCTGCATAGAGCACTCTTGGGCTCTTTTCTCTAACTGCCACACAACCACACCCTCTTTTCATGACACCTTCAAGCCTGGGCCTTCTGTGTCAGCTGAGGCTGCACTGTCATCAATGGCCTCCCTGCTCTCTCAATGCCAAGTCTCAGTTGTTCTTCATGATTCCTTCATGCCTTATGCCTGGTGCCATGTGGGACACCCTCGAATATTACCAAATTCATCTGCCAGCATAAGATTACAGCTTTAGTCTGGAACACAGTAGCTCTGTATGCTGAGCCTCAGGAAGTACTTCCTAGGAGATTGTTCACTAATGATGCTGGTTTTCCCCAGCTCAGCTGTCTGGTACCAGTTGTCCCTATCTTCAGCTCTACACAACACAGACTTAATACAAAGTCTCACACCAACAGCCCAGCAGAGTCTGAAATGGTCCCTCAAACTTCCTTTAAAACTTCCTAGGCCGGTGTCATCTACTGTGTCATCATTTTTCTTAGTTTCCACAACAGCCTGCCTAAGGTTTGAACACTCAGTTTCCACAATCCTCCCCCAAACAACATGACCAAGTCTGTTAAAGTAACACTCCACTTTTGTAATAATTTCTGCCTTAGTTATAGTTTCTATTGCTATTACTATTCTAAAACACCTTGACTAAAACAACTTAGGGAGGAAAGGACTTATTTCATATTACACTTTCCTAGAAGTCAGGGCAGGAACTCAAGGAACCTGGAGGCCCAAACATCATCATGCAGACGGTGTGAACGATGCCTGCTTACGGGCTTGCTCTCAGATTATTCAGCTGCTTGCTTATAGTGCCCAAGGACCACCAACCCAGAGACGGCCCCACCCACAGAGAGCGGAGTCCTCCCCCACATCAGCCACCAATCAAGAAAATACAGCATAGGCCAAGCTGGTCTGGGCACTTTCTCAATCAAAAAATGACTCTAGCTGTGTCTAGCTGACATAAAATTAACCAGCACGTATCAAAGATAATTCTCAAGTATAGTTTTAAAGCAGGATTATTGTTTCACTAACATGGAACAGTTTTGGAAGTAACTGGAAATTATTCTTATAATTTCTCTTATAAATAAGAGAGTTTTATACTATACAAAGAATTTTCAATAAACCCTTGTAAATAAGAGGTTGATGGTTAAATGACAGAAGTTCTAATGTGACAACCACACAGAAAACAGCAGTAGAACTTGTGCATTTCTTAAAGATTAAGGGAAATTTTGTCCAGTACCACTAATTTTATGACCTAAATTCATAGTGCTCTTAGTTTGTGTGGTCCTTGCAAATGTGTCTTGAAATGATGAACCATGTTTATTATGTAGTTTATCACGCATGTGTCCTTGATTCACATCTGTCACTGGTGTCACCTATACATCATTTCTTCTGAGGAAAACTGACTTTAGAAGTGTGTTCTAGAACTCTTCAGTGCATTGTTTCCTTGAGTTATTGTCTAACTAAAATGGTGCATGCTCTCTCTTATGTGTGGCAGTTGGAGGAAATGTGGACTGGAAGCAGATAGCCAGTATTCAGGAGTCTATTGGAGAAACCAGCTCTCAAAGTGTGGTGGTTGCTGTAGACAGGTAAGGTTTTCACTCCCCCTTTTCACTTGAATACTATTTTAACACTGTTTTATTCTGTGTTTGAAATAAAATAATAGGGCTGGAGATATGGTTCAGTGGTTAAGAGCACCAACTGCTCTTCCAGAGGTCCTGAGTTCAATTCCCAGCAACCACATGGTGGCTCACAACCATCTGTAATGAGATCTGATGCCTTCTTCTGGTGTGTCTATTCACATACATAAAATAAATAAACCTTTAAAAAATATTGTCAAAATAACCTTTAGAAGTAATATAAGACTTCTGTGATATACTGTGATTTAGATGATGAAGTAACTTTAATTTTGGTTTCACAAATGTAAAATATAGGAAGGATTTTAATTATATAAAAATGTGTTACAATTAATATTGGAAATATTAAGGAAATACTATTCTTTATCAAAAAAAGAACCTACAAATCATTCTTTATAGAGAATTATCTTTTTTAAACCCTGAGAAAATGAGTTTATCTTTCTGGGTACATGATCTAAAATAGCATTACATATGATGTGAATGGCTTTGCTGGAAATTCTCATTTGCTTCTTTGGGAAGCTCTTCAAACTTAACCTGTCCTATCATTTCTAGGTAATGTGCCCACAATTAAAACTGCTTTTTACTGCTTATGTTTGAAGCTTTTAAAAATGTGCCAGTTTTTTGCTTGATGACCTAGATACTCAGGCTAATTCATTGTTTACTGCAGATAAAACTGGGGGAGGTGCGTACCCGTGTTCATTCTCACCGCTGCTTAGTTTTGTATGGGTGATCACAGCCCCTGTTGTATTCATCGGTTCATAGAGAAATTTGGGGAGTAGAACCAGCCTCTGGATCTGCCCAGAACCCTTCTTCGTCTGTACACTTGCACAGCTGCATAGAAGCTGCTTATCTTAGTTTGAGTTCCATTGCTGTGAGCAGACACAATGACCAAGGGACAACATTTAACTGGGGCTGGCTCACAGGTCAGAGGGTCAGTCCATTGTCATGATGGCAGGAAGCATGGCAGCCACCAGGCAGGCACGGTGCTGGAGAAGGAGCTGAGAGTTCTGCATCTTGATTAGAAGATAGCCAGGAGATGACTGGCTTCCAGATGATTAGGAGGAGGGTCACATTGCCCACCCCCACAGTGACACTTCCTCCAACAAGGCCACACCTCCTAATAGTTCCACTCCCTGGGCCAAGCATATTCAAACCACCACACTGCCATTTTTTTGGGGTATCTCCCATTCATGATGTTCCTGTCTTCTAAAATGTCATCTTTGTGGTCAGTAGGACAATCTGTTTAGATACTACAAGAATTACAAGAATTTTAAATTGAGGCATGACTACAAATGCCTCTGTAAGCTGCTGGGCTGTGCACATGGGTTAGTGGAACACGGATAGAGATGATTGCTCAGAGGCTACCGAGTGAGTGAGTATTTGAGTGTCTTCTCCAGCTGGCATGCCCTACCATAAGCCGGAAGGTCTGCAGACCTCGGTCGTTGTGGGGTTTCTCCTCTCTCTTGCCGTTGTTCTCCACTCTGCTACATCGCTCTGTGGCACCGTTACTGTGACTGCAGGGTCTCCACTTTACTACTCTATAGTTTATCATTTGCTTTCTTTTTCTTTTTAGTTAAATTCTTTCTTATTTCTTTGGTGTCTTTTCATTACTTTATTTTTTACTGTAGTATTTTTTGCTTATAATTTTGCTGTAAAATGTTTATTATTTTTTAGATAAAGACTAACCATTTTTCTTAACTCTGTTACCTCTCCTCCCAGTTTCCAGCCCCTCGAACATTTCTCCCAACCCTTCCTCCTTCCTTCTTCACTTCCCCAACAGTCAGAATAAACAGTTCCTCCTCCATTTTCCCATACCAGCTGCTCTGAACCGCTACAACTGTTGTAGCCTGTCTGCTCAGTCAGCTCCTGTACCAACTGCCTTCCCTTCTCATTCTGCTAGCCACCAACTCCCTGTCAGAGCCTCAGCTGGCCTTTTTATAACCTATCCTGTTCCCAGTAATCCAAAAGGCAACCAACACTGAAGGTCATAAGGTCAAGCAGTTCTAACACCTGAGAATTCTTAAAGGGCTGGTTGATTAGCAGCTGGGGATCCTTTAAAGGGACAGGCCCACAAAATTATACTAAACTTTGCCTTTCATGAGACTACCTTTAGTTTGAGAGAAATCAACTAATCACATTTACATAGCATAACAATTTTTACGTTAGGCGAGATGAGAACTTTGTGCTTTTTCTGTATTTTATGTTTTGGGTTGAGTCTAACCATTGGACTAGAAGGAATGCAATTTTTCTTGATTTTTTTTTTTTTTAACTCCCATGATTCTTTTTTGTCAAGTTTTTTAATTACTTCATTTTACTCACAAGATCAGTACAAAAGGCTTAAGCTGTTCCTTATCAGGAACTGAGATTTTACAGTTTCACTGTTACACTGAAGTTGGAAATCAGTTGTATATGAATTGTGATTATATGTGATTATATTATATATGATTGTGTTAGTGGAGAAAACTTAGAGTATATTGAAAAAACTTTGCTGCATGTTTAATTCATGTAAATATGATGCAGTATAGAAAAGTATTTAAAGAGACTTGAGGCTGCTGCAGTTCGACCCTCGGCTCTGGCATTTACTAGTTCTGTGCCCCTGAGTTGCTCTGTTGTCAAACTTTGGGTTACAATAGTTCAAATTTTGATCATTGAATGAATACATATGTATTTATTCATATATGCATCGTATATTCATATGTACATATTCCTATATACATGTATCACATGATCATAGATGGACAGACAGATGGATGGAGATACAGATGTTACCAATCACAAGGTGGCACTATCCTTGTATCATATCTGTATGTCTACATCTACTAGTAAACTTACTACAGGGGTTTTTTTGTTGTTTTATTTTGTTTTTTATTTATTTTTTTATTTTTCAAGACGGGATTTCTCTTTTAACAGTCCTGACTGTCCTAGAACTCACTTTGTAGTCCAGGCTGCCTTTGAACTGAGAGAGCGGCATGCTTCTGCCTCCTAAGTACTGGGGTTAAGGACGACGTGCACCACCATGCCTGATGCCTGGTTTGTTTGTTTGTTTGTTTGTTTGTTTGTTTGTTTTGTATATCTTGTATTGGCTACTTTATTTTTAGATGACTTACTGGTTTTTATTTTATGTTCATTGGTGTGTGGGGGTATTAAATCACTTGAGGTAAATTGTAGACAGTTGTGAGCTGTTGTCATGTGGTTGCTGGGAATTGAACCCAGGTCCTCTGGAAGAGCAACCAGTGCTCTTGACTCCGGAGCCATCTCTCCAGCCCCCTTACTACAGTATTTTTCAGATTAATATCTGAGCTGTTTCTGTCTTTGAGGTTTCCCCTTTATCATGTACATGTAGTTGTGGTTTTAAGTCAAGGAAGATCTTGCAATCTGTGAAAATTTAGTCTCATAATTCCGTGCATGGTACAAAAGAACAAGTTCTATATGTGTGTACTGAGTCTCTATGACACTGATAGAGAAAAGCACTCAGGAAAGAAGACTGTACGAAGCGCAGTCATGTAGCATATCCTTAAACACTTGGATATCGCCAGGAAACTAGAAATTTAGCCAATTCTTGGTTAAAGTGAGAGGGTTTATGGGGTTTTTTGTTGTTGTTGTTGTTGTTGTTGTTGTCATTTTTAAATTCTAAATGAATTTTCCAGTCAAATACTTAACTATTTTAAGAATTAATTTACAATTTAGCTCTTTTACAGTTAATTGTTATTTACAGTAAATATTTTCTTAACCTTAGAACACTGTAAAACACTTGCCTCGTGTTTTGGAATATGTAAATAAGGTTATAGTGTATGCTCACAAGTACAGAGTGTAAATGAGAGAAAGAAACAGTTCAGGTAACTCTTGTGTTGGTAAGCTGTGTTCTTAATAAATATTCAGTTGGCCACTTGGCCCTGTTAAAACACCTAAGAGCTGTTAAACTCGGGTCATGACTTTGAGTCGGAATAGCAGAAATAAGATTTCATAAGGTAATCATATGTTATTTTCCCCAGAATATTCACAGGATCCACAAGGCTAGATGGAAATGCTATTGGTGAGTATGAATATTTATTTTACTCCTAGGCTGTCCTTTTCTCTAGAAAGCTTTAAGGTTAAGATTAAAATGCAATGTCTTTATTTTGTAGTTGATTTTGTTCGGTGGCTCTGTGCCGTGTCTATGGATGAGTTGCTTTCCACTACACACCCAAGAATGTTTAGCCTACAGAAAATAGTAGAGATATCATACTACAACATGGGCAGAATAAGGCTGCAGTGGTCTCGAATTTGGGAAGTTATTGGAGATCATTTTAATAAGGTATTTGAATAATTATAGTATTTATTTACATTTGCAATGTTTGTTTTAATTATGATCCTAATCATAATTGATTTTTTTTTCTCTTCTAAGTAAGTGTTTATTATAGTTTTATAAATAAATTTAGAAAATCTTTCAGGAATCATGCTACAAACTTTTATTACCAGCACTTGGGGTAGTTGAGGCAGAACATCTGTGAGTTCAAGGCTAGCTTGGGCTACATGTGTGTAGCAAAATTTTGTCTTAAAAAGAAAACAAAGGGGGCTAGAGAGATGGCTCATTACAGAGGACCCGTGTCCAGTTCCCGGTGTCCACATCTAGCAGCTCACAACTACCTATGGTTACAACTCTGCTCTACCTTCTTACACACCCTCACACATGCACAAACACACATACACAGTCACATACTCTTTTGTTTTTTTAAGGAAACACAGAAACTTTTTGAGTTGACTATTTTTTTTTTTTTTTAGAAATGATTGCTGAAACTTTCATGGATTCTTTAAATTACTGTGTCTGTTTTTCTCATTCTTGTGTCTTGTGGAGATCCTAGGATATGGCTGTCTACTGTTGATTTTGTTATTTTTTCTTAAGGCAGAAATGAAAAATTATAGTTTTATCTGTAACATTAGCATCTTGGTCTTTTTGCCCTTACAGGTTGGTTGCAATCCTAATGAAGATGTAGCCATATTTGCAGTAGATTCTCTGAGGCAGCTATCCATGAAGTTTTTAGAGAAAGGAGAGCTTGCAAACTTCAGATTTCAAAAGGATTTCTTACGACCTTTTGAACATATAATGAAACGAAACAGGTACTGTTTTTTGAATTGAATAATATTGATAATAACTTATGTTCTTTGCCAGGGGGGAAAAATAGAGAAAGAGATGGGTTGAGTTTTATGTGATTCATTTTAAGCAATCAAATTGATATTTTAGGTCTCCAACAATTCGAGATATGGTTGTACGGTGTATAGCGCAGATGGTTAACTCTCAGGCTGCAAATATTCGTTCAGGATGGAAGAACATTTTCTCAGTATTCCATCTAGCTGCATCAGACCAAGATGAAAGCATAGTAGAACTTGCATTTCAGACAACAGGGCACATTGTCAGTAAGTATTCTTTAACTGTTCAAGTGCAAATAGAAAAAAGCTGGATGTGTCAGATGTGGTAAGATTATGACTGTAGTGTGGCTTTAGGTTTACAAATGTTACTTCTAAAACCAGAATGAAAACTCATGTAATTGTTGGGATAGTGGTTTCAGCATAAAAACCAAAGGGAATAAGTTTATCCTAGAGCCATCTTGCATGACTGTGGTCCAGGAGCACAGATTTCATTACTCCAAATTCCATGTTCCAGAATGGAAATAGTTTCACAGGGTGTTTATAATTTCATAGAACAAAGAAAGTCATAAATCAAACAAACTTTACAATACAGTGGTGGGTACATCAGAGAGGCAGATATGTTGAAAGAGGGGTTCCAAGATGCTATTGATGACATTCTTCGTCTTGGATTGGTGGAAGCTAGTGTTCTGCTACGTTAACATCTTCTAGGAGGTTTTGTTTATTATCACAAGATATTAATTCAGCTATAGAGTGGGTCAAAGAATGGTTGTTCCAGAACCTAAAAACTAGCGCAAGATAAAGTAGTTAGCTTCTGAGACAATAAACTTCAGTTTGTCTACAATACTCAAATTCCAGCCTGTCCATCAGTCTCTGCTGACACAGAAACTCCCTCACAGCTAGGCACAGCTTTTCAGGAATTTTGTTCACAGTAGGGGTGGTGGTGGTAATGGTAATGTTTTTAACATTTATTGAGGATTACTAGATGGCATGCACTGTAATACAATTGTCCTTGTAGGCATTGTTAAAAACAGGTATCCAGGGAATAGTTAATTCTGCAAATCTATTCAACAAATGTTAAAGTGCACCTATTACTTTAATATGTTATGTGTTTATAGTGCAAATGAAGTAGACACATTTCTGTCGCTTGTAGTTTCTGCTACCCCCTCCTAAGCACCAGGAATGTACTGTGCTGCCAGCACAGATTCCCTTGAGTTCATGGATAAAATACACAGACACACATTGCTCAATTTCATTGTGTCTTATCGACATAGTTGCTGGGCATTACTCACCTCCTGCCTGGAGAGTCGTGCCTTTATCAATACTCTTAGTTCCGAACCTCTCCACCTGTCCTCAACTTTAATTGCTCAGTTACATTTAGTCATTGTGCAACATTCCCAACCTCTCACCTATAGAAGTGGCCTGTGTGCCCACTCAGCCCAAAATCTCACTGAAGCATGTCGAGCTCTCTCCTCTCCTTGAATCTGTCTCTTCATGTGGGGACCCAGAAGTTCCTCCTATTCCTTCTGCCCAGCAATTGGCCCAGGGCTTCTTTACTAATAGATCAAGAACCAATTGGGGAATAGAACCTTAGCATGAGAACCACCCTACACATTTTCACTTGCCTTACTATTTAGGACAAGCTAGTTGAAGAGACAGACTTGGACCCATTTTTGTTAGATGTCAGAGCCCTTGACAAAATGTAAGAACTATGTAAATTTGAAATTAATATATTTTGCATGTGATTAAAATAAATTGAAATATTCATTATTTCTTTCTCTCTGTTTTAGCTCTTGTATTTGAAAAACACTTTCCAGCCACCATTGATTCTTTCCAGGATGCAGTGAAGTGTTTATCTGAATTCGCATGTAATGCAGCTTTCCCAGACACAAGTATGGAAGCAATCAGACTTATTCGCCATTGTGCAAAATATGTGTCTGATAGACCTCAGGTATACATCATTTAAGATACAAAATTTTGCTAAGTATTGATTACAGACTTAAATCTATTTATTTGGAAAGTTAGGGTAGAGGAAGCATTTATTTTGAGCCCAAAAATCAGTCTGAACTTGATTCTGAGTTAAGATAGCCACTGATTGTAATTGGCATTACTGTAGCTGTCAAGTGCTCTATGTGTATTTACTAGTTTAATGTTCTTAACACTAAGTGGGGCAGGTAGTGTTACAGCTTTATATAGATAAGGAGACAGGTACAGAGAAGTTTTTTAATGTGCCCATAATAGCAAAGCAAGTAAAGGAGAAAGAGGGTGTGAAGCCTGGTCTGTTTCTAAACATCTTGCTGTGCGCCTGTCTGCCTGTGCTTTACACACTTAATTGGCTGTAGATGAATGTGTACTTAAGCACTGAAATAAAATGCTGGGTTAACAATCTGGCTGCTAGTTTTAATTTGAATAGCTGAACCTGTCATGTGTATCTGTTGGGAAGGAATATGTGCATATGTGTATAGGTAGGTCTCCACCGAAGCCAGAAGCATCTGAACTCCTGGGGCGGAGCTAACAGGGTATGGTAGAGCACATTATATGGCTGCTGGGAACCAGACCCAGCTCCATCGCAAGAATAGGATAACTGCTTTAACTGCTGAGCCATCTCTGGCCTTGAAAAGCCAAATTTGGGGGGGGGGGGGATCTAATCTAAGGCTCTTTATAGTCCGCTGTAAGACTTTAGCTTTTTGTCAGTTATTATGTATTATTTCTCACTTTGGTAAAGCATTTGGTGTTTTTCCTGAGAAACATTAAATTGACATGTGAGTATTCAGCTTTGCCTTACTGATTCCTCCTTTCCCTTTGAAGGCCTTCAAGGAATACACAAGTGATGACATGAGCGTGGCCCCTGAAGACAGGGTGTGGGTGAGAGGGTGGTTCCCAATCCTCTTTGAATTGTCATGTATCATCAATAGATGCAAATTAGATGTAAGAACCAGGTAACAATCCGTATTTGAACATTTAAGCTTCGAAGGATTTATTTTTATTTTAATTAACTTTTCTTACGGATATACACAAGTTTACAATTAGAGACCAGAAAAATGTTTTATCATATATTTTAAGAATATTAAGTACAACTTAGGCACCCCAGATATTACAAACACTACTTTCACAGCCAATCTTAAGGCTTATTAAATGGTAAACATGTTTTGACTAAATGGATCAATTTAAGTTTTAATTAGCAACTAAAATGAATGAATTATTTCAGCCCATTGTATTGCAAATACAATGGAGAGAGAGAGAGAAAGAGAGAGAGAGAGAGAGAGAGAGAGAGAGAGAGAGAGAGAGAGAGAGAGAGAGAGAGAAGGAAGGAGGGGGAGAGAAAGAGGAAGGGAGAGGGAGAGAGAGAAGAGCATGGGCAAACAAGTTTGGTAGCCTGGTGGTGGCGGCGGCCTTTAATCCCAGCACTTGGGAGGCATAGTCTATTTTTAACTTTAATGTTTAACACTTTAAACACTTTTTTTACACACTGTTTCTTCTCAGAAAATGCAATTAATGATAAAATTTCTTCCTGGAAAACAGTAGAGACATTTTTAAAAATTAATTGGCTTTGGCTCCTGTTCCTTCTGCCTCTCCCTCCCATGAGCTTATGCTAACAGGAGTAAACTCCACATGGCTAAAAGAATTTTTAGATTAATAGTTTTGAATTTTGACAAGTTGCTAAGGGGACCTCTACAAGCAGCTTACCCTGTGGAAGTACACAGTAAAATGTCTGATAAGCTAGAGATAGTACTGAGCTTTTTGAGAGCCAGCTATAGTCTGAGCCTACTTTGGATCATAACCTGTTTCACTAAAATTTGTTACAACAGATAAAGCTATAACAGTGAAATGCTCCTCCAACTGTAATCCTGATTTAGTTTTGATGGGTACAATTTTAACAGAGACAGAGTCACTTTACTTCAGTCTCTGCCCTTGCTCATAACTCGCATTAGGTGTTACAGGCTGCTGTACACTTGATAGACTGAACAGTCTGTGCTTATTTTACATTTCCACATGACACGTGTTTTGAGAACCTACTACATCTCAGACATGTGCTGGGCCTGGGGAATGTAACAACATATGACCTAGGCTCTGCAATCCTGTAAAGCATTTCAGAGACAGTTTGTTTTAACTGCCCATTTTAACACTTCTAGAAATAAAACTTAGGACTAAAGGATGCTAATATATTACCAGGTGATTGTTATACCTAAGGAAAAAATAAAACATTAATAATTTGATAAAAGTATTACTTCAAGAAAGATAATAAATCAGAAAGGCAATTTTTCAATTTTAGTTTTCATGCTTAAAAGCTTGTCAGCATGATCTCTAGGTGTTTTCTGTTCAGCACATACTGACTGCTTTCCTGTTATTAGCACTGCCTAGAATATATCAAGAACCCATAGACATGAAGGTCATGGAGACTAGGCCTCACTGGTTGGTTAACAGATCTTTTGTGTTGATATGTTATGGGAGCATGATCTGTACTGATAGCTGAAAGTATCTGTAACGATGTGAAAAAGATTTTTCCAGGGGTTTGTTGTTGTTGTTAGACTGCAGTGAGCTCTTTCTTCCTTTCCTATAGTTCTGCAAAATTAATGTCACTCAAATGATGACTTATTTCAGTCTGCTTTTCTGTCTTAGTCACTGTTGTATTGCTGTGAAGAGACACCATAACCATTGCAACTCTTACAAAGGAAAGCACTTAACTGGCCCTGGCTCACAGGTTCAAACGTCCATTATTGTCACAGTGGGAAACATGGCATCTGGTAGGCAGACATGGTGCTGAAGAAAGAGCCAAGAGACTACAGACAGCAGAAAGAGAGAGGGACACTGAGCCTTACTTGAGCATATGAGATCCCAAAGCCCATCCCAGTGATATAATCTCCTCCAGCAAGGCAACACCTCCCAATCCCTATCACGTAGCACCACACTCTAATGACCCAGTATTCAAGTGTATGATCTGTGGGTCATTCCTGTTCAGACCACCACAGAGTCCATTTAACAGGTGGGCTAGTGTGAGAGGGAAGGGACTAAGTCAACAAACTGGAGGTCAGAGCTTTTGGAGTTTTTATTTTCTGAATCGTGTCCTAAAGGAACCTGTAATTTTACATCTTAAATTACATTATATTCAGTATGCATTAATAGCCAATGATAACTTTTACCAGAGTAAAAGTTAATGTTAACTTTTTTTTTTTTTTTTTTGGTAGTAGTAGCTTTGTAAACTTTTAATTCTTCCTTAGGAAGTTTTGCTTCCTTACATTACAGCTTTCCTAATTGTGTTCTGTTATCTTAGGGGCTTAACAGTAATGTTTGAGATAATGAAAACGTATGGCCACACGTATGAGAAACATTGGTGGCAGGACTTGTTCAGAATTGTTTTCAGAATCTTTGATAACATGAAATTGCCAGAGCAGCAGACAGAGGTAAGAGATCACCTTTAGCATGAGGTTGTAACGTTCAGACTTTCACTCAGTACATGGTGATGTCTGAGACCAAGCACACTGAACAGGAAAGAATTCCTAGAGCGTTTCTTCAGTACATAACACATGAGTGAATTAGTGATTTAATTTTTATTCTTATTGTTTTTGTTAAACTGGCAGCTTCTCTTCCATGTTTTGTTACAGTCAAAGCTAACAAGCACCAGTAGTTTTTATTATTATTAGATTATGAAATCTTGTTCAGTAAAGAATTCAAAGTAAAATGAGTTTTATTTATTGACTCATTTTTACTATAAAACACATCATGTAGCTCAGGCTCTGGCTAGAGAGCCTCATTCTTTCTCCCTGTCCTATAGGTCAATATTAAGTGGTGAATTTTATAATTACATTTACTGTAATTTGAGGGAAGAGATTTGAGACAGTCTGATGGTTGGTGGATGCCATGACCTTCATTACATGACCTCCTCCCCCATCCCCAGAAAGCTGAATGGATGACCACAACTTGTAACCATGCCCTTTACGCGATCTGCGATGTCTTCACCCAGTATCTAGACGTTCTCAGCGATGTGCTTTTGGATGACATTCTTGCCCAGCTTTACTGGTGTGTACAACAAGGTAGGTGTGCACCAGTTATGTCAGCACCAAGATGATGTGATGCTGGGATATTTGAGTGAGTTGTTCTTTTCTTTTTTCTAGACAATGAGCAGTTAGCACGATCTGGTACAAACTGCTTAGAAAATGTGGTTATTCTGAATGGTGAAAAGTTTACTCTAGAAATCTGGGATAAAACATGTAACTGCACCCTGGATATCTTCAAAACCACAATTCCTCATGCGTAAGACTTTATACAGATGTCGTGTATATTTGTGTACTGATGGGGTCTAACACTGAGCAGTGAGTGAGCTGTAACGAGAACAGTGTGATTATCCAAACTCGGGTCATAATGCCATGACCCCTCTGGTTTTTATAAGATTGTATTTGAACTAATCACACCAGGTGAGAGTTTTGAGTCAAAGAAAGAAAGCATCCTTAACATATATTTCAGTTACAGCAGATTTATTACTGTAAAGACAGTTGCTTATAAATACTACACTGAACTCCCAAGTTGTCCTCTTTATGCTAGGAATAAATTATAAATAGATTTTAATCAGTAAAGAAACCAAGACAAAGTTTGGCTTATATGTTCTTAGAATACTCTTAAAATTATTAATATTGTAAATAGGAAATAAGACACTAGAAAAATGGTATATACTAAAAGTTGCACAGGGATTTCTTTGACCAACTTCCAGTCACTCGGTACATTTTCACATAATACATTTTTCTGAAACAGAGGAAGCAGCTGACAGCTGAAGCATGCCTGTCAGTGTGTCTGTGACACTGTCAGATAGTACGAGCTCTTTATAAAAATCCACTGGCTAGATCTGCATGTGTTTTTATTTGTTGTGTTACATGCCCATTGTAACCTTAAGTATCATCTAATAAGCATTTCTTTGTAGAAAGGATCATTTTCAGTTCCTCTTTATTGAAGTGGAGCAGTCTGTTGGCATCTGCCTACCCAAGGGCTTATGTTTTTAAGAAAGGCGAATTTAATGTTAGACCATATTTCTGCTGAAAGCACCCAATTTACCAGTGGTAAATTAATTTCTCTTGGGCGCCTCATTGACTTATTTTTTCTATATATATAAAAAACAGAATCTAAAGACCTTTATGAGTTTGGATTTTTTTTTTTTTAAGTTTTAATTCTGTGAAACTTTTTGAAAAATGGCAGACTTTAAAAGCATTCTTGATTTTGGATGATACTTAAGATCACTATTTAGAAGTAAGTGTAAAATCCACACACTTTAGAAAGTATAACTTACCACAGAACTATTTATCTTTATAACTTATGATCAAGTGCTGCTGAACTATTTTCCGGAAGTTCATCTTTTAAAATTTTTACGGAATGGATTTCAATAAATGAAAATTGCTTTTATCAGTAGTCAGACTGATAGAGTGTAATTTCTTTTTTAATTTCTAATTTCTACTTTAAAATATATGGCATGTGGCACGATTCCTCCTGTAGCCCTATGACTGGTTTTTCCTTTGTTATCTTAAAGGCTTCTGACTTGGCGTCCTACTTCTGGAGAGGCTGCACCCCCATCTCCGTCAGCTGTGAGTGAAAAGCAGTTGGTAAGTAAATAAATCATATATGAAGTTGTTGTGGAAGCAATTTAACTATGAGCCTAACTCTCATTAGTCAGGGTCCTAGTCTGTCCCCGTTGCTATGACAAACACGAAGTTGGCTTCTTGCAGCTCAGTATCTGCTGGGAGGCTGCGCTCTGCCTCCACAGTGGCACCTTTTACCCTTATCTGACAGAAGGCAGAGGGCAGGAAAGAGCCTCCTTGATGCTCTCCATTCCTGTGACAGTAAGGCACCATCCTGTCCGTGTGACACAGCCCTGCTTTTGTATGTTGGATATTTTTATTTCAGAGGTTATCCCCTTTCCCAGTTTTTCCTCCGAAACTCCCCTATTCCATCCCCTCCCCGTGCTTGTAAGAGGGTGCTCATCCACCCTCCCACTTCCGCCTGCCTCCCCACCCTGGCATTCCCCTACACTGGGACATCAAGCCTTCACAGGAGCAAGGGCCTCTCCTCCCATTGATGTCCCATAATGCCATCCTCTGCTACATGTGCAGCTGGAGCCATGGGTCCCTCCATGTGTACTCTTTGGTTGTTGGTTTAGTCCCTGGTTGGTTGATATTGTTTTTCTTCCTATGGGTTGCAGACCTCTTCAACTGTTTCAGTCCTATTTTTAAACTCCTCCATTGGGGACCTGGTTTTAGTCCAATGGTTGGCTGTGAGCATCTAACTCTATTTGTCAGGCTCTGGCAGAGCCTTTCAGGGGACAGCTATAGCAAGGCACCGATCAGCATGACACTTCTTGGAATCCACCATAGAGTCTGGGTTTGGTGGCTGTATATGGGATGGATCCCCAGGTGAGGCAGTCTCTGGATGGCCTTTCTTTTAGTCTCTGCTTCACAAACAAAGAACTGCCCTGCTTTTTATTGTTCATAGAGGATTAAGTTTGAGCAAGAATTTTGTTTCTGAGTTTTTCACACATAGAAGACACTAACACATGACACATAAGAATGTTTGGATATGAACATTTCAACTATTCCAGTGAGACCAACTCTCTTTAAAAGATTAACTTTTACATATAACAATTTTATACTGTGTATATACTATGAAGAGGGTACTTAAATTTTGTTTTATTTAGGACACAGAGAAAAATGATTTTAAGGATTATGTATGAAGAGATATTTCATACCAATTTACATAGTTTAATTTTTTTATTTAACTTTTTACTTTGATATAGTTTTACTGAGTAGACAATAGTTAAGGCAGTTATAGTGGTTGTCATTATTCTGGGGGTTGCTGTGCCCCCTTGCTGCCTTTAAAGATCTATCAGGGGTTCCCAAATAAAACACAGAGACCTTTAAATTTATAAGAAGCCTTAAAACCCCACAGCTAGGCAGATATCGGCCCTCTAAGCAGCTTGTCTGCTTCCCTGCCCAGAACCCATGAGTGCTTGACTCTTCATCAGACCAGCCTCATGGCCACTCGCTCACCATCCATACTGCCCAGGGACGCCTCCTTCTTCCTCCCCCAACACACACACTGCAGCTCTGCCTACCTCTGCTTTACCTAGCCCAGGCTGTAGGCATCTTTGTTAACCGAGCAGAGATAACTTGGGGGACAAGGTTAACACCACAGAAGCTCATGTACCTTGGGAATTCACTCATTTTGAGACAGCCAGATTATGGGATGTTTTTAGTATTTGAGTACATAGCAACACCAGTACAGCCCCAACAGGAATTCCTTCAACTGTTTTCTACATACAGTTGTATGGGAATCACTTGGCCAACATTAACTGAATTATTACTAGTAATGATGTATAGGACATGGGTACTTAGCCATGTCCTTACAGGAAGAATCACCAAACTTAAGCAAACATAAAGTACATTGTACCTGGTCGCACCCTGTGATCATTGTAGCCATCGTACGGTTTGCTGTCACCTGCTTCCCCTTTTTCCTCTCCTCTTGCACATCCCCCCCATGTGGTTTTCAGAGTTATTTGAAAAAACAATTGCAAATATGTTCTTTAGCCACCACAAGAGTCTCATCTTTTATTTCCTTGATGATACCAAAAGGATAACTCAGATCACCACAACCAGACAGTTCTTACTGAGACTGTTTCTGTGTAGTTAATGTGTCAGCTTTATTCTGATTCTATGTTTTTCCACTTTACCGTAATGAACAAGAAAAAAAAAATCACTAGTCACATTGTTTTTCTAGCCCTTGAAATGTTTAGAAAGATTTGTCTGTCTGTGTAAATGTGTTGTATGTATTTGCCTATGAGAGTTTCTGTGCTCCACAGTTGTGCAGGAACCCGCAGAGGCCAAAAAGTCGTCAGGGCCCTTAGACCTGAGTTCCAGATAGTTGTGAGCCACTGAGTGCAGCCTAGGAATCAAACCCAGGTTCTGCACTTTTGATCTCTAGGCCGGCTCTCCAGTCCCTAGCCCTTGAATTTTAAACCTAGGAGACCATAATAGAAAGATAGTGCCTAGTAACCTGTTTGTTTCCCACAGCCTTTAAATTTCTCAAGTAATGGCTTACAGTTAAAAACATAGATTACATTACCAACATAGTATTCTTTTTAAGAACTACAGAATCTCTATCATAATTGTCCATAACTGATGTACTGGGTTCTACTAGACACCGCACCACGTGGACTCCCCTGTGCCTGGCAGGATGGAGGGCACCCTCCCGAGCATACTCCCCCACTGCACAGCGTAGAGTATGCAGTGGGTTTGCTTTTTGCCCAAGGAAATCTTGGGTCTGAGTTATGTAGCTCATTCTGTTCAGCATGTCATTTACCCTCTGTAAAGTGGGCCTTGTGGTGTAGACAAGTCAGCAGACCACCATATACCTCAGGCTCGGGTTCTTACAGCTGCCGCCTCTCTGTCTCTGTCTTTTCCTCTGACTTAGACCTTGCCAGTGTTGTGGGAATTTCCCACTGTCATCCTAGCTGAATATTTCTTACTTTACACTTAACCCATAACAACAGTAATGTGGCTCAGTATCATAGATTGCTTGATTGTTTGAGAATATTTGCATGGGACAGGGAGAGTCCCATTTAGAGCAGTAACTGTTGTTGCAGAGGCCTGAGTTTATTTCTCATCAGCCACATGGTGGCTCACACCCATCTGTAACTCCAGCCCCAGGGGAGCCAGCTCCCTTTTCTGGTTTCTGTTGACATCTGCATTAATGAACACATACCTATGCATATATATACACATAATTAAAAAATAAATCTTGAAGAAAATGTTTTCATACTTAATCCTTTAAAAATATAAATATATATAAAACCTGTTTAAAAGCACGTTGAGGTTTTCCTGCATACTGCTATTCCAGCTCAAGTCAGACTGCCACGCAGTGTGTTGGACTTGTGTCCAGCTTCTCTCCATGACACCAGATTCCGTACTGACCGTTCTGGTCCTCGATTTCCTGTGTAACAGAAGATTCTTTGCTAACCACTCCCACAGAGGAAAGTCATGCCAACTGTGAGTGGTGTTAGATGTGGAGAACACCGGTGGCTCCATAGTGCCACTTCCTCCTGCAGCCTCACATCCTTATCCATAGCACATAGGCGCAAAGGCTCAGAAAGGGTGGTTTGCTTTGGTTTGGTTTTCTCTGTGTAGCCCTGACTGTCCTGGCATTCCCTCTGTAGAATAGACTGGCCTCAAACTCACAGAGATCCTCCTGCCTCTGCCTCCAGTGTGATGGGATTAAAGGCCTGTGCTACCACACCAGCCTGGGTTTGAGTTTTCTGAGCTGAGTTTCACTCTGTCTCACATTTGCAGCAGTCCTTTTGTGTGAACCTCAGCCGCGTCCCGAAGACACTTCTCTATATCTAGACAGTTTTAAATACAGGAAGTCTTTTATGGATAATGTCTAAATTTTATGCTTTATAAAACCTAGTATAATGGAAAGCATGTTTCTCCTTGTAATGTGCTTATCTTAATGAATTTATCTTTATTAGGATGCAGTATCGCAAAAATCTGTAGACATACATGATTCCGTTCCACCAAGATCTTCAGATAACAGGCAGCCAGCACCACTGGTTTCTGTCTCTACTGTGAGTGAAGAAGTTAGCAAAGTGAGATCCACAGCAAGTGAGTTATCTCTCTAAGTAAACGTAAACTGTATTTGTATGTAAGGGACACTTTTGTTACTCTTATTAATGAGTATATGCCGTAACTGGTCTCGATCACTTTTTACTTTTTCTCTGGCTCCTACCCCAGTGTGGATGTGTCTGACAGATGTTCTCTTTCAAAAGCCTCACATCTGCAATGTCAGCTTTGATCACAGTGCCTTTGGCTAATGTTTACGTTGGACACATGGTCTTTCTTCTCTATCCCATCTACACTTAGCCCGTTTTCTGTCTGCAAAGGTGCATGTCTTCCTTTTCCTGTCTTCCTGGGGACTAAGGAGAGGAGCTCCCAGCTCAGTGATCAGGGTTTCTGCTCTGCTGCCCACCCTGTGTCACTACCTTCAGACTCTCCATCACCTTTGCCCAAAATTGGGACACTCACTTTCTGACATCAGTTTTATTTGCTGAAAATATTAACACATACAAAAGATGATGCCTCCTTAGGAAAGAAAGTGGCGTTAGGCACATCATAAAACTTGAGGTTGTGGCCAACAAGATGGCTCGAAGGTAAAGGCAGTTGTACCAGCCTGATGCCCTGACTTTGATGCATGGGAACTCCTTGGTAGAAGGAAAAAATTGACAGCTGAAAGTCACCATCTGGCCTCCACCTGCCAAAACACACATCGATATGCGTGCACAATAAACACAAAGTAAATGTAGTAAACATTTTAATTGAGACTATATTCACAGAACTGTTGCATTCAGAACATGCAAACTTTCTTCATCTCAGAAAGGAATCCTGTATTTAATGAGCAGCCACTCCATTTTCTCCTCTTCGCTGGTCCTTGGCCATCACCATTCTGTGTCTGTGTCTGTGATTAGGCTCTTCAGTGGGTTTTACATAGATGACATCATGCAATATGTGACCTTGAGATTCCTCACCATTTGAATCAGTAACTTCCCCACTTTTATTACTGAGTTAGCAATCCTCTGTATAAGTGTATATACCATAGTCTTTGCCCAGTCAGCTCTAACCGACATTGAGTTTGTGACACTTTCATTATGAGTTGTGCTAATAGGAACACTCATATTTAAGCATTGTCTGAAGACCTGTTTTCAGGTCTGCTGTGAAAGAACCTAGAAGTAGAATTACTGTGCTATGTACTGATTGTCTGTAAACTTGTAAGCTGTTCATAGTAACAGCATTTTCCACTCCTACTAACCGTCACAGTGCACCCTCATTTGCCAAACTGTTACTGGGGATGTCCAGGGACCACTGAGAGCTCTCTTAACTAATATCCGGGTGAACTGGTTTTCCTTAACCACCTGCCTGCTGCTAAGGCCCTGATGGGGTCCAGGTGCTACCAAGAGGCTCTGCCACATGGTCTTGGGTGTTCCAGCTGATGAAATGAAGGGGTGAGACTGCACAGTGGGGCGGTGACTGTACTCAGGGATGGCACAAGAGACAACCATAAGAACCAAATGCTACGTAGAACACTATTTCTAGAAACATTCCTGAATAGGAAAGTTTCAAATGTCTCAGAAACTAAATTTAACTTGCAAAAGTTGATACCAGAAAAGGAATTGATAGTAAATTGATAGTAAATGCTTTTTATATCAGAAAGACACTGGAGGATTGTAAATTGGCTACTGCTTGGAACCACTGCTCCAAGATTGATTAATAATTTCTCCTGGGCCTCTGTTGCTCATTGGAACCTGGGACCCAAGTGTGGCCTTGACCCAGCCCACGTCAATGCTGCACAGCGCTCATAACTGCTGGCAGCTGAGTCTTACGTCACGGTTTCTGCTTCTGCATCTGCCCAACTGTGTGACACAGGAGCATCCTCCCGTGATGTGATCTGCAGGCTGTAGAGTGACGAGTGAACTTTGTCTCAGCTGTGGCATGGAAGGCTCACGGGAACACCTTTAAAACTGGGGCTCAGTGGCAGTATCCTTAACATACATGTTTATAACTTACTGACGGATGAATTGAAGCATTAGTTTAAGCTACAAATATATATATTTGAACCCAGATAAATCTGGGTTGTATGTTGTATGGCTAAGCCACAATATCAAATGGTTTGATTAGAATCCTGGCTACCCCACTTTCTGTTTGATGTTGATCTGGTTCCTATTGTTTTCTTAAACAGATTTTCACGTTATTTTCAACGTCAGCCTTGCACATCAGTCAAGGCTGTTCATTTTCAATAATGACCTGCATGGAAAGTACAACCAGTTTGAACACACACTGTTCAAGTCACAGATGTTTTCACTTTTAAACAATTGGTTTTCTAAATATTTCATAGATAAGATGTTACTATAGCAAAGAGTGCTTATGAACAGAAGCCGATGTCTTCATCAGTATGAGATGTGCAGTGTGAGTGTGGCCTTTGTACATAGTAATGTTTCCTTAGCATTATAATGTTACAGAAATTATAAAGGATTCAAAATAATGTTTTGTTTGCATGTGCATTGGGGGGTTTCCTCACAGAATTCCCAGAACAAAAATTGTTTGCTGCCCTGTTGATTAAATGTGTTGTGCAGCTGGAACTCATCCAGACCATCGACAACATTGTGTTCTTCCCAGCCACAAGCAGGAAGGAGGATGCAGAAAACTTAGCTGCAGCCCAGGTGAGGAGATGTTGTCTGGAAGGCCTTCACAGCTGCCACTCTGAGGCCTGAGCCTGGATGGTGTCCTGAGGCATAAGAATGGCCCTGGCAGAGAGAGGGAGAGGGAGGGAGTGCGCTCTGGGGCCTCATGCACTAGCGATGAAGCAGCGAGTAGGAACCGCAGAAACCAAAGCGGCCCAAAGAGAAGCAAGGTCAGGTCATAGTGGAAGTCAACTACAGAAAATGTTTTAAGAAGGGTGTAAGCATACACTAGATAGGTCACATAACATTGCTCATGAGAACTGCCCTCTGGTAGTTCTTAGGACTTCATAAGCTTGGCATGGAATTTAGTTTAACACCAAGGACAAAAGCCAAAGTGTAGTAGGTGTAAGAGTAGAGGGCGCGAATACTGTACTTACGGCAGTGAAGGAGCTTTGCTGCAGAGGTCTGAAGAACTGCAGTAACAGCCACAGGAGCAGTAGGAAGTGTTTCCCAGAAGGGAGCTTTGTAACACTTACCAATAAAGAGCTTTCCTCCAGAGATGAGAAGCCGGTGGTCTTCACTCTTAATGTTCTGTGGGCCAGGAGCTGGTTGGCTTCTGGCAGTTAGTCCTGCTGATAGCAGCAGGGGATTAAGAAAAGAAACTTAGTTACTTGGGCTCTTTACTCCTTAACTCTTCATGAGCCAGAGAGAAGGAATGAACAAAGATAGTCATGCAAACATACACACACACACACTCTGCTGTGCCTGACCACCTGTTTAATCAGTTTCACAAGCGCACGTGCATACACATACCTGCATGCATATGTATGTATGCATATGTATGTACAGAATAAGAATAAATGTTTTTACAACTAAAACCATCTCCTTAACTTACTTCTTAAAATTTTTTTAATCAAATTAGGAATTCTATATAATCATTAGCTCATCTAAACAGCATTAATTCATGAATGTTCATCTTCATGTTGATCTGCAGGAAATAGGGTGGGCTAATGCCCAGGAATCATTAGGCTCTGTAATAATATCAGAAGAGGCTTATCAGCTTTGAGAAGCAGTCCTGGGACAAAGTGTATGGGGCTGTGCTTCACCAGCCATCACGTGCAAACATGGGCCCTTTCCGGGAACTCACTTGCTAGCTGTAGTCCTTCCCAAATGGCTTCTGTCTGTCCTCTACAGTCAAATGGTGATTTGTTTCTAAAAGTAGTCTTGGCTAGGCACTGGGAGCTGGAGAGATGACTCAAAGGTTAAGAATACTCACTGCTCTTGTCAGAAGACACAGTTTGATTTCTAGCACTCTATCAGGTAGTTCATAGCTTCCTGTGTCTCTGGTTCCAGGGGATCCAGTTCTCCTGTGGCCTGTGTGGTGTGGTTCATATACAAGGAAGCAGGCACAGACATGCATTGGAGGGAGCACTGGGTTTGCCATTTACTAAAACTGTTAAGTGTGTACCATGGTGGCTTGTTTTACACAGAGAGACGCAGTAGACTTCGATGTTCGAGTTGATACTCAAGACCAAGGAATGTACCGCTTTTTAACATCACAACAACTTTTCAAGCTATTGGACTGCTTATTAGAGTCACATAGATTTGCAAAAGCATTTAATTCCAACAATGAACAGAGGACTGCTCTGTGGAAAGCAGGTAAACTGTCCAGGTCTCATGCTGTCACTGAGAACACACTAATGCGTGTGATTGTCAAAACTGCCTGGGTGACATTTTAGGTCTAGTGAAAATAAGGCAGGCAGGGTCCAAAATTTAAGTCAGCCAGGGCTACACACAGAGAAACTGTCTCACCCCCCCCCCCCCAAAAAAAAAGAAGAAAAAAGTTGTCAGTGCCTATTCATAGATGAGGGTCCTCAGAGCATAGCCAGAAAACTAAAGGGCTATTGTCTGTTTATCTCCTTCTGTGCCCAGGACAGTGTTGGCCGCCCTGTATTTTGATTTGTTTTCATCTGGCATGGCCTTTGTTCATGCTCTTCCCTTTGTGACCCAACATGGAGAAAAACAGAACTGCATTGCCTTTCCCCTCCGTGTCGCTCCCCTGTGACCAGGCCATCCCTGTGAAGGCCTGGGCTCTCTGCCCTTGCACTGTGGCGCGCTGCCGTGGGCACAGTGTTACACCTGCTGTTTTCTGCGGGGCTCCAGTGTCGTTCCTTAGGAATGCTCTGCTTCCCACCACAGTTCTCAGCCTCCCAGCACTGCGACTCTTTCATACAGATCTCCATATTTTGGTGATCAGAAACCATAAAAGTAGATCTCATTGCTGCTTAATAACTGTAATTTTGCAACTGTTATAAATCATAATGTAGATATCTAATACGCAACTATAAAGGGTTCATGACCCACAGGTTGAGAACACCTCACCCATAGGATCTGCTTTGTCAGCAGCCAGTACTGACAGCTGAACACGGGCAGAATGTGCCCTCAGTGGGCTGTTCGACCTGTCTGTAAGGTAGGTGCCTTTCCAGTCTAACTCCAGACACTTGCCCTTTCTGCAGGCTTCAAAGGCAAGTCCAAGCCCAATCTTCTAAAACAGGAGACAAGCAGCCTGGCCTGTGGGCTGCGCATTCTCTTCCGGATGTACATGGACGAGAGCAGAGTCAGTGCCTGGGAAGAAGTCCAGCAGAGGCTTTTAAAGTAAGGCTCGGAGGTAGCTGTGTGAGTTAAGAAAGGCAGCAGCCCCATTTCACAGATCAGTGTCATTAAGTCAGCCTTCAGTCCCTCTCCCGAGTCCATGGTCACCCGTGTCACACGGTAGCTGTGAGCATCTGCATTTCTCACGTGTTGGGACTTCAGGAGCACCTGAGGCTCGCTAAGTGAACGCCTGACAACTGAGTAGGCCATGCCTAGCGTAACTTGATGGTCTTTTCAGTGCCATAAGACTTTCTTACAAAGCACTTGGGAAGTGACAGGTTGCCTTACCTGCCAGCATTTTATTATTTTTATTTAAAAAGTATTTGCAATCTTGATCTCTTGGGTTTCCTTTTGTTTTACTTCATGATGACTAAATTTAGTTTGTGCTGAGACTAAATTGATATTTAGGAGGAAAACTGCTGGTGCATCAGTTGTCCCTGTCCTGAGAGCAGTGGTTCAGTACATCTCAGACATCACTACTCCAGTGCCTATTGTAGGAACAAAACTAAGTCTCCCATCAGTGAAGGAACCACCACCAATTTCAAGCCAAGTCTCAGTGTGAGACCTGCATACCTGCTCTCACAGGAACTCCATCGAAGTGGAACTGAGAAATGGAGGTGTGGGTTTCCTAAGCAGTTCCAGTGGATTACACTCAGTGTTTTGTTTTCTTCCTAATTTGAAAACCATGTACTGGTGCTGGAGTTCACATAAACAGATAGGTTCACTACTAGTTCTCTAGTCTTCAGGGTCCTCTGAATGCACACCAGTGGGTTTCAGTGTGTAAAAGGCAGTCTTCTCTTTTCCAGCGTCTGCAGTGAAGCGCTGAGTTACTTCCTCACTTTAACATCCGAAAGTCACCGGGAGGCCTGGACTAACTTACTGTTACTGTTCCTCACTAAAGTTCTGAAGATCAGTGACGACAGGGTAAGTGCGGCTTCTGTCCATCCCGGCCCTGGCAGTCAGGAACCTAGGCCACAGGTCTCTGAAGCTAGGCTATGCAAACTCTCTCAGCTTTGTTTTCTAGTCAGCAATTCAGTTGGAGGACTCAGAATCCTATTGGATACTTTGATACATTGAAATCCCCATTATGACCCCTAGAGTTAGTTAAATTTCCCCAACTGAAAACCCGTATCCAGCTCCCAGTGTGACCCTGCCCTGGAGCCACTGCCCCACAGTCTACACTTCTTGGGCCTGAGCTCCAGCCTGCATCCAGCCTTTAGTATATTTAGTAACCCCAGGTGACTAGAGCCTCTAGTTAACAGCTTAGGCCCATAGTTATAAAGGTACATATTATCTGTATGCGAATGTATATATTCATTTATGCATAAATATATGTATTTCTTTTCAAAACTGTACATTTTTAAGGTAATTTATAGTAATTCTAAAAGCAATTTACAGACGAGTTGCTGTGGGTCAGTGAGGTGACCTGACACTTGAAGATTTAGACTAGCATACGAGTGCCTAGGGGGCCAGGCAGTGCCCCTCAGTGCTGCCAGTGCCTTCCCTCTTGCCTGCTCTCTGCCAGTGGGCTGTGCTGCCTCTGCCTGTGTCTGCTGCAGTGTGGAAGAGCAGACCAGAGTTCAGAGAGGAAGGCACTCAAGCAGGGATGAGTCCAAGTGTTTATCACTGGCTATGAAAGTGAAGTGTCAGGTTGCAGTTGCTTTTAGTCAGGATTCTAGAAAACAGAACTCAAAATGACTGACTGCGTGCGTGTGTGCGGTCACTAAACTGGGTTACAGGCTGTAGTCCATGAAGTCCAACAGTGGCTCCTGCCCGCAGAAAGGCATATGGCTGCTACTAGAAGGTGTGGCCCAGATGCAGGGTGAGTCTTCTCACTTCAGATGGTCCAGTCATTTGAAATGCCTCATGGGTGTGCACACTTGCTTGTTTTATCCAGATAGGAGACCATTAGCTGTCACACGGGGCTAGGTATGTCTTCCCTTGAAATCTAAAATTTGCATTCAATAATCAATAACTTACATTATAAAACTCTACTCTCCGTTTTGCTTCTTTTGCTCTATGCAAAATTATTAAATTTTGTCAGAGGTGGATTCAAAACAATGATGAAGAACCAAATGACCTGGGTTTCTGCCTAGATTTATGTTTTAATCCGCTCCCTCACCACTGTGGCCGGCCTGCGTCTCTGCAGTCGGGACGCGGACGTTCTTACCTTGCTGTCAGGTTGGTTTTGGTGTGGAACAGGAGCACTAACAAGCACATTTCTCTCCCCAGTTTAAAGCTCATGCTTCATCCTACTACCCGCTCCTGTGTGAGATTATGCAATTCGACTTGATCCCTGAACTCCGTGCTGTTCTTAGGAGATTTTTCCTGCGAATTGGAATAGTATTTCAAATATCACAACCACCTGAACAGGAACTGGGGATAAACAAGCAGTGATGAGAACCGAATATTTTTCTGTTGGTGTTTACATTCCTCTGCCCCACGAAAGGACCTGGAGCAGAGGTTTCCTACCTGAGAAACGTCCCTCTGAATTGCAGTGTCTGGGTTACTGGTAAGATACTCACACTGTAGCTCAAGGTCAGAACACTCCATCCAGTCCCTTTAGCGACCCAGTGGCTGCTGTCTTGTGTTAGGCTCATGTTGAGCAGAAAGGCTGCTCAGACAGCACCGGGGTCCTTCCCTGACCTGAGCAGGGTGAGCCCACACTTTGGCAGGTATAGAAATGAAACTTACCCAAAGAAGTATAGCTGTAAAGACTGAACTTCTGCAGGAAGTACAACTCAGGAGAGCTGTATTTTGAAGGATAAAATGTTTATAATTGGGGGTGGGGAGAAAAATTATTGCTCATGGTAAAAGATATTTAGCAACTATGGCATTCTTACTCTGAAGATTTTTGCACACTCAGGCTATCTGAGATACTGGTAATCATCATCTTTCTGTGAAAATGTACAGAAATGCAGGGCTGTAATATAAAAATCTTAAACATATTGTTCCTCCTGCAGTTTTATTTCTTTATTTTCTTATCTACTTGCTAAATATCCATAATATTTTGTCAAATGCACTAAAACATTTTGGTTGAATTTTTAGTCTTGGGGGAGTGGTGGTCATTTTGAGGGCTTACTCTGCCCCGAATCTGTTGTGGCCAATGTTTGTCAAGATCACAACAGGAGGAGAAAACCACCAAGGTAGAAAACATCCCTGCTGACAAGAACTACCTGTAACATACTCTTAGGGCTTTTAAAGATGAGCCATTAAAATAGATGATCTTTCACAGACTGAAACTTGAATCACTGCGAATGAATCTAGGTTGCTGTCACTTTTTTCTTTTGGGTGGCGGGGCTTGATGTAGATTTTATTCTATGTACAGAATTTAATGTTGAATATATTAAAATAACAAATCTGGCATGGTCTGGGGAGGTTAGATTTACTGGAAATGTATTCCTACTGTGAATTGTGCTGATGGTAAATGAAAAGCTTGTCAAGCATTCCATATTAACAGTGGGTGTCGGAGATTTTTCAGGTGGATATGTATATGGTACAGATGTAAAGTTTTCTATGTAAAAAACTCTGTACAACTTTCTGTACAATATTGATTCTCATCTGGCATATCTAATCAGGTTATAGGTCAATAAAGTTTTTGAATTATTTCATCAGTGCAGTGTAACCCACAGCCCTGTTTTCATTGTTTTTTTTTTTTTTTTTTTAATTAGAGATCAAGCCATAAAAAGGACAGGGCTTTTTTTCCCCCACTTGCTACAAAAGACACTTCTTTGCAGTCTCTACATTAGATTTGTCAACTTCCTTCCTTAATCCTCAGATATCCCAAAGTGGATTTATTACTCAATGACAGTGCTACTTTTTGAGACTGAAAAAGTGTCCCCTGTCTTGGTGGTTTAGACTGGCATTTTGTGCCTCTGTCAGTTCCACTGGTGCCACAGCATTAAAAAGAAAACTACAGTGACTAAATGAGGAGTTCACACTTCTGGTCAAGCCAGGCTCAATACTAGAACTAAGTTACTGCAGTGTTTTCCGTCCAAGCCATTTTCCCCCATGACTGACAGTTGCTTGTCCAATGCTGTAGTACATGTTCTC
The DNA here is from genome assembly GCF_963924665.1 of Micromys minutus. Taxonomy (NCBI): domain Eukaryota; kingdom Metazoa; phylum Chordata; class Mammalia; order Rodentia; family Muridae; genus Micromys; species Micromys minutus. The sequence goes on from NC_137961.1 coordinate 5,550,531, forward strand.
CAAAGAGGACACAAATGTTGACAGAAGAAACCTTATTAGCACAGCAAGATTGAACATAAAAATTATGTCTAGCCAGAGGAATACCAGAAATGTATTATTTTTGGTAAACTCTGATGTCACAACCGGCTATTGATGTCATCCCTGGAAAACCAGAGAAACAGCAGCTGATTGTCTTCAGCTGTCATCATGATACACACTGGAGACCCAGTCCAAGTAAGAATCTTTCCTAGAAGTTGAATGAGTCTTACAAAGTTCATTTACTTACCACAACAGTTCATGTGGCTAAGGATCTCAGGTGGTGGGACAGAGGACTACTGCCTCTATACTACTAGAAACTGCAGTTACACTTTGCATAAAGAAACTGACATTGGTAGTTAATAAAAATAGAACTTTATTTGTGTCAAGAAATAGTGACGTCAGACAAATTAATAACTGAGTGAGTCTGTGCTTCTATCAGCGTAAAAATAAAATGGAGGCAGAAAATGTACCATGGATGGCCGCAAATCCCTTTGCTCCTGTGGAATGTGTAACTACAGGTGTGAAAGTGAGCATCTTGTTTGAATCCTTCATTATCGAGCAGCTGGCATGGTCACAGCTACAGAACACAGAAGGTGTGTTCATGGACTATTTCACCACAATGCTAACAAAGGCAAGTATGCTGGTGGCAATGTATTGTTTCACAGTGCTATTGACACATTAATTCACCACCTCTTAATGGCAAGCACATTTTAATGCACATATGGTAGCTCAAGAGTTCATTACCACCCATAGCTAAATTGCAAAAATAATTCTATACAATTATATTAGAAATCAATAACCGGGGCTTTTATGTACATTGTGTGTGTGTGTGTGTGTGTGTGTGTGTGTGTAAAACATATCATCATGGGAAAAATACACTATATATAGATAGAACATAAATAACTAATATTAAAGTATAGGGCCACAAGTAAGACATAGTTCCTTCTGTAAAAGGCACTGCTGGATCCAGAGAGGGTTTATTTTAAGCATGTGCAGCAGATAGTCCCTGCCAAGTAAAAGTGCCTGGCTTCCCAGGAACCTGCTGCTGTTCCTCATTCAGCTGCTCTGCCATGAACCGTTTCAAAGTTTCGGAAGTACCAGGGCGGAGCCAGGGTTCAGTTGCCACAGAGTTGCGTCCATCATCACCCAAGTGTCTCATGATGTCATCAGTGTCAACCAGTGAACCCTCATCATCTACAGAAGGCAAAAGATACAAGTCAGGTAGCAGGTGACATACATCGGGTACCTACCGGCTAGCCCATTACAGCTCTGCATCTTTCCACTGAGTCACAACCCTTCCCCCAACACTAACTTTACCCCTTTAGAAACAGGAATGCATGCCTCCAAAGAGACTAGAGTTGGGGTGGAGAGAAATAAGTGACTCCATGGCACCAACAGCGACAGGAGAGGCTCCGCCAACATTAAAAGTTGGCTGTAGAAATAGAGACTGTCTAGTTGTGTCTGTTACCATCAGGAAAAACAATGGAATGACAGACTTGAACTTAGCACTGATAGGTGCATTGACAGTCATTGTGAGGAAATAACTGCACTGATCTAAGATGGTCAGTTAACAGGTGAGGAGTTCATTAACCACATCTGATCTTACTCAAATTCTACATGGGTCTGGGTTGGCTCAGCAAAAGGGAATGATGTACAACCAGTTTAATGAGCAGTCAACCAAAATCATACCAAAAAGCTCCTGCTTGAAAGGACAGTGTTAAAACAAAAATAGCTTAGATATTGAAAACCTGAAAGAATCTTAGTTTTTCTATCTTCTCTAAACACATCCTTCTTAGGTACTAGCTCAAGTTTACTGGTTTTAAAACAAAGAGAAGGCAATTCTAGGTATGCATGAAGGGAAAAATGCCTTTTATGACATCTCTATTATGATATGAAATGAAAGTACTATTCTCTTAATGTGTTTTTACATTTGATGAAAAATATTTACTATCAGAACACACCACTCCTGGACTGGAGAAAGGAGTTCAGTTTAAAAGTAGCATTAAAAAATATAAAAGAAAAAGTTACAACAAAAACACTATAAAGTGCAGCTTAACAGATCTAAGGGTATTCTGTAAAGAGGCAACTCTACTAAAACCACTCTGGCCCATGACCCTGGGCTTGTTGGCTTAGAATATAACTGAAATGCTACCTGCTCTTCATGTTACAAAAAGCCAAGTAAAGGTAAAGTTAGTGATTACCTAACATACTATTCAGCATTTTTCCCTGCTGGAGACAACCTGAATATATTTCATAGACAAGACCTCCTGAAACTGTTTAGACCGTTGTTAAAGTACACCAAGGATGAAGTTAATCCCAAGCCCTGCATTTGGAAGCTGGTTTATGACCTTGACCTTTTGTAAAACTCAAAGGACTTGAAAATTCTTTTTCCAGATGTACGTCATCCAGTGAACACCTTGTGAGTTACCTGTACTAGTGGGTTTCTTCTGATGCTCACTCAGTCTTCTCATTCTGTCTTCATTTCTCATTCTAACTTGATCAACATTTACACTGGAGATAGATTTTAAAGAGAGACCATCCTGTGGTGTGTGGAGCCGACTACTATCCTATAGTTAAGAGAGAGAATTTAGAAACACTCCAATAGTCAGTCAACATGGGGTTACACCGGATCAACACACACTGTGAAGAACAAACCAGGAGGATATGGGTCCTGTCTCCTGTCCTTGCTTTGCTGGGGCTAAAAGGTAGCATTGTGCTCAAAGGCAAGCACAGAACAGCAGCTGAGGCTCAAGGGGTATGTGTGTGTGTGTGTGTATCACTGGTTGGTAGATGCACAAGCAACAGTAGAGAAAAGAATCCAGAAACGACTCCTAGTGTTTAAACAAAGACCAAACAGTTCAACAGGGAGAACAAGCTATCTTCAGTGAACAGCACTAGAGAACCTGTTCCTGTAGCTAAAGGCATTGAGACCTCATATGCCAAACTACACACAAAAACTAACACGTTTATATTAAACCACCAAAAATACAATTAGAAAACTGGTTGTTTGAACCTCCTTAAAAGTTAAGGCCTCTATGCTTTAAAATCTATCAAGAAGATAAAAACGACAACTTTTTGATAGAAAATATTTGCAAATCTATCATCTGACAATGTATAAAAAAGCCTTAAGCTTCACCAGTGCAAATACAGCACAAAATTTAAAAATGGACAAAGGGTTTGAACTGATGTTATGTGCAAAGAAGATGAACACTTTACTGTAAGCAGAATCGTGATGACAACCTCTACAGGCCTTAGTGTGGAAGAGTAGGAAATTCGTATGGGTAAATGGGAAAAGCAAAGCAAACACCCACATGAAACCTGTACATGAATGCTAACAGCAACCTTAGTCAGAATATGAAGAAAGTGAGTCATAAGCTGGAATGAATAAAACTGTAGTATCCACAGATACTGAAAAGGAATCGTGTTGACACATGCTATAAGATGGTGGCTCTTGAGAACAAGAAGATAGTTGTTCAAGTGAAATATGCAGAAGAGATAAACTTCACACAGACCAAAGCAGACAGATGAGCAGTTACCTAGAGCAACAGGCTTTTGCAGCCTGATAATGCTGTACATGTGACAAGGCTACTTAGCTACCTGTGAGAAGCTTCTGAGCACTGATAGTTCATGTCATATAGGTGGCAATAAAGAGCTTAAGGAGCTGCCCAAAGTTATCCACCCAGAGAGGAAGGGCACCATCAAAACATGCTCTAAAGCCTTTTATTAACTATGAAGCTATGGAAAGAGCATGGGTCTGAATCCTAGTCCTCTTATCAAGTGACGTTGGGTAAATGACTTGGCCAAAACGGAGTTGCAGCCATATCATGCTCTTAGGGTAGAAAAGGCTTTTGATAAATGCTCACAGTTGCTTTGTGTGGTTTCTACAAAGTCTGTACTGCTATATAGGGAGTGCGATTGGGGCAGTAAATTTAACATTTACAGGACAGGTGTCCATCCGTTTACAGAGCTACACGCCATTGGAAGAGCTCTGAGGTCAGAAGAACTGATAGCAGAACGGAGATCAAGACACCACACACACACACACACACACACACACACACACACACACACACAGTTTTCAAAGCAGGCCTCCTCCCACTTGTTTTCCTCCATTAGACTACATACACTGAAGCCAAACTCAATCTTCTACACTGAGAAGATCATACATACAAAATCTAGTCCTTTTAACTTGTTCCTCCGGCGTTCCCTTGCAGAGGGCAGCTGTGATGGTGGAGGGAAGGTGTCCTCTTCAGTGACAGGATATGTCTCACCATAAGCACCTAAACAGGCCACACAAAAAGTGTCAATTTTACTCAGAGCTTAGAGTCTTGATGTCTTTTTAATTGCTTTACTGAAATGTTACAAGTTCGGTGATTTCTCTTGTGAATTTACAGTTGTATCATCATTACTGCCTTGAATCTGCAATACCTCAAAGAGCTCCCGTACGATCACTTGCACCTACTCTGCAGGCCCAGAGTACACCCCACAGGTGGAACTCTACAACAGTGTCTGAGGGGCATGTGTCATGTTGGTGCTGAGTCACATAACTCAGCACACTCTGCATCTGCACCTGACATTGGTGACTGTTGCTAGCTGGTGGCACTGAACTGATGGATGCCCTTGAATATTCAAGTGTACCTCCATGTGGGCATGATTTCCTTGGGACAGAAACTAGGAATTATTGCCAGCTGTTAAGGTGGCTGGCTGTCCAACATTTTGTGTAACTGCCACAAGCAATTTCAAAAGTGGCAGAAACAGCCTGATGCAGCCCTAATCCCAGAACTCATGAGGCAGGAGGATCAAAGGTTGAGGTCATCCTGGGCCATAGTAAATTCCAGTTCAGATGGGGTTCCAAAGTAATATTCTAATAAAGATCTAAAATAGACACAGATATACATGTAGCTTTAAAAATTAACATAACATTGGTAAATCAAATATACTCACCAATAAAAGCACTATCAGATTCTAATAATGAATTTTTCAAAAAATCATTAGTGTCATCTCTGGGCTAAAATAAAATAAAAAATAAAAAAAAACAAACAACTGTATGTTAATAGCTGCATTTTTAGTCTGGAGTAGGAAAATAAACCATACCAACAGCACAGGTTTCCACTCTAATCCCAACAAACCAACAAAAAAGATGGCAAGCACGGTGTCCCTCTACATTCCAGTATCGTTAGCTCACCAAGACCTGACAGCAGGCATTTCACCTGACAGACATGTGCCCTAACTTCCTCCCTGCCACCCCCCCCCCAGCTGATGAAGGTGTGGCGCTGCTGTGAAAACAGCACTGAACACCGTGTTGTCAGTGCATCTGAGCGGTCGCCTCCTCCCCCTCTTCTGTGCTGACAGCTGGGCATTCCAGTTCCGCCACGGAAGGAAGGGAAGCAATGGCACTATAGATACACTGGCTCTGACCACAGCAACCTCCACAGTGGCATGTAGATTCGTGTTAAGTCAATATGTGATTGGACAGTGGAGAGGTAGGCAGATAAAAGGTAGGAAACCAGAGAGGAGCAGAGATTGGGGGGAAAAAAATCAAGATGGAGTTGGGGAAAGCAGGCTTAGATCCTGGTGGCTGTAATCAGACATAGGTAGATATAAATATTTTAAGGGTTTTTGTAGGTCATTTTATAGAAGGGCAGTTTGTATCTTTGTCTATTAGATGTAATCTTATTATGTAGAGGGTTTGTGAATTGAGAATCTATTATATAAACCCATTTGAAAAGTCACCAGGGCTTTGAAGTGATGTTTGTGACGGCGATAGAGAAAGAAGACGCTGGGATGGTAATTCCACCCAGGATGGAGGCAGTAGGACAGGCGGAGTGACCGGCTTGGGAAGGGAATCGTGTGGAGGAGCGGCTAAAGGACCGAGTGACAGAGTTTGTGCGCTAGGCTCCAATTAAGTGGCGTCCACCTCCATATTAAGCGGCACCTGCAGAGTGAGACCTCAGGGACCATTAAGGAGATAAGCCTTTCATTTTTAATATTTACTGCAACATGCCATGCTGTAGGGAAAACTACAGCACTGGACAATGAGCTTCATCCAGGGAAATGCATCTACATTTGTATAGAAACCACGTTATGTGTTGTATGTGATCTCTGCACTTGCTCCGACACTAGCACTGAGTTATCTTGCTCCCTTTGGCATTCTCTGGGCTCTCGGTTCTTCCGTATGTTGAATTTCTATCTCCTCTTTGATAATTGCTCATTCTACTTTCATTCTAGTCAACCAATCATAGTCACAGCGACTAAGTATCCACCTGCTCAGTATTACTTAACTTCTACATTGTAGCCCTTCCCATAACCGCAGAGTGACCAGAGCCCACCTCGTCTTCTAAATGACAACTTGCTCACCCTATATGCTTTTCTATATTAATTCAGTTTTGAGGAAAGGCAGGTGGCTTTCTCTTTTTTAAATCATGATAAATTCATGGTTTATATTGAGTTTCCCAACCAAACGGGATGTTAGGAATCCAGATTTTTAACTTAAATCCCAGATAGTAAACTTCATGATCTTTTGCATGGAGTAAGGCAGCCATCACACATGGAAACATCTATCAAACTGCTGTCTTCCCAAAGAGGCACGGTGTACTGCAGGACAGGGCAGTCAGAGCCCTCCTGGGTCCTGAGTTGGGCCTAGTTTGTTGGATGAAAGACTATGGGCAAGATATAATACGATAGTCATTTAACAATGAGTAGCCTTTAAAATGTAGTAAAACATGGGAGATTAGAGAAACTGGAGCTGCAGTATCAGGTGGAAACCCTGAGAACAAATACAGACCAGGCTGAGCTTCATCTAGGAAAGGCTAGAAATGTCCTAAGACTCTCCAGTGCCATGTATGCTCCAGGACTCTGTGTCACATACAATCCAAACATGCTGTGTCAAACGACTCCCTGTCTTCCCAACTCCCAAGTTTTTCTTGTTTTTCCACCTTTCAACCCCAGACCTATCAACTTACTAAAGTAAACCCACCCACTTCAGAGTACTTCTGCTCCCCACCCTGTCCCCTCTCCTCCTCTGTGTGTTGTCAAGGTTTCCGTGGTTACCTCCCACCACTGTTATAAACCACAGGGCGGGTAGGGCCCAGTGCTGCTGTCCTTCACAGACTGCAGTGACAGTGCCACTAACCCTGCACTGTCCCACCAGCTCTGCTCTAGATGAAATTTTGTGCTTTGCCTCACTTAACCCTTCGAGTAACCCCTCACACACGCTTACTTAGGAGCACGCTGCAGAATATATAAGCCAAGGCCATCTGTACCCTGCAGAGATTAACTGGATCGATGTAGTGCTCTAGCATTAAGTATGGCCAACTTCATCTGTAAGCACTGCATGGAAAACTGGAGCAGAAAGTTAGTCTACCCCAAATTAGACCGCTGCAGAGCACGCTCACGCTGCTCAGACCTTATTCTCACCCATTACTTTCTCTGCACACTTACAATTGAAACCATGATTTAAAATAAACACTAATATTATGGACACATTCAAAATGCAGAAAACTCATTTAACACAGGCCCCAAACTCTCATTTAGACTTTGAACTATCTGCTTACCATTCTGCGCCCTTGTACATTTCCAGCGGAGATGGTGTCTAAATCAGCTGTGAACGGAATAAAAGTAAACAGAGGGCTAACAAAATACAGTTCAGATCTTCTATTATTTCTTTCTCCTGAAAATTACTTACACTATCACACAGCAGAGCAATCTTAGGAACTATATAGTACTTTCTCATTAAATCTGCATCCATTCTGGTTGAATGACTCATTAATATAATCTCTGTGAACTTTGATATCTAAGAAAAAATTAACACAGGTTTTTCCCCCCTTAAAAGAAAGCGTCTGTCTGTTCCTGTTCTCTGCCTAAGTTAAACTGTGCCAAGCACAGGGCAGAGGTCAGGTGTCCCAGTCTCTTCTGCAGCCTGGCAGAGTCCCTACGTTTCTCCAAACACAGAACACTGAGAGGAAAGGAGCTGCAATGGTGGTCCATAGCTTTTCCTTGAGACTTTGCATGAGTGAACCGTATCTAACAATTACCTTGTCAGTGTTTGCTCCTAGTGAGAAGTACCTGGACCCATCTGCGGACTATTAGTCTTGCTGTGCATAAACTGATGAGATCCCACAAGATCAGCTCATCATTTGGTATTTAAAATTCCATACCATGAGGAAGGAAGATGTCTCCTATACATGTGTATATCTAAGCCTTGATCTATAAGCTCAGCCTGAAGTTAACATCACACTTACTACGATTATACCTCCTGAGGCCAGACACCTTCCTCACATTCTGCAAGCCATAGCAGCCTGCCAAGACAGGGTCTCACCTTCTCTACCTTCCACACACTGACCTGAAGGCTGGCAAAGCAAGGGGGATCCAGATTTGGTCCCGACACTCCCCTGTGGTTCAGCAAGGCCCATCCATGGATCTGAGGTAAGTCCAGCCTGCTTGTGGCCCCACTCACACTGCACACCTGCTAGTTCCATCTCCTGTGGGCTTAGAAACTGTCCATTTGACCTGACTTACACAGGAGCAGCAGCCTAGCCCATTACCCACCATACTAATCCTGTTAGTGTAGGTCAGTCTCTGTGCCCTCTGAGTCATGCTTACAGCATTATATTAGATTGACATGACCAGATAATTATACAAAAGCATACACCCAAATCTGATACTTTACACAACACACACACACACAGAGAGAGAGAGAGAGAGAGAGAGAGAGAGAGAGAGAGAGAGAGAGAGAGAGAGAGAGATGTGCTCCAGGAGCAGAATGAGCATCCCTGCCTTCTGTTGGTGGTCCGTGGGGTGGAAGTCATGTGGCATGAACAGGACACCCAGCCTCCAGCACTGATGAATAGCTCAACCCCCAACATGGGCACATGGCCGCTCAGGACTCATCAGTCCTCTGGAATGAGTCCCTTTCCACAACTGACCGTGAGCATGGAGCTGCCTGGGACTGAATCCAAGGGAGAGGGGAGGGTAGAGTGAGGTGCTAAGGAGTCCTGAGGGGCAGGGACTCCATGAAAAGACCCACAGAATCAACTATCCTGGGCCCGTGGGGACTCAAGAGTCTGAACCTCCACCAAAGAGCATGCATGGACTAAGTAAGCCACTGCCCGTGCGCATGCGTACCATATGTGCAGCTTGGTCTTCAGGTAGGTCCACCAAAAACCAAGCAGGGGCTGTCCCTGACTCTGGACGGATAATGTTCCCATAACTAGCTGCCTTGTCCGGCCTCAGTGGGAGAGGATGTGCCTCGTCCTGCAGTGACTCGACATACCAGGGTGGATTGGTACCCAGGCCCTGCTCCACATCTCAGAGAAGGAGAGGAGGGAATGAGGGAAAAGGCTGGGAGAACAGGGGGAGCTGTGCTCAGGACATAAGTGAATAAATTATATGGGAAAAGGCTGCAGAGATGACTGACTGGCTCTGGTTTCTTGCACGGACCTAGAGGCTCACAACCTCCTCTAACAGCAGTTTCCCTCCGCTGAGCTCTGAGGGGCTGACTTCGCTCCTGTGCATATTCACACATAAATCTCTAGACAGACAGACAGACAAAACCAACAACTTAAAGGCTGAAGAAGGACGAGGCACGGCGCATCTGAAGCAGCGGCCTTGTTCCTACCTCCTGCGTCTCTCCGCATCTTTATTCTGTTTAGCTTCCTCTGCTGCTCCCGGAGCAGGGCCTGCTGCTGAATCTCCAGGGTGTGAGCATCTCGTGGAGGGTCTGGGTACATCAATCTCAGATCCACTCGAGTATCTGAATCTAGTGCAAAAATTACATAAGTTAAATCTTGTTTTCAACTGAAATTTTAGAAAAATAAATCTGTACATGAGTGTTTATACCTAAAATATGGAAGCCAACATCCAACATGTTCTTAAGTGAAGAGACTAGCTGTGGTATAGTTAATGAATGAAATTAAATCAAGGTCACTTGGGCTACACAGTGAGTTCTAGACCAGTATGGACTACTGTGTATAATTCTGCCTCAGAAAAAATATGGGGGAAAGAAGCCAAGAAGAGGTGCTGAGGAGAGCTGAGCGCATGTTGTTAAGTGACAATCTGAGAAGGCTGGATCTGGTGTGATTCCGACTTCACAGACTACAGCACTGCCAAAGGCAGATGGTGGAACCTTAAAGGGATAAAGGGAAGGAGGGTGAACAGGACTTTTAGGGCTATAAAGCTTTCTGCATGGTCCTACACTGGTGAGAGTATGTAACCATACTTAAACAAGCTGATAGAATGCACATCAAAAAGAGCCCTAATGCAGGCCATGAGTTCTGAGAGGGGATGGAGCCCATGCAGTGCAGCAGGTCTGTCGCTGTGCACCTGAGCTGCAGCTGCAATGGGAAAGCTGTGCCTACACAAAGGTGGAACTCCCTGTGCCCTGTTGGGGATATAGCTCCGTAGACAGCACTTCACAAGACCTGAGTTTGACCATCCTCGTTAAAAAAAAAATTAGGTAACAACCTTAATTTCAAATCAGAACCTCAGTCAAAAGACATTACAAAGCCATGAAATTAAAGAACACAAAATTGATATCTTTAATGAGAAGCTTCACATAAAGAGCAGTTAGAAGGCAGTCCCTAGAACAAGCAACTTACTGCACTTTCTCCCTGCTACCCCAAGATGTCACCTAGAGAGCAATCCTAACAGTGTGTGCTCACCTCTCTCTCTCAGCTCATTAAAGTCATGGAGATTCTGAACAGTAGTGGCATCTAAGCCCTTGGGCGATGGTCTTCTGACAGGAGCTTGTACCCGATGCCTAGCCATGTCAAATATACCCATGGGGTTCCGCTCTCTCCTCCTGCAAAAAGACATTCAATTCTCTGTGACCACACTCACTACATGTATTCTAACTGCCCTGCCAACCACCTGTGCTAAGAACAGAGACTTTATAAGGGCCCTGGTGTCATCTGTCTACAATTCCAGCATTTATGACCTCAAGGCCAGCCTCAGCTGATTAATTTGATGTCACCTTGAGCTACATAAGAACCTGTCTCAAAAAACAAACAAACAAAAAACCACAAAGATCAGGCATACTACATTTTAGAAATGACTTTAATGTGAATATAAAAATCTATCCAATTTTACCATGTTCTGAGCAAGAGAATTACAAGAAATGTGCAGGTACCATGCACAGGATATACCATAAACTAGATGTCTGTGAATCTTAGCTTTCTCCCAGCCCAAAGTAGAAATTATACTGGTAAGATGCTGTTAGTGGTGTGCTAAGAAATAGGAAACTGTGCATGACTTTACAAAACGTTCCCAACAACTCCATATTCAATTAGACATTCTTCTGTTCTGTTGGTACCCAAGTAATGAATATTCTAGGCAGCTTTGGAAGGAGCAGCTTTGAAAGGAGCAGCTTTGGAAGGGAGCCACTTCCCCCAAGGAAAGTGGACAAAGAATGAAAATTCTAGCTTTCTTGTTAATAGAAACAAATACCAATCAGGGCCTCCTTCCACAGTGCACTGACCCGTCCTCTGCCCTTCCTTCTCCCTCCCACCTCCCTCCCACTCCCACTCTCAGCTTCCCCTTCCCCTCCCTCTCCCTCTCTCCATCCCCCAAGCCCCCTCTCTCTGTGAGACAGGTTCCCCCTATGAGTTTCTGGCTGGCCTGGAACTCACTATGTAGACCAAGCTGATCTTGAATTCAGAAGAGATCTGGCTGCCTCCTGGTGCTCAGACTAAAGGTGTGTGCCACCAAACCCAGCATCCCTCCTCTTTTTTTTAAAAAAAAAAATGTAACCTAAGCTACAGTCGTAAGCAATTAGGAACACCCGGGGTCCTCTCGTGGGGTTTCCTTTTCTCTCAGGAAACTCTTAGAAGGGTCATAGCATGGCGCTGTCAAGGCTGGCCCGGATCTAGAATGAGACTTTGAAGGAAAACCTGTGAAAAAAAAAGCTGCATATGGCGGGGACAAAAGCACCTGAAAGGAAGCGGTGTCTGCAGAGGCTGGAATATCACAGCCTGGCTTATACCCTTCCTTTGCTGCAGAGACTAGAATATCACAGGTCCGGTGTACAGTTACCTATCTCGGACTCAGAATTGCCCTCTGGAGAGCCTCTTATACTTGCTCTGTGTTGGAACATCTTGTGACAAGAAATAAAAGCCTTTTAGAAATCTGCTAACTTAGCAGAGCACTGGCTTCTGCCAACCCAAGAGCTAAACATGCCATCGGATAGCATCCTGGCCCACAGAAAAGCTGTGTACCCTGCCGCGCCCACTTCCCTGACGGGCAGACAAAGGCATTATAAATTTGCCTTCATGGATGACTTTTTGCTCTGTAAGACTATATAAAAAGTACATAAAAAACGTTTTGCCAGGGCAACCTAAATCTGTTCTCCCAGGTCATGGCCACTCAGAAATGGCTCTAGAATGAACAGTTTTAATTCCCTTTAAGATGAGAGCTCTGCTTTTTGCATGGCAACAAAAGTCTGCACAAACCCATTAGAATAGTCACCAACAGCAACCTCTCGGAGTCGGTTACAGTGGGCCCCTCGCTAATTCCCATAATTCTACTGAGTAAACAAGTTGGCTTTTAGAACTGGGTTATTATTATTAGCTCACATTGGCATGTGGTCCATGTCATTTGTTCCCTGCCCAGCTCCCAAAGAGCTGGATAATGCAGTGAAGAGACTTTCTGTGAGGCTGCTCTATGCAATGAGAATGAGGAACCAATGGCTCTGGACACATGTAAGATGGTCGTTGCTTTAACAACACCCTCACTTAGCCCACGCTGTCTGCTCTCGCCCGGGCTAAGCCACAGTGCAAGAGCCCAGCTGTAGAGAAGTGGACACCTCGGCAAAAACACCAGCTATGTCTCCCTGAGAAATGAGTATCCAACAAAAACTAATACACGTAATCATAAACCACACTTGAAATCATGAGCCACATGTGACATCATGAACCACGTGTGTAATCATGAACCATGTGTGTAATCATAAACCATGTGTGTAACCAACCTCATCTCAGAGTTTTCCACTACTGCCATCATTGCCCTCAAGGAAGTACATTTCCACATCTTATTTCTAGAGGACGCAGGAGGAAACAGGAAGCTGAGATTAACCAATCCAACCCCAGGAAGGCAGCGCAGACGCACCTGATGGGCAGCTCGTTGTCACTTTCCAGGTGCAGCAGCCGCCCCTGCAAACGCCTCTCCTCACTTCTGAGCTGCTTCCTCATTTCTGATAACTCCATAATTACATTCTTTTTCTCCTCTACAAATTCCCATTGAGAAGTTAAAAAACAAGAAAAAATAACAAAAGATTAATTACCAAACACAATCTGGCTTTTCATAAAGCTAAAATGCACAGAGAAATGTTTATGGACGACACTTAAGTGTGTTTACATACACACACATCATAATGTACATCATTAAGAACCCCAGTCTGAGTGAGGGAGATGTCGTGTACTGAGGGCAACTGTAAGGGCGGGACTCAGGAGTGATGTGCACTTTGATGGTGACTGTCTTGGTGACTATACAGATTATAGGGGGTAAGCACACAAGTGGGAAGCTACTGAAGGTCTGTGTGCCACTGATGCAGGATGGGGCTGGGGGGACAGCACTGTCCCAGCATCTCTGCACTTTCCAGTGCTCTGTAGTTACTGTGAATAGCCTCGACTATACAAGTCCTGTCTACCTTCTGCACGGAGCTGGTTCTTCCTTGCAGGTACTGGAGGAGACTGTGCACGGGACATGGAGCTTTCCTGTGGGCAACAAGACACACAGTCAGCATTTCCTCCCTATTCCTCAGCACAAAAAGAAGGCAAACTACACTGTAGAGCACGCGGAAAGCTTCTCGCCTCTGACCAATCATCCCCTGTGTGTGTGCGCTGTGCCTGCTACTCTTTTTTACAGCCTCTTCTAAGTTAGTGTGCTCCTCTCAGCCCATTCATAAAGCCTCCCCTTCTTCACCATCAACTGTCCATCAGCATCTTCCCTTCACAACTAGGCGTCACAGGGCTGGAGAGATGGCCTGACAGTGTAGAGCACTTACTGTTCCCTTGAGAAAAGAATAATAAAGGCTTATTTCTGAGGTCCACTTCCGTGCCCTCATTCACTCCGTGGGACTGCCCTTACCAAATCAAGTGACAGGAAGGACTCCAACTACCCAAGCACAGCAAACATGGCTCTGGCAGGCCTGTCCTTCTCCCCCATTCCCTGTACATTCCTAAAGCCAGCCACCAAGTCTACTCCCTTATCTGACCACTTCTCCTCCTGAGGCTGACCACCAAGGCCCAGCTACAAAGTATTCAAGTCCAGCAATCAAAAGCCCCCTTTAGCTCACCTAATTAACGTGTGTAATTACAACTGAACACCTCATCCTAACAAGTTTTCCCTTGTACCTTTATAAACCCTATCTGCCTATGGACCACCTCTGGTTCTTCTATCCTGAGCCGGTCCTTTCCTCTTCTCCCTTGTTCCTTCCCCCTCTTCCTCATCCTCTATCTTCTGTGTCTGTCCCTACTCCCTGCTCTGCATCCCTCTGGGGCAAATGAATCTTTGTGCTAAGACGTTGGTCTTAGGGTGACTTGTGCTGACACTGGTCCTTTCATGGACCCCAAGTCACACATCAGTGCGCGGTTTCATTCTCAGTTCCTGGTGAGTAACAACTCACTAGGCTGACACTTTCTGTCTGTAGCTCCCCCTCTGCAGAAAAATTTCCTCCAACTTCTGTGCTCAGTGCTTTTCACCCCTCTATGTACGATACAAACCCTGAATCATTAATTCAGTAAGCACCAACGTTAACTGCATCCCAAGCTACAAACCCCGTCCAAAATGCCTTCCTCAGCCACAGCTCAATTTTCAGACTTCAACCCTGTATCACCAGAAAGCTGAACAGTACCTCTGACCTCTTACCACTCTAAACCCTAATCTCACATCTGGACTTCCACAAAAGCATCTTGTCCTGTGTGCCCACTCAAGCTCAAGTTATCACGCCATGCTCCCTGAACGTCACAAGGATCCCCATCCATTTTCAACCACAGAGCAAAAAACCAGACTGTCAAAGTAGAATCGGACTGTCAAAGTACGCTCTGCCTACTCTGGTAGGACAGGAGGAAAGCCAAAGTGCACAACCATCTCCACCCGACAAGGTGTAGATTTCCGTCTGCTCCCAGCTGCCTTTGCACAAAAACATCATCCGGCCAGGCCAACCCAGACCACAGGATGTTCTTTATATGGCTTGTCCCACCTCTGAGTTTGCAGATACTCTGACCTTCCTAGCTTCCTTTTATAACTGCACATCGGTCTAAACATAAGGGAATCCACAAGCATAACAAACTACAGCTAGTTAGAACAGAACCAAGCAAGGTGGTGAACAACTTTAATCCCAGCACGTGGGAGGCAGAGCTGAGCAGGCCAGCTTAGTCTATATAGCAAATTCCAGGACAGCCAAGGCTGTCCTACCTCAAAACAAGACCCTGACTTAAAACAAACACATGACAATGACAAGAGCAACACACAGGTGTTCTTAAGGAGCTGTAACACACCAACATCATTTGCTTTAACAGATTTTGGCGTCCTTGAGAATTAAGCTTTAGGGTACCAAGTGCTATCAGTCACAACTCTAGCAACATGCAAACTAATGAAAACCTCATAAAGTACCCACCCAACTCAAGTTACTGAGAACAGAGTACACACATGAATGAAGGAACTTATGATGGTGTCGACTGAAGGAGGTCTTTGGACTTTGCTTGCAATTTTGTTCTGAAGAGCAGGAACTACAGGAGAAGGCTGTCTCAAGTGCTGGGGGAAAAAAAAAAGTCTTTCTGTACATATATATACGCACATACACACATACATTATATACTCAATAGACACAACCATTTATGAAATTCAAACTACTCTTGCTTTTAGTAAATAGTCTTTATAAAGTAGTCAAACTCTTTCAGGTGTATAAGATCACATTAGGTTTCTGCTTCTTAGTCCTGTCTCATAATTGCAACTCATGATTCGTGTACTCAAACTCTTAATGCCAACCCTGTGTACCAAATATAGTGACTCCAAAAGCAGTCTTCTTGATGAATTACATTTAACTTACAATATAATACATAAAAAAATGAATCAACAGGTAAATAAAGTTTAAGGCAACTATTTTTGTTGGCATGTTAGCCAGCCAGTCACTGTGGCGAGCTCCTGTGAGCCCCGCCCACACGGTTCTGATCTACAGACTACATCTTCAGCAGCACAGCCGAACATAGGACCACAGCAACAAGACTGAAAATGGCCACTAATTAGGTTAAAGATTCCAACTGTGGCACACCTCACAAATGACGCTCAACACTGCATACTCAGTTGAAACCCTCCTTTCTCCCCTTTTCTAACAACTCCAGACTCTGCCAGGCCCGAACCCCGGGCCTGACGTGCCTCTGAGACATACCTTCTTTTCATCTCCGATAACATTTTCTCTCTCGTAGTAATGCTGAAGTTGCAAGTTATGCTTTTCTTCCTCTTCTTTCTTCTTTCTTTCTGCTTCTTTTCGCCTCTCTTCAGCTAACCGAATAAGTTCTTCATTTTTTAGCCTTTGCTTTAAAATTTAAAAAGACATACTTCTTGCATGCATTCGCAGTACATTTGAAAATATGTTACTTTGTCTAAAAGAAGTAAAATTGAATATATAAATGATATGGTATTCTACAAATTGAAGATACTATCCATTTAATAAAATAGTAGACATCTTTTATCAGCTTAGAGATAAAAGCAATCTGTGCCTTTCTTAAACACTAACTATACAGTGCAGACGACAGGGCTTTAAAGCTGGGTGCCAAGGCAGCACCTGTCTCATATACCACCGAGCATCTTCTCAAGACAACATCAAGCTTTCCCTCTGGCTGGAGAGACAGACGGACACACCTCCTCCTCCTTCTCTCTCCTCCGCTCCTGCTCCTCCTCGTACTCCTGCTGGATTCTTGCCCTCTGCTCCGCCAGACGCTTTTCTTCCTTCTCTTCGGCAGCTCTCAGCCTCTCACGCTCCGCTTCTTCTCTTTGTCTCTTTTCCTCAATCTAAAGAATCGGGCTCAGTGATTATCCTGTTCGCCCACTGACAAGTTACAATACCACTTTTTCTTGGATGCTTCTATTTGCAAGTTCTTGATTTTTGGGTGTCCTGTATTTTACTTGGAAGGACATAGGATACTGTTAAAAGCTGGTAGTAAAATTCATTTCTGCTTAGTACGGACTATGTGAACTTGGGAAATGGACTTGAACTCAATGTTCTCACCTAGTAAGAGCTATTCATGTTCACTCTCCAAAGTGAGAAGGCGTGAGGAGCACTTTAGTCCTTCCTGCACAGAAAGCACTAAGGATGGGTCTGTGGTTGGATTACTGTGCAGTGATGCCCACATGCCAATGTGCTTGGCCATGAAGAGAATGCCCACACAGGAGTCATCCTCACAGGGCTCTTCTCCCACTGGCAGGTAAAGAGGAACTGAGATCCCAAGAGTTGGGAAGAGGCTCAGGACCAGGCTCCCTCCCAGGTGTGTGCAGGTGGGACAGGGCAGGGATGCTGAGAGAGCGTTCTAGAGCAGAGCACACAGACAGGAGGGCGCCCTAAGAAACAGTACATGACGCCCTCTATGGGTAAAGTAGGGAGAATGGTAGAATGTTTTTTTGTTTTTTTGTTTTTTTTTTTTTTAATTTTTTTCAACTATTAATTCTCTACTGTTCTAAAACAAAGTTTTGTTCTGGGGTTGCCCTCGAAGTCCCCAAGTAACCCCAGGGTGGCCTCAAACTTAGGGTGATTCTCCTGCCTTAGCCTTTCAAGTGCCAGGATTACAGGTGTGCACCACCAAGCCCTTCTGCTACTGGATAATTATGATTGGCTTAAGGCTATCCTTACAGATTATAATTATTAACATTGTTTCTAGATCTTATGTTCGAATATTTATTTTCTTGAAATTATGCCATTTTCCCTTTCTTTCCTCTCACACCCCTTATTCTCTCAAATTCATGATGTACATTAAGAGTGTGTGTGTGTGTGTGTGTGTGTGTGTGTGTGTGTGTGTGTGTGTGTGTGTGTTGCTTTTATGTGTATGATTTCAGGGCTGAGCACTTGGTATTGGATAAGCAGCAGGCATGCTCTTCCCTAAGGAAGACAATTTCTCCTGCTTCCAACATTCCTGAGCTTCCTGAAATTCTCTGTCTAGGACTGAGGCCTCTTGATATTTTGCCCTTCTGTGTGAATATGTCTATTGGTGCTGTTCTTGTTCAGGTCTTGCTTGGGCAGGCCATGTTGATGCAGGGATGGGCCGTCTAGGAAGATCGTAAGAGGAAGAGAGGCAGGCAGTTTGTTGTGAGACTGCTGTGATGGATTTTATATTTTTACTACAGAGGGTATTTTTATGCAATCTGAACTTCCTGTAGCTTTAAGGTTGCATGTGGACAGTGCTCTGCATGATGAGAACCTGAATCTTCCTACGTTCACTGTGAGTCACCGCCTGGTCCTGAGCCGCTCCCGAGGGTTAGCATGACAGCCCAGTGCACACGCCCAGTGAGAACACTAGTGCTGCGACAGTCTCGGGCTCAGACCGGGGCCATCTTCTCTGTCCTCCATGGGAAGGGACAACAACAGAACTACAGAGGACAATCTCCACCATAAAGCACCAGCTGACCACACGTCTAACAGGTGCAGCCTGGTGCCAACAGAAATGCTAAGAGGAAGAAAATTATCTTCTAGGTCAGTTTTCAAGCTGTAAAACACAAAAGTGTTTTATGAGATGTTTGAATTATTAAAATGTTTTGTTTTCAACGCTGTCTTTAAAATCCACTCACAAAAAGCTATTAACTCAACTGGAACAGCAGCCACGCTTCTGATGCACTAGGTCAACACTCACTAATCTGTGAAAATCCTTGGCTACAGCTTCTTTTCTCACCCTTATGAACAAATCTGCACATTTAAAAACATTTCTTTCAATTCTTAAGCTTTAGATATTTCTGTAAGATATTACTGAGAGTAACAATAAATACCATTTAGCTGCTTATAATTCTATGTGATTTGTGACGGAAGAAAAAGGATTTTGTGAGCACTAAGAAGAACAATTGAAAAATCCCCACTCAAGAGTGATTTATTCCGACAGGCAGCGGAGGCTCGCACTGTACCCCAGAGCCCAGGAGACAGAGGGAGCCCCACGACAACCGGGCTGTTTACACAGAGGAGCCCTGTCTCAAACACAAACCAGAGTTCTCCACTCATAAAGTAACAGTCCAAGCGTCCTCTCTCTTAGTGGCTTTCCAGAGGGAAACTTCCCAGCGGCCCCACAGATGAGACTGCATTACCCAAAGACAGGCTTCAAAAGTTAGAGCCTCCGTAAGTGCTTCAGCTGCAGGTCCTAGCACAGAGATACTGTCTCCAGAGAACTAACATGCAGGAACACTCTACACATGTAAAATTATTTAGTGAACAATAAAGCGATTTAAAAACTAACCGCTTTTAACTGCAGCTTCCCCCACGGCAGATGTTGTCATGTAACCGCGGATTCTGCCCCACACTCAGCCTGCTGACCTGAGTGTCTGATGTCTGTGGGGCTCTGCTCTCCATCACCTTCTCTCAGTCATTCCCTACAGACACCCACACTTCTGGTCTACACCGCCCGCCAGTAAATGTACAGCAAAGGAAACTGTGCGAGTGCAGGTGTGGAGAGAAGGAGGCAGACACCTCAGTCATCTGAGCTCCACATCCACTCAGCTCACTGCCCACTAAACACTAGATGCTTCAGCGCCTTCTTTAGGAATAGTCTGAATGTTCCACTACTTTAAATGCTGCCTGCCTAATACAAAAAGAGGTGTTTAACTCAAAATGTCATTTTATTATATGTGAATGTGTGGTTTCCTGAGACCCTGCCTGGCCTCCAATTCTCAATCCTCCTGCTTAGTCAGCGTGCTGAAATTGCATGCATGCATTAAACTCGGCTGAAACATAACTTCAGTTTATACTCTGTACCAAGCCAATGATATCACATCTGTTAGGAGACACGGGGCTTAATTTTCTTCTCTAGCAAGCATATAGAAGATTCCCCCTGTATCTCTGAAGTGAATTTTAGAAATCTTGACATTCATTGATTTACCAACTTTTGATCTTCTAATGTTTAGGAAAGATTCTGATATGACTGAACAATGTGATTTTACCTGCATCTGATATAAACTAGACACGTTGGTTAACTACATAGTATTTTAGAAATTAGTGCACAGTGAATAAATGTCTTGCAAGTTTAGTTTATTATCATATTCATTAAGAGTTGTAACTATAACCAGACAAGGCTTTCACCTGAAAACGAAGAAAATTCTTGTACAATTCTTGCTGTTTAACCTGAAGTTCGCTGAGCGGCTCACCGAATGTGTTTCCCCGGGCAAAAGGAGAGCTCTGTGTTTGCAAAGGACCTTCAAAAGATAGTTTGCAGAAACACAGTTAGGGAAGGAACAATTTGCTAATAAGCCTACGTTATGAAAAGAAGCATTACATACAGACTCCTGAGGTTAATGCAGAAACAGAAGGTGAGGTAAGAGTGTGAGGGTCATGGAGGCCGCAGGAGAGAGCAAACAGTCAGACTACAGGAGGGATGGCAATCCTGTGCAGAGCAGCATGAGACAGAAGGCAATGTGCACACTGACAGCCTGAGCCTGCCATCAGAGCACACTGTGCTGTCCATGGTGGACAGTGTTCATCACTGTCTTACTTAAGAAGACGTCCTAGGGCTGGAAAGACAGCTCAGTGCAGGGCGTCTGCTTAGCACTGGAAGGCCCTGGATTCAGTCCCCAGAATTGAAGGGGGAAAAACAGGAGGAAAAGGAAACGTTCTTAAAATTTAAGTTAGTCTAACTATAATAATAGGGTTTACTCTTAAAACTGCAGTAGCTAGTGCTTTACTGGCAGTACAAAGCCTTGGGTTCTATCTGTAGCACACAGAGTGCTTTTTAAAGGGATATAATGTGGCAACAGTTTGCTATAGCATATGTTCCTTATAAATAGCATTATATAGTCTCAAAGAGAAAGCACTGTTTCAGAAAAGATATTTGAAAAACAACCATTTCCTAGAAATCTCTTTATATGCAGAAAAAAAAAAAACAATGACAACTTAAATCTCACATAAATTTTTATGATTCTTAAATTACTGATTTATTGCTTTTGTTGTTTGATTGGCTGGTTGATTTATTTGTTGAAACAGGGTCTTACTATGTTATGTATCCATGGCTGATCTGAAATCACTATGTAGACTAGGATAGCCTTAAGTCTGCAGCAGTCCTCCTGCCTCTGCCTCCTAACGGCTGAACCTACAGACATGTCTCAGCACGCCCAGCTGCTGACTCAGTCTCCCATCAACTCGTCTCTGTCCCCGGCTTGTCACCTCCTGAAGGACTACATCTGGCAGGCCAGCTACTCTGTATCTGTGTTAAATTCACTCAAGACCTGTCAATCATGACAACTTTTCCCCGAGAAACCTGTCCTACTAAGTGTAAACTGAGCCTACAGAGGTTTCCTCAAGTCTCTGGCACTGTAGAAAGCTCAGAGTACAACACTGAGTACTGTCTTTTACCTTCATTTCCCTCAAAATTTGAATTTTTGTGACAACTAAAAAAATATGGATGAAATACATCCTTTGGGGAGGACTTTTCACAAGTACAGGAAACTAGAACTATTAGAAAACAGAGTGTAACTAGATACCATAGTAACCACAGAACAACTCAAGACAAACTAGTATTGCATTCATAGCAGTTCACTTAGGAGCCATTGAGTAAAAGAAAACAAAACTGACAGCATGAGGCAGGTGGGGTGGTACACACTTGGAGTCCCAGCCTCACAGTGAAGAAAACCTGCCTCAGTTTTGTACCGGAAAAAACAATCATTTCCAAGGCCTAATGAGACTGAGAACTGTGGCAAGACCTGGCACTGGGGAGGCAGGAGCTGGTGACATAGTGAGTTCCAGACCAACCAGGATCACACAGTGTAAGACACTGTCTAAAACAGCAAAAGAAAAAAGGAAAGCCAAACTGAGACAAAACATCAAATGAGGATGAAGCTTAAAGGCATAAATTAGGAAAACTTTGAGATTATCCAAATTTCTCAAAGCCTTATAAAAATATTAAACAGCACGTGTAAATGTACACATTCATATACACACATGAATAAGTTGTGCCAGGAAGTGTCTGTGAACCCCAGAAGCCCCCCATGGAGCGACTCCGATGCACCTGCACTAGGGTCTTTATCCAAGCTTGAGCTTGGCCCACACCACCATCTCTGATGCAGCAGAACAGGAGACCCCAGCTCTCAACAGAACAAGTTAAAGAAAGTGGGGAGCAAGGTTGCTCTGAAGCAAAACCATGAACAATCACAAATGGTGAAAGCACGTCTGAGACAATCAGACTAATCTTTGATTGACATGTTAGGAAGTAGGGAGGGAGTAACTCTGGGTGTGGGCCAAGGACAAGCCGTGCTACTCAGGTGCAGCTTGAGTTTGGCTGCAGGCCAATTTCTCAGCTTTTTCCTTTAAGATGGAGTAGGTTTGGCCTCTCAGCTCTCTTACACATATTTATGGCACAGCACAAATTAGGTGATCATGAATAGTTTCTTATATTGACAAAATTTTGTTTACTTAATGGTTGGGGGGAAGTCTAGAAATTTTCAATTCATATAAAATGAAGATACTGACATTTTATGATATTTTAAAGTCATCATTAGCACCCACCAGAGAAAAACATGGCGTAGCAGAGAAAAACTATACAGGTCAAAATGTGCTGGGCACATTCAATCAGCTTTATTCTCTCAGGAAGGGGGTCACAGTAACTTTTTATTTCCCAGCGCCTGTGCCTCATAAGCAAAGGCCCAAGAAAGAGGAAATGCTAATCCTCCTTAGAACAGCAAACACTACTGTGTACGCAGAAACAGACAGCCACAGCACAGACCCCAGAAGCAGCAGCAGACAAGAAAAGCAGCAACAGCAGCAATTCACATGAAAAAGTATTTGTTGTTGCTACTGTGACTGGACTTTTTCAGATTTAAGAAATTCGTAATTGTATCAAGCTCAGAGGTTCCATTTTGAGAGTTCCAAACCCTGAAGCTAGAGGCAAATCCTAAAGGTCTGCGGTGGCCCCGCAGAGCCGGGCGTCCACGCTGACAACAGGCAGAAGCAGCAGACCACTGGCCTCGGGGTCACAGCCCCCGCTGACCTGCGGAGGTTGCCAGTAAGTCATGTGAACTATAAAGCTAGACTGCATGATAGTCAAGAATATCTCAAAAGAACTTTTCTATAATCAAATTTTTTTAATAATCAGAACGTCTAGAAAAATGTAAAAGTCAACTCCAAACAACAACAACAGGATGACAGACCAAATACTTTCTCACTGATGCAGTTGGTGCGGCATATATGTGCAAAGAAAGACCTCTCGAGTATCAAAAGAAGAATGTTAACAGCAGCTACACACACAGAGCAACTACAGAGTGGGGAGAAACACACCGTGTTAGAAGCAGCCGTTCCCTGTTCTCTTTACAAAAATACATTATGCTTCCTAAGGTAATCAAAGTCTCAGTAAGAATTTTTATCAAAGAACAGAAATGAAATGTTACTGAAAAGCATTAGAAATTAGTTTTTTTAAATATAGAATGTGATTAAAAACCTGAGTTTTTATTTGCAGAATCTTCTAGGTTCTCAGCATTTGAAGTGGCTAAATTTTGGTCTATAGATAAAACAGGCCTTTTATCTTCACAGGTTCTTGCATCTGGGTTATGGTAGGCATCTAGATTCTGTCTGTGCATCCTATGCAAATCAGCTGAGAGGGAAAACAATCGTTTACTTCAATAACATTTCCATAATTACTCTTAAACAATACATTTTCAAACAGGAAATCAACAAGGAAAAGATGAGGCTGGCAACGGCAGGATGGTGGCTGTAGCTGTGAAGCGACCTCACTAAAAACTACAGAGTCTATTAAATAACTCAAAACTAAGACAGAAATTTAGGACACATAAATTGTTGACATTCGATCAAAAGCCACATTAACATAATGTCGATTCAGAATCGGAATTTCTTTAGTATAGAACAAATTTAGTGAAACTCAAGTCAGAGTAAAATTAATCTCCCAAACCATCAGCTCTCCTAAAAACAACTAACAAAAAAAAGCATGTTTATATGGAGTGTTAAAATGTATCCAGAAATTCTTTAGCAACCCTTCCTCAAAATGTACAACTCAATCCTCTTCCTTACTGTGGTCTCCTTATCCCCTCATGTCAGCGTGGGGCACTGCAGGGGTGATTCACTAAAGACATGAGCTGCATTTTCTCTGACCACTGGACTCACTAAAGGGGTTTCTATGGAGGATCCGAGGATAAAACCCAAAGCCTCCTGACCTGTCCATGGACGCCATGGGGGACTAAAGCATCAGACACAACAACCGGGAAAAACCATTAGGGAGTATGCGGTTCGTACTTTAGAACACTACCGGTGGGACAGTTTGTTACCAAGAATAGATTCCCTGTGTCTATTAAGTATCTAAGACCTAGCTCAGTTGGTAGAGTATATGTCTAGCATGTGCAAACAGGGTCAAACCTTAGTCTCAGAAACAGATCTATGAGAATTCAGTGCATAGACAGAGGCTGGAGAGATGGTTCAGTGGTTAAGCACACTGGCTGCTCTTCCAGAGGACCCAGGTTCAATTCCCAGCAACCACATGGCAGCACTAACTCCAGTTCCAAAGGCTCTGGCATTGTTGCAGACAGTCATACAGGCAAAAATCAGTGTACATAAAAATATATCTTTTTAAAAGTATACAGAGATAGAGATGCCTCTCCACCTACTCCTCTTTAAACACAGATATAAAATTATTTATCAGGAAGAATATTGCACTCAACATGTGAGCATACATAGGAAAACAAAGCCCAGTATATGACAGTTTACTTCATAGTACACTTAGGACTTCTTGAGCTTAGAAAACGGATAAGAGCTTCAAAGATAATAATTAGAAAAGGAGGCAACGACGAGATGTATCTATTGGTTAAGAAGGTGACTGTCAGCCTGGCAACCTCAGGCTGACTGCTAGAACACAGCCGTAAGAACAGATGTAGATGTGGTGGCTGCATCTGTAATCCCAGCTCTCCTACAGCAAAATGCAGGCAGACTGCCAGGAAGCTCAGAAGCTTGTGGAAGCCACCTATCCTATTTACACAAGCAATGACCCATCAGAAAGCAGACAAGAGATTCTCTGATCTCTGCATCACCATGACGTGAACGTGCCCACACACTCCCTCTTATACACACAAATACTAAAAGAAGAAGAAAAAAAAGAGGAAGGCCAGGCATGGTAGCACATTCCTTTTAACCCAGTACTCAGGAGGCAGAAGCAGGCACATCTCTGTGAGTTTGAGGCCAGCCTGGTCTACATAAGTAAGTCCAGTACAGCCAGGATTGTTGGCTGACAGAAAGACAAGAGAGATGAGAGACAAGAAAGACAAAAGGGATAAGAAAGACTGAATGAAAGAAGGGGGAGGACAGAGGGAAGGAATATGAGGAGGGGAGGAAGGAAGGAAGAGGGGAGGGGGAAGAAGGAGCAAAAAGGGAGGAGGGAGAGAAAGGGAGAGGGAGGAGATGGGGAGATGGCTGAGCAGTTAAAAACTTGTACCTCTCTATCAGAACAGCAGAATGTGTTTCCCAACACCCAAATTGGCAGCTTGCAAGCACCTGTACCTTCAGCTTCAAGCCCTCTTCTGACCTCCATGGGCATGGATGAGGAGACACACACACACACACACACACACACACACCCCTTTTTTTAAAGCACACAACAGAAACGGGGGCAGCAAGTATCAATTCAATCCCCAGGACCCACTCAGTAAGGAGGAATCAACTCCCACAACTGCCCTCTGACCTATGCACACATGCACACCCACCCTACATCAGGCAGGTAAGGAAGCTGAAAAGGGGAGTTAAGAATAATCCAAGTACATAAGGTAATGTTTGTAAATGTCACAACAAACTCACTCTTTATACAAACGCGCCAGTGAAGAGGAAAAGGGCTGAGCATGGCTCAGGGACTAAGGCACTTGCCAAGTAGGCAGCAGCTAGGAGGCCTTGAGCTCAGACTCAGAACTGGGAATGCTGGGTAGGCAGTGGAGACCTGGCTGTAGTTTTAGCACTCACAAGTTGTCCAAGTTGTGGAAACAAAAGGCTACTGGAGAAAGCTGGCTATCTATACCAGCCATTCTGGTGAGCTCTGGGTTCAACTGGAAGACCTTGCCTCAGTGATAATATGAGCAACTATGGAAACCCATTAACAACTTCTCCTCGACACACACACAGGTGTGTGCTGAACACACATACATACACACACACACACACACACACACACACACACACACACAGAGTACACATAAAAAAGCAATTTTAAAAATCATCTTAATAGCATGAGAACATAAAAAACAATAAAATACTGATAAGGGACGTTAAGTAAAAGCACTAGTGGGTAGGCAGCATGCACAAGTGAATCAGAAGATTGTTAACATTGTTAAGATGTTGCCCACACCAAAGTTACCTGTGAGGTCAGTGTAATTCTCTTTAGAATTAATATAAAGCTAACTAATCCCAGTTATTCCACTTCTGGGCATATACCCCAGACACTCTCCAAAATACAACAAAGGCACATGCACCACAATGTTCATAGCAGCCCTATTTATAATAGCCAGAAGCTGGAAGGAACCCAGATGTCCTTCAGTAGATGAATGGATACAAAAATTGTGGTACATTTACACAATGGAGTACTACTCAGCTATCAGAAACAATGACTTTATGAAATTCCTAGAAAAAATGGATGCATCTAGAGAATATCATCCTGAGTAAGGTAACTCAGTCACAAAAGAACAGACATAATATGCAGTCACTGATAACTGGATACTAGCCCCAGAAAGCTCTGAATACTCCAAAAACAGGCCATATAAAGCTCAAAAAAAGAAAAAAAGAAAAAAAAAAAAACAACAACAAAGGGCAAAAAGTGAAAGCCTCAGTCCTTCTTAGAAATAAATAAATAAATAAGTGTATACCCCCCCCTCAGAGTGTGGTACACCTAGACCTTAAATCATTAATAATCCAAGAGATAAGAATATAGCCTTGTGGCAAATTTTGGCATTCAAAGATCATTATGCTTAATCTATACACACCAAGAAAACTCTGTTTCCATGTTACGTTCTGTCCTACATATACTTTATGTTTATGGTAAGTAGTGGCATTTTAATGCAGGCTCTCAAACCTCTAAAAGAAATAAGTACCAACATAATATATTCAGATAGTGTCATACCAAAATGCTTTTTAAAATCTGTACATATATCTCTCTTTTTAAAATAAAGCTGTAAGAAAAATACTAATAGTAAATTAAGAAGCTAGATTGACAAAGCAGTCTTTAAAAAAAAAAAACCAATTAGAAGGTCAAGGAGTCATGACATACACCCAGAACTCCAGCTGGCACAGGGGATTATAGTTCAAGACCATCCTGCGGAATTAGTAAAGTATATAACCATGAAGTCAGACATGTAGTGCTAACCGGTATTTCACTGGTATCTCACTGTAGTACCAATACAGTTCAATGAGGAAAATGTTCTAAAACAGACTGATTTTTGGTAAAATTCTGAATAATGAAATCCATTAAGCCATGCACTTTGGGTGGATTACTAGGTGCGATACCTATTCAGATATTAGAAACGACTTCATGAACATGCATAAAAGCTAATGCACACATAGATTTAAATAGGCAATCGTCGAACTGCAGGTTAACACATGGCAGGCCTAGAAGAGGGTCACCAGGTAAAGCACGCAAAACACAAGCCTTCCATCTAAGGTGGATTCCCTGTCAGATATCACGATGAAAGCAGAGGACTGACCTCCCCAAGTTGTCTGACCTCTGGCTTGACACACAAGGCAAGCACAAATGTACAACAATAAATAAATCAATAAACAAGATAGGCAACTAAAAGTATTATTTCATTTGAAATAGGAAGAAGACAGTAGGGAAAAAATGGCAAATTCTAGGTACTATCTATAATTTCATTAACAGTACAATATCGCTGTTATTTCTAGCTTTTAGACTTACGCCATGATTGATAAATGTCAACCAAAAAGGAAACACTGAAAGTTACTCTCGGTGTATCGTTCTAACTCTTTTGTTATTGAAGTTATTTCACAATAAAAGTTTTCTAAAAACTGAAACAGCTATATATTCCATAGAACAGCCGCTAACCCCTGATCTACACAGTCAAGTCCTGAAGAACATCCAGAGCAATTAGAAATGCTGTGCTTTTCTAGTGAGAATGAAACAAGGCAGTTTGGAAAATAAACTTACAAAGTTAAAAACACCAACAAACAAGCAAACAAAACACTATGCAACCAACTGACCCTATTCCTATGCATTTACCCAAGAGAAATAAAAGCACCCACTCATATAAAGGCACTTTGATCAGTGGTTCTCAAAACCTCCCTAAGGCTGCAGCCCTCTAATACAGTTCCCCATGTTGTGGTGGTCCCGACCATAACACCAATTTCATTGCTACTTCATAAGAGTAATTTTGCTACTCTTGTGGATTGTAATATAAATAGCTGTGGTTTTGATGGACTGAGACTCCCTGAGGAGTTGATGACACATAGGTTGACAACAATTCTATACTTAATGACATTAAACTGGAAATAACTCAAGTGTCACCAACTGTAAACAGATACACAGTGGTGGTATCTCAAACAATGCAATGCCGTTCAGTAACAGCAAGAACAGAACCTCACAAATACTACGCTGAAAGCATATTACAAAACTACAGAGCGCAGGCTCACAGGGGCGAGAGCTGGAAGAGGACACTGTCCTTTTGGCAGTTCTAGAGTAAGATC
The DNA here is from genome assembly GCF_963924665.1 of Micromys minutus. NCBI lineage: Eukaryota > Metazoa > Chordata > Mammalia > Rodentia > Muridae > Micromys > Micromys minutus. The sequence goes on from NC_137961.1 coordinate 5,579,395, forward strand.
TACAACTTGAATGTGCTAGAAATAATTTTAGCAATGGCTGTCACTACATTTTAAAAGAGTAATTTTATTAAATGCTAATTTTACCTCAATAGACATATATAAAACAAATATAAATCTAAGGTACGGACGAATGCATTAAAAATGACACTTGCTAAAATGCATACGAAAAGCTGTTTAGCCATACTTCTCACCAGGCCTGAGAGAGATCACCAGTCATTTTCAAGTGGTCAAACTTTTAATTTTATGGGTTTGGCTTTGCTTCTACCCACATATTTTTTTTTTGGTGCACAGCTACAGTTCTCAACCTGTGGGTCTTGACCTCTTGTGAGTCACATCAGATATCCTGCCTACCAGATGTTTACATTATGATTTGTAATGGTAGCAAAATTATAATTATGAAGTAGCAACAAAATAACTTTATGGCTGGGAGTCACTACACCATGAAGAACTGTATTAAAGGTTCACAGTGTTATGAAGGTTGAGGACCACTGCTGTATAGTTCTTAAATTTTAACACATATTGTTTTGAGTAACACCACTACAATGACTTAACTTCTGCAAAGCTCCTCCACCAAGACAGATCTATCTCTATCTCTAATTGCTCATATTCCCAGCCTACAATTCCCGGGAGGTGCTTTTCCTTTGTCGTTGTGAATGTGATGTACTAGAAATGTACAAAGGTGACTGGCAGAATGCACCTTTTACTGACTAGAACTTCTGATTCTTCCACATTATGAGCATCAGCAATTCATTCCTTTGCACTGCTAAGTAGCCCCCACACAACAAAAACACCATACACTGGATAAATAGGCTTATCCATTCACCTACGCAAACATTTTACAATACTTGGCTTTTCTAACTTTAAATAGAGTCCCAATGAATAAAGAACACTGAATTTTTTATGGTACAATTAAAACAGGTGATTGCTTTAACACGTTTTGTTCTGCCTTACTTCATTAATAAGTACTTTTCCTTAAAAAGATATATGCGACTGAGAGGTGAAGACTCCCATCCATTAGTTTCTCCATCAGGAGGATAAAAGTAAACAGAAGGAACGAGGCAGCCCACGAGCAAACAGCAGGATTAGCTACTATAAGCACACAGGTGGGCCACGGTCATCACAGTGCACCTTCCTAACCATCTCAACGGAGTAAAACCAGTCACACGTCCACCTCTAATATATAAAACACACATACAAAACTTGGTACTTTTGGGCACTGACTGGTTACTTGGAAGATGGTATTTAAAAGGTGTTCCACTGTCCTTGATACACTCTCTCTGTCTCATGTGATAACCACACATGAAGTAAACAAACTGAACACTAATACTAAAAATGGAAACCTCAGAGGCAGTGCCTTCATTTCCTCCCATACAGGACTCTAAATCAGTATCTTACAATCAAGAATCCATGCTTTACTACAAACTTGTTCTATCCAAAGTCTAGGTCACCCAGGGGCCTCCTTTACGGTAGCTAGATTATTTCTGACAATCTTGACTCCTGTTTCCTTAAGCTACAAATAGCCACACACTCAGCAGTCCCAGCCCTCCTCCCGGGCACAAAGAGCACTTTGTTAGCCCTGAGCAATGATGCTGTGAGCTCTTAGGAGCAGCTAGAACAGAGAGCGAGGGCAGAGATGATGATCCTCACTATCCACGGACCTGCATTGAGAAGCCAAGAAGGAAGGAATACCGAAATGCAGCAGAGCACATGGAAGAATCTCCTCTCTTGGAGAAGCAACCACCAAAGCCAGACTGTGCAGGAATGGAGGAAACCCACACTGTCTCAAGTGTAAGACAGGCTTGACACTGGACTTTCTCATTAACTGCTGGAGGCACAGAAGTGACTATTACAGCAGCAGAGGTAAGTAAGTGAAAGCTGTTTTCACAAATGTCCACTGTGTAGTACTGAGTAATCGCATCTACTGGGAATAAGAGCGGGCAGATCCAGGAGGGGACAGTGACTTGGAGAAAAGAAGACTCACTTTATTAAGTGGCTGACAGTCATCTGAGAGACACCGACAGAAGGAAGAGTTCTATGCACCCCGTCCCCACCTATGGCACTGATGGTATCTGATGTCCTCTGACTCTCCTGTCACTCGCAGCAGGTCCCTCACTGTCCTTACTCCACGTTTTACTCTGCTCAGCCACAGCGAGCCAAAACTGGAGGTGACAACGTACAGAAAGCAGTTTTTGTATGATTACTACATCAGGGGGAAGAAAAAAGTTTTGTGTGCTTTTTAACTCTGGCTGGCTTGAAACTCACTATGTAGACCATTGCTAATGCATAGCAACGTACCTATCTCTGCCTCTTAAATACTAGGATTAAAGGCCTGTGCCACCACATCAAGCAACCAACACAATAAATAAAGCACGTAACTGAAAGATTATAACTCCACAACCTGCTAGAGTTTCTGAAATGAAGACGGCTCCCACACCCTAGCACCAAAGAAGCCATGTACTGAACATTCCATATATGAATTAAGTCTGACCCCTTCCACAATTACACCACAATTCATTTGTGATTTTTACTAGTCTAAAATAAACTTGCAATAAAGGTTTTATTATTTTCAGTTTTAAAAAGTAAGAATATACTATAAGTCCTCAGCTAACATAAATTACTCTATGCAGTCGGGGACTGTCAGAGGATGGGAAGTGTCCTACTTTTCAGAAGAAAGGCTTTCTAACATGCATTATGTTCATAATCAGAGCAGCATCTTTTCATTAAATCATAAAACAAACCCTTCTAATACAGTCTGATTCCCACCTCCTCCTACTGTCCACTCTTAAAATGTTGGAAATAACACATTTAAAAGCAAGTTCATGGACACTTCATACTTATCAGATTTCCTTTGGCATCCCTGAGAGGAGCACCGCCTCCGCCCTTCCCCCAGGGGTTGTAAATCTTCATTTCCGCTTCTAATTTAGCTTCGTATTCTTCTTTTTCTAGACGTTCTTTCTTCCTTCTTGCTTCTCTTTCCCGAATCTTAAGAACATAAGATATGCTTAAAGTATTGATTTACAGGAGGCTGAGACAAGCGACTACAACACTACTTCATTTTTCCAGTAAGAAAAACAGACACATTTTTAAGTGCACTTCTTCACTATAAAGTTAAGAGTCACACATTAGGGTGCTGATCTGTGAATGCAGGAGCCTAACCTGTAACTTCAAGGAGAACCCTCAACCAACCCCAGAAATCCAAGTAGAATCTGACCCAGAATCCCTAGTAGAGAAGAGGCCCAAGTTCCCAAGCCCACCAATGAACCCAGCCCACAGCAGCTCAGCCTGGAGACCCCACAGAGCACTGCTCACACTGTGACTCGAGCCCTGCCATTTAACAACAACCTGGAGAACCCAGAGAGCTCTCCACATGCAACAAGAATCTCCTAAGCCTACAGAAAGTTTATTCCAAAGCCAGAAAGTTGCTCCTATCCCTCCCTAGATCAAGAATACTTCTGATAGCTCTATTTGCATATCAACAAGGTGGCCCCCAGACTGAAAACAAGGCCCATAACCTGACAAAGTGGAGCAACAGCAAAGTTCCAACCACTCACAGTTCCTTATGTTGGGATGGATGGTTATGGTTATTTTATGTATTATAGACATGCTGTCATTTTAAGGGATATTTTACAAATGTAGCTTTGGACAGAGAGAGAACTAGAGAGTTTAAACCAGGGGATTTCTACCTTTCCTTTCTTATTATCTACCCTTCCTTCTTAGTGAAAGGGAAAGGAGTGAAAGAGAAAGGGGATATAGTAATACAGAAGTTAGAAAAATAGAGAAATAGAAATAGGTTAGCAAATTTACTCTTAACAAAATATTATATAGCTATATCTTATATTGGTAGAAATCCTTATAATTGATACAAAGTTGAAGTTATAATCTCTTACATTGGCACAGAAATTATTTGATATAAATTTAAGGTTTTCATTGGTATGAGTTTCTTATTGATATAAAATTAGAATTAATATTCTTACTCTCATATAGGCATTGTGCCTATACAACACATTTAATAATACAAGGCTTAGAACCAGTCCTTCTATAACTACTATTATAAACTATTTTAAGATGATTAAGCAGTATGAATTAAGGGCCAGATAGCAAACTCATGGTCCTGAGTTAATTAAAAGGGCATTTTTGAGAAATTTCAATTAGAAATGGCTGGGGAGTAGTCAAGGCTTAACATCTCAGAAATGTCTTGTGTAGATAGTCTTCAAAGCATCAGAGGTCCACAGAATATAACATTTATGGACATTTCTCTATTAAAGATCATTTGACTAGAGACCTGTCTGCTCCTGACAGCACCCCTTTCTTGGATTCAATGAGGAAAATGAGCATCAATGGAGTTGCTCCAGTTGTATCAAGTCAGCCACTAGGCAAGAATTACAATTCATCTACAGACAAAATACTGTCCAGAAAAAGGACACACTATGTGGAATGATTGACTGATAATCTCTGCCAAGACAGAGTAATCAGCCCTTCAAAATTCTGCATTACAAAGGTCTGACATGATCGTGGGCCAGAAGGCTGAAGACTGATGCTCCAACATTTTGAAGAATGAAGGTGATCAGCAGTCTCTATAAATTGGCTAAGTTTTGGAAGCTATGTTTTGTGCTTCTCTTATTTTCATGTATTATTAGTCATTCTTGAATTTCTGACAGGGTTGAAGACTGGTTGTAGTCTAATAGCCAACCCAAGCTGTTTATTTACCATTGAGAAAGATGATATAGATTTGACAGGATGGTTTGCAGATAGCATACAATCTAAAAACCAGGATATAAGTCATGTGTAGAATTATAAGTCTTTTAAGTTAGGACAGATGGTAGTGTGACTTATTTAACAAATTGATGGACAGGGAGCTAAGTGTATCTTATACTTTATAAATTATAAAATGATAAGAGCTATACTCAATTTATAGCTGACAGAAAAGAGCCCGTTAACTAGACAAAAGAGAAAATGTTGTGGATTGCCCTGGTGCTATATTTTGATGCTGATTCTGCTTTCCCAAGAGGGGCCGCCTGGGACAAGGAGTGCTCAGGTGACTTCATGTGAACCTTCTCCCCATTTTAACTTGTAAAATAAAGGCTAGAGCCAGTGATTAGGCAGTGGAAGAGAGGTGGAGGAAAAAAGTTTTGGAGAGAAGAGGAGGGTGAGAGGAGGAGGGTGAGAGGAGGAGGGTAAGAGGAGGAACAAGGAGAGGAAGGAAAGAGAGGAAGATTGAAGAGGAGGAGGTGGAAGGAAAATGGAGCTGAAGCACGTGGTCTGGAGAAACCGCAAGTTAAAGGGAATCTCATAGCTGGGGAATAGAGTAGTGTAGTGGTAGATCTGCCCAATCTAGGGGCACAGCTTGTATTCATATTAACTGAGTTGTGTTTTTCTTACACAGGCTTATTTGGTATGGAGATTTACTGCAACACAGAACATGCTGGATGCTTTAAAAAGACATAGAAGCCATAGATATAGCAAAATAAACCTATTCAACAAAATCATAGAAGAAAAAAAAATTTTGTAAATCAAGGGATAAGAGCCATAAAGATTCCTCAGGAACAAAGAAAGGATATTGAAAACTGCAAAAGTCCAAGTTGTATATAATGGCAGGCCTATTTGAATAACATCTGAAATTTCAATGAAAAGTTTGAAATCAAGGCGGCCATGGATAGAAAGTGCTGAAACACTATAGATGCCAACCCAGACTACTATAGGCAGCAAAACTGTCAGTCATAATTGAAGGAGAAAAACATTCCATGATTAAAAGAATTTATGTCCATGACATCAGCCCTACAAAGGATACTAGAAGGAATAGTTCAGTCTAAAGAGATAATTAAACACACCCAAGAGAGTACAGGGAATAGTCCCAGTACAACTGACCATTAGAAGTCTAAGAAATTAACACAACAACAAAACAGGTCTTAATAAACAGTCATCAAAAATAACCCCTCAAAGGCTCCTGTAGGTTTATGTTAAGGCAATACATGATTGGACAGTGGAGAGGTAGGCGGGAAAAGAGGCTGGAGGAATGAAAAATAGGGGGGCAGTAGGCGGAGATTGATGGAGGAGATAGAAGACAACCATGTATGTTTCTCTCAGAGCATCTCTAGCTTGATGAGGTCATTATGATTATTTCTAAGGGTTTCTATGGGTCTAATTTATTTTTTCTGGATGGGCAGTTTATATCTCTGTCTGGTGGTTGTAAGTAAGCTTATTGTGTAGAGGGTTTGTGTATTAACAATTTAACATATAAATCTGTTTGATAAGTTAATAGTTGTGAGTCATGTTTTTACTGGGCTGTGGAGGATGTGAGCTAAGTTCTTGGCTGGTAAAGGAGCAGCTCGGGTGAGTGGTTTCAGTGTGGTGGCCTGCGGCTCCGTGCGGAAACCGATAGCCAAAGTTCCAGACTAAAAAAGAAACAGCTGAGAGAGGGTGGTGTGGGGACCACATGGTAGAGAAAGAGCCAGGGAGCAAGGCTCCACACTGGAGCAGCTTCCGCAGAGACAGATCAAGATTACTTTCTAATATTTACCACAACAGGCTCCCAACAATAAATGTATCAATTCCCAACAAAAAGACACAGATTAACAGACTAAATTAGAAAACTGGATTGATCGTTTTACTTGTTATAAGAATACACCTCCCCATCAACCATAGACAACATTTCTGATGAAAAGTATAGAAAAATGTATTGTTTCAAATGGACAAAGAAACAAGAAGGTTTAGTTAGTCTAATATGGAACAAAATAATAAATTCCAAACCAAACTTAGAAGAGAGCAAGAGAAGAACATTATACACTCATTAAAGGAATAACCCACTGAGAGGATTTTACAATTCTAAACACTAAGATCAACAACTCTACGGCCAAATATATGACTCTGCAGTAGAGTGCTGGGCCAGCACTACGGCGAGGGGAGGGGGAACCTTCTTAAATTGGAAAATCTATTGGAAAAATTTGGACATTCTCACTCAAAACCAAATCTTGATTTTCAAAATCTAGTCTTTCTTCTGTATAACCTTCACATTCATATAAAAAAAAATGGCAGTAATTCTAGATGTTTTCCTATGTAAAAGCTGAAGAAAGATATTTTCTAAGGAGCAGGGGCAGTTAGGAGTAATTACTCTTCCTGCAAAGACTTAAGTTTTATTCCCACATAGAGCAGATTACAACTGCCTATAACTCCAGCTCCAAGGGGATCTAACTCCGCACAGCCATAGCACTCATGTGCAGAAATACACAAGCACATAATTAAAAATAATAAACATATCTATAAAAAATTTGCAAGGGGCTGGAATGTGGAGTTCTTGCCCCCGAAGTCCTCAGATCAATCCTCTGCACCACATCAAACAGCACTCTGGTGTGCACCTGCCCAGCCCTCAGGAGGGAGAAGCAAACAGCATGACAAATGAACTGTGGCCTCCTTACATTTGGACACACAGGCCATGTTTAAACCCTTTCTCATCCTCTCACTCCTACCCTGTGTATCAAAGCTCACAACTGTCTGCTGATGTCCTCCCTTCTCCTCACAGGGTTCAGAGCCTCAGAACCTCTGAGCTGAATTGAAGTGATCAACAGAGCACTACAGGTTTCTCCAGGGCCTGCAAGATGGACCAGAAGGTTCAAGAACCTGCTACCAACCCTAACCCTAAATTTGATCCCCCCAAAAAATATGATAGAAGGAAACGCACGTGCACACCCACAAAGACACACACCAAATAAAAAAGCAAGTTCTTAGAAGACACAGGAAAATACAAAAAGAAAATAAAGCTCCCTAAATATACCAGGACTGTCTAGAAAGTAACGTGCAGCTCAAATATTACCTGTATACCCAGCCCTAATTGTCCCAGACAAACCTACTGTTTCCTACAGCTCCTCCAGTCTACCCACTTTAAAGCCTGTTTCCTACAGCTATTCCCTCCCGTCTACCCACTTCAAAGCCTGTTTCCTTCAGCTATTCCCTCCCGTCTACCCACTTCAAAGCCTGTTTCCTACAGCTATTCCCTCCGTCTACCCACTTCAAAGCTTACCATATTGCCTGCTATTGTTTTCTCCTAAAGTCTACAGTTGTGCGTAAGTCAGTCAATATCAAATAAATGAATAAATGAATGAATGAATACCTGCTCCTGCAAAGCTTCTTGGTAAGACTGAAGTGACTGTATAGAAGGTTTTGGCTTATCCTCAAAGACCAGTCCTGAATTCCTGAGTCGATCACTAAGAACTTTCTGTTCATTCGGTCCAACAGTATTCCTAATAGCAAATAAACATTCTGAATCAATTTATTATAAGAACAAGCAAATTCTAGAAGTAAACAAAAACAATTCTTTGTCTGGCATATAAAACCATCTTTTAAAAAAACAAAAACAAAAACAAAAAAAACTTTAAAACAAAGCCAGCAAGATGGGTCAACAGGTGCTGTGCCCAGGACTACAGGGGGCAATTGAGAAGCAGCTCCTGCAAGTACTCCTCTGTCCCCCACATGCACACTGTGACATGCATGCTGTGGCACGTTTGAGCACATACACACACATGACAAAATATAAAAAATGTTTTATACAAAGAGGAAGAAATTCTTAACCAAATGATTCACAAAATCCTCACACTGTGCTTTCAAAATCCATGGAACTTGTACATTTACCCAATTTGTATCTTTAACTAGAGGAGTGACATAAAGTTTGATTCCCACCACCCACAACCACCTTCAGCTCCAGCTTCAGGGGATCCAAAACCTCTGTATCCTGTGGGTACGATGATGCACACATACACATGCACACACAGACACACACATACACACACACACACACAACTAAAAAAAAAGGCTGTCACTACAAAAATTTTGGCTTTGTTTTCTAAAAGACAATATCAACAAAATAAAAGGCAACCCACAATGTTTTAAAAACATATCAAGTATGCATCATAACTATTTAACTGTACTTATAGATGTACAATTCAACCACAAAAAAAATTAACAAACATTTCCCTAAAGAAGACACTCAGACAGCAGCATATCAAAGTATGCTCAACATCCCTAAATCAGTAAGAAAGTACAAATCAAACCAGCACTGAGGGTTGGAAGTATGGCTCAATAACAGAATGCTTGCCTAGCATGTATAAGAATCTGTGTTCAATCCCCATCACTGCAAAAGCAGGGAGAGGGAACAAAGCCTACAATGAAGGGATAGGGAGATCGTTCTTTCAGTAAAAGTCTTGTCAAGTGTGAGGAGGAATCCTAGAGTTACCTAGGAAACCAGCCTCTGGGCAGGCCTATGGGCTTATTAGGCAAACTGAGGTCAGAAACCTGCCCACTATGGAAGGCAGTGTTCTCTGTGCTACGATCCTGGACTGTATAAAAAGCAGAACTGAAGTGATCAGGCATCGATGGCTTTCTGCTTCCTGCTTGTGTATACGAGACCAGCGGAGTGTCCTGCTCCCACCATGGTTTCTTTGCCAGCCACCACGTCTTTGCCACCATGCTGAACCATAAGCCAAAATGAGCCCTTTCTCCCTTAAGATGCTATGGTATCTTAGCAGTAAGAAAAGAAACTAAGATGAAACATAAACATGAGGACTGAGTCCTCGCCAGCACACACATAAAAAAGCTAGGTGTGTTAGTACCAGCAGGGGAGGCAGAGACACAGACTCTTGGGGCTCACTGACCAGCCAGCTGTGCCAAATAGGTGAGTGTCAGGTCCCAGTGAGCAACCTTGTCTCAAAAACAAGGCAGGTAGATGCTGAGGAGCAAAACTAGAATCCCAATTACTAGGTGTTATCGGGAAGGTAAATAGTATACTACTCTGAAAGTAATATGGCAGTTCCTGCAAAATATTTCTAAAACAATTGCCATGTGACCCAAAAATTGTATATCTGAGTATATACGCATGGGACATTGGAAAAATAGTAGCAGCATGTTTACAACTAAAATGATAAAGGAGCTCCAATGTCTGCTAGTGACTAAAGAAAAAGTAAAACCAACAGTGCAGGCAGACAGTCCACTATCATTCAGCCTTGAAAATTCTAACGTAAGTTACAAGGACCATAAGCAGCTAAGGACCCTGTGCTACATGCAATGAGACAACCATAGTAAAATGCTGTCTGACCCTCGGCAGGTTCAGGAAGTCAAAACCACAGACAGACAACAGAACAGGGGCTGCCAGGGTATGTCACAAAAAAAAAAAAAAGGAGTTGCCCCATTACTGAACTCAGGATAGGGTTCTCATTTACAAGGTGAAAAGCATTCTGGAGATGGTTATGTAATGTTACAGACTCACTAAATATGACACCAGGTGCCCTTTAAGGCAGTGAGGCTACAAGACCTGATAGTACGAGTGTCTGGTAGGACGTATGTCTTAGCACTTTATTTTAACTACAGACTTACATAGCTGGCACTGCTGCTTGGTGAGTGACAGGGACAGAGACAGAGACATGAGGGGCAGGATGTCCTCCAATCATTCCTGAACCATCTAAAAGGAAAAGGAAAAAAAAATTGTTTCAGAATATTTACTTGCTATTAATAACATTTTATCCCTAAAGAAAAATATACCAAAAGCTTGCCCCAAGCACCAATACATCGTTTTGGGCTAAGAGTTAGCAAGAGAACATAGGAAAACATAAAACAATTATATCTTAAGTCTGAGAAAAAAGAAAATAAGTATGAGACACAATTAGTTTTATTTTGGCTCTAAAACTGGATCTTGCTGTATGACCCAAGGTGACCGGGAAGTTCCTCAGTAGTCCAAGTGGGCTTTGAACACATGATCCTGTCTCCATCCACAACCACATTTAAAAAGGGTATATATAGCTAGTTTGTCCTCCAAAATGTATGCAGGGGTTCAACTCAGAAAACTTTATGCTAACAAATAAATAGAGTAGAAACTGAAGCCCCCTGACTGAATAGTGAACTTACAAGAAGAGTGGGAAAAACCAATAGATCCACATCCACATTTGCCCTGCATACATTATTTGGGCATATTAGGTCTCTAAAATAAATCTCTTCTCTTCATAAAGTATCTTTATCAGGTATCATGTCAAACTAATGAAACTGAACTTGATACTAGGGATGTTTTTATTGTCCATAAACATATGATACTTGGATTAAATGAAGATGTAACTTTTTCATTTACATACTATTGCTTCCATAAAAACAATTATCCTTATTAAACCATCAGAAAAATGTTTGTAGAACATACAGAAAACTCACAGTATGCAATATTGGGATCCAGTATATTTCTAGCACCGTAAAAATAGTACGCATCATCATAAGGAGTTCGATAGTTAGGAGCTAGAGGAGCAAGCAGCTGAGGTGGAGGTGGATTCAGAGACACAGGCACAATCCTACAGCAAAAGAAAAGCAAAAAAAAATTATCCTCCTATTTTATTAGTTTTAATAAAGATTGTTTAATCTTTTGCAAATAAAGGTATTATTAAAATTGAAAATCAGCCTTGTACTAACTGTTCAAGAAAAATTAGGAATCAAAAAGCAAATAGCAACAAATTTTACAGCTTCAGGAACATTTCGGTAAGATGCAAACAAGCTAAAGAAACTGAGTGATATCCAATAGCCATTATGTACCATATCAAACAACAGTACGCTCCCTCGCCCTTCAGTAACACAGGATGAACAATTCCATGTGCAGCATATATAAGGCAAGTGACAAGGAATGCCAGGAGCACAGAGCAAGGATGCACAGTCTGTAAAGAGACAGGAGAAAAGCCTGAAGGTTCCCAAAACAGGAAGTGTTGTGTGAGGGGCGTCACAAAGAGAGGACCCAGAGCTCTACCACCTCAGGATTACAAATGCTTCTGTGCAGGCAAGACAGTGCATAGAGTAAGTATGTTTATGCATGTCAATAACTGCACATGCATCCTCATGTGTTCGTTATGTGTATAGGAACTCGCAAGTGTACAAGAGGAAGTGCACGAGTGTGTGCAAATAAATGCACGAGCTAGCAGTCATCCTTGCATGTCAGTTCTGGGAGCTGTCCACTTCCTTTTAGAGTTGGGTTTGCTCACTGTCCAAGAAATTACAAATTACACCGGGGCCAGCAAGCCCCAGATGTCCAGTGTCTGCCTCCCCGCACTGAGACCACAAAGTCATCCCACAACACCCAGTGTTTTTACTCACTGAACTATCTCCCCAACCCAAAGGGAATAGTTTTTATATGTAAAACTTACTGCTTTTTCACAGAAAGTTAAACCACGATGTGGTTACCTGAGAATATATACAACCCTGATGTAATATTTAATAGTTCGTAAATTTGGAATGTATAAAACTTGTACTTCCACATTTCCTCACTGAGGAGACAATATGTGTTTCTATCAGCACAGTATTCCTCAATGATAGAAATGGCAAAGGCAAATAACATTAGATAAAGAAAAAGGGGACATTCTAGGTTTTTTAGTCAAGCATTAGCCTATTGCTATTAAAGAATCTGGGGCTAAGATTGCACCAAAAGAGTCTTCAGTGGTCAGTTGTGAGTCTAACCTCACCACCATCGGTGCAAATGCACCAGCAAAAACCACCTGAGTAACTTATGAAAAGTCTGTTATCATCAACAACTCCTAAATCGTATCCATACATGGAAAACTCAGAGTTCACATCAGCCTCTAACTGTAGACAAGTACCACCACCACAACCTCTTACAAATGAGAAAACTAATTTACAGAGTCCGGTGAAGCAACTATTCCGGCCTCTAACCCAGAACAGACAGCACTGTGGCTGCCTCCAGTCTCTCAGCACATGGAGCAGGAAGTCACTGAAGGAGATAAAGGAAGCATTGGAGATAGGCTGTAAGAAAATCCCTGCACTGTTAGTGACAAATAAAAGACCAAGTCCTGCTGGAAGGAGAGACATCTCAGAAATGTGTTAAAAGGTTAAAAACAATCTACAAAGGTAAAGATATTCCTTTAATTAGTATATTAATAAGTATAGACCAGAAAATATCCGTGTTACAGGGTGTTTTCCCTATAGAAATGACATGTTCAATATGAATTCCAGGGTTATAATCCCAACAGCCCTGGAGTAAACTGTTAAACCAGACAGACATGTACCAGATTAGAAAGTTTTTCTGAATAAGCTGAAGAAACAACTCAATGATTGCCAAGTGGAAGTAAGTGAACACGCATAATTTTCAAATGCTTAAAGATATTAGAAATATGACCTAAAAATACTAACATGTAGTTACTAATTCATTTAAGAATGGTAAGCCTCTTAAGTGACAGAAACAGTAAAGATTTCTTTTTCTAACAGCAGAGGTGAAGAGGAGGAAAAGTCACTACTGAAGCGTCATCTGCGGCAGCACACCCCTGTAACCTAACATTTCCACGACAGGCCTTCCCTAGTTCCCACATACGACATTTAAACAGGCACCTGGGATGCACCACTTCACCAAGGGTGCTGCCGAGTCCACTGTGCAAGTCTTCATTGTGAGAAGGGGCAGGAGGTGCTGGGGCGGGTGGGACGGCCGGGGCAGAGGAGGGAGGGGGAGGAGTCTGGAAAGCAGAGGAGGGAGGGGGAGGAGTCTGGAAAGCAGAGGAGGGAGGGGGAGGAGTCTGGAAAGCTACTCTGGGTCTCTCGGGTGGCGTCATCTCTTCAAAGTGTCTTGGTGTCAAACTAAACTGCTTTAGTCTATCAGGCTAAAATAAAAAGACAGAAGAGAACAAAACCTGTTTGTTACACAGAATCATAAGTTCAACAGTGACAAGGACCTCCAAGGACCCTCTCCCCGGGCAGGCACTTGACAGTCACAGAACAGCAGAATTTTACAGCTAAAACAGATTTTAACAATCTGATTCTTGTTTTATAAGCAGTAACTGAGGCTCCCTGAGAAGCACATAAATCCCCTAAAGGCTCATGGTTAGTAAAAGAATGAACAGCAGCTCCAGCCAGGCATGAACTTCCCACAGCACCATGCCTCATGTCCCCTCAGCCGCTGTGGGAACCAGACCAGAGGAAGGCTCTGCAGGCCTCAGCCTCACTACCACCCTCGGACTCCACCATGGTGCCAGAGCAGCACAGGCCACATTCAACAGTGAAGGACGCTGTGCCACAATAAAGACACATTTACAAAAAGAGCTGCACGGGGTAGGCCAGGGCTGGTTATCAATCTTTACTCACAAAGGCCATTTTATGACATTTTTAAATATTAACTAATGTTCAACTGTTGCCTCTGACAGATTTTTATTCAACTTGACATTCTTTAGGTGATTCAATTCCAGAATAAATAAGCTCTACCACAGACTATAAAATTTAATAATTTTTATAAATTTAATAAATGTATTAATCTACAGCTTAAATTTTGTAATTATTAAATGTATAACATATAAACATATTTAATATGTAAATATGGTTTGTATATTACATGAATATTTGCATAAAATTATATATTCATAATGTATAAAATATGTTTGATATATAAATGTATTATAGATCATTATATAATTACTAAAAATATAATTCATAATTTAATAAATTTATTAAATAAGCTTTAACTATCTTCTCTAATACATATTTATTCAACTTAATACTCTTTAGGTGATTCAGTTCCAGAATAAATAAGATCTGTAACATACTATAAAATTTAACATGTCAATATATTACACTAAAAAGCTCAAGTTTCCAAAAGCTAATTTTCTATTGCAATGGCTACTTTAAAGGTATTTAATGAGAAACAAAGGAGAATTGCCTTTGGACCCTATTTTATTTTTCTGCAAGGCAATATTTTCAGGAAGGGGGTTTTCTCCCCGTTACTGGGAATTGGAGATTACCAACTTCAGGCCTCACACAGGCTGGTCAGCAGCTCCCCCACTGAACTACAGCACAGGTACTTTTCATCTTTTTGTTTTGCTTTTACGTTACTTTGTGAGTCTTATTAATTAAGTAGCCAGATTCACTATAAACTTACTCGGTAGCCCACAAAGACCTCAAACTTGCCTCAGCCTCTCAAGTAAATGAGATCAGTCCTGATTCAGGACTGATTTCTAAAGTTAAAATTACATAAACAGTCAGAAACACACAAAGGGGCATGCACTGTGGAGCAGTATAAAACATAGGGGGCCACAGCCTCCGGAGGCTGAACCAGGACTACACATCTTAAGAACATTCGACCACTGAGCTACACCATCACCCCAGCACTACATTTTAAAGCAGATAACCCAAGGAACACAGACTTAAGCAAATCACTAAATTGTCTATAGCTGAATAATAATTAGGATAATAGTAATTTTAAGGATTTGCTAGATTTAAAACTAGAGGTCTTAGCCATTATTAGCAAAAGAAACAAAAACTTTTAGCAAATAAACACTACACATCCAACAACAAAAGAAGACACTGCGGGGACAGCAAAAAATCGTTACCTCCTCCTTACTTAACTGGAATGATGTGTGAGAGCCATTCCACTTAACGGTGTTGAGAATTGCAAAAATCAAGTACAAAGAGTATGATTATCCTTCTAGTTTCACAGTAACAAGATGAAAGACACAAGTTACACATTTTTTAAAAATTACTCTTATAAAGGAGAATAAATTGTCAAGACATACTTAAAAACAGTGTTAACATCAAGTTTAAGTTACACTGTCTAACTTTCCCATGGACGTAGCACATGTAAACAGAAGGCAAAACAAACTTAAAAACGATATACGACTGAAAGGAAAGCTATCTTAAACTAACAGTAGGTAATACTTAAGATCAGTTAACAATTCTATAGCTCACAGTAGTTATGATTGACATTTATGAAAATGGAACTTGGTTCAGTACTGTTCCAACTGAGCTTTTACAGTATCCCAACATGTTGAGCCTCCCCTGCTACTACCACACTTGAGGCTTCTTTGAATTAAGGATTAAAAAAACTAAAAGATGCCAAAAACTCTTACCGATTTTTCAGGGGCTTGCTCTCCAGAAGTTGTAATTCCAAATGCTAAATCTTTTTCTCTAAATAAAATTAAGATTTCATAAATTGAAAAATTATACTTAAACACACTACCTTGTCAAAATTGTAGCCTTCAATGAACTAGATCTGTACATGAAGTCTGTATAATACATTTCCAAATACAAATAATTCCTTTGATAAGAAAGCTTAAAAATCCTTACGTCAAATTCAGTCATAATACATAGGAAACTATGATTTACATGTCAAGTACCTTAGAATACATATCTCAAAATAAATACTGGAGACACTTCAAAGACAAAGTAATTTACATAGAATAAAAGACAAAACCAAAGCCAAGTATTTTATGGAAAACAATTAAAACCTCTTTAAGAGCACATGTATATTTTCATGTCAAAAAGTTAAATTGTTTGCATAAAGATCTTTAAAGACAGTCTCCATAACATTGGTGACAGGTGCCTTTGCTGCTTATGCAGAGAACCCAGGCTCTGCGCTCCGCACCCACATGGCAGCTCACAGCCACCGGGAACCCCAGTTCTACAGATCCAGACACCTTCTTCTCCCCCCCAAGGCACACACAGCACACATTCTACATGCAGGCAAACAGGCAAAGCACACATACACACAATATGGAAATAAATCGTTAAAGAAAAGAAAATCTCAAGAGTAGAGGGCTTGCTTTAACTAACAAACATAAGGCTCTAGGTTTGAAGGCCAGCACTACAAAAATTAATAATTTTAAGATAGCTTAATAGAAGATATTAAAAAATTACTTTCCCTCTCTTGGCCTCTTGTTCTCCCTCTCTTGCTCCCCCCCTCCCGTGCCCCTCCTCTCTCCATTCCCTTCCCCCTCTCTCCACGTGCTCATGGCCGACCTCTACTCCTCTACTCCTCTTCCCTTCTCTCTCTCTCTCTCTCTGCCTGTACTCCCCTCCCCATGCCCTGAATAAACTCTATAAAATAAAATAAAATAAATAAAAAAGAAATTACTTTCCTCTTGAAGGTGAGATCTTGAAGGTAAGAAAAAGAATAAGAAAGTAACTCTCAAATGCTTTAGAACATATATTTTTATTCCTCACTTTAATGCTTCACAGATTATTTAAGAATATTCTGAGAAGGTGAGAAGGATTAAAATTGATTAGTTCCGTCTCTGAAACTGTAAAGGGAAGAAGATTCTGGACAGGACTGAATACTCTGAAGCACTGTGATCTCCTACATTTCACACTGTGAGTGTGCGCTCACCATCTCAGAGTAAGCTACACTTCAGGCTGTCTGTACTGGACAGCAGTCTAGCAGACACAGGCTGGTTATGGTAGAAAAACGGCCACTTATTCTTGTCACTTCACTAGTGCTTCCTGCTAAATGCGAGCTCCTCATTACCGTCTCTTCTTCTGCTGCTGCTCAGCGATCTGCTCCAGTAGTTCTTGCCTGTATTTCTCTTTCTTTCTCTTGGTAAGTTCTCGATCTTCACTTCCTGAATAAGAAAAAAAATCTTAACTCTCATGTATCACAAGCTTAAGAAATTCAGTGCTTAAGTGATTACTATAAAGAAATTAGGGGAAAGTCACATCAACACACAAATTACTTTAATTTATGAGTTCTAATCATGGGTCAGACATAACATGTATTAGTAATTGCAAAGTCTGAGTAACAGAAGACTCTACTCCCCAGTCTGTCTGAAGGAGAAATGCTCCTCGTTAAGTCCTGGGCTTCAGACACGTGGTCCAAGTTGGTGACACTGTTTGAGAGGCTTAGGAGATATAGATGGCCTTACCGTAAAAGGAAGTATGCCTGGGTTGGCTTTGAGAACTGAAGGCCTTGCCTTACTTCCGGTTTGCTCTCTCTACTCAGCTTCCTCTTCCTCCCACATGGCTATCACTTGCTTCCACGCAGGCCCTGCCATAATGGACTCTAACCATGTGACACCAGAAGCCAAATAAACTCATCCTTCAAGTTGCTTTGGTCACCAGTATTTCATCATAGCAACAGAAGAGTAACTAAGATACCTTAGTAGCTTCTATACTTTTAAAATTTAACAAGTGTCCATCCTAAAGTGAAAATAGGTCCCTCTGTTTACTTCTAATCACCCCAATAATGGAGTTTCAACAACTGTGTACCATAGGCAAGGCCCTGAAGATCATCTCTGTCTCTGTCTGTCCATCCGTCGTCTCTCTCTCTCTCTCTCTCTCTCTCTCTCTCTCTCTCTCTCTCTCTCTCTCTCTCTCTCTCTCACACACACACACACACACACACACACACGACAAAAAGCAGAAGAAATAAGTATTAAAATAACTAGTGTTCCTATAAGCATAATGAGGAAGAAAATGGAAGCCATTACAAATAGGAAAACCCATATGAGGAGGTACTCCCTACAGAAGGTAAAAGGCCAGAAAAGAGCATCACTCTGACCCTACACTGAGAAGAGGTTCCATCATCTACAATTGTGACATTTTTAAGAAGGCCATCAGAAAGCAGAAAGCCGGTCAATAGGTAGAAGAACTGACATGAAGGAGTAAACAGGTGATCCATACAGAGGTGGGAGCCCATGCATCATGCTGCCAGCACACTGTGTGAAGAGGCAGCCACCACACAGCACATGAAAGTAACTAGTTCATCTCTCAACAAAGTCTTAGAAGCTATGTGTGATTAAACTACAGAGTCCCGGAAGCCCAGAGAAAGAGGAATCTCTAATCATTTCCTGGCCTCTGCCACATGCTCATCAGAAAGAGTGGCAATACAGAGGTGCTGAGACCCTTCCATGGTTAATAGGCATACCATATTTCTGGCTTTTCCAAGCTTTTCTGATACAAATCAACAGCTGTCACTATCTGGTGAGAGCCAGAGAGCTACACTGAACCCTGTGTCCTACACTTACAATCATAGTGGAGTTGAATTAATGTCATGAAATTCTGATGTAAATCCTACACAAATAGAAGCCACCACTCTGAGGGAAAGATAGGAAAATTGAGAAAAGTGCATTCCTGAGAAGACAGAGACAGCCCTCCACCAAATAGAAACATATAATCTATCCTCTTCATCGGGTGCACAAAGGTCTTGCTGAAAGCTGCTGAACAAGATTGCTCAAAAAAATCCCTGCAGCTCCCATTTACGGGCAAAAAGGTCAGATAATTAATATTTTTCTATATGACTGGCAAAACCAGAAAGAATAAATCGTTAAGATCAACCAGCTTGATTTCACTTAGTTACAAACCATTATGACTGATAACCACACCATAAACAATCTTTCAAATACACACTGTATTTTCTAAGCCATTAAAAAGATTTTTTTGCACAAGCATGGTGGTTCATGCATGGAATCTCAGCAAATCTCAAATTGATGTCCAGCCTGGACTATAGCAATTTTTTTGAGACAGTGTCTCAGAAAACAAACGAAAAAGAAGAAAAGAAGTACACACATGTAATTTCAGCACTTAGAAGGTAGACAGAGGCTGCCTGGGACTGAACCCTTCCGGTCTCCCTCTGTGCCCAGAGCTAGGGCCGTCCCACTACCATCACGATCAAAAACCCATTCACAGAGAGCTCCCCCAGGAGCACTCTCACCCCTAAGCCAACACAGGCTCACAGGAGGGACAAGCTCCAGGCAGACGCAGCAAGACCATGTAACATCACAAGTCCAAGAACCTAAGCAACAGAAACCAAGACAACCTGGCAACATCAGAACCCAGTTCTCCCACCATAGCAAGCACCACTAACAGAATAAAAAGAGAGAAGAGAGAATCTCAGGGGCAGAAGATACCATAGAAAACAATGACACAACAGTCAAAAAAAAATACAAAAAGCAAAACTCTCATAAGCCAAAAAACATCCAGGAAATCCAGGATACAATGAGATCAAACCTGAGGATAATAGGTATAGAAGACAGCAAAGACTCACAACTTAAAAGCCCAGTAAATATCTTCAACAAAATTATAGAAGAAAACTTCCCTAACCTAAAGAAAGAGATGTCCATGAACATACAAGTAGCCTACAGAATTCCAAATAGATTGGACCAGAAAGGAAATTCTTCTAGTCACATAACAGTGAAAACAATAAATGTACAAAACAAAAAATATATATATATTAAAAGCAGAAAGAGAAAAAGAACAAGTAACATATAAAGGCAGATCAATCAGAATTACACCAGATTTCTCAACAGAGACTATGCAAGCTAGAAGACCCTGGACAGACATCATACCGACCCTATGAGAACACAGGAGAGACAAGCTCTAGGCAGAGACAGCAAGACCATGTAACATCACAAGTCCAAGAACCTAAGCAACAGAAACCAAGACAACCTGGTAACATCAGAACCCAGTTCTCCCACCACAGCAAGTAGTGGATTGCCAAACACTCCAGATCTTTCATACTTATACAGATAAAGATGCTTGTAGCTAACCATCGGACTAAACATGGAGATCCAAATTGAGAAGCTAGAGAAAGGACTGAAGAAGCTAAAAGGATTTGCAACCCCATTGGAAGAACAACATTATCAACCAACCAACCCCTCCAGAGCTCCCAGGTACTAAAACACCAACTAATGAGTTCACATGGACAGACCCATGACTCCAGTTGCATATGTAGCAGAGGACAGCACTGTCTGGCATCAATGGGAAGACAGGCCTTTGGTCCATTGAAGGCTAGTAATCCCAGTGTAGGGGAATGCCAAGGCACTGAGTTTGGAGTGAGTAGTTGGGAGAGGGAGCATCTTCATAGAAACAAGGGTAGGGGAAAGGGGTGATGGGGGGGATAACATTTGAAATGTAAATACAGAGAATATCTAATAAAATTGTTAAGAAAAAAAAGGAAGGTAGACAGAGTAATGAATTCAGCCAGCCTGAGCTTCAAAACAAAACCTGCGTTACTCAAAGAGATTCTGTCTCAAATATTCTAAACAAAGAGTAAATGTTTTAAAACTTTTTAATAAATCCCAGAAACGTGAAATAAAGATTTCATGAACTGTGCTTCCAGACTATAGGAGACATCAGCACACAGTAAGAGCGCAGCTTTTATGGTAGGCACAGCAGTGCTCAACTCAATCCTTGGGGCTGAGATACAATAGGCAGTAACAAAAACACAATTCAAACACGCAATTCTAAGTCATCCGTGTTCTTTTCTAAATGCCACAGTACGCTGTCCTTTCCCTCCCAACTTGCTCATGCTGTCCCAACTGTGCCCTGCTAAGAAAGGCTACAGCAGTGGTTTCAACCTTCCTAATGCACTTATGCTTTAATATAGTTCCTTATGCTGTGATGACCCCAACTATAAAATTATTTGCTACTTCATAACTGCAATTTTGCTACTGTTAGGAAATTGTATTGTAAATATCTGATATGCAGGATGTTTAGTATATAACACCTGTGAGGGTTGAGGTCAACAGATCGAGAACCAGTGGTCTATGTACCCTAGCTGTCTTGGAGCTCATCACGTAGACCAGGATGGCTCCAGATGCACAAAGATCTGCTTGCCTCTATCTCGCCTCCAAGTGTTGGGATTAAAGGTGTATCTATGTCCAGCTTTGGTTTCATTTTTTTAATAAAGTAAAAGTCCCAAATGAATATCTGAGGCTAAACAATAGGAAAATTAACTTTAATATAAGTAGAGCTCGAGTATTTTCATGACCAGCACCGTCACTACATGAAATGGAATCACCACCTTTAGAGGGACCTAAGCTTCCTATCTGTGCAAACCTCCTCGGGGACAGAGATCCTCAAATGTGAGGAGCCGTAAGCCGTTCACTGCAAACACTTGTCTAGGGTGTGGCTCATGGTGCCTCCACTCGGCTGCAGACGGCAGAGTACTTCTTGTTGATCACTTCTCAGTTGGCTCTCAGCTCACCACTTCTTTTACTATCCCTTAAACACACAGCATAAACATGTGCCTTTACTCTGATCTAAAGAATAAACTTGGTCAAACCTTATAGGCAACAAGAACTAAGTTTCTGTAAACATAACCATCTTCCTCAAAACAGTCCAGGACAAAAATGTCTGAAAATACCAGGTAACTATGTCTCAAAGATAAAACGTAACTTACTGACTGCTTTTAGGTTGGAACAATCTAATATGCTATTCAATGTTTCCATGTACCTTACTAAAACTATATTTTAGCTAAGCTTTCAAAGTTACAACTTCTTTTGTATACAAAGCTATAAGCAAAAACCAAGACTCACCACACCATTTCTAAAATAAGGACAAACATAATATAGCAAACCAAAAGGATCATAGTCGGTAATGACCTTGACCTTTGATTAAAAAATAGAAAATGTGTGTCACTATGATCTTGAAAAACAAACAAACCCTTACTCAGAAACTAGTAAAAAGAACAAGTATGGTAGTTCTAATATAAGTGCCCCATCAGCTCACACACTTGGATTGCTTAGTCACTAGGGCAGAACTCTAATAGGATTCGAAGATCAGAATAGGAAGGGCAGCCTTCTTGGAGGAATCATGTCACTGGGGGTAAGCTTTAGGGTTTAAAAACCCATATGAGACCCATTCTTTCTCAGTCTCTTTCTCAATTATATCTGTTCCCTGTCTGTCTCTGTCTCTGTCTCTCTCACTCACACACACACACACACACACACACACACACACACACACACACACACTAGAATAGAATAGTGATTAAGGCAACAAGAGTGGTAGAATGTAGTGTTAAAAAATGAACTAAAATACAAGAAATAAGCAAAGAATTAAGAGTTACATATAAAACGGAATAAAAAGAAACATTCATAATACAACAAAATCCTAGCTAAAAAATAAACAAGGCATTATTACTCAAACTTACTCAGCTATCCTATAGAACGCACAGATAACTCAGCCATTTAGCTTTAAGCTGTCAACAGTTCCATACAATGCATGCTGAATGCTTAGTATGGCGCTCACCATAGTGTGCCTCAGTAAATGCTGCTGCTATGTCACCGTACTGACAACACTGCGTTCTCACTAAGGACATGTAACTCAACACTCTACGAAGGTCTAAAAATGCAAGTGCTGGACATACCGAAGAGCATGCCTGCAAAGGGGTTGGTGATACAGATATCAGCAGATTTGGGTGGCCCATTATCTTGAACACTAAAACAAACAATGAGACAGCAAATATTAAAATCCAAGTATCTTTGGGAAATCAAAATCCAACATAAAGTCTGGGAACAGTGGTGCATGCCATCAATGCCAACACTTGGGAGGCTGAAGCAAAAGGGTTGTCGGGCTGAGGCCAGCCTGGGCTAAACGGTAAAACTCGGTTACATGTAAAAACCCATGACTCAAAGAACAAAAACATAAGGAGTTGAGATGGCCCAGTGAGTAAATTACTTGAAAACATGAGGACCTGTGCTCAACCCTCAGCTCACAGACACAAGCTAACTGGGCGGTGCGTGTCTATAACTCACAGCTGGGCAGTGACTGCGACCAGACCCTACGGTTTGCTGGCCAGCAATGCCAACTCAGAGAATACAGTGGAACAGGATGGAGGAAGACGCTAGACCTTCACCTCCGGCCTTCACAAACACCTGTACATAACTTGTACTTTTGAAGAAAACACAAGAATATGAATTATCCTTCCTTTCAAAAATGCTAGTTAAAACTGTAGTATTTTATTTCTTAATTCTTCAGCCTGCTTCACTGGTCCACAGATTAGAAATCTTTTTTTATATGAAATACCATATACACATGTGCATGCGTGTGCAAGAGAGCACACAAACATACCTCTTACTACATTTCCATTTAGAAAAGATTTCCCTTTAGGGTAAAAAATCTTAAAAAAGAATTTTAAAAACAAACTTTCTTGAAAGGAGAAAAAAACAACAACAACAACAAAAAAGATCCTCAATGAAAACTTACTAGGAACAAACAGCAAGCTCTCTAACAGCCAGGGGTGATATTTACTTTGTTTCCTCCAAGAAAGGACACTGTTCGGGACACAGCACATCAGCTTCATTGTATTGTATGTTAGGACAACGTACTGTGTGTCTTCCCTATCAGCACATACGAACTATACAGGTTCCACTGAGAACTTTCCGTACTTACACATCATGTGGTTCCATCAAACTCAGCTTCTCGGGGTTGTCCATGTGAACTCTCCCACTGAGCCACATCCCAGACATCATGTGGTTTTGCCAAACATTTTCATCAATTTAAAATTTTGGCTTGGTTTATAATACAGGTAGCATGGTTCAAGTGTGGAGGTCAGAGGTCAACCTTGGCAGTTCTCTCCCACATAACGTGGATTCCAAGGATCAACTCAGGGCACTAGGCTTGTGGCAAGCACCTTCACCTGCTGAGACATCTTGATGGCCCATGTGTTTTCTTTTAGGTTTTGTTTTTTTTTAAAACTATTCATACTTATGGACAACACAGAAAAGCACCAAAATAAAACTATAAAGTTACTTGCTTTGTTATCAGTAGAAACTTGGATACTAATTTTACAGTGTGAGCATTACTCCACCATAAAGCAAAAATTTAAAATAAATAAATAAATAAATAAATAAATAAATAAATAAATAACGTGAAACTCACACTGCAAGGACATTTTCAGTCCATCTGCAGTGCCGTGACTTCAAGATAATCTTTTTAAGTGTGTGTATGTGCCTGTTGGGGTTACAGGCAGCTGGGAGTCATCAGATGTATTGCTGGTTCTCAAACCTGTGTCCTCGGCAAGAACCATGTAACTTCTTAACCACTATGTTATCTCAGATGCCACAATTCCAAGGTGTTTCAATTTCATTATAACACCAATCAATAATGTTCATTTCTCCTTCATTCTTTCAAACTAATCTCTATACTTTATAATGAGAGGCTTACGCTGAAAGCCTTGCCAAGCTTTACTAAAAACAAAAAATTTTTAAAAAGATTCTTGAAAATAATGGTGTGGCTCTGTGGTAAAGTGCTTGCCTCACCCAAGCCCTAGCACGGCAGGAGGAGAGGGAACGGAGAATGCCGAGGGAGATACCATAAGTGCTCATGTCCAATACCTCATCTTTCTTCCCTCCATTTCCTCTCACTGGGAAAGGAGGGCTGCTAATACACTATGCTTTTCTCCTTTTTCCTGAAGCCAGTTTTAGGCAGGTGCTGTCTGACTGTCAAGACTCAAGGAGCGAAGCGCTGTCACATACCTTTTATTTTCAGCAGGCGAGATCTGTGTACTTGGCTCTCCTGTGACATCATCCCCTCGTCGGCTCCTGTGCGGCCTTAAAAACACATCAGCTTATAGAGCATGTTCCACCCCTTAGGATCTTATACCCCTAGGGTTCTACAGTCTGGTGTGTTAGCATGAAGGTGAGCAAAAGATTGTGTTGTCGGTTTACTGCAACTGAGTAAGTTAATTCAAATTAGATCTGCCTCAAATATGATCTGCTGGTTAAAAACATATAGTAAGAACTTGCATTCAAGTTTGCTGATCTTTTGTGTATTACAATATACTAGGAAAGTTCTCTATAATGCTATAACGCCAGACCCTAGTACACATTTTTTAACTGACATTACTATAAACAATTTCTATATAGCTTCTAGAATATTTTATTTCAATATTACATTTAAATATTTAAATTTTTAAATTTAATGTTTTTCTAATTGTTAAAAATTAAAGATTTTATTTTTATGTGTGTTTGTGTGTGTGTGCACCCTCGTGTGTGAATACAAGCCATGTCTTTGCTGATGCCTGAGGAGGCCAGAAGAAGGTGTCAGATCAACTAGAACTCTAGTTAGAAGAGGTTGTAGGTCATTCACCTTGGATACAGGAAACTGAACTCAGGTCCTCTGGAAAAGCAGGAAGAGGTCTTAACCTCTGAGCCATCTCCCCAGCTATAGATATGAGATGACACACTAACATTTTTACCAATTGGTTAGTATCGTAAATAAAGGCACTGTCAGCAGGCCCAGCCTTATTCCAGACATGGAGCAGACAACATCCCTATACACACTGCAGTTTACAGGCAGAACTGAAAACATTGATTTCTGATTAAGATACATACATCCTGGGAATGATTTCATTATACATTAAACCAAGGTTTTGAACTTAAAAATTGGCATAGTAAACCCCACGAAAGAATGAAGAAGCTGAGCAGAAACATTTTAAAACAATCTGCTGCAGAGCAGATTTGAGGGACCTTCATTTTACTTAGAAGATCATAAAGAATAAAGACAAAGTTTAGAATGTACTCTCTTCTATAGAAAAGGCAAACATTTAAAACAGTGAGGAGGTTTCCAACTATCTTGTTTTTCCATTTGGCAAACACCGATTTGTTTTTTTTTTAAATATAATTTCTTATTCCAGAGAAACCAGCATAAATTTTTATATGAGCATTTATTAGCATCCACAATAAACATTTCATAAGTCATATGTCCTTATGTGACTGTTAACAAATTATATTTTCCTCCTGAAAAAGATAAAAAGTATGGTTGAAAAACTATACCAATTAACAAAGTCTCTGATCAGATTAACAATTCTGGCCACATCCATCTGTAAAACAAACAAATTCATTCCACAACGAGCCTTCCTACCATGGTTGTCACTCGGTCCCACCACAAACCATAACCACACTTATCTGGAGGAAATCTGCTCATATAGTGATCATAATGACACAGTGACGTTGCCATGAAAACAGGAGTCACTTCCAGTTTTTAGCCATGTCAGATAGCACTTTCCACAGCATTTTAATGTTTACTCAATCACCCTTCTGAGAAAGCTATCGATGTGTAACTGAAGCTGCTGGTGCTCAGATCAGTCTACCTCTACTCCCACTTAGAGCAAAGGGGCACAGGCGCAGGCCCTCCACGTTCAGTTATGCTGTATCAACGTAACGCACGTGTGCAGAGGTTCTAGCTCAGCAGGCTCACATGCAAGGCCTGCACTAAGAAAGGGCCTTCCGTAAGCAGCCCTTGGCTCTCACCTTACAGCATAGGTTTCAGGAGGTTTCATGAGTGTGTCTGTTCCTGAAGTATCTACACAAACAATATAGGCTATGAAGAAACCCTTGCTTTCCTATAGGAAGCCCAAATGTTAGCTCTTGCTAAGAACAGGGCATATATATAAGCAGACCTCAAGAATACTTTAGGCGCTGAGCCTAAAGTATTCAGTGCTGTGGGAATTTTATCTTCTGTGTCTCATCACTGAAGTTTCCAAACGAGACATCTGGCTTGCCTCTGATTCTACCCCACGGACCTTTTCCCTCTCTGCTGTTCTTCCTCTCTGTCCTACAACTACAGTAAATTACTGCTGTCTGCTGGGTGCGCTGGTGTGTCTGCAATCCTAAAATAATAAAGCAAAACAAAAAGACTAACTGTCTCAAACAGACGTTTGAGGCCTGCCAGTGCAGAGGAAGATGCTGCCTCAATAAGACTAAACTAAATGGTCACAGTGCTGACTATAACTCTAAACAAAAAACTGTGAGCCATTCTCATGATTCACCAAGCTCAGAAATGGTGTTAGGGGCCTGAAATGACACACAAAAGTGAACTCACTGATGTGGTAAGAAGGTATCTACTTCTGTACAAGTACAATTAATAGTTATACGGAGAAATACAGGCTGGAGAGATGGCTCAGCGGTTAAAAGCACTAACTGCTCTTCCAGAGGTCCTGAGTTCAATTCCCAGAAAGCACATGGTGGCTTAATTAGCTATAATGAGACCTTCTGGCATGAGCACAGACTATTGCATACATATAATTTTTTTAAAAAGGCAGACAGGCAAACTTACCTTTTCTAAAGCATAACTTTGGTCTCAGGATTAAAAGACAATTAAAATCTTAGAAATGTGTTCTAAAATTTACTAAAGAACTACAGCCTCCTGCATTTTCAGCTAACTTGTCTAAAAACAATATTTGTATTCACAACCTTAATATACTTGATTATAATAGAGCCAAGAACCCATAAAAATATATTTCATGGTTCTTCAGCACATATGCAGATCATAACAACAAGCGTCATATTCCCGAAGGTTATTTCAAACCATACAAAACTTACAAAGTTTAACTAATTATCTTAAGTTGATTAAAAGGTTCGAGGTTGTTGGTAATAAACTACAAAACCCACAGAATAATATAAGATCTTTAAAAACGCTTCAGATATAGAGCCATGAAACCAAGATGTAATTTAGAATCTTAGTCAACGTTTTATTCTTAATAAACTTAAGACTAAAAATTCAATAGCCATATTGAATTGCCATACGTGTCAGCATTCTGCAGGAACGGGTATCAAACTCAGGGCCCTGAAAATACTGGGCAGGCTGTACATTGGTGGCGCACACCTTTAATCCCAGCATCTGAAGGCAGAGGCAGGTGGATCTCTGTGAGTTTGAGGACACCCACAGCTACACAGAACATGCAGAGTAAACAAGCACTCTGTCATACACTCTTCCATAGCCACCTAGTTGTTTAGAAATATTTTTATGAAACTGACTTCATTTACTAATTTTCCTATTAATTTGGCAGCTTTACCTTAACGTTTGATTATTTTCCCTCAGCTCTCCTTAGTTTACAATGATAATTTTTATGGTGCATTAACAGCTTTAAGGAAGTATTCTGGAGGCAAGCAGGAGCCTCCCCAGTGCTGCCTCGCATGTCCCAGCTGCACAATTCTAAGAGCACTCAGACTAGTGCCTGAGGCTCTCTGCTCTGCTATGACGTCAGAGCTGCGGCCAGATGAAAGCTGTTCTTCTGACCCACAAGTGTCTGTGCTAAGGGTCAAACCTCTATAGTTATCACATACACAGGCTCAGACATGACATCTCCACACATCATCAACGTTGCCTGCCCTCATGAGTGAGCACGTTAAAATAGAAATAACTTGATCTACATTTTGAAGAAATACAAGTGCTTAGTCCCTTTTGCCAAAAAGGAATTGCCCTCATTTAAAAAAAAAAAAAAAAAAAAGCTTCTATATACAATTCAAAATTGATCCAGAGACTGAAATAACTGCAGATCTCATCAGCCTACTGCCAGGGGAGAAAAGGCATGTTAAAAGAAAAACTTTCTCCTCCCTCTTTCCTTGAACACTTGCTGCTCTCACAGTGGACACAGGCTTAGGTGCCAGCACCTAATCAGGAGAAACCAACACCTTCTTCTGGTCTCCAAAGACACAGACATGTGCATCAGATATAAATAAAAATAAATCTTTAAAAATAAATCATAATGCCCAAAGAAACAAAGTTCACATCAGAAGCCAAGTTTATGATAAAAATTAATACATGTTAATGTTTTTTAAAGAAATGGAGTCTTCAAAAAGTAGAATCTTCAACATGAACAACTCCTAAATAATAGCAAACACCTTTTTCTTTTTTTCCTTAAGATAGCCTACTTCAGAAGTAGTTAATCTGAAACATTTAGTCTTATAAAGAACAAATTATAAAAATAAACTACAGATTCAAGCTTCAGAGAAAGACTATTTCAGAACTTTACTAAATACCTATCAATTATAAGTATGCAACTATTTAAATAGAATACAAATGTTAACCACATTAATCACACAAACTGCAAAATGGCATTTCCAATGCTGAGAATTTCTTTGACCAATTACTACTAAAGTCAAGTATTAAAAGGTCATATACTAACCTCTGCCACTCAGTAATAAGAAACAGTAGCACAGCTACATCTTAAGAGTCGATAATTCCAAGTATTATTTTAAAAACCCTACTTACAGTCAACTTCAGAAAGCTCCTAGACATCAATTTTGCTCATTAGTATATACACATACACAATACACACAAACACACAGGATATAAATTGTTAGTCACAGTGAGAACCACTTTGTTAATTACTTAAGAACATTGACCATGGTATGACTTTAAGGAAGGGGGAAAAAAGCCAAAACACTTCCTAAAGAACTTTCACTGCCCTGTCTTTAAAATAAGAAGAAATGTACCATTCATATACATTAGGTATATTAGGAAGTTGTAAGAAAATTAGAAAGAAACTGATACCAAAATTACAAAAATAAGTATCACTATAAAGTAGAATTGACCAAAAACTTAACTTTAAAAAATGCAGGAACCAGGGAATCTCAGAAAATAAATATGGTTATTTCTTTTACTAACAACCATTAAATATAACCTATGGATGACTAATGTGAGTCCTTTCTTCTCGGTGAGAAGGGTGGATATAGAAGCCATATTATTAAGAATCATGACAAACAGCCAAACATGAAAAACGGCAGCTGATACACTGAAGAAACAGTGTTCAGAATTGAGATCACAGTAAGAAGTCAACTGTAAGTGATCTCAAATACGCGTTAAGAACGTTGGTATGGAAAAGTCACTCCACTGAGGAACCACATGAGGTAATGATGCAGCCCAAAGGGTCAGAATATAACTCCTTGGCTTGTTTTCACGTGTGAAAAGCAAGGCATCGATTGTCATATAAAACTCCAAACTTAACGTCATGTTTTCATTGTATTCTGGAGGTAAATGTCATAAAGAAGAAATAAACATTCTACAAAGTCCTCAGGTACAGAAAAGACACTATCGAGATTCTAGGAGCCTGCGGGACCCAAACCCTGAACTGAGAGGTCTTTTAATAAACTTTAAATATAAGATATTAAAGAATTTGGAGCATTTTCTGAAGCACAAACAGATTCAGCTCAAAGAAACTACAGTACACAATCCACATTTCTAATTCTTGATATTAAATTTGAATTCAAATGATCTAAACTAAGATAGCGAATAAAGGCAGATGTCAGTTTTGTATTGTTATTAGTGATCAAAATACTGACAATATTAATTATTAATTAAATATTAATTCCTGAGAATATTTTCTAAAACACTAAAAAATTAAATACTCAGACTAAACAAAACAGGTCCCAAAATTTACAAGTAATCCTTCAAGGTAGCAGGTCAATAGCAAATGTGGACTCTGTATAGTTTCTAAAGGTAAGTTCAGATGCCGAGTTATGTCATATGGTAAATGAAAACAGTGACCTATAGTTAAGAAGTTCCAAACAATATCACAAAATCAATAGTTAAAGGAAGTGAAAAACACTGGAAAATCTGACTGTGAAAGTTAATGTCATTTCAATAACATGAAAATCCATTTAAAATACATTGATAAAGATGCTTAATATGTACAAACAGTAAAGGCACAAACTGCATTTCATCTATGTTACAAAGTCCTTTTTTTCATACATTTGGACATCTAAAATTGGGATGCCTATCAACCTAGCTTTAACCTACTGCACAGAGAAGTGGGTGTTATCCCTGTCAGTAATGTGGGAAGCTATAAGCCAAGACAGCCTGAGTTCTTACCTTGGGATTTCTTTGGAATCCAGACTGTGAATCTGAATCCACTGCTACTTTAGAATTCAAATTCACATGCGAGATTTTGGTTCCTTTTCACTCTCCTACTTGGTTTAGGGCTGAGACAGGAACCCCTTCTATGAGAATGCCTGCTCACCTTTAGACTGAGGGTGTACACGCCCCACTTTCTAGCTTTATCTAAGGACCTCACTCTGAGTGTTTTCTTTATCTCCCTTCAATGACACATAAATAATGGTCTTTCACAAAACAGACAGTATAATATAGTAAATCAAATAAAACTGCTTTCCTGTAACGTGCCTATAAAAGTAACAGCAATATTAAATAAAGAGAATAAAAATGAAGATGTAAATACCTGTCATTCGTATATACTCTCAAAAGTCTTCTATCAAAATCACTTTCAAATCTAAACCTCTCGTCCATCTCTTCACTTACGTCAGGATCTCGGTCAGCTCTACGGTACAGTTTGTCAAGCACACAGTCCTCGGTGAGCCTGCGAGCTCTTCTCTCTGGAACAGCAGGCTTGCTGGGAAAGCTTCGGTGTTGGGTACCAGAGACACCTATCTCTTCGTCCGTCTGTTTGAGCAGTCTTCTGCTCCTTAACTCAGTCTCATCAACTAGCTGCCGGCATCGGCTCTCCTCTCGCCGCCTTTGGCTCAGAAGCTCTTCATATGTAGGTCCCTCTGAGTGTGTATATGAAGTCAGTATTTGTGAAGGTAGATCAGAGTTACCTTGACTAACAGGGTTTTTATTTCTTTGACTCTTAGGCTGTTGAATTAAAAAAGGAAACAAAGCTAAATGAGACATTATCATATAAAATTTAACTAAAGCCTGTGTTACATAGAAGTCTAATAATTATCCTTAAGATGCATTAATATATATCTCAACTTTGATATTTAATCAAAAAAGCCATTAAAGAGAAAAATAAATAAATCTTTAAAAAAAAGCCATAACTTACATCAAACTAAAATTACATATATATTACATGTATGTGTATTAAATGATGTCATGTCAGCCTTTAGTCAAGGCTGAGGCATGTGGATGTCTCTAAGTTAGAGGCCAGACTGGTCCATAGACAACAGTGACAGGTGAGGAGGGAGAATTCCTCTTCCACAAGAGTGACCCCTAGCTGGTTACCAACACTAGTGATCAGCCCTTAAATCATATATACACAAGCATGTTAAATGGACTCCACAGGTTTAGATTCATATATTTATGCATCATACGCATGCACACACACACACACACACACACACACACACACACATATATATATATTCATATACATGTAACAATAACAAGGAAAAGGAAGCCATGTATTTGAAAGGCAATAGGGAAGAGCAACATGGAAAGAGTTAAAGGGAGGAGACGGGAGAGAGAAAATGATATATTTTTTAAGTGATTTAAAACTTAAATTTTTAGAAAGAACTCCATCTTTATATCTTTATATATACATAATACACACACACACACACACACACATATACATACATACACATGGGGGGGAGTCAGGGGGAGGAAGGGAGAAAAAGAGAAAGGAAACTTAGAAACTGTCAGAATTTAAACATCACTTAAAAACAAAGTCCAGGAGGGTGGAGCACACATCACCACCACCACCCCCCCCCCCCGGCAGCCCACTCATGCAGGTGATATTAAAAATCACTTTATAAAAGTAAAACATACCTCAATATTCTTTTCTACCTGTCTGACTCTTTCTGTGGACTCTTCCTTACCCCTGAGAAATTGATTGTATTCTCGGTTTCGTTCAAGTTTCAACCTTTCCTTTACAAAACAATTGAAAGGCAACGTTAACTTCCCCTTCGGGAGGAGAGCCTTTCCATGAAAGCAGAGTCCTACACATCAGAACTCTTAGCTTCTCGCGGTTTTAAGGACAAGAAGTCACTGGAGGCACAGAAAGGGACCGGATCAGTGCCGTGGCTCTCTAGGTCTCTGCTGCCGTATGCCAATGTGCATGAATACATGCTGTTGGACTCATCACCGCGTGGAGTCGCTGACAGAAGGAAACTACTCCAGTATAACCCATCTCAGTGTCATCCTACAGACCCACCAAAACACTCAGTACTATTTTATTCCCCAAGTTAAAGAAGGGCTATTAAACACAAAATAATAAAAACCATATACACAAACTAAAATACTGTGATAGAACTGTTCTGTTCAAATAAACTGCATTAGGACATTTTCTTAAATCCTAATATGTTCAATTTCACTAAAACAATGCAATCTACAAGAGTAAAACTTAGGTCTGCTGTTTGAAACTTGGTAAGTGTCCATTGTGCCTTACATACTATTTAATGTTGCTACCGTCTCCTAGACAATCCGGGTTTGAATCAGTGGAGTGACAGAAACACAGCTGCCCCCAATACTATCCCTTCACACCCACCTAAGTATGTCACGGATGACTGTAGCACACAGACTTTGTGGCTCAGGTATCAATGTTGAAATAATAAACTGAATATTTAAAATATAAATACATAAAGTACATAAAATCCAGAAAAAAAGAAACCTATCACATTGTGTCATTAATTTTAAAGTAAGTTTTCAAATGACTCAACTAGAAATTCCATACTTTTTAAAAGATTATACTTAAGTAGGGAGAAATGATGTAATTAAAAGTATTTCCCTCCTGGTTTTATAGCCTCAGGAAACTCTCAGGAAACTTCTGTCCACCTACCTTGGCAGATAACCGCTCATCAATAGGAAGAGAAACTCCCAGAGTCGATGGGTCTGTTTCACCGGTAGATAGGAAATTTTTCTGTATATACGTACATTAAAAAATATATACATTAGCTAATTGATTATCTACATTTTAAAACTTTACATTCTATATTACAACCTGCTCTATAATGCACAGCAGGAGGGAATAGAGATAAATTCAGAGACTAGAGTTCTAGAAAGCACACTAAAGTGACTACGAAAATGATTCAAGCGTTAACTCAGATTTGCAACACACACACACACACACACATCTCCTGAATCAAGGCAATTAAAACATGGGAACGGTTGGTTTTTCCAATTTATGTTCCTCTAAGTATGTATTCTTCATTCTTAACTTCTTCACCAATATCTTATCCCAATAAACAGATGCACAGAACCCCAAAACTAAACTCTGAATACTGTTGCCTTGTGTCCCCCATTCATTAGTGAACATTACTGAGCATCAGCCTGGCATCCAAAGACCAAGGACTCAAGCTTCTACAACTAACATCTACATGTCAACACTGACCAAGTCTGTTAATCTCTCTGACACACATTCTTCCATAAGGTGAGAATGGCACCTGTCCTACACACAAAGTTACTGTAGGGACCAAAGAGGATTCAAAACATAAAGTCTCTTTGAACACTTTATATAAAGCAAATAAAAAATTCTTTGACTACTTACTCAAAAATGCTAAATAAGTCACTTAGCTTCTTTGCAATATCATCTACAATACACCATAAAAGCTAAATCAGTAGATGTTGGACTATCTAATTTCTTGCATGCATGAAATCATTAAACAGTCATTGACCATTTAACACTTTCTAGTTACTAGTTTAAATGTCAGGAAAACAATAATAATAACTCTAATCTTTTAGTAACAAAACAAATAACAGCAATATAATGCACTATCTGCTTAAGTAGCATTGTGTTAAAACATGGGATGTTTGGTAAACAGACTGACTGTCTAAAGTAAATGGACTGTATATAAGAAATCAAGCCAACTAATAAAGTCCCAATAAATCTAAAGTTACAAAAACTAATTCGAAAGTTAGTATGGGACTCTAAAAAGCTTCTCTGTTAAAAGAAACTAGTAAGAACTGACTGGATCCAAACTCTGCTCCCCACCATGTCCAAGTTCCCTACACACCTAAGCATTTCAAAGAAAAGCCCCTGACCCTTGACCCTCCCTGATTACTGTGCCACTATATCTGACCACAAGAACTTGAACTCAGTAAATACTGTAACTTTCATACATCTGGGATCCATTGGGTCATATAATCAAAGTAAACTACTAAATAAATACAAAGAGTAAGCTATGGGAAGTGTAAGCTTCTACAGCAAAAGAATGAAGATGGTACTCATGAGTCCCTTTATGGAAGTGCTCTATGATTTTTTTTAACACGCAACAGATGACTACTATTTCAAAGTATAAATAGCAAGTACTCAACCAAATAGAAAAGTTTAAGATTCAAGAAAGAGCTATGAATAAATGAAATTAATTTACTGATTCAATTTAAAAACTGTTCCATCTGCTCAATTAAAACACTAAGCACCCCTTATTCTAAAAACTAGTGGTTCTTCCTAGCAATGATTAAATTGATCTTTTGCATTGTTTTGTTTGTTTGTTGAGACGGGGTTTCTCTGTGTAGCCCTGGCTGTCCTGGAACTTGCTTCGTAAACCCATACTCAGAGATCTGCATCCCTGTGCCTCCTGAGAGCTGGATTAAAGGTGTGCGCACCACTGCAGGATCAGTGAGACGGTTTCCTTCCATACTTCAAGCTGACCTCAAACTTACAGAAATCCTCCTGCCTCTGTTTTTCTAGTGCTAAGCTTACAAGTGTGTACAAGCACGCCCAATGTTATTCTTTCTTTTGTTCTCTCCTTCCTCTGACCCACTTCGTTTTTTGTTGTTGTTGTTTTGCAAGGTTTCATGGAGCTTTTTTTTTTTTTTTTTTGGAAAGAGAAATGGGGGGGGGGGTTGTTCATGTAGCTTAAGCTAGCCTCAGTATTGCAATGGATCCTAGGACAGCTTTTAATTCCTGATTCTCAACCTCTACCTCCTGAGTACTGGGATTACAATCTGTGCCACTATGCTTAGATTTTTTTTTTTTTTTTTTAGTAGTAGTATTCACACAATTTATCAGTCTGAAACTACAAGAGACCCAAGAACTGACACAGAAATCACATCTACCCCAAGAACCAAAGAAATCATAGCTTTCTCTCCATGCCTATGTGCTTTACTTGTTTTTAACTCCTTCCTCCCCAGACATCACCCAAAGGTTTTAAGAAAACACTACCTTACAACTAACTGTACTCTTAACAACTCATCACAAAAACATGACTACCTATCCAGCTTGACATGACACAGCCATCACTGTGGGACTGCCAACAGTGATCATCTCAAGCCTGTTGAGAGCTGTCAAAGAAACACACTGTTGGGCCTTATGCATGCAAAGCAAGTGCTGTGCACAGAGCTACGTCTTAGCCCCCAGATTGCTGTTAGCTGACACTGGGAATGCCAGCTGTTTTTGAGAAAGGCTGGCTAGCCACGGTCCACCTTTAGCCAGCACTCTGTCTTGTTGTTGCCTGAGACATGGCGTGGTGTCTGATACATCACACTCCGCCTAATCCTACATCTGCCTTTCATTCTTCACCACTCAACACCATCCACCTTCCGGAGCCAAGTCTCACAAGCTGAACCATGCTGTTAGCATGTTGCTATGAAGCATGCCCAGCACTCCATCCTTCTTTTTCTAATTGTACACATAAGAACTGGGCAGAGCTGGGAAAGTGTGAGGTACAAGCCTAGGAAGTCAAGAGAGAGCAGGAAGAAAGGTGTGGCATGCTAAGGAATTAAAACTTTTTATTCCAAAGTTAGTAAGGAGACAAGTATTTAATCACGTAGCCATAGGATCATTCTGGAAAGTATCATAAACAACAGACTGGAAATTAGTACAAGTCCAGTTAAGATATAGAATTTGTTTAAGTTAATGAGTCTCTAGCAAGTTCAAGTAGCTGTTCTAAAGCAGTTACCCCTCCTGACCACTCAGCACAGCCAGTCCCACAGACTGCCTTCGACATCACAGTGTCTCTGTCTCCGTCACCGCCTCTCCGTCCTCTCTAAAAGGCCACCCAGCTAGGCAGGCTGGCTAATGTCTACTTCAAATGAGTCAAAGCCTCAGTCCACCACTTTCACCCTCTGTACTCTACATCTTAAAGCTTTTCTGTTTTGCATTTTGAATATTCAAGTTCTACCTATTCTGTAAAGCTTCATCAGGATAACTTGCTATAGTTAACATTTTCTGAAACTGATGAAATATTATATCCACAGCTAAATCCTAACCCCTTGAAGATATGATCTGTACTATATTTGAATACTGTTTTTTTAAACATTAGTTCAGTGATCAAATGTATGAAATTTTTAAATAGCTTGTAAAACTATTAACTGGTGCTCTGTTTTCCCACAGAAATTAACAAATGTGATCAGCTTGACTTGGTACAAAAATATCACGTAATCCAATCATGGTAATACATAGTTCACAACACTTTAAAATATCTTGACAAACTAAAAAGCATACAACAATTCCAGGGCATTTATGAAGAAAGCAGTGAAAATAAACACAAAGCGGAAATCAAAGCATGACTGCAACAGTGGAGACTGAGACATGTGGCTGTCATCTTGGCAAACACAGACACAGGAAGGTGCCACTCGAGAGCCTCAAGAGCCTCGCAACACAAATGAAGCAGTTCTTCTACTTGATTTGAATCACGTAAGTGCAAATGATTGTAAGCTATTATAGCTTTTTAAAAAACAAACTGAAAGAGAACATTATGCAGGCAACCCTACCTTTCTTTTTGCTTGTGTAATACCCTAAAGTCAAGAAAAACAAACCATTGATAACTGTATTCAGTAAAGTCTGTTCTTTCCAATTACAAGTCATTTAAAAACCATTTGAAACAAGTATTCATAAAGCAATGGAAAAGCCAAGAGTATTGTGGATGACCAGAAACATGATTGCTTAAAATATTTTTATAACCTATAAAGGAAACTATATTGTAAAACTTTTTATGATACACCTATAGTTATTAGATAATTTGATAATTGCAAAGGGATTCTCCTAAATAAAACATTAAATCATAAAGCAAAGCTGTTAGTGCTGTTCAGATCTGAACAGGACATATCCCATAAGGCCCCTGTTGAAGGCTCGCCCTTGCTGCCTGCCATGACATGACTTTTGTTCTGCAGCATGCCCCTGCCACAGGTCCAGCTGACCCCAGACTGCACCTCTAAAATCTTTTCTCAGAGACTTGTCACAGTGATGAAAAACATGACTGAACACAGTAGCTAATGAAACTGTCAACAGAAAATTTATACACTTATCAAAAGAAAAAGTAATTACTATCTACAACCCTTCAGGCCACTTTTTAAATACACTGTGGGGAATTGAGGGTATGCTTCTTTAGACAAAGATAACCTTGCAGGAAACAACCACTGCTTAACAGCAGCTAATCTGCTGTAATATTAAAGTCTACTTCCCTAGTAAAACACCCTCCTGTGCTGGAGGCTAAACCCAGGCCTTGTTACTCCAGGAAGTCTATTACTCCACAACACGTTTTCACATTTTCACCAAGGACTATTTTTCACTAGATGGCCAGTTATCACCCATGATCAATACTCCCACAGTAGGTTTTAGAAATAAATGCAGACAGAACACAACTCAGTAAGAAAGCACGTCACCTGAGTAAGATAGCGTCTATAGTCCTGCCTCAGTTCTTCTTTTAACTTATGTTTCTTCTGTTCATAATCTTCTCCAAGTGGTAAACTTAACCCATAATCAATTCCTAAAAAAGAAAACGACTTAAGTTGCAGATACCTTTTCAAATCAATTTTGGTGAAGTTCTCATAAGGTAAAGTGTCTATAGTAAAGCACATAAGGAATGGAACC
Source organism: Micromys minutus (assembly GCF_963924665.1). Lineage (NCBI taxonomy): Eukaryota > Metazoa > Chordata > Mammalia > Rodentia > Muridae > Micromys > Micromys minutus. The sequence continues at coordinate 5,618,162 of NC_137961.1, forward strand.
GGGTTTCACGTTCTGAATGCTTCAGTGGGCGACACGTTGATGTTCTGGTGACTATTATTCCCACGTGTAGACCCAGGCCATCCTGTTCCTGCGCACAACACTGTCTCTCTTGTGTCTCCTTCAGAGTTTTTATGTCCCCACATTGAAATAACTAGGTTATTGTACACGTAAGGATATGTACAAGTGTATATTATTTTCCCCTGTTTAAATTCTCATTAAGCATCTTGTTTTTTCATCTTTTCATTCGTTTTACTGTTGTTGCTGCTGTTTAGAGACTGGACTGAACCTCATGCAGCCCAACTTGGACTTGAACTTCTGATTCTCCTTTCTCCACCTTCCAAGTGCTAAGATGACCCATTTTAAATGGTGCTGAGGATACTGAAAACGCAGTTATGCATTCTAGGCAAGCGTTCTACCAACTGAACTACAGCACCAGCCCAGCTATCTTATTTCCTAGAAGACAGCGAAATTAAAACAAGAAATTTAATTCATTTGTTTCATTTAATTTTAATTTCTACAAAAGCAAATTTACTTTTCTGTATTTGTTTTTTCAGTCAGCTAAGAATAATAATGTACCATTTTTGGCAATCAAGAATATTCTTACAAATGTTTATTGAGGTCAAGAGTTACTTAAGAAGACAGTCCCAAAAACCTCCTCCATCAATTCTGACTTCATTCAATGGTTAGCTTTTGTATATGACAAAATATACAGAATATAAAATTTGACATTACAAAAACAAAAAAACAGGCATGGCGGAGCATGTCTTTAATTCCAGCATTTGGGAAGTAGAAGCAAACAGGCTTCTGTGAGTTTGAGACCATCCTGGTCTAGAACAGTCAGAGCTACATGGTGAGTCCCTGTATCAAAAACAAAACAAAAGCAAAAAAGTAAAACAAAATTCAGTTTTGTTTTATCGCTTTTCCTTTTTAAGCTGGGGTGTGAGAGCCTGGCTGCAGTAACTCACGCTGTAACAAAGGACTGGTTTGAACCCACCTCTTTCCTCCACCAGGGTTTCTTTACGCTATGCACAATGCTGGCCTGAAACTTGCCGTTTGGAATGTCTTTAACTCCTTTAAGCATACAGCCCAGAGGGACTGCATCCGCACATTCTCAATGCTGTCCAACCATTACTGCTCTCCACTCTCAGACACTCCTCACCATCCCACACAGAAACTGCAAATGGATGTCAACTTTTTTTAAATTTCAATTCTAATAGAGAATTCACAGTTTTAAATTGTATTTTGGGATGATGACAACAGCAATAACTGTTTTAATCAAGTAAACATACTTGACCTGACTTTAATTCCCGGAGCCCACACGGTGGAAGGAGAAAACTGACTCCTCCCACAAGCTGTCCTTTGGCCTCCACACAGGCACCATGGCACATGCACATGCACTAAACAAACAAGCAGACATAGTTTTTAAATCTTCAGGAAAGAAAAGGCTAAGGCTAGAGATGTAGCTCAATTAATCAAGCATTTACCTAGCATACACAAAGCCCTGGGTTTGATCCTTAGCAGTATATTAAAAAAAAAAAAGTGTGATATTACACACCTGTAATCCAGAACTTGGTAGATAAGAGTCAAGAGGATCAGAAATTTAAGATCATCCTTGGCTACAAAGACTTTAAGGCCAGCCTAAGGCACATAAGACCCTGTCCCCCCACCCCAAAGAAAAATAAACAAACATAATGGGTTAATGAGAAAATAAAAATTATCACTTTTATACTCTAAATACAACAGAAAACATAGTTAAATTTATAATCTGTCATGAAAAAACTCATTTTTATTTTATTCCTTACAATTCAAGAAATTAAGGACACATGTATATGTCATTTGCTTTTGTTTTACATCACTAAACTCAGGAAGAAAAGCCAAGGTTATATATGTATAAATGCATGTCTACTGTCTTATAAAACACTAAATGTTACTTTATACTGTAACCACAAACTTGATAAAAATATCTGCCTATTTAATTCCTTGGTGATTAAGATTCTAACAAGCAGGGACATGTTCCTACAAGCTGCACAAAAGGAATCTAAAGCATTCTTTTGTCTTGACTTTATTTATACCATCCTGAAATTCTTCCCTCCCAAAGAAATGTGTTGTTTTTACATACAGAATTTAAACCAAAGAGAGAAATAGTAAGAGGGCTTTCCCATTCTGTGTGCATGCGCGCGCGCACACACACACACACAAATGCACGTGCACACACAAGCTTACACAGATACAGAAGTCAGAAAACAAATCTCAGGAGTCAGTTTCTCTACTGCTACACTGGAGATTCCAGGGACCGAACCCAGGTCACTGGGCCTAAACGCAAGCAACTCTTCTGCCTGCTAAGCCACTCCGCTGAGCTTACTTTTTTGTTGTTAATTTTATTTTTTTAATTAGCAAACAAAATACTGGCTTCATTATGACACCTTCAGAGATGCATTCCATGTCTCTCATCAGTGTTTATACAGCACCAAAACACAGGATCAACAGAAACAAAGACCATGCAGTACTCAACTTTATTACAGCCAACACAGAACCTATACCCATGAAATGTCTGCTAAAGAAATGGACGAATGGACTATGTGTGGAAGCTCACAGGTAATGCCAGGACTCGGGAGATGAAATCAGGAAAACCAGAAGTTCAAGGCCTATCATCTACACAGGACATCCAAGGTCCCTGTCTTAGAAAAGTATCAATATGAAAATAAAAACATAAATAAATGGCTGAGCGACTGAGGAAATGAGACAGGAGAGGCAGGAACGCCGTCCTCTCCGGGCTCTCGCAGGTCACTAGAGAGCAGTAACTAAGAAGCAGAACTTCTGTCCTGAGACACACGGTCACAATGGATGCTCTATGATGTCAAGGGGAGTGACAACAGCACAGACCCCGGTGTCTTCCTATGGACCAGCTTTCCCACGCTACACACAGGCAGCCTGCTGCTGCTCCTGGCAGTCATGCTCGCTGGGTTTCTAACTACAGCTTCTCATTCTACCTGTAGCCTCTGAAGAACTAGAGGGAACAGTTAAAACATGATCATTTATAAAAGTTCAACTTTATTAAAAACATTTCATCTCTACAACCAACCACTGCAAAGCTAAAGCAGACTCTAAGTTTAGGGCCTGTACTAGAAAGAACCGGAGCCCAGTCCGGGCAACGTTATGAGACCCTGTCTCAGAAGTAAAGAAGTGTAAGGATGTAACTCAGTAAGAAAAAGCACTGGCCTAACAGGCATAAAGCCCTGATCATCCCCAGTATGCAAAGTTTCCACTGCTAATTCGAATACTATTTGTAACACTGTCTTAGTAAGCGATCATACAGAATACTTCCTGTATTGTTAGTAAATCTGTTGTAAACTGGGAAGGGTGGTGCACCTCTTTAATTCCACTATTCAAGAGACAGAGGCAGTGGGTCTCTAAGTGTGAGGCCAGCCTGGTCTACATAGCAAGTTGTAAGTCAGAAGAAGCTCTAAAGTGAGACCTAGTCTCAAAGAATAAATAAATTAACATATATACATATATATATATATGAATTTTAGGTTTAGTCAACATAAAAACAAAATACCATTTATTTTGTTATCTAGTACAAAAACCTTATATTGCTAGAAGTGAGCCATAAAAGACAAAGGGCCTGGTGAGCTAAGTTCAATCTCTGGAACTCACAGAAGAAGAGAACCAACTCCAGTAAGTGTCTGCCATCCCACACTCACACTCACACAATAAAGTAAAACTTAAATGATCAAACTGACTGTACAAAACGTAAACAACCATCTCTATAGCCTGAGCTAAGACACAGTGAGGCTCACATGGTTGCTGTTTCTGATGATTCTAGGGGCAAGTAAAGTACTGGTGTCATCTTAAGGTCACTTAGTGATGTCATTTCAAGTGAGCATCAGTGACACTGACAGTTAACATTATGTTTCAGGACCAACAGTCAAGAAGTGAAAATTGTAGGATAAAAATGTCCTAGACCTAAAGCATACAATCATTTTCTTAATTTGCCTAAGAAAGCACTCACAATGAACACTATAGAAAACAAGTTCCTATAAAGCATTTACTTCCTTTCATGATACACTCCCTGAGAAGTGCTCTGTAACAAACAATCAGACAGATTACAGGAAGTCACTGCCAGCCTCGGCACTAGCAGGTGCCTATGAGGACAGGAGCACTGAGCCGACAAAGCCTCAGCTGCACGGACTTACTGCAAAGACCCGCTGGACTCACAACGCAAGACCAGGCGTCAGCATGCCCGTCTGCAGGGTGGTTAACCTAACAGTAAGTATGTCACAACAAACAACTAAACGTGCTGACATCGGTAACCTCTCTTTGTCAGTCTGAATCTTTACACTCCCACCATTTTACCACAACCTAAATTTCAGAGCAATACAAAATTCTTCTGCCACCTCTTTTCTTGTATTTTTTTTTAAATGACAAAACATGTACTTTATCTTTTGGATAATCTTTCCCAACGTTCCATAAAATTATTTTTAAATCTGTTTGTTAAAACCAGTCAGCCATGTTGAAATCAGCCAAACACTGTTGCAGAATACTTGATCACACTGTGAACCCCAGGATTGTGTTATTTACTGAAAACATTTGTTTCTAGTTGTGGTATGGCTCAGCCTTAGCACACACTTTTAATGTCTGGCTGGAATACAGATGCCTTTAGTACACTTGTGTAATCCCAGGAAGCTGAAGTTAGTTTGTAGGAGGAAGCACCATGTTTGAAAGCAATGTCTAACTGAGTGGCAGAGAAAGTGATGAGTCAGAGACAGATCTGGAAGAATGGGATCCACTAGATCTCACAAGGAGAGGAGAGGGAGCTACTTAAGAGAGCAGTGCAGAGGGAGAGAGGAGGAGAGGCAGTTTTACCAGGAATGATTCACAGAGACAAGCTGAAGACAGAACAAGCTAGCACAGGTAAAGACAGAAGGAGCCAGAAGGTAAGAACAGACTGCCGGAGTTCATTAGAGGCCAAGCAGAGCAACTCAGAGAGACCAAGAGAGAGAATCCAGATTCAGTGCATCTGGAGAGGAGTTTGCATTAAAACAGCTAGCCATTCAGAGTTCACGAAGAACAGAAAAGGGTGAGCTATCCAACAATAGTGTCAGAGGATGAAGACATTCGAGGCCTAGATTAGACAGAACAGAGGCTAGAAGCTTCCAGGACTAGGACTAGGTTAGTAAGTGGAGACAATTGCTTCAGGAAAATGAAAGATACACTTACAAAGCCCAGTGAAGCACATCAACGGTCCAGTACTTAGAAGGTGAGGTAAGACAATCACAACAAGGCCATGATCAATACAGTAAGAGCCTCAGAACATTAAAGAAAATAATCAAACCGTGTGGGTTCTATAAGGAATCACTTCACCTTATATGGTATACTGTAGTCTTTTTTGCTTTGCAGTTTTACAAACTGAAACTTCAGACTGTGACTTCAAAGAACAAAATAATAATAATAATAATAATAATAATAATAATAATCTGTTTTGGAACCTGAGGTGGTTAGTGCCTCTAGCCTGGGCTGGGCAGAAGAGAAGGAGCAGAGAATAGGTTCTTGGTCTTGTGTTCTGAGGAAAAGAGAGAAGGGAAAAAGGAAGGAGGTCGCCATAGGATAGCATGGATCACGGGCACAGGGCCAGGAGGGCCAGCCTGATGGAGTAGGAGCGGCCCAGTCAGAACACGGCCAGTGACATCTCAGGGATCACCACCAGGAAGCAGACAAAACAGCACAGAGGACTGATATCTGCCCAGATATCACTGGTGCTCTAAAGCTTGCTGTAAATCTAAAGGTTTCTGTGTCTTTCATCTGGGAACAATATGGTCTGAAGTGGAGTAGAAACCTCTAGTAGATATTTAAACACAACAAGGGGTATAATAACCCCCAAAATAATAACTGTAACTATAATAATAGTGGGAGGGCTCTATGCCAACCTCAGTGAGTCCAAAGACCATATGGATTACATGAGAGCCCACACGACATAAAGCAGGGTAAAGTAGTCCGGTGTGGCGGCTCACAGACGCAGAGGCAGGACTGCTGCACAGACTGACATGGCTAGTCTTTCCTACTGTGGGATTTTCCCTCTATCCCTCTCCCCTGCCAGCTCCTAATAGTAAACAGAACAGAAGGGAGAGATCCCTGAATCTAATCTTTCCTTTTGTTTCTTCTCTGCCCAGGGTTATTAACAAAAGGCAACCAACCACCGTAAATGACCAGTAACCCCCACACTGCTTCTTTGGCCCTAGTATTTATACATCCTCTAAAAGGTCCTCAGAATTCCAAACGTCATACACTCACAGAAAGTATCTGCAGCGAGCAAAACCAGGCTACAGACAGTCTAGAAGCAGCCATACATCCTTACACCTACACATTTTTGTAATATCTGTGTTGGCTTTTTAAAAAAATCTCAGAATTCTCAAAAATGTCACTAGTTTGAAACCATTACAGGCTACCAATGAGTTCTACACTAGCCTGGGCTACAGAGTGAAATACTAGTTCCAAAATCAAAAGAAAATTAAAACTAGTAACTTTTCAGTACATCCAATTTTAAAACTCAAACAGTAAGGATTAAAATGTTTTCTTCCTATAAAAAGGAAAGTCATCGAACTGTGAACTGTAGCAGTGTACGCCTATGACCCCAGAACTTCAGGGGAAGGCACATAGGTCGGATGCTCAAAGGCATTCTTAGACTCTTCAAACTCTAGCTCAAAAGTAATTTTACGTAATTTGAATATTGTTTTGCCTTCTCATTATGTACTTTCCAATAAATTGTGTACAGCTTTTCTCTGATCCAGCTAAATCCATGGCTTTATGCTTACTTTAAGGATCTTTAATTTCAGTAAACCATGAAATTTACCATTTCTTTTGTGTAAATCTTAAATATTTTGCTGTTTGACGGTTTTCTGAACAAGATCATTGACCTGACGTGTCACATCATTACTGAAATAAATTCATTTTTGTACTTTTTGTCTTATAGCACCTAAACTTGACAAATGCATTTATTGTTCTAGCAATGTTTGTGGATTCCTCAAATTTTTCTACACATGCATACAAGAAAAAAAAATAAAACTATCTGCAAATTTAGTTTGACTTATGAGTTATATAAATCACTCCTGATAATTATCAAACTTTAGGAGGCAGTAGTTTCCCCAAAAACGAGCCATGTGGGAAGAAGTGAGAGTAGTCCAGGGACCTCTGAACTTAAACCTGGTATCCAATGTCAGTTAAAACTTCCAAGCCTGCGTCTGCCTCCCAAGGTGTATACCACCATACCTGCCTGGCTCTTCTTTTTGGCTTTGTGAATAGAAGGAAGAGGGGAAAGGAGATGGGGAGGAAGGAAAAGAGGAAAGGGAGGAAGAGAGAGAGACAGAGACAAGAGAGTGTGTGACAGGAACTCTATCAGTGATTTATATCCCCAGACCCTTATGAAGGATTGGTACTCTGTGGTAAATTTGCCTCCCAAACACTGAAGTTTATCTAGTCCAAATCTAGATGGTTTCAGACAGCATTATAATACTACCTTAAATCCATTTATGGGATGTAAAACAGAAGTTACCAATATTATCTAAGTGTATCATCATTACCATATAGAAATCAAGTTTTTAAAACCTTAAAACTTAGTGTTGCTCGGTATTTATTTACACTTTAAGCCATCAATAGTTTTCATTGGTGAAAATGAGTATTTGTGGTTTGTGTATTACTGATTATTACTACTAAATTTAACTATGATGTCACAGACTTTTAAGTTGATCCATCATTTCCAAATTGACCTGTATTAGATGAGAATTTAAGATCACCCCATACAGGTGAGGCACTCTTTGACACAGGCTCTCTTCACTGTACACTACCACTGACAGCAAGCTAGTGTCCAGCAAGCTTCCAAGCCTCCTTCCTATCCCAGCCTCCTATGTCACCCTAGGAGCCCTGACACCAAACATGTGAGCTACCATACCAACTTCACCTGGGCTTTTTGAGTTTCAAATCACGTCCACACTTGCAATGGCAAGTTCTGTACCCATGGAGCCATCTCCCCAGCCCCATATATGGCCTAATTTTAGTAATACAAGTACTCCAGTTTAAAGCTATAAAATAAGTAAAATTTGTGCTGGCTAGTTTTATGTTAAGTTGACACATGCTAAATTCATGTGAAAGGAAGGAACATCAATTTAAAGAAATGCCTCCATAAGATAAGGCTATATAGGCAAGCCTGAGATCATTCTCCTTTTTCTTTTTTTTTTTTTTTAATAATTTATATTTTATCTGTACTGGTGCTTTGCCTGCATGTATGTATGTGTGAGAGTGTCAGATCTTGGAATTACATACAGTTGTGAGCTTGTATGTGGATGCTGGTAATTAAGCCTGGGTTCTCTGGAAGAGCAGTCAGTGTTCTTAAATACTGAGCCATCTCTCCAGTCCCAGAGCATTTTCTTAATTAATGGGGAAGGGCATAGCCCACTGTAAGTGGGTCTACCCCTGGGCTGGTTGTTCTGAGTTCTACAAGACAGGAGGCTGAGCAAGCTAGTAAGCAGCACTCCTCCACAGCCTCTGCATCAGCGCCTGCCTCCATGTTCCCCTCCCTATGTTTGAGTTCCTACCTTGGCTTCCCTCAATGGACTGAATTCAGGACCTGTAAACCAAATAAACCCATTCTTCCCCAGGTAGGTCACTGTGTTTCATAACAGCAATAGTAACCCTAACTAAGACAAAATCGTATAGCAAGCATTCTTTAGTAACAGTCGATGTGCTTCAAAGAGTTATCTTAGTTGAAAATTTTTAAGAGGTCCTACGAAAATTAAACTCTACATTCCAAGAAAACTGACTTTATTATTGGAATGAGAACATTCACTCATTCAAAATATCTTTTCCAACAAACAACTGCCAAACACTGTGCCATCTAGCAGAAATACAATGCACAGCAGAATTGTCAACAGCAATCCAGCTAAAACTACACAAGGAGACAAGAAGCTCTATGAAGGGAATATAGACTAATATATCAGATAATTTCTAGAAACGCTATCAAAAAGCATTCAGAGACATAAAAGGATTATACAAAGGAAACACTAGGGTGTTATCAAAACAATCCTAGTGAATGGAAGCCTGAAGACAAGAGTGTCAGGGGGTTAGAGAAACATGAACTCACTTGACATTAGGAATTCGATTCTATTAAAACCAACTGGACCTCCCTAGAAAAAAGGGAGTGGAGAGTAAGGAAGCAGCTTGCTAAGATGTCAGAACCAGAAAACGTAGAAGCCCGTGATACCCACACAGAAGCATCCAGTAGGAAGTAAAACATTCGTAAGAGAAACTGGGGTACATATAAGATTCAGCAGAAAATGGGATCTGAGTGGATACAGTTATTTGCAGAATTTATGAACAAAAACACAGCCTAGATCAGAGCTCAAGGTCACTCCAGTTCTAGGTCAGACAAAGGAAAGGCTGCTGCACATTAAACTTTAGACTATCATTCACACGTACGGGTCACAGAAGAACTCCCTTGCAGAAGGCATCAGACATGAGGGAGTATTATCATTTATGGCCCAACTACATGTCAACTGTCTCTTCATACATATTCACTGCTCACAGCAACCCTGAAGACAGATGTCTAAACTATAAGGAAGTAACCTTAAAACAAACATGTCACATCACAAAGGCATGGCAACCCAAAGCCAAACTGTACTCCCAGAATTTCAGTAATTTTGCCTAAACTTAATAACTTAGTATCCAAAAAATCTAGTACTAAATTTTTAAATTAGCCTTAGAATTAACTTTAATTCATAGAAGTTTCAAATGAAAAAATAATTTCTTAATTTTTACATCTTTTTTTTTTATTCAAATATTTTGCCTGAATGTATGTCTGTTTATCACATGTGTTCCTGGTCCCTGTGGATGTCAGAAGAGGGCATCAGACTCCCTGAAACAGAAATTATACACAGCATAAGATGCTGTATGGGTGCTGGGAATTGGACCCAAGACCTCTGCGTGAGCAGCCAGTGCCCTTAACTGCTGCACCACCTCTCCAGCTCCCAGTATTATCCAACTTATATAGCTAAAGAAACTAATGAGTTTAAAGATTAAGAAATTATACTGAAAGATAGCATCTCATTTCCCTAAAGTTGCATATTAGCTAATAATTTGCAAGATCAAAATTGAGTTACCTTTCTATGTGATACTGACAGGACAATCATTCTGAGTTACTTCTAATAAAGACGTTCAAAGCCCACTAACTACTGTCTCTCAGCTAGCCCCATTCTTATCCAGTGACATAGTAATAGCAAAGCAGTAACAAAGAATATGCCTGTGATCATGAACGAGTCTCATGAAAACAATGACCGAATCAAAAGGATCCATTATATCTCACTCACTTTTTGTGAAAATGTTTCAGTCACCAGTGAATCACAAATGATACATATTATTGACAATATTATGTGTTTTAAAGTAAAAATATATCAATAAGCTAATATGTACTTTTAAAAAAGGTTTCCAAATACTTCATATTAAGACATATTTTTTAAAATCAGTATGGCTGCAATATTAACTTTATAATTCCAATATGGTCATTGTCAAGAGAATAGTCCTTGGGCTAGGGAATAAATAGCTTAATAGGTAAAAGAGTTTGCCATGTGAGAAAGAGGCCCTGAGTCCAACCCCTAGTATCTATGTACAAAACAGGGCGTGGTGGTACATACTTGGAATCCAAGAAGAAACAAGTGGAACCCAATCTGGAGAATGACCAGCAAGCATGCATAGGCTAACTGGCAAACTCAGTTTGTGGTGAATGACCCTGTCTCAAAAAGTAGACCTCCTCTGAAGAACTATAATCCAAAGATGGCCTGGGGCCACTACATAGATACGGACACCTGAACATGTGCATTCACATACACACAAAAATGATCCCTAACAAAATAACTTTTTATATACTTTAAATTTCCTTGATCTGTCTTAGTAAACAGATTTACCTGTATAAGTATACGCTCTTCACCACGTGGTTCGGGTCCTGAGGCTTGGTGGCAAGCATCTTTACCTGCTGAGCCATCTTACTAGACCCTTCTTTGAATTTAAAACAGGATAGGCTCTCTCACATATACACATACATAAACACTCGAGAACCTTATTTCTAACTTTGGTTACATCACAGTTTCTAATATCATTCCCACCAATCAAAATTAGGCAACATCGATGAAATAGGTAAAGTTCTCTGAGTTAATATGTAAGATTCCAAAATAAAGTTCCAAAAAATCTTTTTAACTAAAAAAAAATTAAACAAACAAACAAAAACACCTTTTTACAATGCCCTGCAAAGAAAGGATATCTTAACATTAGCTCCACACATACAGTACCGTACCTAAGGATCCCTTGGGCTGTTGGCTGTTTGGTGGTATGTTCTCCTTAGCCATAGAGATTAAGATTTTACTGTTTTCAGAGAGTTTCTCTGAAGCCTTTCCCTGGAAAAGACATGATATTTACAAGTCAAAGGGGAGAACTCACAAAATATACAATAACTTATTTGACATACTAAATTAATTTAGAAAAAGTGTACAGCACAGAGATTGAAGGGTAAAGTTTGAGCTATTAACCAAAATTACTTACAGTGTAACATCTGTCCTGAGACCTAACTCATCATCTTAAAAGTGAGTCTCTATTAAGCACACTGGGTCAGACACTAGACACTAAAAGTGAACAAAACTGAGAAGCTTCTGCTATTGAACCAGGGGGCTGGGAATGGTCTTGGAGATACAAAACAAATGTAGTTCTCAGTCATGTAATGCTGTGCTTATATGGAATATTTACATATGCATGAGATGTAAGGAGTGGGGATGAGGAGATGGCTCAGTTAGCAACGAGCCCTCTGTGCAAGTCTGAGGACCTGAGTTTGGACTCCCAACACCCATGGAAAAGCCAGGCCCAGCAGAGACAGACAGATCTCCAAGTTCATCTGCCAGGTAGCACAGAAAATTCTAGAAACTCCACATTGAGGGAAAGGACTCCATCTCAAAGAGAAGGTGGCAGCAATCAAGAAAGACATCCATTGTAGACATCAGGCTTCCTTACACACACACACACACACACACACACACACGCGCACACACGCACGCACGCACGCACGCACGCACGCACGCACGCACGCACGCACGCACGCACTCACGCGCTCTTATAGGGAGGGGCTATAAAGACAAGACAGAGGAAGATCAGCCCATCTTGTTAACTCTCACTGAGCCAGTGAGATGACATCTTAGCATCAGTGCTGTGCTCCCAGAGCCCATGCTACTCCCACAGTACAACTAAATACAATTCTTATGTCAAAATAAAAGCAATTTAAGAAAACTTTCCAGACACTGCTTTTCAGAAATAACTATGATAACATACTTGTTCTATAAAGCAAATAGTACAGAATAAATTGCCCTAGTAAGTTTACTAATATGTATTTAAAGACATTTGTCATTCATTTAATATTATTTTTCACATAAAAATCTGAGGCTTAATATCTGTCTTCTACTCAGCTTATTAAACACATAATGGAGTATTAGAACTCTAACAAAACAATATTGTAAGATATAAAATCCCACCAAAATATACATTCATAATCTCTCACCTAGAGTCAGTCATTCAGAAGCATAACAATGGTGTCCCAATCAAACTCAAGTAAAACAAAGTCCTCATTTTCAATGAAATATGTCCAGTTTGGTCTTTTTTATTGCTGGCTGGGTTTCAGGGCAGGGGACTGGTTTTGTTTGCTTGCTTGTAAGACAGGGTGTCACTATGTAGCTCCGACTAGCCTAGAGTTCTTGCCATATAGATTAAGCTGGCCTCAAACTACAGCAATTCAAAGGTTTCTGCCTCCCATTGCTGGTATTAAACCCACTGTAATGAAACACACTGAAAGACAGTTATTAATCTTGCCTTCATCTCCATGTAAGGTGGATCACTCTCCAATTCCGCTTTGTCTTTGGCCAGTTTCGCTTTTTGCTCTTCAATAAATTCATCCAAGCTATCTGCCATTTTGTAGATTCTGAAAAAAAAAAGAAGAAGTCTTCAGTGAGCACAACTATATTGTAGTAGTTTTAGCTAAATCTTAAGACAAGGTCTTAGTCCACATTTAGTATTTAATCTTAACTATCATATTGTGAACTTCATACTTAAGCATGAAATACCATCTGTCTCTTCCTCTTCAATTTCCCAGAACAGTCTACAATGCAGGTTAAAGTACAGAAAAAGAAATGTGATCAAAGGACTTCACATGTACACACGGAAATGTCACAAAGAAACAATCACTGTACACAGTTATATGATAACTAAAAGGTAGAAACAAGTCAGCAGCTACCACCATAGTCCACAGTCACCAATCCAGAAACAAAAGGAAATAAAAAGCTTAACTCTTTAAATACTTTTATCTAAAAACTTATTTGAAATTAAATGTGAGTCAGGCAATGGTACCGCACCTCTTAATCAGAGGCAGAAGCAGGCAGATCTCTGAGTTCAAGGACAGCCTGATCTACAGTGTTAGTTCCAGGGCAGCTAGGCTTCTCAGAGAAGCCTGTCTCAATAATAAAATAAATAAATAGTTAATATATTAATAAAAATATTTTAACCTTTGATACACTAAAACTGAGAGGCTGAGCTTATCCTAGACAAGGATGTACCAGATAGTAAGGGCACATATGCTCCTTATAACAGGCATAGGGTGACCGTTGCCGGGCAACAGACTTAACGTGGTAATGAGACACTGCTGAAACAGCCAATCCTGATGGAGGCTGGGAGTGGTACTGCTCCCCCAGCACTGGATCCGAGCACTTGGAGGCAGAGGCAAGTAATCTCTGTGAGCTCAACCAGGCACCCTGTTCTACACAGTGGTCCACAAGGGTCCCCCAGTCCCCCAGAACAGCAAAGAACAGAGCCATGAGCAGGAGAGCCCATGGTAACCTAACTCCACTTCTAATGTGATGAGAACAGAAGGTGCAGTACCTGCAGCTGCTTAAAAACTGTATTTTTGTCCTGGGCTTAGCAACTGTTTAAGAGTTTGCCCACAGCTGCCTCCCTTGTGTTTAACTGTAAAAACAAGCCTTGTTCTGAGACACTATGTCTCTGTCCACTCTCCTGACATGTTAAGAACCCACAGGGTCAACAACACACAGGAGTTTTTCCCTCTACAGTTACTCCTCCCCTGAACTAATCTATTGCTATACTTCGGTCTAACTTGGAAGTTCCTCATAAATGGATCATATATAAGCTACACAGAGTAAGATCCTAGACAGTTCAAGATTGATTTCTCTATGTTCTGCAAGCCAAGCACATGGTGTCCTCAGCAACGGAGTGTTACTTACCATCTAGTTGTGGTTGGCAACCAAGAAAAAGGACAATAACTGTGATTTCTGGGAAATCCCCAGAACCTTCATGAGTACACGTCTAGTACTAAGATTTTCAGTTAATAATTTATGTCTCTGGGAGCACAACAGAGGAACATTCAAGGAACCTCCCACCCAAATTCCTTTTTCTAAAAAACTCCATTTTGTAATCAGCTTAGAAGATATTATGCAGACTACTAGGAGAGGGGTGGCCATCAATGGCACTACCCCCCACCAGACCCTGATAGGCAAGATGTACCCACTACAGCCTGACTGTTATGAAGGGATAACCAACCACATTGAACAGAGTGTCAATGCCTAGAAGTGTAGAGCTGGTTGTGGAACTACCTGCTAACTATGCACATTCATACCACACTTTAGTCAGAGACACTTGCTCTGTTGCTACATGTCCACCACTGATCAGTACCAAACACGGCTGTGAGGGTGTGAACCCAAAAAGCACATCGATGTTCACACACCCAGACTCAGGAGCATCATGGAGAAGGGGTGAAAGAATCTAGGAGCTGCAGGAGGGGAAGAACTGCTGTGAAAATGCTGAATTCTGGGTGACACAGCTGTTGCTCTCAAGAACTCACAAAAGCCAAAAGATGTCTGTGTTTCAGTGTTTCATTAATAATTGTTTAAAGGGATTACTTTCTTCCTCAGAACTAGTTTTGTTATTGTTGTTGTTGTTTTAAACAAGGATCTCACTAAGTAGTCCTGACTAGCCTGAAATTCACTACGTAGGTCAGGCTGGCCTTCCACACAAAGATGCCCACCTCTCTCTCCAGGAGGAGTGCTGAGATTAAAGGTACAGCACACCACATCTGACAGAAACCGGAATGTTTCTAGTCTTTAGAAAAAAAAGTGTTTTTCTTCTAAAAATGTATCAAATGCAGTAACAAAATATATGACAAGGAGCAACTAGTCACTAAAGACACAGGCCTGGAGACAGAGCCCTAAAAATACAAATCCCAGCAAGCTGAGTTGAAAGTTTACATATGTTAACATACATTAAGTTGAAACTAGTAAGACATGCTAACAGAAATTTCCACAGATGGTTAAAACTGAAGAATCCAATTTGAACCACATCAAAGATGTTTACTTATGACTTAAGTGTTTCAACAGATACAAATGACAAACACTTACCATCCCAGCTACTCCCTATTCAGGACGGAGGCAGGCAGAGTTTAAAGCATTCAATCTTCAATAACTCCCCCCAAAACAGAAAAACTGTTTTAAGATACAAGGACAAACAGGGAGTAAATGAACACAGCTAGGGCCATCCCACAATGCTTGGCAATGTTCACTTGAATGGAGAACTGAAGCTGGATAAAAATGCCAAGAATTCCCTCCTCCCAGTAACTCTGCACCACTTACAATTCTGAAATTCATTCTAGCTAACAGCAACTACAATAAAGTCAATATTAGTCCATGACCTTTTTCCTAGCAATGAAATGACCAAAGACTATTAGAAGCACTACTGTAGTTCAACAGGTTAGATGAACTGTGCTGGTGTACGGATGCATCACCACACCCATGGCAACCCCTGAGCTGCTTCCTAAGAGGGCGCTGGGAGAGCGTTCTGTGACTGCAAATTAAGCTGGACTTAAGAAAAAGTGTAAGAGAACAGAACTTTGCCATCAGGGCGTGGGGAGAATTCTATGGTTCTTAACTGTAGTATGAGGTTAAAAGGAATCGTAAAGAAGCAATGGTCACTCCAGTCCTATGGATCTGTTTCCGCACGGTGTGGTTGTTCTGTTATGCACATAAACAGGTTTTCAGATGCTGATACTCTATACTTTTTATTATCAACAGGACACAAAGGCATAAACAATAAATAAAACACTTGTAGCTATCATGTTTGCTGCTCTCTGTATTCCTAAGTGTGCAATAATTTACACCAGAACAATTAAACCATAAAACTATGCACACATTATTTAGTGGATAATGGAGGCTGGACTGATGGGCAAGGCCAAGAAACAGAATACATTAAGAATGTTCATAATTTAAGCATTAAATTGCCCCATCCAAAAATCTGCTGGAAAAAAAAAGCTAAATGAGATTCTGCATTGTCTAGACACTCCATAAAATGTACATTTACTCTATAAAATGTACGTTTGCTCCAGTAGCTATGTAGTATTTAGATAAGAAAAAATAAGTTTTCAAGAAAAGTTTCCTCTATTGTGAATTCTGTTTAGCTCTATACTCCATTTTTTTGTTAGGTTGTTTGGTTTTTTGGAGAGTAGTTTCTTGAGTTCTGCATATATTTTGGATATTAGCCCTCTATTGAAGGTGGGGTTTAAGTTTTTTTCCCCCAATTTTTTGGTTGCCAATTTGTCCCAATGACTGTATCCTTTTCCTTACAGAAACTTTTCAACTTCATGAGGTCCCATTTATCAATTTTTAATCTTAGAGCCTGAGCCACTGGAGTTCTGCTTAGAAAATTTCCCCCTCCCAGTACCTCCTCCCCTAGTGCCAATGAGTGTAGTTTCTCTTCTATTAGATATAGTGTATCTAGTTTTATGCTGAGATCCTTGGGCTTGTGCTTTGTGCAAGGTGACAAATATGGATCTATTTTCATTTTGCTACATACAGACTACCAGTTAGACCAGCACCGTTTATTAAAAATGCTTTCTTTTTTCCACTGTATATTTTTGGCTTCTTTGCCAAAGATCAAGTGTCCATAAGTGTGTGGACTTATTCCTAGGTCTTCAGTTCTATTCCATTCATTGACCTGCCTGTCTCTGTACCAATATCATGTGGTTTTTATCACTGTTGCTCTCTGGAATATAGCTTGAGGTCAGGGTTGGTGATCCCCCCAGAAGGTCTTTTATTGATAAGAACTGTTTTCCCTAACCTGGATTTTTTTGTTTTTCCATATGAAATTAAGAATTGCTCTTTCCATGTCTGTGAAGGATGGCTGAGAAGCACTTAAAAAAATGTTCAAAGTCCTTAGTCATCAAGGAAACGCAAATCAAAATACGCCTGAAATTCCACCTCACCCCAGTCAGAATGGCTAAGATCAAAAACTCAAGTCACAGCACATGTTGGTGAGGATGTAGAAAAAGAGAACACTCCTCCATTGCTGGTGGGACAGCAAACTGGTAAACCACTCCCACTCTGGAAATCAATCTGGAGGTTCCTCAAAAAATTAGAAATAGATCTACCTGAAGACCCACTCTTGGGCATATAACCAAAAGATGTCCCATCATGCCACAGGGGCACGTATGTGCTCCGGTATATTCATAGCTGCCTTACCTGTGAAAGTCAGAAGCTGGAAGCAACCCAGTTGTCCCACAATGTAAGAGTGGATACAGAAAATGTAGCTCATTTACACAATGGAATTCTATTTAGCTATTAAGAATGAGGACATCATGAGTTTTGCAGGCAAGTGGATGGACTAGAAAATACCATCCTGAGAGAAGTAACTCAGACCCAAAAGAATATGCATAGTATGTACTCACTAATAAGTGGATATTAGCCAAAAATGTACAAAATACCCAGAATACAATCCACAGAATTCAGGAAGGTTAACAAGCAGAAGGACCCAAGTGAGGATGCTTCAATCTCACAATCAATCACAGGACACAGAGGGAGTGAGGGTAGGAGAGGGGAAAAGGGGGAACATGGTATGAGGGTGGGGAGAAAAGCCCTGAGGGCCAGCAGAATGAATGGAAATATGCAAGTGGGGCATGAGAGGTTGGGGGGACCCTCTAGAACATTCCAGAGACCTGGGAGGTGAGAGACTCTCAGGACTCAAAGGGAGGGTCCTTAGATGAAATGTCCTACAGTGGGGAGAGGGAACTGTAGAGCCCACCTCCAGCAGAAAGACAGGGCATCAAGTGGAGAGATGAGGTTGCCATCCCACCATCAAAAACTCTGACCCAGAATTGTCCCTGTCTAAAAGAACTATAGAGACAAAAATGGAGAAGAGACTGAGGGAAAGTTGATCCAGTTACAAGACCGACTTGAGATCCATCTCAAGGGGAGACCCCATGGCCTGACACTATTACTGATGCTATGGTGTGTTACAGACAAGAGCCTAGCATGGCTGTCCTCTGAGAGGCCCAACAAGCAGCTGACTGAGAGAAAAGCAGATACTGACACCCAACCATTGAACTGAAGTTGGGAACCTCTGTGGTTGAATTAGGGAAAGGCTAGAAGAAGCTGAGCAGACCCCATTGGAAGACCAGCAGTCTCAACTAACCTGAACCCTGGAGATCTCTCAGACACTGAGCCACCAACCAGGCATGACACATATCTACAGCAGAGGATTGCCTGGTCTGGCCTCAGTGGGAGAAGGCTAACCCTCTAGAGACTTGAGGCCCTAGGGAATGGGGAGGCTGGTGGGGACAAGGGGACATCCTCTTCGATACATGGGGGAGGAGGAGAGGAACAATGGCTGGACTGTAAAATAGTAAAAGTAATTAAATAAGTAAATAAAAGTTTCACCAGAAGATCTGGACTATCTGGACAGGAAACCCAGTGTCTTCCATTTACTGACTCTGGTTAATATAAGATGTGTTCTTTAATCTACACCTAGAAGTCTCCATTTATAAAATATAAATACTACTTACTACAGAGTTATAAAGAAAATAGTGTATCACATATGTAATAAAGAATCTGATACTAAACCAGTATTTTATTAACTATCACTGTATTATCATAGTCTTTGTATACTCACTTTTTATAAAGCATCCAGGTTGGAAGTACACCTCAGAAACAGCATGTACTTAGCATGCATAAGATTCTGAATCAGTTTCCAAAATAAAAAATAAACCACCCTAACCTCCCCAACAAAAAATAGTAAAAGAAAAAAAAATGAGAGAAAGAGGGGAAAAGGAGGAAGTAAGAGAGGAATGGAAGAAAAGCCTCTAGATTTAAAATACAGAGAGATTTGAATCATTACTGATACATGGTTGTCACAGTCCAACTCGACACTAGGGGAAACATTCTCTCCATCCTTTCCTCTCCCACATACTCTCCCCAGTATGGAAGCATGGGAAACTCCCCTTGTAAACCAGGGTTTATTCTAGACTGCACAGGATGCTAGATTTGTGGGGAGAGTAGATAAAATCACGCATGATCCTTACGCTAACATTTAGATCATATCCCTGCCATAATGACAGTCTAGTCAGTTTAGGATTTGGAGAGCTAATATGACGTAGTGTTTAAGGATTCAGTAAAGATACCAACAATTAAAATGTCTAGAACTTTCATCAAATACATAGTGAGTTCCGGGTCAGCTTGAGCATATTGTATGGCACTGTCTCAAAAACAGCAATATTAGTATCTCTGTTGACACTGGGACTGGGGAAGCTATACGTGTTTATTGGGTCGGGGCTGTAGCTTAGTAGCTCACTGCTAATCCAAATCCCAAACACCTGGTGGGGGGGTAGATTTTGTTTGATATGTGGCTCATTCTTATAATCCCAGGACTTGGGAGGGTGAGGCATCAGAGGTAGTTTAGACTACACATGGAGACCCTATCTCACAAATATACCCCCAAAATATTAAAACTATACAAGGCAGCTGCCTGCAGAAAATGACTCTAATAAAAAAATTAAAAATTAAAAATAAAAAAAGGACTAGAGACAGACTCTGGAAGAAATAAGATGTAAACAGGGAGCAAGGGCAGGCACAGAAAACAGAGAGGAAGACTAAGCTTCTCATTAATCCACCTAGAACAGTCTTCTTCTCCTTAGCAGAAGACTTTTACGTGAGACTTGACTATGGGTACATCCAAATTCCGACAAATCCCTCTGAAGTTCGCTAAGGAAGCACATGCTATGTTGCTGAGGGAAGAGCATGAGGTTGGAGAATGGGATACAACATCGGGAGCAAACAAACAAACGAAAGCATTTAGGACCTGAGCACCTATCCTCAACATAGCAGCAGCAGGCACACGTGGGGCAGCCTTGGCTATGCAGAATAGCTCACATCAGCAACAGCTGGCACATGTGGGGTAGCCTTGGCTATGCAGAATTGCTCACATCAGCAACAGCTGGCACATGTGGGGTAGCCTTGGCTATGCAGAATAGCTCACATCAGCAACAGCTGGCACATGTGGGGTAGCCTTGGCTATGCAGAATTGCTCAAACGCTTCTGTCTCTCAAGAGGCACATCACAGTACATTCAGAATGATGTTTAAACGATCGCTGTGTGCTCGGTCGCTGATGCCTCAGGCACTAAAGGCTAGGCTCATACCCAAAAAATAATAAAATTTGCTTAAGTCTGTAATAGTTAAGCAGTGCTTTTCTGAAAACCACATTTTTTAAAAGGTGTCCTGAAAGCATCTTTTCCTATTTGCCTTATCTAAACCTATCTGTTCCCCTCCCAGACTGCTCTAGAGCAGGAGATCCAAAAGATCCTCTATGGAAGCATGTCAGTAAATACTTCACACTAGAAAGTTCACAAAAGAACAAAAAACAAAAAAAGTGTCTCCCTACTTCCCTCAGGGCTCTTTTTTGGTTATCAACATGGCAAGCCATTCTTCCACATAAAACATAGCTTCTTAGAATGGCTGACTTTCTATAGGCCTTTTTTTTTTTTCTTTTCTTTTTCTTTTTGCCCTGGAGACAGGGTCTCACTATGTAGCTCTGGCCGGCCCAGAACTCAGAGATTTGCTTACTTCTGCCTCTACCCAGCTACAAAATTGTGTTAATTGCTTTTAGGACCTTACACTGTACAAACTGTTTAAAAACTAGGTCTTACCAAAATTTCTACCTTATCATCTTAATCCTATTATCTTCAGAGCCAGCTGTATCTCAGAAAATGAGTCCTACTGCTAACATTTAATGAAAACTTAATTAGGGGTCTGGGGAGGAAAAATGGCTCAAAATGTAAAGACACTTGCAGCCAGGCCTGATGTTTGACAGCCAGGATTCTATGGTAGGAGAGAGAACTATACACACATACATATACATCATGCATGCATACATACACACACACAGTACGTATTTCTTTCAAGCCAGAAAACTCCATACAAAGATACTAAAATCAAGGAGGGGGGGGGGAAGAAAGGGGGGAGAGAGAGAAAAGGTTCAATCTCATCAAGCAACCACAGTGAGAATTAACAGATTTCATATGGAAATGGAGATGAAGTTTAACTTGCAAAGTGTGAAACATTAACCACCCCCCAGGTGCAAGCACTCTGCCAGGCTGAGCAGCCTCTGAAGTCTCCAGAGAGGCGGCCCTGGCAAATGCCTCCGAAAGTGTCGACGCGTTGTCAAGCAACCGGCGGGCCCCGAGGCCGCCCCGGAGTCTGCGGCGCGAGTGCAGGGAGGACACCGCCTCCAGCCCCGAGACCCGCCCCTGGGACCAAGCCAGGCCCCCGCCTCGCGACCCGCGCCTCACAACCTGCCACCTGCACCTCCTACCCCGCCCCCACGACACCCCGGAGCTTCCCAGCTCCGCCTGGCAGGCTCCAACCCCCGCCGGGCCCCAGCGCCCGGGCGCCGACTCTCCGCGCAGCCTTCCACGCCCGCCGCCCACGGACTTACTCCCGGCCAAGAGCCGCGCTCCCCGCGGACTGCACTAGAGGCTCCGCCGACCCCCGCGCGGACCAGAAAACCGGTCGCCCGCTCAGGGCCCCGCCTCCCAGGCCCCGCCCCCTCCGCCAACGGCCAGGCGCGGCCCCGCCCCCGGGGGACGCGCGACCGAGGGCGCCCCCTGCAGGCCCGGATGCCACACGGTGCCCCCGCGACTGTTTTCCGGGATTCCTGTAATGTGGCCACTCGCAGGCTAAATCTATGCCCCGCCGTCCAAGCCCGGGACTGTCTCCAGTCACGCAGTGTGCCTGTCAGCTCTGTCCTGGGCTTTCATCACCATTTCAACAAGTGCGTTCCGAGTGGCTGGGTACTGTTACTGTTAGGGTTCTGGAAAAGCTTCTCAGAACTAAAGATACTCTAATTTACTCTAATGTCCCTAGTGTGCCCGAACTGATACTGTAAGGTTCTGTTTTATTTTGGGTTTCCTTCTTTTTGACACAGGGTCTCAAACAGGGGAGAAAGCGGGGTTTCCAGCTCTTGAGTCTCCATTCTCCACCTCCCAAGAACTGGAATTACAAGACTGTAGCAATGTCCTTGTTTGTTTTGTCCTTGCTGTTTTGTTTGCGGTCTCCTGTAGCCCAGGGTAACCTTAAATCGCTATGGGGGGGGGGGGGGGGGCTTTCCTTTAACTCATCCTCCGTGCCCCAACTTCCCAACTGCTGGGTTTAAGGCAGGTGTCATCACGCTCCAATTTTTCCGTTTCTGAATACAATTTCAAAACCAACGATTGTAGTGAAGAGTTAACAAGCTTTTTTTTTTTAGCTAACTTGTCTGCTAAGCACCTCCACATTAGGAGAGGATACAGCCGGGCAGGGTTGGTGCATGCCTTTTAATCCCAGCATTCAAGAGGCAGAAGCAGGCCGATCTCTTGAGTTTGAAGCCATTCTGGTCTACATAGCGAGTTTCAAAACAACAAAACCCGTGGGGTTGGGGGGTGTGGGGAGGGGAGGATACAACACAAAGCTCACTGGGGAAAACAAAACGTCCCTGTGAAGCAGCTACGGGGCCTTCGAGATCCTGTGGAAGGAGCAGTTACTACCAACGAGTTAATGGAAGGCATCTCCGAGCTGTGCTTTTTAAATACTGTGTACTCTAAAGCAGAAAGGTAAAGAAGTGGATTTCAAGCAATGCTTAACGACCAATAAATTACTAAGCCAAGGAAAAGGTTCTAATTGAATGAAAAGCTGGGTAGGGGGAGCTAAAAGAAGGTGATGAAGACTGTAAGAATTGCTACGAAAACAAATTAAATATATTAGAAATAAAACAAAACACAAATGTCATGCATGCCTTCAACTTACAGTCTAGTGGACATATGGGGATGAGAATGACAGGGGAGAAAACCTAAAACCACGACTGAAACAAATTCCACATTAACTGCTGGAAAGAACAGACGGCCGAGATTAATTCTGCACTGAGACAAACCTTTTTTTAAAAAGTAGCGCCTAAGGCATTCACAGCTCCTAACACTTGTATAAATGTTACCCTATAAACTCCTCCAAAAGTTAACCTTAGCAACCGGCGAGCGTCGCTTGCCACCTCGCAACAGTAGCGAGCACACAAAAGCGAAACGCCGACCACAAACCCGGGAGGCTTGATCCTCCGCGACTTATAGTTAAAAGACTGTCACGTGATCCTCCCCCTCCAAAACCAATCCGGAGATACTTACACCTCTGTTTCTCTGGAGACATTTAGTACTCCAGACAATTTATTTCGTCTGAAGCACCTACACTCACATAGGCACAGCCCCCCAGACCCCCGTTTCCTCCTCCGGCCAACATGGCGGAGGCGGAGTCTGCGCAGTACGAGCCGAGACGCCGGACTCCCTCCTGGCAAGCCCACAGCCCGCCCGCCTTCCGGCGCGCAAGGCCGTACCATTCCCACAGCGGGACTTCGCGTCCCTCGCCGTTCACACGTACGGATTCCCGAGCCAGCATGTCCTCCTTTCATCCGCAAGACTATTCGTAGCCGAGCCAAGCCGACCCTTAGGAAGCGTTTTTTATGTCGCTGCGCCGCCGCCGCGCCCCGACGCACGAATGGTCTGGACCAACGTCACCTCCGGTCTCAAGTGTCATGGCCGCCCTGAGAGTCTAGTGAGTGTGCGTCCACGGTGGGGAAGGTGCGGAGCCCGCGCGCTGAGGCCCAGTAGACTAAAGTTGCATCTTGGTTGTGGAGGCGACAGCTTCTCCGGTCCCTTGGCCATGGCAGCTTCCGGGAGTGGTATGGCCCAGAAAACCTGGGAATTGGCCAACAACATGCAGGAAGCGCAGAGTATCGATGAAATCTACAAATATGACAAAAAGCAACAACAAGAAATCCTGGCGGCGAAACCCTGGACTAAGGAGTGAGGAGGTCCCTGGCGAGACGCAGGGGAGGGGAGGGATGGCGGGACTGTGAGAGACCCGCGACGGGTGGGAGATGAGGCGGGTGGGCAGGTTGGTCCTCTCGGGGGCGTCGACAGTATAGTGGCCACGGTGGGTTTAGCCTGCCCGATCTGTAGAGCCCTACCTGGCCGCCAAGGCCTACTTCGATTCCCCTTTTACAAAGTTTCTTGCCTCCAGGGGGGTGTAAAGGGCCGATTTAGGGTGCTACTTTCTCAACATGATTATTTTTGTAAATCTCACACTGGTGCCTACATGCAGTTTGTTGCAGCCTTCAGTGGATCCCAAACTGAAGAACGTGGCTGTTTTCAGAAATCGAATGATCTAAAAAAAAAAAAAAAAAAAAAAGCCATGAGCTCCCTGTGTGGTTTTTTTTTTTTTTTTTTAATGACTTTCCTCAAATAACTATTTTGGAGATATACCAAGTCGTCTTACGGTTCCCTAAAATACTACCATTCACGTAAGCCAAGAATTATAAAATAAAACTTAGAGGCTCTTTGCCCCCTTGCCAAATCCATGTATCTTTGGGGCTGACAACAAGTCAAAAGAATCTTTAGAGCAAATTGTGTTAAGAGTGAAGAAAAAAAATTACAAAAGGTTGCTTTGTAAACTGTCCTGCTGTTTGCAGGCGTTTTGTTTTGTTGGCAAAGCTGCTAGTATTTTCAGGTTTTATTGAGTTATTACTGTGGACCTGGCACAGGCCTGGAGATTTTCGTGTCAATCAATAATCACGGCAATCCAGTAGTGTGCTTTATTTCCCTTTCTGTAAATAGGAAAATAAACAGATACATTGAGAAACTCACCTCTTGTAGTAAGTTCACTGTACTACGTTCACTGTACTACAGCAATGAACTTAGGTGCAATAGACTGAAAATCAAGTCTTATAACTGTCACCTAAACTGTTGACTGGCATTAGGAAACTAAAGCATCTAAACCTATCTATGAGATAAAGGTTAAACACAGCTGTTAATGATGTCGTGAAGATTAGATAAGGTAATTTATTAAAAAGTTCTGGAAGAACCATATGTAATTAAGCGAAGTAGTGGGTGTTTTTCTCTTTTCCCCGGGTAGATGGAGGAGCCAATTTTTAAATTTATGTCTTGATTTCCAAGACGAATTCCAAGATGGTCTCAGTAAGTTCCGGCTTGTGGAAGCCATTCTTGGCTGCTTGCATCCAGCAGGCCGGTGTGACACCGAGTGACCTGTACAAATGACTTGGCTGATCCTAAAGCAGGCTGTACATTTTAGATGGATATAAACTTATGCCTTTGTAGCCATTTATTCTCACATGCAGGAAGCATCAGTGGTTTTAGTCATGTACAGTGATTAGTCACAGCAAAAAGGATACTAGATCTACTTTTTAATTCCCAAGATGCCATCAGAAGAAAGCCACAAGCTTGCACACTGTTTCTTTGATAATATCTTAAAAGGCAGGTTGATGAGGTTGATAACAGAACCTTAGGTGTTAGTGTTTCTGGGACTAAGCTAAGCACTTACTGTGTACTTTTCATATAATAGATGAAATACCTATTTATAGATATGTTGTCTGCCATGGACATTAAGTGGCCCTACTCTCTCAGTTAGGGAGTATCAGTGTAAGATACAGACTAAACAGGTCAATTTCAGAGGCCACATTTGTAGAAATTAATTCCTCTGGCTCAGTGGGTAAGAGTACTTTCTATCAAGCATGCAGATCTGAGTTCAAACTCCCAGCATCTGTGTAAAAATCCTTGTGTGGATATGTGTGTTGTATGGAAAGAAAGGAGAGGAATATCTGTAAGTTGGTCAGCCAGCCTCGCTAAAACAGTAAGCTCTCAGTAAGAGGCCTGCCTCAAGGGAATGAAGTAATAAACATAGAGGAAAATGAGCTGGGCATAGTGACACGGCATTTCATCCCAGCAGAGGTGGGTGATCAAGTTCCAAGGACAGCCTAGTCTACTGGACAGCCAGGGATATACAGAAAAACCTGGTCTCAAAAAACAAAGTCAAAAAAAAAAAAAAGGTAGAGAAAGACCCCTGTCAGCCCCATCATCTCCACATGACATCTGGTAACACACTAATAAACATGTACCACAGACAATAAATAATTAATTAATAGCTCAGCGAGGTCAGACGGTTAGGCCTAAGGATGTAATCGGGTATAATAATCCCAGATTGATTGAGAAAAAAAATCATTATTCTCTCGCTTCAGTGGTAGATTTAAAATTTACCAAGTGGCTGAGCTGGTGGCCTGTGACATGTTATTTCCAGGTACCCTGTGCTTACTTTTCCCTTTCCTCCCACGTTCCACACTCCCTTCCCATCACTATAAGTCCTTTCAGGGTTTATTTGTTTTCACATAAACTGTCTTTTGAAATTGTACATTAAGTAAGCACCTTAATTCACCGTGTGATTTTTGTCTTGTAGTCACCACTACTTCAAATACTGCAAAATCTCAGCATTGGCTCTACTGAAAATGGTGATGCATGCCAGATCCGGAGGCAACTTGGAAGTGATGGGTCTGATGCTCGGCAAAGTCGACGGCGAGACCATGATCATCATGGACAGTTTCGCTCTGCCAGTGGAGGGCACTGAGACCCGGGTGAATGCTCAGGCCGCTGCTTATGAGTATATGGCTGCATACATAGAAAACGCCAAGCAGGTAAAACACGGTTTCCTATACTAAACCTCTGCAAGCCTCGAGATTACTTCTGGATTTCTGAACAGTTTTTATGTAAAAATTTTTTAAAGTCTTGTGAAGTTTATAATACTAGGTTGGGGGAGGGGTCCTTCCGAGATACATTTTCATCTTTACTGTCAGTTGTATTTAAAATTTTTAAAAAAAGAAAAATTGTAGGCTGGAGATGTAAGTTAGTGATAGAGTTCATGCTTGGAATTCATAAGCCCAGAGTTCAATATCTCAAAAAACAAGAACAAGAAATTTAGACATTAACTATTTCTGAGTAGAGTATATCTATTCATGGACTAAAATGAATTATGTAGGCTTAACAAAAAAAGCTATCTGTGTCTACTTCTGTGGAACAAGAACTAGAATTGTTTCTTCAAAGTGTGTGGTGTGCAGCTCTGTGCAGAGATGTTTGTTCAGCTCTGTGAGGGCGTATAAGATGTCAGAGTGATCGTGTCTGGGCTGAGAAACAGATGAGGGAAAAGATAGTCCCACACTGTGTGCGTGCATTATCTGTTCAGAAATCCCTTACCCTGTTACTGAACCACAGTGCCACATAAAACCTGTAAATGACAGCATCTCTGAGATTAAACCATACCTCAAGCAAGCTTTTCCTTGGGTGTGTTAGGTTGGCCGCCTTGAGAATGCAATTGGTTGGTATCACAGCCACCCTGGTTATGGCTGCTGGCTCTCCGGGATCGATGTTAGTACACAGATGCTTAACCAGCAGTTTCAGGAACCATTTGTCGCAGTGGTGGTAAGTACTAACTGAGGGCTTATTCTGGCTAGTCTGGCTGACGGGTTTACAGACCTTCCTCCCTGATTTCCTTGCATACAATGCTAAGGTTACAGACTTGCGAAACTATGCGTGGATGTTACATAGATGCTTCCATTGAGTTCTTGAAGAAGATTTGCTAAAGAAGGAATACAGGAAACAGCATGGTAGAGAATGAAGCTTCTGCGTTGCTCTACCCATGTCGTCTCAACCTTGCTGTACCTCACTCTGTCCCATAGGCATTTAATCAGGGTTGACTGAATTGGAGAAGCAGAAATGGCTGGAACCCGTCTTCTTTTATGTGTAGAGTGTTTTAAGTGCAATCTGGGATTCTTAGGAGGAAACAAACAAGTCGTTGATCTATTAAAGGGAGGGGGGTATGGGAGGGTAGTTTTTTGGTTAATTCATCTGTTTGTTTTAAAGACAAGTAGCATGCACAGCTTAAATAATGCTAAACAAATATTCTTTGGTGATATAATAAGTCTAATCACTAATTAACTAAAGTATTCCTATTTCACTGAACTTCTCTAATTTGGTTATTTTCAGATTACTAGATCAGTGTACGATATATGATGCTATATTTGTTTATGGTTTCTGATGCTGACTCAGCGGAGCATACAGCTTCTGTTGACCATCTGTCTCTTTTAGATTGACCCAACCAGAACAATATCTGCAGGAAAAGTGAATCTTGGTGCCTTTAGGACATACCCAAAGGTAAGTTGGATGGAGGGGCTGTGAAGGGACAAGGTCATGTAGTCTAAAGTTCTAGGGTTACGAGTGTGACATCTCGGGTGGCATGGTCATGAGCACCCAGGAGACCCTGGGGAGTCAGTCCTCTCCTTCCCCTGGTGTGAGACAGGATCTTCTTTTCACTGTGTGCAGCTAGCTGGCTTATGTGGCTTCTGTCTCCGCTTCCCATCTGACTGACCATAGACAGCTGGAAGTACAGATGTGCACTAAACAGGCCTGTGGTGTGTGGGTTCTGGGATCCAAATTTAGCTTCTCACGTCTATCCACAAGCCTTGATTTCAGTGCCCACAGCACTAGGCAAGTGCTCTACCCCTGAGCTATATACGCAACCTGTATAATAACTTTTTTTAGTGTAGAACTCTTCAAATACAAAGTTGCAAACTGCTACAGCTCATGTCAAACACATTTATATGTTAATCTTGACAGATGTAGGATGTATTTACCAAGAAGCATTTGTGTGCCTGTGGCATTTTGACAAGTACTAGAGAAACAAGCTGACTTCATTTCCTTTCCTGAAAGGAGCTGTGGTCAGCGTAGATATTAGCACAGGTACATGGGTGGCAGGAGCAGTCCTCTCCTCTGCCTCCCTAGTGCTGAGTAGCGTGTGCAGCACCAGGCCCACCGGCGCTAAAAGACCGACGCTTACTATTTGGCTCTTCTGCATTTGGTCCCATTCTTTAAGAAGCAGCAGAGAAAACTTTGCCTTTTGTTATTTTCAGTTTTCTGTTTTCTCTAATTTATTTAGGGTTACAAACCTCCTGATGAAGGACCCTCTGAGTACCAGACTATTCCACTTAATAAGATAGAAGATTTTGGTGTGCACTGCAAACAGTGAGTAATTGAACAGTTGTCATGGCTACATAGCGGAGTGAAGTGTAGGGTTTGGGTATGTCGAGTGAGGCAGACTCAACCTCCCACTGCAGCAAGTGTCAAAGTCCAGAACCATTCAGTCAAAGCCTTATTTCACACTTGACTCAGACAAAATGCATTTTATAATATGTAATACCTTCGAAATAATAGGAAAAGAATATGAATTTAGGATAATGGTAAAAGTGCTTAATAATTCTTCTCTTTTTACTTATGTGTTTTCCTTAATAATTATTTTAATCTAGCTCATTTTCTTTCACATAACCATAAACAGTTTTTCCATTGCACAAAATACTCAGTCCATAATAAAATTACCAATTGAAACACATATCCAGGTACAGCTTGACAATAACCTGTTTTCTGCCCTTAAAGTGCAGTTTGGGAATGGTAGGATAGCAGAGTGATTGAAGCTACTTGATGCCAAGGCTGACAGCCTAAGTGTGCTGTCGTGTAAGTGCCATGCTCTAACCTAAGTGATTGTGCCACTGAAGCATCCAGCAACGAAGTTCAATCCCTAAGACCATACAATAGAGAGAATTAATTCCTGCCACTTGCTCTCTGGTTTCCACATCGTACGTTCATGCACATGGTACTCATGCACACACAATAAATAAATGTCTTTTTTAATGCCTATTTTACTCTTATCAAAAATGAGGGCAGTCTGTAATGCTTTGTAAATATCTCTCACCATCTTAGCTCCTGCACATTCACCCAAACTACTGCCGTCTGAAGCCCCAGCAGAGCACTCAGCACACAGCTAGTCTTCCTCTCTCTGCTCTCACCCTAAAGGTGAACCGGCCAACCTGGTCCTGTGACCATGTGTTAGAATTGGTGAGCTCAATAACACAGCTCGGGAACACACGTCATTTCGGAATTCCATTGCTGCTGGCTTCTTCGGAACTTTGGGGCACTACAAAAGGAAAAGGCCATGTATATGAACCACGAAAGGCTGGTGGGCGGCTTTAGAGTCAAGGCACCTAAGACAGGAAGCACTAGTCAGCTGTTGCTCAACTATAGGACTAGAAAATATAATTTTGCTTGAGTGTAGCAAAACTTCTATCCAATATAACTGCATTTTTTTTTCACCTGCCAAATGTGTGCTCTTGTTTTGTAGATATTATGCCTTAGAAGTCTCATATTTCAAATCCTCCTTGGATCGTAAACTACTTGAGCTTTTGTGGAATAAATACTGGGTGAATACTCTGAGTTCCTCCAGCTTGCTTACTGTGAGTACTGGACTTGTTTCATTTGGATTTTGTTTTACTCTGAAGTCCAAGCTGATGCATTGTCAACTCAAACTTATGAAGGCCAAAGGACGTATGAGATATTTATATTACAATTCATAACAATAGCAAAATTGCAGTTATGAAGTAGCAATGAGATAATGTTATGGGGGGTCACTACAGCATGAGGACCTGTATTAAAGGATCAGTGTCAGGCAGGCTGAACCACCAGCCTAGTTAGAAATAACAGGATACCAAACAAAGGAAACAGAAACGTTCCTGAGCAAGTCTAGGTTCTCCTTCAGGAGGTGTTGGGAAGTCACTTGACAGCAGACGGCAGCTCTGGCTTCTCATCTCAGGGTGTTCACAGACAAAACACAATGTGCACATTCCTGCACACTCTCAGTGTCCCCTGTGTTTGACAGGCTTTGCTTAGGTCCCATGCTCATCCTTAAGACGTGCTATGGACATGTCTTAAGGATCTGATGAGTGACTGGGCCAAGGTAAGGGGCACACTGCTGGGTGGGAGTAGAAACAGCTGTTTCAGGAACATGTGGATGAAGCTGTAAAAAGAGGTCCTGGAAAGAAATCTGAAGATCATTATAAATCCCAGTCAAAGAAGAACATTAACTCAATACATCAATAGAATCTAAAATGGTTATTCTTATTATTAATGGATATGTATTTAATAGGTATATATTTAGAACTTAGCATTTGTGTTGTTTTTACACTTTCTGATCAAAAAGACTACTTCATGTGATACAGTATAATTTGAAATAAACGGGGTTTAAAAACAAATCTGAGGTCCTCAGTGACCTGCAGAACGTGGTTTGTCCCCGCTGCTCAAGACTTAGGCTTATACTTACTGCGTAGCCAGGGATGGCCCTGCAATTCTGTCTCCACCCTCTGGAGCTGGGATTGTAGGTGTGTGCCATCACATCCAGCTGTAGTGGCTGAGCCTTTGCCTGTGCAAAGTGGTGGCGGGGCACTTGGTGTATCACTAGGTTCACTACAGCTGAGACAGCGCCTGCCTTGATGATCACTGGTGTTCATTTGGTGCCTGATATTCTTGGAAAGACTCAGTTGTTAGAAGTAGAATTAAAACGTGCAATCTGGGGCTGGAGAGATGGCTCAGTGGTTAAGGGTACCAACTGCTCTTCCAGAGGTCCTGAGTTCAAATCCCAGCAACCACATGGTGACTCACAACCATCTGTAAAGGGATCCAATGAACTCTTTCTTCTCTGTGTGTCTGAAACCAGCTACAGTGTACTCATATACATAAAAATAAATACATCTTTTAAAAAAATACAGCAAAGCTTGTGAAGAAATGGAACCTAAAAGAGCAAGCTGGGCACGTGTCTGTAATGCCAGTCTTTGGGACTTGAGAGGTTGAGTCAAGAGAATTGGGAGTACCAGATCTTCCTTAGCACACAATAAGCTTGGGCCAGCGTGGGACCATCTTGTTTTAAACAATGAAGGAGGAGTGCAGTCACAATAGCAAATATGTATCCCATGTGCCAAGCACTACAGTTTATGTTGCCTTAGAGACATGTATATTGGACTAGAAGTGACACCTGGTGGCAGGAAATGAGAACACTGGGGCAACAGCAGTAGAAGCAGGCAGAGGACCTGCTTGGTCCTAGGACAGCTGTCCCTGTACCACCATCGTAATGCGAGGACAGTAGGAATGACAAGTCTCATTAAAAAGGGACTTCACGCTATAGCTGGGACTGCCTTGACGACACTTACAGAACACAGAGTGAGTTAAGGCACTCACCACAAAGTCTGGTGACATGTGATCCTTAGAAGTTTGGTGGAAAGAGAGAATTGACTCCTGCAGATTTTCCTCTGACCACACGTATGGTGTGGCACATGCGCACACAAACACAGAGAATAAATAAATAAATGAATGAATAAATAAATAAATAAATAAATGCCATGCGGTGCAATGCAAACGTTTTTAAGGGCTGGAGAGGTGGCTCATTGGCTGCTTGTGCAGAGGTCCTAGGTTCAATTCCCAGCAATCACGTGGTAGCTCACAACCATCTGTAATGAGATCTGATGCCCTCTTCTGGTGTGTCTGAAGACAGCGACAGCGTACTCACATACATAAATAAGTAAATCTTGGGGGGAAGAATTTTAAGTAAAAAATAAAAATGTTTACTTGGGTAGGTAGTAGCAGCACATGCCTTTAATCTCAGGACTGGGGAAGCAGAGGCAGCAGACCTCTCTGAGTTCAACGCCAGCCTGGCCTATATATAGTGAGCTCCAGGCCAACTAGAACTACATAGTGAGATCCTATCTCAAAAAGTGTGTGTGTGTGTGTGTGTGTGTGTGCAGAGCGGGTGGTGTACCTGGAGTTCCAGCTATGCAGGAGACTAAGACCAACTTGGAAAACTAGCAAGACCCTATCTCAAAACATAACTATAGTGGGTACTTGTTTTCTATGCACATGGTCCCTGAAAAAAGAATTTCTATTCTTTATGGTAACATAATGTGTATATGTAGTACAATGACACAGTCCTACTCTCTCCACAGAATGCAGACTATACCACGGGGCAGGTGTTTGATTTGTCTGAGAAGTTAGAGCAGTCGGAAGCCCAACTGGGACGTGGGAGTTTCATGTTGGGTTTAGAAACACATGACCGCAAATCAGAAGACAAACTTGCCAAAGCTACTAGAGACAGGTAAGGACTTTCAGTATGGTTTACTTTAGGACACTTTAGGATGGTGTCTGAATATTATTTGCTTAGCCCTTTTAAAAAGTCACATGTCACATATGTAAATTTTAAATTCACACTTTGAAATATTAAAGGACATTAGGCAAAAGAGAAAGCTCAACTCACAGATCTAGGAATATCAGAAAATGCCACGTCACCCTTACAGGTTTAGTCACAGGTGTACAAGGAAAATTGGTCCCTGACTAAGGCTTTGTTTTGTTTTGTTTTTTTGGTGGGGACGGGGGTGTCTTACAAAGGCGTGAAATTTGCCAAATTTCGGATTCCAGAGTTATCATGGAACAGAATTTTCTCTCTTAACTCTTTGGGCTACGATTATTCTTTCTGCAGTGTTTTATTGTCCTGTATTTTACTTCCTAAGTATCCTTGGGATATGTGCTCTGGTAACTTAGATGTGGCCTTCTGATGCAGGTACCAAATGGGGTTTAAACACTAACATTCACTGCCACAAAAGCCTGAGTTTAAGTATGATATAGGCAGAAGAGAGAGAGAGCATGTGCACAGCTGGAAGCCGGCTCATCCCCGTCTATTCCAATACTGTTCTGTGAGGCTTCAGGGGCTTCCCTCCTCCGCCCCGGCCCATTCCACTCCTGGGTGATGTTTTCCTTAAGCTCGCTTTCTGTTTCTTGCCAAATTTGAAACACATGACTTTCCTTCATCTCCTCCTGGCCAGAATTTCCACCCATATTATGTTTTTCTCTTAAACTCCAATCAAATTGTCTTTGGGCATTTTTTTAATAAGGGGGGGGGGTTGATCCATAGGAAGGGTGGAGGGAATATAAAGATTATCTGGCAGCTGGAGTCCTCTTTGGTAGACATACTTCATTGTGCGGTGAGATGGAGCTCAGCGTTGAGCACCCGCCTGCCGTGCACAGCCTCTTTTCATCCTTAGCACCACAACCAAAGCATCTCCTTGACCTTCAGAAGGCCACGTGGCCCCACTGAGGCGCGGCTGCTTTAGCTGTCCTGGTCTGGAACTGGTGCTTTACCTGTATTCGTTCCTCAGTGCTGACCATGGCACGTGGCACCTGGGTTTGTTTCTCTGTTTTGGTTTTTGTTCATTTTATTGTTTTCTTCTTCCTCAGAGAATGTCTTCACTTTTTTCTTTGTTTTTAATTAGGGCAAGAAGGGTAGTAAAGAGAATAGAAAACTCCTTCCTGTGAATCACTGTAATAAAAAGTGAACTTCTCAATATTGATGTAGCTTTGTCACCACCAATGACCTGACTTTCAAGTATCTAGAGGATATTTATAGTTAAAGAAACAGAACCCTTTAAAAAAATTATAGGTTATTCTGAGGAATAACAGAATTTAAAAATTCTTTTACATTTATATGTGTGCCATGCATGTGCTGTGTGTGTGTGTGTGTGCTCGCGCATGTGTGCGCACATCACAGCTATGCATGTGGAGTTCAAAAGACAGCTTGTGGGATCTGTTTTCCTTCCATCACATAGTTTGAATTCAAGTAGAAAGAACCTTTGCCCAACTGTACCATCCTGCCAGCCCCTGGAATAAATTTGTTTAATAAACTACGGGAATCTGAGTGTAGTTATTGAATAATACTATACAGATCCATAATAAATGTATAGTTTCAGAATTTTCCCAAAGAGTAGCAAAATTAACTTATGAATTATACCAAAGTTAACAGTTATTCTTTTACGAAAGAACTAGTTTAATAAGATACATAACAGGCAAAGCAGAATATTTTTTAAAATGTAGGAAAAGGTGTGATTTGAAGAGTGTGAATAAAATGGAGTCACTCTTGGGAAGTCAGGATGCCATGAGGGAAGGAGTGAAGTCTGGAACAGCTCAGTTTGTAACATTATTGCTTCTTCTTTCCAGCTGTAAAACCACCATAGAAGCCATCCATGGACTGATGTCTCAGGTTATTAAGGATAAACTGTTTAATCAAATTAACGTTGCTTAGTTACCACTGAGTCCTTTTCCTCAGAGCTGGTATGTGGAAGGAAAAGAAGCTCAAGTAACACTTAACCCGGTTCCCAGAACTCAGATAAAGACTACGGTGCCGTGTGGCGTCCTGAGCATTAGCAGTGTAATAAAGACTATCACACGAAAGTGTCCTGTGCTTCGTGGGTGAGGTTGCTTTCGGTGCTCTTGTTTATGGGAAGAAAAAGATTTACTAGACCTCTTGTGTGTTTCAGATCCTGCCTATCAAAGTAATCAAAGAATCTTAGCACTTAATCACACCATGGTCACAAACTTCTCAGTTTTTCTTGTGCCTTCTCTTGACAGTCTGTTAGTAAAAATGTAACTTAACTTGTAAAATAGCATCTGACTACAGAGCCCTGACTGGCCTGAGTCTCACTGTGTAGCCCAGGTTGATCTCAGACTCGCAGCTCAGCCTCTCAAATGCAGGGATTACAGGCTCACAACATCACTGCTGGGTTCACAGTTTTATATCCCTGTGAAATAACATCAAGACCTATCATGCTTTATTTTACTGAAAACCACAAAAACAGACTAGAGACAGCCAAACGTGGTATCTACCAGTTCAAATATTCACCAAGTGCCTTTCCCTGACTGAGGGCAGGAGCACTTTCTAGAGCTCAGTTAGCAAGTTAGGCGTGGCAGCATTCATACAGAGCTTGGTGGAGGCTAAAGCAGGCTGCTCTGGAGAGAGTGTGGCAGGGAACTCCCAGGGAGGAATGCTTGTTCCAGAGCAGTTAGTGAGGTAGGCTTGCAGAAGCTTTACTTGAAGGAAAGTAGGTCTATCCAGAAAAGAGACTGGGAAGGTGGTCATTGTTACGACAGCGTGTGTAAGATTGGGGCCGAAAGTGTGGAAGTGTGTTTGAGTCAGTCTTCGTGTTGTCCAGTTGCATTTGGGAAGTACCAAGGGAGACACAAGAGGTAGGACAAGAAGCTGCTACAGGGCCCCGTGGAGCCGATTCCATCAGCACTGAGAAGTCTGACCAGCAGAAATGTACAGCGTTGTTTTCTCTAGGGACCAGTAAAGGCTGTGTGAGAAGCCGTGAAGAAGTAGAACCGTGTGGTTTTAATAGGTAAGAGGGTAAGACTGTGACACAGAAGTGTTTGAAAAAACAAACTGTAAAAGGAAACCTTTCAAAGGGACCTAAGAAGGCCAGTGAGATGGATCAGTGGAACCCACACAAGGGAGAAAGAACCAACTTCACAAGTATCCTCTGACCACTTCTCTGTTGCACTGACCAAACACCATGACCGAGGCAACTCGAAAAGAAAATTTAATTGGCTTATGGCCTAAGAGAGCCAGAGTCCGTGATGGAGAACTCACAAAATTTTTGGACACCCTTTTATGGAAAAATACATTCTTTTTTCACATACCCTGATTACGGTTTCCCCTCCCCCCACTCCATCATCCAGATCCGCTTCCTGTCTCCCATTAGAAAAGAACAGGCTTCTGAGAGATAACCAAACACAACAAAGTATTAGATTTGTTTTTAAAAATCACAGTGAAATGGGACCAGACAAACAGAAGAGCCCAAGACCCACTCTTGCACACGCTCAAGAGTCATAAAAACACTAAATGGACGCCATGATACGTAGAGGAGCTGTGCGGGCATGCTTGCTGTCTCAGTCTCTGTAAGCTCATACGAGCTTTGTCCGGTTGAATCAGCCTTGTTCTGGTGTTCTCCATCTCCTCCAGTTCCCACATCCTATCTACTCTCTCAGCATTCCCTGTGCTCTTAGGATGGGGATTTGACATCCCACTTAGATCTGCTGCAGAAGGAAGCCTCTCTGAAGATGGCTGAATAATGAATGTAGCAGAATGTCATTAGGAATCATTTTGTCACTATAAAACTTTTTTAGACCAGTAAGTAGTATTTGGTTCTGCCACAAGTTCCCGGACTATCTAGTCTCCAGTTCCTGGTCACCCAAGCAATCCATGTACGGGTTCCATCTTATGGAGTGGGCCTTAAGTCAAACCATCTTGGTTGCTCACTCCCACAAGCTTTGTGCCACCATTGCCCTAGCATTTCTTGTAGGCAGGACACCTTTGTCACTCAAAGCTTTTGTGGCTGTCGATACTATGGTTTTCTTTTAGCCTGCAGAGCACCTTCCTGTACCAATGGTATAGGCACTGTCTTCGGCAGTGGGGCCCGGCTGTCAGTATAAGGAGAGCAGCAATCTATTGTCTTGCCAACAGCCTGGGTTGTTTGGGAATTTCCACGGGACCCATTGGCCAACAATTCAACTGGATATAAATCAGTACCTGTACTGAAAGCTTTGGTTGGTGACAAGAGCTGGCCAGTTGGGAACCTATTATTTGGTGCTTTATTTAGATTGCCTTCATATATGTATACATCTTAGGAAGTTCCTATTGTATTAGGTTACCATAATCCCCTCTAAATGTCCCTTAATTTTTGCTGTCTTTCCCCATATTCCCTTCTCCCTCAACACCCCCCACACACTTTGACCCTACTGTTCCATAAATAACTGCTCTCTTTACCTTATCTAATGAGACATTTCTGTTGCCTCTAGTCCCTTCCCCTGTACCTATGCTCTGTGGTTTTGCTGACTATAGAGAGATCTCACATCTTGGTCTGCAACTAGGAGGCAGAGGGCGAGGAGGGGCGTCCGTCTACTGAAATCGCAAAGCCTCCCACCCCCTCAGTGCCACACCTTCTCCAACAAGGTCACAGCTCCAAATCCTTCCAAAACTGGACCAAGAATTCAACAGTACAAACCTATGGGGACCATTCTCATTGAGATCACCACAGACTACAATTACATTGTGGCTCAAGTCGGTCCATACATCCCCACACCCAGAAAAGTAAAATCATATTTAAAACCAACTCCGGATGCCGTGAGAGATTGGAGGAAACAATGCATGGAAATTCTCTGGTGCCCTTGGCAGAGATTCTAAGGCAGAGCCTCTCTGCTTACAGCTGGCGGTCCTAGAACTCGCCATATACCAGGCTGGCCTCCAACTCAGAGATCCACCTGCCTCTGTCCCACAGCCGCTGGGATTAAATGCATGCGCCACCCTGCCCAGTTTCTCAACCTACACTTTTATGTCATCAAAAGTTTCATACTGCAGAGAGAATACCTTGTGTATTGTATGTATCACCTGTCAAAAGGACTCTAGCCTATGGCTTAGGCAGGAAATGGAGGTGGGACATCTGGAAATCAGGAAGGATTCTGGGATAGAGCCAAGTACAGGGAGATTTGCCTGAAAGGTTGGCCTGAGCATGCTCCCTGAACACAGGTAACCAGCCAAGTGGCAGAATATGGGCTAGAATAACCGGAATATTTTAAGTTATATCTAATCAGAGTGGAGCCCAGCCATATTGCCAAGGTATGTGCAAATATATTTTGAGTCCTGGTTTTATTTCTCAGAGTGTGAGACTGGGAGGAAGAACTTCAACATTATACATCAAAATTTGTGTGTAGTAACACAATTTCAGCCCCATGGGTACTATGTTGAGTCATCCTGCTAAAAGCACTGACAAGCTAGTTGAGGATTCTCAGACATGATCGAATACTTAAGATTTTGACACAATACCCAGGAAGATGACTCATCTATAACAGAGTTTGCTGTCAAGTTCTCTGACCTGAGTTCGAGCCACAGGGCCACACATGGTGGATGGAGAGAACCCATTCTTGAGGGGGTGCCTTCTTACCTATACCTATGCACACATACACATATACACACACTATACACACACCTTAACATGTTGTCACAGATAAGTATAACAAAATTTCCTTTAACATTTTGATACAAAAGATAACTACCACAGCTTTCTCTCATGAATATCTAGCTATAGATACGAATCTCTGACTATATGGACACACGTTATGCCATGAAAGTTAAGAAACTTTGGAAAGAAGAAGAAGGTTAGTAGTAAGCACGGTCAATGTGTGTCATACTCAATGAAACCCTTCAGTGTCCAAAAAATATATACTACCACTAAGATACCTTAAAAACCATTTACATGCCAATACTTGTATACAATTTGACATTTTGCTTTACGTTGGTAGCCTAGTCAATGAGGCTAGCTATAAGATTAAAAATATCTGTGCCTAAACAACCAAAACTACATGATTACACCCAGGGGATGCCACCGAGATAGATAGCCAATGTCCCCAAGAAAAGGAAGCTTTCCAATAATAACTTTGCTGGATTTTCTTAAAACAAAATTTCAGTGTAGCAATAACTAGACCTTGCCTAGTAACAAAAAGAAAACAGAAATAACTTGTTTAAATGAAAAGAATGTGGTTTACCAAACTCCAGAATGCAGAATACTATTGGCTTAGATGAGGCTCTGTCCTCCACGTTGACCTAACCTCAAATTAATTTCCCCGAAACTGGCTACCTATATACAGTAGTGGGAGTGGGGGAGCCATTCATCAGGGTCCAAATAAGTTGCTAACGTCACTCTGATTACCATAGCCTAGGGTCAGGAACCCCTTGCCTGGAACTAAATACAAGTTACCCCTAAACCTGAGTGTGGTCAGCAACCAAAACTGCATGATTAGACCCAGGGGATGCCACGGAGATAGCCAATGTCCTTTCAAGGCTATCTCTAAGGCTTTCTTCTTGTTGGGTTTTTTTTTTTTTTTTTTTTTTTTTTTTTTTTGGTTTGGTTTGGTTTGGTTTGATTTGGTTTGGTTTTTGGTGTATGTGTGTGTGTGTGTGTGTGTGTTAGTGGTAGTGGTGGTGGTGGTGGTGTTTTTTGCTGGTGGTGGTGGTAGTGGTGGTAGTTTGGTTTGCTTTGATTGGTTTTGCTTTTTGTTGTTATTTTGTTTTGTTTTGTTTTTTTGTAGGGTGAACTGAGTTTTCTTTGGTTGGTACTTGTCTTTGTTTTTCAAGATAGGTTCTTACTTTGTATCCCAGACGATTTTAAAACTCACGCCTACGTAGCCACAGAAGTATGGGACTTACCAACGTGTATCATCATGGCCATATGTGTACGGGTTTTTCCTTATTTTTAATGTGTTTTCAAGATCACATTTCTTACATACATGTTCCGATTTATAACGGCTTTTAGAAACCCAGACTTGGGCCCCGGCAGCCATCTTTCAGTTAACTCTCCAACATGACGAACACAAAGGGAAAGAGGAGAGGCACTCGCTATATGTTCTCTAGGCCTTTTAGGAAACATAGAGTTGTTCCTTTGGCTACATACATGTGAATCTACAAGAAGGGTGATATTGTAGACATCAAGGGAATGGGCACTGTTCAAAAAGGAATGCCCCATAAGTGTTACCACGGAAAAACCCGAAGAGTCTACAGTGTCACCCAGCATGCCGTGGGCATCATTGTAAACAAGCAAGTTAAGGGCAAGATTCTGGCTAAGAGGATCCATGTGCGGACTGAGCACAGCAGGCACTCGAAGAGCAGAGACAGCTTCCTGAAGCGGGTGAAGGAGAACGATCAGAAGAAAAAGGAAGCCAAGGAGAAGGGCACCTGGGTTCAGCTGAAGCGCCAGCCTGCACCACCCAGAGAAGCCCACTTTGTGAGGACTAATGGAAAAGAGCCTGAGCTGCTGGAGCCCATTCCCTATGAATTCATGGCCTAATGTACAAAGAGAAATAAAGGACCCGGACTACAAAAAAAAAAAAAAAAAAAAAGAAACCCAGACTCAATTTGCAAGCATGGTTCATAAACTAAGCCGTGAGATGGGAGTTTTTGCTGTTTCCTACAAAGTATTGTCTTACAGCCATGGACTATCGAGGGGCTGGAAGAGCCTTTTTTCCTAAGTGAAGTCTGGTTCTTGTACAGTGACACGGTTTTCAGAGATAATTTCTCTAACTCTTTAGTGATGATATACAGGAAATGTCAGTCTTCACAAAAATGTAATCCTGATGTCCAAGAAATAGAATGAGCCAGAAAAGAACAGGAGCAGGGCCGGGGAGCGAGGTCAGCAGAGAGGGAGGAGGAGCTGGAGCAAACAGGAACTCACAAGAGCTCAGAGTTGGGGCTGTTTCAAGTTCCCGGATTGTCTTAAAGGTTCTATAACCAACTTCCAAACCAAGAACAAGCGTGCACTCACACAAGTGGCCTGTGTGCGTGTATAAGTAACTAAGACCTCGGCACCTAAAACTATTTTCACGTGGCACTGTACCTGATGCTTCATTAACAATAGAACACCGTGCAATCTGTTGAAATGAACAGTTCCCACAGGAACATAGGAGCCAGTAAGAGAGAAACTTTGTGTGCTCCGTTGTTTCTGATTTTTGTAAAGCAGCTCTGGGACCAAACATCCCTCACTACTTCTGAGAGATCCAGTCTGAACACAGTTGACAAAGACTAGTGTGACTGCCTGGTATTCGGGACTTGGAGAAAAACTGCTGCAGGGCACAATAGAAAAATAAACTGCCTGGTGGAACAGCCACTTGAAAATAAACAAAGTCTGTGAGAAACTGTTCAGAAGTTGGAAGGCTGCACGCTATGGAGGCTGGAAGTTTCCAGAATAGCTCTGTGAGTGACGAGGCACAGGCACGGAAGTCAGGCGTTCAGAGAAGGGTTGGTTTGTATTCCTAAGCCTGCACCGTAGCCACGTGTAGCTGAATAAACTCAACCGAACACAGGCTGAGTTTGCCAGGTCTCTTCTGTGTTCCTGGAATGTTTTCACTATAACCTAAGACATGGATTGGTAAGAAATATGATTGTTGGTTTTGATTCTGGAGACAGGGAAATTTACAACACAGAATGGTGGCTCTTATTTTTTGCTTATCCTTGGGATAAAAGTATCAGATAAAATCATTCAATAGTTAGGAAACGGAAAAACCCAGATAGTTTTTCATTTTGTCCTTTTTTCAGCATATCTGCTTCTGGGTCACAGTGCAAGTTTAAGGACCCAGGTTCCTTCCGAGATAATCCTAGCAGTCCCTAAAGGTTACTACATCTTTATCCAAAAATCAAGAGCAGGTATAAAATTAAGGGTCTTAGTTTAAAAAACAAATATGAAAACCAGGCGAAATTTACAAAACTGGCAAATTTACAAAACGTTTGATCTCAGAAATCAGATTATTTAAAAAAAACAAACAAAAAAAAAAAAAAAAAAAAAAAAACAGAGCTGGGCAGTGACGGCATAAACCTTAGATACCAGCACTCAGGTGGATCTATGTGAGTTTAAGGCTAGCCTGGTCTACAGAACAAGTTTCAGGACAGCCAAAACTGCACAGTGAGACCCTGTCTCAACAAACAAATGGATAAATGGATGGATGGACAGACAGGTGGGTGAATGGATGGATGGATGGGTGGGTGGGTGGGTGGATGGATGAATGGGTGGGTGGATGGATGGATGATGGGTGGATGGGTGGGTGGATGGATGGATGAATGGGTGGGTGGATGGGTGGATGGGTGGATGGGTGGATGGGTGGGTGGATGGATGACCAGGTACCCTGTTATTCAGGCCAAGTTTGAGAGGAAACAGCTAAAGTCCTAGCCTGATAACTAACACCAGTGATTAATTGCTTTTTCAACATGTGGATTATCCTGGTGCCAAAAACTGTGGAACAATTGTCTGACAAACTGGAGAGTCCCTGATGTCAGCCCTCATATTTTCTTTGGATCCCACTAAGCCATTATGCTACACGTTCTAATGACTGTGTGAAATGGTATTGGGCCTTGGGGCACGTTTTGATGAACTACAGTTGTGCTTTCGAAATCTAAAACGCATATGCGTAAAGAAACATAGTCTGAGAATAGAGTTGTATTTGACCTTCATATTGGATTTTAGAGTATTACAAATATCAATCATGAAACTCTAAAAATGTTTGCCATTAATAATACATCTATTTAATAAGTAGTAGACATAAAACCATCTCAAAGTAAATATTTAATTTGTTTACTTTTATCATGTGACTTGATACTTCATAACACCTCCTCATGTTCAGTTCAGTTTGTTATTTATAGTAAGATGCTAAATATGCTCACTAAACAGATATGTTATTTTTAATTTTTTTGCTTCACCCTTTATGGGATTCATCTATCATTTCTTGTATGACTTTTTAGCATGATTAAGATAATTGGGTTTCTGGACTTGGAACAACATAAAATTGACTAGAAAATTAATTATGTTGTGAGTTTATATATGAGGACACACAGTCAAATGTAACCACAACCATCTAGAATGTTCTGTGGCTTCAGAGAAGTTCACTTGGTATGCAGACGTTGGGACTACAGTGAACACTACTTAGAAACTGGAGGCAGGAGAATCCGGAGCCCAAAACTTGACCACATAATGTGTGAGGCATACACATCCCTAAAAGAGGGAGAAACAGAACAAGGAAAAGGGCAGGTGGCGTGATTCATGGTACGGTGCAAACAAAGCTATGGGGTTGCATCCCAACACCAGATAACCTTGGTGTGGAATATACTTACCCATAATCCCAACAGGAGGATCAGACATTCAAGGTCATCCTTAACTACTCGGGGAGTTTTTGGTCAGGTTTTTGGGGTTTGTGGGCAGGAAGGAAGTATCACGGGGAGGGAGGCCGACATGGGAAGACTGGAGGGTGAGTGCAGTCGGGAGCATAAGAGATTCCTAAATAATCAATAAAAAGAAGAAAATTAGGCACCACAGAACTTAAAAGCAAGGAACTAAGAATTATTGATACAGAAATTCATTAACACTGGGAACATCAACACTTTGGGTTGTCTC
The DNA here is from genome assembly GCF_963924665.1 of Micromys minutus. NCBI lineage: Eukaryota > Metazoa > Chordata > Mammalia > Rodentia > Muridae > Micromys > Micromys minutus. The sequence goes on from NC_137961.1 coordinate 5,662,053, forward strand.
AAAATCTAAAGCTAATATGTGCCTAGCCTGTTTCACTAAAGAGAAAAGCTGTATTGAATATAAGAATTTAGGATAAAAATTAAAATGATTTAATTCTCATGGACATCACAGATTTGTAAGGACATCATCAGTACTATTCGTTACATAAATAACACACTGTAAAAAATGAACATCTACCAGGACTCTGAATTTCAATTTACAATAAATAAAGCAGCAATAATTCCAACCCCCTGCTCTAAATATCATTTTGGTTTTCTTCCTAGTAGAGGGGACCCTTGTATTCTCCTTTATAAGGTAAACACTACTATAAAACTGTCTTTCTACCTGGGCCTGGGCCACAGTTCAAAGATCTGCTACTGAGAAGGCTAGCCTCAAATTATCAAGGCATGACTCAAGAGTTTCTTTAAAAATGTAAAGAATTCAGAATATTATTCTCAGTAGAAGAACACTTGCCAATGTGCGCAAGACCTTAGGTTCCACCCAATACCAAATAAATGAAGCTCAGATTGCTCACTGTGGCCCAAAGACCCTCACAATGTGGTTCCTGTTTCTGCTCACTGTGTTTCAGAGTCCTGTCTTCACTGCTGTGCCCCTCCCTCCACGCTAGCTGCTCCCAAGGCCCAAAATATTCCTCTAGGGCTCCACAGGCTTGACTCAGACACCTGCCTCCTAGTCATTTTCTTTATCGTTATTAGTTTTTAGTTTGTACTCAAAGAAGTGTTTTGAAATGATACTTCCCTACGTTTGTGTCATTAGACTGCATTCTTGTTCCGCGCCTTATGTCACTGTGCTCTGTCTCCCTCCTTCTGCCCTCCCTCCTCCCCCGACTACTGTCTAGTAACACGTTCTTCGCACCCTCCTGGTCCCCACATGTGCACGGGGCAGGAGTCACCGTAACCCCCCTTGCACCCTCTGAATAGTAAGTACTCACACAGCAGGCCCTTGATAAATATTTGTTCAGTGAGAAAACAATTTCACTAGACATTTTCAATTTGCTTTAAAGAAACACCCAAAATATATAAAGTGTTTTTAAGATGGCATTATGTGTATTTATCCCTTTTGTGGAAATACGACTTTTGTCACACTGAAAAATTATAAAATGACATGTTCTCCTGAAACTGTATAGGAATGAAAATTTTTTTTCAATAAGATTACTGTTTAATGTGCAAAAGGCTTCACACTAATAAACACCAGTGATTTTCAAAATCAACCTTGACAGAATGTAACTCTCTTCAAGGAAACAGACCAAAAAACAAGGCAGAGGTAAAGGACAGTGCAGATGTGTCTAATTCCTGCTGCGCCGAACTCTTTGACACAGGTGCGGATAAACCACACTACCTTGCTAAGTTTCCTGCTTGGCTTCTATCTATCAGCAACTAATTAAACACTTGCTGAACGTATTATTGGCTTGAGAAACTCAAGCCATGTTTTGCATCTCTACTGGAAGCAAGAATTCTCCATCTCTGGTGCAAAAGCCTTTCCGTTTTCAGTTCTTAAAACACAAGCAAACGTCTGTTCTGGAAACCTGACCCTAAGTGACTCTCACTGTAAAAACTTAAACCTTCTCTTCCAAGAAAAGTCCCTTTTCTTTTGTTACCTCTTTCCTATAAAATCCACCAATGTCTCTTTGTTGACGCTGGTTTCGAGCAGAGACCCTTTATCCTAGCGACATCCCGTGCTATTCTATACACGGGTTTGTGACTGCTTGACCCAGGGGGAGAGGGAAATAGCATAGGAAGAAATCTAGGATCACAGACATAAAAGGCCTTCAGAAAAATCTTTATGAACTCAAATTAACAGAACTTTCAAACAACAGACCGTGACCAGGCAGCAATGGCTCACGCCTTTAATCCCAGCACTCTGGGGGGCAGAGGCAGGCCAACCTCTGTGAGGACAAGGCCATCCTGGAAAATGGAGTGAGCTCCAGAACGGACCGGGCTGCACAGAGAAACCCTGCCTCCAAAAGAACGAAGAGTAAAGCAGAGCATAACAAAGTCAAGGGGAGCCACTCGGTGACTGAACCTGACAGAGGCACTCAACCGTGAGCAGGGCAGGAAGATGTGAGGCGCTGCCTGGTGTAATAGGGTGGACTGTAGGCAAGACAGAGACCTGAAGAAGCTTAATCCATTTGTGTGAGGAGGAGGAGTTCCATTTTCCAGAAGCTGGATTGTGAATGCCTCTATGACGTGCATACCCAGGTGTGTTAACGCTGTAGAAGACAACTGAATACGTAGGTTTGAAACCCCACTAAAATGCTGTGGGTTAGTTTACATTTTGACGTATATGTTTGTTATTTATAGATTGTATTATATAATAACAACATCAGTGGTAGGTCAGTTACAAAGTTCAAGGTCTTCAAGAGTCGGTGGTTACAAGGGCCCATGCTTTGTACAGGACACCAGAAGATGCCCGGCTCCTGCAGAGGCTCTCAAACACATGATCATCTCTGGGTTACAGAAATCAAAAATGAAAACTGTATCTTCCATAACCAGAATAGCTGTAGCTTCCAGCGTCTATAAACAGTTCATAGGGAAATCTTTTTTTTCCACTACCACCTCCTGTAGTCAGTTGGAGTTCTCAAAACATGCATTCACCATGTCCTGTAAGAGGACAATCAAAACCCCAAAATCATCCCCTATTATTCCCAAATCACCCCAAACCTAGTGGATTAAATCAACACATTTTTTTTTCATTGTAAAAAGTTTCATGAACTAGAAATCTTGGCCCTTGGCTTTGGGGGTCTCTCACAAGACTATAATCAGGTGTTTGCCAGAGGCAAGGTTCAAATGGTAAAGAATTAACTTTACAGCTCAAACAGGGGTTATTGTTTTCTTTTTCTTATTGAACCAAATGTCTTAAGTTTTCACTAGCCATAGACTGTCTTTCCTCGGGTCCTTCCTTGTCAACGGGTTTTCCTAAATGATAACTTGCTTTATCGAAGAGTGCACCTTACAAGTGCTATGAGGGGTCAGCTTCCAAAACAGAAGCCACCGTCTTCCGTAACATAATCATGGGAATGACATGCACAGCTTGTCCTCTATGCTGCTGGCTACATCGACTCCCTAGGTCCAGTCCACACTCCAGTGAGATCACTCAAGGGCAGGGATAGATACCATGATTACCACGGATACTGATGCTATTGTTAGACGCCCGCCTACCAGACAACTAAGATTGATCAATATTATAAGTGATAACAAAGGAAGCAGAAGGACTAACAAATGTGCATTTTTCTATGTGAGGTTATGTGATGAAGGACCTTTCTGGGCCTGTTCATTTCCTGGTTTCTTGGTGAAGGGAGCTTAATCATCAGTGTTTTCTTAGTGCCTTCCCACAATTCTGTGCGGTAAGAGCTCAGCAAACATTGATTGACAAAGATAGAACAGCATATGGACGATAAAGTCTGTTTCTGTCTAGAGTTACTTGGAAATCCAAGCGGAGGCTTTTTAAGGTGTAATTTTAGCATCGTGCTTCAAGAATTATCCTCAAGACTCTTTGTGCAAATACAAATCTCCCCAACACCTGGCCAGTGTAAATCTCAGAGCAGTTTGTGTTTGACTTACACGTGATACTGATATCAAGAATTTCTTGTAACCTGTGACATTTTTCGCATCACTGGAAAATACACAGATGGTTGTTTCACAGTGTGCCACTAGGCAGGGGTTAGGTGCCATCTTTACAAGAGAATATCGTCTCTTAAGTTAACTAATTGCACTTTTAAATTAATTAGTGGGTTTGGAGGGGTGCTCTGGTTAAGTGCTTACGTGGAAACATGAGGTCTTGGGTTTAGATCTGCAACACCCACGTCAAAAACAGGGTGACGCAATGGACATCTCTAACCCCATTGATAAGCAGACCCCTGCTTATTGGCCAGCCAGCCTAGCCCAGGGCATGAGCTCCAGATTCAGTGGGAGGGAGAACTTGTCTCAAAAACTAAGATGTAGAGGGCTGCAGAGGTGGCTAAGCAATTAAGAGCACTTCCTGCTCCTCTAGAAGACCTGAGTTCGAATCCTTACACTGGACTGTTCGGAGCTGCTTGTAACTGCAGTGCTAGGGGATCAGATGCCCTCTTCTGGCTTCTTCAGGCACACGCACACACACACACAAACACACACACACACAAACACACACACTCACACACATGCACACACATCCATACCCACGTGATTATGAACACACATAAACTGTTGCGGTAAATATTAAAAGAATGGCTTAACCTTTTATCTGGCCCTGAGTTCTCACTCCGCGGCCGCTCTAGTGCTGAGCCGATCTCACACCACTTTGCGCTCCAGCCGCCTCTTTGAACTCAGGTTCGCTCCACTGCCCCTGCTGCTTCTGTCCCGGGTGGATAAAACCGCTCTGGTGTGTTACTTTTACTCACTTCCCCTTGGCATGTTGTTGCCAAGCCTTAGACACACACATTCCAACTCTGTGGCAAGCTTTATATGCTCCACCACTACACCCTTTGAACTCAGTTAAGTAGTCACAGCAAAGAACACACCAAACTACTCTGATCCAAAAGGCATAATTTTCGAACCTTTATAAGTCAAATGATATTGTACAATTCCACTCCTTATAAAACACTCATAACAACCTTATTTATGAAGAGATGGGCCGAGAGAAACAAATCTGCCTCCATCTTCGTTCCTCCAGAATCTCCTCCTCCCTCATCCTCTTCCCTTTTCCTAGTGGTCACGTCGGCAGCACATATAACTAAAATTGGAACGATACAGTTACTTGGCCCCTGCGCAAGGATGACACACACGTTTGTGAGATGTTCCATATTTCTATGACCGGGAGCAAGGGGAGCGGCTGGGATGCAAAGTGAATAGATCTCTTTTAAAAATAGAATCTGGGGCTGGAGAGATGGCTCAGTGGTTAGAGCACTAGCTGCTCTTCCAGAGGTCCTGAGTTCAAATCCCAGCAACCACATGGTGGCTCACAACCATCTGTAATGGGATCTGATGCCCTCTTCTGGTGTGTCTGAAGACAGCTACAGTGTACTTAAAAAAATAAATGAAATTACAAAAGAGAGAGGGAGAGGGAAGGAGGGGGGAAGGAGGGAGGGAGAGTGAGAGAGGCCATTTGGTGGTGGCTTGTGCCTTTAATCCCAGCAGAAGTAAATGGACGGATCTCAGAGTTTGAGGTCAGCCTAGTCTAGAGCGAGCTCCAGGACAGACAGGGCCTCACACAGAAACTGTCTCAAAAAACAAAGAAAGAAAACATGCTATTGCTACCCCAAAAGCTGGAGTGGAACAGAGAGTACTCGATCCCGAGAATCCTGACCTGAAAACAGAAAGCGACAAACTGAGGAGTGTGTCCAGATAAATGGCCTTGAATATCAACCCTTCGGGCAATTCCTGTGGGGCCTCTGCCGGGGCAGGTGTGGCTACAGGACCCTAAAATAATCAAAGGCCGTGGGGAGGGAAATGATTGCCTGCAAATCTTGGTCTGTGCAGACTAATTGTTCCTTTCTCTCGGGGACCTCCAGAGCACAGCACCACCTCTCAGGCGGTCCCCAGTCACAAAGAGCCAGACTGAGGGCGGGCCCTGCCGCTTCCGGGACGTCACGAAACTTCCTCTGCGTTTCCGAGCATTTGGTTGCCTGGCAACCGCCGCTGGCTTTAGAGGAGCCTGGCCCAGGGACACTGACCAAACCAGCTACAGACGGGACAGGACTGAGTGGTGAGACGCCCCCGAAACCCTAGCCAGGGACCGTCGTGCGCGCAGACTTTTAATACCGGTTAAAATGCAGGTCCCTGGGCCCTGTTCCTAAACAGCTAGAATCACTGGAAAAGTAGGTTGGACCAGCAGGCAAAGCTGGAAGCTCTCTAAAAGCTAGAGGCAGGGTGCAGGGGGCGAGGGAGCAGGGCCCGGGCTTTGAAAAGTTTTGAGGGCTGAAGCCCCATTTGGAGAATCCAGAAGCCACTGAGCTCAGCCGCTCCCTAAGAGAGAATGTAGAAACCAAACTCCGAAACCGTCCATCCCACCCCGCCTGAAGGGGTGAAAAGTCAGCAGAGGCTTCAGCAAGATGGATTCCCAGAGCACCCTGAAGCGGCTCTAAGCCTTTGCCTCTGGGTTCTGGGAAGATGGATCCCAGCAATCGTAGGGAATGGGAGATATTGTGGGAAACGACTTCTTTTGGGGGAAAATCAAGGATGCTCCCACAAGTGTTGGGCTTATTGCTTTTCTAATGTTCTAAAATGCACACAAATTCAACTAAGCGCCTTAAGCCCCGCGCTACCAGTAAAGTTAGAGTTGGTGCTCCTAGTGACAAGAATGTGGTGCTCTGACAAAACAGGGTTCATGAACCGCTCCCAAGCAGTTAATTAGTTAATATTTTATGCCGTGGGTTATGGCAGTCTCTCCCTTTCCACATTCAAGCCCCTGGACACTTTTCCTGTAGCTTACTGATTACACTCATTGATTTAAAAAAATATTTTAAGCTTGTTCTTTTCCCAACAGTCTTCTGTAGCCCAGGATACCCTAACACTCACTTGTAGCCAAAGCTGCCCTTGAACTTCCTCTACCTCCTGAATTCTGGGATTATACGTGTGCCACCAGCTGAGCTGCCTCCTTTCTTTTCAAATCTAATTTCCAGAGGCACCAGCACCAGTTTTTATACAGAATTCCTCCGTGGTGAGAGAATTCAGAACACACCATTCTCCAATATGCTGCTCTGGCAGATCCCAACCAGCGGAGCCCACCCGCCCCTTCCCTTGTGAAAAGCCCTTTCCTATTCAAGGAGAAGAGAAAACAAAGTTTTCACTGTTAAAAACAAGGGAAACAAGAAAATAGCAAAGACAAGCCCGGGGCTGATAGCACACACAGTCAATGACAGACGTTATTATCCAGTAGGAATATGCATAAATTCTAAAACTTACCTATCAAATCACGACCCTGTGGCAATAATGACAAAGATTCAGAAACAGCAATTAGCACACAAAAGGAGTTTGGAAAGGCTAACAGGGAAATACTTCACACACACTATTGTGTCAAGAGCAGCGCATTAAAAACCCAACTCAGAAATATTGAGCCGGAGAGATGGCCCAGTGGTTAGAGCACCGACTGCTCTTCCAGAGGTCCTGAGTTCAAATCCCAGAAACCACATGGTGGCTTACAACCATCTGTAAAGAGATCTGGTGCCCTCTTCTGGTGTGCAGGCACACATGCAGGCAGAACACTGTATATATAATAACTTATTCCTTTTGGGGAAAACTGCTGAATCAGCGCTTTGGCTGTATGTATGGGGGACTCTGCCACTGCCACCACCAATAAATGTCAAAGCCCCGCTGAAGAACAATTTGGGAGCATAAATTGACATTTAAATGTGCAGGCCAGGAATGGCCACTCCTGGACTAAACCTCGTTCTAAAGACAACACAGACAAGAAGCATAACATTATTAACATCATAAACCCAGAAAGACCCAGAGGTCCACCAGGAAAGATGAGCCAGGAGTACCGCACTCTAGAGCTGTGCCTGGTAAACCAGATGGCTCTCCAAAACAAAAGGGTCAGCAGAAAAAAGGCTAGACACAGAACTGTACCTTTTAGGTGTGTGGACATCTGTAACAAAACCAAGGATACAACCATAGCAATTCCCTAACTAAAGACAGTAAAGAGGAAGAAAGCAAACCTTTTGGGGGTTTTGGTTGGTTGGTCTGTTTTTTTCATTTTGTTTTGTTCTGTTTTTCCCAGTACTGGGATGAATCCAGGGCCTTGTGAATGCTAGAAATCACTGAGCCACAACACACACACACACACACACACACACAGAGAGAGAGAGAGAGAGAGAGATAGAGAGAAAGAGAGAGAGAGAGAGAGAACTTGTTTTCTTTTGGTTTTTTGAAGCAGAGTTTCATGTATTTCAGACTGGCCTAAAATTCCTGTGTAGCTGGGGTTGGCCTTGAGCTCTGGGATTCTCCTGCCTCCACCTCACAGATAATTAGGTTTATTATCCATCACATCAAGCCTAAATCTATTTTTGCTGTTTTATGATTTAAGCTCATGTACAGATCTGTGGCATTATGAAAAACAATTTCAAATTCTCTTACAAAGTAATAAAAGTATAAGGCAAGTTTCAGAAATCTGTAGAGTAGAAACACAGTTTGGCCTTTTGTTCTGAAGTCTGCAGGGCACCTGTTCCTTCAGATTCGCTTATTATGAGCAATTTATATTGTCTGGGTGATAAGTGCTGTGCTTATGTGTAAGGACACATTTACCATGTATCAAATTCATTTTCCTTCTAAGCACTGAACTCATATCCACAGAATATTATGTAAATTGAAATGTTAATTGGTATAATTCTAGATACAATGGGAACAATAGGTAATGCATTCTAACATTGGGCTTTTTACTACTTTTCAGTTCAAAACTATGAAGTACAATTTGGGAGACAAGGATAATTGTCAGTTAGATATCTGTATTTTTAGGGTGACAGGAAAGACTGGTTACCACATGCTTATGGATAACATATAATCACTTATATAAAGTAATTATATAACTACATTACATAACTATAAAGTAACTATATTTCAGGACATGTCCCCTATTTAATAGTCCTGATGCTTCCAAGATCAAAGAATGAAGTCCCTGACTAAAACAGCAATAGACTCATAATGATGGCAGACAATGTCCAGAACATCCAAACTTTTAATATTGCAACATGCCATTGTCATGTAAAAGGCTCACACTTGAGAACCACACAGTCAAATTACAAACAATAAGAAACGTGACACTGTTTTAAGGAAGTCTGCCAGTTTGTGTCGCTCTGTACTCACAGCTGCCCTGGGAACGTGCAGCCTGCATGCTCCCACACTGTCCCTTTGAACTAGGACTGTCCTTGTTTTATGTAGTTAGGATAGGTCTTCACATAATCTGCCCTCAAACACCTGGACTCCAGCAATCCTCCTCCCTCAGCCTCCCAAGAGACTAGACTACAAGCAGTATCGATAGTGAAAGTCACTTATTTTATTTTTAAGGATTTTTTTTAGAATCATGGATTCTTCATTATAAGTGTTTCCTTATGATATTGTCATGAAGGCACATAATGTAATTTGGGCATGTCCCCTCCCCCTTATTGCCCTCTCTCAGCCCTCCCTACCCCCCTTTGCCCCTTTCTCTTCGCAGCTAGTCAGTCCCTCCTCTCCTTCCATATCTTTTGTTTTCCTGAACCAATGTTTGTTCCACTTGATTACAGGGCATAGGGGAAGGGGCTGTTTACAGGAACGTGGGAATGGTTACTGGAACAAAAAAGTCCCTCCCTCCTCCGGACACCATTAACTGCCTATAGATCCTCAGAGAGAGGTGGAACCTCATGAGTCCCCTCCCCCACCACCACACACACACCCAACTGCTCTTAACTGCCGATAAATTCTCAAGGACGGACACACACACACACACACACACACACACACACACTTATGCTCTAGTGTGCGCACACAGGCACAGGCACAGGCACCCCACACAAATCTGACTTTGTTTTTATCTGTACTTTATTTTGCTGATGCTGGGAATCAAATGTAGGTGCCCACGGATGCACCTTGCCTTAGCTTTAGTTTACCAAATACTTCGATTGTCTTTCCTGTGAGCACTGAAGCTAACGTCTGAGCTCTGAACAGTGAGAACAATAGCTACATAGCTACACTGGAAAACACTGCACGACACACAATATCCCGGCCTGGGCCATGAGAAGTGCCTGTGCCCTCCTGAGTGTACCTGGGGGTTTTCACGGCATGCGTTCTGATGTGAAGATACTGATGCAGATGCTGTGAGGACTGAGACCTGGCTCCCTTCTCAACTGACACTGCAGAGCCTGGACTAACTCTCTGAGATTTATCATCTCTCCACCTGTGAGATGAGCGCACTTGACAGTTTTCTTTTGTACCCAAGCAGGATAAATAGTCATTTTAAAAGATGAACATCTTAGGACATGGGGTGCAGCTTAGTGGTAAATTTCCTGGTAAAGTGAACCCCTGGATTTTATCACAGCAGAGAGAAAAATGAAGAGGGAGGAGAAGGAGGTACCCACAACAACAATTCATTATTGCTCTGGGGGAGAAAATATTTACAAGTGGAAGTAAGGTATTACGGCTTAAGAATTTAATCCCAATATGGTTTAAGAATTTAATTCCCGGTTCTAATCCCTTCGGTTTTAGAACGTGGAAGCAATACCTAGCCTACTTCTGGACATGCAGTCAAAGTGGAGGTTTCACTGAGAGTGTGCCGTACGCAGAGACCATGGTTCGACTGACAGTGGATTTAATTGCCAAGAACTGCAATCTTAAACCCAGGAAAGAAGAAACCCTGGCACAATGCCTGAAGAAAATAACACATATAAATTTTTCAGACAGAAATATAGATTCGATTGTAAGAGCTTTACATTGTTTTGGTCTTGCACAGTTAGCAACAGAGCTTTTATGGGTTTAAGGGCATCCCCAATATAATCATTTCCATTTTGATAAAGCTTGTTAACCATATCTTTACCTGAAGCTTTATATTCTGGACTATTTTAATTTCCTTCATCTGATACTTAGCATATTAAGTTTCTGTAAAATACAGCACTGTGTTTACAAGAATCTGTTAAATATATTTTCCAGTTTCCCTAAAATACTCCTACGTTTGCACTGCAAACGGGATTTGGAAAACTATCGATTTTGTGCTATTCCAGGGCCTTGGAATACTTTAGATATCAAAATGTTAAGAAATAAGATAGTTGCTTGCTTATAACCACAGCATTCGGAAGCTGAGGCAGCAGGATTTCATGTTCAAAACCAGCCTGCGCTACAAAGGGAGACCTGTCTCAAACAAACAAACAAACAAACAAACATATATTAAGAATTCAGGACTTTGACAGTGGTGGGGAGAACACACCCAGGATATGTGTTCAGCTTATCCAAGGTTCTGTGTCCACCTCAGTCACCCGTCTTCTCCAATAAAAGTTCAAAGGTGAAGGTTTTGCATATAGTTTAATTATACATATTATTCTGGGTTCGTTGTATTAGACAGGGTTTCTCTGTGCAGTCCTGGGTGTCCTGAGACTTACTCTGCTTCCCAAGTGGGAGGAGTGAAGGCCACCATGCCCAACTAAATCCCATAATACTCCTCTCAGTAAAGCACTCTGTGTCATTACATCATGCATAGACTTTCCACAGAAAGCTTCAGCAGCCCACATTGAAAACTTTTAAAGTTTTAAATATTATTTTACTTAATCACTTTACATCCCAATCGCTGCCCCCTCCCAGCCCACCCTCCCACAATCTTTCTCCCATCTCCCCTCCCCTTCTCCTCTTAGTGGGTGTCCCCCCTCCCCCCGGGTATTTCCCCCCCCCCAACCCTGGCACATCAAGTGTCTGAGAGGCTTGGTGTTTCCTCTCCCACTGAGGCCAGACAAGGCAGCCCAGCTAGAAGAACACATCCCACAGGTAGGCAACAGCTTTTGGGGTAGCCTCAACTTGAGTTGTTCAGGACCCACATGAAGACCAAGCTGCACATCTGCTACATACGTGTGGGAGGCCCAGGTCCAGCCCATGTATGTTCTTTGGTTGGTGGTTCAGTCTCTGAGAGCCCTAAGGGTCCAGGTTAGTTGATGCTGTTACTCTTCCTGTGGAGTTCCTGTCTCTTTATGGGCTGCAATCCTTCCTCCTCCTCTTCCATAAGAGTTCCCAAGCTCCATCCTGTTTAGCTGTGGGTGTGAGCATCTGTCTGAGTCAGTTGGTGAGTGGAGCCTCTCAGAGAACAGCCAGGCTAGACTCCTGTCAGCTTTGAGACAGGGTTTTTCTGTGTAGCTCTGGCTGTCCTACTGTGATTAAAGGCATGCACCACCTCTGCCTGGCCTTTATTTATTTGTTTGCTTTTGTGCTTGTTTTATTTACTTATTTATTTACTTTTGAGAGAAAGATGGCTCCGCAGTTTAGTGACTCTCGAAGAGGACCAAGGTTCCATTCCTAGCACCCACAGAGGGCTCATAACCATCAGTAACTCCAGTTGCAGGGGATATGAAGCTTCCTCTGGTCTCTGAGGGCACCAGGCACATAGATGCATGCAGCGGGCAAAACTTTCATACATATAAAATAAATCTAAAAATGTGTTGATGGTTTTAACGACAGATCAATCAATACTCCTGTACTGTCGAAGCTCTTTGTTAAGAGGAAAGCAAACCAGTTACAAAAGTTTGTTTTACAGTATTCATATCAATAGCATTATCAGAGTTTTAAAATCCCCCTGTGATGGGGTCCCACTTTCTTGCCCTAGCTGGCTTGGAGCTCACCATCTAGACCAGGCTGGTCTTGAACTTACAGAGATCCACCTGCTTCAGCTTCTTGAGGGTGAGCCACCACACCCAGCTGTCCATTCCTCTTGGCTGTTGGATGGTTTCTAGTTTTCAGTACTTTAAACTGTAACTGTTTGCTTCCTTTCCTACAGAAAGATGAAGCCCTGATTTATAGTAATGTTTGGACAATAATTAGTTCATTGTTCCAACTTTCAGGAGAGTCTCTAATTGCTTCCTAGGAAAATTGCTTAGGAAAGTCTTAAGACATGCAATTTTACTGATGCAGTTACAGAATTCTAAACCCCCAAATTATTTTGTGATCAATACAGCCTTATTTTGACTGTGCTAAGGGCAAGAAATGTTACTTTGTAAGAGCCTCCGGGAGATTTGTAAAAATGCCCAAGTGAAAGATGTACTTAAACTCTGTCTTGTATGCTTGTAGGGGTAAATAAATAGAACCTGTTTTGTTTTCTTTTCAGGATGACCTCTCTCTTTGCAAAAACTTGAGTGTTTTATATTTATATGATAATCGCATTAGTCAAGTCACTAACCTGAATCACACCACAAACCTGACCCACCTGTACCTACAGAACAATTGCATTTCCTGCATCGAAAACCTCAGTTCACTAAAGAAATTGGAAAAACTGTAAGTGGTTTTAGTTTTTAATCCTGTTCACTGATACTTTTTAAAAATTCTTGTCCATACTTTGTGCAGGCAACCATTTCCGGTGTTTGCTTCTATTCCTGTGTGACTGTGTAAACATATGAGACCAGGAAACTGAAAGAGTTAAAAATTCAAGTTGGCCCCACTGACCCTGCTTTGAGGTCAAGTATGCTTTAAGGCTAAGAACAAAATAACTTGTTTAAAGAAATGGTCCAAATCCAGACCAGCTAGACTCCTTAAGGTCTGGGCTGAGAGAAACAAAGTATAAAGGTCAGTGTGCCCCAAAACTGAGTGACCTAGAGTTGAATCATGTCCAAAATTGACAGAGTGTGCCAATTTGAAAAAAAAACCAATGAATTGTTATGCGCCCATTGCGCCCAACTGCCTATGTAATTTTTCCTATAAATATGTCTCCCCAACTGAGTTCAGGGTCGACTCCTCTATCTCCTGCGTGAGATACGTGTCATCCCCAGAGCCCTGGAAATAAACCTCTTGCCCGATTGCAGCAAGATAGGCTCTCTGAGTTCTTGGGTTCACGTATCCTGGTACTTGAGTAAGGGGCTTCCCCAGTCCAGGGGTCTTTCAAAACAAGCTCCAGTGTCTCCAGCGTCCTCTCTTCCCGCCTTGTTTGAGACAGTCTTTGTGACCCATGATTACCTACGCTCACTAACAAGATGTGGATTCTGGGGATTCGAACTCGTGGCCTACTGCCTGCCTCGCAAGTGGTTTATCCAGGGACTATCTCCCCTGCCCTCCTTGTTAAAGACCGCATCGTTCTCAGGAAGTCTGTCTGAGACCATGTCTGCCTGTGTTGCAGGTACCTGGGAGGCAATTACATCGCGGTGGTGGAAGGCTTGGAAGGACTGGAAGAGCTGAGGGAGCTTCATGTTGAAAGTCAGAGGCTCCCCCTGGGAGAAAAGCTTCTGTTTGACCCAAGGACTCTCCGTTCTCTGGCAGTAAGACCACATTCAAATGCCGGGACAGGAGAACAGTAAGGAATTAGTCCGGGTGGAGCAGGAGGGGTGCACTGGGCAGCCCGTGGGTGTTAGTTTTCACACAGGGCAGTGCTGCCCACCTCCTAGAAAGACCTAGGACAGAAAGGAGGAAGTGTCGGGCTATGTGGACTGACGTTCTAGCCCAGGCCCACATATTGTGGGCACTGCTGATTTCCGTGACCCGCGGTTTTAAATCAGGGAGAAACCTTAAGGAAAAGGGAGTGTACAACTGTTTGACAAGCTTTCACTGATTCCAGTTTCTCTGCAGTACGACCCCAGGCATCAGCCTCCCAGACGTTGGGGGTTGGGGCACCTACACTCAACCAGGTTTGAGAGAACTTCTGTGTGGCTTCACAGCCAGTCTTACGCCGAGACGCGGGATTCACTGCTAGTCCTAAAATCCTTACGTGTCTCTGTCACACCACCTTCATGTCTGGAGTGGGAGGTTTATAAATGTAACACCGTTGTACGGATTTCCTCGGTTTTGATTTACAGGACCCAGAAATGGAAGGAATGACACGGTCCTTAGACAACTGACAAGTGGTGCTTTGGGTTAGAAAAGAAGTGACCGGGTTAGTAAGGCACATACTCCCCATGTCACCAGACACATCTCAACCTCAACAACTAGCCCAACCCTATCATGGGGACAGCTAGGCACGTTAGCAGTCACTGGGGGCTTCTTTTATTTCTCTGGGTAGAAAGCAAGGAGACACTGCAGGCGTGGCCTCTCGTGGGCGTGGTCTCTGGTGGGTGTGGCCTCTCATGGGCGTGGTCTCTCTTGGGCGAGCGGGCGTTCTGCCTTGTTCATCGGAGCTCTGGCATGGGACAAGGACTTTGCTAACACCTCACTCTGCCACCGCTCTAGTGTCCATAGCCTCTTTTTACTTTTATCTTGAGACAAGCTCTCGTTAGTTTGCCCAGGGTTGGCCTTGACCGAGTCTAGCACAGGTAGGCCTTGAACTTGTGATCCTTCTGCCTCAGCCTCCCAAGTGATAGAGATTATGGGCTTGTCATGTTGGACAGTAGTGCGCTTTGGATTTGGGGACCCTTAAACTCTCAGTACCCACCTATGAAGTAGTGGTTGTGTATGCAGCCCTTAAAGCAACTGATGAGGCAGCTTCTGGGAAGGTCTGGGTGTCAGGGTTCCTCAGGCCTTGACTGTGGCCAGTGTCAGAGCTCTTAGGTCTGGATCTTTGTCCCTAAAGGCTTGGCAGTTCTGGAGAGCTCTTCCAGAGCTCTGGCCCTGCAGCCTCTCCTCGGTAGCTCTGTACAGTCTCCTTCAGCTGCAGCTCCCCATGCCCTCTGTGTCTGCCACACACTCCCTGCCCTTTGTCCCCCTGCCTTGCCACCTTTGCAGCTCCACCTGCCGACTGCTCAGCAGTGCAGATGCTGCTGGGCCTCCTTCTTCGGCTCGCTACCAACGGGCCAGAAAAGGGAACCTATAGGAGGGCATCTCTCAGCTGGCTCAGTAAGTGAGCCAGTTTAACCACAAAGGGATGCTTAGACCAATCACAGCACACCTAGAATGCATAGACCAATCACAGCACACCTAGAATGCATAGACCAATCACAGCACACCTAGAATGCATAGACCAATCACAGCACGCCTCGAATGCAAACGAAGGTCTCCCATTGCCTAGAACTGTAGTCCTGGGTTTGGATCAATTGCCACTCTGCCTGTTTATCACTAGTGTCAGTGTCCTCTTCCGGGCCAGGAGGAGAAAGTACTTCTCTCTTGCCTGTGTGGAAATGTTGCAGGTCTACAGTTCACAGAGGTTTGTTACAGCAAAATGTCTGGTACAAACTATTTGAACAGGGCGAGTGCAACAGTGAGCAGGCGTCACTGTGTGGTTCTCTCAAGGACTCCAAGAGCGCTAAACATAGCTGATCCTGGCTATGTGGTTGGTGGGCACTCACTCCTTCTGCTACAAAGATAGTCAGGCAACAAGTCCAAGAAAAGTCCAGCCCCTGCCGGCTAGGAGTCAAATTGCACCATCTCCCCCACCCCCAATCTTTTCTGCTAATTTACAGGAAAATGACCATCAGAAGGAAGGCTTATAGTTAGGCGTGTAAAAACATGCTAACTAATCTTGGTACATTTCAGTAGCACTTAGCATGTGCCACCGAGAGGCATCGTTATTCTTCGTCTTTGTTTTATCACAGAACGTCACTGAAAGCATTTTTGCTAGTTTAGCTTTTGCACAAATTCAAGCAGATTCTGAAATCCAAATACTAAAGTATCATTTTTCAACTATCTCACAAGTTGCGTGAGTGGCAGGGCAGGGTCTGAGAGGGGCACTGGATGGGTGAATACAACTGAATCCGTTATATTGTGCACAGAATTGTCATAACGGGAGCATTACTTCGTGCAAATAATAGAGACTAATAACTTCCAGTGTCAGGACATTTTTCTCAAGGTTGGCTCTGCATGGCTGTCTTGACGGGTAGATTCCCACGCCTCAGATGTTAGGATTCCTCAGTATTACCATATAGTATATTTATGTCCTCATTTTAATAGCTAATAGTGAAATTATTATTTCAAGTGCCTTCTGAACAAATGAATTATCAAGAGAAAAACTAAAGAGGGAAAAATGAAAAGGACAACCAGAGATTCTTTTCGTGTTGGGTCATGTGACCTCTTCGCCACCTGATGGCACAGAAGTCCTGTGCTTAAACTGCAGTAAGCATTTTTGTCCACAATGAGCAGTTATTTCTACTGGTTCTGTTTTTTTTTTTTTTTTCCTTTTTAATTTGTAGCTTCCTTACCTTGTCAATTCATATTGTATTCTAGAGGCGGAACATAGGGTTTGTGGACGGAACAGAGGCAAAAGTCCACTCTCTCGCACACTTAAGTTCTAAACGTGCCATATGACAAAAGACAATGGAACCAAATGTAGTGGCTGTTGTTTCCTACCCGAGAGAAGCCTGCGTTGACACTCTGAAGCTTTAGAGCCCCAAGCCCTGACTCCTACATACAGTATTCAGAAGCCTGACTAATGTTAATCTTGTTCTTCTTCTTCCAGAAATCCCTCTCTATTTTGAATATCAGCAACAATAACATTGACGACTTAAGAGATTTAGAGATGCTGGAGAATCTTAATCACCTGATTGCAGTTGACAACCAGCTGATGCACGTGAAGGTAACATGAAGTCAGCATAAAGTATTTATACGGAACTGTGGCTTCACGATATACTTCGACATATTGATAACATGTGTCACCAAAACAACTATTCTGCATTTATTCTAGAACTATCTAGATGTATCTAGATCTGTACGTCTTAAGTGTAACTATTACCACTTCTTACCCCATTTCTCCTCCATACCCAAGGTTTCTATTATCACCAACCAAATGGGAGAACCACTCCTCACTGTCCCCTGATACCAGGTGGAGAAACAGAGAAAATGCTCCATTCCCATCTGCACTAGTTAAGTGAATGCCCTGGTATACTGCACTGAACCATGCCGTCACATTGGTCATTTATTCAGCTGTGTGTTGGCACATCTATAGGAAGGAAGGAGTCAGTCCCAGGCCTCAAGAATGTACAAGCTGAGCACTGAGACACATACCTGTAATACCAGCACTTGGACGACAAAGGCGATAGATATTGCTAAAGTTCAAGGCCAGCCTGGTGGACATAGACTGTCTCAGAGAGAGGAGGGGGGAGGGAGGGAGGGAGGGGTGGGGGACGGACATGACTGGCATAAGAGATAACATACCTGCCTTTCTAGGAAAATTTGGAATGTTCAAAGAATCAAAGAGAGGTCAGTTCACTATGGTAGAATCCCTGGACTGGCCTTTATTCTTGATACATCGCCGGTGCCCACAAAGTCCAGTAACGCAGAAGTAACAACACAGAATTAGAAAGAAAGGCACCAGAACCAGATGACAAGGTCCTCCCAGGACATGACCATGACTTAATTTTAAGTGCAGAGACGGTCATTGGGAAGGCTGCATGTTTCAAAAGCATTTCTCTTCCTGTTGTATAAAGAATGAGTTTCAGTAATAAAGGAAAAGATTTGAGTCGGGAAGCTATACAGACAAGAAGTTAGATAATGAGCTTGAAAAAGAAGATGGGGGAGGGGGGAAAGGTGATAACATTTGAGATGTAAATACAGAGAATATCCAACAAAAATGATTTTTAAAAGGGAAGAAAGAGGAGAAGACTGTTGCTTGGAGATGAGGGGGTGGGTGAATGTAGTGAACTTTAGATAGAACCATAGCGTGCTCAGACAGAGGAATGAAGTGGTAAGCACTCTATCCTAGTTAAAAGACTAAGGCATATTATAGAAGACATTTTCCCAAATCCAGAGAAATAATTCCATATCCAAAAAGACAGGACAAGGAACCTGACTCCGTAACACCATCGTATAGTTAAAATGTCAAAAGTATAGAGCAAAGTACAAATATTGAAATCTGCCAGAAAAATGCAAGTTGCTTAAAAATTTGAACGTATTAGAAAAAATGTCCAAAAAGAGTGGACTCCGTTAATTGGAATCTGAATATAGTGCCCAGGATACAACTGAACATGCTTGTGTGGCTTAAATAGTCCTCTGACGGCTTAGTCAAAGGATAGAGCCCAGCATCTGAATATTAACCTCTTTCTTTGTATGTGTTCTGAATCCAAGACCTCCTTGTTATGGCTTCGGGTTTTCTATCCCTTTTGCTTTCCCTGCTGGGAGTAAAGCCTATGCCTTAGGGAAGAAATCTCTGATACCGTGGATGAGGTCAGCGACTTCCGTCGAAAAGGTTGTCAGCAACAGACAGCTTCGTGCCATGGGGAAAAGTCAGCCGTTGTTAGAGAGGGTAACCAGGGCCTTGGTAATGACCTGAGGTGCTCAGCGCTTAGAGAGCAGCTGCCCCAATGAACACCAGTAGGTACCGCAAATGAGTCCACAGAGAACACCCAAGAACAACCGAATATGGTTATTACACAGGCAATCATAACATTAAAATGATAGCTTCTGCTGTCAACTGATATTATCTCAAAAAATTCAGAATTTAAACTCAAATATATAGTTACAAATGGACTCTGTAGTCACTCATCTTAATAAATAAACATAATTATAATACATTACCCACTACAGTGAAAAATCCTGTTAGTCTTCTCTATGGATTTTTTAAAAATGTATTTATTTACTTATGTACCTTGGTGTTTTGCCTGTATGTGTCTGTTTGAGGCTGTCAGGTCCCCTAGAAGTGCAGTTACAGAGTTGCAGTGTGGGTGCTGGGAACTGAGCTTGGGTCCTCTGAAAGAGCAGCCAGTGTCCTTAACTGTGGCATCATCTCTCCAGCCCGTCTATGGACTTTTATGTAGTATCACAAAGTAGAAACAATAGTATTTACAGTATACTTTTGACATGGAAACCTTTTTTTTTTTAATTTAAAACATGATCTCTTAGAATGATCGTTACTAAGTCTTCCAACCGAGATTGCAACTTGAACTGTGAGAACGAAGAGGATTAAAGAGGATAAAAGAACACAATGTAGCAAAACAGACGAACGACCAAAGACAGAAGCCCTCCCAAGATGGTGGGCTACTGAAATCTTTGAGTTTGGGGTGGGGTTGGGGGTGGAGGGAAGAAAACAAGACACTACGGAAGTGAGCCTGTTAGAGCCAAGGCCCAGCCTTTGAAGTTTGGGGCGTGGCCAAGCAGGGGCTCCATCCCTTTACTCCCCAGCCCCTAGGCTGCCAGGGAGCCAGTGTTGCTCTCTGCAGCTCTTATCTCTGCAAAGCTAATCCAGACCAGGGACTTCTAGGCAAGAATAAATTAAAAGTGCAGTTGAGAGGCAGAAGAGGAACCGCAGAAAAGAAACCCGCTTTCCTCTCTTCCCATGTCTGTAGCTTCTTGAGTAGAAACTTCTTCGAAACCAGCCCCACTGTACCTCTTACTTTTAATTCCTATCCTGCCTCCTGACATCAGATCCTCTGGCCTGTTGTTCTTCACTTCCTGTCCATCCGGTGACACTCTTCTCCTCACACCTACTCTGTGGCAGCGCTAGCCAGGCAAAGGCAGAGACGACAGTCAGAATGAAACGGACAGTCCCCAGCCCGGAGAACTCGCAGTGGAAAAGGGAAGGAAAACACTAGGGGAAAGTCAAGTGGACGGAGGGCGCACGAGGGTCCACAAGGGAAGTGGGTGGTGCCGAAAGCTCGCAGTGGGTGAGGAGAAGGCACAGCTGAAGTAAGGTCCTACAGAAGGCGGACAGGCAAGGACACGGTTGTCTAAAGCAAACGTGCACTTGCACCAGGACAGGTGTGAAGCTGAGCGGGTGGGGGCAGACAGTCCACAGGGAAGCCTTGAACCTAAGACACCGAATAACAGTTGGATGCGTGAGGCGCCTACAGCGCAGAGGTCAGACAGACGTAGAATGTTTTCTTCAGCTCGCTGGTGGGCGGTGAAGACGGCAGTGTGGATGCAGAGGTGGAAGGAGGCACTGTTTTCTGCGCCGGTTTAAACGCAGTGGGCGCTGTGGTGGGCTCCGGGAGGAAGGCTTATTTCTAACTGTGAACGGGCCCTGTTCTGTGAGCCAGGGCACGGAAAAAGACATTGTTTTCAAAGGAGCAGAATAGAAAAGGAAGGCGTTTCTGACGGGTCCTGATGGGTTAGCACCGTTCGCTGTCTCTGTGGAAGGCACCGGTGCTCTGTGAGGAGGGGTCACAGCACTGTCGCCACAGCAGTCTTCCCAGGTTCGCTCGGCTCAGTGACCAGGTCACGGTTCCCCATGCGCGTGCTGGTCTCCTATGACAACTGTTGTACAATGGCGCAGTTGTATATTTCAGAGGTCTGGGGTCACAGCTTCGTTACTTATAGAGCAACAGATCGTTGGAATGCAGGGTCACGAAGAGCTGAGGGAATGCTCCGAAGGCTGTAATGCCCCAAAGAACTGAGGCCTACAAACTCCATGACAGCTAGCGTTTGGTTCAGGGCCTTTTCAGCCTGTGGAAGTGTCCAACGGTCAAAGAACCGGAAGAACTGTTCTACAGCCTTTTAGCCTCACATGGAGTCGGAGAGCTTAGAGCAGCAGCAGCGGCATAACCTCTGCCCCAGACCCGATGCTCAGAACCTACCCTTAAACAGGGTTCTTTGTGATACGTTTTTAAAATTTAAAATCATTTTGTGTGTGTGTGTGTGTGTGTGTGTGTACACATATTATGCAGTGGACAATTCAGCAGGTTGATGGTGAATAAGGAGAGGATAGCAGCCAGGGAAGGAAGATTGGGAGTGAGGATGGAAGAGAGAACCCCATTGGAGATGGCCACGATCCAAAAAGCTGACTAGTCGGGAAGGAGATGTGATACCACAGGCAGAATACTGAGAGATATTAGCCAAAGATGACCTACTGACCTACTTCTCCAGTAAGGTGGGTCCCAAGGTCAGGTACGGAGGAGGAGAAAGAAGTTTTAAGCTAAATGATGATGGTGGTGGTGGTGATGATGATGGTGATGATGGTGGTGGTGGTGGTGGTGGTGGTGGTGATGATGGTGGTGGTGATGGAGGTGGTGGTGATGATGGTGATGGTGGTGATGGTGGTGATGATGGTGGTGGTGATGGAGGTGGTGGTGATGATGGTGATGATGGTGGTAGTGGTGATGGTGGTGATGATGGTGGTGGTGGTGATGGAGGTGGTGGTGATGATGATAGTAACTTCTTTAACTCATGGAACTCTACTTTAAATGACACTTCACAACAGTTTTGGTTCTTCATTTCTTTCCTGTAACCTCTTTAAACAGGCATGCATCAATATATAAAAACACCAAATGGTTTTTGATTTAAGTTCACAAATGTATGGAAGTTGTTTGTGGGTACAGGTTGAGTCACAAACTTCACTAGACAAACATTATTCAAGTTGCTAAAGCTATGCAAAGTCAAATGCATGTGCAAAAAGAGAGAGAGAGAGAGAGAGAGAGAGAAACTTGAAAGAACAACAACAAAAAATCCTTAATCATTGCCTATAGTTTTTATGTCTACAAAGTTTTCCAAAATCAATAAAATGGCCTGAGTTCATCTCCCAGTCAGACTCATTAGTGATTTACTTCATTGGTTTTCTGGTGACCATTTATCATGAGGTATAGAATCTTCAGAATGAATGGGAAAAGTAAAAAACATGACATGCCTGCCTCTTACATAAACTAAACATTTGATTTATAATACACAAATGAACAAACCACGACAGCCTGTCATGTTTTCTCAGTTTCTAATTTATTCAACCTCTGCTCAATATTGATCCTGGCAAGCAGCGTGGCCCAAAGATAAATGTATTCACTCCACACTTTAGTCAGGAACAAGCCAAAAATTATAGATTTCCCCCAGGCAGATGATGACAGGCAGTCAGGAAGATGACAAATGGATGTCTTTAGATTTAGTAAGGACAGTTGGGCCAGACATTTCCGATAAAGACGGGGGCGTGCTGATCAAACACAGGTTCATCACAGTCATCATTAAAGCACAGGCTGCCTGCCGCAGATACCCAGGAAGGAGCAGGCACCGGCCTGCAGGGGAAAGGCAATTGGCCGCTCAGAATTTTGCAGTGCGCCTCTAAGCGATAGCATGACATGATCATTTATCAAACAGAGGCTGTCCAGAAAAGTGTCTGGTTCCTTGAGTAATTTATTGAAGGGCAGGAGAGTGAAAGGACTTTATTAAGGACAGGAAGGCAATGAGGAACCAGAGCGTATCCAAAGGGTGATCGTATTTCAGAATGGGATCAGTCTAGCCATAAGTAAACTCACACTGGAGGGCGTGTGTCCAGGGTCATTTATCAAGTGAGGAATAATTAACAGAGCTCCAAGCACTTTTTATCTGTATCCTTGTAAAGTTCTCTTGTTGTTACGGACAACACAACCGCGAAACACACAGCACAGTCCCTCTGAGGACGACCGATACAGAACTCGGAACTAAGGTTTCATAAAGAGCAAACTCTAAGGCCCTAGACTGAGGGCTGAGGGCTGAGGGTAACTACTTGTTGGTCAATGGGTCAGAAGCTTCACCTTTAAACTGTGCTCTGTTATCAAAATGAAGAGAAAGGGTTTTAACTGAAGAACGGCAGGGCAGGCAAAGACCTGTGGGCTTGGCTGTTTTGTTCCTGAACTGCCTATGCCATGATGATTAGTTCTATGCAATCACTTACAAATAAGGACAGGAAATCAGGTGCTGGAGGCACACACCTTTAATTCAAGCACTCGGGGGAGCAGAGGTAAGTGGATCTCTGAGTTCAAGTACAGACTCATCTACAAAGCGAGAGTTCCAGAACAGCCAGAACTACGTAGAGAAACCCTGTGTTGAAAAACATGATGATGATGATGATGATGATGATGATGATGATGATGGTGATAATAATGATAAACACACACACAGTAATCATAAGCCCAGGAGCCAGAGGGCTGCTTCTGAGAAGACAGTTTTTATTTGCACGGGTTACTCATTAGATCCCCCCGGAGTCAAGCACAGATTAAACTCTAGAGAACATATATACCTACAGAAAAATCACTATTTTTAAAAGATATCTGCATTTTTTCCAGTTTCTTGAGACAGGGTTTCTTTGTGTAGTTCTGGCTGTCTTGGAACTTGCTTGTAGACCAGGCTGGCCTTGAACTCAGAGATGTGCCTGGCTCTGCCTTCCAAGTGCTCTGGGATTAAAGGTGCGTGCCGTGCAGCACATTGCCTTTTTGGTTCGTTTTTGTTTTTGTTTTCCAAGACAGGGCTTCTCTGTGGAGCCCTGGCTGTCCTGGAACTCACTCTACATCAGGCTGGCCTCGAACTCACAGAGATTTGCCTGCTTCTGCTTGAGTGCTGGGATGTCCACTGATTACGTATTGTACGTATGAGTACATTAAAGGCATCTGCTGCCGCCCAGCCCTTTATTTCATGTTTAAAAACCAAGTCTGGACATATATAAGAAACACTCCAAGTATATATCCTTTCAAATAGTAGTTAAAGGAACATTGTTTTTAAGAGGAGGAGGAGAAAATAAGAAAGGGAATGTCAGGAAGACAAGGAATTGAGGTGAGGTAAGGGTGGGGGTGACACTGGCTGAGAAGAGAAAACCAGTAGGGAGACAGGTAAGGCAGGGAGACGCGGGCGATGCTTCCGAAATGCCTGTCCTCGGCCTTCCTCTGCACCACGGGACCTATGCACCACGGATGGCTCTTTAAATATCAACATGTCCTTTCTGGTAAGCTGTAAAAGCCTGCAAACAGCTCTCAAGAAATGTAAAGCAAAGATGAATGTTTCAATAAAGCAACGCTTTCAATCCCAGGACTCTGTAGACAGAGACAGGTGGGTATCTGTGAGTTCAAGGACAGCCTGGCCTATACAGTGTGTGCCAGACCAGTCAGGGCTACATAACCAGACCCTGTCAAAACCAAAACCAAAAACCAAATAACTATAAAGAAAATAAACAGAAAAACAGCAGCTACAACAAAAGAAGTAAAAGAAAATTGTAACCCCAGTAATATTATAATTTCAAAAGAAGTCTCTAGGCCACAAAAAGATGAGCTGGGGATAACAGTGTTCAGTGTGGTCTCCGGGGATGAGCAGGCAAGGAATTTTTTATTTTGTTTTGCAGTGTGACAGGATTTTCCCACATTCTTCACTATAAAATAGGCAACAATGTATATTGCCTGTAGCACTGCAGACTGTGTTATTGTTTAATTTGGTGAACCAATGGGTTTTACTGGGGTTACTTACAGGAAGATGGGTGAGGGGTTACTGACAGAAGCAGAAATGTTTCCGACAGCTGCATCACCAAAACCTTTCAGCATGGGTGATGCCAAGCTGGGAACCTGGAGCGCAGGCGCAGGCGCAGGCAGTTCAACCGGGGAGTGTCCTTTCCTGGTTCCTCTGATGCTCTGAGCCTCTCTCCTGGGCACATGGGGGAGTGTCCTTTCCTGGTTCCTCTGATGCTCTGAGTCTCTCCTGGGCAGATGGGGGAGTCCCTGCTTCTTCACATCAGCAATGGCTGATGAAGTGTTCACTCCCTACTCTCCAGTTGCCTTAATGTGGAGACTGTTTCGGCTCCCACTGAGAATAGGGCATCTTCTGTAAGCAGAACGTGTTTTCCTAACTACAGATTGAGTCGGTTTAAGGGGGACATGGTCCAGAGCAGCACTGTGACCCCCTTCAGCCTCCTTCAGCTCCCCCATGACCAGTACAGACAAAGCTGCGGGGTGTGTGGGTTCTACTGGGGGCTAGGATGCTGTAGACATCATCAGCACCTTCACTACCAGCTTGGAAAGCGGTTGTCATGAGGAACTCGAATAGTCATAAAGTTCCCATGCCTTCCTTTGTCTTTCCCGACTACAGGACTTGGAGATTTTACTGAAAAAACTGAAGCAGCTGTGGAAAATGGATTTAAATGGAAATCCTGTTTGTCTTAAACCAAAGTACAGGGACAAACTGATACTGATGTCCAAGTCACTGGGTGAGTGGCATTAATCCAACTTAAAGCACTTATTTAAGTTAATCTGTCACCAAGGTTTCAGAAATATAGACATTGGTCAGCATAGGTTTAAATGTTTGAATAGCAAAGTTAAGAGTAAGAAGTGCTGTGTGAAAAAATACTCCTCTATTCATAAATAAACACTGGGCAGACTTTTAGTAGAAAATGTGGCCACTAGCCACAAAACTGGTTAGCTATAAATATGCTAAACTTAGCTTGGTGCAAATCCTTGGCAGGACCCTAGACTCCTTAGCTCTTGTTCTGCAGCTACAAGGTTTGCTCGCCTGTCTTTGCCTCAGAACACAGGAACGGGGACTGGGGAGTCGCTTTATCAAATAACAACATCCCTAAGTCTACCCTACACTGGAGGAAATGGGCCAAAGCATGTGGATGGTATTGTCAAAATTACATAGTACCAGAGTGACCGGCAGTACCACCTGACCAAAGAGCCTTGTGAGACAGCGTCCCGTAGCCCAGCCCTCAGGCTGGTGTCTTGGGCATAGGAATTAATAAAGAGCTAAAGTCTGCTAAGACATCTTCAAAACTCAGAGCTGGTCCATCATAACGCTGGTACGATCATCGTCTAGCGTGGGGAGGAGCGAGTCAAACAATGGAAACCTTTTCTCTCAAAGCATGTGTGCAGGATCGATCAATACACAGCCCACCAAGGCAGAGAACACACAACATACAGAGAACTATAGCGTTATGTGTTCAAAGTTCTGCAGGCGACTCAGCTGTACAGCCGCTACCCCTTACCTTTACCGTGTAGGTGAAATAAAACAAAGGACTTGTTCAGTATTTTATAGATATCCATTTATAATAAGTTGTCATCTATCAGAAATTGCATTTAAAGACATACTAGAATGCTTCTTGCATATACATTTTATGTGTGTGTGTGCATAGTACACATGTATGTATGTACACACATGTATTTATATGAGTGTATGTGTGTACAGATGTACATACATATTATATAACGTATTATATAATATATAGATGTATATATAATTATATATATATATTACATACACACACCCTGCAGGGGAAGACAGGCTATGAATAATAAAAGATCCCTTTTCTCTTCTTTATTATGTTTCTGTTGTTTATAATAAGTGCCTATTTTTTAGATCAGGAAACCAAACAAAGAAAAAGTCAACAAGTGTAAAGGCGGGGGTGGGGTGGGGTGTTAATGCAGTCAGTACAGAGTTTGCCATAGATGAGGGAATGAGGGTCATGTCAAAAGCCAGGCACCGGCTCATGCCCATGATTCCAGCACTGGGGAAAAGTCTCTGGAACTCAATAAGTAGCTTCCCAACTGGTGAGCTCCAGTTTCAACGAGAGACTCTGTCTCCTGGACGAAAATGAAGACTGAGAAAACTAGACCCTTAACACCAGTCTCTGGACTACACACACACACACACACACACACACACACACACACACACACACACATACACACACACTGAAACACATATACATTCTCAAACCACACCATAAAATTTAAAATAAATAACTGTGTAGATAAGTATTTTCTCAATTTTTGATTAAAAATGTATATGCTATATTTTCAACAGGTTTTCCTCTCCCTAACACCTCTCAGATCCTCCTCA
Source organism: Micromys minutus (assembly GCF_963924665.1). Classification (NCBI taxonomy): domain Eukaryota; kingdom Metazoa; phylum Chordata; class Mammalia; order Rodentia; family Muridae; genus Micromys; species Micromys minutus. The sequence continues at coordinate 5,689,031 of NC_137961.1, forward strand.
CCTTCCCATCTTCCCCACACAATGCCCTTTCCTTCTCTTTAAAAAAGAGAGAAGAAACATACATACAAAACAAAAACAAAAACTGCCACAAAAACCAAAACCAAAATATATAAGCAAAAGACCAGTGAGAAAAAAAAAAAAAAAAAAGCACAAAACAAAATGAGGCCAAAAGTCCACAAAACACTGAGTGTGTCGGTCAACTACTGGACACAAGGCCTGCCCTGAAGTGCAGTTAACATACCCGGGTGAACTATTGAAGGAAGCTGAGTTCTCATTTCCCAGGAGGTATTACTTACAGCTGCTTGGTCGGGCTGGGAGCTCATGTCCACTTCCCCACCTCAGTCATGGCCTCCCACTTACCTGTGCAGGCCCTGGACATGCTCCACTGGTCCTGAGGGCTCATGTGTGCACCACTGTTGTATCTGGAAGTCCCTCCTTCTTTGCAGCCATCACCTCTGTCTCTCACTCTTGGTACAGTGTCCAGTTGTGTGTCTCCGTACTAGTTCCCATCTACTGCAAGAAGCTCCTCTAACAACAGCTGAAGCAGACACTGACATATGAGTGTAACAAACGTCTTTAGGACTCATTTCATCGCTGTGTTCCTTTATCAGAGCAGTAGGAGTGAGTTTTCCCCCAGCCTCATCGCCTATCCATTCTCGGACTCTGGGCCACCCTCTCGGGCTCTGGGCCACCCTGTCAAGCATGGGTGCCATCAAGAGTGGTTGGTCACTCCCGCAATGTGTGTTCCTCTATTGCACCAGCAGATCTTGAAGGCAGGTCACCACTGCAGGTCACAGGGTTTATAGCTAGGATAATTACATTTCCCTTTGGTAGCATACAGAGTACCTTTCAGTACCATGAATGTTAGTCAGTAGGGGTGAAGCCTCTAGGGAGGCACCAGCTCAGCTTCTCTACATTTGATGAGGAATGTTAGGTGTTCCCATCAGTGAAGAGACAGCAATAGCCTGGGGGAGGGCACTTCCATGGTGCCACCTTGAGCAACATATAAAACTAACCCACTCCTGGCACTGGTATTTTTGTTGCTGCTGTTGTTTGAGATCAGATCTCACTCGGTAGCCCAGGCTGGCCTACCATTCATTATGTAGCCATCCAGACTATTGTCAAACACATGGTAATCCTCCTGCCTCAACTTCCTGAATGACAGGATTAGCTAACTGACTAAGGTATTTTTTTTTTAATAAAAAGAAATTGTATTTACTTAGAAGCATTCAGAATGTCAACAAAACAGCCGCATTTTTTTTTTTTTTTTTTTTTTTTTTTTGCAATTACAGAGTGGTATTCAGTTAACAGAACAACAATTATCTTCGCATAAACTGCATCAGAGACAATTAAAGATGAAAAATAAAGCCAACCAACTACGGTCCCCATATATAACTAATTTGTGCTGTGCACCAACAAGAACCTGCTTTAAATTTCCACGCCAATTTACAACCCCCAGACTGTACCAGGCAAGGTTAATGGCTATTGAAAATACCACCAGGACAGGGCTATCTAAAGACACATTCGGTAGTGTGTTAACTATCCAAAACAAGACACTGTACAGTTTAAAAACAAGTCTTACACATCCTTACATTTCAATTTTTTAAAAAGAAGTTGGGAGTTAAATGCTTCATAGACAAGAAAAAAAACTGCTAGAACCAACTTATTCATCATCATCTTCTTCCTCTTCTTCCTCCTCATCATCTTCCTCTTCCTTCTTTTTATTTTTCTTTTCAGATTTGACCACCCCGTTTTTCGCTGCATCAGGTTTTCCTTTAGCTCTGTAGGCAGCATTATCCTCACCCTTCTTCAGCCTGGCGGCCTTCTTCTCACAGGGCTGCTTGTCATCCGCGGCAGTGTTGTTCCACATCTCCCCTGGCTTCTTTTCAGCATCACCAATGGATAAGCCAGGATGCTCACCTTTGACTTTTGGGTGGTACTCAGAACAGAACAAGAAGAAGGCCAAAGGAGGCCTCTTGGGCACATTGTGACCCTGAACTTCTTTTTGGTCTCCCCTTTTGTGGGGATGTAGGTTTTCATTTCTCTTTTATAACGAGCCTTGTCAGCCTTTGCCATATCTTCAAATTTCCCCTTTTCTTTAGCAGACATGGTCTCCCACCTCTCTGACCACTTCTTGGAGACTCTGAGAAGTTGACAGAAGCATCCGGGTGCTTCTTCTTGTGCTCCTCCCGGCAGGTTTGCACAAAGAATGCACATGAGGACATCTTGTCTCTCGGCTTCTTAGGCTCTCCTTTGCCCATGTTTAGTTGACTTTCCTCCATGAGGCACAGAGTCACCCAGTGCCCATCTGGCTCTCACTTGTCCCGGCGCTGTCTCTGTGGAGTTCAGTGTACTGCAGTGACCATGAGAGACTAAGATATTTTTTAAAGGACTTTATTTTTTTGCTTATGATGTAACGTGTTATAAGCCAGAAGTATATCTTTATATATATTATATATAATATTTTAACATACATATTTTCTCCAGAATTTCTTGATGGGAAAGAAATAAAAAACATGGAAAGACAATTCCTAATGAACTGGAAAGCATCCAAAGATGCCAAGAAAATCAGCAAGAAAAAGAGGAGCAGAAGCGAGGACACAAGCAACTCCTACATCAGTAAGTGCCTGTCATTAGCCGCCACTCCAGCAGGGGGAGCCGTCTAACAAAGGCTACGAAAACCCAAGCGGGAAGCGGTGCCGAGGGTTTGCTGTGGTGGTGACTTCAGGATCTAACATGTATTCCGTTGCCTAGTTGTCAATGAAGGTAAAGATAGAAACTTCACCTGCAATGAAAATAGGAGCTAGTGTGAACAAAGCCTGCACTGGGTTCACACTGGCTGAGCCACGTGCAGGGTCACGCTGTGAGTGTGGGGAAATGTGAGGTTTTATTCCAGCAAGTATTTATGTCCGTTGCATAAAAGGTCAAACAGCCAAATTATAAATTGTGAAACCTAAGTCATCTATAACATCAGTGCAAAACACTAGTGTTTTTCATTAAGGTAAAAATTGCACACATGGTTCCTCACATTCGTAACCCAGCACTCAGGACGCTGAGACAGGAGGATCACAATCAGTTTAAGACCAACCTGAGTTACATGATAAACTCCAAGACAGTCTAGGCAATGGAGTGGGATCCAGTCCAATAAACAGATATAAATATTAAAATTAAATATAACTCAGCCATATCTGACCTGCATTCTGTGTCCAATCCACATCTTGTGCACATGCTAAAGCCTAAATGCTTGGATTATTGTATGCTTATGGTTGTGTTAGAAAGGACACACTAACCTTTGCCTAATTAGTACAACTAAATATAAATAAGAGTAATGTAACAGTTATCTTGGAAGCCTACCAGAACGGACCCCACAGAGTCTTTAGTGGAATAAGCCTCTTGTACCCACAATAGTCTTTGAATCGCAGCGTTTTGCTCCACAGCTAACTCTTGGCGCCCTTGGATGCAGGGGCCGGAAGCATGCCAGGCAGCAGCTGTTAGGGACTGGACCCTGGGCAGGGCAGTTGCAGAGACAGCAGAAAGGTCTGTCACTCTAGGAGAAGGCTGAGGTGAAGAAGGAGGAGCCGAAAGGCAAAAGGGTCTGGTGACCCTGCCATATGGGACCACTGAAAAGCGTTCAGGAGGGTGTGGGGCTTGGTTAGCTGACAGAATGGTTTCCTTCTGGTTTCCTCCTGGCTGTGTTGTAACCTTGTAGTCCTGCGTACTGGTAGGTAAACACACTTGTACTCCTAGATATTCAGAAGGCAGGGAGAGTTCAAGTTTGACATTGGTCCAGGCAACTTATCCTGTCTCAAAATAGGGAGGAGATGGGCATGCCAGCTCAGTGGTAGAGCTGTGTACGGAGCTCTAGCCCCGCCCCCTCTCTTTCCAGCACTTTATGGCTTTCAGTATCACACCAAAGCACCATATCACCTTATTAATATTGAGGTACCCATAGAATTGAACTAAGCCTACACTAAAAATCATATTTCTTTCATCCTCATAGATTTCAATTTTTTAATAGCCCACAGACAACTAAAGCCTGCAATGTTTGAAGTTAGCCATTTAATTTTCTCAAAGGAGTTCTTACTAATCCCTTTATAACTAGTGTGCACAAAACTAACTGACAAAAGTTAAAGTCATGTGAAAATACCCACAATAAAATATCTGAAAAGGAAGTTAGGAAACTTCACAATAGTACCCAAAGAGTCAGGGAGTCAGAGATAAACCTAACTGGGAAGGCAAAATACTTACATTCTTCAAATTCCAAAGCAATTGTGTCATTAGACACAAATAAAAACACACTCCATGTTTGTTACTTAAAAATTAGAATATCTAGCCTGGTAGTGGGCCTGCACCTTTAATCCCGGCAGTCAAGATGCAAAGCAGGCAGATCTCTGTGACTCACAGCCAAGCTGGCCTGTTCCAGGACACCAGGGCTATGTAGAGAAAGTGTCTCAAAAAGAAGGAAACAGAAGGGAGGAAAGGAGAGGGAGAGGAGAAGAGAGGAGAGGAGAAGAGAGGAGAGGAGAGGAGAAGAGAGGAGAGGAAGGAAGGAAGGAAGAAAGGAAGGAAGGAAGGAAGGAAGAAAGGAAGGAAGGAAGGAAGGAAGGAGGGAGGGAAGAAAAAAGGAAAGAGAAAGTCACACTATCTACCTGACCCAAAGTGATCTACAGATTCAGTGCAATCCCTGTCAAAATCATATCAGCTTTTATCAAAATAAGAAAAACATTCCAAACTCACATGGTACCACAAAGATCACAGATAAAGAAAGTTAGAGGCATCATAGTTTCTGAATTCAAAATGCATTATGAAGTCCAGGCATCAAAACAGTATGAAACTAGTAGAAGACAAAGCTACAAATATACACAAACTGATTGGGACAATGTACCTGCTCCAACGGGCTTGGGAGCATTACACAGCCACATTCAGAAAAAGCAAACTGTCCCCTTCTACTCAAAAATCAACTTAAAGTGGACGAAAATGTAAAGACATGAAACCACTAAACCCCGAGCAGAAAGCACAGTGGGAACGCTGCACAGAATTCATCTTGGCGATGACTTTGGTTGTAACACAGACACATGGGAATCATTACACTAGACTAGATCAAGCTGAGCAGTTTCTGTACAAGAAAGGAAAGAGCAAGGTGACACCCACGAGATGGGAGAAAATGCTTCGGACCGAGTATCAGACAGACGTTAATCTCCAAAACAGAAAGAAACTCCTACAGTTCAATAGCCAAGAAATTGAAATACCTGACTTCAGAATGGGTTAAAGAGTTGAGTGGACATTTCTGAAGAGACATTAAAATGGCCACCATTAAAATAAAGTTGTTTTAAAAAAAAAGTAAAAAAAAAAAATGGCCACCTTAATCAAGTAGTACAGGAAGAGCCATGACCAGTCAGAATAAGTAATTTTTTTAAGTGCATATGTGTAAGGGGGGTGGGTGTAGCTGGAGAAATGGCTCACCATCTAAATGCATGTTTCTTTTCCAGGTATACATGTGGCACACACACACACACACACACACACACACACACACACACACACGCAAGCATAACACACCCAGAGAAAATAAAAGTTAATTTTTTTTAAAGAAACATTGCATATGAAGGTAAGATGAGAGATTCAGGAGTTCAGGACCAGCTTCGGCTACATGAAACCTTGTCTCAAACAAAGCAAAAGCCCCAGGGGTAGCTAATGATGAACACGAGAGTTACTTCAGGAATAAGGGAGAAGAACTTGTAGTGTCAAATATAAGCTCATAATGTTAAATCACTGAGTCCACGGTTGCTCCACCCATGTTTAGGCAAAGCATGCAGTAGACTGTTTGATGGAGATAACTCTTTACTTCTGGGTAAACACAAGACCAAGCAAAGGAAACATAGGAAGGAGCCAGGGCAAGTTAGAGCCCCTGAGGACATGTCCCCAGTGACCTGCTTCCTCTGCCTACTGTCTCCCCCACGTCCTGTCAGATTACAAATCCACTCACCATTAGGCCAGAGACCTCAGCATCTAATTGTCCCTGTCAGCGTCCTCACAGAGGTGTATTCTCTCCAGCCCTCCAGCCATTTCTTGTTTGAACGATTGTGTGTCTGCACAGGGACGCTTGCAGGTGCCCACTGAGTCCAGTACAGAGTCAGATCCCTGGGAAATAGAGTGAGAGACATTTGTGAGTTGGCCAGTTTAGATCCTGGGATTCAAATGCTACTCTTCAACGTCAAGGAGCAAGTGTTCTTACAACTGAGACATCTCTCTGTCACCCTGCCCACCAAACCATTTGACTATCAAAATCAACCAACTGATTTTGAGAACAATATTTTCAGGGTAGTTCAGGATGAGACCCTGAGTTTAATCTTAACACTCAGGAAAAATAACTGAGCATGTTGGATATCGGTCTATTGAAGACAGTAGGGCTTTGTGAGAAATTTTAATCTGGCAACCTTGCTCTTCTGGCAAGGGATCACATCCAAAGACCTTCTAGGTCTGTGTGGTCCTCTTGGAATAAAGACATACCGCAGACCTTTAATCCCAAGCAATGTAGGTAAGGCTAGTTTGTAGAAGGAAGCAGCCATCAAGGACGTCTAACTGAAGGGCAGAAAGAGGGACAAATCAGAAAAAGATATGATAAAATGAATCAAAAATAGGATATGTCCAAATCTCACGAGAACACAGAAAGCAAGTCGACTTACGAGAGTCGCACAGAGAGAGAGAGAGAGAGAGAGAGAGAGAGAGAGAGAGAGAGAGAGAGAGAGAGGGGAGAGGGGAGAGGGGAGAGGGGAGGAGAGGGGAGAGGAGGGGAAAGGGGAGGAGAGGGGAGAGGGGAGAGGGGAGAGGGGAGAGCGGAGAGGGGAGAGGGGAGAGCGGAGAGAGGAGAGAGAGAGAGCCAGTTTTACCAGGACAGTTCTACACAGGTTGCAGAAGACAAAACAAGCCAAAGAATGAGAAGGAGCCAGAAGATTAGAACAGATTGCCAAAATTAGTTTGAGGTCAAGCAGAACAATTCAGTCAGAACCTGAGAGAAGCCAGTTTAAATCAGTCAGCTTGGAGAGGAATTTGAGCCAGAACAGCTGAGTTGAGCCAGTCAGACCGAGTTCAGAAAGAGCTAGAAAGGGTGAGCTTATTTAGCAATGAGCCTCTGAGATGACAGTTACATCAGGCGAATAAAAGTCAGTTTTACATGGCTTAGAGGTAAACAAGGCCTTTCCCACTAAAAGGGACGTCACAGCTGGAAACCATAAATGATATACAATGATAATTGCTCAAGTAAACATATGACATATTCCAACAACTACAAATGACTAGTTCCTGCCTTAAAGGTTACTGTGAAAATAAATTTAGAAGAGCAAAATTTAAGTCAATTAGACTTATATTAATGCTAACATGTTCATTTTCTCTTTAAAAATTAATTTTCTTGTGTGTTTTTATGTACAAAAGTCTGATGTTTATTTTGGATGTTAACTTATTGCTGATTTCACTGTGGATTTGTCTTTGTTTAATTCCATTCCATAACATATAATTTAAGATATTGATATATACCATTTGACAATCTAGTAATTAGTTTCAAAGCAGGATGCTTTTAATTCTTTGTATGCTACAGGTAACTTTGAAACAATACATCACATAGTTCCTGTTTATTACCCACAGGTGGGTAAGCCAAAAGTAGTCTTTTTCTCTGATGCACAGAGATATCTTGCACATGGAAATGCATCTTCAAAATGTTCCCAAGAAGATAAAACTACAATTACTGAAGACATAGGGTAGGTCCCTTCAAATGTTTGCATGGTTTGTCTTTTGTAGGGGAGTGGATTACCCTTATTGTCAACACAGATGAAGAGAGGTCCTCCTGGCTATCTGCTCTCTGTCCTTTTTACACATGCACACACACACACACTTTAGTGTTGGTCACCACAAGCAGTCATAAAACTGTGGTGGTGGGGATGGTTCTGGAAAAGTTGGGAGTGTGACTAGATGCACTGAGGGAGGGAAAGGTAGGGGCATGAAAGTCCCTAAAGATGTGGATAAAGATGTCTGACTCTTAAGGGGAAAGGACCATCTTAAGGGAGGTGAGGCCTCCGGTGATGGGCTCTAGTGACAGGGTGGATGGAAGAGGGTGTAAAGGTGGCAGAGAGGAGGAGGGCGGGGGTGTGGAGACTGCTTTCTCTGCTCTAAGCCAGAGTTCAAGCCTGCTCTCTCTGGGGACACTAAAAGTTTCACTCATTCCCAAAGGGGTTTATGATCCAAAGAAGGGTTTGACTCTCCAGTCTAACTTTGATTCTAAACTCATCTCAGCTTTATATAAATCTGTTACAAACGTCCTCATGAGAAAACAGTTGTTTTATTTTTTTATGCAAACTTACACCATTCCAGGAAATAACCTCATTTATCCTAAAATACAAACTTCCTATGCATTAAACTATACAACATGCAAATACAACAAGCAAGCAGAGGCTGGTGTGGCCAGCCACGGTCCCAGAGCTCTGCGGCTGAAGGGTGATTCTTCACCGTTGTTGCCCGCTGAACAAGTTCAAGGCCAGCCTGAGCCAAAAGAGGTCCTGTCTTTAAAAAAAAAAAAAAATTCAAATAGGACAAGTATTTTACAAGCCAGGTTGGAGCCAGATCTGCTACATTTGATGTAGAACATTGGCAGTGCTGATGGGAGTGTTAGCCAGACAGATGTTAACACATTCTACACATTATATTTCAACCTTTTCCCATTTACATAGTTTCCCTTTTATTTGTTTAACCTCCCTCCCTTCCCCCTCTTGAGCAGTTCCTAGATTGAACCAAGGTCCTCAGTCATTCAAAACAAGCATTCTCCCTCTGAGCTACAACCAACCCAGCCCTGCCACTTCCGTTGCACTTACAGCAATCCCATGATGCTCAGCAGACCTCGGAGTCTTACTATAAAGTTCATTTCTATAGTGAAGGGCAATATATATCTCATTGAGAAAGTAATCCGAGCCAGTGGATGTACTTCCCAGAACTGCCTGCTGAAAGGGGCAGGCAGGTAGGTCTGTCATGTGATGCTCATTTTGGGGTCCTGTCTGTCAGTCATGACTTAACAACCTCTAAAGCCAAGCCCAGCAGAAGAAGCCCCTGTGAAGGCACTGGTCAGTTGCATAGCAGCTCAGACTGATGTGGTGCAGACCTAGCGTCTGTAGGTCTGTGAGTGTCTGATGGAGGGAGGAGAGGAAGACTGCAAAAGGAATCCCAGCTTTGCTGTTTGCCTCTTCTCCATTCACAGTAACACGGGAGTTGTGTGAGAACATGCTTTGCTGTTCACATACAACATGCAAACGCAGAGCCTCCCACAGCACTCTGGCGGTCTCTTAAAGACAGACAATACCCTGAAAACTCCCGGCTCTATTTGTTGTCATTTTGGTTTGGGTTTTGGTTTGGTTTTAAGATTTTGTTTCTTTGCCAAGGGCTTCCACAAGTTCTCCTGTGTGTTACAAAGTGGATTAGAAAACAAACAAGGAAAATAAGAATGGCCTCAGGAAACGAAGGTGGTGAACTTCATTCATTACCGCGTAGTAACTGGGTCCACAGGGAGCTGTGGCACACAGCTCACACACTGTATCCACGGGCAAAGTCCAGTCTAGGAGAGCACGAGTGAGGCTGGGGGCTGCTCGCTCTATCCTAACCAGCCTCGGAGCTAAGGGCATCTTAAAGTGAGAGCCATCTCTGCTGCAAGTACAAACTGCTCTACACAAGGCTAGCAGGAAAGGAGGTTTGTGAGACGCTCCTGCCACTATGGGGAACTTGGTATGTTCAATTCTGAGTTTTCCATTTTAGCTGTGGGGAAACACAACGTTAGTAAATAAATAGTAAGCATTAAATGTTTACTATTTCCGCAGGACACCTGCTCTCTGAAAGTGCCAAATGTCGCTTTGGTTTAAGTGTGACCGGATGGCAACATTAGTTATGTCCCTTCTCAATAAGGGCATAGAACTCACTCACGTTCGATGACAGATTTCTAGGTGGTGCCTGATGTGTCTGAGTGATCTGGAGAGGGAATCTCTCTCGCTCACCTGAGCAAGCTTCCAGGTTTTTGTTCCTGTTCACAATTCACGCCTGTACTTTCAGTCAAAGTTTACCACACACACAGGCGGAAGGCTAACGTATGGCCAAGTGCTTTCATCTAGGAACCCAGCCATGCAACCTTTAGTAAGTTAATGCAAAGCAAAACAAAAATCCTAAGGGACGGTGAGACTAAAATTGTAAAACTGGTAAGGCACAAAAGACAACGTATTAATAATTTGGTCTGAAGGGGTTGGAGCGCTGTCTCCTTCCAAAAAACTTGAGTTCAATTCCTAGCACCCACATGGCAGCTCAAGAACTGTCTGTGACTCCATTTCTAGGGGATCCAACATCCTCACACAGACACATGCAGACAAAACATCAATGCACATAAAATAAGTTAAAATAAGTTCATCATCAAAAAGAAGGAAAGGAAATATATTTTTCGCTTTTACGAAGTGTCCCTAAGAAAAAAATAATAGTTTGGTCTGGAGTTTTGGATCAATGGTAGAGCATATTTGTCTAGTATCATGTGTTCAAGACTCAATGTGTGTGTGCACACACACCCTCATCTGAACAGAAACACAAAAACACACCATCTAAACACAAACACAAACCATCTAAGCACACACATACACCATCTGAATACATACACACACAAAACATCTGAACACACACACACACACACACACACACACACCATCTGAATACATACACACACAAAACATCTGAACACACACACACACACACACACACACACACACACACACACACCATCTGAATACAAACACAAAGATCAGAGTATTTTCAGTTTCTAAGAAAATCTATTGAAGCAACTTTTTCCCTATTTAAGAAGTGAAAACGAGGTGGCCTCCACGATGTATTTTCACAAGCTACACTTAGCATTCACGGTGAGGAGCCTGCAGAGTTGAAAACGGTACGTGTTCCAAAAGCAACAGTTGGCTGCACACTTCCTTGAGGGCTCGCACACTGGGACTGCGCCTGCATGCAGACTGGAGCACTGCAAAAGCAACAGCTGTCAGAAGACAGGGGAATGTTTACCCTGTGTCCTATAAATGCACACAGTCTACACGTGTATATTTACACAAGCCGGCTTTCCCTGCAGGGAGGAAAAAGTCAGACTTATTGACGTTGTTTTTGACCCTCAAACTGAACTTGATACTATCAAAGTACGCTGTAATTAAAGATTAGGTCTAAACTATTTTTTATTTAAAGGCTGATTCGGAACAACTGCCTTCACTGTTCAGTTAGAAATCATGAATTAAGTAAGCAAAGGCAGCACACGTTGTCACTTCTCTGTGTGTTTGTCACAGTGAGCACTTCTGACAGATGCTTCCTCTCCGAAAATATGCTAGGGGTGCTTGAGCCTCAGTGATTTAAAACATAGGCATTACACCCCTAGCTGCTGCTCATAAGGTCCACCAAGAATATGACTGGACGGCGCTATACCATGAAGAGGGCTTATGGTTCCTTCGTTACTTAACTGTCTCTCAAGTCCAAGCCATACTGATAACCACAGACCCGTGTATTTTGCTAATTTAAAAATTAGCTTACTATTTATTTACTTGCAAAGGGTTAGGCTGTGCTGGGTTTTTAGGTATCTTTAAGGAATATGAATCCCCGAGACTCGTAATTCACAGGAATGTGTTCCCTCCGTACTGGTTAACTATTGACGAAAAAAATACCTAGTTAAGGTATTTGCTAAGCTATGGGAGGAAGTTTCTTTGAATGAAAGGTGGATTCTAGGGCTGGAGAGGTAGCTCAGCGGTTAAGAGCACTTAGGCTGTTCTTCCAGAGGTCCTGAGTTCCTTTCCTAGCGCTCCTACTGCAGCTTCCAGCTGTCTGTAACGGTGGTTCCGTGGATCCGCTGTGCACAGGACAGAACACCTACACATATAAGAAAATCTTTTTTAACAGTGGATTCTAATAGCTAAAATAACTGGCTTTCACGACCGGTGAGGTTGTGTTTAAACAGTTGTAATAACAGATCTGTATGCTTCAAAAGGAATTTTAAAAGCCGTGGTAATATTTCTTAGGCATAAAACTCTGGGATGCCTTTACATAAACTTACATGCAAAGTCAAAATGCTTTCCGTTTTGTTTTGCTAATCTTTCCTTCGGTACTTAATTTCACATGCAAAATAAGCGGTGTGTGTATAGGAAGGAAGAAGGCTAGCATTTTGATGTGCACATCTCTGAAGAGTAAGATACACCCCCAAGAGCAGTAGTGAAAACCGACATGAAGACTTCCATTCTCTCAGGCTAAGCAAGTGTTCAGGAATTCTGGCTTCAGAGCTGCCAACATAAGCCTAACCTGACCTAACTCTTACTTTCCATTTTAAAAGGCTTATATTTTGAAATACTAAATCTTTATTATTCAAACAATTTTTAAATACTAGACTTCTTTAATAAAAGAATATTCCGACTCCAATTGCGAAGCTCCCAGTGACACCATTAAGAACGTTCCCAGGTCCCGCAAGTGAGGAGGTGGCTGAGAGGAAAGGACAGTGCAGCTAAAAGTACCGCAGCCCTCAGCCCAGAGCCATGTGGACAGGTATACACGGACTTGAGAAACCAGAGCGGCAAGCAAGAGCTCTAGGCCGTAAAACCATTTGACTTAAGGAAATGTCGGTTCAGTCTTTGTCTTTAACGATAATACAGTAGAGCAAGTGGAGAGATGGCTCAGCCGGTAAAGTGCAGGAGGTCCCGTGTTCGGATCCCCAGTACCCACGTAAAGCCCAGAAGAGCAAGCAGCACAGGCCTGGAGCCCTTTACAGCATGGGGCAGGGATGGGCAGATGCCCGACGCTCCCTGTCAGCCAGCCCAGGAAATGCGATCTGGGCTCAGAGAGGAACCCTGGCTCAAAATCCTTTAAACAAACAAACAAACAAAAAAAAACAAAACAAAAAATAACAAACACAAAGAGTGCAGGAAACTGACAGGCACGGCCACCAAACAGCACATGTATCTGCTCACATGCCCAGCCTGCCTCACACGAGGAAAACAATAACATACTGGGATGGTTAAGAAATAAAAATAAGTCTCCAAATACCGGTTAGATAGAGCTCATACACTAAAAACAGGAGCTGCAAACTAGAAACGGGCCCCATGGGACAATAGTTTGATGCACTGTAAAGTTAAATATACAGTCCAGTCAATGCACAGAAAACTTCCCAAGTGCAAGGAAAGTCTACTGTTTTGCGGCAATGTGATCACTAAATGCTGAAGGCAACCACATACATCTCAAGTGGGATGTGGATAAACTGCCTGTAACATGCGTGTATGTGCTCTGCACTGAGCAGATGAACCACTGATACACTAAACATGAACGGTCTCAAAAGCAGTGTGAAAATAGCTAGACTTTGAAAGAACCTACTGTGTGCTTCTATGTGTGTAACATTTTGGCAAAAGGGCCATAGTGACAGGAACTAGCTCAGGACTTGCTAGGAACTGGAGGTGGGCTGATTCAGAAAGGGCGTTGTGGCAGATAATGGAGGTGTTCTCTGTTCTTATTCTCCCAGAGTACTGTATTTTTATCTCTCAGAATTGCTCAACTACTCACTCAAAGGGAGAGATTTAACTATACAAGTTATTTATTATTCATTTATTTTGAGACAGGATCTTTTTTTTTTTTTTTTTGCCCTGGCTATCCTGGAACTTGATATGTAGACCAGGCTGGCCTGGAACTCACAGAGATCTGCCTGCCTCTGCCTCCCAAGAGCTGGTATTAAAGGTGTGTGCCACCATACCAGGCTAAAAATTATTCCTTAATTTAAACAATGAGTCATTCCTTAAACAATTTAAACAACAAATAGTTGAACCCAATTTAGTGTTAAAAATATACAAAGTATATGGAGAGAATAAAATGTCTAAACATTTTATTCTATGCTATCTGATATTTGCTTTTAGCTTTAATCATAAAGAAAATCTTAACATTATAACTCAACATACTTAAAAGACTTGAGAATAATTCTTAGACTTACTCCACACTCAGTGAATAAAATGTACATCATTCTAACGTCATACTTTTTGAAAAGCAGACAACTAAAAACTTCAAAGCAAGATGCACAATGAACATATATTTGGACTGCTAATAATATCTTTCAATTTAAGGTATTTGTCTTTATAATAGACACAACAGCTTTTGCAAAATACTCAATAGTAAGGTGACGACTATAAACATTAGAGACAATCTGCTTGGCTTGATCTCTGCCTTAGCCATTTACTAGGTATGCGGCACTGGACAAACTGCCCAACCTCCTCAGAGCCCTAGCCTCAGTTTCTGTAAAGGAAGGATGAGAATATACCATAAGTACTCAGCACACAAGAAGCGTCGTATGGTACCTGTTCTTTGTGAAATAGTTAATTATGGAATAGTGCGGTTTTAGAATTACCATATTTAAAGGGACTGAAATTTAACTATTAAAGTCCCTTTCGGGAATTTGGACTTAGAATCAGTCTGCCTAGTACAGCAAAGCTAGAACAAAAAAGGGGAGGCTCGGTGGCCAGTTCCCTGAATGTCAGTCTTTATTTCTCACACACTGTTGGCAACACAAAATCTGCAGCCAGCCAGTGCTGTCCGTGGCACACGCAGGCAGCAGGGCAGCAACAGGCTGTCTCTGCACAGCCACAGCCCACCTGACCTCCGTATGTCTGTGTGACTCTCAAAGCAGGGAAGCCCGCTAGATAAGAGCCTTTTCCACCATTAGTAAGGCCTGGGTTCTTGATCATCTTGCATGTCAAGTTAACTACGTGGTGGTGTGTTTGTTTGTTTTGTTTGTAAATACAGGAATCTCTCCTTGAAGGAATCTGAAAGCTTGCTAACAAAAAACGATATCCGTGAACCTCACCTTCTCCAAAACCCACAAGTAAAGGAAAAATTGTCTGAGAAAAAGGAGTAAACTCAACCTCGAGTGATTTGATTTCTTCGTAGAACTCGGCAACAGCATGTTTTGAGGGCTTGTAGACTTCGTGTATCTCGGTGTGTAAATTGTTTGATTTGTTTCTTTATAGAATCTGAGACTTTGCTTTACGTGTGTGAATTCTGGGATCTACTTACTTTATTAGCTGTTAAATAAAATTTACCAGGAAACAAAATGTGGTTTCTTATCCAATATGAGTCCTTCTCGAATCAAGGAAATCTGGGTGTGCCTTCTGAAGCCTAAAGCCCATTAGTCTTAGGACCACTCAGATTCGCTAACGAAGTCCACGGTCTGGCTAAGTGCTGCGTTGCTGTCTTACTGCTTGGTATTCCGACGTGGAAAGTTAAGAATCTGCAGCGAAAATGTTCGAGCCGCGTCCTCCGTGACATTTCAGATCTGAGTCGCAGAGCCTTCAACGGGGAGAGCGCGCCGCTTCCCAACCGGGTTCAGAGACGTCGCTGGGCCGCGGCGTGAGTCCCGCCGGCGCCTGGGCCAGCCGGAGCCCGCGGGCGAGCCGGTGCCGGGGCGGGGAGGCGGCCGAGGCGGTGGCGGGACTCTAGGTCACGGCGTACCGAGGACAGGGTTTTCCTGCAAACGTCTTTGCCCTGTGGAATGGAAGGCGGGCGGCGACGCACACTCGACGGCTCTGCTTCTAAAGTGCCCGGGGGTCCCAGCTCAGCCCGGTCACGGACGAGCGTCGTCAACTTTCCGGCCAGAGGGGGCGGGGCCATCGTTCGCCCCGCCCCCGAGCGGTTTGATTGATGAGTCTGTCCACCGAGGGGGCGGCTCCCCTAACCAGAGGGCTCGGGTGGGCGAGCCCCTGGGCCCGACGTGGCTTGATGGCTTCCACTTGCTGGGCTTCGGACGCCCCCATAAAAGGCAGAGAGGAGACCGCGACAGGGATGGAGTGACCCCCTCGACGTCCCTGGCCGCCTAGCCCTGCTCAGCCGAGCCCCGCTCGGACGCTGCGGGGTGGGAAAAGGTGAGACCGGGGTCCCGCTGCGCCGTTTCCCCGGGGCGGGCAGGGTGTGTCTGCGGGGACCGGAGCCCCGTGCGCCTTCAGGAGCTGCCCAGCCCCGAGGGCGAGCCCGCGCCGCCGCGCCTCACGGCCACCCCGCTCCTTTGCAGCGCACGCCGCGGGAGCCGAGCCGCCATGGAGCGCGGCCGTCCGGCCTGCAGCCCACGCGGCGCCGAGCTCGCCCCAGCCGCCGCCGCCGCCGCTCGCGACTCCAGCCCAGGACGGACCGGGGCCGGGCCGACAGGCTCCGGCGGGGTCGCGGCGCGCCCCGGGGGCGGTGGGCGTCCAGCCGCAGCGAACGCCGCGCGGGAGCGCAGCCGCGTGCAGACCCTGCGGCACGCCTTCCTGGAGCTGCAGCGCACGCTGCCGTCGGTGCCGCCGGACACCAAGCTGTCCAAGCTGGACGTGCTGCTGCTGGCCACCACCTACATCGCCCACCTCACCCGCAGCCTGCAGGACGACGCCGACGCGCCGGGAGACCCCAGTCTGGGCGCCTTGCGGGGTGACGGCTATCTGCACCCGGTTAAGGTAGGCAGCCCTCGAGCCACACCGTCACCGTCACCGCCTGAGCAGATTGCCACGGAGCTGGCTTTCTTCCCAGCCACCCGGGCCCGCGGGCGATGGTGACAAGGTCCCTACAAGAAGCTGCTTAACAGTTTGCAGTCGTGAGGCTGAGGCGATTAATTCTACCTGGGCTCGCCTACAGATTTCTCTAGCTCGGTAAAGATTTTCCCCGTAGAGTAAAATTTCAATCAGTCCAATCTTGTGGACTACACAGCTTCCAAGAATGTTAAGGGGGAATAAAAAGCCCATAACGCTTCCTTTAACTGTCATATTGGATTGGCGTGTATGTTGAGTGAATTGGTCTGTATTCAAATTAGCCAAGAGAAACCATTTTGCATGATTTCTTTTACATATGTGAGAAGTGGTCATGACCGTGACATGCGTTTTCACCTGTGGTGCAGTGGTCTCTGCACCGTCTTCTGGATTTCTTTTGAAACCTTCCATTGACACTTCCGTCTTCAAAATTAAGTGTATTTTCTAAATTTAAGCGTTCACATTTGTGTCACACTATTCTGAAGTAGTTGAACACAAATACATCCAATTAGAAATTGTAAGTATCTTCAGTGTTGAAGAGCTTATAGGTTAACAAAAATGAGGGATTATGTTTTGTTGTGATGTAATAAAACACATCCCCTAATTTTATTTGTGCTTAAAGTTAGAGTGCATTTTAACAAAACTCACTTTGAATACTATTAACATGGTGGTAGGCTTCAAACAGTCAAATGTTAAATGTGAAAACGTGAAATGTTATTTATAATAAAACTAATTTTGCCCCCGAGTTTTATAATGTACTAGCTGAAAGGTCACTCGTTACAAATAAGACTTTTGTATTACAGTGGGCATTAAATTAATGGGAGCCAAATATCCCCCTAATTGTCACCTCTGACTTGATATTTGTCCTGTATTCCAAGAGAGTCTATTTGAACATTAAGATTTCAATACCATAAGCAGAAGTTAAATGCCTTCCTCGTAGTTGGTAAACTTTAGAAGGAGGTCAAGTCTTTGACCTCAGTGTCACAGGGGGCTTTCTTGATTGAGAAATGCCAGAGACATCGGGGTTGGAACCTGGCAGAGCAAGACAGCACTTCTGCCTCAAGTGCCAAATGCTCTGACCAGCACAACTGTTTTAAGGAAAAATCAATCTGGTTTTCTGTCTGATTTTAAAAGGCAGTGCCCATAATATCTACATTTCTAAACCCTGAGATAATTCTAGAAGGCCCAAGATTATCTCATAAAAGAAGAAATGGGCAGTAGTTAACAAATGGCTAGTGTAAAATCAAACATTTAATACTGTGTAGAAATCTTTGTTTCAGGACAGGAAACATGACTGTAAGGCTCAGTACCTTCACTAAACAAATATAATATGGGGCTCAGAATAAGAACAGAAACTGTAGCAGAGAGCTGTAGAGTATTATATTGAAAAGAAAAACAGTCAGAAACTGTACATACTGTTTAAACTGCCTGCCTACATTTTATGATATGAACACTGTCAAAATGTTTAAATATTGGTCTATCCTTAATACAAATGTAATAAAAAAAAAACATTCTGATCATTTTGCTTTCAGTAAGTAAAGCCTCATTATAAACTTCTGGAAAGCCCTTATTGTTCTAAAGCTACCATTCCTGTAATAAACAGGGTTGTAAGTGCTACAGGAGTTACTGACAATATTAACAGTTGTGCCACTTTGGAATGTCAGGCCTTCTTACCAACACTATGAGCACCTTAGGGTCAGTGGGGACTGCAGAGGATCCCAGTTGTGAGGTAGAGACAGGTGTGGGGCTCGTATTTGGAATGTGCAAGGCTGTGGCTTCAGCTCGTTTAACTGGGACAGGGATTTAAGAACGGAACTTCTGCAACATGGCCTGAGCCCACTTTTTTTTTTTTAACTTGGGAAATTGGCGTTTCCAGTCAGCACTCAGGGCCCAGACAGTACAGATGACTCTGACTTGCCAAACCCCGTGACAGTCATTGTGCATAACGGTGACAAGCAAGAATTTTAAACCCGTGGGGTCTTCTCCTTTGGGAGTCAGTTGATTAGAGTAAGAGAACAATTTTAAAGATCTTCGATTTGAGCTCAGTGCTGGTTAATTGCTACATACATTTAAACAAAACATCACTTTAAATACATCATAAAATAGAGGACATACCGTCGCGATGCATACATGCACAGGAAGATGCCATAAAGTTTATTACTTTGTAAACCTAGGAATTTATAATGCATATGATTTAAACCAAGCGGGAGATAGAACACACACGCCTTAGTGGAGAGAGAGTCGGGGCCGTATTCCCTGACTGCATCTGGAGGCATTAAAGTAGAACTTTTGTTGGCTGCCACAGAAAGTGACGTTTCCGGGGTTATCACATAGCCACTTACTAGCATTTTTATTCTTCAGTTTTCTTAGACATATGAGAAATGTACCCATTTGTGAGACACAACGCTGAGCTTCAGTGTGTGTGCATTCATGTCCCCGTGATGCTGTCCCCGAACACTTGCAGCCTCGCTCTAATCAGAGTGATCGTGTCTGTCGCTGCAGACATTGGCCATTTGT
Source organism: Micromys minutus (assembly GCF_963924665.1). Taxonomy (NCBI): domain Eukaryota; kingdom Metazoa; phylum Chordata; class Mammalia; order Rodentia; family Muridae; genus Micromys; species Micromys minutus. The sequence goes on from NC_137961.1 coordinate 5,708,122, forward strand.
GCTGTGAGTGTTCAACATCGTTTATTCGTGCGTATCAGAAAACACCAAGTACACGTCATTATCCGCAGTCATCCAACACGAGACAGAAAACCCAAACTCAGAAGTGCAGGCTGCTTTGTGAAGTTGCTGTTCAGGACCTGCCGAGTCCTCTCTCTCTAATGCCGCTTTTAGCAGATGGCTGCTTTGTACATAACTGAGCGCTGCTTCTTCAGAACTAATGTTTTAAACTTCATTTTACTCCAGGGTAAGCTTGGGATTAAAATACAGCTGTAGACCTCCTCCATTTCAGCCATAGTCCCTTTTCTTAGCTCCTTGAGGCTCTGGTCAAACACTCAAGTATGTTATTCATCATCCAAAGCCTTCACCGCGGCACTAGTCCTGCCGAACAGCCTTCATGCTGCCCCATAGACTTCGGAATGTCAGTACTTACGAAGGAAATCGCATTAGCATTAATGTGTCTTAGAGTTTAACGGTTGTATTCCCTCCCTGACTGTCATAGGCGCTAACTTTCAGATTCTCACCTAAGTACTCTCGTTTCAGAAGTGGCCCATGCGATCAAGACTGTATATCGGCGCAACCGGTCAGTTTCTGAAGCATCCTGTCTCTGGAGAAAAGGCAAGTCCGAGCAGTGCTCCAGCAGCCTCTCAGCCGTAGGCTGGCTGGTGGGGTGTGGCAGAGCGGCAGCCATTATTCATAAAGACTGTGAAATAACTGTATTTATTGCATCGGACCTAACAAACACTGTTTCTGAAAGTTTACATTGTAGCCTGCAGTTGAATATCAGAATCTGTATAAGTAAATGTGGAATGGAATAATCAGCCCTATATATAAAATAAGTAAGCCATATATACATATGGCTTATTTAGTTAATGTTGCATAGTAAAAACAAGCTATCAGAAGAAATGAAAGAGACACACAGGACACACAGAGGCATAGCGTGTACATACCCAAAGAATTGTCTGTAGTGTGTCTGTTACAAATTGAGAAGCTGATGTGAGCTTAGAAAGGAAACCACGGAACATGCATGGTGGTGTGTCTATAATCCCAGCATTCCAAGATGCAGAGACAGGCAGGTCTCTGAGTCCAAGGCCAGTCTGCTCTGCTCAAGAGTCTGGGGCCAGCCGAGGCTACACAGTGCGAGCCTGTCTCAAAATAGAAATAAACTGTGTTTATGCTAGTGTTCAGGTTTTTGAAAGCCAGCATGTACTTTGGGTTGTCCGTTTCAGTTAGAAGATAAAAGATCATTATTCAGCTTGTACGTATGTGAAGGTTGTTGCAGTAACTTTCATCTGTAGTTATTTTTCCAGATAGAAAATGTATACAGAACATTAGAAGTGTTTTTCTCTATGAAACATGGCATAATCCCCTTTCAAGAGGGTAGTCAATATTGGGATCTAACCATACAGGCCAGTATGAGCAGGGGCTCAGGGGTCCCTGGCTGTCTGGGATCATCACCCTTCGACCTGGCAACACCATGTCCACCCTGACTCCTCTCCTGGCATGGTAGTTAGGCAGCCTGGGAAGTGATTTTTGGCACTGATTTGGGAGTTCTGCCTGTGATCTGAACCGTGAGAGTCTGCGGACACAGATAAACTCAGGCTTCAGTCGGCCCTACACGAGCCAGCAGACCTTTCTCCTACACCACACACCACCACAGGCCCAGAGATCACCTTCTCTTCTGACTGTACCAACCGTTTGTGTTCAACAAGAGTCACTGGAAAATCAGCTTGGGCTGGCTTAGTGGGTCAAGGTGCGTGGCCACCGAGCCCAACATCATGAGTTCAGAACCACAACCCACAGTGGAGAGAGAGAGCTGACTCCCTAATGCTGTCCTCTGACCTCCGCTTGATGCTGTGCACAGCCCACAGCACAGAAAACAAACACGTACTAAGGGAAAGAAAGGCCCCCAGTGAAAGTGTTGGCAGAGGTCTGACTTTTACCTCCTGCCATTACAAAGGTTATGAAAACAAATAAGATATTTTTCTGACATTTAATTCAGTTGTTGAATGTGCTCACAAATTTTACAAAGTTGGAAAATCTCAGAAGTCTCATATGGCCAGAGCCATCAATACACAGGTTTTGGGGGAAACATCACTGAACCCCACAAATGGAATAAACAGAGACCTTAACCCCATTCCCTTGCTAACATGCCCCCCTTACCTTGTTACGATTTCCACTTCCCACTGTGAAGTTTATTCATTTCTTGAGAGCCCAGTACTAAAGTTGCTGAAGACAATTTAAGATTGGCAAGGAAAAAGACGTGTTAGTGGATCTGGCTGAATTCATGTAGCAGTCACAAACCCCACTTTCTTGCAGCCCTGTTTTCCAATAGCCTGTGGCAGTAAAGTTAAAGATCAGGTGACAGCCAAGCCAGCTGCTCAGATGATTCAACCAGAGGCCATGTTACTTTATATCTGATAGTTTGTACGTTTTATTCATTTCAGTGCGACTATTTTCTGTTACATGTGACCAATGTAGTTTTTCTACATGTCATTTGCCTTCTACGCATTGTTGTTGTGTGTGCGGTTAAATCTCTACGAATACTTTCACCCACTCATTAAATAATGAAAAAATAAAATATGACTTGGACTCAGCCATTCACTGTTAACTTCATTCACACAGGCGGCGGTAGAATAGTTGTTATCATAAGGGATGGAACTACGTTTTTCTGTTTGAAGTGAATAATTACCTTACGGTGTATTGTCTTCATAACAAAAGTGGGTCAGACTAACTGGCTCATCTGGCTCCCAGTTCACAGCGCTCCAGTCTCTTCCCAGTCAGTGTTTTGCTTGATCTTCAGTCAGGCTTGTTCACCAAAGCCTCAGCACAGTCTTCATCATTTTAACTGTAGAAACTAGATAGAGTTTGCTCACAGTGCCTGTGATCCCTCCAGTCATGGCGCCCCTTGCTCCGGGCATGCGGAGACCCCTTGTATGGTGTCACTTGTTGCTATGTGAACTACTCATCAATAAAGCCACACTAAAAAGCATATGTGTCTGTTAACTTTCTCATTTGTGACCAGCTATCAGACAGGAGCAACGTTAAGAGAGGGAACATTTATTTCCTTTGGTTCGTGGTTTCCGAGAGTTCGTGTGACTGACCTGGTTTCTGGTCATACAAGCTGGAAGATGCGGGGGTTTGTCACACCCAGTCTTCAAACAAAAAGCAAAGAGTTTAGGCTGAAAGCAACCAGGTTATAACCCCCAAAACCCACTCCTAATGGCCAGCTAAACCCTACACCCCAAAAATTCCACAGCCTTCCAAAACAGCGCCTCCTGCTGAGGACCTGATATTCAAACACAGAAGCTAGTCCATATGGGATGTTTCACATTCCAATTAGAATGGTGTCTGTGCACACTTGGCTACAAGGTGACAGAAGGGTTAGGTAGGAAGAAAGGGGTTCCTCTCTGGTCCGAGGTGCTTGGTACTGAAGAGTGTCTGCATTTTTACAACACTGAAATTAAAACAACAAAACTAGACATGGCAACCACCGGTTAGTGTCAAAGTGAACAGGTGCTTTCTTATTGGTTCATGGACACCCTTTTTTTTTTTTTTTTTTTTTAACTTAGAAGAAACCGTAAAAGCCAAGCATAGTGTAGTGGTGCCTTTAATCCCAGCACTGAGGAGTCAGAGGCAGGTGGATCTCTGAGAGTTCGAGCCCATCTATCGACACAGTGAATTCCAGGACAGCCAGAGCTAGAGACTGAGACTTCAGCTCAGAGAAGAAGAAGGAGAAAGAGAAAAGGAGGAGGAGGAGAAGGAGAAACTGAAAAATAAATTACTTCTGATTGATCCTAAATGTACAGCTGATTATTTTGGTTGAAATTTTCTTTTAATTTAAATTCAATAATTTCTCTTTCTCAAAGGGCCTTATTTTATATATTCATGAAGAAAACCACTGGTTTTCACTTAAAGAGACAGAAGTCAGGTACCAGAAGGTCATTTTTTAGGGGACAGACAGGTAGCTAATGTTTTTTTTCCCCCATGGACCTCTGTGTCTTAGTGTCTTTCCGAGGAAGTCTTTGTAGGTTAAGCGGCTCCACAGTGGCCACGAGGACCACTCCCCAATTGTGGGGCCGTCACCTTTGTCATTACAATAAGCCAGTTGATTGTTGGGTGTGCATCAAACAGTCTTATTCTGCTCAGCCGGCAAAAGCTGAGAGTCAGACTCCTCTGATCCGAAGCTATTTATTAGCTTTGAGGGCGATGGCTTCATCCAAACGCTGTCCCTCTGTGTGTTGTCCCAAATCACATCGATTATGTGCTTTATTTGAAAAAAGTAGCTTTTGGTCTAATCGGGTAACGACTCACGTTTTCTTAATATCATTGCTGGAGGGTTTCCAACAGTTTTCTGGATGATAGTGTTGCTGTCTTCACTCTGTTCCTGTGACTTAAAAAATAACAAAAGAACCCCCAAAATATATAAGCTGTGTCTCTCGGAGAAACGATTGCGCACGTGCATTGGATAGTGGTAAGCAATGGTTTGCATGCGACTGTTGTACCGGAAAATCCTGTAAAATCCTGAAATCCTGTGGACTCTGGGCTGGGGAGCGGCACACGGATTCGAAGGCAGAACGGTCGGGAATATTCTCGCCTAAATGCATAAACCCAGAAGGATTTCCATTTCTGTTTACACAACTCTTAGTTTCAGCCCAGAGAAGCCAGTTCACTGAAGTACACGTCAGTCACTCACATGCGCCATTATAAACTGTGCCGGGGCATTTAACTCTCAGAAGCTTTTAAATTGCAAACTGGAGACTAATCTTATTATTATGCTTAAAGATTATGTCAGTAGTCATTTCCTGTGCGTATGGATTTGACAGAAAGCTCACACACATCTGCCCTCTAGAAGCAAGCATGTTGAGGCTGTCCCTCCACAGATACGGCCACTTCAAACGGTGAGAACCCCATGAAACTTGATTGCAAACACTGGAATTTTCAAATAAATACTGAAATTTTATTTACTTTTTAAAGTATATGTTACTATAAACTATCTCGATTCTCCATGTAGATGAATACGGATTTCATGCAAAACAAACAAAACAAAACAAAACAAACAAACAAAAAACCTCATGACGTTAAAATTGCAAAACTGGTTAAAAAACCAGGAGGTGGTGGCACACAGCTTTATTCCCAGCACTTGGGAGGTGGAGGCAGGCAGACCCCTGGGAATGTGAGGGCGGCCTGGTCTACAGAGTGAGCGCTTGGGAGGTGGAGGCAGGCAGATCTCTATGAATCCGTAGGTCAGCCTGGTCTACAGAGCGAGTTCCAGGACAGCAGGTGAAAACTGTTTGCATTCTGCTATCTGCACCTTCACTGTTGTCAGCCCAGTGACACCAGCTAACAGCTAAGTGAAAATGAGTACTCAACCATAGGGACAGGAGTGTCGTGGGAAGGTTGACAGTGAGTGGGGAAGGCTGCAGATCCTCCTTTTAGAGAGAGGAGAGAACAATAAGGCTACAGGTGTGATTGCGTTTTTTTGGGGTATGGGGGGGGGAGCACACAAGAAGCTGCCTTGAGGAAGCAGACCAAACCCGAGCTCTACAATGATGATGCTGGGTCACACTTGGCCAGAAAGCAGCAGCATCCAGTGGCACGCGGTCCTGTTTCCTCTCCATCCATCCACCCAGAGTCTAGAGTGAGGATGGTAGCAGAAATACCTTAACATCGCACAGACTTGCTTCATAAACAGTGGTCTCTTCTACTTCCAGAACCTCCCCAGTCCTGTAAACCATGAGCTTAGCCATGGCTCTGCCCAGAGCTTGTTACTCCTGTGTTACTCCTGCAGTAGTGGGAACCCTTCAGTGGGCGGAACCTTTCAGTGGGCGGAACCTTTCAGTGGGCGGAACCTTTCAGTGGGCGGAACCTCTCAGTGGGCGGAACCTTTCAGTGGGCGGAACCTTTCCATGGGCGGAACCTTTCAGTGGTCAGAGCTGTCTCGCCCAGATCTAGGTCTAGTGAAAATTGATGGAGAGAAACAGGAAAGGTAAAATTGGCTCTAGAAAAGGATCTAGAGCTGGAGACCGTCAGTGGATACGTCTGATGAAGATGGCGTTTTTGCTCTGGAGGGGCGTGCTTATTTCTAATTGTTCGACATGGCTTTTAACTTGCCTTCCTCTGAATTGAAGGCCTCTAAGGTCAGATTCCTCCTAGAAGAAAACCATGTGTACCTTGAAAATGCAAAGTTCTGGCTGGAGAGATGACTCAGCAGTTGAGAGCTCTGTCTGCTCTTCCAGAGGTCCTGAGTTCAATTCCCAGCAACCACATGGTGGCTCACAACCATCTGTACTGGGATCTGATGCTCTCTTCTGGTGTGTCTGAAGACAAATAACAGTGTACCCACAAATACAAAATAAATAAATCTTAAAAAAAAACAAATGCAAACTTCAAGCTGGTCGTGGTGGCCCACACCTTTGATCCCAGCACTTGGGAAGCAGAAACATGAATCTCTGAGTTCGAAGTCAGCCTGGTCTACAAAACAAGTACCAGAACCTAGAGCTACAAAAAGGGGGCTTCTCTCAAAAACAGAAAGAAAGAAAATGTAGACTGAGCAAGATACTAAACTTTCAGTTCAGTCTTACTAAGGAAGGACTGGACCTCTAAGTTCCCAAAGCTGCCTTCGGTGTATAAGGGCCAAAATGTACGGGGGTGGGGTGGTTCAGTGGATAGAGCACGTCCAGCTCAGGTGTGAGCGTCTGAGACTCACATACAAACCAGGCACAGAAGTACATGCCTGTAATCCACTGGCAGCATGGTGCCAAGCCGAGATGGGAGAACCTCTGGAACATGGTAGGCATGCATGCTGATGAGCAGTTAGAAGTCCGTACTAGGGCTCTAAAGGAACAGAACCACGGGAGGAATACATGTGTGAGAATTAACATGGAGAGAGAGCTCAGCAGTTAAACACACTGGCTGCTCTTCCCAAGGACCAGAGTTTGATTCCTGGCACACATCCACCTGTCACTCCCGTTTCATGGAACCTATCACCCTCTTCTGGCCTCTGCAGGCACCAGACACACACATGTTACACAGACATGCATGCAGACAGAACATTCATACACACTAAATGAAGCTAAAATTAAAACTAAAAAAATGTATTAAGTCAATTTACATTAAAATTGCAACAACAGTGGTCTCATACCTGAAAGTCTGAAAAACAGGTACTTGCTTGGTCTATAAGATGGGGGCCTTGGCAGTCCTGTCCTGGAAGGTTCCTAGAGAGACCATGATGCAAGTCCTGATATCAGTGAAGGAAGCACCACCACAACAGGGTGAATTAACTCTGGGGCAAGAGGGAAGGACGAGGGAACAAACAGCGAGTCATCTGCCACAGTTTTTGGTTGAGGAACTCTGCTAATAATTCTAAAAACTAAGATAATTCTATTTTGTGGCAAGCTGACTTTGAACCAGCCAAAATAGAGACCCTTCTCAAATAAGATAGAAAGTGAGAACTGACCCTTCAAGAGTGTCTCCTACTACCTCATACACTGCACTCAAACACACATATGTGTTCATGTGCACATATGCAATACACATGGAAAGAGAGAGAGGGGGAGAAAGAAAAAAAGGAGGGGAAGAGAGAGGAAAGGAAAGAAGGGAGGGAAGAAGGAAGGAGAAGGAAGATTCCAGAATAACATGAAGTCAATAAGATGTCATTGCAAAAAAAAAAAAAAAAAAAAAAAACACAGTTCACAACTCAAAAAGAATAAGTGACAATTTATTCTGGAGGCAAACATGTCTCAGGAACACAGATCTGTGTTACCTCAAATAACATGTTTAAGGAAGCAATAGTTCATGAAGTGTTCATAGTAACAGAAATAAATTTATTTATAGTAACAAGTAAATTTATCAATTAAACACCTCTTAAATACATAGGTGGACCCATCAAAAAGCTGCTTTCACACAGTAGGCAGACCCTTGTAGGGTCTACAGCTGAAGGGCCTAGAACTGATGCCGGTCTGAGATACAGGCCAGCAGGCTGTGAAGTACACCTGGTGTCCTCCCAAGGATGGGTTCTACTGACTGGGACCTAAAGATAACTTCCAGGGGAGGGGAGGGTCTGGGATAAACCTTTTGAGTGAGGTCTACAGCCACGGGGAAACAAAAAAGGCACCAGTTTGTGGAAGTTTGGCCTATTGTCACGTATTGTAATTAGCAATTCTGTGCCTGAAGGTCCAGGCCTAGAGAGAATCCTTCAGGTTTACAGGCTTTTGTTGTACAAACCGCAGTTCCTTGATTTAAAACTATTGGTTAAATAAAATTGGCTATAGCCAATTACTGGAGGGATTAGAGGTAGGTGGGTTTTGAGAGAAAAGAGAAAGAGCAGAAAGGAAGGGGAGGAATGGGAGGAGGGAAGGACGCCACAGTCTCAGTTGTCTTGGCCCTCGGCTTCTGCCAGGTCCTGCCTGGGCTTTACAACTTGTCTCAGTTACTCATCCTAATATTCGTCTACAGGGAGGAGGGAATCAACTTCGAGCGTGTTCTAAGTGCCCAATATAAGAAAAGAAGCAGAAGAATTTGGCAGCCAGGTTGAGTTTTAAAAGCTGAATAGGACAGAGAAATGGCTAAGGCGCATCAGAGAGAAGACGGAAGAAGCCTATGTGTGAAATGCTGTTTAAACCGAAAACAGCAAGATTCTTAAGTCATTCTGAACATGACCCGTGAGACAGAAGACACTTGCTTTCTCCTCTTTGCATTTTTGTAACGTTTAGCAGTATTTGTGTGCGCACGCGGGTGGGTGCATGCCTCGGTGCTCTCCTGTGGAGGCTGGAGAACAGTTTGAAGGAGTGGACTCAGGTTGAACTCAGGTTGCCTGGCTTGCAGGTCAAGCGCCTTTACTGCCCGAGCAATCTCACCAGCCCCATCGTCCGCTTTTCTTGTAAAGGGGGCTTGCTATTTGCCTTTGTGCCCTGTGTGATTGATTACCAGTTGATGGGCAGGGTGTGTCTGTCTGATTAGTCCTCTCCAGGAAGCAAGTTTTCCAAGTTCTTGGGAGAGCGCGCTCACAAAGTATGACACCCTCTAGGAGGTGGGCACCGGGTCTCTGACGCATAATATACACATGGAGAATATTTAAATCAACTTTCTATGTCGCTGTGGTTGCTCTCTTATGCCCTGCAGTTAACTGTTTCTTTCTGTTAACTTGTCAATCATGCTGGTTCCCTTAGAGACTCCTGAGAACAGCGTGCTTATTGTCCTTTTAAAAGGAACCTGGCAAAATTTGAGAAAAGGGTCATTAATTCCTTATTGTAACTCACTGGAGGTTTAATGGGATGTTAATTGCAGGATATAATTTATATTAGACTATGATTGAGGTATAAATAACCTTACTTTAACCTTAGTTTAAATTTTTTAGCTACTTGCATTCTTGACTATGTAATCATTCTTGGATATATATATATATTTTCTTAAGCAGTGAGAAAAGCTGTTTTATTTCACAGAACAGGAAACCAAAGCCGGTGGCTTTGTGGTTGGTGAAACCTAGTTCATTTAGCGACTTAGCTGAGTCTCTAGGTTGCTTTGTTCTCTGAGGTCGGTTAGCAGAAGATTTGGGCAGAAACTCCGGGCATTCTTACACTGAGAAGAGGAAGAGGAAGAGGATCTGCTTTATCCCTCGAGTATCTATCCATCAAAAAAGAAACGTTCCCGAAGTCTCCTAGGGACTTCCCTTCAAGTCCCATTGGACAGGAACAGTTTTAAAACATCCTCTTAGGTTGAGAATTTCTCATGGTGGGATTTAAGTAGTTGTTTTCAAAGCTTATTAACTCGAAACTTAAACGGAGAAGGAAAATCCTAGTTTTGTTCACATTGACAATTAAGCCGTATGGCTGTTTTAGATCCAGACAGAAATCATAAGTAATTTAGGTAATTTTCAACAAAATTATCTCAGTAAAGTTCACGCACTTTAAGTATTTAAGCATCAAATTTCATCCAGATCAATGCCCCATTTTCTGACAATTTAATGTATTTTTCCGCAGGTCTGGAATTTTAAATTGGACAATGTATATAAATGCCATGATTATCTCAATGTCAATATTATGTTTAAAAATAATCTTGCCGGGGGTGAAAGGCTTTTACATACAAAAGTCATGGGTTTCTCACTAGGGCCATTTGTGTCTCTCTTGCACTAACTCTATTTTGACACGCTTACTGCTGAGCTCCAGAGTGCAAGGATGTGGTTATTACCACCAGTTCCCACCAGTTCCCACCAGTGTTCTGTTAGAACACCTAGGAGGTCTTCAAGTCACTCTCTACAATAGCAAGGATCGATGGCAGAGGATTAATTTACAAACGGGAATTACACGTGGAAGTAACAATTTCAGATTCTGGTCACCTGGAGAAAAATAATAGCCACGTGTATTTCTAGAAGAAACTTTGTTTTTTTTTTGTTTTTTTTTTTTTTTTTTTTGTTTGTTTTGTTTTTGAAACAGGGTCTCTGTATTTAGCCCTGTAACTCACTGTGTAGACCAGGCTAGTTTCAAACTCACAGACATCCTCCTGCCTCTGCCTCCAGAGTGCTGGCATTTCATCTAAGGTCCCTGCCACTGAGTCCCAAGAGTCTCTCACCTTCCAGGTCTCTTGTACATTCTGGAGGGTTCCCCCACCTCCCACATTCTGCTGGTCCTCTGGGCTACTCTCCCATCCCCTACCCCTTACCTGATTCTGTTCCCCTTTCCCCTCCCCCTCCTTCTGCCTCCTGTGATTTTCTTCCCCCTACTAAGTGGGACTGAAATGTCCTCACTTGACCCTTCAGCTTGCTAACCTTGAGTTCTGTGGATTGAATCCTGGGTATCCTGTACTTTTTGGCTCATATCTACTTACTAGTGAGTCCACAGCATGCATGTCCTTTTGTGTCTGGGCTATTTCACTCCGGATGATATTTTCTAGTTCCATCCATTTGCCTGCAAAATTCACGATGTCCTCATTTTTAATGGCTGAATAGTATTCCATTGTGTAAATGTAATATTAAATGTTTTTAGTTTCAGTTACTTTTATTTTCTAATGAACTGCAGCCCAGTAATGCCATTGTTGTCAGAGAGTTTGAGAGGGAGGGGAAAGAGGATGTCTGAGAAGAGATGGACTAAAGTAGTTAGAGAGAGACAGAGAGAGAGATAGTGAGACAGAGAGAGGGAGAGATAGAGAGAGAAAGGAAGAGAAAGGGGAGAGAGAGGGAGAGAGTTTATCAAGAATGAGTAAATTTCCATTTCATTGAACAAATGAACAATAATTTAGCCAGATTCTAGGCATTCGGATTATTTAAACACACACATACTCTCTCTCTCTCACACCCCCTTTGGACATCTACTCCTCTCATCTGTTAACCTACATTTTGGGGTATCTTTCTTTTGGAAAGCCTCTTACACATGGTATGGGTGCACTACACTAGTCATACATCCCCTGACTGATTGATTATTTTGATGACTGACTCCCAAGGGCAGGCCATTAAAACCATCTGTTGTTCAATGCAAGTGTGTTTCTTGTTACAAAAAGGGTAAAGGAAGGAGAGGCTCACGAAGAATGCAGGAGACCATTGCCTTGGGAGGGTCTTAGTAGCATCCCAGTGGGAGCGGTTAAAGGCAGGGCACCTGTGAGGTTCAGGGAGTCTAGTTAAGATGAGTCTTTCACTACTGAAGAGACTGTCTTCACCAGATACTTACTGGCTATGGCCAAATACTTGAGATGAAACAAAGTGATTCCACCAGTAACGTTGCGGGATGTCTGATCACACTGTGAACCCCAAAACTGTTGTTTACTGGGAAAAACCTGTTTCTAGTTGTGGTGTAGCTCATGCTTAGCGCACACCTTTAATCCTGAACACGAAGGCAAAAGTAAAACATGAAAATGAGGGTGAAGTTAGTTTGTAGAAGGAAGCACCCGTGTTTGAAAGCAGTGTCTAACTGAGTGGCAGACAAAGTGACAAATCAGAGAAAGATTTGGGAGAATAGGATCCGCCCAGCTCTCACGAGAAGAGAGGAAAGAGGCGACTTAGAATGAGTCGGCTGAGAGAGGAGTTTGAGCCACACAGCTGAGCTGACCCACCGGGCAGGGTTCAGAAAGAGCTAGAAACGGTGAGCTTCTTTAGCAGCAAGTCTCAGAGGCTGAAAACATTCTAAGCCTGGGCAAGATTTATGGAGGCTGATCACTTCAAGATCTAGGCCTAGGTAGCAGGCAGAGGCAGTAAGGCTTGGAGATGACACATCAGGTGAATAGACGTTACTTTTACACAGTGACTCCGTCGCAGTGGCATATGCCCTCTTTGACCTTTGTAGGTACCTGTACTCATGTGCAGACACAAATAATAAAATAAATCTATTATTAATATGAGACTTTAAGAGAATGAAAACAAATACTGTGAGGATACATTTGCAAACCATATATTGTAATTATCTTAAACTGAATGAAGAATTCTCGAGCTGGAGGGAACCAAGGGAAAGATGTGACATAATTATATTTTAATTGAAGATATATATATATTTTAAAGGAATCCTTGTGGGCTGGAGAGATGGCTCCGCAATTAAGAGCACTGGCTGCTCTTCCAGAGGACCCAAGTTCAATGCCCAGCAGCCACACGTGGTAGCTCACACGTCGGTAACTCCAGTTCCAAGGCTTCTGACGCCCTCATACAAACATGCAGGTAAGACATCAATGAACATAAATAAGAAAAAACAAAACCCCACGACCACTCAGCACCCAGTGTCAGGTTGCTCTCTGAGTTCTTGAGGCCAGTCTGATCTATAGAACAAATTCCAGGATAGCCAGAGCTACACAGAGAGACAGTCTCTCAAAACAAACAAACATAAAACTGTGGCTGAGTGACCTGGAGGTGCCTATAAATAGGAGACAACAGAAAGATATTAGTGCATTAGGGGCTGTCCTATAGGAACTAATATACAGGGGAACATGCGCTCCTGTTTGTTCCTCTTTCTTACAGGACCCAAGGCCAAGTGGTCTGAACAAAAGACATAGTTAGCATTTAGGGCCCAGGACAAAGACTATAAACTCCTCTGTTAGGTTTCTATCCTTTTTTAGAAGGCTTTTTTGATCTACTAGAAGGGTTCTGAGCTAATTATCCTTTAGAAGAAATTTATTAGGAGGGTCATATCACATCAATGCCATAGAGAAAAGAATGGGGTCCTGACCAGAGTGCCTTCAGTTCAAGAATGACAGAGGTCATTCTTCTCTTACAAATGTCTGGAGGACTGGGGCTCCACACCATGTGATCTGTTTTAGGAAGCTGTACTAGTCTGGGTTTCTATTCCTGCACAAACATCATGACCAAGAAGCAAGTTGGGGAGAGAAGGGTTTATTCAGCTTATACTTCCACATTGCTGTTCATGACCAAAGGAAGTCAGGACTGGAACTCAAGCAGGTCAGGAAGCAGGAGCTGATGCAGAGGCCATGGAGGGATGTTACTTACTGGCTTGCTTCCCCTGGCTTGCTCAGCCTGCTTTCTTAGAGAACCCAGGTCTACCAGCCCAGGGATGGCTCCACCCACAATGGGCTGGGCCAGGGATGGCTCCACCCACAATGGGCGGTGCCCTCTCCCCTTGATCACTAGTTGAGAAAAACTCCTTACAGCTGGATCTCATGGAGGCATTTCCTCAGCTGAGGCTCCTTTCTCTGTGATAACTCCAGCTTGTGTCAAGTTAACACAAACCAGCCAGCACAGAAGCATAGGAGGCAGAGGCAGAAGGCACTAGATAAGAGAGGGAATAAGACGGTGAAATCATAATTCAAAGTTGTGCTGGACCAGAGCAAGTGGTGAGCTGGTGGGTGGTGCTGAAGGATTGGGAGGGGGGAGTTCGTGCAACGCCACAGTAGGTGTTGCCTGTTTGTAGGCAACAAGGAGGCTTCAAGGGGTGAAGACTGATTTGGGTGGGAAGGGTCTATGAGCTAACCGTCGTGTGTGTGTGTGTGTGTGTGTGTGTGTGTGTGTGTGTGTGTGTGTGTGTGTGTGTGTGTGTACATATTCCTGCTTGCACACATGCAGAGGTCAGCACCCACATGGTGGCCAATATTAGGTGACTTCCTCACTCAGCCCCCACCTTATTTGTGTGGATTGAGTATCTATACACGCGCATGCGCGTGGAGGCCAGAAACAGTTCACTCTTCACATCTTTCTAAGACAGAATATTACTGGACCTGGAACTCACAGATTCGACCGGCAGCTGGATTTCAGAGTACAGAGTAAAGAGACAGAAAGCAGAAAGAGGCCAGAGGCGGAGTTCAGCAAATTAAACTGTTTCAAATAGTGACGTCAGACCCACAGTGGGGAGACGCCCCAGTGGGGAGTCCATGGAGACTACAATGGCCTTGCCCTGCTGGAATTGCTTGCTCAACCACGACAGATTTTCTTGGGAGACGTCTGTCCGTCCGTTCAGGGAAACATTCCTCTCCGGTGTGGCTGACAGTAAGGACTGAGAAAGTCGGCTGTAATCTCAGGGATCCTTTTTACAGCCTTGCCCACTGAGATCCAGGGATCCTCCTCTGTCCACATGCCCAGTGCACGGGGACTTCACGGTGTCCGAATGTGCTTCTCTGTTGTGTATAACAACAATGACCAAAACGAGTTTAGGGAGAAAAGGGCTCGATTTCATTTACAGCTCTACATCATAGTTCTTCACTGAAGGAAGTCGAGGCAGGAATTCAAGGAAGGAACTGAGGCAGAAACCATAAACAAATACCACTTTCTGTCTTGCTCCACACTGCTTGCCCCAGTGCTTTCTTATACCACCCGGACCACCTGCCCAGTCCTGGCCCCACCCACAGCAGGCTGAGCCCTCCCACATCGACCATCAAGCAAAATTTCCCCACAGACACACCTAGGTCAATCTGATACACGAAATTCCTCAGTTAAAGTCCCTTCAGCTTCGAAGGTAACTCTAGCTTCTGTCACGTTGGCAACATGCAGCAAACCCTTTACCCACAAACCCATCTCTCCAGCTCCTTTAGAGAGAGGCAGAGATGGGATGATTTTATTTTTAACCGATTTAATAACTTGATTTTACTTTTTCACATGTATATTTCAGACAAGGTCGTAAACATTCCTCTTTCGGGCACCAAGCTTCATGTTTTGTAGCCAGGGTATAAAATCTGGAAGTCCGGGCCACGGAGGTGCTGTGGCAGATTGAAGTGTTTGCTACTCAAGCCTGCCTACCTACCTGAGTCCCATCCTGAGAAGACATATAAGGGTGAAGGACTGAATGAAGTCCGCATAGCTCTTCTCTGGCCTCATGTGAGCACACACACACTGTACTCCTGTAAAAGGAACTTTGATCTGCCTGGAGTAATTGTCATCTCGAAGGCTTACTGCCTGTGTCTTCTAGTCTAGGCCTAGGCCTGAAGCTTCTAGCTTCGTACAATCTAACCTAGGCCTTTAATGTTTTCAGTGTCTGAGACACACTGTTGGGTGACAGAAAAGCTTCCCGTTCTGAGCTCTGGCTGCCTGGCCAACCCAGCTGTTCTGGCTCAGACTCCTCTCCAGGCTGACGGAGTCAGTCTGGCCTCTCTCTCAGCTTCTGACTTTTTACTCTGCTTGGCCTCAAACCCACCCATTCTCTCTCTGTAACTTGTCTCTGTATAAATGTCCCAGTAAAATGGGCTTTCTTTTTCTCTGCCTGCCTCTCAAGTAGCTTTCTTTCCCTTTCTCTTAAGAGTTGGGTATATCCTACTCTGTCAAATCTTTCTCTGATTTGTCACTTTGTCTGCCAATCAGTTAGACATCACTTTTAAACAGGAGTGCTTCCTTCTACAAACTCAATTTACCTTCCTTGTTTGGTACTCAATGTGTGTACTAAGGGTGTGTCAGTATTCCAGCCAGAGGGAATAAAGGTGTGTGCTAAGGGCTGAGCCACACCACAACCAGAAACAGGGTTTGTTTTGTTTTTTTAAACTAAATGACACACTCTTGGGGTTCACAATGTGATCAAATATCCTGCAATATGCTACCAATAAAAAATTTCAAAGCTAGAAAATCAATAACAATCATAGCATTCATAAACAAGGTAACTTTGGTAGGTAGTTTGGTGTCAATTTGACACATGCTATAGTGGTTGAAGAGGAGGCTCAGTTGAGAAACTGCTAACATAAGAACAGGCTGTAGACAAGCCTATGGGGCATTTTCTTAGTGATTGATGGGGGAGGCACAGACTGAGCCAGGGAGTGAGAAGGAGCCAGGAGAACAGACTGCCAGAGCTAGTTTGAGGCCAAGCAGAGTAAAAAGTCAGAGGCTCAGAGAGAAGCCAGCTCTTTGTAAGTTAGGATACTCCTGGTCCTGGGAAGCAGCTGAGAAGGTATAAGATAAACCAGTGAGCTGCACCGCTTCATGGCCTCTGCATTGGTTTCTGTACTGCTTGAGTTCCTGTCTTGACTTTCTTCAGTGGCGAAGTGATGTAGAATGCTAAATCTAATAAGCCCTTTTCCTCCCCAACATCACGACCATCAGACTCAACAATAGTAACTCTTTAACACAGTAGGTGACTACTTTATTACTAAGAAAAATTCTATTACTATTACAAATCAAACTTGTTAACAGCTTCTACTTTTTTTTCTGACAACCAATTTTTATCTCTCTTTCTGTGAGTGTGTGTCCATGTGCTTGCTGATTCCAGAACCCTAACTTTAATGGAGCTGCTGTGGGTTGGAGATGTCTCAGCAGTTAAGAACAGTGATTGTTTATCCAGAGGATCCAGGGTTAGATTCCCAGCACCCACACAGTAAATTGGCTCATAACTGTCTCTCATATAACTCCTCCTGGGTCTGACATTCTCTACTGAACTCTGAGGGTACCAGGTTCGCAGGTGATGCACACATGGCTCGAATGTAGGCCAAACACCCATACTCACAAAATAAAATAAAATCTTAAAAAAAAAATTAAATGGAGTTGCTAATACCAACGGTTTTTAAACACTGAAGTTGGTGAGGCTGTAGAAAACCAAACAACCTTATGGACCAGGGCTGCGAGACTGTCCTATTTTAAGGCATTATTCATCACTTGCAAAGGTAATTAAAAGATCTGGCTGGAGTAGACTCACTAATTCCCACAACCTGCTCCCTCCGCCCCAAACAGAAACACAGAGCAGGAAGAGGCGGTGTGAAGGCGGGCACTCGGAAGAGGCTGGCCGGAAGGGGCGGGGCCTGCAGGAGCGCCCTAGGGTTGCGCACGCGGCCCCGCTTTCTTTCCCGACAGCGCCATGGAGCGTAAGGAGGTCCTGCTCCTTGGCGGGCATCGGAGGCCGGGGCGGCGGAACCCGGCGTGTCCTCGGACTCTTCCAGGTGCGAGTCCCGCGGACTACCTCCCCCGAGGGTGCGGAGCGGTGCGGGTTGGCGGCGCGTGTCCCACGCCGGGTACGGTGGGCCCCACGGCCTGCTGTGCACGGCGGGCCTCGTTCCGGCGCGCTCCGGCTTCGAAATGGTCTCCAGATTTTAAGCCAGTTCCTAGTTTTAAGGCCTGCGCCTCAGGACGCTTCGAAGTGCAGGGAGGAGCGGCCGCTTCTGGCGGCAGCTTTCTCCCCGGCCTGCACAGTGGCGGGAGTCCCTTTGTGTTCCCAAGGAAAGCCACCATGCAGCCTGTTTCAGGCTTCCTAAGTGGGCCATCAATTTTTCCGTAGTACGTTTTACAGAGGCGGAGAGTATTGTTTCTTAGATGATAGGACCGTCAGTTTTAGGCTTTTTTTCCCTCAAAGACTAATGTTTGATGTAAAGTATTGGCAGGACTGTAAAAGGATTTTTATTCCGGGATCACACTTGTAAGTACGATCTAAGAGACTTTGAAGTTGGAACAAAATTTCGAACGTCTTGAATTCCAGACAGGGTGGGGATGATTTCTCTGCCCGTGCCCGCACAAACCACACCAAGTGAACACGGTTCCAGGTGGAGAGGTTTAATAGAATGGGGAAGGGGTTTGGGTCAAGAGAAGAGAAAAAGAGGAGTTTCAGTCTTTTATAGGGGTTGTGACGTCACTTGCTCCCAGGTGGAGGTGTGATTTTGAACTGATGTCTTCTGGGAATGCTTTGGCTGTTTCCACGGCAATGGATGTGCCAGGTTCCTGTCACCTGTGGTTGGAGCCATCGCTGGGGGAAGGGGCTATCCTAACGCCGACACTGGCTAATATGAAAACGGTTAAGGATTTCTCAGAGTTCTGCAGGACTTGTGATCCAGGCCATGTCGTTTGCTGTTTTAATGTGCAGGTGATGGTCTGCAGAATTGTATATATTTCTCTTTGCACTGCAGGCCCGAGACGGATAAACAAAGACTTGGAACTCGACTCCTTGAAGTCGGCACTGCCCCAGTGAAGGGCATGGATAAAATGCTTTTTTTCTGTCTGTGATTAATGGGACAGGAACTCAAGCACTGCAGGAACCTGGAGGAATTAACCAGCCCAGGGCTGGTGGCACCGCCCACAAGGGTCTTCCCCCTCACCCAATCACTGATTGTGAAAAAGCTTACAGGCTTGGCTGCAGCCCTGTCTGAAGCAGGCATTTTCACACTTGGGGCAGCCTGCTCCAGTGGCTGACTGGCTTGTGTCAAGCTGACACAAGAGTACACAGCACACACTCATACGAGGTACTAAAATATGGAGGTAAAGTGAGTTCACAATATTTTAATTTTTAGGTGCAACAGAACCTGTCTCTTTTGAAGGTGCTTGAACAAATGTTTTCCAAAACTTGTCGTGGAAAGTGATTGAAACAAGCTACCAGGACTGCATCTGCCAGTAAAGGTATAAGCTGCATTACCGTTTCCTTGTGGTTTGGTTAACTGGCTGGTACAATGATGACTTAAGTGTTTGCCGTTTACCCAGCTGAGGGCTTCTTTGAAGAAAGAATCTTGAGACTGAGATGCCAGCAGTGTATAGGTGATGAAAATGACTAATGTGTGATGCTGTTGTTAAAACGGGCTCCTGTTTCTTGTCCCCAGCATGTAGGTAGCTGCAGTGCGTGTCCAGCTTTGGGAGCTGTAATGTTTACAAACCCTTCATTGCTTTGGGTAAGTTTGCTTGATCAGCCATGTCTCGATTGAATAATATTTGGTAACTCAGAGGAGACTGGAGCCGCTTGGCTTTTGTAGAACTTGAGGGTGGACACCTGGACCTAGGTTTTGATGGAAAAAAATGATTTTGGGCTTCTGACTTTTTTTTTTCTTTTTTTTTTTTTTTTGTTTGTGTGTGAAGGTGCAGCACACATTTTGGAATGTAAAATGAAGACTTGGTCAAGAAACTGAACAGAAGCAAATGGTGAAAATTAAAATTTAATTTGATATTGATAAATAAGTTATGTAGAAATGAACAGCTAATTGTAATTGCTGTGGGCAGTACTTTAAAATGTCATTCTCATAGTAAAATAAACTCATCTTTCATGAACTGCCGACTTCATTTACTTTTTGTCAACATGTCAACACAAGCAATCCTGAACTAGCGTGTCCAGCAGCTCCCAGCAGGGAAGAGAGTGGCAGGACAGTCTGTCCAGGATCATCACCTGACAACTCTAAAGCTGGATTTCCTCAAGTGAAGACTTTGCTAAATCCTTAAACAGTAGAATCCCTAAGTTTAGTAAGTAGCTTAAGAATTCAGCAACATTCTGATGACTTGGGCCTATGTAAGAGGTTGGGAAGTGGTTGCTTAACTGGTACAAAGCTCTGGATTTGATTCCCAGGATAGACATTTCTGACATTCCAGTTGTGTTGGCTTTTTAAAAAATAAGAATTGTTTTTACCCTAGAGACCTAGATTTAACCAGAACATGAAAAATCACAAAGCAAGTCTTAATTTGTATGTACTGCACCATTAACTTGCTGTTCAGAGCAATACCTAAAAATCGCAAGTGCCACATGGCCCTGTAGTAGAACCACCTCTTGACAGGAAGACTACTTGCCTTGTATTTAACAATTGTTGGTCTTAAATATGGATTATTTGCATATTTGTAATCATGAAGGGGGCATTCTGACAAAGTGAGGTGATACACATCTGAACCATTGCTCCAATCACGTATTTACCGAGGTTTACGGAGGCATAGTGCTTATTCATCACTAGTGAAGACCGCTGTCCCAGGTCCACATGTGCCAATGAACTGTTGGAGCTGCTGTTGGCACTGAGTCAAGTAGAGATCTCTTTTCTCTAAATATTCTTCGTTATACAGTTCAAATGGAAATAATGCATTGGGAGCAACACAAAATGCGGTGGCCCCTAAACAAAGAACAAAATATAAAGTGAGACTTTAAAAATGGAGGTACACTTCAACAGAATAAGGGTTTAAAAATTAACTACTGAATACTGACTTTGGTTTATTTTCAAGTTTTGTTTTTGGTAGCCCTTTATTTTGCTTCAACTTTACTGGCTTGGCTCTTCCTCTGAGTGCTGTGATTAAAGGTGGGGATTATCACGTGTAGCTGATTTAAATATATTTTAAATAGAAGATGATCTTCAGTATGTGTTACTCAGCCAGGTTTGAGATCCCTCTAAGGCCCATCCCTTAATGCTCTGAATCCTCACCTGATTGCTCTCCCCACACTCAGGACCAGGCTCACTGCACTATCATTAGTTCACTGGATTTCGCAAGTATTTTAGTATTTACATTGGAGAAGAACAATCCCTGGACCACACATCCTCTGCAGCTGCTGCTCCTGCCCCCTTTCCTGGCAATATCAGGAGTCTATGGGCTGTTTCCATGGTGACACTGTTAGTCCTCGTTTCTACTCTAGCTCCAGACAGCTCTGGTCATGGGCAGGCCAGACCTGGCTTAGCAGATGCAACCATAATCCTCAGCATGAGTCCAGTGTGCACTTGGGAAACTATTGGCTTGTGGAACATCATGTCTTTCTATGTTCTAGTTTTTGTTTCCTAAGTTTTTTCCTAACACATTTCTAAACTGGAATTCTTCAGACAGTCATGTAATTATATTTTAGGTGGCTTCATCCACTTGACTTAAAATGCCATCTCTGTTAGATAAAACTCTTAAGATTCAGATTTGTGTGTGTGTGTTATAGCCTGGTTAGCAATGATGTGGTCACCGTGGACCTTTCACTGTGGTGCCCTGTATCTGCTCTATCTCATCCTTCAGGTTGAATAGCCCTCACAGAAGTCTCCTTTATTCTTAATTTGCAAATCTTACTGTAATTCTCCAGAGCATTTATCTGTTGTATAAGTTCAGCTGACCTAGACATTTTTGTTATTAAATATTTGTCCTTTGTTTTCCCCCTTTGAACATTTTGAGCAACATCTTTTACCTTGTGAGTTTTGTTTCTCCATCTAATATTTTATGGACTTTTATTAGCAATTTATGATGTATATAAACATTTAAATTAAAGATTTATTTATTATATGTAAGTACACCAGCTGTTTTCAGACACACCAGAAGAGAGCATCAGATCTCATTACAGATGGCTGTGAGCCACCTTGTGGTTGCTGGGAATTGAACTCAGGACCTGTGGAAGAACAGTCAGGGCTCTAACCACTGAGCCATCTCTGCAGTCCCTGACTCCTATTATCTCACTTCTTGTTCTTTACAGTCATGTGGAGAAAGGCAGAGGGAGGGCAGTGTGGAGAGTGCAGTATCTGGTACTTAAAATCGGGTCAGATTTGATGATACAGCCTTAAGGAAAAAAGGACAAATAGTAGTATTTGTTGGAACCAGTTTTTAACAAGTTCAGGATGACAATCTTTTCTAGTAGTCATTTATCTCTAACCTATTTCATAAAATTTACAGTCTGTCTCCTTTGGAAAGGACACGACACAAATCTGTACATGATTACAAGCCCCTTGGGATCCTGAGTCCTTGGCTTGGTGTACCAGTGAAGGAACAGCTCAGTGGTCAGCACCCAGAGATCTAGGTACTTGGGAGGCTGAGGCTTGGCAACAAGTCAAGGGTGAGCCTAGGTCCTGCGCTGAGGCCTAGTTTCACAAATACTCCAAACAGGAATCATGCGCCAGTAGGTGTTTATTAACAGATGACACTGTCACCAGCACGGTGGCATATACCTGCAATCCTAGCGCTTAGACTGATTAGATTTTGAGTTCACAACCAGCCTGGGCTACATGGTGAAACTGTCTTGAACAAACAGTAAATGTGCAAATTCAAATAAGACGTATCCAGTAACAAAGATTAATTATTTTTCAAGTATTTAAATTTCAAGTATTTAAAATGAACCATTGAATAAGCTAAGAATATTTAGGAGCATTACTAACTTACTGCATTACCATATTTCAATGTGAGAGATATTTCAAACAATAAGGCTGCAATCAGTACATCTTCTCTGAGCACCTTAGTCCTTAAGCTCAGTCGAGCGTGGGCTTCAGATAAAGAAACTCTAAGGAAAAACAGGTTAGTAAAAATGTTACTGTACATATTTAAATAAAACGATATGTATGAGCCATGTGTTAAAGGTCTGCACACTTTTTAAGCTATTTCTTTCCCACTATCTAATAAATTGTGTCAGAAGAAGCAAATATCCTGACCTACAAAAAGGGGAGGGAACTAATACTTAGCACTCTGCAACACCTCCACGTTCTGCTCCAATAAACATGCAGAAGGGGAAACAAGCCCGACTAACTCTCTTCCGATATATGACACATATACATAGAGACCTTTGGTTCCTCTGACAACCCTATCTAATGTCCTCATGGATCTTACAATTCAAAATTCTTGATACATAAGCAAATTCTGTCCACAGCATCCTGAGCTCATTACATCATCCCCTCTGAACATAAGCTACCACTCAGTACTTGTCTGGGTAACTTACCTCCAAACATGTAAACTGTGTTTACCTGAAGTAGCTCAGCTTTCATCAGGCAGGTGTGACTGTTGGGCACTGGATTCAGGGGACTGAACTTGAGTCTGTAGACTTTATTGCCTGAGGGACTTCGGCATGAGAGTGTGTGTGTGTGTGTGTGTGTGTGTGTTTATAAAGGGAGGATAAACTCTAACCTGCAAACTATAAATCTGGGCTGAAATGACTGTCCACATGGTTTCCACCCACTGGTCCTGTTCTGTCAGCAGGAACTAGAGATCAAAATGTGACACCTCTTCAAATATTCAGTTATTTTCATAGTTGGCTCATGGCTTATTCCAATGTAAATATTTCTAGTATATAGAATGACAGGAGGGTGTGACTAAAAGGTTTAAGGCCCTGAGTTCCAGCCTAAGCTATGCACACATGCACGATGTCATAAAACATAATTTGCTTTTTTGTTTGTTTTTCAATCTCTATGTAGCCCTATCTATCTTGGAACTTGCTACCAGGTTGGCAGTGAACTCAGACATCCACCTGCCTTATGAAAACTGGGATTTTAGGTGTGTGCCACCATATCTGGTGAAACAAACTTTCCTTAAGATGTTTCCTTCTGACCTGCTTTGGTTGATCTTTACCATAGAGCACCGTGTGTCCCATTAAGCTGTCAGGGTGGAGGTAAGGCAGAGTCTCATTTTCCTCCTCTTACTACATGTTCTATTAGTACAACCTAAATCTCAAAATGATAAATCACTTTACATGTTTCTTCACATTAATCATGGACAGAACGAAAACTTAAGCTCTCAATAGGTGGCACCACCTCTTCCCACAGAGCCACACTTGCACTAGGAAGCTTGGGAACCTTGTTGGAGACTTTGCATTTATTCTATTAACCTTTCATAACCTAGATCAAGATCATAATTCAAATCTATGACTGTCTCTCAGTGAAACATTTGATTACTGCAGTTAGAATCCTGAAAAATATCCTTCATAAAGGGGAGATAAATGAATATTCTATAGAAGAGGAGAATTTCTCTGTAGTGAGTGTTCTTTTCTCTTGCTCATCCCTATAAACCTGTACCCAGTCTCAGAATTTGTCCATACAATTCACAAAGGTAGAGTTATCTTAAAATTAACTCTGCCTGATTGGGAGCCGTATAGTAGTCCCATCTAATGTGAGGTCACAGAAGTTTAAGTTCAGAGTATCTTACCACAGATAAAGGCACAAAAGGCAACGTGAAATAGTGGAACTTCCAAAGCTGATGCAGTGTAGTTTTGCCCGGGTATTATAAATATGACTTTATTCATAATTCTGATTAGTACTTAGAGATTTTCATTAAGGAGTTGATTTTTTATCTTGACTTCCCTTTTCCACTTTTTTTATTTAGTCATATAGTTGAGGAAAGTAATTAAACATACCTATCCCTGTAGACATATGAGGAGCATTCTACACACTAACTTGTTTACTGGATTATTTTACTGTTGATCTTAATACTTTGAGGTTGTATTTTAAAATATTAAGTGGAATAATGGGCTTTAGGTGAGGGAGTATAAACCATGATGGAGCCATACATAAAATCACATGCACGGCACAGTAACACTGAAGTGGCTGTTAAAATAGATAACTCTCTACTCTGTGTATATAACTCCATTTGGGAAAAAATGGGTCTATTATCAATACAAAATATATTTGTTTGCTTATGTATATGTTTAGCATACTGACTTAAATAAATAAGGGCTGGAGAGATGCCTCAGCGGTTAAGAGCACTGACTGCTCTTGCAGAGGTCCTGAGTTCAAATCCTAGCAACCATATGGCATACAAGAAGGCAAAACACTGTATATAAAAAATATTTTAAAATATATATTTTATATATTTAAATATAAATATTTTAAAAGATGGTCTAGTAAGTACTGATAAGGGGCTTATTCCACAAGCATGAGGACCTAACCTGTCCCCAGCACCCACATGAAAAAGCTGGGCGCAGCTGTGAGAGCCTGCAGTGCCACTGCTAAAGGCAGAAGGGAGGATCCCTTGAGTTTGCTCAACAGCTAGGCTAGTCCAGTAAGTGAGCTCCAAGTTCAGATGAGGTGGAGAGTCACTGAAGATACCTGACATCAACTACTAGCCTTCTTGCCCCTCACACATATGCACATTTATGCTGCCACAGATGTACACATACACATGCAAGAGCCAACACGTACACAGAAACATGCACACATTTCTATATCTAGGGAGATACTGCAGTGGGTAAAGTGCTTGTACAAACACAAACACCTGTGTTTAGTTCCCAGAACCAGGGGCTGGAGAGATGGCCCAGTGGTTAGAGCCCTGACTGCTCTCCCAGTGGTCCTGAGTTCAATTCCCAGCAACCACATGGTGGCTCACAACCATCTGTAATGGGATCTGATGCTCTCTTCTGGCGTGTCTGAAGACAGCTACAGTGTACTCATAAAATAAATTTAAAAAATTCCCAAAACCAATGTAAAAAGCTGGGTGCAAAAAGTGGTATATGACTGTAATTCTTTTTTTTTTTAACTTAGTATTTTTTTTCTTACAACTTTATTTAAAAAAGAGAGACACATGTACAGATTTTTAAAAGCATTTTGGAATAAAACTATATGAATATATTTTTGTCAGTACTTAATTCTTTTAGAGGTTTGATGCTATGCATTGAAATCTTACTAGTCACCATAAGCATAAAGCACATGTAGAACAGAACGTAACATGGAAACAGTCAGTTTTCTTGTTGTGTATAGATTAAACAATGATTTTTGAATACCAAAAAATTGCCACAAGGCTATATCCTTAGCTCTGGGATTATTAATGATTTAAGGTCCAGGTGTACCACACTCCGAGAAGGTGCTATACACTTATTTTTTTTCTAAGAAGGACTGAAGCTTTCACTTATTGGCCATGATTATAATTCTAAACAGTAGAAAGTCAGAGACAAGCACATCCCAGGGCATCCCTGGCACAGTTCAGTGAGCTACAGGCCAGGGAAAGATCGAGTCTCAAAGGCAAGGTTTGTTGGTGTATCTGGAATGACAGCTGAGGCCGATCCCAGGCTTCTACATGAAACAATGTATAAATGAAGGTATTTGGTGTTATTTATTTACTTTGAGATCAGGCACAGGCAAGTCTTGAGCTTACTCTTAACCAGGAAGACCTTGAACTTCTGATACTCTGGCCTCCACTCTGTTTTTGTTTTGTCTTTTGTTTGTTTTTGAGAAGATGTTTCTCTGTGTAGCTTTGGCTGTCCTGGAATTGACTCTGTAGACCAGGCTGGCCTTGAACTCCTCAGTGTGCACCACCCCAGCTGCTACCCACTTTATGCGGGATTGAGGATTGAACTGACAAATGTGTGCATGCTCAGCAAAGACTATTAACAGAGCTGCATCTTCACCTGTGCTGATATTTGAATTGGTAATTTCTGGAAGTAGTCTTTTAAACTTAACAGTGTGATTACCTCTGGGGACAAGGGCAAGAAAACACACTGTTAGGAAGATGCATTACTCATTTTAGATTCTGTGAATCTAATTTCTTTTATAACATTAGCTGTTCATTATTTACTTCCTAAAAGAGTAACTGCATTTATTGATGTGTTTTATTTAAAGTATAAGAAAAAAAGGGCTGGGCATATGTCTTACCGGTAGAGTGCTGGCCTTGCATACATAAGTCTTGTGTTCAATTTTTGACACTACACTAAATGCATAAATGAAAAAGAACTTCAAGGAACAATGTAGTGTTTCTATTGGGAGGAAGAGGAGGGCAGTTCAAAGGGAGGGAATGGAGGTAGATTAGATCTAAACACAATCTGCACATATGAATAATAAATTACTTAATAGGAAAGTTTCTTTAGGCCCAACTACTACATACTTGGAACACAAACAACCACATTAAAAAGCAATCGTTTGCATTGAAATCTTTGCGCTTTTCTCAGGCATGTCTCATACAGAAGATCCAATAAAAATAATTTAGGGAAAAGAATTACTAGTGGTCTGAATGACTTAAAAATATAACAAAGGAAGTCATTAAGTCATCTTAAACTTTTCTGAAACAAAGTAAATAATCAACCAACCATAAGTCAAACAGAAAAATATTAAAAACAAGTTAATTAAATTCATATCTAAAAGTCAATTTTGACATTATAATCCTGAGTTGAATACCTACAAATATTTTAGTGCAGACGCTGACAGCTTTGATCCATGTATAGAATCTGTTCTGATCCTGCGACTCGCTAGATAATAGCCATGAATCATTCTTTCTGCCTCCAAGCTGAATTCCATATTCAAACTCTTTGCAAATGCCAGTAGCTAAGTTAAAAATATAAAAAATTAAAAGATTTAATTTTATTATGGATTCATTATAATTTCAAAGTGTGCTGGCATCTGACTTTTAAAAGTTTCCATATTTTTTGCATCAAACTTAAGTAAATATCTGGGCCATTTACAAGTCACTGAGCATTTTAAGTCATTGCCTTTGGCTCGTAACACAAGTATGAAAGTTTGCCTAGAATAGCCTCTCTAACTGCAGAGTGTACTATGCACCGAATTGAACTACTAGATGATTTTGTGCTTCCAGTGGGGGAAAGGCTCACTTCTCCCAGAAGCCATTTCTCTGTCTTGGGTTTGTTGAGACAGGGTTTTATATGTAGTCCTAGCTGTCCTGGAACTTATTCTGTAGAATAGGTTATCCTTGAACTCACAAGAGATCTGCCTGTCTCTGCCTCCCAAACTCCAGGATTAAAGGCATGTACCACCACCACTTGGCATATCTTACCATTTCTTAATGCCCAACTAATTCTTATATCTTCCTTAAATTTTTCTTGCAATCTTAAAAAAAAAAGATTTATTTGTTTTATTTATATGAGTACACTGTAGCTGTCTTCAGACACACCAGAAGAGGGCATCAGATTTCATTACAGATGGTTGTGATCTACCATGTGGTTGCTGAAAATTAAACTCAGGACCTCTGGAAGAGCAGTCAGTGCTTTTAACTGCTGAGCCATCTCTCCAGCCCAAATGCCTGTAATCTTAGCACTTGAAAATTAGAGACTTCCAGCCCAAGGCCAGACCCACAGTTTCATCAGGACTGGCGGCCTGCCCACAGGTTGCTGGGCACCTGGAAGAGCCACAGTAGGGCTCTCACTCCTGAGCCCAGGGGTGAGTCCACATTCCCTCTCCACTGACTATCCCAGGAGAGGCCCCACTGAACTCTCAGGGTGCAGGTAGCAGTGCTGCCTGGGAGGGGGCACTGCTGGCACGAGGACAGAGCTGGCCCAGTTGCATCAGGACTGGGCACTGCCATTGGAACTCACAGCCTACACAGACAGCCGAACACCTAGGGCCCAAAGACCCACAGGAGACACAAACTCCATATGGAGACAAGATCACCTGGCATCACCAATAACAAGATGGCAAAAGGCAAGTGCAGGGACCTAAGAAACAGAAACCAAGACAACCTCACAGTTCTCCCACCACAGCAAATAGTGGATATCCTAACTCACCAGAAAAACAAGATTTAGATTTAAACTCATACTTCATGATGATGATGGAGATCCCAAGAAGCGCATTAATAACACACTTAAAGAAGTACAAGAAAGCCAGGAGAACACACGAAAACAGGTTAAAGCCCTTAAACAGGAAACACACACACACACACACACACAAACCCACAAAAATCACTTAAAAGCTACAGGAAAGCACAAACAAACAGGTGAAGGAATTGAAAACAGAAACAATGAAGAAATCGCAAAAGGAGACAACCCAAAACTTGGAAAACCTAGGAAAGACACTGGGAGTCACAAATGTAAGCATCACCAACAGAATACAAGAGATGGAGGAGAGAATCTCAGGAGCATTAGATACCATAGAAACCATTGACACGATAGTGATAAAAAAATGCAAAAATCTTCTAACCCCAAACATCCAGGAAATTCAGGAAACAATGAGAAGACCAAACCTAAGGATAATAGGTGTAGAAGAGAGTAAAGACTCCCAACTAAAAGGACCAGTAAATATCTTCAACAAAATTATACAAGAAAACTTCCCTAACCTAAAGAAAGAGATGACCACAAATATACAAGAAGCCTACAGAACCCCAAATAGATTGAACCAGAAAAGAAATTCTTCCCAACACATAATAGTCAAAACAACAAATATTCAAAACAAAGGAAGAATACTAAAAGCAGCAAGGGAAAAAGGACAGGTAACATATAAAGGCAGACCGATAAGAATTACACCAGACTTCTCAACAGAGACTATGAAAGCTAGACGATCCTGGACTGATGTCATACAGACCCTATGAGAACACAAATGCCAACCCAGTTACTATATCCAGCAAGACTCTCAATTACCATAGATGGAAAAAACCAAGATATTCCAGGAAAAAAGCAAATTTACACAATATCTGTCCACAAATCCAGCCCTCCAAAAAGATAATAGATGGAAAACTCCACCACAAAGAGGGAAACTTCACCTTAGGAAAAGCAAGAAATTAATCTTGCAACAAACCACAAACATAATTCTACCTCTAACAACAAAAATAGCAGGAAACAGCAATGGCTATTCCTTAATATCAAAGGGTTCAATTCCCCAATAAAAAGACATAGACTATCAATCTGAATATGTCAATAGGATCCAACATTTTGCTGCATACAGGAAACTCACCCCAGCAACAAAGACAGGCACTACCTCAGAGTAAAAGGTTGTGAATAAACTTTCCAAGCAAACAGTCCCAAGAAACAAGCTAGAGTAGCCATCCTAATATCTAATAAAATAGATTTTCAACCAAAAATCATCAAAAAAAAAAAAAAGGACATCAAAGGAAAAATCTGTCAAGATGAACTCGAAATCCTGAATGAACATCTATGCTCCAAATACAAGGGCACCCACATTCATAAAAGAAACTCTACTAAAGCTCAAAGCATACATTGCACCGAACACAATAATAGTGATCATGGAAGCAGAAACTGGACAGAGACACAGTGAAACTAACAGAAGTTATGAACCAAATGGATTTAACAGACATCTATAGAATATTTCATCCTAAAACAAAAGAATGTACTTTCTCAGTACCTCACAGCACCCTCTCAGAAATTGACCATATAGTTAGTCACAAAAAGGCCTCAACAGATACAAGAAGATCGAAATAATCCCATGCATGCTATCAGATCACCATGAAGTAAGGCTGGTCTTCAAATAACAACAGAACCAACAAAAAGCCCACATAGACGTGGAAGCTTAACAATGCTCTACTCAATGATAGCTTGGTCAAAGAAGAAATAAAGAAAGAAATCAAAGACTTTTTAGAATTTAATGAAAATTAAGGCACAACATACCCAAACTTATGGGATGCAATGAAAGCAGTACTAAGAGGAAAACTCATAGCTCTGAGTGTTTCCAAAAACAAATTGTAGACAGCATACACTAACAGCTTGACAGCACACCTGAAAGGAGTAGACGGCAGGAAATAATCAGAGCTGAAATCAACCATGTAGAAACAAAAAGAACTACTCAAAGAATCAGCAAAACCAAGAGCTAGTTCTTTGAGAAAATCAACAAGATCAATAAACCCTTAGCAAGACTAACTAGAGGGTACAGAGAGCGTATCCAACTTAACAAAATCAGAAATGAAAGGGAAGACGTAACAACACAAACTGGAAATTCAAGAAATCAGATCCTACTACAAAAGCCTATACTCAACTAAACTGGAAAATCTAGAGGAAATGGACAATTTTCTAAACAGACACCAGGTACCGAAGTTTAATCAGGTAAACCATCTAGACATCCCCATAATACCTAAAGAAAGCCTTACCAAAAAAATCCCAGGACCAGATGGTTTTAGTGCAGAATCCTATCAGACCTTCATAGAAGACCTAATACCAATACTCTCCAAACTATTCCACAAAATAGATACAGAGGGAATACTAACCAACTCATTTTTCTGAGCCACAATTACGTTCATTCCTAAACCAGACAAAGACCCTACAAAGAAAGAGACCTTTAGACCAATTTCCCTCATGAACATTGATGCAAAAATACTCAATAAAATCCTTGCAAACCAAATCCAAGAACATATCAAAACAATCATTCACCATGATCAAGTAGGCTTCATCCCAGGGATGCAAGGATGGTTCAATATACAGAAATCCATCAATGTCATCCACTATATAAGTAAACTCAAAGAAGAAGAAAAAAAAAAAACACACACACAATCATTTCTTTAGATGCTGAGAAAGCATTTGACAAAATTCAACACCCCTTCATGTTAAAAGTCTTTGAAACATCAGGAATTCAAGGCTCATACTTAAACATAGTAAAAAATCATTATTCAATATATAGGTAACCCAGTCATAAAAGAACACTCATGGTATGTACTCATTTATAAGAGAATAGTAGCCCAAAAAGCTCAGAATACCTAAGAAACAATCCACAGAACTTAGAAAGCTCAAAGAGAAGTATGGCCAGAAGGTGGATGCCTCAGTCCTTCTTAAAAGGGAAAACAACGCATTCATGGGAGGAAATAAAGTGACAAATAGAGGAGCAGGGATTGGAGAAAAGATCATTCAGAAACTGCCTCACCTGAGGATCCATCCCATATGCAGCCACTAAACCCAAGCACTATTGCTGATGCCAAGTAGTGCTTACTGGCAGGAGCCAGACATGGATGTCTCCTCAAAAGCTCTGCCAGAGCCACACTGATACAGAGGAAGATGCTTGCAGCTAACCATCAGACTAAACTTGAGGACCCCAATGAAGGAGCTAGAGAAAGGACTGAAGGAGCTGAAAGGGTCTGCAACCCCATGGGAAGAACTAAATGATCAACTAACCAAACCCACCACAGCTCCCAGGGACTAAAACACCAACCAATGAGTTCACATGGCTCCAGGTGCATATGCAGCAGATGATAGCATTCTCTTGTATCAGTAGGAGGAGAAGCGTATGGTCCAGCGAAGGCTTATTATCCCAGAGTAGAAGTATGCCAAGGCACTGAGGTGGGAGAGGGAGGTTGGGAGAGGGACCTCCAAGGAAGCAATGGGAGGGGGAGTGGGGATGGGATTGGGAGAAGGGATAACATATGAAGTGTAAATGCAGAGAATTTCCAATTTTAAAAAGTGGAAGGAAAAAAAAAAAGAAAGAAAGAAGCATAAGGATCAAGACTATTCTTGGCCACCATAGTGAGTTTAAAGCCAAAACAAATGAACAAAAAATGAACTAGATAAAATTCTAGAAGAAGAAGAGGAGGAGAAGGAGAGAAGAAGAAAAAGAAGGAGAAGAAGAAGAATGCTAAAATAAACTTGTATTAAGCTGCGCAATGGGCTGGTGAGGTGACTCAGTGAGGAAAGGCACTTGTTGCCCGGCCTGACAGCCCGAATTTGATCCTCATAAGCCACAGGAGGAGGCAACTGCATTCTACAAAGTCATTTTATGACCTTTATGTGTCCTGGGGCACACTTGTGCCCAAACACATTAAAAATACATGCGTGCATGTGTGCACACACATACACCACACAAATAAATAAGTAACCAATTGTAAAGATAAAAAATAAACAATTGAGAACAAGTAGACATTCTGAGTAAGCATTTTATTTAACTTTACCTTTTCAAAATCTTCAGTTGTGAACTGCTTAGAAGCTAAATAAAGCAGCCCCTTGGGGTCCACAGCCTTCTTTAAAGTGTGATGCACAGCAGGAAGAAGTGGGTGGCAAGGAGACTCACTGCAGTTAACCAGCAATCCAAACGCCTCTGCAAGGTTGGCTGGGATCAAGCTGCAGTCCTACATCAAACACAAAGGTTGGGCAAACAGCTAACTAACTGGAAATAGATACAAATTGATTATTATTTAACTATCTAGTGATTAGTGATATTTCAGTATTAACCACAGTTCAATTTCTGGGGAAAATGTCACACTTGTGGAAAGCAACATTTTAAGAAAGTTCTTATTGAGTATTTATTATTTATTAGAGTGTTCCAGAGCTCTGGAGATGAATCAGTCAGTGAAATTACGAGGAGGAAGTGCTGAATTCTATCTTCCAGAGCAAACACAGAAAGGCTTAGTGCCACACAGGTGCCTGTAATCTCAGTGGTGGGGAGGTGTAAACAGAAAGATCCTTTGAACAACAATACCAACCAACCAGAGCGCCTAGGGACTAAACCACCATCCAAAGAGTATACACACGGACCGACCCATGGCTCCAGCTGCATATGCAGCAGAGGATGGCCTCGTTGGGCATCAATGGGAAGGGAAGCCCGTGGTCCTGCCAAGGCTCATTTCCCCAGTGTAGGGGAATGTCAGGGTGGGGAGGCAGGAGGCGGTGGGTGAATGGGGCACCCTCATAGAAGCTGGGGGCATAGGATAGGGGATTTATGGAAGGGAAACTGGGAAAGGGGAAAACATTTGAAATGTAAATAAAATAAATCCAACTAAAAGAGGAAGAAAGGAAGGAAGGAAGGAAGGAGGGAAGATCTCTTGAGCTTGCTGAGTTTCAGAGAGAGACTCTGTCTCAAAAACCAAGGTGGATTGCAATTGAGAAAGACACCCACATCAACCATAAACACACACACACACACACACACAGAAACAACTTCTCAACTTTGAAACAAATTCCTGTTGACTGGACATCTGACTTGCATGAGTGAACATTTAGGGGTGGGATATAGCTCAAACAAAACAATGGGACCATTATTCAGTGATGTCTGGTGAAGTACGTACACGCATCAGCAGCAAAGACATTGGAAGACAGTGCTGGATATGAAGTGCTTGTCTGCTCTCAGCACGCAGCATGGTGGCCAGTTCTAGCTATTATAATGAGTTACAACCCCACCTTGGTTACACAGTGAAACCCTACCTAACAGGCGAGGAAGACATAAGGAAGAGGCAGGAACCGGAGAAGAGTGTGAAAACAGACTAACAGCTTTCTGAGAAACATTTAAAACCATTTTTTTTTTTTTGAGACAAGGTTTCATGTAGCCCACGATGGCCTCAAACTCACAAGATAGCTGAAGATGACCTTGGATTCTAATCCTGCTTCCATGTCTCAAGCACTAGGATTACAGGTGGCTTAAACAGTATTCTAACAGTAAAGTAGCCAGAGCCCTTACCATCTGACCAATCAGAGTACTGCTTTTCTGCACATTCCTCCTTGAAGATGAATCCATATCAAGAAAAGACCAAAAGCTGCACTGAATGGGGAAAGTCATTTGCTGATCGAAATCATCCCCGAACTTCTTTCCTGGAATGAACACTGTGATGTTTCTGCTCTCCAACACTGCATCACAAGATATGGTCCATGTGTTAGACAAGGACTTAGATGCTGTACATCTGAACAGTTTTATTGCCAGTTTTTCAAGATTTTGTTATTCTAGTGATATCCTACAAGTCTACAAATTGATAAATATTACCATATGAAATTCTACTAAATCAGATAGTGAAGACACAAATAAATTTGATTGATTTACAAGGTTCCACTAAAATCAGAGCAACTACCATAAAAAACAATGTTAGTAAGAAGGCTCTATGAACGTCTGTGTACGTGCTATTTGTCTGAGGGTCACCAGTCCAGAGCACAAGCTGGACTGGGGTGGGCATCTGCAGGAGCAGGCAGAGGACTAGGACACTCACAGACCAGGTTTTCATTAGCCAGGCTGTCCTCAAACTCACCACATAGCACTGAGGATAATCTGGAACTTTCTTTAACGTTAAAGGCTTTATTCATAATATTTGAAGATGAGAAAATGGCCTGTTGCATGTCCGCTTAGCAGGCTGACAGTCAGCTATGGAACACCATTTATTGTTCCTTATGCAACATCACAGCCTGTGCTGAGCATCAGTAGCCATGATCTTTCAGTCTGGAACTTTCTGATCCTTTCCTCCACCTCTCACGTGCTGGGATTATAGTTAGTCCCATGCATCGTGTATGTGGTCATGGGATAGACCCCAGGGCTTTGTGTACGGTAGACTCACACTATCATTCAAGCCATGTCCCCAACTCAGAAATGTCCCTATGTGCTTAAAAAAAGTGACAGAGAGTAGTCCATTAATAAGGGAATGGCAGAAAACAAAGCCTGTGGAAGAAGGTATTTCAGTCCGGCATGTTCAAAACCGAAGCTGTCAAAGCCCTGCCCCACCTAAAACCCAAACAAAAGTACTATCCTCCTCGCACGTTTATTTTTCCTTCACACTTTATAACACTCAGTGTATCGATTTACCCTTATTCCAAGGATTCCTAAGTGGATTCAAAATAACCTGTTAGTTCATTTGACAGTCTCTGGTGTTCACGCGTGTTATTCACGCGTGGTGTTCATGCGTGTTAGTCCGTGGTACTAAAGGTCACTCCATCATGGCAGGGAGGACATGGCAGCAGAGGTGCCACCACCACGCAGGGTGGTGCTCCTTAATTTACCCTCTCTGGAATGACTTCCAGACATACTCAGAAGTGTGCTTTATCAATCTCTTACCTGTGTCTCAGCCCACTGACATGGAGAGTTATGATAACTACTGACTTATACTTCTCTTTCCCTGGATTGTGAATCCTCAACCTCATAGAAATCGTCCGAGCAGTTTTCACAAGAATTGCACTATTTGCTACCCCCTCTAACAACACACAAGAATCCAGAGGTTCCACATTCGCAACAATTCTTTAAAATTCTTTTTGCCATTCTAGTAGTTCTACTTAGTGGAGCCCAATGGAAATAAAAAAGGAAAAATACTTCTGTTGAAAATGCATTGGTGTGAGGGTATCAGATATCCCGAACTGAAGTTACAGACAGTTGAGAGCCACCATGGGGGTGGTGGTAACTGAACTCAGGACCTCTGGAAGAGCAGCCAGTGCTCTAACCACTGAACCACTGTTCCAGCCCCTATACTTTGTTTTCTTCAAACATTACAAATAAGATGTAATAGGAGTGATGTAGAAAAAACATATCCCTTATGCATTACAATTGGTTTTTTCTCTCTTGAAATGGTTCAACGGTCAAACAAAAAGTGATCCCGCAATTCCACTATTAGATACATTCAAAGGAGCGAAGTCTAGACTCAAACAAGTATTTGTACACCACTACTGAGGTGGTTTGAGAGAGATTGGTCCCCATAGGCCCTTACGTCTGAATACTGGTCCCAAGTTGGTAGACTTGTTTGAGAATG
The DNA here is from genome assembly GCF_963924665.1 of Micromys minutus. Lineage (NCBI taxonomy): Eukaryota > Metazoa > Chordata > Mammalia > Rodentia > Muridae > Micromys > Micromys minutus. The sequence goes on from NC_137961.1 coordinate 5,743,985, forward strand.
ACTAAGGGCATGACCTTGTTGGGGGTCTGTCACCAATGGCAGGCTTCAAGGATTCAGAAAGCCCACAGCATTCCAGTCAGCTCTCTCTTCCTGGTGCTTGAGGATCAGATGGAAGCTCTCAGTCACGGCTCCAGCACCATAGCTGCCTGCTGCCATGCTCCCACTACGGACGGCCATGAACTCAAACCTCTGGGACCATACGCCACAAATTAAATTGTTCTGTTCTAAGTTACCTTGGTCGTGGTGTTTTATCGCAGCAATTAAAAAGTAACTAAGGTAAATACACATAACAGATTATTCACAATTAGCAAGAAGTAGAAACAAGATATCTGTCAATGTAATAGAATAGTTCTCAGCATTAAAATGAACAACATTCTATTCATAGACAACTTCATAAAGACAGAAAATGGGATAAATATTACCAAGAGGCTAATGTCAGGGGGAAATAGGGAATTAGCATTTAATGAAAATAGAGTTTATGTTGCATGGAAATTAAGAAAACATGCTTCCTTCTTTGCCTGGGACTCGGCTTAGCTCCCAGCTTAGCTCCAAGATCAGCTGCAGCTGGCCCCACTTCTGACTCTCTTCCTCCTGGCTTAGCTCCACCAACAGCCAGCTACTGCCTTTCCCAGCTTAGCTCAGGATCATGCTCAACCAACCCCCAACCTGGAAAGCATGGAGCTACTGTCCACACTCCACCAGCCCCCTCTCAGCTTCTCTCTTTCTTTGCCTACCTTTGCTCTGTGGAAAAAATATTCAGATAGGTTTATTAATTTAAATCCTGTCAGCACAGTTGCCGGGTGCAGAATCTCCTCTCCTAACCTTGGCTAGTCTATATAAGCCAGCCTCCAGCAACCCCCTTGGTTAACCGCTGGTGGCAGAGACCACTGGTTCTAATTTCCCCAAGATCCTATAAGACTGCTGCTAAAAGATCTGACAAAATCCTACACTGATTCATAATAAAACTGTTGGCAGACTAGAAATAGAAGAAAATCTCTTCATTGTGGGTATTAAGATTAAAACAACAACAATTCCACAGCTAGCATTAATTACAATTAACCTGAAGATTTGGAACAAGTATTCTCCTCATAGTGCTAAGTCTTCAATAATACAATAAGACAAAAAGGAACAAAATTGGCTCAAAATACAGTCATGTATTAGAACCCGGAGTAAAGGCTAAAACAGTGCACTTGCAAATTAAGTTATAACTTGATTTCTAAAGCTGCACTGAGAGCTGTCATCCGAGCCCCGTGCAGCACTGTCTCAGCTGTTAGATGACTCCTCAGTACTGGCAAGAAGAGGCTGAGCATGTGGGATGGTTTGAGAAAGGACCGTTTACCTGACTGAAGCTGTTCGAGTTTATCTTTCTTATGTGATGTCAGGTCTCCTATAAAGCAGATGCCGCCCTTAGCAAGCAAAGCACCGCCAGCTTGAACGCTCACTGCTCCAGTTCCATATTTATTTCTGGACACAGTCGGGAAAACTTCAGTACAGACAGGAGGATGGATACCACGGGAGACAAGAGTCATGCTAAAATTCAAAAGTCTAGGGAAAATAAATTATTCAGATATTTAATAATGGCATCACTACATGTTAACATGTTTGAATTTAATTTGACCAATGTCTATCAAGATCTACATATATGAAACCTAGTATTTTATTGAACAACTGACAGCATAGGCAGAGTTAGAGAATTTACGATGGAATAATTCTAAAATAATTTCTGGAGAACACCACAAGGGGAATTATTATTTCCTTTTAGAAAGGAATCGGAGAAAGCCACAGGAAGGCAACATTTAAGCTGGATCACTGTTTTGTTTGCTTTCTGAGACATGGTTTGTCTGTGTGCTCTTGGTTGTCCCGGCGCTCTCTGTAGACCTGGCTGACACCGGATCCTGCCTCTGCCTCCTGAGCGCTGGGGCTAAAGGTGTGCCACCGCCCAGTGGGTCACTGTCTTCTTGGATTACTTTCTTTATATATTCCACATTCGTTTATTAGGTTTGTCAATGCCCTATCTTGACTTCTCCTGCTGTTTCCATATCATGACAACTTTTGCTACATCTTCTTTTTGCTTTTAATATTATTAAAATTAACTGCATCAGTTTCTTTAATTCTCAAATTCAAATTATGATAAAGAACCATGACTTTAGTGTGGTGAGTCTGAGATACCCTCCGAGCACTCGTGTTTTGGGGGTCGGTTAGATTATGGGCAAAGTGCATGGATCCTGGTGGTTCCTACCTGATCGATTGAGGGATTCACAACACAACAGGAGATTTAGGAGTTAGAACCGCTTAAGTACGTGGGTCACCACAGACATTCTCTGGGCAACATACTGTCTCTCCCTCTGCTTCCTGGCTATCAAAGATGCGCTGTTTGTCTCTGCCTGGCCTTCTGCCTCAGAGGGGGCCTATACAACAGACCATGTAAATGATGGACTACAACTGTGAGCATTGAATACTCACCACAGCAATGAAAACTGCCTGATATGCCCATCTTTAAATCCTTACCACAAAAATTATAACTTTCTGTTGCAAACATGTCTGATGACTAGATACATACAGACATGGAATGTAAAAGGGACCCAGGTAGTGTCCTTTACATGTAGATAGGAAAATGCCAGAAGTGTGTTCAGTGTATGCATCAAAATAAGACCTAAACATTAGCTGAGGGGTAAGCAACACAGAGGACACTTCAAAAGGAACTTTCTAGCCTGAAGTGAACAGTGGTTCTTAGCTATGGATCATATTAAAATCATATAGGGAGTTTTCATTTTCTTTCTAATAAATTCTAATGCCCATTTCTACTCCTCAACTACTTAAAATAGCATTTTTGGAGGTTGTATATAACTTTTTTAAAGTATCTAATTTTTGAGACAAGGTCTTACTAGGCTGCCTTGCCAGATTTCAAGACTGAATAATGAGGACTGTGTACTATTGGCTAAGTATAGACAAACATTCTCAACAGAAAGTAACATTCAGATACGGTCACAGTCTAGTTTAATTTCAAACTCGGTTCGAGGAAACGAGGAAGTGAAATGTTATAACAGATGATGTGGAAACTGCATGGGAGAAACATCAACTTTCACTACATGACACCACACACCAACACTAACTCGAGGGCCATGCGGACAGCTAACCACTCAGTGGGCAAGGACACTTGCTCAGCAGCTTGGGTTCAATCCCTGGAATACACATAAAGGTACAAAGAGAGGATCAACACCACCAAACTGCCATCTGACCCCATGTATGCTTTAGGGCATTTGCACTCCCCAACAACACGGACTGAATACACAGAAAAGACTCAACAAAAAGCCAAAATGCATTTCTAGAAGAAAACTAAAGAATTTTCACGACTTTCCAGTAGGCAAAATTTTCTTAATTAGAACCCAGAAAACATGAAATATAAGAGAAAATAAACTGGAAACGGAAATCCTCTAAATTGAAGTGTTTGCCCATCACCGACAAATTTCAGGAAACTCATAAAAGCTTTCAGATAAGAAATCTCAGTCTGTTCACGACAGGAATGCACCGAAGCAACTTACTTAGGAGGTGAGAAACACAGAACACGTGAAGACATACAGTGGAAAATGAACACACGGGAACAGCTGAGCTCTGCGCTAGAGAGTGTGAGTGGCATCCTAGGCCCACCTCACCAGCAAGGCTCCTATGGTGATGCTGAACCACCAGTGTGGGGACGGACAGACAGACAGAGCCTCATACTGTAGGCAGCAATGTGAAATGGACATCTTTACAGCAGTTTTGAAAACTAATAGTTTGTTATAGAATTAAAACTGCTTCTACCATACGCCCCAGCAAATACTCCAGGTCTTTACCCAGTAAAATGAAATATTCCACAAACGTTACGCAAGAATGTTTACAGCAGGGATGGGCATGAAGCTCAGTGGTAGAGGCCTTGCCTAGTACATACCCAGTCCTAGTATTGCTCCCTGTCACCAGAAAGTTAAAAATAGAACAGTGTATGTGTAATAGTCAAAACATGCAAAACCAGGATATCCATCGTTGGGAGAAGAATAAGAACATTGCGGCAAACTCATATCAAGAGGAAGTACTCATCAATAAAAATGACAAACTACTGACTCACACAGTGAACCAACCCTAAAAATACACTGAGCAAGACAGAAGAGAACAACTGTTTTTATGACGCTCAAGAGCAGGAAATTAGCCAGGTGGTGGTTGGCACACATTTAGACCTAGCAGCGGCAGAGGCCAGCCTGGCCTCCAAAGTGAGAGTTCCAGGACAGCGAGGGTTACAGAGCCCAGTCTCAGGGGACAGGTAAGGGAAGACAACAGGCAAGTTTGTTATGGTGGTAAGTGGAAGAAAGAGGGAGGTAGTTTTCAGAGTGATAAAATATTGCCCTATCGTGGGTTTATCTGGTTTATAAGAGGATATGTCTGTGTGCTGGGTATTGTCCTTTCTCACAGACAGTTGGGACGAAGGAAGGAACCTCAGCTGAGGAACTGCCTCCATCAGACTGGTTGGTCTATGAGCATGTCTGGCAGACATTCTCTTGATTAATGACTGATGTGGGGGGGTCCAGTCACTGTGGCCTCTACACACTGAGAGTCCTGGGTTGTAGAAGGAAGGCAGCTGAGCGAGACAGAGATCAAGTGAGCAGTCAGCAGTCTTCGGGTTCTTCTGTCAGTTCCTGGGCATAGGTTCCTGCCTGGAGCTCCTGCCCTCACCTCCCTCAGTGAGCGAGTGTGACAGGAAAGCCGAACAAACCCTTTCCTCTTGTGAGGTGCTTTTGGGTCATGGTGTTTATCATAGCAAACTAGAAAAATCTGTCAAAACTTATTGCTTTTTAATAATGATGATATTTGTCTCTGTGGGGCTGGAGAGATGGCTCAGAGGTTAAGAGCACTGCTTCCTCTTCCAAAGGTCCTGAGTTCAATTCACCCACATGGTGCTCACAGCCTTCTGTAACAGGATCCAGTGCCTTCTCTGCTGAGCAGGCAAACGTGCAGACAAAGCACTCATATCCGTAAAACACATAACAAGCCTTCAAAAGAGCGGTTATAAGATCTGGTTATTTCTTATATATACATTTTATCTGACACCAAAAGTTCCAAACTCTAAGACAGGTGGTGGTGGTACATGCCTTAAATCTCACCATTCAGGGACAGAGGCTGGCAGATCTCCGAGTTAGGGGCCAGCTTGGTCTATAGAGTGAGTTCCAGGACAGCCAGGGCTTCATAGTAAGACCATGTAAAAAAAAAAGTTTTCAACTTTATTAATACTATTGTATTTAAATACTTTAGTAGTCAGATGCATCCTATTTAGTCACCTTATAGTAATATCAGGAGGAAGAATTTATACAATTTTGTGAGTTATATATAATCTGAAGACTTCATGGCGAGCATCTTACCTCTCTACAAGCAGAGTGTCACTGGTTATAACTAAAATATCCAACCAGTCCTCTCGTTCCCTGTTGCAGTCTCTCGTCTGCACCAGACTCATCAGCAAACAGAGTTTGAGCAAATTGTAAGTCCCAGGAGGAACAACCTGCGATGCGAAGACATTGGCCAGTAGTGCTGTGAATCTCCAGCAGGAACTGGAAGTCAGGGAGAGGAGGCACCTCAAGTTGTCACTGACTCCTGAAGGAACTGAAAGAAAATAGAAAGGACAGATATTTGATTTCATTTGTTCAAAATAATTTCAAAATATAGTTGTTGTAATGTGCCATACTCAAATTTTATGACATTATGATTGGTGACTATGCTTGCCCATCATTTCTTATCACCTCACCTCACACACCCACACGAATGAGTTGTGAGCTGACGCCAGCCATTTGCTTTCTGAAGTCATGTGTGAGGCAGCAGGGAAGTGCCCGGAGTGCTGTGGTTTGAAGGATTTGTGTTTTCCTCTTTGAAAGCACTGCACTATGGCACACTGTAATAGTGTAAATGTTCACCCAGATGCTAGGCGGCTCCCCAGAGAGGCGAATGTTAGAGGGGAAGCTGTGTGCGATGCCTCTGCTATCCTTTGGGAGGCTCTCACAGCACAGGTCCCTAGGAAGGCCTCCCTTAGTCTAACACTTCAATCCCAGAGCCCAACAGAGAGCAGACGTGCATATATGCTAACAAACCAGTAAGTCATGAGCACTTCACAGTACATGAAAATGGCCAAACTGCTGGTTTGTGTTGCTCGCTCTCTCCAAGATAAAGTGAAGAATCTAGAATTCACTCGCATTTAATTTCAAGTTGGGCTTTTAATCCCAGCACTCAGGAGGCAGAGGAAGAGGCAGGCTATTCTCTGAATTGGGGCCAGACTGGTCTACAGAGCATTTAAAGAGAAAAAGAAAAAAAATTCAAGTTCGGCTTCTATTAGTGCAGATTCTAAACTTCCCACTCTATTAAAATACCATCCTCTCTATTGTGAGAGGAACAAGGCTGCTCTCCACTTTGTAGGTACATAGTGCTAAATTACGATGGAGCTGTGCAGGGACCTGGTAAGAAAGGTGGTGTTTCACCCCCTTGCCTTTATCTGATCTCCTCCCCAGACCACAGCAGTGACTATGAATTAATTACCTTAACCAGAAAACAAATCTATCACCTCTTGTTACCCTCAAAGAGTTCCGGCTTCTTACTACGTGTACCCCAGGCTGACTTCTGCCTCTGTCACCAAGCCCTAGGCTTGTCAAGTGGGCCCTACCACGCTCCGAAAAAATGTCAGACTCATTTACTTTTTGTAAGATAGCAATGAGAAAAATGACTAACTTACAAAGAGTCAATGAATGCTTTAGTTCAAGAAAGAGGCCTTTAATTACCCCAAAACTGTAAATACCTTGTATCTATCCTTAATAACACTTAGCAGGGACTCCTTCATTGGCAGTTTGGGGGTTTTATTTGGAGGTAGAGCCTTGTTAAAATAACTCATTATGGAGCCCAAGCTGGTGTCAAGCTTGTGTCCCTTCTGCCGAGGATCATAGTGTGCAGCACCACAGCCGCACCACAGCCGCACCACAGCAGCACCACAGCCGCACCACAGCCGCACCACAGCCGCACCACAGCCGCACCACAGCAGCACCACAGCAGCACCACAGCCGCACCACAGCAGCACCACAGCAGCACCACAGCCGCACCACAGCAGCACCACAGCCGCACCACAGCCGCACCACAGCCGCACCACAGCCGCACCACAGCCACACCACAGCCGCACCACAGCCACACCACAGCAGCACCACAGCCGCACCACAGCCGCACCACAGCAGCACCACAGCCGCACCACAGCCGGCTCCGTGGCCAAGAGCAGGCAGCCTGGCATTCTGCTGCTGGCATTTACTCTGTTCCACTGCGTGGGAGAGGGGCTAGCACAAAGGTGAGCAAGCTGTTTGCTAAACAGATGGACTTACCTACATTAAAACACGTGGCTTTTTCTTACCTCCTGCTGTGGAAGGAGTGATACTATTTGCTTCTACACAGAGAGTCGTTTGTGAAGTTTTGACACACACTGGAATTCCAATAATTTTATATTCATTTCCTATTGTCATCTTATTCACTAGCTCATCTATGTTTATTAAACAAAAGAAAATAGCATTCACTAAATGAAAATTGCATATCATCATGTGAATCAAGATCTGAAACAAGTGACAACTCAGTAGTCAGATTAGTACTTAAGTGTTTACCTTTGGTTAAAGAGTATCCACATGCAATGGCACCAAAAATGGAAACCAAGGTCATTGTATTGCTGATATATGTTGATATTTATAGGTTAACATGAGTTAGCTTCAAGAGGCATGTAGAATAGCAACTAGGATTATTAAATATTCACCTATAATGTAGTGAGGAGGAAATCTCTATATAAGATAGAACACATTTCAAGCAAGTGCTAAGAATGTTAATAAACATCATGTAAGTAACGTTAGTTATTTAGAAAATTAAGTCATTTTAAAAGATACCACTCACTCTCTACAGCAGTTCTAGTTCTTACCTGTAAGACATGATGTAAACTATGGCTATTCCCACCTGTACCTTATTCATGGAAAACTGGGAGAGCAGTCTCTGCCGGGCCAAGTTATTGTAAGTGGCAAAACTGAATGCACATCTAGGCCAGTCTTCCAAGCACTACTGCTATGCTAGGCCATGCTCTTCTCACACATGCAGGCTGGGCTAAGCCTTTAAACTCCATCACGTGTGTGTGTGTGTGTGTGTGTGTGTGTGTGTGTGTGTGTGTGTGTATGTGTGTGTGTGCGCACATGTTGGAAGTCAGAGCACAGCTTTCAGGAATCAGTTTTCTTCTTCACCATGTGGGTTACAGTGATCAGCTCCGGCTGTCAGGCTTGGCAGCATTTCTCCTGACAGCACATCTTACCAGCCTTCCAAGTTTATTTTTAAAGCACAATTAAGGGCTTAAAAAGAGGCTCAGTCAGCGAAGTACCTGCCATGCTCTTTACTGAGTTCTGCCTACTGCCCTAGTGCCCACACGAGAATCTGGGAATGGCAGGTCACACATGTAACCTCAGTGCTAAGTGGTATAGGGGAGGCTAGGCCAGTGCCTGAGCTCATGGGACAGCTACCACCCTGTGAGCGACCCTGTTTAAAAACAGGGCTGAGAGAGAGAGCTGCAAGACACCCAGTATTGACACATGTCCACAAGGACAAGCACATACCACACACACACACACACACACACACACACACACACACACACACACACAGTTATGGCCATTCCAGATGAAGACGACTTTCCATGCTTCTGCAGTTAGTGGACTTTACAGTAGGTCAGCATACATTAGGTGGCTCCATATTTTATAGCAATTTGTTTCCAATTCAAACAGAACTTTACACACCTCTCAGGAAGACACTAAGTGACTGAAACCTAAAAGGCTGGTTTTCAGGATCTCCTTGAAAAGCACGAAGCATTTTTGTGGTCATTATTTCAACCACCTGCTTATCTTAAGGTAAAGAACAAAGACAGTGTTAATAGAAATGCACATTCAGTTTAACTCTAACGTTGAAATACAAGTGACTATTTGAAAGTTATCACAAAACGTAAATGCAGCTTTTACCACCGAGTACTCTAAACTTCCTGTCTTCTTGAAGGGGAGAGGAGCAGAGGCTGCATGAGAAGTCATTTCTGACTGTCGTAGACTCCGTAGCACCAGGCACATGGACTCTTATGTACTGAAACCCTGAAAGCAAACAGTGCTCTCTCACACTGGGCTCTTTTCACTCATTTAATACTATCAGCAGGTGTGTGTTGCTTGCCTGTTTGTTTGTTTGTCTAGACAAGGTGTCACTGTGTAGCCCAGAACAGCCTCGAATCCTCTTCCCTCCCGCTTCAGCGTCCCAAGTGCTGGCAACATGGCTGTTTCCTCCCGGCACTGTGCTAAGACACTGGTAACACAGACACTTAAATACACAAGTTCTGTATGTGGCGTCATGTACAGAGAGCTCAGAGAGGAGAGCGGACACCCCCAGCCCAGCAGCCGCGGGAATGGACGGAAAGAAGGGCTGACTAGGCTAAGTCTGAAGCACAGTGGAAACTGAACAAACTTCTCATTCGCTCAGTGTCATCTGATGTCCTTTCTCAGAACAGGACGTCTCACTAAGCTGTGGGCTGCAGGGAAGACGGTTTCAAGATTATACTCAATAAACTCATTAGGAGACACCAAAATGTCTGGTTCATCACACTTTCATTAGCTACCAATTATAGACACGGTTTGAGGCGGAACAACTTGATCTTTGCATTCCCATGTGAGCACTGACCTTTTGAAAAAGGACACACTTCATCTGAGCAGAGGAACCGTGCGCCTTGTGTGTACTTGGTTATTGTTGTCACTGCAGTTACAATCCCTTGCATCATATAAAACCTCTGAGATGTATAGTTAAGTGGAAACTCACAAAGATCAAGACTATAGCTTGGCAGGGGTGGTAAATGTGTTAGCTTCAGCACAATATTGATCTGAGAAGAACACAAAAAGCACATTAGTAAAAGTTGCAACACAACTTGACTTGCCTTATTATAGAGTAAGAATACCATATAATTGGCTGTTGTTGCTATGAACCAAATATTAAGTCAGAGAAAACATATAAAATTTAAATACAAGTCTTATAATATCTTAATCAAAAATGCCACAATGAACACTTAGTTCTCCTTAGAAAATAAACATCCTCTGAATTACACTAAAAAACAATGTGAACTCCAATAGCACTGGACACTTCAAAGCCAATTGTCCTCTCAAAATATCAATTTACATTAAAAGGAATCAGAGCTCTTTAGAGAGAAAGTAATGATTCCAAGACTGGGAAAGAAAATATAGAAGATGGCATTGAGGCATCTAATTTTTTTAAATAGACTTATTTACACATGCACGAACGCACATGCACACGTATGTCACAGTATGTGACACATGTGAAGGTCAGAAGACAAACTGTGAGGATAAGTTCTCTCCTTCTACCCTGTGGTACAAGGAGTCGATTAAAGCAGCCAGGCATGGAAGCAAATGTCTCTCTCTACAGACATACTGATGAGCTCATGAAATTCTCTTGTTGAAAAACAGAAAAGAAATATTGGGCATCATTACAGGTTGCTACCTGTTTTCAAGTCATTACCCTCCAAAGCCTTAAAAGGAAAATAATCAAATGTTTATCCTGCATTTCCCAGACAAATTATATTTTAAAGAAACCAGATGAATAATGATAAACAATAATTTATTTTTATTTTTATTTATCAGTGTTAGAGATTAAATCAGAGCCTTGCCCATGCTGGTCAAATGCTCCTCTACCCAGCTCTATCCCCAGGTGAGACAATTTATTTTATATAATAATTTCAGATAAATCAGAAAGGGTGGCAAAATGAAAAAAATATAAAACTACAAGTGTTAATGAAATGATAGACTACAGCATTCTAAAACCGTCAGGTGAGAGTTGATATGAAACTATAAAGTTAATGTAGGAATCAGAACAATCATATCTGAACCACTGGTCAATTGGCATCACTAAAAATGGCACTCTTATATCCTTATCATATAGAATGTAGAATATGTAACATTATATAGCATTTGCTAAAATGAGCTGAATCTAGTCCTCCAGAGTCAAGTCTGATTTTAGATATATAGGATACCGAAGAGTAACCCAGGCTATCATAAGAAAGTAATTAGATGGATCCAGATGCATAACATCTAACAGGATAATTAACCAGGTTTTTTTTTAAGTCAATGGTATAAAAAAGGGTGGGGCTAGCCAGACTAAAGAAGCCCCAGAGAGCGATACAGAACTACTGCAGTGTGTGAACCTTGTTTTAATGCTGATTTGTCTTTTTTGGAGAGGGCTTTCTTTCTATTTTTCTTTTCTTTTTTTTTTTAAAGATAGGCTGTAGTAGCCCAGGCTTCCTTCAAATCCTCTGTGCGACTGAAGATGACCTTAACCCTTCCTGTTTCTGCCTCCTAAGTGTTGGGATTATAGGGCATGCACTACCTCACCCAGGCCTCGGTACTGACTCAGAAAAAGAAAACCCAAACAGTTAAAATTGGAAAAATTAAAAAATATGGACTGGATATTAAGTAAGATCAAGAAAATAAATGTTGATAAATGGTATTGTGATTATATAAGAAAGACACAAGAGTTTTTAGAAGTTGATCCTGAAGTAGGTATGGGGTGAGAGAGCACCTGGGATTTGCTTTAAAATTTTCAGAGAAATACAGATAACGCATATACACTGTATCACTGAGCTTGAAAGATAGATATATGGAAGTCAGTTGTATAATCGCTTTACATTTGGATGCTTCTGAAGTGGTTCTTATAAAAGTGTTTATTCCTAAGAGTGATAACGTGGGCAAAATGAGACATGTTTGTATTTGTGTTAATGCTGGCTGTTGGCCTGGATTCAGAAGAGTACCTGGTAAACGTGTGGTTGGGGGTGTTTCCAGAAATGGTGAGCCATGGGAGGCTCACCTACCCTGACACTGGCAGCTGTGGGCGGCAGACCTGATCGCGCACAGCATTGAAGCACATCCTTCCTCCACTACAGTTAGTCAGACACATCAATACAGCATCGGGATGCTCAGCGAGTTCACGGCCTGAGCCCTCCTGCTGGAAGAAGAGACCCCAGAGGACACCATTGTCCTCTGACCACAGACTCTGCTGGAATAAACATGACCACCCCTCACATAAAAATAACAAGTGTGCAAAGGTAGAAGAGAGTCTGACACAGGAATTAGTAAACACTCTAATTACTAACGTATTCCTGTGAAAACAGTATTTTATGTTGTTTTGAAGATTTATACCTTAGTTTAAAAAAATTAGGGTTAATTAAAACTTACTTGAGTTTCCGTCTGCAACTGTTCAATTAATGAGAGAGTCTTAACAGCGACAAAGCAGACCTGTGATTCCAAACAAGCAAACGTGTTACCGAGATTTCCGAGTGACATGAAAAACCATTTCGTCTTTAACTTACCGACTGGAAGACTTGAGCGGCCTTTAGGGGGCGGTGTAAAATGTGATTCCCAAGGTCAGCGTCTAACTCCACAACGTCGCAGGGGTTTATTAAAATATTGAACCGATACACAGCATAACTTTGTTTTGAATCTGAGAAGATATAAGTGTGAACATCAGGATGCGTGTGTGCAGACTCCAGTCTGATGGGTCTTGACCGACACACCGTTGCCGTCGCTGACGTACCGTTGTAGTACCTGCAGTCATCCAGGAACTTTTGGAGGCCTCCACTTCTGTCAAGATAGACCAGGGCTGCCTCTTTCATGGGAAGATTCTCCATCTTTTCCTTGTTGGTAATCTATTCATAGCAAGTAAACAACAGTGGGTGGTAAAGATCGGGGTGATGAGACCCATAGAAAGAATGAGGAACAAAACCACTAAGAAAACTTACAAATGATTGAAACATGAAATTGAGAATGCAAGTAGGTAAGCCTTCAATGGAAAGAGACAAAAACCTAGCCATTGACTGAACCAGGAAAGCACACATGCAAGCCTGTGCTACCGACTCATACCTCCATCCCCACAGAACACTTTAATCAACATTCAGTTATGAGATCCTGCAAAAGACCACAAACTTAACAGGATGCCCAAATGTCTTTTTAGAGCAGGCACTCCTAAAAATGCAAATTGAAACTAATAATTATAAATGACCACAATCCCATTGTAAGCATAGGCTGAAGATGAAAGTCATATAAATTGTTTCATCAATCCAGTGGGAGAAGAAGAGAACTCATTGGGTAAAGAAGCCAAGTCTCTGGGCTGCAGAGATGGCTCAGTGGTTAGAGCACTGACTGCTCTTCCAGAGGTACTGAGTTCAATTCCCAGCAACCACATGGTGGCTCACAACCATCTGTAATGGGATCCGATGCCCTCTTCTGGTATGTCTGAAGACAGCAACAGTGTACTCATAGATATAAAATAAATAAATCTTAAAAAATAAAAAGCCAAGTCTCATGAGTGAGTTTGATCTCTGGGACCCACTTAGTAAGAGAAACCAACTTCATCAAGTTGTCCTTTGAATCCCAAATTTGAGCTCATGCGTGCTTGCGCACACGCACACACACATACAAACACACAAATGTAAAAAAAAAAAAAAAAAAAAAACAGTAACTGTGGTTCTATGAACACTAACTTGAAAAGCCTGAGAAATGTTTTTTGACCCAGCATTTGTTGGGGATATTGGCTGGCCTCTCTTGGCTCAGTCTCTTTAGCTGACAGAGACAAAGGTATTAAACAATTAAGGCCTCTTTCCATTTTAAATCTTTGTCAGTGACAAAGAACATTAAACTGTGGAGGTTAGAGGGGTATATAAAATGCCCACCTAAGCAGAAAACATTCATTTTAAACAAGATATGCCATGCAGTCACTGTGATATGACTGGGAACATGACTAGGAACGATATGGTTAAGACTGGAACCCGTCTTTAGGGAATCCTATTTAGAGAGGTTGGAAATAGAGACTAGCACATTATTGAATCCTTATCAGCTCTCTGTCCGCATCTATTACTTATAGGCTGGCTTGCTCTCTGCAGACCCCGGCAATACAAAGATAAGCAAAGCACAGTGCCTGTCCTCTAAAGAGCACAGCAGGTAAACAGCCACGTGAACAGCTGTGCAGTAACTTCCACAGGGATGTGAACAGGTGAGGGGCCACAGGACATGGTAAGTGACATGAGCCACAGAATTAGCCTTATCCTCACGTATGGGCCACGATGTCTTTCCTCTGCTTTGCACTCTTCTGGTTGATGACGGGAAGTAACAAGGAAGCCGTGTATTCCACTTTAAAGGAATAAAGTAGCTTATTTCTATGTGGCTTAAGCACAGTGCTGTTGTTCTAGTGCACAAGGCTGGCTCAATTTTGGCATCACCTAAATAAATAAATAAATTTTGTTTATAGTAGGTAAATATTCCTATAATGGGAGAGTTTTCCAGATACACTAACACCCCCATTATGAGTCATAGATCACTTTTTGTTACTACATTGGGGTCAAAACCAATACCTTTAAAGGTTGACATTGTTGGAATATCAATTTTTTGCCAGGTGTACTTATGGACAAATTTAATCCCAGAGATCAGGAAGCAGAACATTGACTCCGGGGTTCTAGGTTAACCTGGTTTGCAGGTCGAGGACAGCCAGGGCGACACAGCGTGTGGTCTCAAAGCCAAACCAAACTACCCACCACCACCAAGAACAAGAACAACCACAGCAAAATTAGGTTTCTGAAGTTGGAAGGCATTGAATGAAACGGTTGGATAAATTCAGACTGAGTTTTTGAAGTGCAAGATAATTATAAATATATAGGAAAATATAAATATATAGGAAAGAGAACTTTACAAAGCTTTTGAAAACAGAATCATGTTCATTTTATTTTTATTTGATTTTGGAAATGAGCTCCTTCCCGTTGCCTGTGTAGAGAATGCTTTGAGACTGAACAGCCGATTACCAGTTTTCAATTAGTGTCGTATTTCTAAGAGATGGATGGACCAGTCTAGGGTATTTGGAACAAAGCGAAATGGAGGCGATAATTCTAGAATTTTAAAGACTCTAATTCTGGGCTTCATGACCAACCAGTAATACACGGAGAGAAAAAAATTCAGTCGAGGCCAGGTCATGGTTGCGGACATTCAGTAGGCGGGGCAGATGGAGTTCAAAGCCAGTCTCTGGCGAACAGGATGGTGGTGGCACACAGCCTTGAGCCCAGCACTCGGGAGGCAGAGGCAGGAGGATCTCTCCGAGTTCCAGGATGGACAGGGCTCTGCAATAGAGGACGCCTTGCTGGGCAGTGAGGGCAAGCACCACTCAGGAGGCAGAGGCAGGAGGATCTTTGGGTTTGAGGCCAGGCTGGTCTACAGAGCGAGTTCCAGGACAGACGGACAGACAGTCAGTCTTAGGAATGACCGCATTTGCAAGAGGGGATTAAGAGGAGAAAAGGACACAGGCCAAGCCTGGGATAAATAAACCCCAGTGTTCCCTCCTGTCAGCGCTGAGGGAATCCTGAGATGCGGACACCAAGGCCGAAGCATCTCAGAACTCGGTCGCGAGAGCGAACCTGCGGCCCCTCAGGAGACCCCCGTGCTCTCCAGCCACGTTGCCACCTCTGGAAAGACTCACCTGTACCGCGGGACCCGCGAGGGCGACAGAGAGCGCCTCCTGCGCACGCGCACTCCCCCAACTGTCGCCGCGCGCGGGGCCTGCCGGGAACCTCACCCCTCCGCTCACCAGGGCAACAGGCGAAGAAATGGCGGTACCTCCGCTTTTGCTGTTACCTAGCCCAAGACAATGTCTGTGTGAAAAATTGTTCAAATTCTGCTGGTGGGGATGCGAAATGGCTTTGCAAACTTGGGAAACTGCGGTAGACTCTCATAAAGGGCTAAACCCAAGAGAATTGAAAATGCGCATCCACAGAAAATCTTATTTATGTAAACTCATAGATTACTCAACATTGCCCCGAAGTGACTGAGTTGGCTTCCAACTAGCGTCAAACAGCTGTACAGCAACGCAAGACAACGGGAGATTGCCTTGAAATAAAGGCTAACACAATATGGATGGCTCTTGATTGCACGGTGCAAGATGAAAGCCAGGAAGTCACGTGTATGCTGTCGTTCATGTATGAAATAGCAGGACAGGCAAATATGAAAATGGGTGGGGGGGGAAAGCTGAATGTCGTGAAACTATGACACCGTTTCCAGTACTTAATCATCTTGATTTCCCAAGTTCCCGGTAATAATACTTCTGTTGTCTTAAAATCAGTTACTCCAGAACTCATAAATGGAACACATACAGCATTTGTTGTCCAGTGCCTTGTGCCCTACTTCATAAAATGTCCTTAATGCTCATCCATGCTGTAGAATGTTAGAATTGTCTGTAGCATCCCATTAAGCGGCAGCAAACTGTTCATTGTTTTTAGTTTTTAGCCTTGTATGAACTCCTTTCTCTCATTGTTACCCATTTTCTTTATTGTAACTTGCCATAAATTTTTTAAAAACACTTTTAAAAAAAGATTTATTTATCTCACTATGTGAATACACTGTAGCTGTCTTCAGACACACCAGAAGAGGGCATCAGGTCCCATCACAGATGGTTGTGAGCCACCATGTGGTTGCTGGGAATTGAACTCAGGACCTCTGGAAGAGCAGTCAGTGCTCTTAACCACTGAACCATCTCTCTAGCCCCACTTGCCACAAATTTAACAATATCTAAAATCTGTGGACACCAACTGTACTCCAACTTTACCTTCCTAGCTATTTTGTTGCATTATTTTCCATTCACCCTACTTTTCTTTCATTCTTAATCATAGGAACTAAAGTGTGAGTCAGCTACCTACGGTCTTTAACTTCCAAGTTACTGAAGTCAAGGGGCCTGTGCTACTGACTAGTGTGACCCTGTACAGTGGTAATAAAAGGCACCCTTGACTTCTCTCCCAGTTAATATCCCACTCAGGGAATAATACAGAGCTGGTATCCGGACTAAGGCATTATTTTCTGAACTCAATTCTACCATATTTAATTTCTATGTGATCATCAAAAATACTTAACCTGGAAGCTGGAAAGATGGCACAGCAGTTGAGTGCTTCCTCCTCTTGTAGAGAAAACATTTGGTTTGTAGCACCCATAAGGTGGGTTGAAACCACCTGTAACTCCAGTTCCATGGATCTGATACCTTCTGCAGGCGGTTGCACATCGTGTGGTAGGACACTTACACATACACATAAATACATCCTATGCCATCTAGTGAGAAGAGATAAAATGAAGTCTCAGAGGACTCAAAATACAATTCTAAGTATGTTTGGAGACACAGATACCTGAATGAAATAAGGAAGACAGCGGATACTAAGAGGAATTAAACAAAGAGAGACTTACCTGAAATGCTGGAAATAAAACACACAGGAAGTCTCAGCAACAGAACAGATCAAGGAAACCACAGTGTATCTCAGCTTGAAGACAAGATGGAGGGACAAAAACAATCCCACAAGGACAAAGATAAAATGTCCTAATCAGAATCTCAAGATCTACATGGTGTGACACCAGGAAAGACAAAATCTATGGTTATAAGTGTAAAAGAAGCACAAAAGGCACAAAAACATTTTCAAAAAAATTGAAACAATTTTTGTGTCTAGTCCACCCATCCTTGGAAAAATATTCGAACCCGAATATCGGAGGCACTTGGGACTCCTAAACAACGATTTCAGACAGACAACAACCTCCCATCACTTTATTAAAACCAAACCTCCAAATAAAAAGAACAAGCATATGAAATGTACTAAGAGAAATGTCAAGACGGTCTAACATATCAAGGTAGGCCCATCAGAACGACAGATTATTCAAGTGAACTTTAAGAACCAGGAGGGCCTGGACAGATGTGTTTAAGGTCCTGAAAGACAGCAACTGCCAATCAGACTACGATACAGAGTTGCCAGTGGGCACATCTATTTGGTAGTGCTGTCCGGTGAGATTTGGGATGTTTGGGAAGCAGAGCCTTGCTGGAGCTTAAGGGTCTACGGCCTTGTCCTCCTGGCGGGCCCCTCCCTGCTGTGTGCAGCTGAACATGTGACCAACCATCTTCCCATTCCTACATCCCCCACTGATATGGACCCTTCCTCTGGAATGATAAGACAGAAGAAATTCTTCTGTAAAGTGCTTTTGGTCTAGAGTACCACGAAAACATAAACAGTAGAGTAAACAGAAAAGTAATTGATTCAGCAAAGTTATCTCTCACAATTGAAATAAAACGCTTTCTGTGATTTAAAAAAAAAAAAAAAGGATAAAGGAACTATGTCCACTAAGCCAGATGGGCAGAAACTACATTAAGAAATCTTTCTGACCACAGAGAAAAATAAATGCACCTCTGAAGCCACGTGGGGGAGGGGGCCATGTTAGAATAATAGTTAAGCAAGAGGAAAAATACTAAACACAAAAGCAACAGGATGTCAGAAATCAATATACAGCTTTTTAATAATAACTCTGAATTCTAACAGTCTCAATCAAAAGGCATTCAGAGATTGGACCGAAATGCAGTGATCATGTATTTGTTAACTGGACTCAATAGGTTATTTTTAAAAAGACATGAAGTCGGGAGAGGAACATGTATGCTGTAGGGCAAGTTGTGTATATGTTGGGGGGGGGACCAGAGTGAGGCACGGATAAGGCCAAAACACACAGTATACATGTATGAAAGTCTCAAATAAATACAAATGTAAAAATTCTAGGGAATGGGTGAAGTCATCCAGCTACTGTACCATCCATCAAAATGTACCTCAGATTCGTTTTCCTCTGGACTTGTGATAAATGTCCTTAAGATTAACAACCAGATGAATGACTCGGGTTGAGAGCATTTGCTGCTCTTCCAAAGGACCAGAGTTCAGCATCCAGTACCCGTGTGTCAGGTGATTCACAAGCACCTACATCTCCAGTCACGGGAGACCCAAGTCCCTCTTCTGGCCGACGATGACATCTGCATACTTGCTGTAAACCTGGACATGCGCACGATCATACAAATCTCTAAGGTGTTAGTGATCAACATCAATGTATCACTAGCAAAGAATTTTTTTTCTGATTTTATTTTTGGATATATTTTATTTACATTTTGAATGTTATCCTCTTTCCCGGATTCCTCTTCATAAACTCCCTATCCCATCCCCCTCCCTACCCTGCTTCTAAGAGGGTGTTCGCCCATCCTGACATTCCCCTACACTGCAGCATCAAGCCTCAGCAGGACCAAGGGCTTCTCCTCCCATTGATGCCCAACAAGGCCATCCTCTGTTACATGTGCAGCTGGAACCATGGGTCCATCCATGTGAACTCTTTGGATAGTGGTTTAATCTCTGGGAACTCTGGTTGGTTGGTATTGTTCTTACGGAGTTGAAAATCCCTTCAACTCCTTCAATTCTTTCTCTAGCTCCTCCATTAAGGACCCCATTCTCAGTATGGTTGGCTGTGAGCATCAGCTTCTGTATTTGTCATGCTCTGGCAGAGCATCTCAGGAGACAGCTATATCAGGCTCCTGTCAGCAAGTACTTCTTGGTATCAGCAATATTGTTTGGGTTTGGTGGATGAATATGGGCTGGATTACCAGGTGGGGCAGTCTCTGGATGGCCTTTTCTTCAGTCTCTGCTCCAAGCTTTGTTTCCATATTTCCACCTGTGAGTATTTTTGTTCCCCCTTCTAAGGACTGAAGCATCCACACTCTGGTCAACCTTCTTGAGCTTCATGTGGTCTGTGAATTGTATCATGGGTAATCTAAGCTTTGGGGCTAATATCCACTTATCAGTGAGTGCATACCATGGGCACATTTTTGTGATTTGGTTACCTCATTCAGGATATTTTCTAGATCCATCCATTTGCCTAAGAATTTCATGAAATTGTTTTTAATAGCCGAGTGGTTCTCCATGAACAGCAAGTGCTCTTAACTTTAGATCCATTTCTCTAGGCCATATCCCAATATTCCTTTTTTAAAAAGATAATTTATTTTACCCATATGGGTACATTGTAACTGTCTTCAGACACACCAGAAGAGGGCATCAGATCTATGTGGTTGCTGGGAATTGAACTCAGGACCTCTGGAAGAGCAGTTGGTCCTCTTAACCACTAAGCTATCGCTCCTACCCCTGTCCCAATATTCTTATACTCATTTTATTGTTAGTTTCTCTAATACACAAACATGCCTTAGTATTTCAAGGTACCATCAAAAACACATGGTATGGTTTCATATTACTTTGCTTTCGATGTTTGTGTCCCCACAAAATCCACATGTGCCATTCAAACCCTAGGTGAGAATACACAGGTGGGACTTAAAGCAAAGGACATTGGCCCCAAGGCAACTAAAAGCCTCTCCTACGGTACCAGTTTCCAGCAGGGAGACCCCCCCCCAGCTACAAAGACACTTTCCCTGAACAAACCTTGACTCCCTTGAGAAGAATGGTGTTTAACAAAGCAATGGCTAGAAAACTCCTTCAACAGGCCATAATCCTAGGTTGAGGAGGCTAAGGTAAGAGGACCACAAGTTTGAAGCCAGGCTGGGCTACACTGAGAGATACCTCTAAAACCAAAACAACCAGGCAAAGAGCTCATGAACTAGTCCGATTGCTCAAAAGGCATATCTTTAATAAGACTGTATGTACAGTGTGGGAGAAAAGTTAAACTTGAAAATTAGAATTTTTTTCCTTCTGACCCATGTATATGTTGATATAAAATAACTTGTGATTCATTATACCGAGATATTTTGACGAAGTTGTAGACCTTTTCTCACACAAAAATAACTCATTTTAGTAGTTGTTACTATATAACCATCACCAATTTTAATTTAAAATAGCAGAAATCAGATGCTGATTATTAAACTTTTGCTTATTTTATTATACTACATAGATCTGTATTTCTTGATATCCAAGAAACATCAAAAAAATCTAAAATATGTTCTTAAAAATACAATATTGCACTTTTAATTTTTGGCAATTTAATTAAAGGATATTAAGAGTAAAAAAATCATCTATGTACAACTTTTGTCTTGATTTATAATCAACAAATAACTGTTAAAGTCGAGCCGACAGAAGTACCCGGATCACATTATGTACAGTGTAGGTGTAACATCTCACCGGTCAGGGAGATCCAGTGTGCTATATGCATACAAAGACTACCTGTCAAACCGAGGCACCCCCACCCCCATTCTGCTGACCGTATTAATGCCAAAGGGTACTGGTGAGAAATGCCTCCCATTTGTCAAGGTGACGGGCAAGGGAAGGGTGTTCTTAGCACAGATAAGCTCATGACACTGTCCCCCAAAGGACCTGGGGACCTGTCGTCCAGAGACTGGAGTCCCAAGAAGCACCCTCTTAAAACACCTCCTCAGTACCTAACATATCTTACCATTATGAATGTAGACGTTCACCGACATGTTGTGATTTTACAGTCAGTTTTCTGAACTTTGTCTAAGTCATGTGAAGATACCAAGAGGCATGTGTGTACTTTAGAGATAGGGAATGCTCTTATTATAATTATTATTTAATAATTCTTTAATAATAATTCTTATTATTCACAAAGCCTTGTGCATGCCTGATCCCTGGCCTTACAAAATGAGTAATACCGAAAACGTTACTAGTAAATTACTGTTACCTTCTGTTGGAATGTGGGAGGGGACACACACTCACACTTACCCAGACTAGCTGTTTCATTATTTAATTCACAACTAGGTAAACACTCTAGAAGTTTGCTTTTTTTCCCTGTCGTTTTAAAAACATGATCAATTAGGAAGGCAGTTTTGCAGTAGCTATTTGGAAAAACAGACCTACTCAACAGCACACTAAACCTTCAAGGGTCAGAAGAAACATAAATAGAAGACATTTGTAATATAAATATGTGACAGAGACATTTATGTTTGGCACCACCTTAAACAAGAATCTGGTAGCATTTTATTACTTCTCCGTTTGTTGGGAATTCTAAAAATATCTGGCCATTAAATATTTCCTTTTCCTCCAGAGGAAAATGATGCATGGATGGGGGATGGGTATTTCAAAAGCAAATGATTGTTTTCTGCCTTTTCTCGTGGGGCTTTGAGGAGCCACTAATGCCCACCAGCACCCAGTGTGCTTCATCTGCCTTTGCATTTGAATCCTAAGAAGCAAATAGCGAATTACCATGGGAAGATGGGGTTTCATCATAAGCCATCATGTACCATTTGCATAGTTCTGCTATGATAAAAGTCATAGAATTATAAAGATATTAATACATCTTATCTTAACTGTAACAGACTATTAAAACAGTCTATCTTGGATGTGTTAGTGTAAACTTAACAGGAAAAAAAGTCAATAGCAAAAAGTTATCTTTAAAAAATAGGTTAATGCTAAGAATAATAGCTTTAAAATTTTGTTAAAAAAAAATTAGCCTAATAAACAAGAATACAAATTTCAGTTCAAAACTTGGCTCTTTGAAATGCCCTATATCTTGCATACAGCAGAAAATACGTATTTCATAGTTTTCACTATTACATATAAAAATGAGGCACTGTTATACATAGTTGAATATATTCACACAGATAGGTGTTTCCATCTCTTCTGCAGGCTAGAGGTTGTTCATTGGTTTCTGAATGTCAAAGTGTTCACAAAAATAAGTCTTCTGAAGGAGGGGCGTAAGAAAAACCAACAAATGCATCGTCTGCCTCCAGAACACTGGCGTTCACAATAGAATAGTCAGAGGACACGCACACGGAATAGGGAACCGTTTCTTCAGTGAAGATGGGATCAAAGTTTCTGATGTCATCTGGTCCAGCCTAAAACATCAAAAGCACAGAATCATTCACCTTAGCTTCTCTTTCATTAACTTAGTTCATTAATTAACCCTTTTCATTAAAGTAGCTCATCAAGGTCTCTTTATGATTTTGCAGATTTTCCCTGGCAAGCTCAGATTTGTTCTACATTATTATTCTGTTCTTGCTGTCCCACCTTTGTCATTACAGTGAGATCTGTCTTTTTACTGTTAAGTAGCATGAGTAGGGACGGTAAGAGTAAGGAAGACCAGCATAGCATAGTTGCACATACACATACATCCATACCTACTTTTTCTCTCTTACATCACCACCCCTACGTGCAGACACAAGGCTTAGGGAGATCTCTAGGAATGTATTTGACTTTGGGCCTGACTGTTCAGTTTCTCAAATTTGGATGGGTAAAGCTTTCTTATGGAGCAGTGGGGCTGTCTTAAGTAAAGCCATGGGAGGTGGATCTTTGCTCTAAGAGAAAGCATTTGGTGAGGACTTCCCTTAGCGGTAAGGCCTGAGGGCAGCTGCTGGGGATAAGGCAGGAAAGCCACTGCTTACCTCCAAGGCAATGTCTCACTCTATAGGACACTGAACCTGTTCCTTCAGCGATAAAGGGAACCCTTTCCTACAGATAGGGACTGAGATATGAACTCTTGGGATCTACTTGTAAACACCACGCTGAAACCCCAGGCTCTTCAAAATCCTATCCACTCCAGGACAAGAAGCCTAATTGAATTACACAGATGGGGACTCAGGGCAGAGAAAACAACCCCAGGAGATCAGGTAGTCAGCCCTGTAAATCTACAAATTAGTCAGACAACAGGGAATGAGCTTGAAGTGCTTTATTCTTCTATCTAAGAAAATCTCCCCAGAATACAAAGTGCTCTAGGAATGATCACATTAAGGTTTTTAGAATTACAAGGCATTTAAGAGGAATTTTAAAGGGGCTGAAGAGACGGTTCAGTGGCTAAAAGCTGCTGGTAGGTCCAGCTAAGCTCTTTCCCATCAACACCTTCAGTCCTCTCTCCAAGCCCAAGCCCATTTCTTTCTGCCACCCTCTGACTAGCAAAGGCACTCTCTTCCAGGAAGCCCACAGCAACACACTTGTTCATGATCCAAAGAGCACCAGCAACCAAAGAACAGAATCCTTACCTAACAAAGACAAGAATAGACAATGACACCCAGAAACACCTCAAACACTGAACTCAAGATACCTACACCCCACACAAACGTATAAACATGAACAATCAAGACAGCACTCCTCTACCAGAATTCAGTAACCCCATCACAGCAGGCCCTAAGCAATGCAATATAGCTGAAGCTAAAGACAGACTTCAAAACAGCTATTATGAGTGTTCAAGGACCTTAAAAATGATATGAATTTGGATCTATTTTCAATTTTCTACTGTCAGACCAGCACCATTTGTTGAAGATTTTTTCTTTCTACTGTATATTTTTGGCTTGTCAAAGATCAAGTGTCCAAAAATGTGGGTTTATTTCTGGGTCTTAGATTCTATTCCATCGATCTACCTGCCTGTCTCTGTACCAATACCATGCAGTTTTAATCATTATTGCTCTGTAGTACAGATCAAAAATAGTGATTCCCCCAGAATGCTTATTGTTAAGAATTATTTTCCCTAGCCTGGGTTTTTTCTGTTTTTCCATATGAAACTGAGAACTTCTCTTTCCATGTCTGTGAAGGATGGTCGAGAAATGCTCAAAGTTCTTAGTCATCAGGGAAATACAAATCAAAATGAGCCTTACACCAATCAGAATGGCTAAGATAAAAAACTCTGGTGACAGCACATACTGGTGGGACTGCAAGCTGGTACAACCACTCTGGAAATCAATTTGGAGATTCTTCAGAAAATTAGAAATAGATCTACTTGAAGACCCAGCAATACCACTTTTGGGCATATATACCCAAAGATGCCCCACCATGCCAACAGGGGCACATGCTCCACTATGTTCATAGCAGCCTTATTTGTGATACCAGAAGCTGAAAACAACCCAGATGTCCCACAACAGAATGGACACAGAAAATGTGGTTCATTTACACAATGGAATACTATTCAGCTATTAAGAACAAGGAAATCATGAGTTTTACAGGCAAATGGATGGAACTAGAAAATATCATCCTGAGTGAGGTAACTCAGACCCAAAAGAGCATGCATGGTTTATACTCACTAATAAGTGGATATTAGCCAAAAAAGTACAGGATACCCAGGATTCAATCCACAGAACTCAAGGTTAACAGGCCAAAGGGTTTAAGTGAGGATTCTTCAATCTCACTTGGGAGGACAGAGAGCAATCATGGGAAACAGGGGGAGGGGTGAAGACCTAGGGGGGGTTAGAGAGGGAGGGGAAAGGGGAAACATGATCAGGTATTGGGGGTACAGGGAAGTGAATAGAAACTGGCAACCTTGAAGGGTGGAAGGTAGGGGAGACTCTCTTGAAAATACCAGAAACTTGGAAATTGAGAGACTCTCAGGACTCAAGGGAGGAGTACCTGAAATGCCCAACAGTGGGGAGGGAGTGGCCATCCCACAGTCAAAAACTCTGACCCAGAATCATTCCTATTTAAAAGAACTGCAGGGACAAAAATGAAGAAGAGACTGAGGGAAAGGAAGTTCAGTGACCGGCCCAACTTGGGATCC
The DNA here is from genome assembly GCF_963924665.1 of Micromys minutus. Taxonomy (NCBI): domain Eukaryota; kingdom Metazoa; phylum Chordata; class Mammalia; order Rodentia; family Muridae; genus Micromys; species Micromys minutus. The sequence goes on from NC_137961.1 coordinate 5,769,343, forward strand.
ATCTCAAGGGGAGGCTCCACGGCCTGGCACGATTACTGATGCTATGGTGTGTTACAGACAGGGGCCTAGCAGGGCAGTCCTAAGATGCCCAACAAGGCAGACATAGATACTTACACACAACCAATGGACTGAAGTTGGGAACCCCTGTGGTTGAATTAGGGAAAATTAGGCTGGAAGAAGCTGAGGAGGAGGGTGACCCCACAGGAAAACATGCAGTCTCAACTAACTAGGACTCCTGAGATTTCTCAGACACTGAGCCACCAATTAGACAGTATACACTAGCTGGTCGGACATACACAGCAGAAGACTGCCTGGTCTGGCCTCAGGGAGAGATGTACCTAACCCTCAAGAGACTTGAGGTACCAGGGAGTGGGGAGGCCTGGCAGGGGTGGGGGTCAGGGGGTGGGGACATCCTCTTGGAGACACGGGGAAGGAAAAATCGGATAAGGAACCTTCGGAGGGCAGACTGGGAGGAGGGTAACGACTGGGCTATAAAAAATTAAAAGTAATAAATAAATGAAATTCTTAAAAAGATATGAATTATCATATGAATGGTATGTGAAATCATGAATTCCTTTAAAAAGTCTGTAAAAATATAAGCAGTTGAATGAAAAAATAAAAACAACTCAAGACATGAAAATATAATTTAACAAAGAGAATCATTTAGGTGATTAAACTGAAATAAAACTAATTAAAAAATTTAGGAAGTTAAACAAAACTTAGCTCAGAGGTAAGCCCTACCAATTGTTGTGCAATGGCTTCCTTAAAGATTAAAATATCCTACAGAAAAACCTCTCAAACAGAAAGGTAAACAAATAGCTTCAGGAAGTATCTGAAACTAAACAAATTAGCTAGCGCCATCCCTCCCAATGATTAAAGAAGCCAAACTGCAAAGAAGATTGTGAGACCAGAGAAGCTGCCTGGAAGGAGAAACCAGCCCCCTGCCTGGAAGAAGTTTAGACCAACTGAGTCACTGGAAGAAACCCTCTCTAACCTGAAATATGACTGCAGGCTGTACAGTGTAGTGTGTTCCAGGTTCCTAAATTTTGTGAGATGTCACCTGTTCTGGGATGGGCTTTGGTGAGGTAGCTATCTGTCTTAGTCAGGATTTCTATCCCTGCACAAACATCATGACCAAGAAGCAAGTTGGGGAGGAAAGGGTTTATTCAGCTCACACTTCCACATTGCTGTTCATCACCAGAGGAAGTCAGGACTGGAACTCAAGCAGGTCAGGAAGCAGGAGCTGATGCAGAGGCCATGGAGGGATGTTACTTACTGGCTTACTTCCCTTGGCTTGCTCAGCCTGCTTTCTTATAGAACCCAGATCCACCAGCCCAGGGATGGCACCACCCACAATGGGCTGGGCCAGGGATGGCTCCACCCACAATGGGCGGGTCCAGGGATGGCACCACCTACAATGATCACTAGTTGAGAAAATGTCTTACAGCTGGATCTCATGGAGGCATTTCCCCAACTGAGGTTCCTTTCTCTGTGATAGCTTCAGCTTGTGTCAATTTGTCAAAAACCAGCCAATACACTATCTGACTCATTTCTGCTCCTGTAAGTAACACTCATCCATATTCCTGTAAGTAATAAAACTATTGGTTCACCAAGTTGGACTTTGGTGGCATTTCATTTGTTCTTTGGTCTGTCACAAGCTTCTGGGGTGAGTGTGTTGTTGGTCTCCCTGCAAAAAAGCCCTGTCTCAAAAAACTAAAGTGGGTAAGACTGTGGAGGACTCTTCAACCTCTGGTCTACACTCACACACACACCACAAGCACATACACAAGCACACCCACACAAATATGTACATACAACACATACACACACACACACACCTATACACACATTTTTTTGAAAATAATCACACTTGGATATTGATTTACTATGTATACAAATGATAATGGCTTCCATCTAAGACCATCCTTTTGACCTTTGCAAAGAAGCATGCATATGTACTATGCAGAAAGATACTTAGTTTAGCTGTGAAGTCTCTGCCTTTCTTCTTTTCATGTTTTTGTGGAATGCTAGGCAAGTCCTCTATCACAGAGCGAGACACCTCTCAGTGACAGAGTGCAGATTCTTAGGCTCTGGCTCCTTTTATTCAGCTTATCTGCGGGGATCCATTTCCTAAATCATAATAAACTTAGTTCTCGACTTTAGAAAAAATACATACCACATTGGGGTTAAACGGCGGTGGGATCTTCTTCTGCACAAGGTCAGTCCAGCTGAGTGACTCAAAAAAAGGATGATTCTGGATTTCAAGCTAGAAGATAAAAAGAAAAAATAACATTTAGCAATGACAAAAATCAAGTTTTCACTGAAGAGTGTTGCAAGATTAAAGTACTTCCATTTGCCACTCAGTGCTTTCACTGGGTTATTTATGTCCCTCTCGGTCACAGGCCCTGGAAGGCAGGTATTTAGAGTCAGCTCCTCGTACGTAAGTAGTGACATTGTCACACCAGTTCCCCACAGGTCAAACAGGGTTAACAAGCCTGCCCTAAATACTTCATGGGGTTTTAAAAGAGGAGCACAAGAATGTGGAAATGAAAATAGTAGAGGAGTCAGCAGAGTATCACAGAGCCATGGGAAGGGGCCTGCTTACCCCCACTGCACACCACTGATAAACAGTCCTGGTGCTACAGCCGTTAGAAAGTCAGTTCAACCAACAAAGCTTGTGGGTCAAGAAAAAACTTCTTAAAGAAAGCAATGTCTGAAGTGGGCACTTAAAAAGAAAATTTATTTCATTTGTGTGTGTGTGTGTGTGTGTGTCTGCACATATGCATGTGTAAGTGTGTGTGCGAGTGCGTGCAGGTACCCAGAGGTCAGATGAAAAACCAGATCCCACAAAGCAGGTGTTTATTATGAGCTGCTCAGTTTGTGTACTGGAAACTAAACTTTGTTCCTTTCATTTCTTAAAAAACAAAACCAAAAAATAAGCAAAATGACACATAACTATTGACTTCTGAAAGCTACTTAAGTAAGTAAATAAATGGACAAATGAAGGGAGATTGTCCGGACGTGACAGCTGGACTTGGGGTTGCAGTTTCTGACCGGCACTACAGACGGATGAAGGAGGTATGAACGCTAACAAGACTGAGAGACAACGACAGAGCTACCCACTGAACTGCAAGGGGGCAGGTGTGGGAGGACAACAGCAGAAGCAGCCGCTCAGTTCAGGTTGAAGGCTAAAAACAGCCTCCGAGGATTTCTGGAAAAGAGGTTGGAAAGTTCATGTTTCTCACTAGTGAATTTGCTGACATTAGCATGATACCGACAACATCCCTGATCTGAAGCAATGGGCAGACAGATTCCACAGCTATCTTTCACATAGTGAGACCCTGTCTCTAAAGCAACACTTAAGGATTTACTATTATGTGTGCATGTAGATGGTTGGCCTGCATGCACGTCTGTGCACCACAGGCATGCAGTATACTTGGAAGCCAGGAAGCGCCTTGGACCGCCATGAACTGGAGTAACAGCAGGAGTAACCTGCTCATGTGCTGGGAGCCAAACATGGTCCTCTGGGAAAGCAAGCAGGGCTCTGAACCCCTGAGCTATTGCTCCAGCCACTTAAAAATTTCTTAACAAAGACAATAAGTCTAGGTTGGGTGTGGTGGTACATTCCTGTAAATCCCAGCACTTGGGAGGCAGATGAACTACAGCTACTCTGAGGTCAGTCTGCGAATCACAGACATTTTCTCAAAACAAAACAAACACAAACAGTAACAGCAAAATTAAAAAGAAAAAAATTCTGGGCACAACACACATTTCTAATCCTAGCCCTCGGGAGGCTGAGGTAGGAACATTAGATTTCAAACTACTTAGTAAAACTTTCTTCTAAAAAAGTTAAACACTGACCAAAATTAATTAACTAGCTAATTAATAGTTATAAATGTACTATACGACAAGCCATAAAAAAAAAAAAAAAAGAGGGAAGAAGCAATTGTTGTAAATGAAAATCAGGAAGTAGCACGGTATAAAAGGTGGATACAGAACTAAATTAAAGTACATGAACACTACAGGAAACTAGGGACAAGTATCCTCCCATCTGCCCCCATTCTGAAATGACTATTTCACTAAATACCAAATAAAATAAGGCTTTTGTCTCCAAATTTTAAGTTTAACAATTGGCACCCAGAAACGTGATACATACAAAGTCTTCTTTGGCACCAAGTCGATTTTGTCTGTTTTTTTCTAAGAGTTCTTCCAGAATGGACCAGGCTGTGAGGCTCACTCCTGGTCTCAAGTTTAGGGGCTTGTGAAGGATATTGTCATACATTTCAGCAACATCTCGGCAGTAGAAAGGAGGCTGGGAAAAGAAGAAAAAAAAAAAAAAAAAAAGCAAAAGAACACAAGAGGTTAGTGAGTTATATAAAAAAATGGTTTAAAAGATGTGTACGAGGTGGCCCATACCTTCAATCACAGAACCCGGAAGGTAGAGGCAGGTGGATCTCTGTGAGTTCCAGCAAGGTCTACATGGTTAACTTCAGGCCAGGCAGGACTACACAGAGAAACACTGTGTTCCAAAAGAAAAGCCGCTGAACTTGACCTTGGTCTTCATTGAGGAGCTGGGTTCCTGAGAGTTGCAGAAACTCATGGCCCTCTGGAGTGTGCAAACCTCAGTAATGTATGGCAAAGAGATTTTAATGCCTGATGCACTATCAAGTTTAATTCGTGATCGCTGGGTGGAGTAGTGTTCTTGCTAGCGCTCTGTAGACTGCTTTAAAACCACACACTTGTAACAGTGTGCTTTACAAAAAGCAATAATGGGCTGGCCATGAGTCTCTGCTTCCCACCCTCACCCCACAGGCTCCTGCACTTAAATGCTGTCACCAGGGAGTGGCACTACTTGAGAAGGACTAGAAGGACTAAAGTGTGACCTCATTGCAGGAAGTGTGTCTATGGGGGTGGATCTTTGAGGTTTTAAAAGCCAGGTCAAGTGTCTCTTTCTGTATCTTGGCTTGTGAATCAGGATATAGCTTTCAGCTACTGCTCCGGTGCCATGTTCCTGCCATGATGATACAAGGAAAAGCCTTTTATCTGCCAATAAGACTCACGGAGAAGCCTCTAAACTGCCAACAAGCCTCACATTAAATGGCTCCTATTATAAGAGTTGCCTTGGTCGTGGTGTCTCGTTGTAAGTCACACACAGGTGTGATGACAGTTACAGGTAACAGGTATTCCAGACAGACCAAATACCAAGTATCAAATGATTTGAGAATAAAAGTCATCAAAACAGATAGAAACCTGAAGATAGTGTTCCTTCATAAGTACATGTGACAATTACAGTTTGAGGAGAATGCCTTACAGTTAATTATCTAGCTAAAAGTTTTGAAATAAAAATAATATTTAAAGTTAATGGAGTTTTACAGTTCTGTCAGTTTTCAGGTTTTTTCCCTTTTTTTAAAAAAAAAGAAAAAGAAAAACCTTTTGCTTTTTAAAATATAACGTTACTTTATCTTTTCAAAGTCCTTCAAAGAAATACTTAGGATTCTGAAATAGCTAAATAAAGGTATAAAAAAGTAGCTATCTGACATCCATTGTCATTAGCATTTCTTAACAGGTAGATTTTTAACAGCTCTCCACAGTTGAGGGAAGGACATGTTATCTATTATTCTGTGGTACCTAGAATATGCTGAACTTCATTGAACTCCAGTTTGTGGGATGTGTGTGCACGCACGCACACACACACACTGCCCCCTCAATCCCCCCCTCCACAGCAGATGAGCATTTGGCACCAGCACTGTCTGCTACCTCAGAGATCACTGCATGGAGCTGCTGAATACTTAGGGACCACAAAAAGTATCTAGAAAGCAATCCAAGTATTTCAAACAGGCTGGAGAAAAGCAAACTTTAGGTGCTGTCCCAGGAGAAAGCTCAGTCACTGAAACACTCCAAACACGAGGTCCTGCACCCAGGGCTTTATACCACATAAAGTGCCAGTCACGCCTGTGCTGCAGGAACACAAAGCTGTTTAGGGCTTGCTAACCTGTGAGAGACTGCCTCAAAAGATAAGGTGGACAGCTATTGAAGAAGACACCTACCACTGTCTTCTGGCCCACACATACACCCCCACATAAAAGCAAAACTAATATTCTGTTATGCAGATATGTAAACAAAAACGCCTAACTAGGTTGCCCTGGGTTGGAGTGACATCTTAGTATTGTAATAACATTTCCAGTTTAACCAACCAGTATCCCTGGCTGGCCTTAGGCTTATTTACTGGAAAATGTAGAATTTTTTTTTTTGCCCGTGAATTCTTTAAACCATGATGTTTCCAGAGAAGGGAAGCAGGCAGCATCCAGTGGTATAAAAGCTGGAAATGCCTGTATTAACTCAACCCCATAAAACAGAATAAAAGACAAAACCCTGAAGGCTTCATCTTTTTACAACGTAATAGTGACGTGTTCATAAGGGAAAACTTTTTATTTCTGTCTTTCTGAAATTAGGCAGGTGATGTCTGGGGTAAACAAGGTAAAAGGAAACAAGGAAGTCCAATGTTATCACTGGGTGCCTATTTCTAAAACTGCCCAGAGAAGGGCAGAGCCTAAAGGAACACAGAAATTATGTATTGGTGTCTGACAGTCTAAATTCTTCATGTGTGTGTTCCTAACCTGGTTTCAGACTCTAAGGAGGTCAGTGCTGTGTTGTTGGTACCACCAAAGCACCCTCACAATTACTAACTGCTATGTGATCAATGGTGCAGTGGAACAGGGGAACAGAAACACGTACCAGCCCATACAGCATCTCGTACAGAACAGCTCCCAGGCACCACCAGTCCACAGTATTGTCATAGGGCTGTTTTCTGATCACTTCAGGCGCAAGGTACTACGGGGGAAAAAATGGAAATGAGACAGCAACCCAGTGAACACAAGACAGAACTGAGGAGCTGAAGAGGGAACAGACTTTAGGTGCTGTTCCTCACACTCAAGACATACTATCTAAATGTTCAGTGAGTTGCACATTACCACCCTGTCCCTCCAAAGGGTCCTCGGAAATGTCATCACCACAGTGACCAATACCCAGTATACATTCTAAATGCCTAGAAGGTTTTATTTCACCCCTTCCGTAGATGTAGGGTATGGCTTGTATTTATATATTATACATTATATCAACAATCAGACATACGTCTTACCTCCGGTGTACCACAAAAAGTTGTGGTGGTATCAGAAATAGCAATTCCTTCTTTGCAAAGCCCAAAATCCGTTAAGACAACATGTCCCTGACAAATAGAAGGCAGTTACGATAAGGCAATGTATAGACACGAGTTAACAATGTATAGACATGGATTAACAAGCTTTCCACTGTTAAGCACTGATTCATCCATTGATTTACTTGGGGTGTGTGTGTGCACATTCGCAACAACTCAGGTTGGTTCTCTTTATCCAACATTGGTTCAAGAAATGCAACTCAGGTTATCAGACTCTGTGGCAAGTGTCCTAAACCCACTGTGCAAACTGCTAGCTCATTACTTTAGTCTGAGACAGAATCTCACATAGCTCCAGGCTGGCCTTAAACTGACTATGCAGTGGAGGATATCCTGAGCCTCTGGCCTCCATTTCCCAAGTGCTGGGGTCACAGGTTTTACAGCTGCGCCTTTTTTTTTTTTTTGAAGTAAGGTGAATCCAGGGCGTCCTGCATGTTAAGTAATCACTCTACCCACTGAGTTACATGCCTGGAACAGAACTGACAATTTTGAAACCCTTTTTATTTTAAAATAACTATAACAACAACAACAACAAAATATTCAAAAATAGAGAATGTAACTTCATCAAGCTTACCCCAGAGCTGACATTTTGTTCAAATGTCAAGCAAGAATTTCCTATTAGCACAAAATTGTTAATTACAATATCGGCTTTCTTTGGTGTCACTACTTTGCATATGTGTAATTTGTGTGTGTGTGTGTGTGTGTGTGTGTGTGTGTGTGCACGTGCATTATGTGTTTGGTTAGAGCTCTCACTATATCAAGACAGAACTATTTCCTCACAAGGGGCCTGCTAGTTCTTTATCTCAGTGGGCTCTCGGTTTTCAATCTTGTCCCTTTATAGACACCAGACTCAAGAATGTGACAGAAATGCAGTCATACAGTATGGGACCTTTAAGACAATTTCCTACCATGCCCAACAAAAACAACAGCAGAGAAATAAAAACCACAAAAATTTTAGTAAGATAACACTTACTATTGAATCCAAAAGAATATTTTCTGGCTTCAAGTCTCTATATCAAATTGGAAGAAAAGAAAAGTATGATTATCATCTGAAACAGCATCTCAGGGGGTGTTCTCAGTGCAATTTGGACAAATGACTCACCTGTACACTATTTTGATGGAGTGCAGGTAACCTAAGGCACTAGCAATCTCAGCAGCGTAGAACCTAGCTCTGGGTTCAGGAAAAGACCTTTCTCTTTGTAGGTGAAAGAAGAGCTGTGGGAGGAAGGGAGCTGTTAGTGTGGTCACACGGTCACATGTGGCGTCACACAAAAACATTCCTCCTGATTGTAAAACGAAACCTGGCCCCTGCCTTATCTTCAACCGTGTCTGTCATCCAGCTTCTGGACCACAGTCTTCAAACACGTGTCTGTTGCTCTCACTGATTTCTCTCATCTCTGTGTACTGCCCTCAGACTTCAGTGTGACAGGCTGCACATTCCAGACAGCCACTTTAGAAACGGTCACAGACCCTGCACCTGCAGCCCTGATGTTGTTGTGTAACTACCACGGAATCACTAGGCCTTGTGGACGGCTTGGAAAAGCAAAAGCTCTGTGGAGGGTCTGCAACTGCTTGCATATCTTCCCCATCAACAGGCCTGAGGTAGGAAGTTGATGAGGAAGCTAGCTCAGAAAGGCTGATCTGCCCAGCATCTTAGGATTCATTCTTGACACACTCTTGGCTCTAACAAAAGGATTAAGTAGTACACGAAAATTCCATGTCCTAGGTCAAGTTTTGAAAACAACGGAGGAGTTGGGCACTGGTGTGAGACCGTCACCCAGGACTTAGGCACCGTGGTCCAAGGTCATCACCCAGCACTCGGAGACTGGGAGGGAGGTCTGAGACTGAGGCCCACGGCCTAGGCCATCTAATGAGACTACGTAAAGAACAAACAAAAAAAGATATGTTGGCACATGCCTGCAAGCTGAGCACTCAGGAGGCTGAGGCAGAGGGATTGTCACAAGCTTAAGGACAGCCATGGCTACACAGGGAGTGCCAGGTCAGGAAGAACCACATATACAGCAAGGCCTTGTCTCAAGCAACAGAAACAAGATAACGAAACAGTAACAGAGCAGAGGATGAAACCACACCCCGCCTCAACCCTGCTTCCTGGTCTTTATCTCCAGCCTCCCCACTGCCCTCCACATTTAACACCCCCTACCCTCCCCAGTGCACCCCACAGCACCTCATCCCCTACTGCCCAGTATCCTAGCAGAGCTCGTCTTGTGTATGACAAAGCTCACAGCTTTCCACTTTGGCTGCTCAACTGAACAACCACTGTGTAAAAAGGATGCGAAAGCAGTCCCAAAACTGAAGAAACCACAGATAAAAAAAAAATCCAGACACTTGCAACGGCCCCTCATCCACTCAGCTGTTCTCCCGTGGCCATTTCAAAGACTGAGAGGCCGGGAACCGGGGGGGGGGGGGGGGGGGGCCCTCACGACTGACATGTCTACCTTCAATCTGAAGAGGAACAGAGTGAGGCTAACAAAGCTGTCCCTGAGTTCAATTTCTTTATGGCTTGTGACTCATTTCATATTGTTATATTCATATACTCCCCACCTCCTCTCGTTTTTACCACACAAGGCTTCACTGCATAGCCCTGGCTGTCCTAGAACTCACTTTGTAGACCAGGATGGCTTCGAACTCAGAGATCACCCTGCCTCTGCCTCCTGAGTGCTGGGATGGATTAAAGTCGTGCACCCCCATGCCCAGCTTTATTCTCTTTTTCTATCACCTTTCTTCTGTAGTTAACTAAGTACCGTAGCATTGAGTCTTTCCTCTTTGCTGAGATGGAGGGATGGAAGACTCCTTTGTAAAGATTATGTAAGACAGACCACTTAACTAAACTGCAGAGACACTCGTGGACCAGAGCTCAATTGTATTAGAAATCTAAAGGGACTGGGAAGAAGAATGGGGTTGGCCAACCACCTGAAGCCTGTTAACAGGCTGCGGGAGCTCACTCTGTAGCTACAACTACGAGAGTCACTGCCACCAGCTGGATGGCTTTGTCTTATACAATGCAGCTGTCATGACAATAAAGTCATACTCAAGGAGCCAGAGTCCCGGGCATATAAAACATCATTGTCAGCTGCTGTAACAGTAGCATTTTTTAAAATGGGTTTCAGGGCTGGTGCCATGGCTCCGTGGTCAAGAGCACTGACTGCTGAGTTCAATTCCCAGCAACCACATGGTGGCTCATAACCATCTATAGTGGAATCATGGGATCAGATGCCCTCTTCAGGTGTGTCTGAAGACAGTGCACTCAAATATAATAAGTAAAAAAAAAAAAAAAAAAAAAAAAAAAGAGTGGGTTTCAATAATCTTCTGACTAGTTTTAGAGTTTCGAGGACCATAGTTTACAGGCACAAACAAAAGAGGGGACTCCGTGATTACAATTATCCTTTTTCTATTACAGAATCCTTGCTCTGGGACACATCTTGCCAGACTCTAACACGCTGACATAGGTTTGTGCCAAACACTCCCTCACTGGCTTAACTCTGGAGAGGAGCCACCTCACGGATAGATAGTTTGGTCATTTTAGGAAATAACACGTCTGGCTGGCACTCATGGGCAATGGCTGAAGCAACCATTACCTAAATTACACGTCATGTCTCACACTAACACCTCAATTCTGCCATACCGCGTTGACAAAACCACACACGATGCCTGTAACTTCAGCCCCGCACGCATATGGTCCACCGAACACGGTTTGCACTCCACAGTCAGCTCAAAACTTAAGAACCTTTTGGATTTCATGCTACTCCCCCCCCCCCCCCAGCCATTGTCTGTACTAGACAACTAATTACAAAACTCACCTCCCCTCCATTAATAAAATCCAGAACGAAATAGAGCTTTTCCGTTGTTTGGAAAGAATAGTGCAATCCAACCAGAAACGGGTGCTTCACATTTTTCAAGAGCACGTTGCGTTCAGCCATAATATGTTTTTGCTGAAAAAAGAAGAAAAAAAAAGAAAAGAAAAAAACAAAACAAACAAACAAACAAAAAACCAAAGTATCAATTTGTAGTATATTCCGTAAAACAGTTCCTCATAAAGAAAGGCTGGGGGAAACAGGAGGTTTTGTTTACCTCTTTTCTGTTGAGAACTACTTTTTTCTGCAACACTTTGACAGCATAAAACTTTCCATCCAGTTTCCGTTTTGCAAGAAGAACCTGTTAGAAAGATTTGCAAGTGAATGAAGAGTCTGCAGTCTTTTTAAAGTTCCTAAAAACCACACCCACAAGGGACCTGTGTTTTTGTGTTGAAGACTAAACACTGAATTTGCTTCTGTAATTCTACTTTTCCTTAGATATCTTCACACAACCAAAAAGGGATCTGATTATGTGAATAGCTAGAGATCATTTGTTATTTAATTATGCTGGTTATGAGACTTTTACTAAATTCATCACCAAATACACACTATTCAAGGCCTTTCTGTATGTGCTGCCCTTTGATGAGTCTGCTTAGAAAATACTGAAGTGGGGTTGTGGCGATGGCTTGGTGGGTGAACACGTGAAACCTCCATGTAAAGTGGTAGCTGGATGGGAAAACTGAGTAAAAGCTGCATGTATGTTAACACTACCATCGACACTGGCTTGCTGTGACAAACGGACCATAAAGCATGCGGCCAAGAGAGGGCACGCTATGGAAAGCTTTCCCCACAAAAAGTCTAGACTTAAAAAACACTTGGAATCCATAAAGATGGAGCCACAACTCCTTTAGTATGGAAACGTCCTCTGTCCAAGCCTGTTTTTTGCCGTTCCTCACTCTTTATTCTCTACAACACTGGACGTGAAGATGCCAGTTTTCCTCCACCTCAGCTTAGCTGCAGATTGAATGTAATCCAAACCAAGTCCCACCTAAATTTCTCGGAAATAGACTTGATTCTAAAATGTCTACAGACATGGAAGGAGCTAAGAATGTCTTCCTGAGGAAGAACGGACGGATGGACGGACGGACCTGTGCTGACTACCAGGCTGCATTTGTCAAGACATCTATTCTGGGATAAACAAGCAGACCAATGGAACAAGAAATCAAGTCTAGAAACAGAACTACAGACCACAGTGTCTAAAACCAGATTCGCTCATACATGAATGCCAAGTATATGATGGGGTTGGTCCTGTAGCCCAGTGTGGGGCACTGTGAAAAAATGAACAATTACCCTGTATTTCACTACTTACAAAACCAATCCCTGTGGCTTCTAGGCATAAGCAGAGCCTCAGAGCAAAGCTCACGATGTCCTTTTGCTCTTTTTGAGATGGCTTCATGCCTTGTTGTTCAGGCCGGCTTCAAACTCATGGCCCTCCCACCTCAGACCCCCAAGCTTATAAGCCTAAGACTTTTGCACATGTCAACACACCCAGCTAATGTTTGTTTTTAAATGCAAAGCAAGGGGAGATTTACCCAGGGCAAATGGCTACTGACTTCTTGACATCTGTCAATGTTGCGGCTTTTAATTGGCAGACCACTTAGAACATTCCGATAACAGTTACAGAGTTGGGTACTTTCTAACTCTCTGCTTACATTAGCACAAGGTAACAAGTGGTCTCTGTGATTCTGATGAATGAACACACAGTGTGGTCCTTCCCTGCTCTCAAAGCAACTCAGAAAAACTTAAAAAAGAAATACCCAAAGCTACAAATATAAGAAAATATAATTAAGTATTCATACATTCTTTATAATTATAAATACATTAAAATATAATTAAATATACATATATTCATTCTTACTACAAGTCTTAGTGAAATTTGCAGAAAAGAATACGTATATTTGGGTGGTTCGGATAAATTCTCCCATGACACTCTTGCTGACAATGCCAACCTTCTGGTGGTATGGCTGGACACTGCTGAGTTCTGAGATGGCTCTGATACCCACAAAAATGCCCACTTCGGTCTTTCTAGCATCCATTTTAAAAAAAAAAAATTTTGTCTTTTTTTTGCCCACAGTTGAGGACCGACCCCAGGGCCTTGCCTAACAAGTGCTCCACTGAACTAAATCTCCAGCTCCACATCACTTTATATGGCTTCCTTGCAAAGGTTATTCCTGACCAACTGAGCTCCCCGGCATCTGTCTGTCCACCTGTTCACTTCAGCACAGCCCCGCTATTTACTTTACCTGAGTGAATTAGTTAATAGACTATTCACCCCAAAAGGCTATAACATCACTAAGTCAGTTTTCTCAATAGAACCCTGAGAAGCATTTGGCACACACTAAATTCTCAATAAATACATGCTGCACCTAAGCACTTCGCCTTAGAATGTTAGCACATGCCTTGTCGCCTTAAGGCTTGGCAGAGAAAGAATAGTAAGTCCCTGTCTTGCCAACAGAAAGGCCCAGTGACTCACACAGGGAAAGCAGACACCCCATAAGTGCTTAATCACAGAAGGGGACATTAAAAACTCTTACCTTGCCGAAGCTGCCCTTTCCAATGACTTTTAAAAAATCGAAGTCACTTGGTTTAGCACTGAAAGAAATTAACAATGGCGAAAAAACATGAGTCTTCTAGGAATCAAGATATAAACCGTTAAACATTTCCTTGCACTTCACTGATTTAACAAATTAATGTGGTGGATCAAAATCTTTGGATCCATCAGCAGGATTGCCATCTCCTTTGTTCAGAGCAATAAATAGCATTTCCTCCCAATTAAAGTATATAAGCCAAGCTTAAGCACTGTTTAAGAGGTACTTCCATAAAATTCTAAGAGAAAAAAAGAGACAAGCCTTTATACGCATTGTAATATATAAACATAGATGTAAGAAACCTACATACATGAAATTCATGTGGTGTTTGGTACTGGGTAATTCTTCAAAACAAGGTACTACGTGACAGTACCCAACAAAAATGCCAAAAGTGCTTTCTTTTCTTTTTAAAGACTTATTTTATTTATGTATTTATTTATTTTATTTATGTATGAGCACACTATCACTGTCTTCAGACACACCAGAAGAGGGCATCAGATCTCATTACAGATGGTTGTGAGCCACCATGTGGTTGACTGGGCTTTGAACTCAGGACCTCTGGAAAAGCAGTCAGTGCTCTTAACCACTGAGCCATCTCTCCAGCAGCCCCCCAGCCCCAAGGATGCTCTCTGATGAAGAGAACTCTCCAGCGTTAAATATCTAAGTCCCTCACTGAACACTGAAATCAGAGAGTTGAGCGGATTGTTGCATGCGATGAAGGAAAGCCAGGAACAGAACACCAGGGAGAACAGCAATGAAGAGACAGGAGAGCAACCAAGCACAGACACAGTGTTTTCTCCGTATCTACTGACTGACTCCCAGGTCTCCAACTAAGACAGTGTAACTTCACAAAAATGCACATCCTCAAAATAAAAAGTTGAAATAAATTAAACCTACTGAGGATTTCCAGTTGGTCCCAGGTTGATGTTCCGTGAGGTAGAATGTGGCTATTTAGTGAGGGGAAAATAGTATTTTCATTAGTGTCAGAGATTACCAATATAAAATTATAACTGTACCACAGACAACAATATGCTAAAGAAACCTAGAGTCCTAACTCTTGAATATAATTAGTATAAGTCACTTTTAAAAATTGTTTTATGTACATGAGTAAACTGTAGCTGTCCTCAGACACACCAGAAGAGGGCATCAGATCCCATTACAGATGGTTGTGAGCCACCATGTGATTGCTGGGAATTGAACTCAGGACCTCTGGAAGAGTAGTCGGTGCTCTTGACCACTGAGCCGTCTCTCCAGCCCCTAAGCAGCCACTTTTACTATGATATCTTTCAAGAGCAGCTGCAAGGGAAAGGAAAGCCAGAAATGACACTCAGTTGACAAGGAGCAGACAAAGCTGCTTGGAGAGAGGTGAGCAGAGAAAACACACGAACAGAAGAATCATCTCAGAGTCAGGAACTGGTTACCAAGGCTGTTTGTTTTCCAAGTATTAAAAAAAAAAACCTTTAAAGCCAGGTTGACGGTAATGAGCATGCTCAGTAGATACTCTGCAGAGTGGAGCCCTGAGGAGCCTGGAACTGGTCAGGGAGCCCTAGAACCCATGGTCTCCACCCCAGGCGCTGCAGCTACAATGTCATACTCAGCTTTTCTCTGGGTACCGGGAAGGCATCCAAACTCAGGTTCACCCAACTGGCAGACTCACTTCTCTCTCAGCCCCGACAGAATCATCTCCAAAGTAAACACAACAGGATTTCCTCTCAGCCCCAGCACTTTTCAAAGTTATAGGCACAGTAAATTAAAGCTCAGGATCAATTCAGCAGTGAGCCCTTACCAACCTGTTCCAGCAGAGCAACTTAACCCCAAAAGCTTCAGCTCACTCGAAAACTCAACTGAAAATCCCCGCAGTTGAAGCTTATGGACCTGCTGTAGGCAGCAGGTGCCTTCTCTTGGGGTACGAGGGATTAAACCAGGGCCTCTGGGCTTCAAACCCTCCCATGGTAGACACTTTTACAAAAGCCAAGTGAAAGTGAAATTAACTCCCCATAAATTCACTCTGAAGTTCTTCATACATCCAGGACATCAAATGACTTTTGTGTACATCTAGTAGGCACACCTTTATAAGACTATAATTCCATCCCATGGACGATTATCATATTTTTGACTGACATCTACTTCAGATTCATCATCTATTTGTTCTTCCAATGATTACATGTAGTGCCCTGACCTATGTCTTTCTTTTTCTTCATGGCACCTGAAGGAGAACTTTAAATAAGCTTATTCTACTTAGTTTCAATATTAAGAACAACTCGCATTATGATTTTTAGTACAAAGTACAGTTTCCACGTATCTTGTAAGACAGTGACCGGGGCTGAGGGATGGGTCAGTAGTTAAAGCACTTGCCATACAAGCAAGAGGACCAGAGTTCGGATCCCTAGACCCCACAGAAATGCCAGGTAGGCATGGCAGCTTGCCTATAAATCCAACCTCAAGGGTGGAGACAGGATTCCCCAGAGCCAGCTGCCTGGCAAGATCAGCCATGCCGGTGGGCTACGAGTTTGACTGCCAGGTCCTGCTTCGTTGAGTAAAATGTCCAGCAGACTCCCAAAATCAACCTTGGACTTCCACATACATAAGTACCTCCACTCATATGAACCAAACAACACACAACACACATGAAAAGAAAAAAAGAGTAATAGTGTATAAGTGGTTTAACTGTTTATAGGTGCTCTACAGTGCAAAAAGCCTAGCGCAGACAGACCCCTTGGTTCTGCTCCAAAGGAAGACTGCATAGCTGAGGTTGCTGGGCACATCTCTGAGGCTGCTACTGTCAAGCACAGCGCCCCCCACACCCCTACCTTCGGAGTACTTTTTTCATCCTCATCTTCAGATGGGTCTGACTGATGTCTTGGGCTGTCCATTTGAAGGAATGCTCGGACATCTGGACTGAAAACAAAGATTACTTTGTTACTGACAGCACGTGAACAGCTTGCGTCCCTTTTAAAAAAAATCGGAAACAGAAACCACATTGGCCATTTGCGGCAAGAAAACTACAAACGCATCTTTCATTATCGGAACAGGAATAAAGACGTCCCACGTCTAAAAAGAGGGACTCCGACAGAGCGCAGGCAAAGATGTAGACAAGACGGTTCACACCAGAGGAAATTCAGACAGAAACTGGAACTGAGATTCACCCCCCATCCATTAACCGGACCTCCCATCCATTAACCCGAAAAAGTCCGATAAGATTGATAAGATACCCGGAACAGGAAGAGCCATGGGTGCTTATGGTGGGATGTAGAAGGAGCCTCTACCGAGAAGCAGGCTGGTTTGGATTAACCCTGAATACATTTTTTCCAGGTGCAGACGCTCACAGTCTAAATGGGTTGGGGGGGGGGCTGCCTATGGAGAACACCAGCTGTCAGCCATCGATGACCAGAACCTGTAACATCTTAGTGTGAAGCGCTGCCTGCCACGCTGTGTGACCAGATAGTTGGCCTCTCCTCTGTGCATTCACGAAATACGCACAGATGCAAGGCAGGCCTACTCTTGAATACAGGGATGTATATGTATCCTAACAATGTAGACAGAGCACATCTGCACGTGGGTACAAAGACACAAGCTGATGAGGGGACTAAAATTAAAGTGGACCATTCATGGACTGATGGAAATCCCAGCTAAAGGCCAAACTGCTATCCTGATGCACACATACAAATCACGAGTGGTCTTAGCAACCCAACACAAACAAAACTTGCAGAAAACTAGAAAGGTAAAAAAAAAAAAATTCTTTTAAAAAGGAAGCAATTTACAAATGTTAGACATCATTACTTATGAATCCACTCTTAGGCTGACATGCATAAATAAGGATATGTATGCCTCAAATTTCATACAGAGTATTTATAGGAGCATTACTTGTAGTAGCACAAAAGGAGAAATGCCTCAAATGTCCAACTAATACATGGACAAACACAATGTGGCAATCCATGTAATAAAGTACTTATGCCTGTTAGGACAGGGATGAACCTCAAAACACTGCACTGGAGGAAAAGAAGAACACAGATTGTTTGACTTCAAAAAAAAAAAATGTGTACAGCAGACGGATCCTTACACAAAAGGCAGAGTAATGGCTGCCAAGCAGTTCCTCGCTGAGACTACGGAAATGTTAGACTGACTTTGAAGCGACAGTAGACATGATGATAGCCACTCAGCGTCATGAACATTCCGGAAACCACCGACTGCACACTGGAACATCTACGCAAATGTGAACGTGGAAAAAGGGAACTTCGACCTCAGGACAGTTTATATGTTGGCTTTATTCTCTGCAAAATTTTGGCCATGCTACAATTACATGTTTATCTTATGCGGCTGGCCTACTTCGCACTCTCTCCTGAACACTTCTTTGCACTGTTAGAGGCTCTGACCTTTGGACAGCACAGATGTGCTTCTTGTCACACAGAGGCACCAAGAGTTACTCAATGGCTTCTAACATTTTACTACACAACTTCCATGCTCTGCAGACGGTGTTGCAAAGGCAGGCCTTGGGTTCAGCACTGTCCTAGTTAGGGTTCCACCCACAGAGTGACACACTTCCTCCAACAAGGCTACACCTTCTAATAGTGCCACTCCCTGGACCGAGCATATGCAAACCACCACATTCCTAAACACAGCATAATAAAAAGTACATTTAGTCCAACTTCCAAAGTCCCCACAGTCTGTAGCAGTTAAAAGTCCAAAGTTCAAAGTCCCTCCTGAGATCCATCTAATCACTTAACTCTAATCTTTGAATTAAGTAAGGCAACCAGCTGGGCAAACTCCAAACTCTGCCATCTCCATGTCTGATGTCAGAGCGGTCTTCAGATCTTCAACTCCTTTTTCATCTTTGTTGACTGAAAAAAACGTCTTCCTCCTGGGTGGTTCTACTCCCCATTAGCAGCTTTCCTCAGTAGGTAGCCTATGGCTCTGGCATCTTAAACATCTTGGGGCTAAGGCAGCTTCAATGTTACAGCTTCTCGTTTCAATGTCTGGGACCCATACATGATCTTTTGGGCTCCTCCAAGGGTTGGTTTCACTTCTCCAGCTCTGCCCTCTGTAGCACTTCAAGCTCAGGTTGATCCACTACACCTTTGCTGTTGTTCTTGGTGATCATCCATGGTACTGGAATCTCTAATATACTGGGGTCTTCCATTGCAACTAGGCTTTACCAATAGGCTCCCTTCAGGGTGCCAAGCTTCAAATCCTTTGCATGACCCCTTCAATCCTGGATTGTCAACTACAACTGAGGCTGAACTTTCACCAATGGCCTTTCATGGCCTCTCACAGTCCCAAGCCTCAGCTGTTCTTTATGACACCTTCATGCCTTCAAAACCAGTACCACCTGGGTGATTCTTACACATTACCAAGTACAGCTGCAGCATGAGGTACAACCTTGGCTATCTTTGGAGCTCTAGCTAACCAGCATCAATTGTCCCAGTGGTCTCCTCCTCTTAAATATAAGGCCAGAGCCACACAGCCGAAGCTGCCAAGTTCTGCTGCTTGCAGGAGCTGGAACATGCCTCTCCCCCCCCCCCACTTGTTCTATTACATCATCACTAGATTCCTCTTTTTTAGCTCCTTTACTACCTAAGCTTGGCTGTCCTGGATTTTTCTCTGTAGATTGACCTTGAATTTAGAGATCTGTATGTCAGTCCCTTGGGATTAAAGGTGTGTTCCACCACACCTGGATTTAAGCTTTTCAGTACGTGGAACTAGCTCTGTTCTAGGCTAACCTTGAATTTAGAGTTCTGCTGTATTTGACTCCTAGGATTAAAGGTTTGTGCTAAATTGCCTGGAGCTAATTTAGCTGGGTGGGGTCTTGCCCCAAGGTCCTTATTTCCTTAATCCAATTTGAAATTCTTGAACACAGGATTTAGTTCCATTTCACTTCCTGGTGTCCCTTTAATACTCAAACCATATATTTTGTATCTTTCTTTTCTCAACTTGCTTTTTTTTATTAAAATGCTCTTCATAAAGATGAGTTTTAGTAACCACACAACAGAATTTACACCAGGCTATTTTGAGACTTCCTTTTTCAAATTAATCTAAATCTCTTCATCTTAAACTCAGGCAGACTCTTTAGATAAGGGCAAAAAGCAGTCATGTTCTTCACCAAAATACTACAAAAACAGTCTCTAGGCCACATTCTGAAATTCTACACCGAAACTGCTTGATCCAAGTCAGCACATTTCAAATCACTCTCAGCAACAAAGTCTTCCATGGTCTTACTAGGATAGCCCATTAAGCCCTATTTAAAGCCTTCCACGGCTTTCCAAATCCAAAACTCCCAAATCCACACCCTTCCAAACAAAAGCATGGTCAGGCCTATCACAGCAATACTCCTGGTACCAACTTCTGTCTTAGTTACGGTTTTATTGCTGTGAACAGACACCATGACCAATGCAAGTTTTATAAAGGACAACACTTAATTGGGGCAGGCTCACAGGTTCAGAGGTTCAGTCCAGTATCAAGGCAGGAACATGGCAGCATCTAGGCAGGCATGGTGCAGGAGGAGCTGAGAGTTCTACATCTGCATCCAAAATAAGCCAGGAACAGACTAAACATCCTCAGGCAGCTAGGAGGAGTGTCTCAAAGTCCACCCACAGAGTGACATACTTCCTCCAACAAGGCCACACCTTCTAATAGTGCCACCCCCTGGGCCAAGCATATGTAAACCATCACAAGTACCATGGCTGCTTTATGACTTGTAACATAGACTTAAATATTTTTAAGTTTTATGATTTGTGCATATGGAGGGAGTACGTGCTTAGGGTGCATGTATGAAAGCCAGAGGCCTTCTACCTTTATGTGAATTCTGGGCATAGAATTCAGGTGGCTTGGCTTGCATGACACCCACAGAGTCCTCTAACAAGCCCCTAATTTTTTAAAAACCCAAACCATTCAGTTTAGGGCCAGGCATTATGTTTGATCCCAGCACACAGGAAACAGAGGCAAGTAGATCTATGAGCTAGAGACCAGTCTTGTCTACAGAGTGTGTTTCAGGACAGCCAGAGATACACTAAGAAACCCTGTCTCAAAACCCAAACAGAATAAAAAACTATTAACTTTGGATAATAAACCAGGTCAGCTACACTCTGATTAACTATTTCCAGAAATGTTACACCAATTTTTACTCTGCTTGTTTTTATCAGCGTCTGGAGAGTCTTCCAGCTGTGGCTAGTGTTAAAAGCTAACAAGGGACACAGTTCATTGTTACCATGTGCTAACTTTACCAACATTATTGTTAGCTAAAGTCACAGGTTATCACAGTGCTCACCAGAAGAGCTAAAACTGAGACTAACAATGGTGGCCAGACAAGCAATGTCATTTTCTGTACTTCCCATAGAAGCAAACACTGCTACAACCATCTTGGAAAGCCACATGGCACTATGCCTTGGAGTTAAGCAAGCATCTCACAACCCAGATACTCCAAGAATGTTCATATGTGTGCTCCTTAAGACACAGTAAGGCCAATAATATTTTTAACAGCCAGAAAAAAAAAATCCTTTTGTCTCCTGAAACTCCAAAGCATAGTTCCAGTATTACTCTAAACACAGCTAGACAGCTTCAGGACGAAGTTACCCTGCTAACAAAGCACACGCTGGTGCAGGCTGGGTCTCTGGAAATCAGCTTTAACCGGTGGTGCATGTAACATCAAAGTTGTTTTTAACTCAGACGAAGAAATTTTACGTGAAGTCCGTAAATGTAGCTCCCCAAGACACATCAGCAGTTTGGTGTTCAAATGAAAAGCAGGAAGGTTGAATTCTGCTAACGCAAACATATCTGTTAACAGAATAGGACGAGTTTTGGAATATTTTGCAGCAGTAAAAATCACCGAGGTAGACAGAGAATGTGTATGCTGTGACTTTTATCTATATGAAGTCTAAAGTTAGGCCACACTAATCTACGCTTTTAGAATGAGAATTGTGGTTATCTTGGGGAAGCAAGAAGGAATGGGGATTTAAACAAGGTACGTGAGTGGCTTCCGCCATGCTGGGAACAGCCTCAGTGACGGGGAGGTGGTACGCCTGACTGGGCACTTTATACTGAAGTTGGAGGAAGGTACTCTGGCTTCTATATTCATCTCCTGCTTTTGTTCTTCTTCTTGTTGCATTATGGTAAGGCCTCATGTAGCCCAGGCTCTCCTAACAAATTATGTAGCCATAGGTTGGTTTTGAACTGCTGACCTTCCTACCTCCACTTGTTTTTCTGTCTTATTTTTATGTGTACTGGCGTTTTCTCTGCATGAATGTCTAGGCACCAGGAGCATGCAGTGCCTACAGAGGCCAGAAGAGAGGCCAGATCCCCTACGACTGGAACTAGATGGTTGTGAGCCACTACGTAGAGACGCTGGGAAGAAAATCTGGGTCTTCGACAAGAGCAGGCAGTGCTGGACCACGTCTCCGAGCCCCTGCCTCCATTTCCTCAGCTCGGAGACTACAGGCGTGCACCACCACGTCCAGCTCCTTTCCCACCTCCTAAACGCACAGGGAAGGCTCGGTGCTTATCATAGTCAGCGTTTTTACTTGTTCTTTTTAAAATGTAGTTTTCCTTTATATTGCTGCAGTATTTCGCCTCTGTGCTTGTGCTCCTGGTGCCCGTGGAAGCCTGAGGTGTCAGATCCTGGGAACTGGGACTACAGATGGTTCTGAGCTATATATAAGTACTAGGAATCGAACCCAGATCCTCTGGAGGGGTAGCCTGTGCTTAACCCCTGAGCCATTTATGCTGCCCCTTTCCCTTTCTTCCAGTGCCAATCCCACTGTGAGTTCCTTCAGGGAGTACATCTATCTACCAATCATCCTTTATCAAGGCAAAGTTTCGTGTATTTTCGGTTTTCAGTTTACTTAGTATCTTAGGGTTTTAGTCAAAAGTACCACTGTTTAGCTTTGAGATCCATTATTTACAAATACCCCCTTTACAAATACACACACACACACATATATACACACACACATTTTTTTCAAATACCCTCTTCATCCATAGGTCAGAGAAACAAACTGTATTCCAGTTAAAATTTTTTTTGTTTAAATCATATTTTCATGAAGTTATTTTTTAAAATAGCTGTTCCTGTTAAAACAAATCTATCTGGGGTCAAGAAGCTGTGACAGGGTCTAATATAGCCCAGGCTGGCCCTAAATGTCGTATCCTCCTGCCCCTCCAGGAATGGAATTGTAAAATGCTCCACCAAATGTAAGCAAAATGGTTATTAAAGCCATTCCAAAGCATGTTTCCCCCACAGCGGCAATAAGCATGCAGTGTGTATTCATGCCACACACGTGATGTGGCTTCTAGGTCTTATGCGCACCACTTTAAGACAATTTAGTATCAAAATGAAAACTAGGTTCTGTTAACAAAAAAAAAAAAAGAGATCTACAAAATACCAAGTGTCTTGTTTTATTAAAAAGAAAATGTCAGCTTGAAACCTCTTGGCCATTTGTTCATAGAGCAGAAGACACTCTAAAGTGCACACGTGTGTAAAAATATCTGTTGTCGTAAGTGACCAGAGTACACAGACTAAGTGCTGGGGTTACTCAGCCACAAATGGGACATGATATTATCATCCGGACTCCTGCAAGGCTCAGAGACCATCTCAGAAGAGGGAGGAGAAAGGGTTAAGAGCTAAGGCTGGGGAGGATCAGAGCGAAAGGACCTCTTCTTCCGGAACATATGGAAAACACATAGTCTAATCCTATTGGGAGTCACAGATACTGAGGCACCTTCCAAGTGATGGATACATACAATACCAAGAAGTTAGCAAGATGTTTTAACTATAATGTGAACTGATTTGAATAGTAATCCATAAAATGTCTATGTCTTGGTTGGTATTTCTGTCAACTTGACACAAGCCAGAGTCATCTATAAACACAGATTCTTAACTTAAAAAAGAAAAAAAAAAGCCTCCATAATGTTTGCTGTAGGCGAGTCTGTAGCATGTTTTTATGATTAATGATTAATGTGGCAGGGCCCAGCTCACTGGAGTGGTGCCACCATCCCTGGGGAGGTGCTGTGGGACACACAAGAAAGCAGGCACTTTCCTCAGTGACAAGTATGATGCGAGAGCTGTTGGGTGAAACAAACCCTGTCACTTTCGAGTGGATGTTGGTCATGGTGTTCTGAAACAACAACAACAGACACCTAGCTAAGGCATCATACAAGTGCAAAGGGAAGGACATCTGAGCTGAAGGGAAAGTGACACAGAACACTAGGAGCACACGTTCTAGGAAGATTTCACACCCGGTCATGTCTCATAAAGCTCGTCCTGGGGTTCAAGCAACACTCTTGGGTCTGGTTTCACTGGCCCTTTAGAACAAACGGAAAGTACTTACTGGTTGTAAAGCTCTGGATATCGGACTAAGTTCTGGATGAACTCATTCAATCCTGCTCTCCGCTGTTTAATAAAGTCTGTAAGAGAGATGGGGTACACCCGTAGTCACATTCCTGCCATCATATGCAAGTAGTACGACACATTCATGGGGGAATGGACAAGCACGGGGCGGCAAATGGAGCTTCAGAAGCTATTTCTCAGTTGGGATTCGGTACTGAAGGAGGGAGAGCTTGGTAGCAGCTCCAGAAGAAAACTAGTTCCACTCTTAGGCAAGAGAGAGTCAATGCCCACGGTCCTCACGTTTTGAGGAGTTAAGTATTTTGACACTAAGCACTGCCTCTTATCGAAGAACCATTTGCTGTCTGTCTCTCCTTGGTGTACAGCCTATGCACCTCAACGGTGAAGTAGCTTGTATATCACAGACCTCATGAACA
The DNA here is from genome assembly GCF_963924665.1 of Micromys minutus. NCBI lineage: Eukaryota > Metazoa > Chordata > Mammalia > Rodentia > Muridae > Micromys > Micromys minutus. The sequence goes on from NC_137961.1 coordinate 5,793,759, forward strand.
AAATAAGTGCATGCCCGAGGCTGAGGCAGGAGGATTACAATTTTGAGGCTATCCTAGGCTACATAGCAAGATTATATATATATATATATATATATATATATATATATATATATATATATATATATATTTTTTTTTTTTTTTTTTTTTTTTTTTTTTTTTCTTCAGTGACTATACAACCTACTTCTTCAAACTTCAACCAGAACTCAACAGTTAGACTATAAAGCTTTTGCTTACCTGGATCAAAATTATCACCAAATATTCTCTTGGCAGGAATCTTCAGAGCCATGGCAGGAAACTGTTTCTTCAACTGAATTTTAAAAACAGCATTCTGTGAGCTAATTTCTAAATCTATGTGCACCTGCACAACACAATGCGATCTTAAGACAGGTTGACCATGGGCTGGGGAGATGGCTCAGTGGTTAAGAGCAGTGACTACTCTTCCAGAGGTCCTGAGTTCAACTCCCAGCAACCACATGGTGGCTCACAACCATCTGTAATGGGATCTGATGCTCTCTTCTGGTGTGTCTGAAGAGAGCAACAGTGTACCCAAATACATAAAATAAATAAACAAATCTTAAAAAATAAAAAAAATGCCTGTTCAAAAAAAAAAAAAAAAGACAGGTTGACCGTAATCGGCACAACACACAATACTAATACAGATCAATAAGTTGCCACAGACCGACTACTAATCACCCTACTTTGTCCCAGCAAACTGTTTGGTTTGTTACTTGGAACATCTCTGTGCCTCAGGGCTTTCGTATGTTTGTTTGGTCTGAGAAAATGAGGCTAGGCCAACCGGGCATCTTTCTGATCTTTTGTGCAGTTGGACCGGAACCTATTTGGTAAGCACTCAGACTAAGGATGGTACCTAGGTTCTGCAGTAAGTACCGCTCACCCATTACCCCAAGACAAGTGCTCTTTGTGACCCACAGCAGCAGATGGTAACGGTTCTCAGGGAGCATGAACTAATCTTGCCCCCAATTCCCTCAACTCCAGCTTTCTCTTAATTAGTATCTAATCCATTTGTTTATTAGATCTGTTTGCGGAAAAACGGACTTTTACCGAAGAACCATTTGCTGCTCAAGCACATATTGTGGAAAGATGTTAAACAAGGAACAGTCAGGTTGTATTTCTGGCTGTCGGTAGAGAATCCACACAACAGGGACCACATACCTGACTGGGAACAGAAAAAACAAACAACAAAACAATCTCCGCACTGCTACGGGCAAGCAGTCATCAATTTGCAGACTTAAAGAGGGAGAAGCAAACGTTACCCCACGGCAAGCACACAGAGGCGTAACTGCTGTCACATGAACAAGGCCTGGCTGTCCGTATCTTTAGATGCAAGATAACAATCGTTATCATTTACATAAAGCTGCATTAAAAATATTTACAGATAAAATGGCGAGTCAGGATTTGTGCCAAAATTCATATGTAACACGAAACAAATAGCACTGTGGCAGTGATCAAAGACTGTGATGGTCATTTCATTATTTTCTCGTTTTTTTTCTTCCCAGCGTTTTTCTCTATATTGCTTCGGCTGTCCTGGAATTTGTTCTGTAGACCACACTGGTCTTGAACTCAAGAGATCCACCCGCCTCAGCCTCCTGAGTGCTGGGATTAAAGGCGTGTCTTGACGTCAGCGGTGTTTTATTGTTTTCTTGTTTGTACTAATATACTTACTGCCAACTGCTAGATGGTTCGCACTAATAAAAGTTAAAAATGCCAACCACGTGCTTTAAAAACAGTTAAGTTGACAAAAAAAATTAGTCACAAACTGAAATTTTTACATGAGACATTTATAAGACAAAAATCAGCAAATTAAAAAAGATGAAAAAAAAGTGAGAGAGAAGGCTCTAAGAGGGGAGAGATGGCTCCCGGGGCTGTGGGACGGGCAGTAGCCAACTCTTACCAGTTCCCAAAAGAAATTATTTTTTTAATACCTACTAGAAGGTTAGAGGTTAGCCCCTTGGGGACTGGTTACCGTTTTCCTCTAGCACGCTACTTTCACTGACAGCCACTACCTTAATATCCATTGTTAAGCAATGCATAGGAAATTCAATTCCATAAGCTTTAATGAGCCATAAAGAACAGAGGAAAACAGTAAACATTACATCCCACCCCCACCCCTAGCAGTAACACTAAAGGCAAAAGCTCACATTTAATCTACTCCAAGTTCCCCAATCCAGATTTTCTGGAATATTTAACAATCTGCATCGGGACTAGTAAATGTCATTCAAAGCTAGAGCCCTGTTATCTGTAAGTTCACTTTTACGAAGTGTATCATTTGGGGGCTGTTTAGGGCAGATGCAGAGAAATGGGAAATAAGGTGAGCCAGAAAGTCTAACTTTTTTATGACCTAAAAACCATGAGATCTTACGACTCACTCCACTTGGGAAACAGTCTGTCTCTCAGCCGAGATAACCGCTCCTCAGTAGGTTTGAAAACTCTTATGGATGATACCTTGCAGATTTATGTATGATTTTAACACTGTATTGGTGTGGATATGTGTCTGTATATGTACTGTGTGTGCTGTGCCCCTGAAGGCAAGAGAAGATACTGAAAAGCGCTGACATGAAACTTCCAGGTGATTGTGAGCCGCCCCGTGAGGACCATCTTACGAGAACAGCAAGGGCTATCTTTCCAGCCCCAAGATGAACGGATTTTTAAAACCGGGAGACAGGGTTAAGAAATGAACATTACCTCTTTAAATATAAAACAATTTCCTAGAGATGCAGTTATCTCCTCACTAAAGGCATGAAGGGGGGGAGGGGGCACAACTGGTTTTTTGTTTGTTGTTTTATTTGTTCATTTCCCATGACCAAAACAAAACCTGGACCTCGGAGCTGCTCTAATCCAGACCCCTGAAGTGCCCTGTCTGACCGATGACAATATCTTCCACCCACGTCCGCAGCTGGCAGCATCTGGCCTGGTGCCCCTCAACGATGGTCGCACCTCACTGCATACGTTAAATACTATGTGCAACTGTAGGCACTAGACTGTGAGCCACTCAATAGCTGGATTAGGGATAAAATGGCCTCAGTCTTAGACAGTCGGTTCAGCTTTGTCAGTATCTGAAACTAATCACTTCTAAGAATGATACAGAAGAGGAGTGTGCAGTTGGCACTTTTCAGATCGAGAGTTTAACCAGAACTGCCTTGATAAATACCGTTATTATTTGGCTCAAAGGATTTGTGCCTAATGTCGTCTGACACCGAAATGTCCTTGTGCCCTCGGACTTGTGTCTCCCCTCCTTGTTCACTTGGAACTGTCTGTCTTCCCACATTTCACACAAAGACTGAGTTAAGATGCTTCTGAAGAGTCAGCGCCTTTCCGCTTGACAACACGAATTGATTTACTCATTCAAATACATTTCTCAGCTCATGGTTTTTTCTCAAATGTTTTACTTTAGACAGAAACAATGCAGTCTCTTACAGAATTGTAGAGTTTGTCAAACTCTGCGTATCTCCTGAAGACAAACCACTCGCTTCTGCCCACGGAGACCAGAACTTTATAAACCTGTGGGGGGGGGGGGGATGACATAATTTAACAAATTTCAACTGCAAAGAAACCACACACAAAAACTGGTAACTGTTTAGGTGATTCTCCAAGATAAAGACAAATACCAAATGAAACCAACTTTTTGTTCTAGCAAGGTTAACTATTCTTTACTTTTAGATTAGTTAGCTTTTGCATTTTATTGTTATGTAACCAACTTCCCAGTAGCAAACCTTAAAAAAAAAAAAAAAGACACACACAACAGTACACGCTATAAGAGGGAAGTATTTTTTTTAATCCTGATTAGCTCATCACAAGTAACTCAAGATAAAGATGCCATTCTCTTACTCACCAACTAACTATGCCTTGAAGTCACAAAGTACTTTCAAAAGTGACGCCTGTCCCACAGTAAACACTCAGCTCCTGCTGCTTTTCTTCCCGACCATCTTTTACACTGTACCTTTCCAAAATAACAACTGTATCCTTTCATTTTTCTAGTGTCATTTTACAACTGTGTCTAACATCTTCCTATACAGCCTCATTTAATTATAACCAATGATCCGATAAAGTGGGCCCTGCTGTGTCGGTCAAAGAGCTCATTCACTTAATCTGAAAACCATTAACCTTCAGCTAAAGGTCTGTATCATTCTGTCCCTCTATATGTCATAGCATCAAGTCTTCACAGACACAGAGTTAATTTCCCTATTTTAGCCAAAGGGAGCCTTAGAAAACAGCTCCATACATCATAATGAAATATGAAAAAAGGGTTGAGAACCCAAGGATGATATTCATTGTAGCTAGAAAACAACAATAACCCAAGTATATGTACATGGGGTGGTTGATAAAGGGCCTGAGTTACAAATGTACTTTTTATAATGGTCACTAGATAAGAGCTGTATTAGGGGACGTGCTATAAGAGTTTTCACACTCTCTTGTTGTTAGAGAAAAGCAGATTTATCTCAGACAGCTACACGCACATGTACAAATTACCCTGTCCCACAAAAGGTGGGTTATCCAGATCTACAAGTTAATAAGGCAGAACATGGTGTCTGGGGTGTTTCTCTTAACAGTTCAGCTCTTCTCAGCTCCCACATTATCATAAATTCCAGCTGAAAGTCACTTGTCACACAAGGCTTAGCTGGTAAGGATTCAGTGGCCTACTCCTAACACATCCATGGTGGTGCTGATGTGCAATGATCACAACTAAGGTACTGTATCCGTAGAGCGCCCTACTGGAACCTGCTCACACCAACGCAAGGTCTTCTCAAGTCAGACCAGTGAGGGCAAGGCCAGGTATGAGACTGTGCGGTCATGAAGACAGAGGTGTGGACCCTAGAACTATGTAACAGGCTATGCGTTCTGCACACATCTGTAATCCAAACTCTGAGGGAAGGCAGAGATAGGAGGAGCTTTTTGGCTTTTAGTAATGAAGAGTACAGGAACCCCAGGTTCAAGGAGAGACCCTCAAAGGAATTGTCATAGAGTAACAAAGGACACCCAAGCTATCTGGTTACTTTTGTCCTCTATAGAGCCCACACGTGTGCATGTACTGTAAGAAAGCATACACATTCATATAAATAGATAAATAAATATTTTAAGGTGCTTGTTTTCCACTAATAGCCTCTGATAACATTACCAGCACATCCTCAGTTCTCCAAAGAGATAGGCAAACAGGCAAAAGTCTGCACTAAAAGGAACAATTACTGTTATGGAAGCCAAAGAAAGCTTAATTTTCTTATTTTATCTTTTTTTCTCATTATTATTATTATTATTATTATTATTATTATTATTATTATTATTATTAATTGTTATTTTGGAGGAAGGGTTTTACTGTGTAGCCCTGGCTGTGTTGGAACATGCTCTGTAGACCAGGCTGGCCTTGAACTCAGAGATCCACCTTCCCCTACAGTGCTGGGTTTAGAGATATGCACTGCCACCACCCGGCCTAAAGAAGGTTTTGTGAGGGTAACTTATTCAGAAGAAGTAAAACCTGAACCTGTGGAGAGGAGGGGGAGTAGTGGGGGTGAGGGGGTAGTGGAGACATTGGCTGTCCTGACCGTCAGAAGCTTCCTACCACACACTTACCGTGAACCTCTTCTTTTTCTCTCTGTGTTCGTCCGAGCTGGGAATGCTTACACTTGGGCAGCTCTCCTTGTAGTCCATGGTACAATCTCTCTGCATTTAATATCTTGAAGGACACAGAAATTGAGTCTGAAGTTTCAAAGTTCTCAGCAGAGGATAAATAAGATTAACTAATCCAAAATATGAAACCTCTTGAGGTAATGTTCAAACTCCATCATGGAACCTTAAACAACAACAACAAAAAAACATGATTAGCAAACCAGTTTCAGAGTATCTGATGTCTCCTCTGGCCTTTGAAGGGGATTGTGTGTGTGTGTGTGTGTGTGTGTGTGTGTGTGTGTGTGTGTGTGTGTGTGTGGACTTCATCCCAGAGATGTAGGGATGGTTTAGTGTCTGAAAATGAGTAAAGGTAATCTACCATAAGAACAAACTGAAAGAAAAAAACCAACATGACCATCTCATTAGATACAGAAAAGACCTTTGACAAAGTCCAACCCTCCTTCCTGATAAATAAAGCCTTGGAGAGATGGAAGAGTCAGGGATATACCTAAATGTAACAAAGGCTACATACAGCAAGTGGATAGCCAGCAACAAATTAAACAGACAGGAACTTAAAGCAAGACAAGGTTGTCCACTCATCTCTCCGTAAGTATTCAGGATAGAACTTAAAGGCTTAGACAGAGCCGTAAGACAACCGAAGAAGATCAAGAGGATACAGATGGGAAGGAAAGAAATCAAAGTTTTCTTATTGCTGTGATGTTATAGTATACATACGTGACCCTAAAAATTCCCACCGAGGATTTCCACAGCAAATAAACACTTTCAGCAAAATAGCTGGATACAAACATAATTTGTGGAAATCAGTCGCCCTCCTATATACAAATGATAAACAGACTGGAAAGGAAATCAGAGCAACTGCATAACCCTGAATAATAGGAAATATGTTAGGGTAACTCTAACCAAGCAAGCCAAAGACTTATGTAATAAAAACTTCAAATCTTTGAGGAAAGAAGTTGAAGATATCAGAAGATGGGAAAAAATCTCCCATGCTCACGAATAGGTAGGATTAACATAGTAAAAATGGCCATCCTACCAAAAGCAAGCTACAGATCCAATGCAATCCCCATTGAAATTTCAACCCAATTCTTTGCAGATCTTGAAAGACCCAATCTCAGCTTCATATGGACACAAAAATCCCAAGACAGCTAAAGCAATCCTAGACAACAGAAGAACTGCTGGAGTCTCAGCATTCCTGAGTTTCTGTTGCACTACAGAGCCATTGCAGTAAGAACAGCATGTACTGGGATAAGAAGACATGTTGATCAACCGAACTGAACTGAGGACCCAAACATAAATCCAGACACACGATCTTTGATAAAAAACCAAGAAACACACACTGGGAAAGACAAAACAACCCAGCATCCTCAACAAATGGTGCTGGTCAACTGAATGTCTGGTGTAGAAGAATGTACAACCAATCCATGTTTCCCACCATGCACAGAACTCCAAATGGATCAAAAAGACCACGACCTAAAACCAGAGACCTGGGACCTGAGAGACTAGAAAGTGGAGAATAGCTTTGAACTCATTAGCACAGGAGACACTTCCTGAGTTGTCTTTAGCGCAGGCTCTGATATAAAAAATGAAAGAACAGCACCTCATGAAACAGAGAAGCTTCTCTAAGGCAAAGGATACCATCATTTGGACAAAGTAGCTCTCAGCAGAGTGGAAGACGGACTTTTGCCAACTGATAAATTCCACATCTGATAGAGGAATAATATCCAAAATATACGAAGAACTTAAGAAAATAGATGTCAAAAAATTAAATAACACAATTAAAAATGGGGGAGAGATCTGAACAGAAAATTCTCAATAAAAGAAACGCAAATGACTGAAAGACACTTTTTGAAAAATGTTCCGCGTCCTCAGCCATCAGGGAAACATGAAGCAAAGCCACTTTGAGATTCCATCTTAGAACTGGAAGAACGGCTACACTCAGTAATGCAAGTGAGCAAGGAGAAACACATCCATCGCTGGTGGGACCCACTATGAAAACCAAAATGGCAGCTCCTTAGGAACAAGACAATCAATCTGCCTCAAGACCCAGCTATACAACTCCTGAGCATATACCCACCATACCATAAAGACAGATCATACCACAAGGACACTCATGCAACCACGTTTGTTGCTGCTCTTCATAATAACCAGAAATTGGAAACAATCTAGATGTGCCCCAAATAAAGACTGGATGAAGAAAATGTGATACATTTACACAGTGGAATATTACTACTCAGCCGTTAAAAAACGACATCATAAAATTTGCAGTCAAATGGTCGGAACTAGAAAAAAAAATCATCCTGAGTGAAGTGACCCAGACCCAGAAAGATAAATATGGTACGTATTTGCTTACATGTGGATATTAGCTATTAAATAAATGACAAGCTGCAATCTATAGTCTCAGAGAGGGTAGAAGGGGCTAGGAGGAATGGAATAGATTTTATGAGTGGACTGGGAGTCGGGCAGATGTGAACAGAAGATCAAGTTGGGAAGGGGACGGGAGAGATACTGAGGGGATACAGGGAGAGAGCTAGTATTGAGGGGAATTTGAGGAATGAAATAAAAACCTGGTACAGTAGAAACATACTAAAGTATACGGAGGGGATCCTAATAAAGTCTCCGAATATGAGGGAAACACAGTCTTAACTGGTCATCTGTTGTCACCAAACAAAGCTTCCAGTACGGGTTACATCCAGTTCAGTTGATGGCCAACATCTCCCATGGCAATCCCAAAACTGTTCTTCCCAAACTGACTGCGGGAACCCACTGCTGAAGACACACCTGCACACTCGTGACCACCGGAAGGTTGGTGCTGCCAACACAGAACCTTTAACCCGATGTTCTAGTATGTTTGGTATGGGAAAATACTCCACAGGCAGCCAAAAGAGAAATGTAAACACCAACCAAGGCACAAAAACTCTGATCTACAATCTTCCCTGCTGGCAAAATACGCCAGGGCAATGGTGGCACCAAGCTCGTGTGTGGGAGTAACCAACCAATGTCTGCTCTAACTTATGGCTTAAATCACAGGGAAAACCCATACCCAACACTGTTTGAGTGACCAAGAACTAGCGACTAGATAACCCAGAGCTCTACTTTGAACCCCTGCCCCAAAAGTAGTGATAAAACGATATTCTACCGAATTTGTAGATCTGTGTCTTGTTCAGTCATTATCAAAGAGGTTTCTTCTTACAGCAGATAGGAACAAATACATATACCCACAGCCAGATGTGCAGGGGGGGAGGGGGGGAGGGCGGGAGGGAGGGAGAGAGAGAGAGAGAGAGGGAGGGAGGGAGGGAGGGAGGGAGGGATGGAGGGAGAGAGAGACAGAGGGAGGGAGGGAGAGAGAGACAGAGGGGGGAGAGAGAGAGAGACAGAGACAGGACCTTAGAACACACAACTCTACATGGGAAGGCTCCATCAAGCCCTTTTCCCAGAGCTCAGGAAACCCCGCAGAAGAGGAGGCAGGAAGAGTCAGAAGGGACAGAGGACATCAGGAGAACAAGGACATCTAAGTCAACTGGGCACAGCTCCTGGGAACCCACAGAGCCTGAAGCAGCAAGCACGGGGCCTGCAGGTTACAGCTTTCACGTTAATGTTAAATGGCTGTGAGAACGGGTAGGGCCCGGATTCTGTCCTTCACGAGAGGATCTTTCTGTTGATCCACTTGTCCAACCTCAGTTTTATCTTGTTACCTTTTATTGTCTTGTGTTTCTCTAAGAATCCTGTTCTTTTTTAGTGAGAGAGAGAAAGGGAGTTGATCCTGGAGGGGGGGGGGGAGCCGGAAGAGGAGGGGAGGAGCTGGAAGAGGGGGGAGGGGCCAGAAAAGGAGGGGAGGAGCCAGAAGGAGTAGAGGGAGGGGAGGAGCCAGAAGGAGTAGAGGGAGGGGAGGAGCCAGAAGAGGATGGGAGGAGCCAGAAGGAGTAGAGGGAGGGGAAACTGTAATACACTGTATGAGAAAAGAATCTACTTTTAGTGGAAGGGGAAGAAGATATAAAAATAGGACATATATTAATAAGCATTAACCCTTCTATGGAGGGAGAGGATGGAACAGTGACATGCAAGGTGTCACCGGATGGGCACAGACAGATAGCAGAGTGATTGTAACAAGGGCTGATGTTTTAAGTGTCCTTGGAGGTGTGCACAAAGCAAATGACTAGTGGAATGTGGCTGCTTTGTAGCTGTCTTCAGACACACCAGGAGAGGGCATCAGATCCCATTACAGATGGTTGTGAGCCACCATGTGGTTGCTGGGAATTGAACTCAGGACCTCTGGAAGAGCAGTCAGTGGGCTTAACCATCGAGCCATCTGTCCAGCCCTGTCTTCTTATAGCTGCCATCTTTATTCTTATAGGATGAAGAATACAGGCCAGAACTCAATGGAAACTGGTGAAGAGCAATTAAACATGCAGCCATGTGGTCCTAGATGCTACAGAAAGGCACTTGGAAGGCAGATCCTGGATGTCGGATGCAGGCTTTGGGGCAGTGTGAGTGAGGGTCAGAAGGATGGCCACCACTTCCACTCAACTGAACTTGCCCAGCTCAGTGAAGCTACCTGAGCTCCTCTGGGGACATCTGGACTGCCAGTGCCTCCCATCCTGTCCCCGTGCTCCATACGACCCTTTCAAGTTGTTCACCAAGGAGACACCAATCCCTCAGTCATGGTCTCACCTTTCTTTATTCCCCATAACCCAGCTGAGCTCACAAAGACAACCGAGACATCAGAGAACACGCTGAGTTCAACCTAGAATTATCATGACCCATTGAAAGGCCAGGAGCACATACCACACTGATTTTCCTTCAATCCTGTCCCAGGAGTTACCTGCAGGCACCTCAGAGTGGATATCCATTGTAGAACAGGAACTACGAAGCCCTTCCAAAGGTTACTGGACATCTCTGATCATACACCAATTTGGGGGGAAATATAAAATGTATTACACAATTCAGAGTGGGGCTCCTAAAGATGGTGTAAGAGATACTGTTGGCCCCAGAATCTTGGTGTGTCCAATGGAAACAGATTTACCTTCTGGCTGTTTCCCTTGACTTTTACTAGAAACCTATGTATGAGTAACTTGCCAAATCCCCACAGTGGACCACAGTCCTACCACAAAAGCTATTCAAGAGGAACGAGCCTTGTGGAAACCTCTGACAAGGATCAAGAGTTGCTGACTCACAGTTTGTCAGCACCTTTGGTCCATTTGGTTCCTGGCCTTATAACCAACCACCCTACTCCCACCAACAAAAACTACTCCACCCCATCTCCCTTGTGAGTTCCTAAGTCAGCATCACTATCAAAAAGCTGATGAATCCTGTCATATCTCCACTTAAACTGCCCGCTTAACTGGGCAAAAGCCGAAAACATCTTGGGACATGACTGTGGATGGCCAAACTCTAACCAGGTGGTGTTACCAATTCCAGATGCAACCCCAGATGAGCTATGTGGGGCGGGTGACTGTTAGGATAATCTCTGATGGCAAGTGTACAGCTTATGACCCGATTCATAAATGTCTCTTCTATCACCAGTGAAAGACAAGATGCTATCACATGACAGAAATAGCGGTGCCCACTGTCATACCAGAGGGCTAACATGTACACGGCTATCATAGTATGGTCTAGACTCCAGAGTGGTGGTTCTCAACCTATGCACCTCAAACCCTGTGGGGTTAACCGACCCTCCACAAAGGTCATCTATCAGATATCATGCATATTAGATATTTACACTACAATTCATAACAGTAGCAAAATCACAGTGATGAAGTGTCAACAGAAATAACTCTATGGTTGAGGGTCACCACGATGTGAAGAACTGTATAAAAGGGTCAAAGCATTAGGAAGGTTGAGAACCACTGCTCTAGAGGGACCATGGTCCTGTTGACTCCACAGGCCACCACTGACTCACCACATTGATGACATTAGATTAACGGTCAAGAGACAACAGACACTCTGGACACCTGTGTAAGTCACAGAAACAGGGATGGGAGGCAAACGCCACAGAAGCTCAGGGATCTGCTACGCAGCTCATTCCCTAGGGGTTTGCGGCTCCGAGACAGGATGTCCTGTCTCAAGTGAGAGACAACACTACCTCCACTGAGACATGAGCAAAACAACCCAGACTCCACGTCTGGATGTGCTGTTCTGACCCACTTTCTGAGAAACCCGGAAGGGCTGCCAGTTTTTATTGACACCTATTCTATAAAAAGGTGCTGTAAAGATGAAAACTGGCCTTAGCCCCTGAGCCTCTGCCATGTCACACTCAACAAACAGAAATGACGCAGGAGGTTAGGATGGTTTGAGGCGTCTCTGACGAGTGTCCAGGCAAGAGCAAGATCTGTGGCCCTTTAGCATTTGGTGCCAGCTACTGCCCATCTGGTTCCTGGTTTAGTGCTCCGTCCGGGAAGAGACCGGACAGTTCTCCGTGTGCATTCAAGAGACTGAAAACGGGAACAGGAAGTGAACAGGGCACTATTTGAGTCACCAAACCACTGTGTGTGTAGAAACGCCATTCCATTTGGTGTAAGAAAGGCAAAACTGATTTGGGGTGGGTCTGGACAGCCCGAGTTTATGTGCAGGGGTAAGTGGTAGATTCCACTGGTAACAGAATTTAAACCAAGATGGTTGGATGTTGGAGATTTTTACCCGTGTGCCACTCTGTATATACAGTCTGCAGAATCCTCAGGAACAAATGGAGGCGACTTGGGAAGTTTTATTATCTTTTCTGGTTTGAGACAAGGTTTTGCTATGCTGCCCAGACTGGTCTTGAACTCCTGGGCTCGAATGGTCCTACCTACCTCAGCCTCCTAAGTAGTTGGGTCCACAGGAGCATGCTGCCACACCCATCTTTCATGAACTTACATTTAAGCAGACAAAAATAGAATTTGGAAAAAGTAGCATTAATCTTACTAGAAATTTAATTCCTATTTATTCTGTAAAAGCCGAGCGATCAAAATTCTACAGAAGTGTCCCCCGATCACACACTAAGCAGAGCAGAATAAAGAGAACGTCCCCCCCACCTAAGAAAAGGAGGAGCCGGGGGGGAGTGGGGGTGAAAGGAGAACAGATAAGATTATTCTGGTCGTGGACTAAATGGGAAATTTAATGGTGTTAGCTTTTCAAATAATAATAACAACAATAGCAACAACAACAGGGAAGGGACTGTACCAGCAGGACCGAAGACCGTCAGCAGTATTCTTGGGGCAGCTGGTCTGCTCTGGCCTATGAGACACGGCCCCATGAGACTAAGTCATCAGAGGCAGCATCACTACTGGCACATCCAACAAGACACAAAGAAATGGGTCAGGGAAGAAGAACGGTCGGAGAGCAGCCAGGTCTGAAGAGGGACAGCGGATACAGCAGCTAGTAAACAGTACATCACAGAATGTCTGGGAGCATCTAGTACACACAGGACCACTCCACAGCAAAAAAAAAAAAACTATCCGATCCATGAAACTTGGTGTTGGGGGCCTCGAGGTGACCTGTGGACGATGCCCGTAAGTGTGAGGACCTGAGGTGAGTCCCCAGCACCCAGCACTATTCAAATGAGGGAGTGGTGATCTGACTGTAATTCCAGTGTTCCAGAGACAGATATCTGATGCCAGATCCAATCCCCGAGCAAGCAGGCTGCTTGGACAATCAGATTCAACGAGCTCTGGTTCAGGTGTGAGGCCTTACCTCAATAAACACGGTGGAAAAAGGATGGAAGACAACTCTCAGCCTCAGCCTCTACGTGCACGTGCACACTCACATAAAGAAACTGGTGTTCACTGGGCACTGACACAGAAACTGTTCTGATCCTCACACAGCTTTCTGAGGCAAATATCAAATGCCCCTTTTACAGATGAAGAACACCAGGCTGTAGTCACACAGCTATGGGTCACAGAACCCTGATCTAGAAGTACAGACCACCTACCACATCTCCCAATTTCTCTTGGCCCTTTCTATTCACCTTCCTCTATATCATCTTTGGAGACTCAGAGTTGAGAAGAGTCCCAGGCATCTAGAAGGCAAATCTTAGCAGAAAAGCCCCATTTCCAATCTGCCTCCAGGAGGGGTCAGAGATCAGAAAGCACTGTCAAGATTCCTGCCTTCCTGCTCTGAAAACATGCCAAACATGCCAATATACCAAGAGCTTTGGACAGAACAAGCTGCATGCTGGCCTCATCACAGGGACAAAAGCAAGAGCCAGGATGCTACCAAGAATATGCCTTTCAGAAATTCATGCCCACTACTGTGATGCTGGTCAAAAGCCCCTGGCTTAGAAGGTCACAGGCCCTAGGGGAGGAACTACTGTTGCTTTGTTAAGTAGGTATGTTATCAAAATGCTTTCTAAATATTTCCATGTATGCTCACAGATGTCTCTCCCATGTTCAGAGGGCGGCAGTTAGTACAGGCTCTCACGGGTCGTCAAGGTGCTGACTGCTGAATGATCAACACTAAATAATCCAGATCAACCCACCAAAATATACTCGAAGAACGTCACAAAAGAGAAGGCAAAAAGAAGAATTGGGAGCTGGAAGATGGGGAAGAGCTATGAAATACTGTCTTCTGGACATGATGTCATGAGCCCACAGTAGCCCTAGTTACATGCATAAGGCCTGAAGACTAAGCCAGTCAACAATTCAGCACAAATGTGGGAGGAGCTCTGAACAAAACCGGCCAGTCAACGCTTCTGCACGGATGTGGGAGGAGCTCTGAACAAGACCAGCCAGTCAACGCTTCTGCACGGATGTGGGAGGAGCTCTGAACAAGACCAGCCAGTCAACGCTTCAGCACGGATGTGGGAGGAGCTCATGAGACCCCACCCATAGCTCAGGAGCTATTGTTAGGAGACAGCCGTTTTTCTTTGGTGACGTGGCCCACTGGAGTATGGACAGCCACATATTTGTGTGTATATTATGTAGCACAAATTGTACTCAGTGCATTATTAAAACAAAACAAATTCATGAAGTTAGGAGGGGGATGTGTTCAAAAGAGTCCTGGGGAAAGTTGGAGGGGAAAAGGATACACTAGAAAAACACTATGTATCCATGATATTCTCAATAAAGTCATTAAAGACCGTGAAGAGTAAAGCAAGAATATTTCCAATAAAAAGAGATACAAGATTTTGTTTTTAAATATTTATTGTGTACATATGGGTAAAACACTACAGCAGAAAAACGTTCAACGTCTTGCCAGGCAGTGGTGGTGCATGACTTTAATCCTAGTACTCGGGAGGTAGAGGCAGGTGGACGGATCGCTGAGCTTGAAACCAGTCTTGTCTGAGTTCAAGAACAGTCAGAGTTACACAAGAACCCGCGTCTCAAAAATAAAAAACACTGCTGGAGAGATGGCTCAGTGGTTAAGAGCACCGACTGCTCTTCGAGAGGTCCTGAGTTCAAACCCCAACAACCACATGGTGGCTCACAACCATCTGTAATGAGATCTAATGTCCTCTTCTGGTGTGTCTGAAGACAGCTACAGTGTGTGTGTGTGTGTGTGTGTGTGTGTGTGTGTGTGTGTGTGTGTGTGTGATTTAAAAAAAAAAAACAAAAGGAAGAAAAACAAGCATAAATTCTACGTTAAAATTTTGTTCCTCTAAATACTGCTTAAATATATGGACATTCATTTACATTAAGTGGCTTTACACATTTTCTTTTTAGCACTGTCTCCGTGTTCCTGTCTATTATACACTTATTGCTTTCCTGGCCCTCTCTGCTTCATTTGAGGTAAGATCTAAAGATTATTCTACTTTTATCCCTAAGAGGGAAAGAACAGTTCAGGGGATACAGCTCAGCGGGCAGAGTACTTGCCCAGCACGCGTAGAGTCCTGGGTTCAATCCCTGCCACCACTAAACCAGACAAGGTGCTGCACTCCTGTAATTCCAGCCCTCAAGTGGCAGAGGTAGGAAGATCAAGAGTTCAAGGTCTTTGAGGCAAAAGTGGGCTAGAGACAATCCCCGCCCCACCCTCACTGCCTTTTAAAGCCTATTTGTCATGAATCTGAAAGACTGGCTCAGTACTGCCTAGTACCATACCATACCAAACCAAGAACTGACAGTATATATTCTTAATAAAGTGGAGAGACAGAGACTCTTAATAGCAGAGTCCTATTAAGGCAGAGCTGGGAACTGGTATAGGAGAACATTGATCCCCAAAGGTAGGAGCTAAAAGACCCAGGATGCTACAAAAGAAAACCCGTGGACATATACTGCAAAGCTAGAAACGTCCCGGAAGATAACCTAGAAACCTGGATGGGCTCTGCCACAGTGGGGACTCTGTAGATACAACACCAGAGGCAGCATCCGATGACTAGGAAGATACTGAGGTGAGTCACAGCCTGGAGGACAGGATCTGCAAAAGCTATCAGTAAAGGATCGTCACCTAACATTCACAGAGTGCCAAAAAAGGATTAAACACACACACACACACACACACACACACACACACACACACACAACTTAAAAGTGGGCCAAAGACCTTAACATACAGTCTCATCACGTAAGATGCACATCGGCCAGCAACACTTACCGCCAAGTCTCATGATGGCACAACCTGGGCTCCGTTTCTGGGACTCACATGGTGGGACCCATACAAACTATCCTCTGACCTTTACACGAACAGCGTGGCACACACCTGCTTCCCCACCAAACATAGAGACGAAGATGATTTAAAAGAAGAGAAAACATACAGATGGCAAATAGGCACCCGGAAGGACATTCTTATAATGTATCGTCCGAAAGATGTAAATTAAAAGAGATCCTGGGTACTGCTGGGATAAGATGCTTGCCTACCATACCCAAGGCCCTTCACTCAGTCCCTACTACAGGGGAGGGGAGGAAGGGAAGGCAAAGAGAAAAGAGGTACGAAAGAGATGCATGTCTATTAGAATAGCCAATAACCAGAAAACATACACCATCACAGGCTCTGAGGGAGGAGCATCAGGAACCCTCATTCTCTACGGTTGGGACAGTAGGAAGAAACTCTAATGGAGTCTTACGAAGCTAAAGCATGGTCGTTTAGAACACTTGGTCGTGTATGGGACCTGAGCTCAGTTTCTAGCACCTACGCTGGGCTTCTAACGACTGCCCGTAACTTCAGTTCCAGGAGATCTGAAATCCACGCTGTCCTCCGTAGATGCTGCACACATGGAGAAATTGATCTTTAATAGTAAGGAAGATAAGGGCCTGGCCCTTTCCCCTAGCTGGCAGCTCAGAGTCCGCACAATGCCTGACATTACCGTAAAAGACATAAGCCAGCAGTCGTTAGTCAGAGCTCTGGCAGCCTTCCTCAAAACCTCCAGGAAGCTGAAAGTCCCCAAATGGGCGGCACACTCAGCTGGCTCTGTACAGAGCTTTCTCCCCGTGATGAAAGCCAGCTCTACCCACGAGCTATTACTTACAAAGTACAGCATCTATACCCTCAGGGCAGGCTAGAGCTGGTCACCAGCAGAGAGGCTCCAGGAGTGTGGCCGGCCCACCTAACTGAAAATGATAGCCAAGAGCAAGATGGAGGCCACATGCTAATACCTTAGGACAGAGGGATCAGGACAGACTCACCAGGCAGGTGGCAGCTGCCAACAAGGTGAGAACTAAGAATCGCTAGATTAATAAACTACCTAATTCAAAACAACAAACAAAACCTAAAGTTAAAATTTACACACATACACACCCCCAAAACTGTACGTGGATGTCAAAATAGCTTTATTCATAACCGTCCAAGCTTAGAGGCAGTCAAGACAGCCTTCGGTGGGTGAGCAGATTAACAAACTGATACAGACAGTGGCGCTAAAAAGAACAAGCTCTGAAGTCGGAGACATGGCAACGACCTTAAACAGACAGTGCTAAGATGCAAACTGGATACAAAATTAAAACCACACAATGGACACCAAGAGAGAAACCTGAATGTAAACTATCCTCTTGGGGTGATTCACAGGGACTCATCAACTAGGCAGTAAACCGCTAAGCTGGGGGACGGTAATAGTGCACTCGTGGAAGGGTTAGGAACAAATAGAAAACCTGTGCACCTACTAGGAAGACTATTTGACTAGGAAGCTCAAACTGGACACAGGGTGGGTGAGAGACTTAAAAAACAAACAAACAAACAAACAAAAAAACCAACCGTATCCTAATTTACCTAGAAAAATGCGGGCAGGGAAGGGGAGTGTTCCTAAGTAAGAAACAAGATGAGTGACTCTTATAAATGCCACTGAAAGCACCTTCCCAGGCAATTCGAGTTACTTGTATTAAAGTCTACTGCAGAGGCATATAAACCTGCTCTTACCTCCACCTCTGAGGATGCTGGCTCCAGACATACTGAAAGGTTTTCTACAGAAACAAAGAAAGCCTTTGTCTCATCTGTAAATTATGTTGGCGCAGAACAGATTTTTAAAACCTAGCAGGATCCTGATGAAAGATACATAGTAACCTTTTCCCTTTTCCCGGAGCTCACGGGATGAGTTACAACCTTTCCTGTTTTCCCTGCTAACAGTACATCCTTCCTCCAATGTCTGTTCCACCCTCTGACTTTTCTCTGTCCTGTAATCACAGAGCTGTCCGGATTTTTCCTAAATCTGTTACTATTTTCTTAGAGGCACCTTTATTCATCCTGATTCTTGGTCATGAAAAGTGGTAATAGCTGGGACTAACAATAAGAAGCCTGCACACCTATCAGTTTGACTATGGTCCAAGAGCCTCAGTGGCAGCATTGAGGCCGCCTACTCCCTTCAACTATTTACTACGGCCAGGCAGGGAGGGGAATGGAAGGAGGCAAAGCAGCCACTACGGGCCCTTTGTGTTCCTTACTAGAATCAGAAATGCCAGATAAGGAGGAGGGTTCTAAAGTCTCCAGGGCACACATCCCCTACTTGATTCGGAACCCACAGATAACTGTTACTGTGGTGGCAAGGGTCAACCCTGTCCCCATCAGCCCCCCAATGTCACTGTGCCTTAGGGTCCCAATTTCAATGGGACTGCACTGTCCTTCCAAGCACATCTTGCAGGCTGAGTGAACACACACACACAACAACTTCAAGGACACACCTGGAGAACAGTGAGGCCTAAAGCTGGTTAGTGACTGTGCAGACTGGGAGATTTCAGACAGAGTAGGCACACACTCATATATGCACACACACATACACACACACACACACACATACACATATACACACACATACACACCACATACACACACACCACACACATACAGACACACATACACACTCAGACACACACATATATATGCACACACATATATATATATATATACACACATACACACATATACACACACCACACACAGATATACACACATATACACACACACATACAGACACATACCACATACACAGACACATACACACCACATACACACACACACCACACACATACAGACACACACACTCAGACACATACACTCACATATATATACACACACACACTCATATAAGCACACACACACATATATATATACACACATACACACACATACACACCACATACATATACACATACACACACACATACACACCACATACATACCCACAAATACACACAGACACATACACACCACATACACACACACAAATACACACATACACAGACACATACACACCACATACACTCAGACACATACACTCACATATATATACACACCACATACACACACATATATACACACACATACACAGACACATACACACCACATACACACACCATACACATGCAGACACACACACACTCAGACACACACACACCACACACAGACACATATACACCACACACACACACACACACACACACACCTTTACATAAACCACACAAATTCAACAATTACCAGTGGAGACTTCAACCTCCTAGCTCTGCTTCCATTCTAACCCTGCCTCTCCCGCTCTCCTCCCACGTACCTAGCGGCTAAATCCAAGATGGGCTCAGCCATTCCAGCCAATGTAGTAACCAGAGCCTCGTAACTGCTTCCTCCGTCTTTGGACCATCACTTCCCCCCCCCACTCCATCACCCCCTCATTATACACACCACTAGGCTGTGGTATCTTAATAAACCCCCCTGGAAACAGATTTACTTGCATGGAGACTCCTGCGTGCTGGGGATGTCTTACTTGTCGGTGCCTCTGCTCTGTTATTTGTAACACTCTGAACAAAGGCATCTCAAAACCAAGGAGCATTTGGATAAACACGGGCACTTTATGTGGTACAATAAAGAAAATCTTACTCCCAAACCAAGTATTTGCTTTCAAATCTTTTCCTGAAAGTGTGCTTTATTAGTTATCACATTTGGAATTATTCCCTAAAGCACACTAATTATAACCAATTATTACAAATCTAAATTATAATATTTAACGAAATTATAGTATGACTCTAATCCTGACCTACGAACTATATACCACTAGCAAAAGCAACACGTGAAATTTTAACTTAAAGTTGCAAAATGTCTAAAATCATTACCTTTATGTATCATTTTCCCCAGCAAGTCTTTTTTTATGTTAGTAACTACAAGCTTCATTCTAAGAATGGTAGAAGACTGTCAGAGCTGTGTCTGGCTACATATTTAAACACAAGATCAAAGTTATAATGATGTATACCCCAGCACAGGGGGAAAAACAGCTCAGTTTGGGATGCAACGGACAAACAGATCAACAATGAACGGCAGACATGTTTGATGTTCTGTAAAGAAGAGAGAGAAAAGAGGGTCTTACGCTGGCCTCAAACTTTAGCTCTTTTTATTTCAGTTTCTTGAATAAAGTCTTTAATCAAGTTTATATCTGAAAATGTCACAAGTAGAATAAAAACCACACCCCAATTGAATATGTGTACATAGACATTTTTAATGTAATTATAAAAAAAAAACTCTGTTAACCCAAAGGCTCTATCAAACAAAAAAGCATAAGCCTCATCAATACCACCCATGAAATAAGGACTCTGGGATGTGTGTATTCCACACGTACAAGAAAACAAAGCAAGAACGAGGTATGAGCATGTTTTAAGATTACATACAATGAGGCTGGGCATGGTGTACCTGTAATCTCAGCCCTCAAAGGGGCTGAAGCAGGAATGTAACTTCAAGGCCGGCCTAGACTACACAGAGAGACCGTGTTTGAGAGTGGGGAGGAGACAGACAGACACAGAAAGAAATTACACTGTGTGAAGTCAGAGCCAAACAGAAGAGAATGTTCAGTCCTCTCCAGCTCAGAAAACAAAGTAGAGAAGCAGGACTACGTGTGCCTGGAGATACAAAAACAAAACACAGCTCGGGAATAATACTCCACCGGAAAACCCAAAGCTGCAGATATTGCTCTAGCACTGTATTGTCCTGACACCTTCCCGAGTGAGGCGATCTCGCCTTTTTAAAAACATCTGCCTCTGTTCTACACCCAGTATCCTGCTCTACCTACGCCCAGTCCCTTAAAAGCCCAGACTCAATGTTTTTTTTTTCATCTCTATCATTTCACTTCTTACTCAATTTACCTCCCATCTTTAATCAGCGGAAGGTCTACTGGAACTTGAGTTCACGTTTCCTTAAAAAGCAGATACACGGGCTCCGTGTTTCCTTTGAAAGTAACTGGAAAAACGTAAAGATGTGCAATATGGAACGTCTGTGTGTGCAGCCCGTGTCCTTCCATTTAGATGCAGCAACAGGCGAACAGAGTCACAAGTCAAGGAAGACTGATCAATTTCTGAGAGAGGGCAAGCCAACTCCCAACGACATTCATCCAGTATCTGGGGTGCGGGGGCATGGGAGGGCTGGGGTGGGGATGGGAGTACAGAATAAGTACTCTTCCCCCATAGCAGAGATCTAAAGAAGAAATGGAATAGCTAGTAGGTCAGTTCATCAAAAATGCCTGTTCAACTGTAGAAAGCAGCGAAGTCATTAATAAAAACAGGACTGTCAGTCACGAAGCAATCAATACCAATCTCAGGGTCTGGCGCAGCCACTGGAAACCTGCTTTATCTTGTATTTGAGGGCCTATGCTGGGACCACTGCTTTTATCTGTACGCGATACAGGCTGCAGAGGTGTTCGAGACCAACGTGCAGGAGGGAGAGGAGTGCCCACTAGTCCGCAGGTAAGAAAGCCTTGTGAGGGGAACTGAAGGGCTGTAGGTGCATTAGAGGGACAAATGAAGAGAGGGGACCAACAGGGGTGGGAGTGGCCTGTTTGAGGGAAAAAATGGTGAGAAAACTTAGCTATTTGCCTGTAGAGTGCAATGAATGGGGGAATTAAATTGGGGGGGGGGGTTGTTCCTGGACAAGGAGAAAGAACTGAAAGCAGAGGGACCAGGCAAGTCAGGAAGGTGTTGCTGCTTTAGCCTAATTATTAATTGTGCTGCAACGGCCTGTGCAAAGCTACACAACTGATACCATCTCAAACCAAGTACTGTCTTCAGACACCGGGGATTCGGCAGGGGACACAGCGGAAGTCCCCTTAGCCACCTGGACCTTACCCTCTATAGGCAGAAGGCAGATGAGTAATTACACTAAGTATATGTTATAGGAAGCACGGGGTTGTGTGCACGTTTAAATAAGAGGGAAACATCTGAACAAACACCCAGAGGTGAGGGAGTGGGCAAGGCTCAGAGCCAGGAAGTCAGCAACCTACACACAGATCTCTCAAAAGTTTTACTCTGAAAGGCTTTTGAAGTTACCAGCTGCATTGCCACATGACCTCTCTGTTCACATTTCGGAGCTAGCATTCTGGGGATGGCTTCCTGACCGTGCGCATCCCACCCAATCAAGAAAACGTCACCACGATAACAAACTGCACAAGGTCAGTTCCCTTACGTTGTTGACATCTTCTACACTCGGAGAAACAAAAGCGAAGCACCATTGGAACAAGTCTGCGCGAAGGGTAAGACAACCATCTCGTTCTCAAAGCAACCATTTGATGCAGCAACTTCCAGACTTGTGATTTAAATCAAAGGTGCTGAAGAATGATTATGAATCATGCAATTAAACTACCAACACCAAGCAGGATGTTGCTGAGTGAAGAAACTCTCAGCACCATAAAACTGTCAAAAATAAAAACAGGAACTCCCATATTCCTTTGCCTTTAAGATTTGTTGAGCAGAGCTGAGTTTAGCTCCATCCTCATCTGTGAAGACCAGCAGAACTGGCTTTTCAGATTTATTTTTCTTACTTATTTGCAGATTTTTGAGACAAGGTCTATAACTATGAAGCCCAGTCCGGCCTTGGACTTTGAGAAATCCTCCTGCCTCTGAGTGCAGAAGTTAAAAGCACGGGTCTGTAGCCATATCCAGCTTCAGTGTCTCTTTCAATCCCGTTTCTATGTGGCAAGCCATTGCTCAGATGATGTCTGCTTACCTATTCTGAAGGCTAGTTCATGCACTTTTGCAATAGTATAGTACAAAAACGAGCACTCACCCCAAACACCACACGGTTTCTATCAGAAGAACTGCTTTTAAAGAAATCGACCCGACTCTCAAAATGAGGTTACACTCACTCTAAAAGAGTATCTTCTTTCACTCTTCCTTTAGAAGTCTTCAAAACTAAGGTTTATGGGTTCAGGGGTGTAATTCATGGGCAGAGCATGTGCCTGGGCGGGGGGGGGGGGAGATGGGGGGGGGAAATGGGTGTTTCCAGCCCAAGCACCAGAGAAAAGGAGAGATGTTTGTAAAGTTTAGGGAGGAACTGGTTTGGAATGAAGTGATGATCATCTCAGAGCACCCTTTGTACTAGGGAAAAGAACCTTTAGGACTCAGTTCACAAACTGTCTCAAAGGAATCTCCCAAGCATTTCAGACAACAGCTCTAAGAGACTAGATTCCCAGAAATGACAACCTTAGAGATTCATGCTCATCAGAATGCAGAGCGAAAATAACCAACGTTCGTTGCCAGGCACTAGGTATTAACCCAATCTTTACAACAATCCTTTAAGAGCACAAGTACCAGCACCAACGTTTTACATACGTGAAAACCATGGCGCATAACAAACTGAGCAAGCCGCTCGAGTTTTCCGGTTAATAAGTACACCAAGGGCTCAGGCATTCCAACTTAGAAGCCTCCCCGCTAATCTCCAAGTCACGCTCCCTCTTGGAACCCTGGCGTCCTCTGAGCAGTCCCTACTAAGTCGTACCTTTCCGTAGTACCGGCAGGCAACCCGAAGTCTACGTCCAGAACCAAGCACCACCCAGGCATTTTAAAGAACATTTAAAAAAAAAAAAAAAAAAAAAAAAAAAAACCCACTGCACACTACCTGAGGTTTCCAAGGGCTGCGAAGGGTGCGCGCGCTGAGCCACTCAAGCCAACTCCCTCCCGGACCCAGAGCGGTGGCCAGCGCCGCAGCTCCACCCGGTTCCCACCGCGCTCCGAGGCGTGCATGCTTACCTTCGGGGACCCTGCCCTTGCGCGTGGCAAGCTGCAAGCGCCACTCCGCAGCGCCACCCGATCCCAGCGGGACTCTCCACCTGCCCTAGGGCGCCTGCCGGCGGGCGCCCCGCCCACACCGGCGCCCCGCCCACACCGGCGCCCCGCCCACATCCGTCCCCCGCCGCCAGTCACCTGGCGCCTGACAAAGGTTTCCGCAGACCGCATCCCGGGAGGTCCTAGGTAAATAAAGCCTGGATGGGAGGGTTGAACCTGGGACTGTGCGGGAGAGGTCACAGGAAGAGAGAAAAGAATCAAGTGGGGGGCGGGGGGAGCTTGGAATGGCAAAGACAGGCACGCTCTCCCAGGACCAGCTAAAGTGAGGTTTGACTAGGCACATTCCGCTACCTCAGCAGGGTAAGGAGTCACAGGAATTCAGTGTTCCACGTGCAGAGAGTCTCAGGCAATGCAATTCAGAGAAGCAAAGCAAACAATTCCCATACTAGCCTCCATCTCAGGCCCTCCTGATTCCTTTCAGAAATGTTAAGAAGGGAATGGTGTCCCGCACTCGGTCTGCAATCAGCATTTGAGAGGCCAAGGCAGGCTTGGCTGCACAGTGTGGCCAAACTGGACATGTGTCCCTGCCAGTAGACGGACAGACAGATGGATAGATAAAGTGGGCACGGGAGGGGCATGGAAACAGATTCACGTTGTCCTTTGCTACATAGCCAGTTCGAGATCACACTGGGCTATTTGAGACATTGGAGAGCAAGGGGGTTAGGGAGAGAAAGTAAAGGCGGGAATGAGGAAGGGAGGGAAGAAAGGAATTATGGGCACTGACCACAGGTAAGAATTCTCACCCCCAGCTTAAATTATAATCATTCCTCCTCTCTCAGCCATACTTTCAGAAGAGCAGAGTTGTCACACACAGGCCAAGTTTGGCAGAGTTAAATAAAACCTATGGGAGACCTTTCTTAGACTAAGGTCCTGTACCAGGCAGCAGCCTGGACTAAATCCCCCTTTCCTGTGTCTCCCTTTTTTCCACTCCGCTCTGTCTGGAAAGCCAGTGAACACCCCCTTTCTTTTATGGAGAAAGTGGCATAAGTCTAGAACAACCCATTAAGACCTGTAAGTCACTTTTATTTTCCAACACTGGGGACTGAACCTAGAGCCTCATACAAGGAAGATGAGCCATCTATCATCAAACTAGGTGCCCAGGTGCTCCCTCCCAAATGTCATTTTCTTTTTATGGCAGCATGACTGTCCACACCGTGTTACCTCGTGGTTTATGAGTAGGTATGTGGATGAAGGAAAGCAAGAATACTTGAGGTGTACATTTGATGGATAGCAAGTGAATGAAGGCAGGGAAACACAAAGCTCAATTTACTAAAAAACAAATGGATGCACAAAGAACCTCTGCTGCAAGAACTTGAGAAACAAATGCCAACAGATTGTTGGCTCGCCACGTCCTACAGGGAAGTCACAAAATATAAAATCCTGGGTTTGCATATGAGTCAAATGAAGGTGGCTTCATAATCTCTAAATGCCCTTCCAGAGTTTATCTACTCTGGAGAACTAGAAGGGCTGGCCCATCTGTGTTCATAAAATAAGCAAGGCTTAAAATCCGAACAGAACCAATAGGACCAGACAGCTTCTGGGGAGGGTCTAGGGTGGCATGGCATCACCCCATTCAGACTGTTTCCCAAAGTGCCAGTGTGTGGCAATGACGGTGATCCTCTTGTGGGAGATCAAGCCTTTTCCTATCTTCCCTGAGGTACCTAGATCCTCAGTGTCCCCCTTTCAGAGTCTCTTCTGTGGCCTTTTCCATTTTCACCGCCATCTTTGCAGAAAATACAAATTCCTAGAACTCAACTTCTCCACTCTGACGCTATTCCCCCTTCTGGCATATCCCTTGCTTCTCTCTTGTATATACCTGGATGGACTGACAGACTGCATCATTTACTGCCTCTTAGCTCAGAGTATCCTTTCGTCTTGATACAATTGACTTGGCTGACAGGCATAAACCACAGTGTTCAACATGGCACTTAGCTGGGCTACCCTGTAGTCTTCTCTATTTATCCAACTACAGCTTGGCTTCTCAAGTTACCAACTTCAAGAGTCTCCCTTTTCCATTACTGAAGTATTATGATTCTGAAACTCTACATATTACACTAAGTAAAAGCTTAGCGTGGCAGTAGTATGTGCCTGATTCATATAAAATTGAAGAAAATAAGTAATGAATTCCAACTTGTTTTAATAGCCCTGGTTGTCCTAGAACTCACTATGTAGACCAGGCTGGCCTAGAACTCATAGACATCTACTTGCCTCTGCCTCCCAGATGCTAGGATTAAAAAAGTATGAGCCACCCACCACACCCAACAAAAAAGGTAAATACTTTATCTACTCTTTCCTTTACGTATTCCAAATGCTTAAGTTGGTCAATCTATGGTCATTTTCAACATTCTGTAAGCTCTTGCTGTCCCGAGATGTAACTTCTGATCTTCATTTCCTCACTTAACTAAGAAAGCGATGGCTTCCCCTAAATTCTCCAGGCTAAAAGTCACATAACATGGCTCAGAGTCTGACTGGGAGGAGTTCTGCCTGCCAGAGATGAACCTTCAGTTCACAGTAGCCCCATGAGGGAGCACTGCACATCGTTAGGATCAGTACATTTAACTGCAGTCTTAACCCACATGACAACAGGACAGGAAATACTGCCAAGCAAGAATGGAAACGTCTACAACCTGTCAGTGGCCCCTTGTGCTTTAAAAATGTCACTGGCACATCCCAAGGAGCTCCCTGAGCTTAGAAGCCTGGCCCTGAGACGTATTAAGGAGTATTAATCAGACAAACCTAACAACAGTCACCATCAGTTTAAAGTGTGAGTATACCAGGGGCTATCAGATATAGATTTTAGAACTTCCTCTTGTCAAAATGCAAGGCAGTCATTAAGGATAGAACTTTGGGGGCTTCTGAATCTAGCTAATACAGGGTAACAAGGACCAAGTTGCCCCTTCCACACAAACCAAAAGGAAAAAGACTAGATAACACACACACACACACACACACACACACACAAAAGTAACAGTTTCTAAGGTACTAATATCAGACAATAAGGCACACAATTCTTCAGAGATGCAAAACAAACAGGGTTTTTTTTTTTAATTATTAATTTATTTTATGTATGAGTGTTGCAGTAAATATTAAAAAATAAAAAGTGGTTTATCTCTTTATGGGCCCCGAGGTCTCACTCCTCAGGCCGGACCCCTGATACGGAGCCATGCGCACCTCCGTCACTCGGCCTGAGCCATCCGGTCTGAGCCCCCACTGCCCAACCCTGACCACACAACTCCCTTCCCTTGGTGGTCTTCCTCCGCCTGCCTTCCACTTCTGTCCCTGGTGTTCGTTTATCCCAAAACTCAACACAAACACAACTCTACAGCTCAACTGCTTTTCACTCAGGTTTATATATTCAACTCTCAATCCACAAACCCTCTGCACAACAAGATTGCATCAAATAGACAAAGATACAAACTGCCCTTCTATATGAGATATTAGACCTATAAAATCCTTAATGTTCATTGCTTTATAATACCAATCAATCCCACCAGGCTGTAGTTGGTCCTTGGGAAACTCCATGTTGCCACGATCTCTAACCTCTGTCCTCTGACCTCTTGTCCTCTAACCTCTTGTCCTCTGACCTCTTAGATCTCCCTTCTCTCTACCTCCCTTACCCTGCCCACTCTATGGCTTTCCTTTATTTTACTAATTAAAATGGGAAGGTTCAGTTGGAGTCTGCAGACTAGGCAGTCCTTCTTGGAGAAGTGGAATTAACATTAAAATACAAACAGCTTCAGGACAATCTACATATGAGTATATCAGATCCCATTACGGATGGTTGTGAGCCACCATGTTGTTGCTGGTATTTGAACTCAAGACCTCTGGAAGAGCAGTCAGTGCTCTCAACCAGCAAGCCATCTCCCCAGCCCCAAATAGGGTTTATTTCAATTTCACTAAAGTACTAACTACCTACAATGTATGTAATACTCCATGCATTAGACAGTAGGTACATGAAATTTAAAATATATATATTTTTTTTTCGTGTGTTGTATTCATGTATGTGGGCCAAAGAGGTCAGCTTTAGGGAATCAGGTCTCTCCTTCTATTTCGTGTGTTCTAGGGGTCAGACTCAGGTCATTTGGCTTGGCAGCAAGTGCCTCAACCTAAGCCTGTAATTTTATGCTTAAAGGTTTTACAGGAACAGGAAAGATGGCTCAATAGTTAAGAGCACTCGCTGCTCTTCCAAAGAATCAGAGTTCAGTTCCAGCTCCCTCCATCGCTGGCTCACGATCTCCAGGACCCCCAGTTCTAGGAGATCTGATGCCGTCTTTTGACTTCTGAGGACACCTGCATACACATGACAGACATAAACAACGATAGATCTTAAAAAAAAAAAAAAAACAAAAGGAAAAGAAAGGTACAAAACTGAAATGGGTATATAAATTTACTGTTTCAACACATGGAAAACATACTGTGAACTAAAAGTAGAAAAGGATTAAGGATGATTCCATTTCAAAAATCTTAAATAAGGACTTTGTTCATTGCTACCGAGGCGCTACCTGGGAGAAGGGGGCCAGTGAATGAGATAGTGTCATGCAATGGTCACCTTTATTCAGAGCATCAGACAATTTATACTGTGAGGGTTAAGAGGAGTCACATGAGTAAAGGGTACAATCACAAGGACAAGTCGCATGTGACAGACGACAGCATGTGGAAAAACATGTTTTTTCCATGGGGGCATATAAAATAACAACCATAGCCCTATGGTCTCAACCTATGGACTGTGACCCCTTTGGGTGTCCAACAACCTTTTCACAGGAGTTATCTAAAGCCACTGGAAAACACAGATATTTTACACTACCATTCATAACGGTAGCAAAATTATGGTTATAAAGTAGTAACGAAAGTAGTTTTTGATTGGGGCTCACTAATAGTAGGAGGAGCGGTATTAAAGGGTTGCCGCCGTAGGAAGGTTGAGAAACCCTGCTATAGTTGGTTGTAATGAATGAGGTGACGTAAACTCCATTATCAGCTACACCTGAGAGAGGCCCGAAAGCACATTCTAAGAATAATTCTGTGTTCTTGGAGAAACTGAGGTCATGAGGCCCTTGGTTTGTTTTCTCGGAGTTTTCTCACAAGCAATCAGAATTCTCCTCACAGGAATCCATTCTTGGAACATGTTGTGACATACTTGGTAAAGGGATTACTTTAAATGTCTTAAACATCGTCTGTGCACAGTAATGTATGCTAGCAATTTGTGCAATTCAGGAGGCAGGGGCAGGAGGATTGTCACGAGGTGAAGGGCAGACTCGTCTACACAGTGAGCTCGTCTACACAGTGAGCGACAGCCAGGGCAAGACAGTAAGACTGTCAAAAGTAAAATAAAATCATGTGTGTTTAGTAAGTTCCATGTAAGTAATCACATTAGCGATGTGATGTGTCAGCACAGAGAACTGTTTATACATAAGTACCCTGATGCCTTCCACCAGGCATTTTAGCTGGACATCTAGAGCCGGTCTGGACGCTCTAGTTATGGGACAGCTCCAAGGCGACATAAAAGCCTGTCTCTGACAAACATGAATACATGCAGAAGTTTTTATAAAGACGCAAAGAAATTCAGAAAATAAGAAATTAATTTTGGGCGGTACTAAGGAACTAGGTAACTTCGAAACTGGTTATAAAGAATAGAATCCAGGCTCCACTCCGTCTTTACCCCACAGTAGCCACAGGAAGTGTAGACAACAACAAAGGGGAGAGAGGCAGGCTGAGCAGAAGTAAGTGCCCTTGCTTAGCAAACCAACCACAGGCACCCAAAAAGGAAAAAACAAAACAAACCTAAAACCAAACCAACCAAACAAAAACCGTTTCTGATAAATTCATTTGTGAGCTCCTGGTACAGATGGCCACCTAAGGCTACTTATACCATAAAAGGACAGCTTAGCCAAACACTGCTTCCTAATAAGATAAACCATCAGTTACAAACACTCCTTCAAAATTTTTGAATCTACATCTCATTGGGTCTCTAGATTTATCTTCCGTTTTATAGGGTCACAGTCAAAAGCTGAAAGGCAGGAATGTGAGCAGAAAAAGTTGGCGAAAAACCCTCCGGGTCAAATGACCTAGTCTCTTCATTTATGCAAATAGAAGGTGGGAGGAAAAAGACTTATTTAAAAGGCCATTATCTGTATTATTAGAAAGATCCACTGGTTGTATTACCTGGTTTTACTTGGATATTGATCAGACTAAAAGAAAAAAAAATCAGAAAAACCTATGGGGCAGTTGGAGAAATCTGACCATGATATCTACCTGTGGCATAAGAAAGAAGTGATTTTCTGAACACAGCACTAATTAAGAATCTAAACTATAGAAATGATGTTTAAATGCAGGTGAGGAATAAGTAATGTTTGGATTATTCAAAACGTAGTCACATAATTTGGAAGTCCTCTTCAGGGAGGCCGTCAAGTCAAGATTTTTTTTTTTTTTTTTTTTTTTTTTTTTTTTAGTGATTATCGGGTGTTATTTGCCTTTTGCAATGTGTTACATTTGCACTGCTAGTAATACAATATGAACTCTGGCTCCCTGGCAAGCGTCTATGCAGTAGGACCACCACAGTACTATATTAGTAGTCACCACACTCCTGGCCACCTACTTGCAGTAAAAAGGACAGATGCTGGGCCAGAGAGATGGCTCTGCAGTTCAGAGCACGGTCTGCTCTTTCGGGGAACCACCCAAGTTTGGCTGGATGGCACTCGGATCAGGTGGCTTACCGCAGGCTTCGTCTCTAAGGGATCCGATACCTGCTTCTACCAGCCTCCTGAACACCTAAACTCATGTGCACATACTCACCAGCAAGCACGCATGTACACAAGTGTGCACACACACAGTATAAAAATTGGGTATTGGCCAAAAAAAGTACAGAATGCCCAGGATACAATCCACAGAACTTAAGAATGTTAACGAGCAGAAGGACCCAGGTGAGGATGACTCAGTCCCACTTGGGAAGGAGAAGACAATCACAGGAGCCAGAGGGAGGGAGGAACCTGGGTGGACGAGGGGAGGGGAAAGGGAAAAGGGGAACATGATTAGGTATTGGGGGAGGGTAGCCCCAGGACCAGCAGAATGAATGGAAATATGCAAAAGGTGGGAGGAGTGAGAGGTTGGGGGGACCCTCTAGGAAGTACCAGAGACCTGGGAGGTGAGAGACTCTCAGGACTCAAAGGGAGGGATGGGGTCGCCATCACACAGTCAAAAACTCTGTCCCAAAATTGTTCCTGTCTGAAAGAACTGCAGGATCAAAAATGGAGAAGAGACTGAGGGAAAGTTAATCCAGTTACCAGCCCAACTTGAGATCCATCTCAAGGGGAGGCTCCACGGCCTGGCACGATTACTGATGCTATGGTGTGTTACAGACAAAAAATTAATCTTTTTAAGAGGTAGATTGTGGGTCTAAAGTTTGGTGGCTTGGCACTTGCCTGATATGCATGAGGCCCTGATTTCCATCCTTAGCAGCACCATCTTAGAAAGAAAAACAGAATGTTGCCGATAGAGCAGTGTTAAATATTAATTTTTAACCTGGATCTTAACTTTTCTGTGTGACAAAATAGGGCATACACACAAAACGCTTCTGCTGAACACTGAAGTCAAATGACCGTGGGAAAAGCCGTCATGTGGGCAGGCTGTGCTAACCACTCCAGCATACAACCTTGTATTTACTTGAAAGAGGGACTGGCAGACGATGGCATTTGCCAGCTTGAGCCCTTGGCAAATATTGTCTTGAAAATGAACAATTGGGGGCCGTCACATCGAGGGGAACAACTTAATGTGTTTGTTGGTAAGGACAGATGAATGAGCTTTCAAGCAGAACTTAGTGTTTTGGAAAAATCTGTCTCTTCCGCCAATGAACCTATGTATCTGCTCCTCATACCTCACCGAGAGAAGTTGTTGATACACTCAGAGATATTAACTCAGTGGGTTTTTTGAAAAATATTTTTCAATGAAATGTAGCAACATTTGAAAGATCTGCGTAAGTCAAGGAACCGATACTTCCCGAAAGGATGATGCATGAAATTATGAGACCACACAGGCACCAAAATCCACTCAAACCACAATGGCTTGATAGGTTGGCTAGTGATCTTCAAAGGATCAACTCATGAAACTGTCCCAGATTATCTGAGTTCTAAATCTCGTGACAAGTGTCCTCCCCAGGAATAGAAAAGGAGAAAACAGAGAATCACAGAGCAAAAGGCCTATGAAGGCAGAGGCAGACAACCTCTAAACCCTACAAAGGACCTCATGATCTGGGCCCCTGGCCTCATGTTTGGATGCTTGGTCTCCAGTGAGTGGAACTGTTTGGGACGCATTAGAAGGTGTGGCATTGTTGGAGGAGGTGTGTCACTAGGGGTGGGCTTTGAGGTTTCATCTCCATCTCTTCCTTCCTGTTGCCTGTAGATCAGGATGTTTGGCTGTCAGTTACTGCCCTAACAGCTTGCCTGCCTTCCTGCCTTCCTGCCTTCCTGCCTTCCTGCCTTCCTGCCTTCCTGCCCCCACACTTCCCACAGGATATTCATGGACTAACACTCTGTAAGTAAGCGCCCAATGAATACTCTCTTTTATAAGCTGCCTCGGCCATGGTGTTTTTTCACGACAATAGGACAATAACTGAAGACAAAAAAACATAATGAGCTCGGTACACGGAGTTAATATCTGTTGTCCTATGCTACCCAGCCGCCGGTGATTTCATTGTGACTGAGTAGGCGCGTAATTAACATGGACTGGTGCTTTCTGTTACCTCTAATCGGAAGAAAATACTACTTGTTAGTTAGGCATGGTGGTGCAGATCTGTAATCCTAGCATCTGGGGACAGAGGCAGGAGGTTCAAAAGAAGCTTAAGAATGTAGCAAGCTGGACCCACATTGCAAACCCTGTCTCAAAAATTCAAGCAATGGTGCTGAAGAGGTGGCTCAGTGGTTACGGGCATTTGCTGTTCTTCTGAAGGATACAGTTTGGTAATGAATGTCCAGGGATCTAAGTTCCTCTTCTGGACTTCCCCAACACTGACACTCACACATAAATAAAAAATAGATCTTTGAAAAACTAAAACAACAACAACAAAAACCTACCATTTACTAAGCCTTGGGAAAATACCTACGATTTTATTAAAGACTTTGAAAATATTCCTGATTTACCAATTCTACATCTTGAGGCATGAACAGTTTTATACTTTCCAGTCAAAACAACACATTGTGGTACTGTAAATATGAAAGCAAGAAGAATACAATAGTAACTAATAGACACTAAAGGGATTTGTAATGTCAATGGTAACCACTAATTTCTTTTAGCTTTATAACACAGATATTTTTCCACAAAATATAGTTTATATTAACAAGCCATGAGACATTTTTCCTTTCTGTGGATTTCTTATCTCTCGACTTTTTAATGAAAAGAATTCAGACAATATATTATAATCACGTTTTTCTTCTCTCTCTATTACTCCCAGATTCTCCTTACCCAATTTAATATCCTTTTATTCTCTTTAAAACAAAGAAATGCTCTCTGACCTTCTTTTTCTCTCTCTCTGATCCCTCTTTTTATCCCCCCCACATGTTCCTGGCCAGTCTCTTTTCTGTCTCCCCAGCCCGCCCTTCTCTATCCCTCTGTCCCTTCTCTTTCTCTGCCACTACTCCCTTTCAGCCTCCCTTCCATGCCCCCAAATAAACTTCATTTTATACAAACAAACAAACAAAACAAAACAAAAAAACAAAAAAGCAAAGAAATCACATAACAAAACACACACACACACAAACAAAAATCAAAATGAAGCAGAGACCAATAAACCATAAAAATGCTTCTCAAAGGCCTTTAGATAAACTGTCCCTCCCCATGTTCTGTCCCTTAACCTGCCCTCCCATCCCCCCTTTTAATCCTCGCATTCTTATCACCCCTTCATCTCTCCATAACACTATCCTATTTCCCCTTCCTTAGAAGACCCTCCCAACCAGACTCTTCCTGGCTAATCTTTGTGGCTATTCTAACTGAGACGTGTCGAAAGCTTAAACGCCAACATCCACTCGAAGGAGAAAACACGCAAGGCTTGTCTTTGTGAGTCTGGGTAACTCATGCAGGAGGTTTGCCTCCAGTTCCATCTATGTATCTACAAATTTCCTAATTCATTTCTCTTAACAGCTAAACATTGTGTGGATGCACCATGTTCACTACCCATTCATCAGCTGACAGCTTCTCGGCTGCTTCCGGTGTCTGGCTGTTAGGAGGAGAGCAGCAGTGAACACATGGGCTAGCGTTCTGTAGTAGGGCACTGAGGCCTTGAGGTACATAAATGAGCGTGGTTTTAGTTTTAGCAGCTATCTTCCTTACACTAGCCAGGTTGCTGGCCTAGAGGTTTCCACATAAATACAAGTCCTTTGAGGCTGTGAGAGCAAAATGTTTGAGAGCCACAGATGCATCTGATCCGTAAAGGAGGACAAATAAGGCCTGTACTGTCAGAGGGTGATTAGTCAGGTGATTAGGAACAGAACCAATGGGATGAAACGATCAACTCCAGCTTCGGAGGCTGCAAGTCTGGCAGGTGTGCTGTCCCTGGGACTGGTGCCTCAGCAGTGGGAGAAGTCCCACAGTAGCCAGCTCTCTCTGGGGCACCAATAGCCAGGTTCAGTCCCCAAGGCTGGGTACCTCAGCAGTCCCAACCTGGGGCTGAAAATCTGGAAGATTCCTGCAAGCCATTGACCCATAATCCATGATGGAAGCCTAGAAATGCTGGTTCTCACAGCAGCAAAGGAAGCAGCAGCAACAGGGTGGATCAAGTCAAGCCAGAGAAAGGGGTCTTCTCTTCTTTATGTAGGCTGCTCCTAGAAGATGCCACCAACGTCTCACAATCAGGTAAGACAATCAGGACAGTTCATAGGGGGAGACCCCTTACTTGGTGACTTCAATTTGTAGCAAGTTGACATTAAAACCAACCATAATAGAGAAGAACACATTGCTAAAATTTCTGCTCTTCTGATCTATAAATTTCATTTTCTTTTTTTTTAATATTTTTTTATTATATATTATATATATGAGTACACTGTAGCTGTCTTCAGACACACCAGAAGGCATCAGATCCCATCACAGATGGTTGTGAGCCACCGTGTGGTTGCTGGGAATTGAACTCAGGACCTCTGGAAGAGCAGTCAGTGCTCTAACCACTGAGCAATCTCTCCAGCCCTATACATTTCATTTTCAAGGACAGAAAGACACGAAGAAGCCCTTTCATGAACATATAAAATGCCCAGAAAAAGCCATGCACATGGAAACATTAGGGACAACCAAGCAATCAAAACACATGCATCTTTCATCTGTCTTCTGGAAATCTGTCATTTGGAATGATTTTGGGGCACTACACTATTCTTTCCATTTCTTGTGCTCCGAGTAAATTATGTCTTTATATCAACACTGATAGCCAATTACAACTTTCCTCTGAGTCTTCATATATACTTTGTGTGTGAGAGAGAGAGAGAGAGAGAGAGAGTGTGTGTGTGTGTGTGTGTGTGTGTGTGAGAGAGAGAGAGAGAGAGAGAGAACCTGTACAAGGTATACACTGACATCTAGTTTCTTCCCTAATTGTTCAGCCTTGTGTTTTGAGACATAGTCTCTCACTGACTGAGTAAACTGTCTAGCCAGTGAGTTCTGACAGGGAGTGTTCTGAGTACCAAGGTAGCAGCTATACCCAACAGATATACCAACACCTCGGTGGCCTTAGCGAATCACTGGCTTTTAATACTAATGGAGGGACAGTTCAGGAGGACAAGGAATTAGTAATAGTATTGACTGTTATCAATGAGCAGTATACGAATGGTCAGTGTCCTGTAACTTTTGCAAATGTTCTGTAACTTTATTCCTCTGAACATGGAGTGCTACCTAAGGCCAAAACAGGTCACAATTTAAACAGCAAACCTCAGACCTGAGACCATCTCAAACATACATACCAACACTTCTACTCTGCTGAGATCCTTGTCTGTTGTGATGAAATGATAATCCTAGCCTTCAGCCACCAATTCTAGAAGAAGCTTTGGGAGCTTCATCATCAAGCCTTTGAAGTTTTTTCCCCTTGGGCTGGAGAGACGGCTCAGTGGTTAGAGCACTGACTGCTCTTCCAGAAGTCCTGAGTCCAATTCCCAGCAACCACATGGTGGCTCACAACCATCTATAACAGGATCTGATGCCCTCTTCTGGTGTGCCCGAAAAAACTGAGGGTGTACTCAAATAAATAAGTAAATAAAACTTTTTTAAAAAGTGCATGCATCTCCCATGATGCACTAGGATATTGCAAATCAAAACAAACCTCCAGAAAATCCTCCATCATTTTCCAAAGAAGCTTAGCAGTAACCTGAGTCCAGTAGCCTTGAGATTAGTGCATGTTACTACTGATGATTTTTTTCCATTTTGCCTGTGTGTATCATGGTGTACATGTGTAGGAATACAAGTGTGAATATGTGCATGTGTGGGTACATGTGTGTGTGCATGGTGTGCATGTTGAATGTTCTTGCAAAGCCTGAGGCTGTTGTTGGAAATCATTCGTGACCTTTTTCTATTTTAATCACCTAGGCAGGGTGTCTCAATCAAACCCAGAGATCACTGATATGACTAGTCTTACCTGTGGGCTTGCTTTAACCATCTTATGTCTCTACCTTCCAATACTGAAATTAGAGGGAACTACAGAATGTCTACCAGGTATTTGCATTTGTGTGGGTTCTGGGAACCCTAACTCTGGTCGTCTTGTTTAAACAGCAAAAACTTTAACCATTCATCCTTCTCCCCAGACCACAGCTAACAATTTTGAGTCTTCACGGGGCCTTCTGACACAGGCCTATCATCCTTGATATTCGGGAGATCAAGTCAGGAGAGTTGAAAAGCCAAGGCCAGCCAGGGAAACTAAATGAAAGGCTGTTCAAACCTGAAGGAAGCGCTTGCTTCAGCAGCGCATATACTAAAGTGGGACAATAGAGAGGGGATTTGCACAGCCCCTTTGCAAAGATGACGCGGAATTTTGTGACGCATTCGGTTCTTGTAAGTGAAAACAGGGCGGAGGATACAGCTCAGTAGTCAAACAGTAACCTAGCATGAGTACTAAGTTCAGAAAATCAGTAAGAACACTGGGGCTTGTTAGGACTTCAGAAGTCATAGCCATGTTTATGGGGGAAAGCGGATTTTTGTTCAAAATACAAATGGATGGCTAGAATGCTTGTGAGAGAAAGAGTAAAACTGGGCTGTCTTCTCTCTCATCCCCTGCCCCTTCCAAGCATACACTGCGGAGGAGCGTCATGCGATGTCTCTCTTTCCCCAGAAGTTCTCGCCTTGCATTTGACTAACCACAAATCTTTACTGTCTGTGTGAGCTTGGAAAGGATCCTTCATGGTTAATGTCCTTCCACTTGTGGATAATAATTTTATAAGAGGTGACTGTGATCATGACATCGGGTCACACGGAAATAAATGTATTAAAGATGGAGGAAGGAAGCCAGCTATTAGGAACTGTATTCCCAGGTGAAATGTAACCAGTTTGCTTCAGGATTGTGGGTGTAAATTAGATTGATGGCGCCTATAGTTGTGGTTGCTGTGGTAATTGAATATATCAATAATATAATTGACATCAGAGCCAAAGGAAGTATCCAAGGAGTGTCAGCTGCATGTTTAATGCTAATAATTTTCAGGTATTTGTCACGTAAATGAGCTCTCATTTGATCACCTCAAAACTGAATTCCTCGCACTTCTCAAAGTCCCCACACCCCTTCTTCCTCCACCATCTCCCTTAGCAACATCCCAATTTCACAGAGGCCACAGTAGCAGCCACAACCCCACACAGCTGTGGTGTAGGTGCCTGGCTCTAAGCAAGCCTCTTTAGCTACTTCCTCTTTGCTTTCTGGAAAAGCCACAGTGCTCCTCTGAAACCCCCATTCAGCTCAGGGTTTCCACCTGAACTGCCCTCCCCACTCCCACACCCCACACCCACAGTTTGATCTCAAGTATGACCCCCCCCAAAGCATTCTCCCTGACTACCCTCCACAGAGGCTCCTGATAGCCCCTAAGTTACTTCTACCCTACTGTGCTGGTTAGTATTTATTGTCAGCTTGACACAATATAGAATCACCTGGGAAGAAGGAACCTAAATGAAAGAATCGCCTCAATCATACTGACCTGCAGCCATGTCTGTGAGAGACTGATCACGGATATGGGAGGACATAGCCCACTATGGGCAGCACCATCCCTATGCAGGTGGGCATGGGCTCTATAGGATAACTAGTTGAGCATGAGCTAGAGAGCAAACCAGTAAACAGCATTCCTCTTAATTCTTATTCTGACTTCCTTCAATGACGGATTATGACCCAGAAGTATAAGATAAAATACACTCTCCCCTCACCAAGATGCTTTTAGTCCAGAATGTTTTGACACAACAACAGAAAGCAATAGACACCTACATTGTTATCTAACAACTTCTGCATATCTACTTCCTTCATATCCTCAGAGCCTAATGCACTGTCTTGTACATATGAGCAACCACATCAAGTTGCTTAGTGGTACCCTTTCATTCTGGTTCTAAGGGACCCAACACACTCTTCTGTCTCCTATATCCACACTCATGGCATACACTGCTCTACACACACGCACACACAATCTAAAAAAATAAAAAAGACACACATAGCAATAGCATTACATAAGATTTACCACTACAGTTTAGAATAACAGTGTTCCAAGTGCAAGAAAACTCATAACAATTCTTCTATGATGAAAGAATAACTTCCTGAATAACAGAAAATGGACCCACACCTTAAACCCTTCTTCTTCACCATCTTCTTCTGGAGGGACAATCAGAATGCCTAGTGGATTTCTCAAGAAATAATTTAGTGGCCAATCAGAAGTCCCCGGTGGCCAACGCTGACATGACACATTTCTACTGTCCTTGCAGAAGCAGTCCAGACAGATTGATGACAACGGTACAGAGGCAACTTTCAGAATTAAAATTGATGAGCGTGCTCCTTCTGCGTGTCAGAGCTTATTGATCTCAATATCGGTGCTGATAGGGGTTCATGCAAGGCAGAGTGCCTCTGAGCTGGTCCTATGGGCCCCTCTCCTGTCAGAGAGTGAGCAGGAAGCAAGTCCCTGGATCCCAACATGGCGCTCCAGTAATGGCAGGGAAAACACGCTGCCCGTCTGAGCAGGCTTATCGACACCGCATTACCGTAAGTAGGAAGAATCCATCAAACCTCGACACATTTAAAAGTTCCCCTCATTGACACCCAAAGTCCAAGTAGCTTAGCAAACAAATTATTTCAGAAATTCAGAATTTCCTTCCAGTAACTCGGCGTTGTTTTTGTACATTGCTAATTCAGAACAGACAAGGAGCAATTCTTTATACGTCCTTCAGCATAAACGCACATCAGTTTGGTGGCAGTGTTTTCCAAATTTGCCAAAGCTATTTCCAAATTAAAACTTCCAAGACTCATAAGGCTTTATTAGATTACATAACTTTTTTTCTGGTAGTTTTTGTTTGTCTTTTAAAAATTGTTCTTTGAGGCAAAGCCCCACTTTTTAGCCCTGGCTGGTCTTGAACTCACAGCTATCCTCCTACTTCAGTCTCCCAGGTGCTGGGATTACATTGGTAAACTACCACGCTTACTTTACAGGTAGCTTTAACTCAGCAGAATATACTACATCAGAAAAAAAAGAAGGCGCCATGTTTGGTATTTTTGCATTTAATGAAAAGCAAGTCTGGTGCTGAGGACTACAGAAGGCATACAGTCCTTTAGTTCCCTGAGAAAAGCTTCGCGCAGTCTGACAGATGGAGAAAGACAAACATCAGGTAGGTTGTTCAGACTCATGTCATTTAAGAAAATCCCAGTTCAGAAGTAGAGCCCAAACCTGACCAACACCAAGGCTCAAGCCCTGTCTGTGTACTGTGTGACATGCCGAAAACACACCGCTGGCTGGCTTTGTGTCTTTGTTGACACAGGGTCTTACTGTGAAGCCCAGACTGGCCTAGAATGTCCCATCCTGCCTCAGTTTCTCCAATACTGAGATTATAGGTGTGTGCTACCACGCCTGCCCTGTGTTCACTTTTTAATAAAGAATCTAATTTAATCTAATAAAATAGATTAAAAGTAAGTTTCTACGTGGCTAAAGGTTTGAAACATGAAGGGATATTTCAGCTTTATATTAAAACAGACACAAGAAAGAACATAGACAAGCTCACAGCATGCCATTCTTTCCCCCTGGGGTTTCTAAAACAGGTACCCTGAGATGCACTATGAAAACTGAAGCTGCTTACACAAGGATCATCTTTTATTTGTAAGTAATTCATCTGTATGAAGTTTTAGAGAAACTGAGATGGAAAACCAGGGTCATATGCTCAAAAAGAAAAAAAAAAATAGGGTTAGAAAAAGAGTCTGTTTTAAAAATAGGCATCACACCCTGATATCATGAGAACTCAAAATATACAGAACGCCACATTCAGTATGTGGAATAGAGCCCTTTCCTGGTCTCAGAGCTCTCCGTGTGTGAATTAGCCACGGGAGACCAGCAAGCACTGACTTGTCAAAGTCTAAGATCACAGGGTCAAAACCAAACCTTAACTTTTCTGGAACTTCAGTCTCTGTGAGATTCTTCCTATGCCCTTTGGCTCACCAGCTAATACCCCACAAAGCCATCATAAACACATCAATGCTGGTGAGTTAGGTTTCCCCACTCCCAGATCCCCGAAATCCCAGATCCCCCACTTTTTTTTTTTTTTTTTTTTTTTTTTTTTTTTGTGAGCTCGCTATATAAAAACTTGTCCACTGATAGTTTAAGTAAGGACTTCTTTGAAATGCCACCGCAAATATATTCCCACTTTCTTCCATTCACAGCGTCTCTCTGAACAGAGAACACACGTGCGGGTGTGGCTGTTCCCTCTAGGATCAGAGAAGCTGTGGTCACACTCAGGACCTTCTTGATCCGGGCCCAATAACATTCCCGAGGAGCAAGAAGAGGAAAGCTAAGGAGGCCTCTCCTGGACTTTGGACAGACAAGGCATAAACAACAGCTGGGAGAAGAGCCTCAGCAGTATGCTGGGCTGTAGGTGGTCCATGCTTCCAAAACACTAATGAGCCCACTGATTCACCAAGGCATTTGGGTCTGCAGTTGCCTCTCTCTCCAGGACGGCCAGAAATGGACTCCTCAACAAGCTGTGGAGAGACAGCTCACTGACTGCTCTTCCAGAGAGCCCAGGTTCAATTCCCAGCAACCTCTTAGCGGCTCACAACCATCTAAGTCCAGTTTCAAGGATCTTCTGACACTTTTGGCTTTTGCAGACCCCAGTCATGCATACGGTATAGGCGTATATGTAGGCCAACACCTGTACGCTTACAGCAATAACTAATTTGGTTGAGTTTCTGAGTTCACTAGCTGCATAGAAGCACAATCCGTGTGTGTGTGTGTGTGTGTGTGTGTGTGTGTGTGTGTGCAGATCCCATTCTGCACAAGGAAAAGTGAGGTTTTCTCTAATCAATTCCCAAATGATTCATACCATTCATCTCTTACCTCAGAACCGCCATTGGCTTTCTGGGACATTTTTCACTTCAACAAGCCTCTACTATGAATCAACTTCTGGTTACCACCGGCCTCTCAATTCTGCTGACTCAAACAGCTACAGTCCCAGCTTATCTCCTGTGCACACAGGCAATCCCAACCCAAACCCAGATGGATCAGCCTCTGCCAATCCCACTGCCCCCTGAAGGCCAGGGGCCTAAGACATAAATAAGAAATTTGGACAAAAGTTGTTTTTAAGACTTGGTCAATCACTAGGGCCTTGAGAAGTAGGCTAGGCTGCTGGCCAGGAAGCCCCAGGATTTGCTTGTTTTTGCTTCCCTAGTGCTAGGATTACAAGGTGTGGCACCATGGCCCCACTTTTTACCTGGAGCAAGGAATCTGAACTCAGGTCTCCGTGAACAGTGAGCACTTTACTACGGGGTTCCTGGTCCCTACAAGTTTTTAACCTTCAGAACTACAAAAGCTTAAGTAGCAATGCACAACTCCGGAACTCAAGACAGTGAGGATTAGCACAAGGACGACATGCAAACCCACCAAATGATCCACATTCAAAACAGTTTTAGCCAGGTGGTGGTGGTGCACACCTTTAATCCCAGCGCTCAGGAGGCACGAAGGTCTCTGTACGTTTAAGACCAGACTAGTCAACAGAGTGAGTTTCAGGACACGAGAAAGAAAACAGAGAAACTCTATCTTGAAAAACAAAAAAACAAAAAAAAAAAAAAAAAAAAAAAAAAAAAGAGAGAGAGAGAGAGAGAGAGAAGAGAAGGAAGGAAGGAATAACCAACAATGAAAAATTGAAATAAAAGATACATTCATGAAACAAGAACTCGAGCCTTTTACCAATGGAACAATGAAGTACAGAGAACAGCAACTCTTAGAAACAAGTGGTGGAGTTGTAGAAGGTAACGGGTGAAGAAATCTTGCATGAAATGGAACAAAGAGAGAGAGAGAGAGAGAGAGAGAGAGAGAGAGAGATGACAACGGGAAGAGAAACACAGTAAAGGGAAATTCCACGACCAGTCCAAAACATCTCATGTGAACTATGGGAAGCTATTTCTCTAGTAAAGTAATCAAACAGCAAGTATAAAATTGTCAGAAAAGAGTCCGAGAGCAACAGGGGTTCTGGAGTAACCGCAAGGGAACGCTCTGCAACGCAGGGGAGCTACTTCATCCATCCCAAGAGTGGATTTCCTTTGGATTTATCTAAGTCTTTCTAAACTAATTCTAGGTGGATCTCTGTGAGTTTGAGGCCAGCCTGTTCTACAAAGCAAGTCTAGAATCATCTAGGGCTCTGTCCCACAAAGCAACTGTGTCTTGAAAAACAAAAACAAGGATGTGTGTGTCTAAACGCAGATATGCCCTACCTAGTGTAGCAGCCTGAAGTCTTTCAGCTCTATTTCTCCCTAAGGAAGTGTTCTCTGGGGACATCCGCCTTCCAGGTCCTGCATGGGGTTCTGCTTCCATGTTGACATGCTGGAAATCCTCAGCTTTTTACCTGTGCTCCTTTGGTTCATTCTATTGTGGGCCAGGTGCGCAGTCTAACAGCTTTCTCGGAAAGTGTGCTCGGGAAGTGAATTCTTTGTATGTTCACACCCGTGATTAATTCGTGAGGGGCAAGTACTTTACTCCTGAGGTATAGCCCTGGCTTTTTTAGCCACGGGTTGTTTGAAAGTGCCTCCCCCTGTCTTCACACTGCGTCTGTCTGGGTATAGAACTCTAGCTGAGAACTATTTCCCACAGACTTTAAACCCATTGTTCCTTTGTCCTCTAGTTCCCACTGTTGCCTGTAAGAGCTCATTCCATCCTCACTTCTCACTTCTCAGTTTCTGCATGCGACTGCTTTCTTCCTCTCGGGGAACTTTGAAGCTCCTTTTATACTTTCTATTCTGAACTTTTACACAGGGAAAAAAAAATTGGTCCATATAATTGAGGGCTTTTTAATACTGGTCAGAACTCCTAAGCTGATTTCATTGATACATTGGGATCTGTATTTTTAAAAGCACTGCAAAAGACTATCTTTTTTGTTGTTGTTGTTCCAAAAAAAAAAAAAAAAAAAAAAAAAAAAAAAAAAAAAAGAGATGCTCCCAGGGCGAAGAGCTGGAGGAGTGAAATGTATGGGAAGAAAACTAGAAAGTTATCTGAGCAGAGCGTTCAAAAACTAGTCATATAGGGCAGGCGATGGACAGGAAGGGTAGGTGGAGAAAGGTTCCAAAGCAGAAAGACAAAAGTATGCTCAAGGGAGCACATGGAGGGCCAGGGTCAAACTGCAGTAAGCATTAACCACGAGGGAGGCTACACAGACCCAGGAGCACTCGGACCCCGCCCCGCCAGCAACCGCAGCAATCCTCTCACGATCACTCGTGAATTTTCCGTGCATGCAAACTGCACACACTTACATTTCAAATGGGAATCATCATATCATGCAGCTAGAAACGAAGCTGAACCAACCCAAGCCCGTTTTCTCGTTTTTGGGTTTCTGTCACCTAAGACGTTCCATGACAGTAAAGGATGAATTGGTTCGGGTAATGTAAGAGCAAATATGTCCCTCGAGGGAGAAATATCCCGAGATACTTCCTTGTTCCTGGCACCCAGCCTGGACAGATGGCTCAACAGCCAGCAGCTTGTATGGC
The DNA here is from genome assembly GCF_963924665.1 of Micromys minutus. Taxonomy (NCBI): domain Eukaryota; kingdom Metazoa; phylum Chordata; class Mammalia; order Rodentia; family Muridae; genus Micromys; species Micromys minutus. The sequence continues at coordinate 5,837,967 of NC_137961.1, forward strand.
TATGGAAGAGGACCAGAGTCTGGTTTCCAGCACCCACATGGCACGGCTCCCAACTGTCTGTAACCCCAACCCCAGAGGAGCCAACACCTCTGAACTCCAGCAGCACGTGCTTATAATTTAAAACACATTAAAACACACACACACACACACACACACACACAGAGGAGAGAGAGAGAGAGAGAGAGAGAGAGAGAGGAGAGACACCTCTGAACTCCAGCAGCACGTGCTTATAATTTAAAACACACACACACACACACATACACACACACACAGAGGAGAGACACCTCTCTCACTTTCCTGGGGGGCCCAGGCTGTCCTCATATTGGAGTTTGGTATATGCTGGCCCTTCAACCTTTATTGTACTTCCTGACAGTTGGTAGCAAACTAAATGTAAACAAACAAACAAAAAAGTAAGTAGAGCGAGAGTGACTTGAGAAGCTCCCCTGGTCCCGCAGTTCAGAGTAGATACTCCTGCTATGGGCTCTGCAGGAACATCCCAGAACTTTTAATCCTGAATTGTAACTGTTTACCTAAGGTCCTCAAAATGAGCTCAAAACCAGGCTAGGGTAAGGCACTTGCTGTACAATGGGCTGGGCAAAGCGGTGAGCTCTGAGTTCAGCTGCCGAGCCACTGAGGCAGGGACAGACACTGTCTAAACATATTAGGTAGCGTGTGCTCAAGGAAGTCACCCTATGTCAGCAGGGCCTCCTCACACTGTTGTGCTCCCACACATTTGAACACACATGCACATGGGGGCACAAGAACACACACACACAAACTGGATGATGAAAAGTACCATGTGGCAGAGGCTAGGCTGATTTCCCTTATGACCAAAGAGCCATCCACGGATGCAGTGCCTTCCACAGCTGGCACTCAATAAGTCCTTGTACATATAAAGCTTACATTCACTGCACCAAAAACACAAAGTTAAAGTCTACAAGATACAAAGTTTCGCTCCTGCAGTCTGTAGTTGAAAAGTTGGAGCCTGCGCCAAACAAGAGCCAACCTTCACTCTGCCTGCTCTACCAAGAAGTAAAGGAGCTCCTCGTGCAGACAGACTTTGTAGAAGGGCTGGTCAGAAAAACTCAGTGAACAAATGAAGAGCTATTGTGCGTTAGGAGCAGTGGGCAAGCAATTAGCATAGCCCTTAAGGAAGATGGCTGTCCACGGGATACCGGGTAGAATGGAACAGATTTTCCTCTCCTTTTTTTAGCATCTGTTTCTAAGGTGCGAACAGATGACCGCCGCCACCTGGACAGTCAACCGTGAGTGCTCGGTTTGCAAGGTGAAGTCCTGTAACTTTAAGAGTGTTTCTGTGTTCTTTGTGTCATACTGTGACAATCAGAACCACGGGGGCTGGCGGTACAGTTCTGAGGGCCTCGAGCTGGGTTAACGTGTAGGGGGCCCTGGATTCGATATCGGGCATGGAAAAACAAACAAGAATAAAAGCAGCAACAATTAAAGAAAAAACATAAAGTCAGACCTCACTCATAAGGAAGGAGTAAAAGGCTCTGGGGGCCGACCCATGACATTCGTGTCAGCGTTCAGTGAAGGGAAACTTGCAACGCTGGAAACAAACAGGAGAGACGCCGTCGGAAGTAGCTGAGCTTACTTACTATCCCTGTAGAACCAAGTCATGTGCTCCGAATTCTGCTCTTACTCTGTCCCTGCTTGTGAATAAATAACTTCAAAGACAACTGTGACTTCCATTTCCGGAGATAAGAAGTCTGCTGAAGCCAAAACTTTGTCACGGGTGAAAAAAAAAAAAAAAAAAAAAAAAACCAAACACATCAGACCGCTCCAGTTCAAGACAAGACTGTCAGAGGGTAGAAATAGACAGTTGGTACTGTGGAGATACTAGACAGAGAGTTTATGAGTTTGAAGAAGCAATGAAAGGAGAGGGGATGGGGTGGAGGTGTCCCGAAGGTGTCCCTTGTTGCCTTTACAAACTAGTAAGCAATTCACTGGCAGAGAGATGTGGAAGTTGTTGGTATTGTGTGAGCTGAGAACCTGAACCTAGGAATCCCAGCAAATAACAGAAGCCAGAGGGTCAAATAACCCTGGCAAACCAGATTGATATTGAGGAAAGTAAGACTTTTGTACAGGAATGACATGGGTCAGTCACATCCTCGTTTTAGATTATTAAAATCAACACGAAGGGGGCTGGAGAGATGGCTCAGTGGTTAGAGCACTGACTGCTCTTCCAGAGGCCCTGAGTTCAATTCCCAGCAACCACATGGTGGTTCACAATCATCTGTAATGGGATCCAATGCCCTCCTCTGGTGTGTCTGAAGACAGCAACAGTGTACTAACACACACACACACACACACACACATAAAATAAATAAATCTTTAAAAAAGATCAACATGAAGAATGAATGTGCAGCCAATCTCCAAGAAGCAGAAGATGACAAGAGTTTCAGGAGATCACAGTAGCAAGAGAGCAGATGGAAATCTAGAAATGCTACGACTGGAGTGTATGAAGTTTTATTTTATTGCTTTTCAAGGGATATCCACAGTGATGTCCACAGTGGCTACATCAGCTTACATTCACACCAGCAGCGAGTAGGGCTCCTCCTGCCCCACCCTAGCCAGCATTTGTTTCTGGTTTTTTTTTTTTCTTTCTTGATGATCAAAGAAGGATGGACCCTCAAAGACCTTTACTTTGCATTTTCCTATGGCCAAAGATGCTGAGCACTTTTCAAATATTTATTGATCATTTGCATTTCTTCCTTTTGAAATTGCCTATTCAATTCATTAGCCCTGACATATACTACTAAATGGTTTGGGGTTTTGGTATTTAATTTCTGGAGTTCTTTATAGATCCTCGCAACTAGTCCTCCATTGTGTAGTTGGTAAAGATCTCCCATGCTTAAGATTTTCTGTCTAATGTGGTCCTGTTCTGTTCTCGTTTTTTTAAATTTGAGATGGGTGCTCGAATAATCCAAGGTAGACTCAAACTTGCTATGTAGGATAGCCTTGAACTTCTGAATCTCCTGTCCCCAGACCCCAAATCTGGGATCAAACTCTGGGTTCTGTGATTGCTGGACAAGCCCTCTACCAAGTGAGTCACCTCCCCAGAACCTGTATTTTATTTCATACATGTTTACTATTTGTGATCTGTAAGGTTGCACTGTATGAAACTTTGTATCGAGTAGTAGACACTTTGACACATTCATCTGAAGAAGAAAGAAACTGGCCATGGTACAAGGCATAGATTGGCGGGTTGTAAGATACAGGTGAACCCATGAAGAGTAGCTTTAATCCCCCACTCACAGGTAATATAGCCCAAACTGAGGGCGACAGTCACATGGGCACCTTACATTAGGGGACATTGTCTTGCCAATTTTATTGTTTAGGTTAGAACTCATCTTAAAGGAGCCACTACCCTTTCCTAGGATCCCAAATAGCTTACTAGGACATAAAGAAGAAAAAGCTGTGCCCTGTCTTCATTTTGAAACAACTGACAGAAAAGAAGAAGACAGGAACTACAGTGAGCCGTGAGTATTACTAGGTAGCACAGCGTGATGGCCTGCACCTATAATCCCAACTCCCGAGAGTTGGGATAAGCAGATGAATTCAAAGACATAGTTGGCTACATGTTGAATACTAGCCAGGCTACATCACATGAGAGCAAGTCTCAAACAAAACAAAACAGACAAAACAGTATTGTTGGGAACGGTAATCCTAGCACCCAGAAAACTGTAGGAGGAAGGCTGCTGCCAATTCAAGGCCAGTCTGGGCACACGCTGAGTACCAAACCCGTCAGGCTACATAGCTCGACCCTGTTTTTTACTCTCTCCTACAAAAATAATATTAGGAGTTTCAGGAGTTGCTCACTGGTGCAGTAGTTGCTTGAGATGTGCAAAGTTCTGAATCTGATCTTCAGTAACACACACACACACACACACACACACACACACACAATTACTGATGTGCCAAGCGCTTTCCAAGTATCCCTAATCTTAAAACAATTCTTTTAGCATGTCACATTGCTGTGCCTGTTCTGTAGGTAAATAATCTTAATGAGAGATGGGTAAGCCATCATTTAGCTAGATTCTCGGCGAATGTACACCCCCATTCTTAATTATGTTAAGGATAATCTCTCAAATGTACTAGAAACTATTGCATTGTATTTGTTTGGATTATGTGTGTGCACGTGTGTGTGCAAGGACACTTGTGAGTAACTAGCATAAGTGAGGATCAGAGGACAACCTTCAAGAATTGATTCCTCCACAAAGAAGGTTCCGGGGATCGAACTCAGGTTATCAGGCTTGATGGCTAGTGTCTTCACTGAACTATTGCAAGCCCACAAAGACTCACTCCTTGACTATAGGCAGAAGCATCAAAGTTGAAGCCGGAGGGCTGAGAAGTAGCCAGAGGAAGAACACACATTTGCCATAAGAGCTGAAACTTCACCTCCGGCACACACATGCACAATCCTCTCCCCAGTGCCCTCCTCCTGCCTGCCTGAGGAAGTTCCAAAAACACACTTCCTGCCCTTCCAAACACAACACTGAATCCCTTCAGATGAAGGGATGCATAGACACGTTCCACTGAGGCCTCGATCTTTGACCATCATTTAACATCTCATCACAGACTGTTGTGCAACCCATCACGTGGTTGGATCAATGCTCATCCTGAACGTGTGCTGACTTTACATACTTGTCACTAATCCCTGAACAATGTAACATAACTATTTCATGTGTGGATGCATCAGACATTACAAATAAACAACCTAAAGGTGATTTACGGTATGTAGGAGGGGCTGTGGATAGGTGTATTTGGAGAAAACGTGTCTAGCATACACAAGGCCCTTCGCTCAATCCCTGGCACTTCATAAAGCACTTCGAAAGGCAAAAGTAGGAGAACCATAAATCCAAGGTGATCCTTGGCAAGGCAGTGAGTTCAGGCTAGTCCAATATACATGAGAGCTGACCAGTAATTAATGAGGAAATGAAGTGCACAGAAGGATGTAAAAACTATGCTGTTGGAGTCTTGGGACTGGGGCTGGAGAGGTGGCATCTTTCAGAGAGACTGTTTCACTCCAGCAGCCGAGATCAACACCCTCTCCCCATGCAGAAACACACACACAGTCACATAAAACAAAAAGAAAATCATAACAACAACAACAACAAAACAAGTGTTGTGTTTTGTGAGAGAGAGAGAGAGAGAGAGAGAGAGAGAGAGAGAGAGAGAGAGAGAGAGAGAGAGAGAACCAGGAATATGTTTGATAGAAGCTCGGCACAGTGATGTGAAAGACGGTGACTCTGCGGGCAAATGCTGAGGCATCCCTTCCCCCTGAGGCACCAGCCACAGACGAGGGATATAGTGTGGAATAGAGTTTAATTAGGGCATAGGGAAGGGGAGTTGAGGAGGGAGTAGAGACAGAAAGGCGGGATGAAGGGGAGAAAGAGAAGAGAGAAGAGGAGAGGCTGGCCGGGAACACGTGAAGAGAGTGTGGATGAGGAGGATGAGGAGAGAGGGAGGGAGAGAAGGGGCTCAGAGTAAGAGGAGAAGAGAGTGAGGAGGGGGCAAACAGCCCCTTTTATAGTGAGTCAGGCATACATGGCTGTTGCCAGGAAACTGTGGGTGGAGCCTTGGAACCACCCTCTTTTGGACCACAGCATAAACCACCTTTCTCTATAAGGATTAGAAAGCTGTCCTTTGAAGAGCGAGCGCTCCATTCGGTAGGTTCTTCTTCATCTGAGCATGCTTGTGCAATAAATGCTAATGACTCATACCCACCCCTCGTTACTTAGGCCCGTGTCTTACGACCTGTTTTCCAGTTTCCCCTCCTTTTAGAACCAAACACGAAGCTGCACGGGATACTGGATAATCTCGGTCCTGGTACTTCCCAAGTAGAAGCAGGAAAAGGGGGAGTTCTAGGTCATATTCAGCTGCATACTGAGGCCAAGGCCAGCCTGGGCTATGTGTGACCCTGCTTTGAAACTTAAAAATGGAGAGGAGCGGCTAGGAAGAGCGAACAACAGTAGAGCACTCAACCAGTCTGGATAAGACTCTATATTCAATTGCAAAACAAGTATGAGATAAAACATCTGAAGTATTCAAACAGTACAAGTAGAACTGTGACCAAGTACCCTGGGTTGCCCTATGATCTGCCCAGGAAATCGCCCATGTGCTAAGTGTAGTCTCTCATTCTTCCCTTCCAACAAGATCTTTCTATACATCGAACTCACCAAGAAGCTCAGCCTGTCCTCCAAACTGGCAATTCTTCTGCCTCAGCCTCCCAAGTGCTGGGATTACATGTATGTGCCACCACACCTGACTTAAAAGTGAATTCTTTCAATAGGAAAAAAAAAGGGGGGGTTTTGGTCTGATAACTTCAACAATTTTTAAATAAAATATACTACCTATGTAAGACCCCATCGACCATTACTTGAAGACATCCATGAAAAGTGAAGACCATCAAACCATCAAACATGGCGAATTTGGAAATGGTGAAAATTCTAAGATGCACGATACCATTGGCAGTTTAATATCACATAGACTACCCGATCCAAACAAATACAACAAAAGCAGCTTTCTCTGTCAGGTTTGGGTGATCTGAATCACACGTTTAAACTCCCGTTTACTATGATTTCTACAGCTAAGACCCAGCGGTACATTTTAGAACTTTTGCAGATTTAGAAGTAACCATTCCCCTCGATTCATTTCTGGTGAATAGCTGTTTGGTAAGTACAACTACATTACTGTTCTCTTGTTCGTGTGGAATAATTCTTGGATTCATGGCCCAGGCCAAGCTAAATGACACCGCAAAGAAAGCCTTTGTTTTCAGATAAGCCAGCTCTTGGCTTTAGATAATGCTATCAGGAATCCGATTCATGCAGGCTAGCCTAGTTGAAACAGCAAACTGAAAACAAAAACTTCCATCTTTACAGAAAGAGTGATCTTTCAAGTTCGTTTTTTAAGTGAATTTAATAGAACCATAGAATTTGAGGTGTGGAAAAACTTTGAATTATTTACAAGCAAAGAGAATAAATTCTCACTGGCTAAAGGTTACTCTAGTCAGGGGCAGATTTAACATAAGGACCTAGGCTGTCTCCAGTCCCCGGGTGAAGCTGTCACACACAGTTTGCAGCAGCCGGCAGGTCTGTCTCCACCAACACCCAGGAAGCATCATCCATGGACTGTCATGGTCCTCACTGGGTCAAGCATTGTCACAGCACCATCTCCTCCACAGCCCAGCTCGCAAGTCACAGTCACATTCACGCTGTTTAGACAGTCAGTGTCGCCAAGTGTGCTGACACGTGATCCGAATGGAAATATGTAATTTCAGTTACTGTAGTAACCACGCTACAGAAGAGGATGTGTGTCAACAGCCAGCTTCTCCCTCAGACATTTTCCTTCCCGAGATAGAACAGATTTAGATTGCTTGGAGATGCATTTTTTTTTTGAGTAACAGACTCTTTGCCAAGATCCATACAGATTTCTGCAGCTACCTCCTTCTCTGCTCTATTCTCTTTGTCTCTCTTCTATAGGTGCTGTCTGTTATCTATACTTTCTCTTAGAATTTCTTCTCTATACTGTGGTTCCACATCTTTCATCAGGCCAAATGGCCTCTAAATGATTATTATTATATGATAACTTAGCAACCAAACATCATGCATAGCACATATATAGCTTTAAAAAGCATCAAAATGCAGATATTTAATTTCTTATAATTTCAAAACACTAGTTTATTTTTTAAATAAATAATACATTTTGTATTGTATAAGAAAAAGTCAAATTATATATATATATGTGTGTGTGTGTATATAGTATACATATATATTTACAATTAAAATATTATTTTTATAAGTACATTATTCATGACATTGAAATGTCCAGGCAGTTCTGGCCAAGAACAGGAATTTACTATATATAATATTGATTACTATGCACAATATTGATTAGTTATGCCTTCTCTAACGCCCAGATCTCACACAGCTTTTCTACCATTGAAGATTCAAAGACATGCATTTCATAGAATTCTCATAGTTTCAAGTCAAACAATGTCACAGTGAAGAATAAATAAAAACATTTAGCAATTTATTAACATAAGTTAGGAAAAAGATTCTAATTTTTTAAAATGTTATCTCAACTAAAAACTAGAAAATGTATTTTTCAATACTTCACAGTGTTAAGTTGATCAAAATAACAATGTTAATTTATTTGACATGGGTGCTTAAAAACATTTCTAGTGTATATGACCAGCAAATTCTATGTTATAGTCACAAAATAGCCACAAACCTGGTGAATAGCACCAAATTATAATATTCAAAAGTAAAATTAATTAATTACTATTATTGTTGTTGTTTTGAGACAGGGTTTCTCTGTGTAGCTCTGGCTGCCCCTCTGTAGACAAGGCTGGCCTTGAACACAGAGATCCATCTGCCTCTGCCTCTAAGTGCTTGGACTAAAGGCCCTGGCCACCTAGCTAAGGGTAACATTTTTAAAAAACATCTCATGGAAACATTGTTAAGTTTGCATTTGAGCCTTTTACCAATCATAATGAATTTTCAAAGTGGGAACAACATGTACAACTAAGCCAGTGCCATGGAAGTAGTGAGGGAAACAGACGGTTAACAAGGGAAGGAATGACTGACCCCAAAGCAGCCAGACCTAGGAGACCTTGCGAACATCCCACCTGGCAGGAGCAGAGTCAAGTTCACAGGAAAGACCTCCATAGCCGTCCAGATGTCAGGCCATAAGAAGGTTCTGTAAAATTAAAAACCCAGAAGCCATACAAGGCATGTTCTCAGAGAGCAGTGTTATTAAATCAGAAACTAATAACAAAGAAAATGTGGTAAATTTACAAAATGTACACTTAATACAGGGATTTACAGAAGAAATCATAAAGACAACTGGAAAATACTTTAAAACACGACATAACAAGGTCCAGTGATGACCGAATAGCATACTCAGAGGAAAACATGTAGCTCTAAATTCCTTTGCATCAGTAGCCAAACATTTAACCTTAAGAAACTAAGGGCGATGGGGAGCCGGCTCAGCCAATAGCAGCATTTCCAGCATTTGCAGAGGACCTGGATTTGGTCCCTAGCACCCATGTGGCAGTTCACCAACATCTGTAACTCCAGCTCCAGGGGACTATGACGTCCTCTTTGACCTCTTTAGGTACCAGGCACATAGCCACACAGAGGCAAACACACAAGATGAAAATAAATCTTAAAAGAAGTAAGGAGAAGAGAACCAGGAGCAGTGTTGGTCACCCAAAGTTCTAGCTACTCAGGAGACTAAGGCCAGGGCATCATCTGAGCCCAGGAGTTCAAGACCAGGGTAAGACCTCCATCTCTAAGAATAAGAAAAAGAAACCAAACACAGGAGAATAAACCAAGAGTAAATGAATGGAAGGAAGCAATGAGACACCAGAACACATATCAGTGAGAGAAGGAAGGTAAAATAAGACCCGCTGAGGTCAAATGTTGGTTCTTGGGGGCAGGGGTGGGGTCAGGAATCACTGGTGTCCTTTGGCTACATGCATCAGAAAGAAGAGAGAACAGACATCACTAAAACCAGGCTTGGAAAAAGGGACATCACTACCAGGCTCAAAGAAGTAACAGGCCCTTCAAAGGGCGCCATGAGCAACTACAGATAACTCGGAGGAAACACACAGTTCAACAGAACAAACCAGCAAAACCAACCCAGGAAGAAACAGAAGACATAGCAAGGACAGAGCCTGCACTGGAACTCAGAGGAATTTACACACAGTCTGAATATTACCGTCTGCAGTGGTGTTTTTTAAACGAATGATTAGGTGAGGCCCAAATGAACAGTACAAAGAGAAATAATGCAATTTCCCAATGGGCAAAGATTCTGGGTAGACATTTCTCGTCCAAAGAAGAACACGAAAATGTTTATGATTCATATGTGTATACACAGCACAGAGGTACTAGGGCCCTGAAAACCAAAACCAGAAAGCCACTTCACATTTATGAGGTTGTGTAAGTGTTTGAGACTGTGTGAAAAAAAATCCACATTCACATACGAGTTGTGTAACAGGGTTTGAAGGTGTGTGAAAAAAATTAAAAGCTTATGGCCCATGAGATAGTTCAGTGAGTGAACTGCCTCCCAAGCATGACATCCTGAGTCCCATCGCTAAAAGGCCAATAAAGGCAGTGAGAAATGATCCTACAAAGTTGTCCTTTAAACATCACATGTATACTGTGGGACACACGCTCATGCGCACACGCACAAACACACATGCATACGTGCACACACATATTTGCACTTGCGCATGCACATATGCACACACACCAGGAACACATACACACACACACCATGCACACATACACACACCATGCATACACACACCTTGCACACACACACCATGCACATATACACACACATACATGCACACACAATGATACATGAAATTAAAAACAAAAAGAACTCTGAGTCATTTCACACTAACAAGAAAACTATAAAGTCAAGCAAATACTCAAGAACACAGTTTGTGAATTCCTCAAAAATAAAAGTTAAACAAGAATTGCATATGGTCCAGCAATTCTGCTCTTAGGTATATGTCTGCGGAAAGTGAAAACATATGACCACACAGGATTTATTTATAAATATTCACAGCAACATCATTCTTAGGAGTAAAAAAACGGCAGCCACCCAGATGCCCCTCAGTGGATGATGGAATAAGCCAAGCATAGTTAGAGCATCTACACACAAAAATATTTTTTAGCACATTCTGAAGACTAAAGTCAAGACCAAGGTGCCTGGATCAGACCCGACAAGGGCCTCCTTGCGATGTTAGCATCCAGCACAAACAGCAGAGACTTAGGCGGACGGCGGGGGTCCAACCCTGTCTCTGCACTGGGCAGAAAAGCACCAATCCTCTCTATAAACTGCTTTAAAACAGTCTTTATCTGATCTGGGAGGACAGAGTCCTTTCAGTCTAAACAACAGATCTTAGACCTAAAATGGTCACTGCCTTTCCTTCTTAGAGGCTCATCTCAGTATCTACCAAGGTAACGTTCCTTCCCACCCCACAAAGGCAGAGTGAGGGTTAACATTCTGGTACCTGAGTGGTCTCAGAATGCAGCCCTGTCCACTGTTGTTTTCAGGTTTAATGGACATTGGTTACTAACAGAGTCCGAAAAGTTTGGCAAATAACATTCAAATTCTGTTGGTTCGAGGCTTCAAACAACCAGCATGTAAGTATACAATCTCGAGTCCTTCTCTATAGGACAAAAATTATAATGAACTTAATTACATCTTCAGACAGAGTTCTTAGAAGTTGGTACCAGTTCCTAAACTGAAACTCTAAAACTATTTCAGAATAATAAAGTAAAAATACAGAGGCCATTTTCACACTCACTTAGCCGCCTCCTCAGGAGATGGTTATGGGATGTCTGCAGGTTAATTCGGCCTGTGCTTGCTGAGATCGTCACGTTTTTACCCCCTTGTCAAAGGCCACAAGAGGACCAAGAAGGAACATTGGGGAGACCCACAGCGATGGGCCCCAGGCCTATGCTGATATGAGGACCACCTTTGAGGCTTTCTATGCTCATCTAGAAATAAAACTATCCAACTCATCCAAGCCACAGTTAATGTGACTTAAAGTTTTTTTAAATGTGTGGGGGTGTTGTGCCTGCGTGTATGTCTGTACCTAGTGCCATTTGCAAGTCTGGTACCCAGTGGGGGCCAGAAGGAGTCGGATCCCCGGAACCATAGTTAAAGGTGGCCTGCGAGCTACCATGTCCTCTGAAAGATCAGCCAGTCCTTGTGATCACTGACTGAGCCACCTGTCCAGCCTTACTGTGGCTTTTAAATAAAATCAGCTTGCTCTGCCCCCAACAAACACTAATTCCCTTCTCTTTGCTCTCTGGAGATTGAAATACAGACACCACAATCAATAAAACTACAAAGATCCTGGTGATAGAGATGATACCATTCAAAGAGGGAGGGGGGAAAGAACTGTGTAAATCATAAGCACCTTTATTTTCCCACAACACCAAGCCTACATAATCTTAAGTAGATAAACTATGCCCACCAATAACATCAGATATCACGGGGAAAGATAAGGCAATTTTCAATAATCGAGAGGTAAGTTTAATAGCTGTATTGGGAAACAAGGAAGTGCATAGTCCGAAGAATAGTATAGACTTGGATTAAATGCTTCTTTTAAGGCTGTAATGGTAACTTGACGTTTGACCTGATTTGCAGTATCAGAATGGAAGGCCTCACACTGAGATGTACTTACAGCATGAAAGAAAAGGGAGCCATGGTGACCCTCGGTCTCTGACTCCAGGGACTATGCTGAAGTCTGTTGACGTGGGACCTGCTGGTGGAGCTGCTCACAAGGGCATGCCTTTGAAGGTTACTGTCTCTTCCAGTTCCAGCTGCTCTCTCTGCTTTCTGGCCCATCAGTCTGTGACGGCCCAGAATCTGAAACCAGGAGCCCAAACCAGCACTTCCTCTTTACGCTGTTTCTATGCAGTACATCACAGCAACACCGAAGGAGCTAATACGCTCGGGTGCTGGCAAGAATGCTACCAGTCCTTAGAAACAAGATCACATATGTAGTCGGGTTTTTTGTTTTTTTATTTTAAACAATAGTGACTTCATTAAGATCTATAGGAAATAGGATAGATGGATGGATGGATGGATGGGTGGGTGGGTGGGTGGGTGGATGGGTGGATGGGTGGATGGATGGGTGGACAGATGGGTACAGATGGACTGACAGACACAGACACCAAGGTTCTAACTCCAAAAAACACAACCAAGACATTGAAGAGATGGTTCTGTGGTTAAGAGCACTTTACTCATGCAGAGGACTAGATCTGGTTCTCAGTGCTGACACCCCACAGGTCACAGCCACCTGTAATTTCAGTTCCAGGAGAGCCAACACCTTCTTCTTTCCTATGTAGTCACACACACACACACACACACACACACACACACCCTTTACACATAAGTGAAACTTATATAATTATTTAAAAAGTTACACACACAAAAGGAGAAATAGGAAGAAACAAGGATAATAATAGTAGAAGCCAAAAGTAAAAGAATTTTAAGACAAAATCCAAAGAGGAAAAGGGGGCACAGATAGAAATACTAAAACACTGGAGTACTTTATCTTTCATTAATTTTTTAAAAAATCCCCTTTCAAACAAGAAACTAAACCAAATACTAGTGAGAATGGGAGTTGGAGGGGCAGATAAAAAAGAGCAATCAAAAAAGAAAACAACAAACTTTGAAGAAGAGACTGAAGGAAAGGCCATCGAGAGACTGCCCCATCTGGGGATCCAGCGCATATACAGCCACGAAACCCAGACAATATTGCTGATGTCAAGAAGTACATGCTGACATACAGCTGTCCCCTGGGAGGCTCTGCCAGATCACGACAAATACAAAGGCGGATGCTCACAGCCAACCTTTGAACTGAGAATGGGGTCCCCAGTGGAGGAGCTAGAGAAAGGACTAAAGGTGCTGAAGGGGTTTGCAACCCCATAAGAACAACAATACTAACCAACCAGAGCTCCCAGGGACTAAACCACCATCCAAAGAGTTCACATGGAGGGACCCATGGCTCCAGCTGCATATGTAGCAGAGGATGGCTTTGTTGGGTATCAATGGGAAGAGAAGCCCTTGGTCCTGCCAAGGCTTGATGCCCCAGTGTGGGGGAAAGTCAGGTCAGGGAGGTGGGAAGAGGTCGGTGGGTGGAGGGCCACCCTCATAGAAGCAGGGGGAGGGGAGATGGGATTGGTAGTTTATGGAGGGGGAAGTGGGAAAAGGGATAACATGTGAAATGTAAATAAAATATATCCAATTTAAAGAGAGAGAGAAAACAATATTCATGTCCAAATAAACTATCCACTGTGAAAGTCTACATACACATATAAAAAACACAACAGAGAAGCCCAACAGTGGAGATATGTGACTTTAATCCCAGCATTGGGGAGGCAGAGGCAGGAGGATCTGTGAGTTGAGGCCAGTCTGGTCTACACAGTGAGTTCCATAACAGCCAGGGCTACACAGAGAAACAAAACAAAAAGACAGAGAAAAGGAGGTGGGAGAAAGCAGGCATCCTCACCAAAGCTTGTGAGAGGGCTCAACAGGTAAGGGTGCCTGATACTAACCTCGATAATAAGATAAAAGAAAGAACCGACTCCTGCAAATTGTACACACACACACACACACACACACACACACACACACACCACTAAACAAACAAATGCTTTTTTTTTTTAAAGAAGAAAGGACAAATTAAAAAAAAAAAAAGTCTGAGTTCCGAATGTTTTCTAACAATGCCCCAGTCCAAATAAATAAAATAGTAATTCGTGTTTCAACTTGAGTAGCCTGTTGTCGGGAGGTTGAATAAAAACATCTCTTAAAAATCTACTAATGTTTATAAAAAGTAAGTCTTTCCTCCTATGCAGTTGAAGCAGCTCCGCCCTGGTCCGAGCGCCTGTGGAGGAGACTGCAGTCTGAGTCGCCACCCACATACTCGAGCACATCTCCCCAGAGACCTGGTACCGCCTGTGGAGCTTAGCTGCATATCCAGCTGAACCCAAGATGTCACCTAAGTTAGAAATCTGGAGGGCAGGCGATTGGAAACATGACAGACCACATCCCAAAGCTCGATAACCTTTGGCCTGGGAAGGCCTTCATCTCCAACTTCTTTGCAAACCAACAACAACAGAAAGTTGTTTTCAAGCCAGATGCTTGAACGTTGGATGCGTTGTCTAAAGGCAATGCGCTGTATCTCGGAGGTGTCTTTCCCAGCCAAACACTTTATGTGACCCATTTATAGGCCTGATATCTTTTATAGGGGAAATAACCCCATACAAAGCAATGTTGTTGCAGTAACATGAATAAAAGAAAGATTTATAAATAGATAAAGATGTTCAGGTCATGTCAATGCTTAGGGAAAACCAGCTTTCTTAGTGATGAGGATAGATGAGGCTTGGGTGGCTATTTTTAAAGGAATTACTGGGTGTTCCACGAGGGTTTGGAGGTGGAAACCTCTCATTCTTCATAATATCCGCCTTCCCTTGCAAACTGAAGGCCTTCTCTTAAGTGCACCACTATAATTAGTATCCTTTTTGTTCAAGTTCAAAGTCAAGACCCAACAGAGAAAAATCAGGCTGGAGAGACCGTTGGATGCAAAAGCTAGAAGAGAAAGGAATGAGAAGAGAGAGAGAGAGAAAGGGAGAGAGAGACAGAGAGAGAGAGAGAGAGAGAGAGAGAGGCAGAGAGGCAGCACTCAGCCAAGAGGAAGATGATGTTTGGAGCTGGAGCAGGTCAGCATACATCGCTTCTGTATGCAAACTGATAATGCAGAAAGGAAGTGAAGAGATGTCAACACAGATGGTGTCTGGAAAATCTGGGAGCGTCAGGATTCAAGGAGAGGATGTGCGCATGAACTTTTACTGGGTGTTACCTCTCCCACGAGGCAGCCTATCTTAAAGGAGGACCGAACACCATATTTCCACCGCTTATGCTGACGACAACATTTCAAACAGCTCCAGTCCAGCCGCTTTCCTCCCTCACAGCTGCAGAGCAGCCAGTTTCTCCCCGGTTCAAATCTACCACTTTGGCTTCTCTTAGTGACCAGAGCAAATCATCTATAAATACCCCACTGTTGCTTCTCTTGATTATCTCGTTTTAATGCACTGACAACACACGTCCATGACCCACCCATAAGAGGACATGTGTCTTATGCTGCTTGGGTGAATTTGACGATCCGTGCACACAGTCTCACGAATAATTCTCTTTATTAGCAGTAGTATAAATTTCCAAGAACGTCTGCCAGGCTTGGGGCATGGCGGCTGGCCAGGAAAACACAGGCGAATAACTGAATCAAAGGTGTGTGGAGTCACTGGCTACGTGAGCGTGACTCTGTAACCAGCAAGGCAAGCCTGTTTGAATGTTTCTAAAATGGCACCAAGTGCCTGGAATGGTGGCTAATGCAATCTCAGTTCTTGAGAGGTTGAGATGGGAGGATTATCCAGAATTCAAGCTAGTCTTGGTTTCATAATGCTTTTCAGAACAGCCAGAGCTGCAGAGCTAGACTCTCTAACAAAACAAAACAAAGACGGCCCAGAAAATATGTAAGTACATGCACATAAGAACAGAAGCCTAGAAGAATATCTTCTACGGGACTCTGCATCCTACTACAAAGACACTTGCTCAGCCATGATTCTTGCTGCTCCGTTCACAACAGTTAGGAAACAGAAGCAGCTTAGATGTCCTTTACTGGTGAGCGGAAAATGGAAGCTTAGTGCATTTGCTATTGGACTACCAAAAAATAAATAAAATAAAATGAAATGAGATGTGCAAGTAAAAGAATGGAACCGGAAAATATCATACAGTGAGAAGCAACGGAGAGCCAGGAAGACTCCAGGAGATCTGAAGCTTCCGGCCTCCAAAGGCACCAGGACTCATACCACACATAGACACAGAATTAAAGGCCAAACAAATGAACAACCTTCCTTCAAACTACTGGGGGTGGGTGTGGGGGGGGTCTGAGAGACTCCCAAAATAAAATAAGCTCTTTCCATTATCCTTGGTTGCCCCCCAGAACATAGAGGGAAGTCTCAGTTGCTGGAAACACCACAGTCTTCAGACACAGGACTTGGAGGAAGCGTGCTGGAACTGACCTGGAAGCCCCCTCTCTAGGGACTAGCTCTCACGGTGTTAGAAGGTGCTGCCAAGGGAGAAAAGCCATCCTCCTTAGCTGTGAATCCTGCCAGAGATGACAACAGCCTACTCAGCAAGACATCCCCAGTGGTGCAATAGTGGTACGCATATCTTAAGGTAACCAACAACTCTCTAAGTGGATTAATGGCTCACCCAATAGGAGAGAATTCATGCCCCAGTACTGTAAACCTAGCCAACTACCTATGTCTGTTCAGATCACAGACCCCAGGGGAACCTACTACTGCTGTTTTCATAAATCCATATAGTGTTTAACTATTCTCTAAATACTTACACCCGCAGATAAATGTAGCCATGACCTTCACCAAAGGAGCTTCATTTTTGCAGCAAATGGAGACTACAACACAGATCTTTAACTGGTCAAAACGCAGAAATAAATGAGCATGGGGAGCCCATTCCTAATTGGTAGATCTACAACGTAAGTTCAACACCCAAGGCTCAGGGAACAACACTGAAGAAGAATAAACCATTAAAAGCCAGAAGACTCTGGTTCCAGCTGTAAGACACTGTCCTCTAGACATGACACGGGTATTGTGACCATAAACTCTCAAAATATGGTCGCATGAACAAGACCCACCTAATGACCACAGCAGTGGACATGCCCATGTGGATGGGGGAAACTCTCACAAGGTTCCCAAGCTAATCATACATGTCATATCTCATACATGAGCATACTATTATGCACTTGTAAATGCTAAATTGCAAACTCAGTTAAGCTCTGTTTCAGATGGCCTTGATACTTTGCCCAGGCTGGCTTCGAACTCTTGATATTCACTTGCTTCTGACTTCCGAACACTGGGATCACAAGTACGCCCTGCCACACCCAGCCCACATTTCATCTACTTTTATTTTTAAAAGCCAGAATAATGCCTGACGTGGTAGCATGTGCCTGGAAGTCCCAGCTACTCTTACCTAGGCGGGGGTATCACTTGAGGTCAAGAGATGGAGGCCTCATTAGGCAACAGAGTGAGACCTTCCATCTCAAAAACAATTAAAAAGTAAAAAGCAAAAGATGACAGCAATAAGCTTCCTCGTTTGCAACTCAAGCAAGCAAACTACTCCAATCCTGATGACATACCACTGAACTAAGTTATATAGAATCCTGAGTCTGGAGAATGGGGTGTGTGTGTGTGAGAGAGAGAGAGAGAGAGAGAGAGAGACAGAGAGAGAGAGAGAGAGAGAGAGAGAGAGAGAGAGAGAGAGAGAGAGAGAGAGAGAGAGAGAGAGACTCATCCACAGAGAGACCAGAGGGCAGGCTCTGTCTTTACCATTTCTGCCTTATCGCCTTGAGGCAGAGCCTCTCCCTGACCTGGAAACAGTGTTAAACTTTTTCCTGGAAACAGTGTTAAACTTTTTGTCTAAACTAGACTACCATCCAGTCTCTGGTATAGGACCCACCTGCCTACACTCTCCATGGCTGGAGTTACAGGGATCTGCATCCCTGCCCAGATTTTCATGGGGGGTGACAGGGATTCAAACATTGTAGCAAGTGCTGTTTGTTCACCTATCAATCTCCCCAACCTCACCTCCCACATTTTATAGATGAGTATTATGAAATACAGTTTACCTGGATTACTTAGATAAAACTTGGTTTTAGTTGCTTAACAAACGTACCAGAAAACCGGGAGAGCTTGGGGATGGCTAATCTGGGAGACCTTGCCAGATATGCATAAGGACCTGAGTTTGATGGCCAGAATCCATGCATAAAGCAGGGAATGGTGGCGGGCATTTGAAATTTTAGCCCTGGGGACAGGTGGATTCCAAGAGGCTCACTGGCCTGCTGACCTAGCCTATCAGACAAGGTCACAGTGAGAGATTCTGTCTCTAAAACAAAGTGGACATGAGGAATCATGCCTGAGGCTGACATTTAGCCTCCTGCACATGTACACATATCTGTACAGACATGTACACACATGCATGTATATGCACATACAAAAACATACATGTGATGCATGAGTCATGCTTATTACCACATTCTATGTAAATAGTGTTATTTGTTTAAAATCACAGGATGGACTCGGGGTACAAGGAACGGCATCACATTATAGCAGACATTCCCAGAAAGTACAGCCTTAGAAAGGAACAAAAGCCAGCCCAGACTATTCGACCCAGAGTCACCCTGGCTCTCATGCTGCAAGCTTCGACATCATGACATCAGTTCTCTACTTTTTAAATTATCTGCAAAGCCCTCACTCAGTGGCCAAGAGAAAGAGCTGCCCGTAAGGACATGTCGGCCCATGCAAGCTTACAGGAACTCTGCCGTGGAAATTTACCATACTGGCAGATACTTCTCCCCCTTCCCAGGGCTCAGCTCCTTTAGGTCTTTCCTATGTCCGTCCCCACAGTGGAAACCAAGTTCTCCTACACAGGAATCTCTCGGCGTCTGACATCTCTTACTTCACACATACACCTTAGAAAAGACCCGTCCCTCATTCTGCAACCACTGCCTCACCCAGAACCTTCCATAAGGGAAACATGACTGGGTTTATTTTGTTTGGTTTGGAGACTAGTTATGTAGTTCAGGCTGCATCAAACTAGGGTTTCCAATGACTCAGTCTCCTGAGCACTGGTTTATAAGGAAGGGGCGTGATGCCCTACTAGACTTTTATTGTTTTGTTTGACTGCTGACTGAGATCATACTCGGGGCCTTCAGAACACCAGGGAAGCTCTCTACCAACGA
The DNA here is from genome assembly GCF_963924665.1 of Micromys minutus. Classification (NCBI taxonomy): domain Eukaryota; kingdom Metazoa; phylum Chordata; class Mammalia; order Rodentia; family Muridae; genus Micromys; species Micromys minutus. Next base: position 5,857,339 of record NC_137961.1, read on the forward strand.
AGCTAAGCTATGTACACTCTGATTGTAAGGAGAATTGTGGATGCCCAGAGATAGGCTTGGGTACATTTACAAGACCCTTGGGAAATAGGGATGAGCTTGAAAATCTCAACAAAGGCAAGGCTTGGTGCACACTGCCCCAATTCTCTCTGAAGCCCCTGGCCTTGGCCTCACACAGCTTGACACTCTGGGCTGGCCCTTCAGCATATGATTCCACATCTTCTTGGCAATAGTAATTAACTCAGAGCTCCTGGGAAGTTAAATGTTGATGTGAACTACAAGACCGGACCCCCCAGCCTCTTTTAGATTTATCATGAAGTGGGGAGGGTGAGTCGAGATCAAAGCTTCTGCCAACTGGAATGGAGCAGGTAAAGAAAAACAGAGGCATGCCTTCACTGAGTGTGGGAGCCGTTTCTGTCAAGAATAACACGTTACATAATTTGGCTCTCATGAATCAGCGGTTTAGCTCGATAATTTACATGAAGTTTTAAAAGAAAGAACACAAAGATTGAAGGGGTAATGGAAGTTTCTCCAAGGCAGGTTTGAAAAGCATTTATTCCACCTCCACACTGAGGGCTGACAGGCAACTCAGGCCAACTTCATTAAGATTTTTCTCTCTTCCTGAAGCCTCGGGTGGGAAAGGCCACATTTTCCTTCCCTCAGAGGCCACCACCAGTCTTCTCAATTTAAAGGTGATCTATCTGGGACCATGCTCCTTAGGATGCAGAGGCCCATGCTTAAAGGACATACATAAATGAAGATGCTTTTTCTCTTTTTGCTTTTTTAGAAGATGCTTTGTACTAAAGTAATTGGCTTCAGAAGAGCACAGCACCGTGTCAGACACTTCAGAAGAAAACTGAGAGCTCCCATTGATCGTTGTGTTGGAACTCCCTCACGGATCTGAGTGGCTTAGAGACACATGTAAGAAAGCTGTCAGCGGAAGTACTAACAGCATTTGTCCGACCTAAAGATCCTTAAAATCATAATCCCCCCCCCCAAAAAAAATTAGGTACGGTGTTTGACAGGAAAAAGAAAGAAAAAGAACCACTAAGTTATTTTCAAAAGGTAGAGATGATAAACCCTGAGTCCAAAGAGTATCTTTGTTCTTTTTTTTACAGGAAAACACTGCATCTGATACATTTGAAATAAGAGAAGCACTGGGCCAAGCCTCGCTTCAGCATGAATCAATTACGATGGTATTCTGGGAGGTATGTTTCGAAAGAGCAAGCTTTCTGAAGTCATCCATTCCACAGATATTTACTGCAGGTCTGCACGTGCCTGCTCTGTCCGTTTGTACTCCTGCTCTGAGCGCACCTCCAGCAGCTCCGAAAACAACGCTGTAGCAAATCAAACTCCGTGCTTTGGCGGCTTTACTTGTTCAAAGGGGAGTTTTAAAAGATGTACCGACCTCAGCGGTCTCTCTGAAGACAAATGCAATTGTCAGGTGTTAGATTTAATTCATGAGCACCACCCACGTCTGTGGACCTATCATAAGCTGTGGGAGAGCCTCCTGTTACATACATAGTCTAATTAATCGGGTTTATCAACTCATTTACTTACCTCCCAAGAAATGGAAACTTATGAGAAGGACAAGAACCAACCGAGGCTGCCAGTATGATAAAACAAAAGTCTTGATATTACATTTATAATCACCACAGTGACAAAGACTGTGCCGATATGGGGGGGGGGGGGGTTGGATCCTCTCTCTCTCTCTAAGCTGCCAGTCACAAAATGGACACCTTACAGGATACATCAACCAACTCAGCGTCAGTGTTAGCAACAACCAACCGCAGAAAATTGCCAAACTGTTTATGGTAATGCCTGCAAACAAAAAACGTCCTGCTTCACAGTTCAAGTTTAATCGGATGCTCCCGGCTGAGCCACGTCTTATGAACTGTCAAACTGACTTGAAACAAAGCTCCCTTTAAAAACAAAACTAGGCTCAGAGCCGTGGCAGTTTAAAGAAAGGGAACTTCCGATGTCTGAGTTGTCAGACTTGGTGTCAGAGAAACTACCTTTCTGCAGTTATGTGAGATCCGGCCTGAGACCTGACCGCAACAGGTCCCATTTCTCCAAGGTCGAATCCCACCGAGAATGAGGGGCAATAACTTGTCTTAAGGGAGGGGTAGCCTACAGCGCAGAAGGCACACCCATTCCTAAAATATGTCTGAAACTTCCTCTAATGCTTCCAGTTCTTTCTACAGCACTGGGAAACTAGAGTACGCGTGGCCTCTTCGTCGCTACAACCACTACAACTTAATATTTTGAGTTAAGAATTTGAGGCAATATTTATAAAGCACTTGGGAAACAGCGCAGTTCATAGTAAGGACTGTGTTTGGTAAATGGAACAGGCACTTTTCAGGCCTGTTGGGTAAACAATCTAGTGAGAAGGAAAGAATCAAGCTACAGGCTGTTTGGGCGCTTGTTGTTTTGTTTTGTTTTGTTTCTTTTTTTTTTCCAACCCAACAAAAGATTCAGAAACCCGAGTGTTCTGTGTTTATTCTTGAATCCCGAGTGCACCCCCTGCATTAGTCTCTGCCTGCGGAACTGCACTTCAACCGGGCATTCGGTGCAAAATGAAGCCCAAGACTTTGGCTTCAGGAGAAGAATCCCTTCTTTACCGATCCAAAGAACCATCCCTGAGCGCGCCTCGGGACCGGAAGCCTCAGCGCGCTTTTAGGTGGCACACCTTGGTGTTTAAGCCGTGAGAATCCACCGACCGAAAACGGACCGAAGGGCTCGAGTCTAAGAACTTAAAAAAAAAAAAAAAAAAAAAAGTGGCGACACGTTCCAGTCCTGTTCTCCCGGATCAGGGAACCCCAAACCGCGTCTGCTGGGCTCCCGGGTCCTCCGGGCCCGCTCGTCCGGCTCCGGGGCTGGGCGAGCCGCCCGCGGCGCTGAGCTCTCCCCGAGGACACAAAGACGGCGCGCCCGGGCCCCCGCCACGCACACCCGCGCACCCGCCCCGCACCTACCCGGCTGTGCGGCGTCCGGGCGCCCGGGCGCGGAGCCCAGCGCGCTGGCGGTTCCTCCTTCCCGGCGCCGGCGTTTCCTCCCTGACGCGTCACGGCGGCTCCTCCCGCGGGGCGCGGGGCGGGCGGCGCAAGGGGACGGCGGGGACCCGCGCGGGTGGTGGGGCCGCTCGGCTGCGGGGCGCAGAGTCCAGGAGGAGACGCCGCGGGGCCCCTGCTAGGGTGACCTTGGCCCACTCCGGAGGCCGCCCGGGCGGTGGCAGAGGGCTGGACGCTGCAGAAGCCTAAGAAGTATCCGGAGAGCCCACTGTGCCTCGTTTAGCATTATTTGGGCAGTTTTCTACACTTTTCCCACGTGGGCAGATTTTCTCTCTCTTTCTTTCTTTCTTTCTTTCTTTCTTTCTTTCTTTCTTTCTTTCTTTCTTTCTTTCTTTCTTTCTTTCTTTCTTTCTTTCTTTCTTTCTTTCTTTCTTTCTCTCTTTCTCTCTTTCTCTCTTTCTCTTTCTTTCTTTCCTTTCCTTCCTTCCTTCCTTCCTTTCCTTCCTTCCTTCCTTCTCTTTCTTTTTTTTTTTTTTTTTGGACCAGTGTTCATGGATAGGCGAGGGCTCTCACAAATTGGCACATGCTCTGTACAGATAACATAACATGCCTTTCTCTTCATTGTTTCACATCTATGGATTGTTTTTAAATGGCCCCAACACACTCTATTGCTGGTGCTTATCCGTGTAACTACAGAAGCTGCGTTTTCAAACCTGTACCATGAATGGGGAACTAAGAATTAAGAGTTGGTGGTTGTAGAGTAAAAATTTTTGAACCAGAGAGTCACAGCACCACTGTGATTCAGGTTTTATGTGACACCACGTGAAAGTAGACCCACACAATTGTTTAAAAGATTTCCATCTTCATGGCATGTTTCAGCGTTAATCTACCCTTTGAATCATATGATTCCAGAAAATTTGCCACAAATCTATGAACAATTAATTAGAGGAACTGAGATCAATGGGTGACTTCCGTAAATTCGAAGAACAATTCTTTTTTCTATTATTAGATACTCTGTATTTACATTTGAGATGTTATCCCCCCCCAGTCCCGCTCCCATCTCCCCCCCCCCATTTGCCTGCACAAAGGTGCACTCACTCCTAATCACCCTCTCCATCCCATTGCCTTGGTTTCCCCTGCATTGGGAAAACATGCCCTCCCTGGACCAAAGGCCTCTTCTCACATTGATGCCAGACACTGCTGTCTTCAGCTACATATGCAACTGGAGCCATGGGTCTCTCCATGCGTGCTCAGTGTTTGGTGTCTTACTTAGTCCATGGGAGTTTTGGAAGGTTTGGTTGGTTGATACTGTTGTTCTTCCCATGAGGTTGCAAACCCTTCCAGCTCTTTCAGTCCTTTCTTTAGCACCTAAAGAACAATTCTTTATGTTTCAAAACGATACTCAAAGATCTAGCCTCGTGAATAAATGTAAGAAAATTTATTTGTATTATCCATGCTGCAATTTGGCCTTGTCCTTCTTAAAATAGGTTGTGAACCCGCATTCTTCTATACTTTGGAACGTACAATTCTCACGGAACTTTCTAAACAGCAGTTCTCCGTGGCCTTGGGAAATGGACAGGAAAATACAGTTCATAGGACACAACACGTTGGGAGCAGTTTGTATGTCCCACTATGATCTGCTCACAGTCCACAGTAAAGCGCGCACCTGCTCCATGACAAGCAATCAGTGCATCTGTTAATTAAAACCATATTCATAATACTGACATTTTTTTCTTGGACAAAAGGAGGTTTTATGTCAATAAACACCAAGGGGAATGACATCATTTTCGATTCAAAGATAAATACCTAACCATCGCCACATTTTGAATTTAGGGAGGGGAAAAAAAAAAAAGAAAAACAGATGGAAACCATTACAGTATTTCCAGGATGAATTTGTTTTCTCACTATAAAGAACTTGTGTAAGTGTATGTGTGAGAGAAAGAGACAGAGACAGAAAGACAGAGAGCCCACCCGCATTTATGGACAAGAAATGTAGATGAACTTCATTTGATTGACAGGAAATTAGGTATGGGCTGGTGTGTGTATGTCTGTGTTTGTATGTGTATATGTTCATGTATGTGTGTGTGTCTGTGTTTGTATGTGTATATGTTCATGTATGTGTGTGTGTCTGTGTCTATATGGTGTCTCTATGTGTTCATGTATGTGTATGCTTGTGTGTCTCTGTGTATCTGTCTGTGTCTGTATGTGTCTATGTGTCTTCATGTATGTGTGTGTCTCTCTGTGTGTATCTGTGCATGTGTGCATGCATGCACAGATAAGCATGCGTACAGAGTGGAAATTAGAAGTAGTTTTCCTCTCCATCTCATTTTCTGGGATGGAATCTTCTAGAGCTCACCATTGGCATGGTGGGCTGTCCTGTGTGCTCCAGGGATCCTCCCCTCCCTACCTTCCCAGCACTGGGATTAGGCACAAACCATCACAGCCAGCTTCCAACATGGCGCCCAAACTCAGGTCCTCATGTTATCTCAGCAAGAACTTACTGAGCCGTCCTCCTCCACCTTAAAACGAACTTTTTACTTGATGCTAGGGATCAAATCCAGGACGTTGTATAGACAGGAGGTAACTGCTTCACCACCAAGATGCACCTCCAGTGCATTTTAAGTGTGAGCTTTGAGTACTGTCCCTGTAATAATCACCCTCTCTCACGGTGACACAGGTCTCATCCCCATTGTCAGTGTGCCTAAGTCTAAACTATAAACGTTGTTGAGTGTTTGTTTAAATATTTCTGTCTTTTTAAAAAGACTTTCTGTAAAATCAAATTTTAAAGTAGGTGGAGGTCTTTGTTGTTGAACTGTAGGTGTTAATATTTTCTTTGGAAGAATGGCTCTGTTTGTGCACACAAGGCAAATATTTTGCCTATCTGTTCTATCTTTAGAGTAAAGATTATCAAAACAAACGCTGGAGTCAGGCCCAGGGTTAATGCATATCTTTCCCCCTTTGGACTTTGAGCAAATGATTCCACTTTGGTTTCCGGAGTTAAGAAGAGGGTGATGGTGGAGCTTTTTTCAGTCTCAAAACAGACGTGACGGTGCATCATGACTGTAAAGATCAAACGAACTTAATAAAAGTCTACAACCTCGGACTCATTGACTGATGTGGTTTAACAGAGCTCAGTTGAAAGGCATGGCCTGATGGGATTATGGATGGATGACTGAATGAAGTCATTGTTGACCGTGAGATCATGATGCACAGGAGTCTGACCCTCTTCTTTACACCTTGGGATAAAACACGGAGCTCTTCACCAAGTGCTAACACTTTTGGGTGTGCCAGCCACAGAATCATGAGCCTGCTAGATGTCTGTTCAATACACAGACCCGTTCTGTGTTTTGGAGTCTTTTTTGTTTTGTTTGGGGCAAGGTCTCAGTATCTATATAGCCTGAGCTGGACTGGAACTTACTTGGTAGACCAGGCTAGCCTCCAGCTGCTTCCAGAGTGCTGGGATTAAAGGCATGTGCCACCACTGCCCAATCTGGCAGTCCTTCATACTAGCAGAAAATACAAATATGTTCAGAATCTTGGGAAAGTGAGCTGACATTATGAGTTGTTGACCTACATGTTTCTGTAAAATTCCTAACCCAATGTATCCATTGTGGATCTGACATGCCACCTGGAGAAGCCTGCCAAGTATGAGGACATCAAGAAGGTGGTGAAGCAGGTGTCGGAGGACCCACTAAAGGGCATCCTGGGCTACACTCAGGACCAGGTTGTCTCCTGAGACTTCAACAGCAACTCCCACTCTTCCACCTTTGATGCTGGAGCTGGTGTTGTTCTCAATGTTGTTCTCTTCTCTTTGTGAAGCTGATTTCCTGGTATGACAATGAATATGGCTACAGCAACAGGGTGGTGGACCTCATGGCCTACATGGCCTCTAAGGAATAAGAAACCCTGGACCACCCACCCCCCAGCAAGGACACTGAGAGCAAGAGAGAGGCCCTCAGTTGTTGAGGAGATCCCATCCCAACTCAGCCCCCAACACTGAGCATGTCCCTCACAATTTCTATCCCAGACCCCCATAATAACAGGAGAGGCCTAGGGAGCCCTCCCTACTCTCTTGAATACCATCAATAAAGTTCTGCTGCACCCACCCCCCCCAAATAATGCCCTGAATTACTTGTAGTTCTTTTGTTGTAACCTTCCAATAGGTTAAGGGGTTCCAATAAAAGAAAAGTAACTTTAAGGTGGACGATTAATTAAATGGCTGACAGGACTGGAATGATTTCATTCCTTGAGTTAACTGTTACGGCAGTAAGGGCCAGCATTGGCTCTTCAGGGATGAGTGTCCACTCAGATAATCAACAGTTACAAGCACAGCGATGTTTTTTGAATGAATGTTTTTTGGTGTTTGTCCTGCCTTTAAGGTCCTGTTTCTGTAGTCCTAGTATAGACTGCTTAAATGGGTCAGTCCTCATGAGTTGTTGGTGTAGTTTCCGGTACATTCACCAATGGATACACTTATTACAGCATCTCACAGCCTCAAATAAGAGAAAACCATTTTGGGGAAGGTACTTTAAGACATGGTTCTAACCGTGAACTGCTTATGGAATGAGCTTTCTGAGCAGAAACCCTTTTCAGAAAACATAAAGCAACCTAAAATATAGCTAGAAAAACCTGCAGACCTTCGGGAAGGGAAACCGAGGCGTAGTAATGTCTCCTTGTCACAAAGCAGAGTTAGCTTGTTTCTTTGATCTGAAAGTACTAATTTGGAGTTGAAGGATGCGGGTAAGAGACCCACAGCTTATCCTTGTTTCTTGCACCAAATTAGCCAGCTTCAAACTCAAAACCTGGTGTAAAGCACGTGAACTTTAAGTGTGCCTTATAACTAGGGAAAACTGCATTGTAAAGCATCTCGGGTCACAGGATGCTCTTCCCATGTTATTTAGAGACATGAAGAACAAAACAAAACCAAAAAACCCCCAGGGAAATGTTAAAAGTTCAGAGCCCTGAAACTGCTCACATCACGATTCTGACAAGCAGAGGTAAGATATTACTTTACGTAATGCTAACAATTATCCAAAGTAAAACTATTATATATTCGCATTAGGGAAATCTTGTCTTCTAATCTGCTCTGAGTATCTCTGGATCCATTCAACCACACTATTAGGTACAACATTTGGGCCTGTTAATAGTTGGTGGTGACTTATTTACATAAGTCCTGTCAGCATAGTTTGTGTTCAAAGAATCCTTAGTCCTCTGAGGCCCAACCTGCCAGTGGACTTTGAAGATAACTATTACTTTAGCTGCTTATCAGTGGGAAATAATAGCTTTTCTTAAATGTCGTTCATTTAGTGACTCATTTACGTCTAATTGTCTCTAATTAATGATAGAACCCATTTCAGAACCAAGGGCTTACAAGTCTGAAGCTTGAAAGTGTGCACCGTTGTTACTTCCTCAGCTAATTCTCTGGGCGGTCTGTCTGTCTCAGCCAGATGTGTCAGGACTTAAGCAGACCTAAAGGATATTGTAGCTCCTCAGACACAGGCTTTTCCAAGATAAAGCAAAACACTGGTTCCTGTTGACATTTCTCACACTCTATATTTTATGACTCCTATAACATGTTTCCCAACTCTCCACACTCCCATCTAGGTTGTCGATGGAGTGTTCAGTATAGGTTGTGGAACTCTGTAAATGCGGTACTTTCTTATGCTTATAGTGGGCGTGGTCTCCCACAGCCCAGCTATACCGATAGCGCAGCGTCCAATGTTACATTTACAACCATACTTCACACAGATTATAATATCTGTGACCCTGTTTGTTCCTCAGACTATATTTAAAGAGTTGTTTTGATGAACCCTTTGAATTGCTCTGGGCCTGTTTTACTAACACCATGTTGTTCCTGAATTTATTCCATATTCTTCCTGTCTGCTAAAGAACTTCAGCAAATTTCCTCATGGGTGGGAGGGAGAAGGTACACAAGACAGTCTCCTGCAGCTCAGTACTACACGCAACAATGTATGTTTTTCATCTAGACATAAAAAGGAAGGGGCCCTTACTTATCTAAACATATTAGCTGACACTGGTATGCTCATACTACATGGCCTTTGTCAGGCACATCATACTGGCCACTTGAGGAATGGGCCTCCCACAACTTGAAGGGTTTAACAAGGTGCTGTAATTACGTTTTCAGTCACTGGGCTCGTGAAAAGATGCAACTTAGGAAGGGGGAGGGGAGGTCTTAGCTGGGCTCACAGTTCCGAGGAATACAGTCTACCGTGGCGAGGAAGGCACGGCAGACATAGTAGCTTGGTCAGCCGTAACACCAGGGAGCAGACAAAGGAATGGCACTGTCCCAGCTGGCTTTCTCCTTTCATCAATTAGAGAGCTCTCTCCTGCTACAGGGCAGAGTCATCCACATTCTGGGTGGGTTCCCCTTCCCAAAGGAAACTTCCTCTGGCAAGTCCCTCTTGGACAGATCCATAAGGGTGCCTCATTGACGCCCCCAGATATATTCTAATCCAGTCAGGCTGGCCATGGAGATCAGTGATCACAGACACCTTGACCCACGATCAGTACATTGTACTTTTATGTAGCACGGGAGTGGATTGATAATGCTTAATTTTGTAGGAGTGGGTCCTTTCCGTTGAGGAGGTTAATGCCTGCGGGATGAGACCAAAGATGATCATAAAGACTTGATCTCCAACAAAACACTCAAGGCACTCGAGATCGCAAGGGAAGCTGCCGCTTGGGTGTGGTAGCAAAACCGTGTCTAAAAACCAGCATAGGAAAGGATCTAAAACCCCCATTTCTCATACACTCCGGAGAATACCAAAGGAGTAATGAAATTCACCTCTGAACCCCCTCCCCCAAAGCATAGGTCTTCTGCAAGTACTTTATGATTGTGTAGCATGGTGTTTTTGTGGGAGACCCAACGGTGGGGGGGGCGGGTGACTGAGTCTTTCCCCTGCTCTTGGGACCCTTTTCCTCCTACTGGGTTGTGTTTTCAGCCTTGTCTTATTGTATCATGTTAAGCCGTGTCAGGTTCACATCCCTGGAAGGCCTTCTGTTTTCTGAAGGAAAATGGAGAAGGAGGGGATCTGAGGGAGAAAAGAGGCATGTGGGGGTGACTGGAAAGAACAGGAGGGGAAACTGTGGTTCAGATGTATTGTGTGAAAGAAGAATACAAATAATTTTTAAAAAGCAAAAAGGCAGGCAAACAACAAAAGAAAAACAGACACTGTTTGGGCCTTGACTGTATTTTTGCACCCACCAGCTGTGAACTCCTAGCCAGTGCTCACGTCCAAACTGTCATTTGTAGAGTGAAGAGAGTAATTGTATAGAGGGATTTCCGCTGTTCTGAAGACGGAGTTAATGTATTCGGTGGCTCTTCCATACCTACAGGTTCCACTCCTCTGTCTGCATTGTTCCTGTACCAGATTTGAAGACATTTTTCTTGTCATTGTTACCTGGACAGAGCAATTATCTGTGTTGTTTTAAGTATTACAATTAATCAAGAGAGTGATTTAAAGTATATGGTAACATGCAGTTAGAGTAGATACAAAATGATACTTTAGTAAAAAAAAAAAAAAAAAGGTGATGCTGGGTATCAACCTGCTAGGCAAGACCACTGAGAGTCAGCTCCAGCCCTTGTGTTTCTTTGAGACAGGGTCTCCCTAGGTAACCCAGTGTGACTTTGAATTCAGGACCCTCTCGTTCCAGCCTCCCGAGTGCTGGAGTGACTGGGCTGAACCCCACACTCAGCTATGCCACTCGAATGCTATTTTAAATATCGTTTTCTCTAAGGGAGTTAGTTGAGCATCTGCAGATCTTGGTATCCATGGGGGTCTTGGAGCCAATCCTCCATGGATACAGAGAGACGGCGGCGGTATATGGAAATCTCTGTATAATAAGTGTTATATAAGCACTAGCTGTTGTTACTAAAAAGAGTACTTGACTTTCGAGATGAATTATGCATTTTTTTCTCTGACCAAAAAAAAAAAAAAAAAAAAAAAAAAAATCCAAATAATCAAAATGTCTCTACCTTTTAATACTGCCTATGGGAGGTTACTACACAACACCTAATAAGTATACATAGGTTCTCTCTCTCTCTCTCTCTCTCTCTCTCTCTCTCTCTCTCTCTCTCTCTCTCTCTAATAAAACTTTAGCAGTGAGATAGAAAGCAATTCCCTTCCTCCACCCACTTTTAAAAGTGTATATATAAATTTTTTCCTGAAGGAAGTACTTTGGGGGAGAACAGTTTGAAAAGGTTTAGAATATTTCCAATCAATGTATCACTGTAAAACTTAAATTAACAGTGAGCCTTGTGTATGCTATGCAAGCATTCTATCACTAAACTTCATCCTCAGCCTTTGGTTCTGCTATGTAGCCTAGCTTGGTTTCGAACCCTGGTCGTCCTGACTCCAGCTTTTAAATGCTGGGATCCTAAGTGTGGGGGCCACTATCCCCTGCTCAGTAAGTTTTCTCTGGAAAGTAATTCACTGTATGTATGAGAAAAAGGCACATTAAATTCTATATACATGAAAAATTAAAAGAATCTGTTTCCTACTTACTTAAAAATTCCCCGAAGAATGAACGTCAGTGAGTCTGAATAACATCTGTTGAAAAAAAAATCTGCAGATTTTTGTTGGTGAGACTTATCGACCTGTGGCAGAAAGATTGGAAATTTACTAACAGAACTTCCACCAAAGGCTTCACAGAAAAGAAAAAATGAGTTACTACCAGATACGGCCAATAGCAGAGCATTTCTACCACTTAAATCAACATCGCTTTTTGAGATATCTTTTCAGCAACAGAAGCTATTAAAGTGAGGCATTACAGTACGGAAACCTGGTCCTGGTCTTCAGTTCACTATATTCTCAGAGACTGAAACCAACAGCGATAAGGCAGCATTGTATAGGTTTTGTGCTTTCGTAATTTGACAGTTTTGTTGTTGTTGTTGTTGTTGTTGTTGTTGTTGTTGTTGTTTTTTGCAAAAAAGATTTTTATACTATCAATAAATTGCTGGGGGGCGGGCTTGGGGTTTGTGTATAAAGTTGACAGAGCTGTTCAGAGCACTGGTTACTCTTCCACAAGGACATTGTGTCCTAATCCATACCCACCACGGATTCCCAGTATCTACAGTTTACAGCCACCTGTAACTCTGGGTCCAGGTTTTACAGAGCCCTCTTCTGGTTGCCACAGGCAGCAAGCATGCACACGCACGCGCAGGTAACACCCATACATGGAAGTAAACTTTAAAACGTAGGAGCACATAATGCTAGTTTACTTCTGCAGCCCTATCCCTTTAATTTCGGGTCATCCAAGGATACAACGCTCTTTCTTCTCTCCCTTCAGTGAACAGCTGCTGAGACTTGATGTAGGCCAAGTTCCCTAGGTTCAGAGTAGAGAAATAGAAAAATACGACCAGTGCCTTCAAACCGCATTGCCTTCACGCACAAGACATGCGATAAGGAACTGTACTCACAACCAAACTCCACTGTTTGCCTTCTGCCTCCTCGCTCCACTCAAAGGCCTTCAAACCACCAAGGCTCTGCTATTTAAATTTGATTTGATTTGAAACTCATCTTTTGAACACCTCCCAAGTTTTAAAGTCTCGAAACATCATGACCTTTTCTTTTTCCGGATGTCTACGAAGTGGTTTATGACAATCATGTGAACAGAAGCAGTCCTGGGTGGACAAACATTTCTTTTGCAAAGCACTGGGTTAGACAAGGTACAAGGTACAGAGATACGCTGGCTTTTCAGGGGACAGGGGTTCTGCCCTTTCCTGCTGTGGGTTGAATCCTGTGTGTGCGCGCGTGCTCGTGCGCGCGTGCTCGTGCGTGCGTGCTTGTGCGTGCTCAAGCGCGCTCGCGCCAGGCATGAGCTGTATCACTGAGCTACATCCTTAGTCTCAAAGGGATTTTATGTCGTTGACACAACGTGAAATAATTGAAGGAGTGAGAAGAGCCCTTGCTTTTCCCTCCTGGTCTGAGGACTGTTTGCTCCGCCAAGTGTATCTGTTGCTACTTTGTGTTTTCTAACTGTTTTAATTCCACCACCTGCTGGTTTTCCAGCCTTGGGTCCATTTGGAGGTTTATGGCATTTTCTTTGGCAGGTGTCACCACTTTCAGATGTTGCTTCCTTCCTTAGGTCAGCCTGAAACAGGCAAAACATGCTTTATTCCTACTTATTTGCACTGAAAAGCAGTTATCTAAACAAACAAACAAAAAGGACAAGAATGCACATTTACGAAGACCATGAAAAGAAGGGTGAGAACATGTACCACGCAGGCTGGGATTGAACTCAGGCTCTGTGCATTATGGTAGAATCCTATACTTCTCCCTAAATAGCAATGGAAAGTGGTGGTTTGGGGGTATTTAAGGCAAAAGACCGACCACATGACTTCCTGCGGGCTCGTTTACTTTTAGATTGCAAATGAGCAAACCCAAAGCTCTGGGCTTTAGAAGAGTTTACTCCAGTTTTATTTATTTTCAAAACAGGGTCTTTCTGTTTAGTTACACTAACCTAGAATTAGTGAGCCTCTTTCTCCTTCCTGCCTCTAGTGTGCAGATTTAGAGGCACGTGCCACCATGCCTGGCCAGTTTATCTCTTTTAAATCAAGTGACTAACAGTTCAGAAACTTTAGACGTGGAGGGAGAAGAAGGAAATCAGCTACTGAGAGTGTCTCGTGATTCACAAGCTACAGGTGATGGCGGCCGTGTTGTTCAGTGTGCTGTTGGTTTGAATTTTAACTGGTACTTCTTGCTCTATCCCTCCTACAAAATGCCTGTTTTCATTACAATAATCTGTTGTTGGAAAATCAAAAGGAAAGCAGTCTGAACCAATTTTTAAAACAGTCCAATGATGGAAGACACAGCTCTGGACTCAAATCTCTGTATCTTTCACTTATCAGTCCTGGATCCAGACCTGCTTTTAAAAAAATACTTATTAATTTATTTAATGTATATGAATACACTGTCCCTGTCTTCAGACACACCAGAAGAGGGCATCAGATCTCATTACAGATGGTTGTGAGCCACCATGTGGTTGCTGAGAATTGAACTCAGGACCTCTAGAAGAGCAGTCAGTGTGCTCTTAACCACTGAGCCATCTCTCCAGCCCTCCAGACATGTTTTTAGCTAGCCTCATTTCTTATAGTAAGAGTGGCTTTTAATTCATAAGGTTGTTTGAGGATTAAGTGAGACAAACATATACAAGGTAAAAAAAATTAAATTATTTAATCTGAATTACACATACAAAGGATACACACATTAAGGTTGACTGCCTTAATTTGGTGATTTGTGCTGTCTTCCTTCTAGCCACTACTCCAAAGAAGGCAGGTCATATGGCAAAGACCTAAAGTTTCATATGGAATTAAGATTGTCTGCCAGTTGTCAACAAGAAAGTGGGCCCAGTGGCTACAAGGACCCTAATAAGTAGAAAAAGAAACAAAAGTGTCTGAAAAGGGAGATTTTGCTCCCTAGAGTGAGGCTCGGTGTTTGATCCTCAGTACTGCAGAGGAAAAGAGCAATGTACACTACCCAGGTTGTGGTGGTGCGTGTGCTTGCCTTTAATCCCAGCATTTAGGAGGCAGAGGTGTTGCAATATACTTTCCAACCCAATCGCCAATTTGTTGCATTTTCCTCTTCAACCCAAATAAACCCAATCAATGAAAAACAGGACTCAGTAATTAGGAAAACAAACTGCACGTCTATTTTGGGCAGATTTACCACTACACTCTACTCCGCTCCTAAGAAATCCCTCTCACTTGCCTTGAACCGTCCTCTTGTTCCTGTTCAGTCCTCTCCTCCTTCTCCTCTGACTCCTCCTCTTCCGTTTCCTCTCCTTTTTCCCACCTCCTCTCCCTGTCTAATCATGTATTATTGCCTTAACATAAATCTACCCAGAGGCTTGCAGATCTCTAAGAGTTCAAGGCCAGCTTGGTCTACAGAGCAATAGTCCAAGACAACCAGGGATACAGAGATAAACTCTGTCTTGAAAAAAAAAAGACTTTCTTTTTTTTCTTCCTTTTCTTTGTTCTTTGTTTCTTTCTTTCTTTTTCTTTCTAAAAATATGGATAGCCAGGCAGTGGTGGCATAAGCCTTTAAATCACACTCAGGAGTAAGGTGAATTGCTATGTTCAAAGTGAGCTTGCTCTATAAAGTGACAGAGTGAGTTCCAGGACAGCCAGGGATACACAGACAAACAGTCTCAAAAACAAAACAAAACAAAACAAAAACAAAAACAAAACAGACCCCCAAAACCCCAAAACAAAGAATCCCAAAACAAAGCAAAAAACCTTCAAGAATTTTGGTTGCATTCTTAGACAGGACCCATAATAACCACTGCATTGTTCTGATTTTTAGTGTATGTGAGTAGCTTTTCTACATGCTAACAATTCATTAATTTGCTAAGCAAGAAAGAAGTGGAATTTGGGGAGTCTCACAATAGCTTTGGCACACAAAAGCAGATCTATGGAGCACTGGAACAGAACAAACCGCTCAGAGACCACACAGCTGTAGCCACCAGACTTTTGGCAAAGATATTAAAATTACACACTGGAGGAAAAAATATGATGCTTAAAAAACTGGATTCCTACAGGAATGAAATTAGATGTGTATCTCTCACCCTGCACAAAACTTATTCAAAATGTATCAAATACTTTAATGTGAACCTAAAATTTTGAAATTGTTGGAGGTAAAAGACTTCCAGGACCAAGAGATGGCTCAGTAAAGGTACTTGTCACCAAGCCTGACAATCGGAGTCTGAGTCCCTAGAATCCACGAGAGAAGCAGAGAACTAATTCCCACAAGTTGACTTTTAACCTCTCGAGTCCTGTGGTGGTTTTGTGTGTGTGTTTATGTGTGTGTGTGTGCATGTGTGTGCATGTGTGTGTATGTGTGTGTGTATGTGTGTGCATGTGTATATGTGTGTATATGTGTGTGTATGTGTGTGTATATGTGTGTATATGTGTGTATGTGTGTATGTGTGTGTATGTGTGTGTATGTGTGTGTGTATGTGTGTATGTGTGTGTATGTGTGTGCATGTGTGTGCATGTGTATGCATGTGTGTATGTGTGTGTATGTGTGTGCATGTGTGTGCATGTGTATGCATGTGTGTGTGTATGTGTGTATGTGTGTATGTGTGTGTTCATACTCACACACAAAGGATGAGTAAAAAAAAAACGAACCGTTTGCCCCTGTGCTCCAGTGTCTTTGATATGGGAAGGTACTCTGCAGACTACAAAAAGAAATGAAAATACCTTTGATCTACGATGGTGTACTATTTACAAAACACACTCGGGAAAGGTGGCACCAAGTTTGTGGTAGTGACTAACCAATGGCTCATCTGACTTAGGATTCACTCCAGGGGATGAAACCCATACCCAACACTGCTTGGGTGACCAAAAACCATAGACCAGATAGCCAAGGGACCTACGGTAAATTTCAAATACTACTTACTGGTCTAAAAAATTGTAGGGTTAAAATGACCCCTAATGATATTCTACTATTCGAATAAATCAGTGCCTTCCTCAGCCAACATTAAAGAGGCTTCCTCCTGCAGCAGATGGAACCAAATACAAAGACTCTCAGACAGACGTGATGCAGAAAAAGATACTTTGGAACACACAGCTTTTATTGGGAAGGCTCCATCAAGCCCCTTTCCTCAGAGCTCAGGAAACCCCACAGAAGAGGAGGCAGGAAGAGTGGAAGAGCCAGAAGGGACAGAGGACATCAGGAGAACAAGGACATCTAAGTCAACTGGGCACAGCTCCTGGGAACCCACAGAGCCTGAAGCAGCAAGCACGGGGCCTGCAGGTTACAGCTTTCACGTTAATGTTAAACGGCTGTGAGAACGGGTAGGGCCCGGATTCTGTCCTTCACGAGAGGCTCTTTCTGTTGATCCACTTGTCCAACCTCAGTTTTATCTTGTTACCTTTTATTGTGTTGTGTTTCTCTAAGAATCCTGTTCTTTTCTAGTGAGAGACAGAAAGGGAGTGGATCCTGGACGGGGGGGGGGGGGGGGGGGAGCGGAAAAAGGAGGAGAG
This sequence comes from Micromys minutus, assembly GCF_963924665.1. Classification (NCBI taxonomy): domain Eukaryota; kingdom Metazoa; phylum Chordata; class Mammalia; order Rodentia; family Muridae; genus Micromys; species Micromys minutus. The sequence goes on from NC_137961.1 coordinate 5,874,352, forward strand.
GAGCTGGAAGAGGAGGGGAGGAGCCAGAAGAGGAGGGGAGGAGCCAGAAGGAGGAAAGGAGGAACTGGGATGGGTAGAGAGAGGGGAAATTAATAAAAATTTATTAAAAAATAAAGAAAAAAAAAAATAAGCACAAAGACTTTCTATTCAAGATTCGGTTGCACGGGAGAAAAATTAAGAACTGACAAGTAGAGAAAGCCAAGCGTGACTGAACACATATTTAGTTCCTGCACTCAGGAAACAGATGCAGGAGGATCTCTGTGAGTTTGAGGCCAAGCCTGCTCTACATAGCAAGCGCCGGGACTTCTTTGAGAGACCTCGTCTTAGAAAACAAGCAAACCGACCAAAACAAAAACAAAAATAAAACCCATGAAATTAACTTCTACCCAGCAAAGAAAACAAACATCAAAATGAAGAGCCAGCCTGCAGGAGGGAAAACACCTTTGTCAACTACTCGTTCTCCTAGAGAATCAGCATCCAGGCAATGAAGCTGTGAGTAATTACTCATTAAAAAGTCACATGTATTAAGATCATGTGGGGGCTGGAGAGATGACTCAGCAGTTAAGAGCACCGACTGCTCTTCCAGAGGTCCCGCGTTCAATTCCCAGCAACCACGTGGTGGCACACAACCATCTATAATAGGATCTGAAGCCCTCTCCTGGTGTGTCTGAAGACAGCAACAGTGTACTTATATATGATAAATACATAAATTTTTTAAGTCTCTAAATTTATGATCACATGTTGTGGCAGATGGGAAGCAAAGCAGTGTGGATGTATATGTATAGATATGTCAGGATCCCTTTGGAAAATGTAGACAAGTGAAAGTAATATGGAAAACCTTTAAAAGTAGGTGTGCCTGCATGCGCACACATGTAGAGGCCAGAGATTAAAGTCAAGTGCCCTCCTCTGTTCACCTTCTTTTCAAGATAATCAATTACACTGGACTGCTCGGCCAACAAGCCCCATTGGTCTTCCTGTCTTGACTTCTCTGGGACCATGGTGCTGTCCTTCCTAAGAAGTGCCTGGCTTCTTAGGTGTGTGCAGGGAGTTTGGATTCAGGTCACAGTGCTGTTGCAAGCACTTTATGAGTTGAGCCATCTCTTCAGCACTAGAAAATTATGTTTAAACATTATTTTCCAAAGTGGAAGCCAACTCAACTCAACACATTTTGTTTCTAAATGAACTTGGCTTACCTTATGTCTTAGTCAGGGTTTCTATTCCTGTGCAAACATCATGACCAAGGAGCAAGTTGGGGAGGAAAGGGTTTATTCAGATTACACTTCCACATTGCTGTTCATCACCAGAGGAAATCAGGACTGGAACTCAAGCAGGTCAGGAAGCAGGAGCTGATGCAGAGGCCATGGAGGGATGTTACTTACTGCCTTGCTTCCCCTGGCTTGCTCAGCCTGCTTTCTTATAGAACCCAGGTCTACCAGCCCAGGGATGGCACCGCCCACAATGGGCTGGGCCAGGGATGGCTCCGCCCACAATGGGCTGGGCCCTCCCTCCTTGATCACTAGTTGAGAAAATGCCTTACAGCTGGGTCTCATGGAGACATTTCCTCAACAGAGGCTCCTTTCTCTGTGATAACTCCAGCTTGTGTCAAGTTGGCACAAAACCAGCCAGTACACCGTAGCAAAGATTATCATCCAATCGGTAGAAGGCTACTAGTTTACCAAACATTTTAACCCATGCTTACTTCTTGCTGGTGGGCCCTAACCCTTATAGAAAATAAAATTTACTTAGGAGATAACTAACATCATATCTTTTTCTTACACGTATACAGACATCTGAGAGCATCATACAAATGTGTTATGTGCTGACGATACCAAAGTTTAACACACATGACCCTGCCTTTTCTCTGAGATCATGGGGTTTATCGGAGTTTGTCACCCTCCTTGAGAGCCTCCTGCCTCCCTTAGCCCTGTGTCCTGCAACTGTTTGTATTTTGATGCTAATTCCACTTCCCTAAGAAGGGCTGCCTAGTCACACACTCAGGTGACTTCATCTGAACTTTCTTTCCATTTTAACTTGTAAAATAAAGGCAAGAGCAGGTGATTGTGCGGGGAAAGGGAAGGTGGCAGAAGAGTTGGAAAGACAGGGGAAGGGGGTCTTCAGAGGAGAGGGAGGTGGAATTAAAATGGAGCTGAAGCACTTGGAGAAACCACAAGTGATGGGGGATCTCATAGCTGGGGAACAGGGAGTGTGGCGGTCGATCTGCCCAGTCTAGGTGATGCTTGTATTCAATATTAACTCTGTTGTGTTTTCTGTGCACCGGCTTATTTGGGTTGAAGAGGCTACTACAACAGTACGCCGCCATCATCCTCATTTTACAGATTAAGGGCGGGAGATCAAAGAGGAGGAAGTGCCTTACTCAGGTCTGGGGCTCTGTCATCCCCAGGGTGCCCAGAATGTCCTTTGGCAGTCCGCAGTGCTGGCTGAAAGGCTTCCTATCAAAGATGTAGAAAAGTTCACCAACTTATTTTTTGTTTGTTTGTGTTTAGATTTATGTATATAAGCACACAGTCACTGTCTTCAGACACACCAGAAGAGGGCATCAGATCCCATTACAGATGGTTGTGAGCCACCATGTGGTTGCTGGGAATTGAACTCAGGACCTCTAGGAAGAGCAGTCAGTGCTCCTAACTGCCCCAGCCTCCACAAACTTAAGTTTAAATGACCAAAACACTTGGAACACACTACAGAGGCCTCATATCAGGAGCCAATGAGATGATTAATAGCAACTAGACAATTAATTAGTCTCAAAGAATGGCAGTTGTGTGTGGGGTGGTGCTACAGAAAAATAGAAAGTTCACACCTTTTCTAAAGGGAAGAGCAGCTAATTATCACTTTGGAAGAACACAGGCCCAGGGTTGCCATGGGTACTACGAACTTTTTTTGTTACTGTAAAATACCCAGCGAAGGGCTGGAGAGATTGCTCAGTGGTTAGAGCACTGGCTGCTCCTCCAGAGGTCCTGAGTCCAACTCCCAGCAACCACATGGTGGCTCACAACCATCTGTAATGGGATCTGATGCCCTCTTCTGGTGTGTCTGAAAACAGCTACAGTGTACTTGTATATAATAAATTAATTAATTTAAAATACCCAATGAAATGCGGGACAAAGTAATTTAAGAAAGGACGAATGCGCCAGGAAGATGGTCCAGTGAGTAAAGACATCTGCCACCTAAACTCACCTGATGAATCTAGTTCCTTACCTGAGACTTACACAATGGGAAGAAAGAACTGACTTCTGAAAGCTGCCCTCTGACTTATAGTCACACAGTCACACACACACACACACACACACACACACACACACACACAGAGTGAGACGAGAATGCATATGTCCTTACTCCAATACACACACAGAGAAAATAAGTGTAAATTGATAAAACGTAGTCATTTTGAATCGAAAAAGCGGGAGTTCGTTTTGGCTGGTAATTTGAGAGTATGATCAATCCACCGTGCCAGGGCGTGGCGGCAGGAAGAGACTAGCTTTGGAACATGAGGCAGCCAGTCTCCTGTTAGTCAGGAAACAGAGGGGCGGTGGGGGGCAGGGATGCTGGACTCAGCCTACTTTCTCTCGGGATTCTATGTCAAGGTACAAACTTCACGAAAGGCAAGCCTTCACCGCCCAGTGAAACCTCTCCAGAACTGCCCTCAAAGATACTCAGACTGTATCTCCTAAGTGATTCCCGGGTCCAGTCAAGCTGTCAATCAAATGTAATCATCACGGCCTACGAATTAAATTTGCAACTAAAGCCAAAATATGCATCCTTATGTAAACACTTAACAATACTAAAAATGAATCCATATTTTACTTAGGATATTGTGTGGGACAAACAGAACAGTCAGGCCAACTTGCCTATTTGAGACCACCATGCAGAGAACACAGGAGTTAGTACCCATCCAGAAAATAGGTCTGTTAAAGAACAGAAAAGGAAAAAAAAGGACCAACATTGTTTTCCCTTCTCACCATATTAGGGATTGAACTTGAGACCTCACTTTGGAAGAAATGGCATAAAAATTCAAAACTTTTATGCTGGATTTAAAAATGGGGAACAGGCCGCACTTCTGTTCCTGTATATACTGGGGAAAAAAGGAGGAATTCTTTCTCAGCGTCAAATTCCTACGCTGCACTCATTGAGACAAATTATCCAGATGTATGATAGTTTCCGTATTCATTAGCTGTCTATTTGAAGCAATGCGAAGTTTCGAAATATTTTCTGCTTTCATTAGTACTCCAGAAATTTGAGTACTTGAGCCACACTATTAAAAGGGAAAGCGCGCCCCCTAGAGGCCAGAGCGCCAATGTTTACAGTCCTCCAGCCGATTAGTGTAGAAAGAACAGTTCCAAGGACTAAACACAGTACTTATATATGAAATTCTCACAAAAATATGAATAAAATAACATACTTCACCAAAAATTAATAAATAAACATTTGGTAAACTTTGAAAAAAAATCACTGTTATCTTAAAGCCCTCAATAAGCTGGCGTGTAATAATTGAACATTAGAAATATGTATTACTCTTATTTAATTATTATCCACTATATATGTCCACTGCATTACCACAGTGTACTTTATATACTAAACACAAAAGGTACAAACAATACATCTCAGTTAAAAATAAGTGAATGCGTATGGAAGCTTTGTTTTTTACCACAATAAAGACATTTTCCACCAAACTCTGGAATGTGACCGCTTTGCTTTGTTGGTCTGACTCTGGAAACAAACATAAAGCTGTCAGCTTGCAAACGTCTGAGTTTCTCTGGAGGGTTGTCTTACTTCTTACTGAATTGGGGTCCTTGACAGCACAGGGCGTGGTGGCACACACCTTTAATCTGGGACACACCTTCTGCTGGAGACCTACATCAGGACATTGGAAGAAAGAAGACTTTCTCTTCACCTGCTTGTCTTGTGGGCTGAGCAACTGCTGGGCCCTTGGGCTTCCATCCACAGCTGCTGACCATTGTCGGGGAGTTGGACTACAGACTGAGTCATCAACCACTTCCCTTACTATGTAGAGACTGCCCATAAGTTCTGTGATCTAGAGAACCCTGACCAATATAGGCATTTAATTGGGGGTTTGCTTACAGTTTTAGAGGGCAAGCCTGTGACCATCATGGTGGCGATCAGAGTAGCAGGAGTTCAGGAACTGGAAAGAGCTTATGTTCCGATCAAAGGCAGCAGGCAGAGAGAACTTGAGACTGGGCCTGGCCTAGGCTTTTGAAACCTGAAAGCCTCCCCCACCCCAGTGACACAGCTCCTCCAACCAAGCCACACCTCCGAATTCTTCCTAGACAATCCACCCACTGGGAATCAAACATTTAAAATGCATGAGCCTGTGGGAGCATTTTTAAAAAAATATTTTTATTGGGGGTCTGGAGAGATGTCTTAGTGGTTAAGAGCACTGACTGTTCTTCCAGAGTCCTGAGTTCAATTCCCAGCAACCACATGGTGGCCCACAACCATCTGTGATGGGATCTGATGCCCTCTTCTGGTGTGTCTGAAGACAGCTGCAGTGTATTCACATAAAATAAATAAATAAATCTCTTTAAAACATTTATTTCATTGGATATTCTCTGTATTTACATTTCAAATGTTATCTGCCCTCCCTTCCTTCTCCCTCCCCCTCCACTTGCTTCCAGAAGGTGCTCCCTCTCCCAGTTACCCTCTCCACCTCAGCGCTTTGGCATTCCCCTACACTGGGAAAATGCTCCTTCACTGGACCAAAGGCCTCTCCTCCCACTGATGCCAGATTCAATCCGTCACAGAAATTCACCAAGAACACACGTGTTCAGTACACAAATAAGCCTGCATTGGGTATCGGTGCTGATCAGAGAAATGGGAATCGAGGTGGCACACATGTCACAGGGCGTGGCCGGAGAGGGAAGGTCATGCATTGCATTTTCTGTAGTGACTTTCTTAAGAGATGAAATCTAACCCCGTTCTCCAGCAATCCTAAGCTGTGTCCATGGTAAGCTGCTTTCCTTGCAGGGTAGGCCACCCGCATTCACGTCACTGTATCAAAATGGTAAAAATGTGCAGGATAAACTGCACCCCCAAGTTAGTGTGAGTCCATCAGCTATTTATGGGACCTCATCTTTTGTGGGTGCCATGCTAAAAGGATTAAATCAATATTTTAAACATGTATTTTCCTTGGCCTATGTAGTTTTTAACGGGTTCTTACTATGCATCCCTGGCTCTCCTAGAAGCTACTATGTAGACTAAAGCTGGCCTTGAACGTGGAGCAATCCTCCTGCCTCTGCCCCCTTAGTTCTGGAGATAAAGTTGTGGCACTCCACACCCAGCTAGTGATTCCTTTATCTGAAATCCAAAGGACAGGGCTATTCCCCAAGCGAGGCCAGATATAAATGTACATAAAATACACAAGAGCTTAATGAAGGAGACATTTGGAACATAAATCAAATATTAACCACTTTGGTTTTGTGTCAACTGGAGTTACCACAGAGAACAGTGCCTCAGTTGAGGAAATGCCTCCATGAAATCCAGCTGTAAGGCATTTTCTCAACTAGTGATCAAGGGGGGAGGGCCCCGCCCATTGTGGGTGGAGCCATCCCTGGCCCAGCCCATTGTGGGTGGAGCCATCCCTGGCCCAGCCCATTGTGGGTGGTGTCATCCCTGGGCTGGTAGACCTAGGTTCTATAAGAAAGCAGGCTGAGCAAGCCAGGGAAACAAGCCAGTAAGTAACATTCCTCCATGGCCTCTGCATCAGCTCCTGCTTCCTGACCTGCTTGAGTTTCAGTCCTTACTTCCTCTGGTGATGAACAGCAATGTGGAAGTGTAAGCTGAATAAACCCTTTCCTCCCCAACTTGCTTCTTGGTCGTGATGTTTTGTGCAGGGATAGAAACCCTGACTGAGACACCCTGAAACTGAGTATGTAGATTGTGGCACATGGCAGATCTCTGAAATGATTAGCATGTGGGGCTTAATTTGTTCTCAGAATTCTTCAGTTCTGATACTATAATCTTAGTCTTAGACTTTTGAAGACAATTCCATATTAGGGGCATTGAAACAAACTTGGGCAGTGACAACATCAATGGAATGACCATGAAATCCCTTAGATAATCACCAAGAAGAAGACATTTAAAAAATTTTAGAATGAGAAAATTAATTTTTAAAATTACTTTTCCTTTAGGACTGGGGGGTGTGATCCAGAGGTAGAAGGCTTGCTTCATATGCATAAGGCCCCAAATTTGATCCCCAACCCAGAAGAAAAAGTCTTTAAAATAGTTAAAAATTTTTCTTACATTGTGTGTGTGCACGCGTGTGCATGCACACACATACGCGCACACACACACATAAACACATGCCACAGAACACATATTCTGAAGTTCAGAATATGAAGAAGTCCCTCCTACTCTATGGGTTCCAAAAATAGAACTCAGGTCATCAAATTTGGTGGCAAGTGTTTTTACTGGATGAATTATCTCACAGGCCAACCATGTAGTTTTATGTTAAGAGGAGAGTTCAAAACAGACCTGACCCATGGGATGGTGCTGCCTACCTTCAGGGTGGCTATTCCATTCCAACTCTTATAACCTACACAGTATTCAACAACAGTCTACCCTACAGACACGCGCACACACACACACACACACACACACGCCCAGTGGCTTATCTCCTAGATGACTCTAGTGCAGTGGTTCTCAACCTTCCTAACACTGTGACCTTTAATACTGGTTGAGAACTACTGTTCTAGATCCTGTTAAGTTGACAGTGTTAACCGCAATACCCTATATAGTTATGGTATATAAAACAAAGAAATTGATGTTGATATAGTACTATTGACCAAACCACAGACATAATTCAGATCTTACCACTCTTTCCACTAATGTTCTTTTCTTTTTCCACAGTCCAGTCTAGAACACCACGTTGCATTTAGTCACTATGCCAAACATAAGATATGTCCATTCATATGTGGTCCTGGAGTAGCCAAATTTTTAGGCACAGAAAGAGTAGCGGATGCCAGAGACTTAGAGAGAGGGAAGAATAGATTATTGTTCAGTCGCTATAAAATTGCAGTTTAGTGAGATAAAAAAGCGTCTGGAAACTGGGGACGTACTTACTACTAAACTATACATTTAAAAACAGTTAATAAGCCAGGAGCTAGAGGGATTGCTCAGTGGTTAAGAGTACTTACTGTTCTTGTAGAGGACTAGGGTTCAATTCCCAGTGCTACATGTTGGCTCACAACTATCTGTAGCTACAGTCCCATAGACTTGACACCCTCTCCTGCCCTCTCCAGGCATGAAGCCTACATATGATGTTCCTATATGCATGTAGGCGAAACATTCATACACGTAAGACTTGGACGAGTCCACGTTTTATTCTGGAATGAGCGGAGGACCAGGCTTGAAACACAGTACAGAAACCAGAAAGTCTTCCCCAAAGTTTTTAAAACATTTTGTTGTTGTTTCTGTTTCCGGTGTGGGGATTGAACCCATGGTCACACAAGTCCTAGGCAAGTGCCCTATCACTGCTAAACCCATTAAAAAAAAAAAAAACAGATTTTATTTTTCTCTTATAATATGTGTGCACATGGGGTGTGTGAGTGCAGGTGCCCTCAGAGGTCACCAGAGGGCATCAGATCCCCTGGCAGGGAGTGACAAGTGGTTATAAAGTTCCCAACGTGGGTACTAGGAACTAAAATCCAGTTCTCTGGAGGAGTAAAACGACTCTCAGCTGATCCATCACTACAGCCCTATCCGATCCTGTTGAACAACCCTTTCCGTATATTGTGAGTTCTGCAGTAATGCCATCGAGGTTCCCACAATTTATCATACATGGTTTCTAATATTTGCTCAAGATCTTCATCGGTGACCCAGTATCGAGTAATACTTAGTTAAAGCTATTAGACGGATTCTATTTCCCTGACTAGCCGCTGTGGTCTTCAAGTTTCGATGTCTTCATCTGTAGGGAAGAGTAGCGTGAGTAGCAATTATCTGCGGAGGCAGAGCTAGTCTAGACCCTGACATAGTTGATAACCAAGGAATCGTAGCAATTGTCCTTCCTCACGGGACTCCTGCAATCTCCAGATCCTCCTGTACCCTTACTAACTGAAGATCATTCATAAGTTAGATACAGAAATGACAGATTCCGCAGGGGCAGAGACAACGCCCTGTTCCCTTCGGACCATGAATAGTGTCTGACACGCATGACGCTCTCGGTAACTGACCGGTGAGTGGACAAATAGGCTCAGGCCCATGTTTTGTGGTAGTGTGAGGATGAAGAGATGTCAGCCAATCTGATTAAACAAACATCTATCAGTTTCTTATGGCATTAAAGAGCTCTGACCTGAGCTTAAGAAATTAGAGCTGTCAGGTGAACCCGGAGATGGCTCAGCCACCTCCTCCCTAGCCTAATGGCCTGGCTGGCTTTCACGACAACTCTGCACAGCTGGGATCACCTGGGAAGAGGAAGTCTCAAATGAGAAAATGCCTTCAAGCTGACCATAGGAAAGCCTGCCGGGCATTTTCTTGATTAGTAAGTGACGTCGTGAGGTGGGCGGTACCGCTCCTAGGCAGGTGGGCCTGGCCTAAACGCAAGCAATGAGAAGCCAGTGAGCAGTTCTCCGTGGCCTTTGCTACAGTTCCTCTCCAGTGTCCTGCCCTTGCTTGGGTTTCTGCTTTGACTTCCTTTAGGGGACTGTGGCCTGGGATGTGTAAGATAGATAGACCTCTTGTTTCCCATAAGCTGCTTCTGGTAAATGTTCTATCACAGCGACAGAAGGTAAACTCAGGTCATGTGACAGCCTGCTGAAGCAATTGGAGCAAACTCCAGTGCTCTGAGTTACAGTTGGCATGAAGACCCTGAGCCCTTGACTCCAGAGGCAAACCCCAGCAAAGCAGTAACATTCTTAGGACTTCTAGCAAGGGGAAGAGCATAAATGTTGCTCGCCCCGTTTCTTCTTGTACGTACATTCTTACAGCAGAAAATAACTAGGCTTTTGCCTGATGCTACGTCCAGTCCAATGATTTGTAATTTTCTAGTTTCAGAGATTAGAAAGACCGTAGTCGATGAGCTGAAGTCTCATCATAATTGTTTTAAGAAATGTTTGTGAGGCTCTCTGGTATTTTTCAGATGCTGGTAATTCAGTGACAGTTGGCAGACCACAGTGAGGAAGCAGATGAGACCCAAGAGTGGATGGCAACATTAAAGCATGGGGCGTAGGGGTGTGGTCTATAATTTGGGATGTAGAAGCAGAAGGACCAGAAATTAAAAATCATCCTTGGGGGTTGAGGCCCACCTAGGTTACGTAAGAACCTGTCCCAAAAATGTTAGATACTAGGCACATCCTTATTAAACAGCTTGGTTATAGGTGCCAAGTGTGGTAAGTTTTATGGCTCTTTGGGCTGGCCGACTTGTTTGCCAGATACTTCAAAGAACATTCCAGAGATGGTCTGACTTAATGGCAATTTCAATCTATGCCTCGAACTCTGTATTTTTCTCTCTTCTCTTTCCTTTTTAATTAAGAAACTTTAAGACTATACTTACAGGGACCATTTCTATAGTTCATTAAGTTAAGAGCTTTTATTATGAAGTGTTGAGACGTTTTTATGGTATGGGATCCTTTAGTTTCAATAAGTCAATGACATAAGCCTTGGAATTGAGAACTAGACAGGGAGAGGGAACAGGAAAGAGAATTAAAAGTTTTATGACATCATTTTTATCCTGACTGAACAACTATAAAAGGTTTTTTTTTCTTTTTAAAGATTTATTTATTTGTTTTATTTATGTGAGTACACCGTCGCTGTCTTCAGATGCACCAGAAGAGGGCATCAGATCTCATTACAGATGGTTGTGAGCCACCATGTGGTTGCTGGGATTTGAACTCAGGACCTCTGGAAGAGCAGTCAGTGCTCTAACCACTGAGCCGTGTCTCCAGCCCCCAGAAAATGTTTATGAGTACGATACCAAGGGACAAAATTCCACGATGCTTTGAAGGTGTTCAGACATAGCTCAGCACAGGAAGAAGATGAGGGCAGGTGGATGAATACATCTGCACACTGGATAATCTGATTGTTTCAGGATAGAAATGGTTAAGACAATTTTTTTTCTTTTCAGAGAGAGTTGCTACGTAGCCCAGGCTGGCTCCTTCCATGGCTCTCCAGGTCCTGGGCTAACCCATATGACGCACCACACCTCACTTACAGAGTTGCTACTTACAACTTCCTGGAGTTGTCATGCCTGCTACTGTCCAGACAAGATGGTCTCCATGTACTAACTACAATTCTACTTAAGAACACAAGCCCCTGTCACCTGAGGTCATAGGGATGTCTGTGGTCTGTGCTCCCATGACTCTAAAGGACAAGGAAGCTACTTTTGCAGTTTTATAGATGACTACAGACTCACGGTTGAGAAAGAGGGACACGGAAGGTTTCCGTGACAACCCTTACCTGGCCCCTAAAAGTAACAGCCTAACAGTTTCCTAGGGCGCTGAAGCGTAGCTCTCCACAATCGAAGGCCTCTGGTGTGGGGAGGGGAATGAGGGGAGAAGGACTCAGGGTGTTTGTTTTTGCTACCACTCGGACTTCACCGAATCCAGTGTGGCCAGATCTGTGACGGTGACATTTGCATATGTGTAGTGTAAAGGGTCAAGGCCTCAGCCTGATGGGAGAGCCAGGTGTGGACAATGGAGCATGGGACAGGGCTAGGCTCCGGGACGTGGTACCCTTTGTGGGAAGGCTTGAAAGATTGCGACGGAGGAGGTGGAGGCAGTGTCGATGCGGAGGATGTCCCTAAGGATGCTGAAGGTCAGGGAGCTGATGTTCGGGCACTTGCCTGTGGGGGCATGGGCCTGGGTTCCAAGCATATCTACCTTCTCCCTGTCCTTGAACTCCACAGTAGACATACTAGGACTGAAGCCCCGGGCTAGATCCCTTGGTGTGGCACAGAGGTCAGGCACAGAGACCTCTCTGGGCATGTTGATCATGATGGTTCTCACAATGGCTGAGCTGTGGGCTTCCTCTGGCTTGGTCACCCCTTACTCCTTTGATTGTCTCATAGCTTGGAGGAAGTCTGGGATCTGGGATTAGTGGTCAAGAAGGCTTAGGAGCTGGGGCTTATGGTATTGACTCTGGAACATGAGTTTAATTAATTACGGGGTGGGGTGGGGGAGGTGGACCATGTTCCACTGAGTATAGGGGCACCACAGATTGTACTTGTGTTTCCTCTTTGATCGGAGTTATGATGTGAAGTTCCCAAATAATTAAAAATATTCTGATGAAAAATCGAAACACAAACCTTTTGTCTTATTTTCGGCTTAAAATCCTTCCAAGGATTCCAGCTGAAATGTAGCCAGAAGGCCCCGAGGGAGCTGTCTTTGCTGCCTCTGTCCCTCAGCCTGGCCTTGATGGCTTCTTTCACATCTTCAGGGCCAAGGTCTGCTTAGACCACTGACCTTCCCTGAGATGGTCACGGGATGCCCTTCTATACCCATTGTTTTCTCTGCTCAACAATCCACTTACTTTCATTGGCAATGTTTATAACTTGTTCTTTTGTTTCAAGCCCTTTTTTCCCACTTCCGAAATCTCCATGTGTATTCTATTTACTACAGTACAGACAACAGCCCTTCATTTTATGGATTCATTAAGAAACATCTTTTTCTAAACTTCAATCCTGTGTCCCGGAAGTACACTTGAAGTATAAGTATAGAAGAAGTGTTAGGAAGGGGGAATTTGGTGAATGCTGTCTGAAAGGTTGGCTCACACTTTAGAAGGAATAGGGCTGAGGAGGAGGAAGGGGCAACTGAATGAAGTATCCGTGGGCAGTAAGTGGTAATCAGGCTCCTGAATGAACTGTTAGAAACAGGGACACCAGGCAACCACGGTGGTTCTCAGTGTGTCTGAATTCATCAATCTCTAGATCTGTGTCGCCCCGTTTGCTCAGTCAGTGCCTGACCTGCAGCTGAGTTCTCTGAATGCAGGGAAGGAGGCACTGCCCCTCACTAATGGGCTGAGTCAGGGGACAGGAGGCAGGTGAGGGGCACGGGACTCTCCCTTGCAGCTAGGAAGCCACCGTTGAAGAAGGACATACACAAGTGTAACACACACAGGGAGAGCTGGACACCACGCTCTAAAAACAAGAATAAGTAAACACACAAGATTCTAGTAAGAGAGTTAACAAATTGGAGTGTACAAACTTATGTAGAATTGCATAAGCATATCTAGTTTCAAAACTCAACACTGCGTAGCATTTACGGAGAGGACGCTAGAACTCGTTTAAAGAATTAGAGAGTACACATTAATTTCCAGGGCATTTGGAAAAGCACCGCACATTGGGCCGCAAAGCAAGTGTCAAACTGCACCAGCAAATCAGTACTGACGAGTCTAACGAGGAGCTCAGAGGATGAATTTCGGAACAGGGTGGGTTCCTTGACAAAGGAAAATCAGTACAGGATGAGTGGGAGGAAGAGGGAAAGAGGGTAGGAGGGAGGGGAAAGAGAGAGAAAGAAAGCAGAATTGAGGGACGTTCTACAAAAGTAACTCTGGCACTGTAAGAATGTCAGCATTGTGCTGTCCATTGTGGTACACACACACACACACACACACACACACACACACACACACACACACCCTAAGCACTTGGAGAACAAGACAAGAAGACTGCCGGTCCAAGGCTAACCCGAGCTACACAGTGAAACTCTGTCTCCGAACTACCAGCAGCACAAGGTCAGAGAAGATAAAGGCTGAAGAGCTGACTGTTCAGAATAAAGAAGATTATGGACACATATCAGGAAGCAACGCCTGACCCAGGGTTTTCTGTAACCATGAAATATATGTTATTAGTGTTGGGGTTCTGTAAACCCCACCCCATAGTTCCCTGGCGACAGCCAGGTATGCTCCTGACACTATAAAAGGGGCTGCTTGCTGCCTCCTCTCTCTCTGTGTTCTTGCTCTTTGCCCCCCTGCTCTCCCCCTCCTCTTCCCATTCCCTTCCCCCATCTCTCTCCACTTGCTCATGGCCGGCCTCTACTCTACTCCTCTCCTCTCTCTCTGCCTCTACTATCCTTTTATCTCCCCTCCCCATGCCCTGAATAAACTCTATTCTGCACTATACCATCGTGTGGCTGGTCCCTCAGGGAGAAGGGATTCCCAACATGGGTCCCCCAGAGGCACCAGACCCCCCCCCCCGTGCCCCGCCGCACCTCCATGGGCCATAACCCCCCACCCCTCCACACTCTCTTCATCTTTTTCCTAACATTTCTATAAAAACATCAATTAGGAGTTTGTAGATTGGTCTTTTATAAACATTGGTTTCCTGGATTTTAAAAATTGGTCTATGGTTTTAGAGAAAATGCCCCTTGTTTTAAATAAGGACTGGGGGACTAGGGGGTGGGAATCCATCATGCCTGTAAATGAAGTGGTTCAGAAAGGCCTGTACATGGGGTACAGAGATGAAGACAAAATAAACACGGGAAACACTAACTCCAGGGAAACCGTAACGGGCAAGAGAAGAGTTTTCATTATATTCTTTCAACTTTTCTTTAAAGATTTTAACATGTATGTATATATGTGTATGTGTGTGCATATTCGTGTGTGTGTGTGTGTGTGTGTGTGTGTGTGTGTGTGTGTGTGTGTGTGGCTGACCTATGGAGGTCAGAGAACTTCCTGGAGTCTCTTGCCTCTTCCCACCTTGTTTCCAGGCAGAGTCTGTCTTGTGGCTGCCAGGACGGACTTTGTATCCAGGCTAGGTGGCCCAGGGGCTTCCTTTGGTCCCTCCTCCCACCAGGTGCAGGGAGCTAAGATTACAGATATACAGCACGTCATCTTCCTTTTTACAAGGATTCTGTGGACCGAACCACGTCATCAGGCTTGTACAGAAAGAACCTATACTCACCAAACCAGTTCTTTGGCCCCTCTTCCAATTTTTCTAAGATTTTGCAACGGAGTGGGTAAAAAAAAAAATGTATGTGTCAAAAAATTTAAAGTTACTCTATTCAAAGGTCCCAGTTTTGGAGAAGCAGGTATTTCATTATCCCCTGTATGTCTTAAATATTTTATAATTTAAAAGGAAAAAAAATGTAATCTAGCCATTAAATCTAGCTTTTGTTCCTAAAAGGACTGCCCTGAGTCAGTCAGAATGCTGAGCTGTTGGTCACCTGTGGATGGGACAAAGTGCCCTCTGGGCTGCATTCCTAAGGCTTTAACCACACAGGATGTGCTGGAGGTGACCTGTCCAGTTCAGCAGCTCTGGCCTGACATCTTATCTGTAAACAGCAGGAGCTGTTTCTCTCTTTAAGTTACAGGATACAGAGGTAATAAATACTTAAAATATACCTTTAAACCTGTTTACTTCTTCAGGTCCTGTATGAATAGAAGGGGCCCTTGAGGTGGCTTAGCAGGTAGACACTTGGCCAGCAACCTGCCAGCCTGAGTCCAACCTCCAGAACCTGTGATGGCAAGTCAGAACCAGCTCTTGAATGTTGTCCTCTGACTTTCACATGTGCACTGTGGTACGAACATGCCTACTCGCCACCAATGCGTGCACACACACACTGAATCAACAATCAAATAAAGCACACTGAGCTTTCACTCCAAATCCACAACCCAAGATAAGGGCCTGGGAAGTGGAATCCAAAGCCCAAAGGGGAAGTCCAAAATAAGCCGACTTGTTCCATATTCCACACCTAGTGTCTAATGAAGCCAAGATTTGTCTTCTCTTTCTGAGTCCAAGCCTTATCCACATCACAGGGCAGGATTTCACAGACTGGATGCCTCTGGGGATGAGTCATGCTGGAGAGAGCAGTAAGTGAAAAGCCACCCTGGAAGGAAGACTCCAAACTACTCAAGGTTAGAGCAGAGACTTCAAAATCGTCTGGGGAAGGGTTTGCCCATGAGTTACTGTTACATCTCGAGATTCTGGAATTAGAAGGCCAACATACCTAGTCTTTACAGACATAGTTTCCCTAAATCTTCTGGCGGAAGACGGCTAAAAAGCCCTTTAATTCGTTTTGTGCTCCCCCAACCCAAACGAGACAAACTGATAGTTCAGTAATGATTTTAGTGTATATAAAAGACAAAAACATCGGCAAAAACCCCCAACCAACATTTCAAACAATTAGGTTTGCTGATCTGGCACATACTTTTCTGTACATTAAACATCCTGAAGTGTGGTTCCAGAGAACATGTGGTTTCATAGGCCTTTGTCCAAGCACTTCTGCTCTGCTCTGCTTTTATTGTATGTATGTATGTATGTATGTATGTATGTATGTATGTATGTATGTTTGTATGTATTATGTATTATATATGTATGTATGGCATACATATATATCACAGCATCCTGCTATATAGCCTAGTTTGGTCTTGAACTCATGGTCCTCCTGCCTGAGTCTCCTCTAGGTGTCAGAATTATGGCTATGTACTATTGTTTTCTATCTGATTAATATTTTGTTATCTCCTGGTATTTGCTGAGTCCCAATGATCTAATGAGTCATTCTACTCTTCCATATGTAACAAAACTGTTGTAGTTTCTGTGTCTGTATAAAAATAATTACAAGCCTATCATTCCAGCACTTGGGAGACAGGTAGGAAAATCAGAAGGCCAGCCTAGGCCAGCCTAGTCTATGTGTGACATCTTGTCTCAAAACAACAAAAAAGATGCCTCTTTTTAATCCTAGCATGCAGGAGGCAGAAGCAGGCAAATCTCTTGAGTTTGAGGCCATCCTCTACAGAGTGAGTTCCAGGTCAGCCAGGGATACAAAGAGAAAGCCTGTCTCGAAAACCAAACCAAAGTAAACCAAACACCAGAAACCTTAAATCAAACCAATTCAAAAAGCAGCAGGCACACAAATAGAAACAACAAACAGCCAACCCCCCAACTCACAAAGATCAGTGGGGAAAGCATGTAGGTCTATGATGCATGGCGAGTACCTCTGCACACATATCAACAACAATGATCATGGCAGACTCTGTTCTAGGCACTACCCAGGATCTCCCTAGTTTAATCCTCACTGCAACCCTGACAACGAGCATTTTATAAATGAAGACACGGAGACACAGGCAGGACAAACAAGTTTGCTGGAGTTCAATCGGGCACTAAATAGCAGAGCCAGGACTTATTTTAGACAGCCTGGCTTAGAACCAGCGTTTGTAGTCACCACATGAGGAACCAATTCTGTGGTCAGAGGCAACCTTCCACACTTGCTCTATACATCCTTCTGGTCCTTCTCCAAAAACAAGAAAACATCTGTGAAGGTAGATTCATGTAGGGGAAGAAACAGCCAAACACAGTCATTTTTATTTTTATTCTTTATTTTGGTTGTTGTTATTGTTGCTTGCTGCATAATATTTAAATTTTTTAAATACCAAACTATTGGAACTAGAATCTCAAGAGGATTTATTAAATCTGCACTATATCTATACAAACAAATGTGTAGGATGTTTGTCTAGTTTCCACACCTTTGCGGAGGATATCTGTTAAGGCTTATAAAACATAAATAATTGAAAGTTTATAAATAACTTGCTATAACTAAAATGACATAAACACATATTCATAAAGCAACAGGGAAATTGGTGAGTTATCTATCATATGCTTTTAAGTATGAATTTTTTTAACCTATCAGTCTCAAAAGTATGTTTAAATTTGCTATTCTATGTCAAAGAGGATACAAA
This sequence comes from Micromys minutus, assembly GCF_963924665.1. NCBI lineage: Eukaryota > Metazoa > Chordata > Mammalia > Rodentia > Muridae > Micromys > Micromys minutus. The sequence continues at coordinate 5,891,992 of NC_137961.1, forward strand.
GGATTGCTCCTCTGTTCCCAAGATAAAAATATCAATTTAAGTATCCTTTCTACAAAAACAAGACAAAAATGTAAGCTGCTAAGCTGTCTAGGAAAATTTACCTAAAATTCTATTTCCTAAAAGATGTCTTTTGAAAAACTGGAAATGTAGAAAATAAACCCTGTCTCTGTAACACGCCCTCACGCACGCGCACACACACACACACACACACACACACACACACACACTGCATAAAGGAATGGGTTAATATTTTAATGTCAGCATGCTGCTTGAAGACAACAATTTATTACTAGTGACTATTTTCCCATTATTAGGTAGTGTTTTAGAGCATGTGACTGGTGTGGGCTAATTACAGTAACCCTGACTTGTGCGTGGTTTAACTCTCACCTGCATTCCTGGGATATTTTCTCATCTGTAAGCAGAGATCTTGTCTATCACATGAGGACACTGTAGACTTAGGCCAGTACAAGCAAGGCGCTCACACCTTCCTCAGGAGCACTCAACAGTTTTCTTGTTGAACGTCTTTGATGGCCAAAGAGTGTCTTTTGGGGGAAATACCCCGACTCATTTCATCAGGCCCAAGTCTGTAGCTTACGTTCACTATAAGCAACATAAAGAAGAGCAACGCTTCCCACACATCTCAGTCTATTTATTTAGGATTCACTCCTACTAGGATGATTACTGGAAACTTCTAACACATCAGAGAACCTATCAACATCTGTTTACTAAATTAAATATTCTCATGTTGCTTTAAATATATATTCAATTCTGGCCAACACTGGATTTTTTTTTTTTAAAGATTTATGCTAACTTTTAAGGCAAAACCCTACCTCTGCTTCACATCTTTCTTTTTATACATCTCAGAGTTTTTATATATCTCAGTTTCTTCTTTGGTTATATTATAAGGCTCTTCAAAGTATGAGAATGGCTCAAAAAGAAATAGGTGAGATTTAAAAAAAGTTAAATCTTTCCTTTATACTATCTACAATACAACTCATGAGGATTAAAATGTTAATGGGACAAGTTTCCGAGTGATTTACAAGAGAGTACGAGCCAGCAGAAACTGATTTTGGCGGAAGGCTGCTGATAAAAACAGAACCATGTTGCTGGTTTTCCAAATGTGTGCTTCTGACCCAGCTTAAATGTGTGCTTCTGACCCAGCTTAGATGTGTGTTTTTGACATAAAGATGTGTGCTTCTGATACACTTTAAGTGTGTGCTTCTGATACAGTTTAAAGGTGTTCAATAGCTAAAGCCTGGGAAAAGGCTACTTATTAATCATGCCAAGAGATGGTTTTGGAAACTAATATCATGATTACCTCTACCTATCTGCAATCCAAGATTACCAACAATATACAGTCTAAACAATGTAAACCCAGCAGATGTAGCTAAAGAACACGGTCCACATCTTATGTCCAAAGCACACTGGTGTGTGTATATGTGTGTGTGTGTGTTGGGCGAGTGGGGAAGGGGCAGAGATTCTCTTAATACCTTAAACCAGACCAGCAGTCTTATCTTTATCTTCCTTCCCCACCCTTCTGAGAGTTAGGAGCAGCCACCACACCTGGCTTCTAAAAGCAGACACCTGACAGACATTCTGGAGCCACTGCTTGTCCTCTGCAGAACGGAATTTCACTCGCCCTGGAGGTTTGGAGAAGTAGGACCATGGAAAACAAGTCAAATGAATGGCATTCCTTCGGTTGTTGTGATAAAATGCTATTATTAAAAGCAACCACGGAAGAAAGAGTTTATTTTGGCTGTGTGTGTGTCTGTGTGTGTCTGTGTAAAAGTCCATCATGACAAGGGGCAGCAGGGCTGTAAACGGACATAGCGTCAGGATCAGAGAGCTGAGAGACCACGTCTTCAGCAAAAACACAAAGCAGAGAGAGCAAACTGGAAGTGTGCGGCAGGTAGCTATAAACTTTCAAAACCTGTCCCCAGTGACTTACTCGTTCCAGTGAGGCTGCACCACCAACTGGGGACCTAGTGCTCCACTATCTAAACCTACAGGGGACATTTCTCATTCAAACCACCACACTGATTAAGTCTGACTTGACTCCAGAGTCCTTCCTTCAACTTGATGTTTCTAACTCCATGGGATTCACACTGTACACCCTGACACATACTTGAGTAGGAAAGTGCAGTTCTTTGTGAAGGAAGTGCTATTGTCCCCATATTGTAATCTTACTGATTGAGGCTCCATCTGAAAGACTTTCTGACATGCCCTATTGAGACTCAGTAATGATGCTGTAAATGCACGAACTCCACATTAACTTTCGGCTAGCCAAAATATATTCCCCCAATTCCCAGAAGATTGCCTTGGACTTAAGTTCTGGTATATCATCACTTTGACATACTCACATGATAAAAAAATATAAAATTATTTATATTAGTAACCGACAGTTCTAAAATGTATTTTGGATTATACTCTTGCTCTTAGCCATTAAAATATCTCTTAAGCAAGTACAGATACAAAAAATTGTGAAGTACATTTTGTTATGATTTTAACTATCACAAAACTAGAACAAGTTATACTGTTTAAGGAACAGAGCTAGTGGGAGGGAAGGAAAAAGAAAGGGAAGAGGAGGGAGAGGAGTAGAGACTGAGAACTTTGAGGAAAACGCAAGGTTTTTATTAGAGTTAAGCTGTAACTGTTAAGTGGCCTGATAAACCTTATTTTCTTTCCTAACAAAATTATACATTGTGTGCCATGTAAAGGGAGGGAGGGAGGAAGGAAGGGAGGGAGGGAGGGAGGAGAGAGAGAGAGAGAGAGAGAGAGAGAGAGAGAGAGAGAGAGAGAGAGAGAGAGGAAGGGAGAAATATAAATGCTGTCACAAGCAGCCCTGGGGCATCGGTTACTTAGACTGGCCATTTAAATTATTAACTTGAACTGTAAAATGTTAGGTTTATGTCCATTAAGATTCGACTTCAAGCCAGGCACATCTTTAATCCCAGTAGTTGAGAGGCAGAGGCAGGCAGACCTCATGAGTTCCATGCCAGACTAGTCCACATAGTGATTTCCAAGCCAGTTATGATTACACAGTGACAGACTAGGAGGGAAAGATCAAACGTCTGCAGAGTGCTGTCTCTGTAATCCCAGATTACAACTACCCACAAGGTGGTGGTGGGAAGACTGAGTTTGAGGCCAGCCTGAGCTACAGGTCAAGAAGGATAGCCTGTGCTGCACAGAGAGACCCTGTGAGTCTAGCAAAACAAAACGGGACAAAAACAAAGCAAAAAACCTCCTCTGTGCCTGTGGCTCAGGCCTGTGATGGCAGCTAATCCAGAGGTGCACACAGAGAGGAGGATGGAAAACTCAAGGGTCTACCTGGGCTATAGAATGAGGTCCAGACCAGCCTAAGCAACTTGGGCCTTGTCTCAAAACAAATAGTAAAAAGAAGCCTAGGGTCATTCCTCGGTTCATTTCTAGCATTCATGAGGTTCAGTCCAGCATTACAAATAAAGAAAGATGCAGCACTGGAACAACTTCTATTACATTGGTTTATGCATGCATATAGCAGCACACATGTGGGGGTCAGAGAATAACTTCTGGGGGACTGCTTTCGCCTGCTACCATGAAGACATCAGGGATCAAGCTCAACCTGGCCAGTGAGGGCCTTTACCCACAGCACAATCTCTCCAGCTCAGATCTATTTCTGCATTAAACGTGCGTGATTGGACACACCCAGGATTTTTTTTACCAGTGGATTTGCTTTTAACCCATAGCTGGTAACTCATTACTAACGAGGTTACTAACGAGGAGTCAGGCACTGAACACAGTACTTAACTTCCTGATGCTCAAGTTTATTCATCTCCAAAACAGAAATGATTGTGACAGATAGCACCTGTTCCAATGACATTTTAGCATTAACTAAATACAGACAAAGACACAGTTGATGGTAGGTGGCCATGGATAGCTATTATTGTTATTGTTGTTGTTATTATTATTATTTTGATTCCTTTAAAAACAACAATAAACATACTAAAGTGGAGAGGAGAAAGCCCGTGTGGTCTCAACCCTACACAAAGAACTCCAAGCAGTTAAGGAATGCTGAGAGGAGATGAAACAGTCTTACCTAGGGAAGAGCACACCAGTAACTTATCCCAAACCAAATAGTCAAACCTTGGAAACATACATACAAATAACATTATACAGATCGATCAAGTTGTATTTATGCATTTACAAATATATAACTACGTAATAGTAAGGAATGAAAAAAGAGCTTTTATTTTTATTACTTTTAATTTAAAATAATCAGATAACTTTAAGAAAACAAGTGGACAGAAATAAACTTAGAGAATAATTATTCTGAATTTCAGAGAAAAGACAGTATATTTAATACGAAGAACAGTTATAGATCTATATATGTATACACACACACATATATAGTTTGAAAAATGCATCCTTTGAGGCCACAAATTTGAAAGAGAACAAGAAGGGGCATATGTCAGGGTTTGGAAGGAGAAATGGAAGGGTGAATGTAATTATATTATAGTCCAAAAAAAAATAGAAGGAATTGAAAAACTCCTATATATTATGCAGGCTGGGGTTACAGCTCGGTTAGGAGAATGCTTGCCTATTATGCTCAAAGCCCCAGGTTCAGCCCTTAGCACTGCATAACCTAGGTGTCGTGGTATGCACCTCTGACTCCAGCATTTGGGGGGTGGAGGCAGAGGACAGAAAACTGAAGGTCGTCTTTTACAATAGGGAGTTTGAGGTATGCCTGGGCTCAAAATATAAAGCTATATACCATATATGCATAGAAAACCGTAATGATCGTGCTCTCTAACTGCTGACAGACAGTGTTACCTTTCTTTTAGACTTAGTTTTTAAACATTCGGTGACAAACAATTCCTTTAATACTTAAAAAAGAAGACAGGCTGGTGGCAAACATCTTTAGTTCCGTCACTCAGGAGACAGAGGCCATATATAGTGAGTCTATAGCATATAGAGGTCTATATAGTGAGTTCTACACAAACAATAGACAATATAGTAACAGTATATTTTCTTTAAAAGTGTTCTTACAAGTTGTCATGTATCAAACTGTTACCTTCCCATTATTAGCATCACTAAGCCAGACAACCTGCTCAAAATTTAACTCCCCAGGAAACTCCCAGACACATTCTTCTGGAGTGCTGCCTTTGATTCTGATGGTTGCTTAAGTCAGGAATTACCTGTACTTAACCCCTCTCACCTTTATACAGTAAGAAATACTACTCACCTTGCCCAAAGTGCTCTACAACTCTAGTTTACTAAGTCCTCATTCACCCCTGAATATACTTTCTCCATGAAGGCTTTTTGTTTTGTTCTGACAAGTTCCTGTCCCATAGCCCAGGCTGGCCTTGTCTCAAGATCTCCACGTATCATTCCTCCAGGGCACTAAGGGTCATTTGAAAATGGCAACTGCTGTCCCAGTTACTGAATGATCTAGAAAGACAAATGCTTTCTGGATCCAAGAAGGTAATCTGTCTCAAGGTGTTTTGATATTAACTCCTTAAAAAAAATCTAACTTGTTAGGGAAGTGCTGTTCACCGTTCAAACACATGTACGTTAATAATAATAATAATTTAAATTTCTTGTGGCCCAACCAAAACAGTCAGATTTTGTCACTGGCCACCAGCTGTTGCTCACTTCTTGTTAACTTTTTCTCAAATTAGAGCAGTGAAGTACATGATTATAACTACGAATAAGGTAGAAGCTCAGTTATGGCACTTGCTAGCTAAATGGTAATACAAAAATGACATCATATTTGAAAAATTAATATACTTTAAAAAAAAAGTAGCTTCATAGAAAACTCCCTCTCCCACTTCCTTGGAACCTTTAACCCGGACTAAATAATTGGATTCCACTTCCTAGCAGCAGTGGTGGACTTTAGACCCTCCTCTTTATTTTTCTTTTCCCAAGCACACTCCTTTCGGCGCAAGGGGAAAGTACGGCGAGACACTACCTATAGCATCGTAGGAAATGTGGTTCCTCTGACTCTTTTTCTCATGGGCCATAGAATGGGGGCGGGGGGGGGGGACAAGATGGGGAGGGCGAACTACAAAAGAGATCTAGCTAAAAATACAACTACCGACAAGCTCCGCGAGTCAGCGACTTCCTTTCTGCCCCCACCTTCCGAGGGCCTTTCCTCTTCCTCCTCCCCGCGTGCGTCGAGTCGCTTTGCATCACGGTATTTGAAGTTCTTTCTGGACGGAAGCCCCATAGCACTCCTTCGCGAGAGAGGAGCCGGAAGACTCTCGTTCCCAGAGGGCAGAGCGAAAGCGACGCCTGCGCAGTCTCCGTGAGGGCGTGTATGTCTGTGTCTGAGGGAGAGAGCGAGAGTGAGTGAGTGTGAGTGCGGGGTGGGGTGGTGGCCGTTACGTTCGGGGCAACGGCTAAGGCAGTGGAGAAGTGAGAAGAGAAACAACGTCCGGCGCTTCCGCCTTCGCCTAGGAGGAGGAGGAACTGGTAGGGAAAGGAAAGCCATTCGCCCTGGGCCTGGACTAGACCTCGTCGGGCCGGCGGAGGTCTGGCTATGTGCCTTTGAGGGTCGCTTGGGACGCAGAGCGAGAGCCGAGCGCGATGTCTCAGCCGCCGCCGCCTCCTCCGCTGCCGCCGCCACCGCCTCCCCCCGAGGCTCCGCAGACTTCGTCGTCCCTGGCGGCGGCGGCTTCTCCGGGGGGCCTTTCGAAACGAAGGGACCGGAGAATCCTTTCCGGGAGCTGCCCGGATCCCAAGTGCCAGGCGCGTCTCTTCTTCCCGGCCTCGGGTTCTGTCAGCATCGAGTGTACCGAGTGCGGACAGCGGCACGAGCAGCAACAGCTGCTGGGAGTGGAGGAGGTGACCGACCCGGACGTGGTGCTGCACAATCTGCTGCGGAACGCGCTCCTCGGGGTGACGGGGGCTCCCAAGAAGAACACGGAACTGGTAAAGGTGATGGGCCTCTCTAACTACCACTGCAAATTATTGTCGCCCATATTGGCACGCTATGGAATGGACAAACAAACGGGCCGGGCCAAGCTTCTCCGGGACATGAACCAAGGCGAACTGTTCGATTGCGCGTTACTCGGTGACCGGGCCTTCCTCATCGAACCAGAGCACGTCAACACAGTGGGCTACGGCAAGGACCGCTCCGGGAGCCTCCTGTATTTGCATGACACTCTCGAGGATATCAAACGGGCCAATAAAAGTCAAGAATGCCTCATTCCAGTGCATGTGGATGGGGATGGACACTGCCTAGTGCATGCTGTGTCTAGGGCTCTAGTAGGCCGAGAGCTCTTCTGGCATGCCCTGAGGGAGAATCTTAAGCAGCACTTTCAGCAGCACCTAGCCCGATATCAAGCCCTGTTTCATGACTTTATTGATGCTGCCGAGTGGGAGGACATTATCAATGAATGTGACCCTCTGTTTGTGCCACCTGAAGGTGTCCCCTTAGGCCTGAGGAATATCCACATTTTCGGCCTTGCCAATGTGTTACATCGTCCCATAATTCTCTTAGATTCTCTCAGCGGCATGAGAAGCTCTGGTGATTATTCAGCCACCTTTCTACCTGGGCTTATACCTGCAGAGAAATGCACTGGGAGAGATGGTCATTTGAACAAGCCAATCTGTATTGCGTGGAGTAGCTCTGGTAGAAACCATTATATTCCCTTGGTAGGCATAAAGGGGGCTGCCTTGCCCAAACTACCCATGAATTTGCTACCTAAAGCATGGGGTGTACCTCAGGACCTTATTAAAAAGTACATCAAGCTTGAGGAGGATGGTGGCTGTGTTATTGGAGGAGACAGAAGTCTGCAGGATAAGTACTTACTTAGGCTGGTTGCTGCTATGGAAGAAGTCTTTATGGACAAACATGGTATCCATCCTAGTTTGGTTGCTGATGTACATCAGTATTTTTACAGAAGGACTGGAGTGATAGGAGTTCAGCCTGAGGAAGTTACAGCAGCTGCTAAAAAAGCAGTAATGGATAATCGCCTTCACAAGTGTTTGCTTTGTGGTGCCCTTTCTGAACTTCATGTCCCTCCTGAGTGGTTGGCTCCAGGAGGGAAACTGTATAACCTGGCAAAAAGTACTCATGGACAGCTGAGGCCTGACAAAAATTACAGCTTTCCCTTAAACAATTTGGTTTGTTCATATGATCCAGTGAAAGATGTTCTGTTCCCAGACTATGGATTGAGTAATCTAACAGCTTGCAATTGGTGCCATGGCACATCTGTGCGAAGAGTCAGAGGAGATGGCTCTATTGTATATTTGGATGGAGACAGAACTAATTCTAGGTCTACTGGTGGCAAGTGTGGTTGTGGATTCAAACACTTTTGGGAAGGTAAAGAATATGACAATCTTCCAGAAGCTTTTCCTATCACTTTGGAGTGGGGAGGAAGAGTAGTCAGAGAAACAGTATATTGGTTCCAGTATGAAAGTGATCCATCTTTGAATAGTAATGTTTATGATGTTGCAATGAAGCTTGTTACCAAGCACTTTCCAGGTGAATTTGGGAGTGAGATCCTAGTTCAGAAAGTTGTCCACACTATATTGCATCAGACTGCAAAAAAAAATCCAGACGATTACACTCCTGTAAATATAGATGGTGCTCATGCTCAGAGAGTTGGAGATGCGCAAGGACAAGAATTGGAGTCTCAGCTACCAACTAAAATTATTCTTACTGGACAGAAAACAAAAACTTTGCACAAGGAAGAATTAAACATGAGTAAAACTGAAAGAACTATTCAACAGAACATCACAGAACAAGCTTCTGTGATGCAGAAACGGAAAACAGAGAAATTAAAACAAGAGCAAAAGGGGCAGCCCAGAACTGTTTCTCCAAGTACTATTCGTGATGGGCCTTCATCTGCACCTGCCACCCCCACCAAGGCTCTCTACTCACCTACCACTTCTAAGGAGAAGAAGATTCGAATAACAACTAATGATGGACGGCAGTCCATGGTCACTCTTAAGTCTTCAACAACCTATTTTGAACTTCAGGAAAGTATAGCCAGAGAGTTCAACATTCCTCCGTATTTACAGTGTATTCGATATGGCTTTCCTCCTAAAGAGTTAATGCCACCCATGGTAGGAATGGAAAAGGAGCCAGTTCCTTTACAGCATGGTGACAGAATTACAATAGAGATCTTAAAAGGCAAAGCAGAAGGTGGTCCATCCACTGCTGCACACTCAGCTCACACTGTGAATCAAGAAGAGATTGCTGTTACTAGCAGACTGTCTTCCAAGGAACTTCAGGAACAAGCTGACAAAGAAATGTACTCCTTATGTCTTTTGGCAACATTAATGGGTAAGAGCAATTGAACTCTAATGGTATATTTTAATTTTGAGTATAAACTACTGAGTTTTTTTGTTGTGGAGAGGAAAAAAAACTTACCATAAGTACTTGATTCTATACATAGGAGAAAATTATTTTCCTTAGTGTTTGGTAGTAGATATTAATATGATTATTTAGTGAATATTAAGACAGCATGATACTACAGAATGAAAGTAGTTACTCAATTGTTACCATATTAAATATATCTTATTTCAAAACTTGCTTAAAAAACAAAATAAATGTATTTATAGTTAAAGCCCTTTTTCTCCCTGCCTGAGCTCTTAGGTCTTTCCATCTTGATTCTTTTTCATTTATTTTTAATTTCATTTTCCTGTCTGTCATGTGATTCCAGGACTTCCTGTTTGATGAATTGCAGTTTCTGGTGTTTATAGTCTCATTGCACTCCCACCTGCTAGTCTATCTCCTCCATTTCCTGTTCTTCCTTCATTATGTTTTTCTAATGTGTACTCTGGGTTTTGTGTTTAATTTTATGGCTCAATGTCTCTGCCATAATTGCAGTGAATAGCTCGTAAGAAACAAACAAGAAAGATGGCAATGGGGATAGAAATTTCTTTTTGATAATTTAGTATAAATTAAAGGAAAACATATTATCAGCTAAATAAGCTAATGTCAGCCTTTAGATGATGTGGGATCCTGCCTAGTGGTATGCTTTTTACATTATTTACTTAACCTTTGTCTTTAAGTTGGTGTTAACATGCCTTACACAAGCAAGTTTTCAAGTATGAAGTAAGATTTAAAGGTTAGTTGTTAGAACAGACTTAATTTTGTTGAGATTAGAATTTTTAGCTAGAAAAGTGCTAGCTTTTGATTCTGTTTTCTCAGACTACTAAATAGTAGTAAATTGGGCCTTGGCCTACATTAATGATTGTTATTACTGGTTTATTAAGTTGGGAGCCTACTAGTTCATGGGAGATATAAAAATGATACAAATTTACAACTTGATATTGTTGATTTTATGTTTGGTAGGCATAAAAACTGAATTGGAGAAACTAACCTAGGTATTTTCCATATTTCTGAGACATGGTTTCTTAGAGACTTCGAGGAATAGAGGACTGCCTGTATGATCTTGGGAATCAGAGGGCACAATTTGACTCTAATTTGGCTCTAATACTTATTAGTGATTTCAGAAAACTATTAACTCCTCAATGCTTCAATTGCTTCTGTACAAAAAAGATCACTTGTAGTTGATTTGAGCATGGGTAAAGTATTCCCAGGACTCTGAAAATAGCAACCTCACAAAATGGTCAAAATTATGTACATACAGGAAACATTTTAAGACTGGCAGTTTCCCAAGTTAAAACAGGATGATAATGTCTGTCTTTAAAGAGGATAAACTTGAACATTTATGTGGTGAATATCTCCTGTTGACTTTGTATATCCAGTAGCTAGTGCCTAACCAGTAGTAAGCAGTTTGAATGGTTTTATTTTGTTTTTAACTGTCTAAAGAAAGACTGTATCTGCAGAAATGGAATGGAAGGTCAGCACTCAACATTGAAAAGGAGTCTGAAAAGCAGAATTGTCAATGCTTGTACACTGTTGTACAAAGGAGAAATATATCACCTGGGGTTCATGATAATTCTGGTAACTAGAAAGGTAATCTTTGCTGAAGAATAGGAATATTTTTGTGAGTCCTTTATGGATTTGGCCTCTCTGCCATAATATCTCTTTACCTGATTCCATGATTCTATAAGAGCATTTACTTTTACCATTCATTTAGCATCATTTGGTCAGGTGAGAGTATAGGTGAAGATCCCATTTACTCCATTGTGGATGGATCCATTTTATGATGTGATGAGCCACATCATAAATCAGTAGTCTTAAGTCTTTGCTCAGCATGGTGATATATTCTGTAATGAAAGTTAGTAAAAATATTAGCTTATAGTTACTTTTCAAAAAAAATTGATTTAAGCCTCCTGCTTCTAATTTTCTAGGAACTAGTTTAGACTATGAGTTCCCCAATATACCACCTTCTATTCTGATCCTTTGCCTCTTCTTTGGTATTTACATGGCTGTCAATAAGCCATAAGATTTTATATATATATATATTACCAACACAAAATTTAATTATAAAGGTGTATTTTGCTAATTTAAAGTAGTAGCATTTGAGATATTTCTGCTTTAAGAAATAACACAAGCCTGGTATGGTGGTGCAGACATGTAATCCTAGCACTCCAAGCACTTGGAAACATAAGGCATAAAGATCATGTCTTGAGCCTGGATTACATAGCAATGCTTTATCTCCAGTGATGACAGCAACATTAAAAAAAATCATCAAAACCCCAAACAAGCTAAGTACTAAAACTGGCTGCTTTGGTATATTAGTCTTCTCTCTCTGATTGTTTTTAGTCATATAGAAGGTACTCTTTAAGTGTAATGTGCTTGTAAACATACTAGTTTTAGAATAATTATATACATATGACCATATATATAGTAATTTGGTGTTTAGATTGGTGATGCTAAAAAATAATAGCAGTTATTTGGAAATTTGCAAATTACAAAAATGCAGAAATTAACTGCCTCTACTATGCTTGTTTAGAAATAGCTTGAAAATCAAGCTTTACAATATTTATTTACCTTCTCACTTACTGAATTTTGAATATATCCTCTCAAGTTTGACCAACTTTTGCTTACTATTTTAAGTAGATCCTCTTTATTTTTATATCCTATTCATTTTCCTTACAGCACCCATTATAAACTTAATGATCTTATTTGTTGGTTTATTTATTTATTTGCCCCTTCCTCACTAGATTTGAAATCTACAAACATAGAGAATATAACCTGCTTTTTCTTTGATTTATTTACTTATGTATATGAGTACACTGTAGCTGTCTTCAGATGCACAAGATCCATTGCAGATGGTTGTGAGCCACCACGTGGTTGCTGGGAATTGAATTCAGGGCCTCTGGAAGAGCAGTTGGTGCTCTAACCACTGAGCCATCTCTCCAGCCCGAATATGACCTGTTTTAATGGATGTTTTATCACCTAGTACAGTCCTGCCACATTTTATGATGCCAAGCAAATGCTTAGTGAATAAACACAGATTAGTTCATCAAAATGAATGTATGCTGTGAGCCTGAGACTATATTAGAGGTACAAAGATGAATGGAGACAGTTCCTGCCTTCTGTAAACTATTTATCTATTGCTATGCTAAAGTACCATGACCAGGGCCACTTAATAGGGAAAAGGACTTATGGGTCCAGAGGAATGAGAGAGGATATCACCATTGTGGCAGAGAAATGTGACAATATGCAGGTATGACATTTACAGCAGTAAGCTGAGCCGTCCCATCTTAAAAATGGCAGCAGGAAGCAAAGAGCTTACTGGGAATGGCACAGGGAGGTTTTGAAACTTGAAAGCCCTCACTTAGTTGACAGACTACCTCCAGCAAGCCCCACACATCCTAAATCTACTCAAACAGTACCACCATCTCGGAACCAAATAATCAAATGCTGGAGACTGGGGATGTGGCAGAGGCATTTCTCATTCAGATCATCACAACTTGCCTGGAAGGGTCTCTGCTGATGAAGTCTTCTGATTTCATAACTTTATCAAACACGACCAACCTTCTTTTCTATAGACATAGAAAATGATAAGCCTCAAATATATCTGTCATAGCATTTTAGAAAAATTTCTTACTTGATTGCACAAAAGAGAGGGGGGGGGGAGGAGGGAGGGGGAGAGAGAGAGAGAGAGAGAGAGAGAGAGAGAGAGAGAGAGAGAGAGAGAGAGAGAGAGAATGTATTTGTGAAAAGTACTGACTTATAGTAGCCAGGTTTGTATTTTTCCTCTTTTCAGGCTGATTTTGTTTTTTAGCTAATGGTTTCAGATGTTGCAATTTATCATGCTGGGGAGGGTGTAATAGAGCACAATTTATATCATGAAGGCCATGGGGCAGAGGAAAGGACTGTTTTGAGCTTTTATTTGTTTTTGTGGTGCTAGGATTGAACTTAGGCCCTTATTTCTTTCTTTCTTTCTTTCTTTCTTTCTTTCTTTCTTTCTTTCTTTCTTTTTTTCTTTCTTTTTCTATTAGATATTCTCTGTATTTACATTTCAGATGTTATCTCCTTCCCCCAACCCCATCCCCCCCCCACCTCCTCCCATTGCCTCCATGAAGGCGTTCCCTCTCCCAAACACCTTCTCCCACCTCTCTTTTCTCCTTTTGTTTTTAAGTATAATATTTATTAAATAGATTTTGTATTATACCAACAGAATAATAATAGTTAGCTTTGTATGGGGCATTCATGGAAATAGTTACAGTTGCTTTGAAATATATAATGGTAGTACAAAATATAATAATATTTTTCCTGTGATATTTTACATGTAAATTTTTTACCTTTTATCCAAACCATTGAAGTTTACGGTTTTTTATAGACTGCCATCTTCATTACTTATATAGTGTTTAAGTCAACCCCCAACCATGGCTTTGTAAAATATATAATTTCTTGTAAATCACTTATCTATATTTTATTATATGGTAACTATAATGATCTACCATAAGAATTTGGCTCATTTCTTTTTTGCTTATTATTTTCTGATTATCATAGCATTATTAAGAGATAAAGATAGGTTTAGTGAAAACAAAATTTGACTGCAGTTTAGTAAAAATGGCCTATTTCATCTCACTACCAACTTTTGAAAAATGGAGAAGCTTATTGGATTTTATTATACTGTTTTTCTTCCTGAAAGGACTGAGGCTTTTTACTATATACTTTAAAAATATGGGGTCTACTTAGATCAATCCCCAGTACCCAAATCCTTCATAACACTTGTAATTTCTTTTTTACTTATTGGTGAAGATCGTACTGGTAGTTGAATCTAAGATCTCATGCATGCTTAGCAGACATGCTTCTGCTTACTAAGCTCATCATAATACCTCAGGATTTTCTAAAATCACATTTGGAACCCAGATGTTTATTTTTTTTAGGTGACGTTGGATCTCTATTATTATTTTTTTCTTATATTTTTCTTCAAATGTTAGGTAAAAGTTTGAAATCTAGATCTAGATCATACTGTTATTCTTTATTACCATTGAATGGTTTTACTTATATGTAGTACATTTGTAGTGAGAATAGTCATAAAGTTGGATATGTCTTACTATACATTGCAGGCAATTTATGTAGTTATTATGAAGATTAAGTCAGTAACTTTCTATGATTCAGCCATTTGATATTTTTTACTTTCATTTTCTTCCAAAGAATTCCAATAAAGTAACGTGGTAGTTTTTGTTTTGTTTTTGTTTTGTTTTCCAAGATACAGTTTCTCTGTGTAGCTCTGGCTGTCCTGGTACTCACTTTGTAGTCCAGGTTAGCTTCAAACTCACAGAGATCTGCCTGTCTTTCCCTGGAATTAAAGGTGGATACTACCACACACTGCCTTGAAGCAGGGTTTTTGATGCGAATTTTAAAAAATTAAAAATTGCTTCTGAAATAGAGAAAAAAAAAAACCCAGTAGATAAAGTAGAAGAAAATCATCTGTAGTACTTTTGCTATACATATCTCTGTTTTTAGAGGAGAATGAAGGCTCTAGGAAGGATTCCAGAAGAAGACAGTGAAAAGAGGTTATTTATGGCGGTATATTTTCTATCTTCACACATAGTATATTAACTAGAAATGTTTTACTTTTGTACCATGAGAAACAGCTGACTATCAAGTAACACTAATTGAGAGACTATCACAGAAGACTGTGTTGATAGAATGGAGACCTCACTGTGATATTATTCCTCTTCTCTTAAGAGGTTGCCTTAAGAGATGGAGCCACTTTTTGTTTTTGCTGAGTTTAATTTCTTCGTTCTGGAAACAGGTGGTACTATTGGTTAGGTTTTTCAGATTTGGTGGGAGAAGCAGTTATGTTAATTCCATTTTTTTCCTTCTTTTCTTGCATGCATGTCTGTACCACTTGTTTGTCTAGTAACTCCAAAAGCCAAAAGAAAGTGTCAGATCTCCTGGAACAGCTGATTATAAGTTGCCAAGTAGGTGTTGAGAGTCAAACCCAGGTCCTATAGAAGAGGAGCCAGTGTTCTTAACTGCCGAGCCATTCATCTCTCTAGCCAAAAAAAAAAAAAAAAAAAAAAAAAAAACACCTCATTTGTGGCACTCATTCTAGGTGTTTACCCAACAGTATTAAGAATGCAGTTGTTCAGCACTTTGCTGGGTCCTGGGTTTAGAAAGTCTAATGAACCACTGATCTTTCCCTGAATCTGAAAACCTTTTAGTTTAAAAGAAGAAAGACGAAGTAAACTAAATTAGCCAGCAGTATAATAGTGGTCGAGGTATTTGTATAAATGCTGACACACACATGTGCACATGCTCCACACCACATATGTGGAGGTCAGAGGACAGCTTGAGGGAGTTCATTCTCCTCCCACCATGAGGGTCCAGGGATTGAATTTGGGTTGTCAGGATTGGCAGTGTGTTTCTTTACCTGACAAACAGTTATTGAATTTTAATTATCCTTGAAACTGCCTTTTAAGGAATACATAACAATTATTGGCCTTATGACACTGGAACAGTTAGTTTGTGTTGCATCATAAAAATCAAGGCAGAGGGAACTGGGCTTGATGGTGCATGTAATTAATTCCGTCACTCAGGAGGTAGAAGAAGAGGAGGGATGATTGGGAGTTCTAAGCTAGTCTCAGTGAGACCCTGTCTCACAACAACCAAACAAGTCCAGGTAAGGTGTGGCGTGAGGATGGTAGAGGAAGACTAGCTCTTGTATTATATAGAAAAGGATCTTACTTTTATCCATGTTCTTTTTCTTTTTTCCTCCCTTATCCTTCTTTTTTAGACATTGTCTAACTTACTGGCCTTAGGACTCCTTGTGTAGCTGAGGATTTTCTTTGGACTGCTTTGCTTCAGTATAGGAGATTTAACTCTACATGAACAAGGGAGTTGGGGAGGACAAGACTCAGGGAAAAGCAGTTGTGTGGGAGCAGTGTTCTCAGCAAGAGACCAAGCAGTAGTAATATAGATGGAGGAGGTGCCATGGGGAACTTTATGTGACTATGGGGGACTTACACAAAGATCCTGATCTCTCCTATCTTCTCTTACCAAGAAAGATAACTTACTGGAGGTATTTATATACCTAAGGAAATAATTTCTCTCTCTCTCTTTTTAAAGATTTATTTATTAATTATATATAAGTACACTGTTGGTGTCTTCAGACACACCAGAAGAGGGCATCAGATCCCATTACAGATGGTTGTGAGCCACCATGTGGTTGCTGGGAATTGAACTCAGGACCTCTGGAAGAGCAGTCAGTGCTCTTAACCACTGAGCCATCTCTCCAGCCCCCAAGAATGACCATAATTAAATGAAAGGTTATCATGATAGAAATAAATTTTCTAGATAAAATTTGGTCAGTGTAGCTAGTAGTAGAGGAGTTATTAGTATATTTGATTTTGGGGGATTTGATATTTTAAATCAAACTTTTCTGCATGTCTTCATTTAAATATAGCCATTTTGATAATAGCACTGTACTAATAGTAAAAAGTGTTTGTGTAACTGAATGTTCTGGTTAAGCAAAGGTTCATGTACCAAGGCTTTAAAAATTTTATATTTTAAATTGGTTTACTAAAGATAACTTTAGCTGAATATTACACAGCTTCATATCCCTCTTATGGTATGGGAAAGGATTGCGGACATATGATCAATTAGCATCAGTATTTTCTTACAAGACTCAGGTCCAACAGTATAACAATAATTAACCCACTATTGCCATAAGTTCTTATTTTCTGTGATGTAATTCAATAATGATAAGAATGATGAAAGTATAAAGCAGCAGCACATCGACATAGTTCTTCCATTCTGATGCTTTCAAATGCTAGTATCTTTTTTCCCTTTTGTTGGTAGGAATTGAACTCTGTACCTTTGGCAACAAAAGACAGTATTAATTACTTACGTTTAAACTGCCTACTTATTTTTCTCCCTGGCTAGTTCTTTTTATTCACTTTTAACACACACGTACACAATGCAATTTTATATTCTAGTTAAAAGTGAGTATCTTTTCATAAGCTTTTCTGTTCCTGACCAGTGTTTACCAACAAATTTCCCTTGAGGTACTCTGAAACTTCAAATATATTTTGTTTAATATGCTCAGTACTGGTTTGTACAGTTTTAAGTCTGTTTTTGTTAGCTCCTATATTTAAAAATGTAGGGAACTTATTAAAAATTTAAATTGTTATGGTGTCTTGAAAAGTGACATGGACCTTCAACACTGGGCTAGGCTCCTCAGTGACAGCAGTTGGCAGTAGCTCTCACCTTTACATCCATCCATTGTATCACATCTGTGTCACACTCACACTGGATCTGGGCCCTGCAGTCTCTGTTCTAGGCTGCCTAAGTGTCAGCATAGCCAAGGATGGCACTCTTGTGTTTGAACTCACACTTTGTCTGCTTTTGTCTTTCAGGAGAAGATGTGTGGTCTTATGCAAAGGGACTTCCTCACATGTTCCAGCAGGGTGGTGTATTCTACAATATTATGAAGAAAACTATGGGTATAGTTAAATTCTGATTTTTATTCTTGGATAATGCTTTCATTTAAGCTGTTATAAACTAGAGAACACTCAAGATAGGGGCTCAGTGGGTAGTGGCACTTGCTGGCTAGCTTGACAACCTGATTTTCAGTCCTGGGACCTACGTGGTGGAAGGAGAAAACCAGCTTCTGCAGTTGTCCTCTGATCTCCACATGTGTACCATGGCACATGCATACTCATGCGCGCACGAACACATACACACACACACACACACAAAGTAAAATGTAATAATATTATAAAAGAACAGTCATGATATTTTATTAATACAGCTGGGCATAGTACCACATGCCTGTATAGTCCAAGTTGAGGTATTGATTCTGGAGAACTCCTTGAGCCCAGGAGTTCCCAACTAGCCTGGGCAACATAATGAGACACTCCACCACCTTTCTTATTCTTTTTTTAAAATCTAGTTTATTTCTTTGTTGCACCTTTTTTTCATAATATCTTTATTGGTTATTTGGAATTTCATGTCATGAACCATGATCACACTTCCCAGTCCTCCCAGATATCCCCCTCCCCAACCCTTCTGGCTTTATTCCTCCCACTCCTTAAAACCCCCAAAATAAATCCAGTTTGTGTTCCCCATATACTCACTGGAGCATGATTAAACTCCCAGTGGCCAGCCCCTGAAAGAAAACTTGAGTCCTTACCTACCCACACCCCTGCCAGAAGCCATAAGATGTGGAGAGCTATACTTTAGCAATCTTTAACACAATTTTTTAAGATTTCTTGTCAGTGGCTTTCTGCCTAGGCTGTTACTTTTTGGGGGAGGTGAGGTTGAGGTGGGGGTAGGAGTTGTCATAGAAGCCTTCCAATGTCCCTTTTTATTATTAATTGTGAGTCTGTAGTCATGGATACTACTGCCAAATATCTTCTTTGCCCTTTATTGTCAGCGGGAGCGTGGATGATGGGCTTCCACATGCATGGGCCATGGGTATCCACATGAGATGCCCCACTTCTTAAAGACTTATTTTATTTTAAATTATGTGTATACATATGTGTGTGCACATGAGTGCAGGTGCTCTGAGACACTAGAAGAAGGTGTTGGGTTCCCTTGAGCTGGAGGGACTTTGGGCTGACCCTATGCTAGGAACTGCACTTGAGTTCTCTGCAAGAGCAGTGCATGTTCTTAACCACTGAGCCATCTCCAGTCCAAGAGACACCCCCCTCCATATTTTCTAAAAGTGTTTGCATGTTTGTTTCTTTCTTTTCCTCTAGTGCTAGAGATTGAACTAAAGGCTTCACTCATGTTAGGCTAGTGCTCTACTACTGAGCTACATGTATGTGGGTGTGTATATATGTATAAGTATCGCACTACTGAGCCATATTCCCAGCCTTGTGTATAAGTATGTGTACATACATATATATGAATGTGCCTATGTGTGTGAAAGCCAGAACAGAGCCTAAGGTGTCATTCATTCCTCATGTGCTACCCACAGGTTTTTCTGTTTGTTTTTTAAGCTAAGGTCTCCTACTGGCCTGGAACTTTGCAAGTAGGCTAGGCTATCTGGCCAGGGAGCCTTAGAGACCCACTTACCTGTCTCTTCAGCATTGGGATATTAAACATGTGCCACTTTTTAAAAACATATGTTCTGGGGATTGAACTCAGGACTTCACGCGCTGTACTAATAGATCCATTCTCTTCCATCCTCTGTGTGTGTGTTTATTTATGTACAATTTTTTTTCTTTACCAATCTGCCTTGTTATTATCCTGCTGTGGTCAGGTATGTTTTCTGCAGTATAATTAATGCATGTCTATGTTGTTTTCTTGCTTCTATTTGAACCTTAAGGATGAAAGAATACAAACTGTGAAATTAGAGGCAGAACTGATTATACTGCTTGTGACTGTCCCAGAACCAGATAATTCGGTATTTTTATTGTTTTGTTTTAGTGGTGACTGGCATATCTTACTTATTTTTAAGTTTCAGGACACAGTTTGTTTTACGTTTAACTTTGTTTATAAAAATAAGTACACTTAGGATTTAAAGATCTTGGAAGAGAAATTGGCAGGGCATATATTGGTATTGTGTATAAAAGTGATTGTGTGTGTGTGTGTGTGTGTGTGTGTGTGTGTGTGTGCATGGGTACACATGTGCCATGATGCAGATATATGATGTACATTGGTCTCCCAATCCAGTTGTCAGGCTTGTTTGCTAAGCAATTTTCATATGCTCAGTCATCATGCCAGCCCAGAGAAAGGCACAACAGTGTCATATACGCAAAATATTTGGAACCAGAAACATTTTGGATTTGGGGGAACTTAGGGACACTTTGCATATATATCATGATCTATTTGATGGAACGCAAGTCAAAAATTCGTTTGTATGTTCTACCTGCCTTAAACATATCACCTGCAGATAATCTTATACTACCTCCTTATGTAATTTTGTAGTAACATAAAATAATTTTTTTAAATCAAATGAAGCCAGTTTCATAGTGTGGAATCTTCTACTAGTGGCATTATTTTGTGCTGAAGAAAGTTTCAAATTTTGGCACATTATGGATTTTGGATTGTTGGATTAGAGGTGCTCAGAACCTGTATATTCTTTAATACAATGCATATGGATTTTGATAATACATGCAGCCATGTATCAACCCCAGTAAAAACACAGAATACCTTCCATCAGTCCAGATTTTTAGCTAACCCCCATTTCTCAGTCCCCCTACTCTGACAATCACTGATGTGTTCTCTGAGTTCATTTATTTTCCTTTTTCATATTGCTGTAGTAGGTGACTTTTTGTGCATGGTTCCTTTTGCTTAGAATGGGTGTTGGGAAATTAGCCTTAGGGACATACCACATCTGTTGCTTGTGAAATTTTGTTGGCATGTAGCCATATTCCTGTATACATACTACTGTTGCTGCTTTTGCACTAGAATTGAATAGTATTTGAGATCTTACAGTCTATTATAATCAAAAGATCCTAACATTGTCCTGTAGAGAGAAAAGCCTTTTTCTGTTTTGTTTTAAATTATAGAAAGGATTTTTATTTTTGCATATGGAAGTTAAATGTCTGGTCTATGGTATAGTAAATAGCCTTTTTGCTAGTTAGGTCCTGAGGTAGTATAGGACACAACATGGCAAGAAACAAGGGTAATGAATATGTCTTATTTCTGTTTTAGTGTATATTGGCAGCTATTAGTTAATTTCATTTTCATTGCTGAATAATATTTCATTGCTTGAATGTATCACATTAAAAAATTAATAATAGGGGCTGGAGAAATGACTCAGCTGTTGATTAGGAGTGCTTTTTGCTCTTGCAGAGAGAGAGGATCAAAGTTCAGTTTCCAGCATTGACTTTGGGCAGCTCACAGTCCTTTAATTCCAACTCCAGGGAACATGTTGCTATTTTTTGGCCTGTACAGGCACCCTTATACATGGAGCATAAGATCACAGACAGACAGACAGACAGACAGACAGACACACACACACACACACACACACACACACACACACACACACACACATATGTCTAAAAAAAGATTTCAACCAAAAGACATTTGAACTCTTCAGTTTTTAGCTACTGTGATGCTAGCCCTGTAAACATTTATTTTGTATGTACAGGTTTTGTGTTTATGTAAGCTTTTCTTTTTTCTTTTCTTTCTTACTTCCTTTTCTCTACTTCCTCTTCCTCCTCCTCTTCTTCCTTTTTCTTCTCCTTATTTTTTTTAAATTACTTATTTATTTTATGCATGTGAGTACACTGTCGCTGTCTTCAGACACACCAGAAGAGGGCATCAGATCCCATTACAGATGGTTGTGAGCCACCAAGTGGTTTCTGGGAATTGAATACTCAGGACGTCTGAAAGAGCCATCAGTGCCCTTAATCACTGAGCCATCCCTCCAGCCCTCTTCTCATTATTATCATTATCACTGTTATTATTTAAGGTGGGGTTTCTCTAGCTGTCCTGAACTGGCACTATAGACTGAGCTGGTCTTGAACTCAGAGATCTGTCTACCTCTGCCTCTCCACTGCTGGGATTAAAGGCATGGGCCACTACACCTGGCTTCATGTAAGTTTTTTCATTTCACTTTGGTAAATACTTAAATGGAATACATGGTCATATGGTGAGTATATATTTATCTTTATAAGAAACTTCTATGACTGGGGAAAAGGCCCCATTAGTGTAAAGTGCCTGCTTCATATATGTGAGGGTCTGAGTACAGATCCCCAGCCCTCGAGTAAAAAGCAGGGCATGTGGTGTGTTCCTGCAATCCTAGCAGAGACAAACGTTAGTCCTGCAGCGGGCTGTCAGCTAGTCCAGCCAAATCAGTGAGCCATGGGAGCAGTAGAAGGAATCTGTGGAGAATGAGAGGAAGATAATCAATGTTGACCTCAGCTTCTACTTGCACACACATATGTACAGACAGCCACCATGAACATGTACATATATATTACTCACACACTCATACATACACACATACTCTCACTCATAGAAACTTCCATATCATTTTCCAAAGTGATTAGACCATTTTTAATTTCTATTAGAGATCCACCTACATCTTCCTCCTGAGCACTGTAATTAAAGGTGTGTGCCACAATGCCAAGCTTAATTGAAAAGTTATTACTTTAAATTGCGTGGATGTGTATGGGTCTGTGGATGTGAGTGCAGATGCTTCAAATTCCCTGGAATTGGGATTATTGGCAGTTGTGATGCACCAGTAAGGGTCTGGGAATCAAATTGTGGTCCTCTTGCAAGAGCAGTACTCACTTTCAATCACTGAGCCATCTCTCCAGCTCCAGTTGTCTTTTGGTTTGGTTTGGTCTCACTTTGTAACCCTAGCTGGCTTGGAACTCAGAGATCTCTCTGCCTAACACTGAGATGAAGCTGTACCACTTGACTTGAGTTTTTGTTCTTAAAACAAAAGAAATATCTTTTCCTAGGTTTATATAGCATTACCCCACTGTGGTTTATTTGCATTTCTCTAATAAAGTGATGTTTAGAATCCTTTGATGTATTTGTTCTTTTTCTTTTTGTGTTGAATTTCAGTGTTAAATTGTGTTTTTTTAGTATTAAATTTTATGTTTTACACATTATTGATTAAATGATTGTTTAGCAAATGTTTTCTGATAGTCTATAACTTGTCTTTTTATTCTCTTGATATCTTTTAAATATGTGAGTTTTAAAATTTAGATAAAATCCAGTTTAATAATTTTTCCTTTTATAGTTCATGCTTTTTCTGTTTAACCCAAGGCCACGAATGTTGTATACTCTGTTTTATTCTATAAGTCTTACAGTTTTAGGTTTTTATATTTATTTTTCAGGTATATTTTGGACATTAAATATAAAAAATGTCTTAAGTAAGCTGGGTGGTAGTGGTGCATGTCTTTAATCTCAACAGTTGGTATACAGGGATAGGCCTCATCTCTGGGAGAGTTTGAGGCCAGCCTGGTCTACAGAAATAGTTCTGGGACAGCCAAGGCTACACAAAGAAACTTTTTCTCAAGAAAGGAAGAAAAGGAAAAAAAAAAAAAAAAAAAGGAAAAAGAAAAGTTGTAAGTATAAAAAGAAGCTAATTTTTTGATGAGTTGCAAAAGCATCAGTCAAGGTTTGTTCTTAGTTGTGGATGTTCAGTTGTTATTTTACTATTAAAAAGCCTGTATTTTATCTATTGGTTTATTTTGATGCCTTCCAAAAAATTAGTTAACAAGTTATATTTGGAAAGAATAAATTATACTATATGCAAAATATCCTTCAGTAAATTTGCTTTAAAAGTCACTTGAAGTCAAGTGTGACATGTATCTATAACCAGCTACTTAATAAGAAGCTGAGATACTCAGGAAGTTGAGGCAGGAACTTATTACAAGTTCAAGGCCTATTTGGGAAACCTAACAAGACCTTTTCTCAAAAAGGGTTGAGAATGTAGTTTAGTGGTACAACACTTGCATGCATGCATGAATGTGTAAGACTCTGGGTCCAACTTACTAGTATTGCCTAATTATCCAAACCAAACAAAACTGAAGCAATTAACTATGTATATGGGTCTAATTCTAGAGTTTCTTTTCTGTTTTCTCTTTCCCTTTTCTAATGCCATGACTTGATTACTGTATTTTTATAGTGATTCTTGAAATAAATCACTGAATATTCCCTTCTGCCTCCAAATGTTTTTTTGGGTATTTTTGGGCTTTGTTTATTCATACAAGCTTTAGAATCAGGTTATTTCAACAACAACAACAAAAAAAAATCTGGAATTTTTTTTTTACTGTTATTTCACTGACTATATAGACAAATCAGAAACATTTAGTATGTTAACAATACTGTTTCACAATTCTTAAAGATGTTTCTCAATTTACTCTCTTACTCAGATTTTTGTAGTTTTAGTATACAGACATTGTAGGTATTTTATTTTTAATCCTGTTGTTAAGAGATGCTTCTTAAAATTGCTTTTTCTTTTTGTTTTTTAATTGGATACATTTTATTTACATTGCAAATGTTATCCCCTTTCCCAGTTTCCACTCCATAAGTCCCCTATCCTCTCCCCTGCTTCTATGAGGTTGTCCCCCACCCCTACCGCCTCCTCCCTCCCCACCTTGACATTTCCCTACACTGGGGCATCAAGTCTTGACAGGACCAAAGGGTTCTCTTTCCATTGATGCCCAATAAGGCCATCCTCTGCTACACATGCAGCTGGAACCATGGGTCTATTCATGTGAACTCTTTAGATAGTGGTTTAGTTCCTGAGAGCTCTTATTGGTTGGTATTGTTGTTCTTATAGGGTTGCAAACCCCTTCAGCACTTTCAATCCTTTCTCTAACTCCTCCACTGGGGACTCTGTTCTCAGTTCAAAGGTTGGCTGTGAGCGCTGCCTCTGTATTAGTCATGATCTGGCAGAGCCTCTCAGGGGACAGCTATATCAGGCTCCTGTAAACATTTTCTTCTTGGAATCAGCAATATTGTCTGGGTTTGGTAACTATACATGGGCTAGATACCCAGGTGGGGCAGTCTCTGGATGCCTTTCCTTCAGTCTCTGCTTCAAACTTTGTCTTTGTATTTCCTCCTGTGGATATTTCTGTTCCCCCTTCTAAGAAGAACTGAAGCATCTACACTTTGTTCTTCCTTCTTCTTCAGCTTCATGTGGTCTGTGGACTGTATCTCGGGTAATCTGAGCTTTTGGGCTAATATCCACTTATCAGTGAGTGCATACCGTGTGTGTGTGTGTGTGTGTGTGTGTGTGTGTGTGTGTGTGTGTGTGTGTTTGTGATTGGGTTTCCTCACTCAAGATGATATTTTCTAGTTCCATCCATTTGCATAAAATTCATGACATCATTGTTTCTAATAGCTGAGTAGTACTCCATTGTGTAAATGTACCACATTTTCTGTATCCATTCCTCTGTTGAAGAATATCTGTTTTTTTCCAGCCTCTGGCTATTATAAATAAGGCTGCTATGAACATAGTGGAGCACGTGTCCTTGTTAAATGTTGGAGCATCTTTTGGGTATATGCCCAGGAGTGGTATAGGTGGGTCCTTAGGTAGTACTAAGTCCAATTTTCTGAGGAACCCCAGACTGATTTTCAGAGTGGTTGTACCAGCTTGCAATCCCACCAACAATGGAGGAGTGTTTCTCTTTCTCCACATCCTCACCAGCATCTGCTGTCACCTGAGTTTTTGATCTTAGCCATTATGAATTATGTGAGGTAGAATCTCAGTGTTGTTTTGATTTGCATTTCTTTGATGACTAGAGATGTTAAACATTTCTTTAGGTGTTTCTCAGCCATCTGATATTCCTTAGTTGAGAATTCTTTGTTTAGCTCTGTCCCCCATTTTTTAAAAAGGTTTATTTATTTATTCTATGTGAGTGCACTGTAGCTGTCTTCAGACACACCAGAAGAGGGCATCAGATCTCATTACAGGTGGTTGTGAGCCACACCATGTGGTTGCAGAGATTTGAACTCAGGACCTCTGGAAGAACAGTCAGTGCTCTTAACCACTAAGCCATCTCTCCAGCCCTGTTCCCCAATTTTTAATAGGGTTATTTGATTCTCTAGAGTTTAACTTCTTGAGTTCTTTGTATATATTGGATATTAGCTCTCTGTGGCATGCAGGATTGGCAAAGATCTTTACCCAATCTGTTGGTTGCTTTTATGTCCTAATGACAGTGTCCTTTGCCTTACAGAGGCTTTGCAATTTTATGAGCTCCCATTTGTTGATTCTTGTTCTTGGAGCATAAGCCATTGGTGTTCTGTTCAAGAAAATTTCCCCTGTGCCTATGTGTTCTAAGCTCTTTTCCAGCTTCTCTTCTTCTAGTTTGAGTGTATCTGGTTTTATGTGGAGGTCCTTGATCCACTAGGACTTGAGCTTTGTACAAGGAGATAAAAATGAATCATTTTGCATTGTTCTACATGCTGACTGCCCGTTGGACCAGCACCATTTCTTTAAGAGGCTTTCTTTTTTTCATTGGATGTTTTTAGCTCCTTTGTCAAAAATCAAGTGACCATAGGTGTGTGGGTTCGTTTCTGGGTCTTCAGTTCTATTCCACTGATCTACCTGCCTGTCTCTGTACCAATACCATGCAGTTTGTTTGTTTGTTTTTTAATCAAGATTGAATTGATCTGTAATACAGCTTGAGGTCAGGGATAGTGGTTCCCTAGAAGTTCTTTTGTTGTTGAGAATAGTTTTTGCTATCCAGGGCTTTTTGTTACTCCAAATGTATTTTCAAATCGCTCTTTCTAACTCTATGAAGAATTGAGTTGGAATTTTGATGGGGATTGCATTGAACTTGTAGATTGCTTTTGGCAAGATGACCATTTTTACTATATTAATCCTGTCAATCCATGAGCATGGGGGATCTTTCCATCTTTTGAGATTTTCAGTTTCTTTCTTCAGAGACTTGAAGTTCTTGTCATGCAGATCCTTCACTTGGCTTGGTTAGAGTCACACAAAGGTATTTTACATTTTTGTGACTATTGCAAAGGGTGCCATTTCTCTAATTTCTTTTTCAGCCTGTTTATTCTTTGAGTAGAGGAAGGCTACTGATTGTTTTTTCTAGATTGTTTGGCTTTTATAAGTAAAAGATATCTCTACTTTTCACCTGTAAATCTTTTATTCTTTTATTACCTTATTGAAAAGGCTAGTACTTGGAATTCAATATTGAATAGAAATGAAGAACATGATGTTGTCTTATCTTGGATGAAGTTTTTAGTCTTTTTAATGAATATCTTACGTTGAAGACAGTTTCTTTTATTTCCTTATTTATGGATGGTTCCTCTTAGGAATGAATTAGAATCGTGTCAACTGTTCCTTTTCATTTATGGAGATAATTGTGTCATTTTTCTATGTTAGTTTATTGAGAGGGTGAGTTTCAGCAACCGACATTTATTTTGAGACAGGGTCTCATTATGTAGCACTGACTGCCTTGGAACTCACTATGTAGATCAGGCAGGCCTCAAACTCACAGAGATCCATCTGCCTGTGTTTCCCAAGAGCTAGGATGAAAGGCATACCCACGAATTGATTTTTTGTTTAAGTTACTTATTTTCAGTTTTTATTTCATGGGTATGAGTGTTTTGCTTGCATGTATGT
Source organism: Micromys minutus (assembly GCF_963924665.1). Classification (NCBI taxonomy): domain Eukaryota; kingdom Metazoa; phylum Chordata; class Mammalia; order Rodentia; family Muridae; genus Micromys; species Micromys minutus. Next base: position 5,919,363 of record NC_137961.1, read on the forward strand.
ATATATACCTTGTGTTTTGAGTAGGCCAGAAGAGGTCATTGGATTTCTTTGTACTGGAGTTACAATGACTGAAATATATTGTGGATGCTGGGAACCGATTTTGCAGGAACAGAAAGTTCTCATAGCAGCTGAGCCATTTCTCTACTCCCAGTGATTGACTTGTTAATGCTGAACAAATTCTATGATATTTGACAAGTGTTTTGTGATTGTTCACGGTGAATAATGATGTTTAGTTTTCTCCTAATAACTATTTGTTTAATCAGAGTAACTTTCTCTTCCTCGAATGGCTTTTAAAAATACTTTTGTTTTCTGTTAGATTTTGTCATCACTTGGTAGATGATGCTAGGTAGAACTGATTGATCAGCAAGGCCATTGTGTGTAGAGTTTTCTTTATTGGACAGTTTTTTTTAAAATAAAGGATTTACTTTATATTTTAAAATTTTTCTGTATATATTTCAGTGTATGTATGCCATGCATGTAAGGGTGCTTTTTGAGGCTAGAAGAGCCATTGGATCCCTTGGAGCTGGACTTACTGGGGTGTTGGGCCACCTGATACGGGTGCTGTCGGCAGGCTTTCCCTGAGCACTGAACCTCTAAACTAGGCTGTACTCCTGAGCTTCTTTCTTCAACATGCCTGCTCATTTCATGCAAGTCGTCGTCAAAGATAGTGGCCTAAGTTGTTTATAATATTCTCTTGTTGTCCTTTAACACTAACAAGACCTGTCACTCTCTCATTTCTGTGTTGGCCATTTGTGCCTCCTCCCTCCCTCTGTTTTGCCACTGGTCTGGCTGATGTTTGGTTTATCAGTTTTATTGGTCTTTTTCAAAGAAACTTTTGAATTCATAGATTTTTCTTGTCCCTTTTGATTGCTTTAGACAGGAAATATGAAGGAAGCTAATTTTTTAGCTATATAAAGCTAATTTTTTAGCTCTAATCCTCTTGTATTTTTGTTGTTTGGCAGTAGATAAATGCCAGTTCTAATAAAGTTCATTAAGGTGTATTTTAATTTGCAAGTTTTTCTTTGATAATAAAGTTTGGATTTAAAGTTTATTTTCCTTCTGGTTCTCTAAGTAGAAGCTTTAGCTATTACAATTTATTTTTCTGTTTTCTAGTTTTAAACATTTTTTAAAATTTTGTTTTGTTTGTGTATTTGTGTGTACACATGTGAACATTCGTGATTCACTGTGCATATGTATCAGAGGACAACTTTTGGAAGTTGGTGCTCTCCTTCCACAGTGGGATCTAGGAATCAAACTCAGGTCAGGCTTTTATGGCAAGTGATTTTATACCTGAGCTACCTTGCAGGGACTGAAAAAAAAGTTTTAAATGTTAGGTATAGAATTGAGACTTGAGACTTGAAATAAAATGGTGTATTTAAAAAATGGTATTGAGACAACTGGATGTCCACATGAATCAGGGAACAGTAGTGGAATATCCAGTCTCTTGGCAGTTCATTGAGGCTGTCTTTGAGCTCCTGATCCTCCTGCCTCCAACTCCTGAGTGCTGGGATTAAAGGCATGACTACCATGCTTTGTTTTTAATAAATACACAGGCACTTAGATCTGACTTGGTATTTCCTTTCTTTCATTTGTGTGGTTTGGTTGGGCCTTAGGATGTGCACAGTGGGAGCCCCTGCTCCCAAGCTACAGCTCTAGCAGCCAGAAACACCTCAGGAGACATTTCTACCCGAAGCTTTATTAATTCATATTTTTTCTACTCTTGAAATTAATATTTGTTTGAAACTATAATTTAAATTTTAGTATATAAAATTGCATTTTCTTATTGGTTTACATTGTAGTTAGGTTTTGTTTGACTTCTTTTCCTAACTTTGCTTAAGATAATGATTTCATATATATATTCTTCATTTCCTGGGAGAACTACTTTAAGGTCTTACTGATGCTCTTTTCTTTTCTTTTCTTTCTTTCTTTCTTTCTTTCTTTTTTTTTTTTTTTTTGTAGTAGAACCAGTTATTTTCTAGCAAATAATTTTTTGATATTTTCTTCCCCCCCACCCCCTCTCTCTTTGGTTTCTGAGACAGAGTTTCACTGTGTGGCCCTGGCTGTCTTAGAACTTACTCTGTAGACAGAGCTGATCTCCAGCTCAGAAAAGGATCTACCTGTGTCTACCTCCTGTGCTGGAATTAAAGACATGCACTAACACTGACTAGCGGCAAATCTATTTTTGAAAGTTGTTCATCTATCAGTTGCCATTCAGAAAATTTAATATTTTGGTCATAAATGTCTTTGTTATGCTTACAATAGTATTGTATACAAAATCATAACATGTTAAATATCTTTTCTTTTCTTTAGGCATGGCTGATGGCAAACATTGTACTTTTCCACATCTACCTGGCAAAACCTTTGTTTATAATGCTTCTGAAGATAGACTGGAGCTGTGTGTCGATGCTGCAGGACATTTCCCCATTGGTCCTGATGTTGAAGATTTAGTTAAAGAGGCTCTAAGTCAGGTTCGAGCAGAGGCTACGACAAGAAGTAGGGAATCGAGTCCCTCACATGGGTTATTAAAACTAGGTAGTGGTGGAGTAGTGAAAAAGAAATCTGAGCAACTTCACAATGTAACTGCCTTTCAGGGGAAGGGCCATTCTCTAGGAACTGCATCCAGTAACCCTCACATTGATCCCAGAGCTAGGGAAACTCTGGTTGTAAGAAAGCATAATACAGGGACAGATTTTAGTAACAGTTCCATTAAAACAGAGCCTCCTGTGTTCACAGCTGCTTCTGGTAACAGTGAGCTTATTCGAATAGCTCCTGGAGTAGTAACAATGAGAGACGGTAGGCAGATTGATCCTGATGTGGTTGAGGCCCAGCGAAAAAAATTGCAGGAAATGGTGTCTTCTATTCAGGCTTCAATGGACAAACACTTGCGGGATCAAAGTACAGAGCAAACACCATCTGATCTTTCTCAAAGAAAAGTAGAAGCTGTGAGTTCTTCTGTGAGGCCTGGGAATCTTCAGACTGGCTTGCCAGAATCTTTTTCTTTAACTGGTGGCACGGAGAATTTGAATACTGAAACAACTGATAGTCGTGTAGCAGAGGTACTGGGAGCAGCATTTGCAACGAGGTCAAAAGCACAAAAGGAAAATTCCATGGAGGAACCTGAAGAGATGGATAGTCAAGATGCTGAGACAGCTAACACGACTGAGCCGATGGACCACTCTTGATTTAATTTAGAGGCTAATAAAGGCAGGATGTTTATTGTGAATATGTAATATTTGTTGGCTGGGCCACATAATTCGAGTAGTCATTAAAAATCTTGTACGTATATAATTCAGAGATTATATCTTGTTATTCAGTGCATGATAGCAAGTGTGTGATTGGCAATAGCTTTAACATACTGCTGCCCAGGCTGGCTCTGAACTCTTGTAAATTAGTTTAGATCTTCTCAAGGGTTTCTTCCACGTGTGTGGTTCATTGGAGGTTCTTTGTCATTTTGATTCCATCGAAAGTCTTAATCTTTCAGACATGAAAATTCTCTTGCTAAATGTTTGGTTTCTGCAGAGACCAGAGTTGAAGAGGAAATGACAGTTTGTACACATTGTCATCAAGGTGGCCGTCCTACATTTCATGAGAATGTTGACTTCAAGTTTACCTGAACTAAATGTATCTTAAAATACATAAAATACTTTATTAGACTACTTAAAAGTTATAACATTATAGAGACAGCTATTGTTGGCAAAAATATCTTGACAGTCTAGAGTAATGATAAAACATTTCCTGATTTGAGCAAAGTTGGGAAGAAATATCTATCCTAATACGATAAAGTCCCTGTGATTCAGTTAGCTGGTCTGAGCCAGCATGATTAGATGTATGCTCTTGTTGATAATATGTTGCCATTATTTTTTTAATCTTGGCCTTGTCAAGTTCCACCTATTATTTTTTAAATATTACATAAGAGAATGACATTTTGTTCTAGAATATTTAAAAATACTGGTAGCAGTAGTTAATTTCTAACTTCAGAGTATGTCAGAGTCACAAAGGATTTATCAGTATGAATGGTTCTATAGTTTTGACACAGTGGTGTGTAAGCCTGTATATGCTAAATGTCTCTAAGCCCCTTTGAACCAAAAATGTTTTCCTTTTTTCTTAAGAGTCCTTAAGATTTTCTTTTTGTTGGCTTCACTTGATGCATAGTTTATTCCAACAAACCATTAGCATTTGCTTCAAGTCGCATTCATTAACTCTCCAGTGCAGCTTCCTCAGAGACTTTCATGCTTATTAGTAAAGCAGCTATATTCCTGAGATTGGTACTGTGCTCTTGTTCTGTTCTCTAGATTTGTATTGTAAATGTATTCCAGTCCATCATCTTCCTTTGTTTACTAAAATTAAGTTGAATTTGAATGACTGAATGACAGATGTGTGTTAATATAATCTCTTAGAGCATTTGAAGCCTGGCTGTCTCTGTTTGCACATGTAACAGATGCAGAGCTGTCTGCAGTTCTACAAAAGTGTATGTCAGAAAATACATTATCAGGTGTTTAAAATCTCTTCCTGGTCACTCCAAAGGGATGTTGTACTCTAACTTTTTCTAGATAAGGGAGGTGTTGTTTTCTTTCTGTGACAGTATCTTTAACTGAGTCTTCAGACTGATTAACCCACTTTGTTAAATGAGGAAGGAAGGGAGAATCTAGACTTTTAACAGTGTAGCTGAGGTTAGGATAATGCATACTACTACTACACACACCTGGATTGTGTTTATCATATCAACTTCGAAATATTTTATCTCCACTCATCCATTTACATTAAAGTACCAGGAAAATTTGTAACTTTTATATTGCTTACTAATTTTGCATGAAGATAGCTACCAAATTCCTAACAATTAGCTGTGTTTTAAATACTCCCCCCCAGTCCCTTCACTAACCACTATTATTTTGGCCCACTCAGCCACTATGATACTCTAATTTTTTTTTTCCTGGTTTAAGTACAAGAGAACTGCTCAATAAGCAGAAAATGTACTGCTTCAAGTAAATGATATAATCACCCTGTTTTAACAGATGCTCTTCTGTGGCTTGGTGTTTTAAGTTAATAACTGGCAGGATCTCAAGGTAGGAATATCAGAAACAAATTTTGTTTTTTCTATGTAGACTTTGCTGGCCTGAAGCTCACTAAATAGACCAGGCTGGCCTTAGGAAGAGATCTGCCCGCCTCTGCCTCCCAGGTATTGGGACTAGAAGGCATACATTACCATGCCTGTCTAGAGACAAATTTTATCTCCCTATTAAATACTTGATTTTAGTGTAAATTATGCACATGTGAAGATTAGAAGATGAACTTAAATTTCTGACAATACTTCATTGTTTCTAGTGACAGTAGTAGTATTTAGGGTTAGAAACTTAATTGGGTATAAATAACAGTTTGGGTTCTCCCTTGATAGAAAATACAGGCAGACTAACAACCAAACAAGAAACAGGTTTGAGAATTCATCTGAATTCTTGAACATATTTTAAATCGGTTGAAATTTGAATGGTGGGGTAGGTTTTGAGAGGGTTTGTTTTAAACATCATTCGTGTATTTATGTGAGTGTAGATGCTTTTTTACCGTTGTGATGCCACTGTGCTGCATCAGTGGACCACAATAGCTTGTGATCTCAAGTTAAAATGGTGTTTTAGCCCTAGATGTAACATAACTGTAATTCAAGCCTATTCAGTTGTATTTGCAGCGTTCACTGAAGACTGAAGTAGTAGTGTAAATATTTCCCTTCAGTAATCCATTTTGTAATCCTACTAAGTTTGAGTTGATGACCCAAAGTCCAGGCAGTTAAAGGTAGTGTATGTCCAGAAAGCTGGTAATGAACAATTGCTCACATTGAAGGAAACAAGACACTGCCAACAAGTATTATGAATAATATACAATTAGCTCCAAGGGAATGGTCACTCAGGAACTACAGAGCAAGCCTAGGTAGCCCATTCATCTCCCAGCCCTTAAACTATGTTTCAGGTGTTTATTGGAAATTATAGGAAAGAGGCCTGAGAAATTTAGCAAATGCTAGTATTTGAAATGCTTCATACCTTCCTATAGTTTTTAGTTTGGATTTTACAATTAAGCTTTACTGCTTGCATTTGAGATAGCGTTCTGAAATGTACTTGTGAGACTAGCCACGGGTCTTACAGGTCTTTATTGCCATTTTAAGGATCATATTCATTGGATATTTAACAATGTCTTATTTAGGGTCTCTTACCTCAGGGAAGATAATTTACTAGCAACTCCTATATTATTATTGACAGGTTTTGGAGAACTACTTTGACATCACTTGTTAGCTACCAAATGCAAAAAAAGTATTATTTTATGTAGTTACCCGCTGTCTGCTACTGAATGTTTCTCTAGATATTTAGGGCCCGATTATTAAGTAACATTTAGATATGAGATAAACTTCTAAGTTCTGTCATTAGTTATACTTCATTTTGTCACTATAGTGATTTTTTTTAAACTTTCAGAACATTAATATGGCTTTGTCCTCATTTTTCAACAGTCAATTTAATTGGCCCAAACTTAAATACTCAAGTACAACAGATCTTGAGAATTTTATTTTTGTTGCTTTTTTTTTTTTTAAATGGATCTCAAAGCAAGGTCTCCACCTTAACATTCTTATAAAATCAGAGCCCTTGCAAAGTTGGTTTAAATTCCACTCATTTTAACGTAGATTTGAAGTTACTTTTTATAACATAAATAGATGCATATTCTAGGTTGGCTAGGTGTTCTGCTTTCCAGCTCTAACAGAACTGTACAACAGAGAGGCTCATCACGATTAGATCACTGTTCTCAAGCAAGAACAGCTCATGAAAAGAGCCATGGTAGTAGAATGTGTATTTAAGAAGTAAAGTAATAAAGGGGAGATAGATCACTAATGTCACAGAATTAATTGCAAGTTCTGCCATTCTTTGAGATGCCAAGTGTTTCAATTCATATTTAATGATACTCAAATCGTGGAAATTTTAACGTTTGTTCCAAAAATAGCAGAAACTGTAAAAAAAATTGTGAATTATTGGAGAAAATACCATTACTTGTATACCTGACATTTAAAGTTTTTAATTATGGAGTTGACATGTTTTTGTAGTATAATAATACAATGACTATTCTCTTGTAAAAGACAAGGAAAAACTAGTAAAGAAAAAGTTTTAGTTGATGTTATTTGCTTGTATCAATTACTAGTATTTTACAATTTAAGGTATTGCATACTTTTCTTTAGAATGCAAACATCCCTCCTGGAGCCTTTATGCCTGTTGTAGAGCAATAAAGGACTGGCAAGCTTGTCAATATTTTCAGGTTTGTTTGATTTTAAGTATTAGTGCTAAAAATTGGAAAGTCCCTTTTGGAGGGAAATACTACTTAAACTAAAAGAAAGCCGTAATAGTATAAATATTTAGACAAAAAGCTAGCAAGTACTTAGCTTGGCAGTGAAGCAGTAGAGATGCTAGATCATCCATAAGGCACATCACTGTGGTTTCATGACTGTGTGTATATATTACAGTTGAGAATGAGTAATTGGTAACAGCATAACAGTAGTGTTCTTGAGCACACCTCACTGTACAGTATTTCAAATTTTGTATTAATAGTAAAGCTAAATAATATATTACTGATTTCTCCTCAACTTCACATTGGTGTTTTTAAAGTAATGCTCTTTAGTTTCCTCTAATTAGACTTTAATATCATAATGCATGAGCAAATAGTTCAGTTTATAATAAATTCTTAGCAAAATAAAGTTGTTTTTAAAACATATATATGAATTATACAGGAACTATAATTTATTTCCTTGATGAGGTTTTAATATTCGATGAAACATCCAATTATAAAAAATAAGCAAAGTTTCTTTAGAAATTTTGGGTTGTGTAGTGCTTACTAAATATTTCAAAACAAGGTATGTTCTAATGGAGAGTTTGTTTTTGAGAAAGTACTAGTGATGATGAGGATAAGAAGGGAAAATATAGAAAAAAGCAGCAAAGTCCTTCTCAGATTACCACTCAACTCTCCACTGATTATTTTTAAGTTTTAGTATATTTATTTAAAATCTATTGGATTGCTTAGACCATTTATCTCAGTGGTTAGAACTGCCCTAGACTCCAGATGCGGGTCCAAGTCAAGCATACAACATCCTGTGTGCTGTTTGACCTCTTCTTGGGATGATGATGGCTTTTATCCGTAGAGCTGTGAGGATTGAGTTGTCACCTGAACATTTAAAACCATGCCGGGCACCGTGAACATTCAGATACTTGCTGTGGCTAGTATGCTTTTAAGTCGTGGTAAGAGTTCAGCAGCCACTGAGGTGTGAGTAGAAACTGGATGTTTTTACATCCAAATATTTCTATGAGGACTTAATCTCAGGAATTACCAAGAACCTGGAGAACTGACATTCCGTGCTCTGTGATGGAGATGAGCTTTGGAGCCAAAGGCTCCAAAAGGTTATCTGCTGTAACCTTGAGGTTTTGCAGTGTCCTCTGTGTTCTGTTGACTGTAGGCAGGTACGCTTGCTGAGAATAGTGCTGAGACTAAGTCACACACTTGAGTTTGAGGTTTTCTATGTGACGTCATAGGTCACGTGCCCATCAGGATAGCGCTCTCAAAACTTCAGTTAATGAAAAAGATAAAACATTCCATTTAAGATAGTTCATTACTGGTTTTATTTTTATTGACTGGCTGTCATACCCCAGTAAGTAAAATATGACTGAATAATTGATTGTTTTTAATAATTAAAAATGTACAGAGAAAATTTGAAGTAAGTCAATTGATTTTCTACACTATGGCACATGGAAAGTGAAAAACAGTCTTCAAATTTGTGCCCTGTGGTCCACTTAACATATGTGTGTATGTATGTGTGTGATTATTCTTGTCTTGGTTTTATGTGTAGAAACATAGGTGAGATCTAGTCTGCCTGTAAAATTACAAATTTTTAAATTTGATTTTCTGGAACTAGGATATTGTGTAGCCATTCTGTAATCATTCAAAACAAGTGTTTGTAAAAAGCCACACTTTTCTAGGAACTGGTGAGACACTTCTGAACAACAAATTTCGTGTGCTCTTGAGTGCCTACAGTCAAGTACATGGTGCAGTCAAGTAAACACCACACTTATAACTCAGTACAGTGATAAGGCACTCTAACTATTAAAGTGACTCTTTTCCATGTATTTAGACAATAGTTTAAACACTTAGCCCATGATGATTAACCTAGTTGTTTGTGCTTGGCTGAAAGCTTCTTATACAGATTAGGTAGTTTACCCTAAGTGTAAAAGTGTGTCTCTTCATCACGGTCTTGAAGTAACCATCAGAAGACTAGCTCCCTCAGAGATTGGTTGGGTCTGAAGAGCTCTTGAGATAGTGTGCTGAAGGACACAAGGCCCTTTGTTCTTGGGGCTGTGTGAGCATGTGTTATAGTGGCTCATGCTCCTGTAATCAGCTTCCCACCCATGTCCTTGTAAGTAGACCAGATTCATCTCTTTACCAAGCTAGACTTGTGTGGAATCCTTTCTTAGGTTTGTTGTCGGTGTTCTGTTTGGCATGAATAGGCTTTTTTTTTTTTTTCTTCACATCTCCCCAGGAAAAGTCACAAAACACCAATGTCTTTTGGTTAAGTGGCCAAACTGGGTAGCAACTGAAATAAGCCCAAATGTTTATGACTACACAGTCTATGTTCTCAACTTCAATGCTGCATTCATAGTTGAAAGGGTGATCCTAGGTCTTTTGAATACCATTTAAATCTAAATTTTATGCTCACCAATCTGTGCTGAGCTTTAATATTTCCCAGTGTTTGGAAGGCCAATTACCTACTCAAGTTCCTATTTTGGGCTTATTTTCCTGCCTTCAAATGTGCAGGTTCTATAGGGGGGAAAGTATTTTTCTCAGTGACTAATCTGAGTGATAAGTGTCCAACAACCTATTTCAAAGTCCCAGAATACTGATTTGCTAGATAGCTTTCTTCATTTGTCTGGAGAACTCTCCAAAGGTCATTTTTTCTCAAAGTGGGTCTCAACCTCCCTAATGCTGCGACCTTTAGTACATTTCTTTCTACATGTTGTGGTGACCCCAACCACAACTTGTTTTCATTGCCGCTTCATAGCTCTATAATTTTGCTACTGTTACGACTCACAAATACTTTTGGAGATAGAGGTTTGCCGGCGGTCACAGCCCACAGGTTAAACAACGCTGGTCTAGAAAGAAAAGATAAGAAATAATAAACTTGTCTGAGCAATGTGCACTCCCGGTTTTTGTTCTGCTCACATGGTGAAGAGCCATTAAAACAAGTTAGTACACAGTGGAGAGGAGGAGTGCTGGTGTGATACTACAGGAAGAGCTAAGCTGACCTGCTAACGGCGAAGGAGTGCTTTCTGAGAGATGATCTAAGTTGTGGCAGCATTATTAGGGTGCTTCAAAACCAGAGTCAAGATTGAACACTTTCACAAAAGTTCTTTACAAGGCCAGTCCAACAAGCAGATTTAAGAGTAATCAGGTAGACAGCTATCTCAGAAGTAGGCACCGTTCTTCATTCCCAGCACTCACACTGGGTGGCTCATGCCTGTCTTCTGGTCTCCTCTGGTGTTAAACTTGTGTACCTCCCAACCCACTCCCAATTAAGATCTTTTAAAAATTAAGTGAGATGCTTATGTTCACCACACTTTAGGTCCTAGTGCTTCCTATGAGGAGGTAATGATGATGGAGAAAGATGAGGATTTTGAAAGGCTTATCAGAACGATCTCTAGGGTCTGGCATGATGACGCTGGGAAAGAACCTTACTGCCAAGCCTGGTTACCTGAATCCAATCTCAGGAGACCACATGGCAGGTGAGAACAGACTCGCACTAACTGTCTTCTGAACTTGGCAGGTAGGCCACAGCATGTGTGGACCTACACACACACACACACAGAGAGAGAGAGAGAGAGAGAGAGAGAGAGAGAGAGAGAGAGAGAGAGAGAGAGAGAGAGAGAGAGAGAGAGAGAGAGAGGAATAAGTAAAAAGATAGTTCCTAGGAAAAGAGGAAAACTAACAGATAATGAGAGTTTGTACTGAGTATGAAAACTCAGATACATGTGCTTTGGATCAAAATCTGTCTCTGTTACTAAATATATTCAATATATTTAAACCACACACATGCACACACAAGAATATAAGCAAAGACATAAAGCAAGAATCAAATTAGGGATTGGAACCCAACAACCCTCAGTGTTGTTTTCTAAACAGGATGTTGTAGCTTAGGGTCAAGCTCAAAGATGACCCTGAAGTCCTGATCTTTCTACCTGCACCACCTATATAGCAGGGTGACAGGTGTGTCTGGGCACACCCTCTATCAGCCAAGCTGCATCCCACTCTAGAAATTCTGTCTCTTTTGATTTCTTCCATCCTTATAGAAAGATTCACGGCCCTGTACCAGTCTCTCCCACCTTTCCTTGCTTCTCTTAAGCAGTGACTAGCAAGTGTCTGAATTAAGTTTCATTATGGAAAAAATTTTCAATTTAATATTGTCATATGATATCTCTTATGAAGTGTTGAAATATTCTTTGGCTCTTTAGCAAATGTTACATTGTTAACAGTTATTTTTCATTCAGTGAGGTGATATAAAAACCAGTCGTAAACTGAGCATGGTGGTACATGCTTCTATTATCCAGCAAAAAGGAAACCAAGTTAGGGAGATCAGGAGTCAACCTGGACTATATAATAGGACTCTATATTTAAAATACAAGCACATAAATGTTAAAGGGTCTAGGGGGATGGTTTAGTGGGTAAGAGAGCTTGCTCTACTAGCATTAGGATTCAGTTCCCACCTTCCATGTAAAAATCTGGGTATAGTCATGTCTACCTGAACCCCTACTAGTAGCAGGTAGAGACAGGCAGATCTAAAGATTGTGTCAGCCAGCCTAGTCAAAAGGCAGGCTTTCAGCTCATGAGATACCCTGTCTCAAGGTAATAAGATAGAGGAAGATACCCACAGTTCTGCTCTGCCCCCCACAAATGCACACAGGGCTGAGTGCTTCTGCACACTCACATGTATGACTGTACAAACAGACACTGAACATAAGCACACAGACATGTAGCCCCTCAAATGGAAAATATCTGAAGAATATATGAATATATAAAAGTTCTTATTTAAATATAGATCTTAGCCTTTTCTGATTTAAATATATCATCCATCCATCCATCCATCCATCCATCCATCCTTCTATCTATCTATCTATCTATCTATCTATCTATCTATCTATCTATCTATCTATCACAGTGGTTCTCAACTTGGGTGAGACCCTGCACCAGGGGGTAGGGGTCGGGGAAGTGAATGGTCCATTCACAGAAATACAGAAAATTAGCATTTCTACCCAAATAGCCATTTCCAATTTATATTCTAGCTTTTAACAGCTATATTACTTATTAAGATTTGGGATGTAAGCCAGCCCCAATTAAATGTTGTCTTTTATAAGATTTGCCTTGGTCATGGTGTCTGTTCACATCAACGGAAACCCTAAGACATCTGGTCTTCTGAAATAGCATCCCTTTTTCCTAAGCACTGAGTCATGTCCCCAGGTTCCAGGTTCCTCCATGATTACTTTCTATTTGGCGGTCTGTAGATAGATGCTGGTAGTTACTCCAGAAGAAGAGCGTTGGATTGTTATGGGGGAGTTAACATAGCTGTCCCACAGACCATTTAGCTATTTATTATGTTTTATGCTCTGCTAGCATTCTTACCACTAGACCTTCACTTCTCAGACTGGAGCCTTAAGATCCATTGGGAAACTCAGCTCCCATTTTGCTGCTGTCTTCTGTATAGTGTCTGAGCTGTGAAAACGTAGATTTTGCCCTCAGTTCTCAGCACGCTTCACAGATCAGCATTTCCCACCTCTTGTCTCAGAGACACATTAGTAAGAAGATGTTGCTCCCGTTTCTCTTAGATGTTTTAGTTCTGGTTTCTCCATCTCCTTACTATAATAACACGAATTTGGGGTCGAACATCAGCTATGGTGACTCAACAGCCAAGATTTTAAGTTTATGATGAAATTGTAGGTATAGTTCCAGGTTTTTGTTTTGTTGTTTTTTTTCTTAAATGATGTCACCATTTCGTAAGCCAAGAACATTTTGGTCTCAGAGAAAGGGAGAAATATTAAAAATTAAAATTACCCTGTAGCGGTTTTGTTTGTTTGTCTTGCTGTTTTTGAGACAAGGTTTCTCTGTGTAGCCTTGGCTGTCCTGGAACTCATTCTGTAGACCATGTTGGCCTTGAACTCAGAGATCTGCCTGCTTCTGCCTTCCAAGTGTTGGGACTAAAAGTGTGTGCCACCACTCACTGCCCAGCTACTCTCTAGCTTTTATTTATTCTTCTAATATGTAAAGCACATATGTACACACACACACACACACCAGAGAGAGCATGCTTTTATTGTTGTTCAGTTTTTCTCTATCCCACCTTTCTGTTTCCTATCAGATCACAACTTACAGTTACAGCTGTGCTTCAGAGTTCCTCCAATGGCTACTATGAGAAAAACAGCCCCTCCCCCATAGCCTTCTTGCACTCCCCCACAAATCTGATTGGCCAAGTTTGGTAGGCTCTGGCAAATACTTTACCCAGATCATTTCTAGTTGTTTTGCAACTGGTTATTTTGGAGTAACATGCTACCCCAAACAAAAAGTAGGTTTATGTACTGCAAAAGCAGAAAGGCAAGAGAAATGGATTAACCGTTGAAAAGCAGTGGGTTCCTCCAAAGCCTTGTATTTCTCCATTAAAGCACAAACTCCTTGTGCACAGTGCTCATCTGGGCCCGTTAACTTACTCCTCGCCTGGAAGGGCCAAGGGGTTGGGCACAGTACATTGGTGCTTACGGTGTCTGGTGTGGTATAATAATATTGTCTTCATTACTGACCTAAGAATGGTCGTTTAGAAGCAAATGTGAGCCAGTCATAGGCTATCTTAGGTTGTAATAATGTAAAATAAAATCCTAAACCCAATTGCTACTGGAGCAAAGTGTCATAAATAAAGGGGGACTCCTAGATATTATTAGAAAATTTCTATCATTCTCATTTCTGTTTTCAAAAGTTTCTGAATGTCTATATGTGTATGTATATAAAAAAAGTTCATAGATTCCCGAGTTCAACTTTGGCTGAATAAGAGTGTAGTTCAGTAGTAAGATAGCTTTGCAGCATGTGTCAAACCCTGGGGACAATCCCCAGAATTAAAAAACAAACAAATGTATGTACGTGGTTAAAGAGAACCACAGAGGATATTGGTCAGGTGCGGGATTACAGGGACATTGGAAGCATTCACACCAAGACATTGAAAGCATTCACACCAAGACATTGAAAGCATTCACACCAAGACATTGAAAGCATTCACACCAAGACATTGAAAGCATTCACACCAAGACATTGAAAGCATTCACACCAAGACATTGAAAGCACTCACACCAAGTTGATCCCTTTCTAAAGATTTCCAAGTATTTCCTTTTTATTTTTATTGGGTAAAAATTCTTTGAGAATGAAAATCTGGACACTGGTTTTTGTTTTAGAACTACTACTTGGTGTATGGAGAGATGGTTCATTTGGAAGAATTAGGTAAAAGAAGGTTAAATTGGGCTAGTGAGATGCCTCAGTGAGAAGAGTTGCTTGTGCACAGAACCTGATAACCTGGGTTTGATCTACAGATCATGTAAACTGTCAAAAAAGGCCAATTACCAGAAGCTGTCCTCTGACTTTAACATGTGTGCCGTGACATCACCACATGCATGCACATACAAAATAAACATTTTTTAAAAAGAGAAGGTTAAGTTATGTGGTTCTCATTTGAGAGACTGGCTGGCAACGCTGTTGATTTAGGATAGGACATGTAAGTTACTAGAGCTGGTGGGTTGGAAGTGAGTTCTATTTTGGACACAGCAACCTTGGAACCTGTAAGCCAGCCCCAATTATGTGCTTTATAAGAGTTGCCTTGCTCATGGAGTTTCTTCATAGCTACGGAAACCCTAACTAAGACTATACAGACTTCAAGTGATGGGGACTGAGGCCAAGATGCCCTGTAGGAGTGCATTGTTTCTTGTTTTATCTCGGATATGCTTGGTATGTCCCTCAAGGTTTCATTCATGGAGGTTTGGTCCTTAGAGCAGCTATACAGGAAGATGAGAGGTCACTGTGCCATGTCTTCACAAGTTCTTCTAGGACTCCTGTCTCCTGGCTTTCTGTTTTGGATCTGATATTCTCTCGCTCCTATGCTTGGCATCTTGACCCTCTCTCTACAGTTAGGTTAATGCTGTGGGCCAAATCAATATTGCACTTTCTAGCATGATCTTGGATTCTGAAGCTCCAGAACTTTGAGCCAAATAAACCATAGGCATTTCATCGCAGTTACAGAAGATGGGACTAATACAGACTTCTACTGACACTGCAGAGAAGATATAGCTCTCTCGCTGAACTCTCATCAATATATCCACACTGGCTGGCTAGCAAGCCCCAAGGATCCTGTTTCCAGCATTGTGATTACAGGATTACAGCTCTGCACTGCCATGTTTGGCATTTCCCTTTGTACTGGGATCCAAACTCAGGTTCTGAGGCTTACACAGGAAACACTTTACTGAGGCAATTCCCAGCCCCTTCGATATGAAAAAACCAAAACCAAGACCAAAAAACAAACAAAAACCCCACATGTGCTTATTTTTCTGTTTGTGCGTGCACCTGCGCATGCTATGACCCATACATGTGTGGAAGTCAGAGGACAGCTTATTGGAGTTGTTTCTCTCCTCCCAGGGGTTTCAGGATCAAACTTGTATCATCAAGCTTGGAAGCAAGCGCCCTTAGCTGGTGAATTATCTGGCTAGTGTGTTCCAATGTATTATTAGGCAGTGTAAAAACAAGACATGAACTTGTGTTCATGTGTGAAAAGAAGCTAGGGCCTTGGCTTAAAGAATGCACCAACATCACACTGTCCCTTCAGAGCAAGGTTTCCAACATGAGAAACACTATATCCCATGAGCATCTGTGCTGTTTCTCTTCCATCTTGCCCTGAATGTTGTCACCTCCGTCTCTCCTGGCCTGGATTCTCTGTCCTCCACCTTTGAATACTATGCTGTAGGATTACTTGCAAATAAGGGCCGAAATATGAACACCGTGAAGGAATAACTTTTAAAGATCTCTAAGCATGATTTTTTTTTTACTACAGATCAAAATGTTGAACATGAATTAATTTTCTATTGGTGCAATTACCAGTTATCACAAATGTGCAACTCAAAACAATTCAAATCTCTTATCTCAGGCTCTGAAGGCCAGGAGTGAGAAAAGGGCCCCACTGAGCTAAAAGCAAGGTACTAGGAGGGCTACATCCTTAAGTTCGGGGAGAAATTTCGCTTTCTTGCCTTTTCTGGCTTCTAGAAGTTGCTTCATGTGCCTTTCCTGTTCTTTTACATCCAGTGGTGTAACATCTTTAGATCTTTCTTTTCTGTCTCCCTCTTTTACTCTTCACATACCTCGAGATTAGTGCGTCGGGGCTAACAGACAGTAGTCCTTTCACAGCAAGATCTTCCATGGAATCCTTTTTGCAAAATCCTCTTTACTGTGAGACATAATATGCTCACAGTTCTAGTGATCAGGACGTGAATAGATTTGGGGGATTGTATCTACCCTCCAAATACAGAGAGGAGACATGGGTAGAAACAGGGATCCTTAAAACATTCCTCTCGCAACTTTTCTTCTTGCAGTTCAACCCCTTTTATTTTTAAACTTAAAAGCTGAACTTAAAAAAAAACTTCTTTAGTTGCTTGTGTTAGATGGTGCGGCATCTATTAATAATCTCCATTAAATTTGAAATAGCACTCGAAATATGGGGGTCAGTAAGAATATTAGTAGTGGGAGAGTCAGGTTGGAGCAAGATACAGTTCTCAGCTGGAATTTTGTTTTCAGATGGAATTTGTAATGTTTAATGATGTACGTGTAGTAAATGTGTCTCATCCTTTCTGCTGGAGAATCTTTCTTCTAGCATTATCAATGCAGGAGCAGGCGTCGAGATCTCACCACCTTTTTGCTGCAGTAATGAGACACTCAAGAGGACTTAACAGTTTGGGGGTTCCAGTCCTTGGACTGGCCTTGTTTTTTGGGGGTTGATAAAGAAGCACACCACGGCAGGAGAGCATGGTGGGGAAACTGATTAAATCAAGAGCTAGGATCAAAGGAGAGGAAAGGAGGAGCCAGAATTCCTTAGTCTCCTGAGGCACACCCTCCAACAGCCATCTCAGTGGTTCTATCATTGATCAACAGTGTTGCTCTGAAAACAAAACTTCACCTGTGGGCCCTTGGGGTGTCTAGATCCACAGAGTCTGTACCACGAGGGTTTTCAGTTATTTTTAGCATTTAACACCATCTTAAAAAATTAAAACTTAACATATGTTTTTCTAAAAGTCAAATAATAGAACAAACAGTAAAAATGTAAAGCCTCTTTTTCTTCATTTGACTTTTTTTTTACAGTTAAGAATTATTAATAGTTTATGTAGTCCACAGGCCATTTTCTAGTGTGATGGACATGTGCTCACTACATCACGAATGTTTACTGTGAATGATGTCATACTTACTGTTAGTGCCACTGCTGTGTCCCTGCACAGCACTATCTCTGCCACTGTATGCCTTTGGACAAATTAACCTTTGTGTATCCAGTTTTAATAGGTAAAAATAATACCCACACTTCTTAGGATTGTTACAATGAAAGAAATTGTGACTATTATCTAAGACAAGTGTGTGTGAAAGGCCTTAGAGGAGAAAGAGCCATTTAGTGGGATCTCAATTGTATATGATTTTTATTAGCCAAAGAACCATTTAAACCAGCCTAAGTGTGAGTGTTTCTCATTTGGGGTTATTTATGTTACTATAAATATTCAGACACATTTTTTCTCAGCTGAATTATGCCCTTAAGTTAAAATATCTATCAAAGGCTGTATATGTCCTTATGGATTTCGGTCATTACTGCTTCCTACAAGCATCTCATCCATTTTCAGACCGGCATCAGGGAATTGCGTAGATGCCGTTCTCAGACCTTTGGGAAATTTGCTACTGCAGCTGTTAGCTGCACCATGGCGTCTCAAATACACTCCGATTTATACTTTGTCACACTCGTGTGCACATCTTCAAATGCTTGGCTGTCTTGTGCTTGCCTTTGTCTATTCTACAGAGATTTTGTTTATTGATAGCTGGGTATGTCCCTGTTTTAAAGACCAGGAAGGTAGCAGTAGACATACAGATGAAAGTCTCCTCATGGGGATGGTTTTGCACACACTTTTGTTTAAGTAGTTTCATTGGTACTACACGAACCAAAGCTCTTCAGACTAGCAAGTCTTGGGTGAACTTGGTCTTTCATCACAGGACAGGAAGAAGGTAACGTTTAAGGCACCACTACATCTCCCTACAGAGGAATTTACTTAATAAATTCAAGAGAGGGAATTAGTACAGCTTGTGTGCCTGTTCATGTGTGTGTGTGTGTGTGTGTGTGTGTGGTGTGTGTGTGTGGTGTGTGTGGTATTGTGGTGTGGTGTGTGGTATGTGTGTGGTATATGTTTGTGTGGTGTGGTAGTGTGGTGTGGTGTATATGTGTGTGTGCTGTGTGTGGTGTGTGTGTGGTGTTGTGGTGTGGTGTGTGGACAGTGAAGGAACAGAGTTTCTCACATACTACAAACAGCTGCTCTGTAGGTGAACTATGAGCATTTAACATCACTTTTATAATAGAGATGTCTTCTAGGTGTGGAAGAACATGTCTGCCTTCCCAGAACTGGGAATGCTGAGGCTTACATTATCAAGACGGTCTCAGAAGGCCAGCATGTCGACAGCAACAGATTCTAGAGAAATGAATAACAAAATTAATTTGCCATGCAATATGAATATAAAGCTATAGCTACATTCCTATAGCTTGAAGGAATTTTAATTGGGAAAACTCGATCGAGGCATTAACTGTCCAAACCATTCTCAGCTGTCGAGGAACAAAAAGTAGGAAAGTTGCCCCTTCTTAGGGTTATGTTTGTTTGTTTGTTTGTTTTTTCAGGCAGAGTCTCAACTGTATCTCAGGCTGCTTTGGAGTTCATTATGTAGTTTAGGATGGCTTAGAACTCACGGCAATCTCCTGGCTCAGCTGGGGTCAGAAGTCTGTGCCTTCCTGCCTGGCTTGTGTCCACTTTATGATGGACACACAGACCCAGTTTTGCCTGTAGTGCAGTGTCACTGGAAGCCAGAAGAGGGCAGCAGATTGCCTGGAACTGGAGTTACAATCCAGCTGCTATGTGGGCTGGGAATTGAAACCTGGAAAAGCTCTTAACCCCTGAGCCATCTCTCCGTCCCCAGCTTCTTAAAATTAAAAATGAAGCCATTGTAAGTGTTTTCCAAAGTGATTAACCCATCTGCATTCCTATGAGCAAGCAGGGAAGTTCTAATTGCATCAGCATTTTCGTCTTTAGCTTTTTCTTTTTTGAATGGAGAGTTGTACCTCACTACTATTAAATGTGTGCATTTTTATTATATATTGTTAGACAAGTCCCATTGTGTGACCCAGGGGACTCAGAACTCATAAGCCTTTTGTGTCAGCCTTTATAGTTTGGGGGTTACATATCTGGTTTCTCTGTGGTTGAAAATTGCACATGAGAGATTGTTGTATGTCCTTGTTACTTTTCTCCCCACCCCCATTTCTTTTTGAGACAGAGTTTATTTTTAGCTCAGGCTGGGCTGGACTTGAACTCCCAACTGCTGGACTCTTACTGGATTACAAGTGTAAACCTCTTTTTCAGCTCACTTTTATATCTTTTTGTTTTTTGGCCAAATAATCTAGTCATCTTTTGTAGATTTTAATTGTTTTAACCCCTCTCACTGAATTGTGAGAGTTAACAGTGCAAAACCTCTGAATGCTTTAGATTGTGTGTATGTGAGTGCATGTGAGCATGTGTATGTGCCACACTTCAAATGTGGCAGACACAGGATGACAACACTGGGTGTTGATCCTTGCCTTCCACTTTGTAAGAGTGCAAGAGTACAGACAGGGCTTTTCTATGCCTGCCCTTGTTCTGAAATGACAGGGGATCTGGAATACTTGTTAACAAGTTTCAAGCACTATAGCTGGGCAGATATTCATCTATCCTAGTCTGACTATGCTGTCCACTACACAGCCACATGACCCATTACCTGCCATCTTAGGCTCCCCTTGGCTGTTCCTCTCCATCTGTGTCTACAAGGTCATTCTCTTGTCTCTCAGTCTCCACCTGGGACCCCTCACTGGGATCGGAAGTCTCCCCTTAACTCTTCTCCCAACTATAGACGGACAGCTCTTATTAACCAATCCAGGGGCTCCAGGAAAAAGTTTTACACACTATTAGGACACGGAATGCTTCAATAATAACAACAGTGCCAAGTACAGGGCCTGTAGCCAGATCTCTGTGCACAGTAGTGGGCTCTGATACACAGATACACAGCATACACAGCTGTCCCCCAACAACAGTCTTGTTCAACACCGCATAAAGCAGCCTGGCTGGCCAGAGAACTTCCGAGTGCTCTCCTTTATCTGCTTTCATCTGGTTATAGGAGTTCTGGTCAGCCAGGGTCACAGCCATCCCTTGTCTCAAAGAATATTAATTTCTAAATTGGTCTCCATCTTTAGAAGTTACCAAGTAACCCAGAAAAGGATAATTTAAAAGTGCTTTTCACTTCCAGAAAAAGGAAGTCTTTAAAAAAAGTGACTTTTTTCTTTTTAAATTTATGTATTTTATTTTATGTGAGTACTCTGTAGCTGTCTTCAGACACACCAGAAGAGGGCATCTGATTCCATTACAGATGGTCATGAGCCACCATGTGGTTGCTGGGAATTGAACTCAGGACCTTTGGGAGAGCAGTCGGTGCTCTAACCGCTGAGCCATCTCTCCAGCCCTGTGACTTTCTTTAAAACATGGAGAAATGCATGCCCCTTGATCCTGCCTTACATAGCTCCTGGAGATCTGAACTCAGGTCCTCACACTTTGATGGCAACTGCTTAACCCTCTGAGCCATTTCCATAGCCCTCAATGTTTTAGTTTTAAAGAAAACTCTCAAATCGGTTTGATACATTTGAACTATTGTATGCACATGGCTATGAACTATTTTAATTTCCTACTTCATCTTAGTTTATAAGATTTAAATAATTTTCCATTTTTTAGGTTTCTTAAACATAAATTTTACAATAGAATACAAAGGCAAAACTATCTTTGGGAGAATGTTTCGATATATAAAACACTGAGAATAAATTTTACTTAAAAATCTGATGCACTTACCTTCAAGTTCTAAAAATGTAGCTTGTTTGTACAAAGCAGATTATAACCTAAACATATCATTTTTGCTTCCTGTTAAATAAAAATAAAATAACGTATACACAAGAGTAAATTCGAAATTACTGCTTCCAAATGACATTTGAAGACTAGGAGGAGCTGCATTCCATCATCTAGCCCTGGGGAAGCTGAGGTAGATCATGAAGCAAGTCTGAGTTCCTTACTAAGTTCAAGGTCAGCCTGGGGTACACAGCAACAACTTGTCTCAAAAATATTAATTTCTAAATTAGTCCCCCTCTTTAGAAGTTACTATGGGACCCAGAAAATAATTTAAAAGTGCTTTTCCTTCCCAAAATCTATCTTGAGAAAAAGGAAGTTCTTTTTTTAAAAAGCGAGTGTGTGTGTAGCTGATTGCATCGAACTGCAAGCTCATCTTGATTTGTATTTGCACCTGTACGTATCTCTGATTTGCAAAAGGCGATGCGTACAGTTTCAAAATAGGAAAAAATGTCAGTTTGTTACAATATTAATCTGTGGTTCAGCACTCTATGCAGCAGAGCATGGTGCCTTGCAAATTTGGGCTCCTCGCCGTGTCTGATCTTTACTGTAGTTAATAATCTCCGTGTACGCGTCTTTAACCGTTTAGTTCCTAATTGTTAAGAGGAGGCGCAACTGTAAGAAGCTCCTTCCCCTATGCAAGACTGCAGTTACTGCAGCTTTCAGGCGCAGAGCATCTCGCCCCCTTTGTAGATGGAGTACGAGGTTGAGCTTCTTGGGCACTACCAACCTTTTCCCGTTCCACGCAAGCCTCTAGATGACAAAGTCACCCTTGTCACACTTTTATTCATCTTTGAGGGAAAAGACAAGGGGTCTTGGCCAATTTCCTCGTCGTTTCTGCGTAGGAGTAACTCGCGCATACTTAATAATAATAGTAATAATAGTAGTAGTAGTAGTAGTAGTAATAATAATAATAATAATAATAATAATAATAATAATAATAATAATAATAAATAACGGCCGCGCAACTTTCCTGGCTAGAAGGTTAAGTAGCAGACCGCGTCCCTAAGTGGCTCGGCCACGGCGCGCCTTCCGGCTCTCTCCCCGGAGCGCGCAGAAACTCGCCTTCCCAGCAACCTCCGCGCGCCCCACTGCCGCGCGGCTCACACAGCGTTCCGCGTCCTGTCACCCCGGCCCCGTGAACCGGCCTCGCGCCTCCCTCACCCCACCCCCACCCCCGGGGAGCTCGGCGGCGCTCGCTCCTGGGACTCCAGTCCGGGCTTCCAGCCTCGCCGGCCCCGCCCCCCGCCGCGCGCGCGCGCGCGATCGCTCGCCGCCCCGCCCCCGCCCCGCCCCCGCCCCGCCCCCTCCGCGCGCGCGGCCGCCCCAGCCAATGAGGTGCGGGGCCGCGTGCGCAGATTCAAACGGCGGCTCTTGAGGGAGGCTGGGCGCGAGATTCGGGCGGTGCGGACAAAACCCTGCAGGAGGCTGCGAGTGCTGCAGAGCTGCTCGCTGCGGGGAGAGGGCGGGGGTCGGCGCCCGTGACGGAGCGGCGCAGGGCCGGCAGCTCCGAGGCGGAGGCGGAGGCGGCGGGAGGGGCGGGCGGAGGGCGGGAGCACGTCTCCTGACATGTCCAGGGCATCCCTGGCCGGGCCGGGCCGCGGCTAGGAGCAGCGGGTCGTGGTCCGCCCCTCTGTCCCCCAGTCCCGCCTGGCCCTGACCTGTCGGGGCCTGCGTTCCGTTCTCTTGGCCACCTGAGGGGAGCAGCGGGGGGGAAGCGGCGGGTGGGTCTCCGGAGAGGGAGCATTCGCCCCAGGCTGGAGGAGGCTGACCCGCGTCCCCGCCCAGCCCGCGCCTATGCGGTACTTGAAGGATGGCGAAGAGGTCGCGCAGGTGGGTGCCATCCCCTCGGCCCCGGCCTAGCGGCCCTGTCTCGGCTCTTGCTCTCTGTCCTTTCCTGCTGGTCCCCACTCAGGCCCTCTCGGGCCTGGGCATAGGTTTTCCTATTCGGTGTCCCACACCCGCTGGCCGCAGCGCATCCATCACTATTAGACTCCGTCATTATTAGGCTCCATCATTATTAGACCGCTGTGTGGAGGACTCTTAACAAATGCCCAGGTTGCTGCTTTGACGGATTCTCCCACAGCTCACGCCCAGACTCCTAACTCCTCACTGCCACTTACAGGGAGGTTTCTTGCCAGGTAAGTTTGTGCACTGTCGGGATATGCCACGCCAGGGGAAGTAGTTGTGTTTGCCTGGATGACTTGAAACGAAATAGTGGTTCTTCCCTCTGACTTACCGTGCCAAACCAAAACTGGATCTCCATGACAAACCTGGGCGGGCACCGTTCTCCGAAATCTTGAGAAGGGAACCTGCTAAATCTCCCATGTGCACCCTGAGGTTCTGAGCTTTTTCACTTTGTAGCTCCGGGAGGACGTTGTTACTTTGTTACCATCGAGTAAACTTGATCCTAAACCAATGTGTTTTAGTTACTTTGTATCTCAAGTATTCATGTTTGATTCTGATTGTATCTGTGTTGTAACTAGTAGGACACAATGTTGTTGCTGAAAGATGAGCTAGAATGTCTTTATACACCTATTTTATTTTATACTATTGTAATAGCTACTCTTAAATTGTGTGGCATAATCGGATGACAAAAAACTAATGTCTCGATTTTCAGTATCAAGGAAACCTAAAAAGTATTTGGCAGAATTTCCAAATTCTTCCATTTATGTAGATCCACAGTCTCAAAATCTTAGCGCTGTATTTCCTGAGCTGAAATTTAGTACTGGGAGCCATCCATTGCAAATTTTGATTTAAAATAACTATTCACAAAACACATGGCTTTATTCATTTATTAAGCATCTTCTCTGTGTAGGTTGGTTCTGAAGATATCAACATAAATTTAATTATGACATAATTACTTTATGTGTAGCGGCTGCAGAATAGATTGAACATTGAGATGGAACAAGTGTGAAAATGTGCACACACCCACAGGCACACTACCTTGGTCCTATTATCATTTTGGATTAGATAGTTGTAGGGAGTTTTAGCAGCACTTTTGTCTCTACTCATTAGAAGACGGTAGCCCCCTTTCCTACAGTCGGGACAACCAAAACTGGCTACAGATGGTGCAGCATATCTTTGGGGGGATAGAAACAGGACCATGCAGGTAAGAAACTGTTGATCAAAAATCTAACATTCCCATCTTCAGAAAGCATGCAGATTTAAAAATAAGCTTGCTGGAGTACTGCTTTGGGCTTCTTTGAAATTTGAAGTTAAGAATGCTTTAAAATGATACAAAGAGACAAGGGAATGTGCACTTATCTACCTAGAGTCATTGTTAGTCTCACTTGGAAATTGGCTAATTCTGTCATGTCATTTAGTTAAAAGCTATTGCTAGACACTGATATATCAATGTCAGATTCCTCTCAGTTTTTTTGCCTTTTCTTGTCACAGTTGATCTCGTTTCCTAATAATAGGCCAAGGAGAAATGATTTAACACTTATTGTAAATTTTTTTATTAACAGTACTGTGAGTTTAACTGCTAAACATTAATTGTACTGTTGACTTTTATTTCTTGCCAGATGTATAAGTTAATTGAGACAGTATAGAATGATATAAAAAGTTATAGGTCTGGAATAATTGTGGTGCAGTGAAACTACAGTTCTCTGGGTATATAGATAGAGGACGTGGTGGGAGATTGCCATTTCTGGTTTGTTTCTTCGGGTTTTCTTCAATGAGTTTCATGTGCTGTTAACTTTCCTGTATATTTAAATATGATTCATGTATTAGAAAACGATAGAATATGAAATTTTGAGGGTGAAATAAATACCTTATTCATTGGGCTCTTTTTTTTTTGAGAATCTTAGTATATCTGAGTTCAGTATATACTTAGAGATGCAAAGATCTTCAGCATAAAACACTAATGTGAACGCAATGTTTTACGTAAAAATATAGGAGTAAGTATAGTAGACTTTTTCAATGTTATCTGGGAAAAAACAAACAAAAACACCTAAGAGCAGAAAATGTTTACCCTAAATATGGAACAACTGAACAATGTTGGTTCTTCTTAGTTTTTTAATAGCTGCAGAGTTTGTCATTAAGGTTTGTGTATAGAAAAAGGTTATATAGTATTGTGCCTTGAAGTAGTTTTAGAATATAGTGGGGTTTTAATGATACAGTTTACAGCTAATTTTTATATTAGAATATCTATTAACAGCATGCATTTGATTTTTAAACATTTATGTAAAATAGGTATAGTTTTATTTCATACTTAAATTTTTTCAAATCTTTTTTTTTTTTGTATGTGTGTGTGTTCATGTGAGCTCATGCATGAATGCTTGTGTGCCTTTATGCGTGGGTTTGTGCCATGGTGTGAAAGCTGAAAGGACAGTTTTCTGGAATTAGTTCACTCCTGCCATGGCTGTCCTGAGGATCAAACCCAGGTTGATAGGCTTGGCAGCAAACATCTGCTGAGTCAACTTTCCTGCCCTAGTTCAGTTTTTAAAGGCCAATTAAACCCTTAAAAATAATTCTGATGCTGCAAAGCCTTACTAGGTAAGTAGGTAAGCTAGGTTCTACACAGAAAGTGTTCTCCTTAGCAGTGTATGTGTGCATTTGTGTGTGTTTGTGTGTGTTTGTGCAGCAACTTCACTGTTACTTCTAGAAACATGATTGGAAGTGGATGAATGCAAAACTATTAAAATAGAATTTTTTTTTTTGCCAGTTGTGTCTTTAACTAACAATATTATTTTGGGAAAGCAGGTAAAGTCTATTTCAGTTTTTATTTGTTAATATAAGGGATTTGGACTTTTTAGTCTTTAAGGTAGCTTGTAGTTTTAATCCAACTTTTTGAGGACTTTGGTGACCATCATGTTTTGTTTAAAAATATACATTCTCTAAAAGAATTAGAAATATTGTCCATTGTTTTTGTTTATAGATAACTATATAGATTTCTTTTAAGTATATATTTCAGTGTTTGTAGTATTAATGGTCTTGATTATCTGAAGTCAAACTTTGTCTTTCTCTTAGAATGCTAGCTTTCAGTCTAGAGGTGGAAGCCAGTATTCACTATATGCAGTACAGCATATTAACCACTGGGTGGCCTGATTTCACTTTGTTAAATCAACTTGGTAAATGCTCATAAATTTAGTGTAGTTGAACTGAAAATAACTAAAAATATACAGTTACTCTGACCTCAAGAAGTCTTACTCTGTAGTACTGGATAGCCTTAAGTTCACTGTCTCACATGTAGCCTGGGCTGGACTTGGATTTGTGAAAAATTCTCCAGACTCAGCTTCCCAAATATTAGAATTACAGATTTAAGCCGCTGTGATCAGCCTTGTACTTTTTTTTATTATAACTATTTGAGACTTAAGGAAATTTGGATTAAAATGTGATCAAATTGAGGCAGTTTTACTAGAAAATTTTAATTTCTCTAATTTCAGACTAGAGGTTACGTTTTTAGTAAATTATATATATTTTTTGTTTAATTCATCTTTATTAGGTTGTCTGTTAGTCTGTATTTTTCCCAGATGTTTTATCTAGTTTGTGTATTGAAACACAAGTAAAACCATGACTATCATACCCCATTAGCTTATAATACCCTAGCATGTTACAGATATTTTCATTGTCTAATATTCATCTTTATTGATTTATTTACCCATAGAATAGTTTTCATTGAAAATAATTTGCTTGTGTATTAAGAATTTATAGAATTAACATTTTCTGGTCAGGTGTGGTGGTGCACATCTGTAGTACTAGCTCTGGGAGGACAGAAAGGGAGTTCACTAGTTCAAGGGCAGCCTAGGTTACATAGTGAATTTAAGGCTACCTTGAAATAGTCATATATTGTTTTAAAACCAGATAAGCCCAAAAAGAAAACAACAACTAAGCCAGCAACACCAACTTAAAAAAAAAAAAAGAATGTTTTTTTGACTTAAATAAGAGCAGTAACAATGATTGTGGAAATGAAGCACTTGATTGGTGAGCTTTTGATTTGTAATTAAAGTAATGTTTTATCACATCTGCTATTGTCTAGATTAATTATGTTAGAGTAGAAATTATGTAACTATATTAGTGGAAAGTTCAAATTTATTAAATCATTACATTTCACCAGCACTGATTTCTGCAATACAAAAATACCCCCAAATGCTGTAAAACATTGAAAAATTAGATTAGATGTGTGTTGTTAGATTCTAACTACTACTGTTGAGAGGCAGATAATTTCATTGTTAAATAGTGAAAGTGGAACTTTGGCAAGGTTACACATAAAGATTAATCCTTTTCCCTTAGAATTTTTAATAGCTGTGTATGTATATATTTGTGTATGTTTGTGTGTATGTAAGCATGTGCCAGAGCCAAAGAACAACTCCCAGAAGTCAGTTCTTTTCTTCCCCAATGTGGATCCTAAAGATCAAAACTTAGGTTGTCAGGCCTACACAACTGTCTCTGAATCATCTTGTTGGCCAATCCCTTCCCCTTCTCTTTAGTAAATCATGAGCATACTCAGACATCTTGTTACAGTTAGTGAAACTGATATATTTCTAGGCTTCTTTGTTACATTACTAGAAATTGTCTTATGTTTTCAGCAATCAAGTGTATGTAGAAATAACGTAAAACTAGAGACACAATCTAGCTTGTGTAGCATAAATAAAGTCTGTGTTCAGTGCTCATCTCTGAACATAACTATCAAAACAAAAGAAATTCATGAACAAAAAGTTTATGTCACAATGAAGAGGTTACTTAAATGCTAGGAAAGTCCTGGTGGTAGAGATGAGTTTAAGATTCTGCTTTACCGGTCCCTATTCTTACCCTTACCCACTCAACCCAGCTTCCTGAGTGTCGAGTGGACTATATAGCTAACTCACTGAAACTGATGACCATGCTAAGTGCAAAGCAGAATACAACCTCATGCAGAAATAGAAACTTCTCAAAGTACGCAGTCAACAAAAGATAAAGTTTTAACGCGAACGAGGTTTTAAAAAAATTACTCCTTGGTGACTAGTCTTTTTAATCAAAGTAACAAATTTGTAACTCATATCCTTAAGATATTTTGGTAAAAAAAAACTTAAGGTGGATTTTGCAGAGATAAAATGTGATGTAGGTACATTTGATTATTAAAGATCTATGCAGGCACATTTCTAAATTAAAATTTGTTTTAGCATAGATGTAATCTAGTTAAAAAACAGTTTTAAATGTGCTGTGATAGAAACTCTTCGGACCAGAGGGGAATAAGGACAAAGAACTTGTGAGAAGCATGACTGGAAGTTTTTTGAGGGTGTCAGGAAGTGGTAATGTTGTTGGGGCACTTGTAGGAAAGGTTAGGCCAGATTGTAGCCATCCTCTATCAATTCTTGTGTACTGAATTACCTTTAAAAGTTTGTTTAGCAGGTTCTGCTTCTTAAAATTCTACCACGTAGTGCTACATTTGATTTGAACAAATAAAAATGTCTTCTCTCTCCTTCTATAGCTGTGGTTCTCAATCTTTCTAATGCTGCAACCCTTTAATATATGCCTCATGTTATGGTGACCCCCCAAGACATAAAATTATTTTATTGCTAATTTATAATTGTAATTTTGCTACTGTTGTGAATTGTAACGTAAATATCTGATGTGTATGTGACCAGAGAGTCACAGGCCACAGTTTGAGAACCACTGCTTTAGAGTTTTGTTGTTTTTGTCTTTTCTTTCTTGTACATACTTTGAGATTACACTGGTATTGAGGAAGGCAGAAATTCTGGGTAGGTTAAAATTGAACACCACAAAGTTTGGAGTATAAGCTGTTAGAAGAGGAGAAAGAATAAGGAAATTCATTCATTGATCTTACAAACATTTGAATGGCAGATATTGTGCTTGGTTTTGGGAGGTGAACATAGTAAGGGACCTTGGTCTTTACACCACTGAACTTACTCTTTGATTGGGAAAGTTGGCAAATATGCTTAGCATTAAGATGAGAAAGAGCAGATATAGTAGGGAGTTTTAATCCTCTTAAGTAGCATGCTTAGAAATCTGAAATCACTAAATCTTGAGTCATCTCTTTGCTATTGTGTGTTCTTGGCCAATTCCATATTTATGATAGTTGTTGTTGGCCTCTAACTAGGTATTTTCTTTAATTAAACCTGTATGTTGGACATAGTTTGACAACAATATTAATGGATAGCAAATTATTGTTATAATAAAGGCATCATAGCTAAGAGACTAGAGGAGTTTGATGTTTTGTCTGCACAAATATGAAGAATCTTGGTCAAATGAATTTGACAAGTCAGAAGAAATTAGGGGTTCCTGTATGTAGGGTATAATATGTATGTATGTATAAAATCTAGAGCTTGAGTTTTGTGAGATTGAATTTGTATATTGCACTAAGTATGGCCAAACATTCAGAGTTGATATTGGGAAACAATTTTTAGGAGCTAAATTTAGTAAGGCAAAAATAAATTTGAATACTCTTAGGCCATCTATTTACATAATGCTGAATCTTAAAGGTAGGTAATATATTCGTCTTACAGTTGGAAGAAATTAGTTATGTTTTCTTAAAGGTAGGTAATATATTCATCTTACAGTTGGAAAAACGAGTATGTTTAGGGTTATGTAGTTACAACTTGAACCTTATTTTCATTTCAGAATGCACTTGAGGTTAGTCTTTGGTAACTTCATTTCTCTAGTATACTTTCTGCAGTTTTAAAATGGTAGAATAGTGAACTTTAGAGGCCACGCCATATTTGGTGTGACTTTGGGAAGAAGTTACCCTTCTAAGTCCAAGTTTTTTTAACTTTGGGAAATGGCAAATAGTATTAATACTCCTTTCTTACAGTTGGGAAGTTTGTTTTTTTTAAAATAATTTATTAAATTTTTAAAAAAGATAGGGTCTCACTATGTAGCTACAGCTTGTCTGGAACTTCCTATTTAGACCAGGCTAGCCTCAAACAGATGTCCACCTACTTCTGCTTCCTGAGTGCTGGGATTAAAGATCTGTGCCATCATGCCTGACGAGATTCTTTAAAAAATATTTTATTTGCATATGAATGTTCACCTGCGTATAAATGTGTATCATTTGTGTGCCTGGGAGGCCAGAAAAAGATGTTAGGTCCTCCAGAATAGTCAGTTGTAAGCCACTGTGTGGGTGCTGGGAACCCAACCCAGGCAAGTGTGCTTAAACCCTAAAGGATCTCTCCAGCCTCTGTTGTGAAGTTTTAAGAGGGACATCTTATAGACTGTCACAATCTTTGGTACTTAAAAAGTTTTAAGTAAATGTTAGAGAGTGTTGTTTTCAGATGCTCATTACTCTGGCTGCTGAGCATCATCTAATTCATTATCATGGAGGCTTCATTCTTTAAAATGTCCCTTCCTTCCTTCCTTCCTTCCTTCCTCCCTCCCTCCCTCCCTCCCTCCCTCCTTCCTTCCTTCTTTCCTTCCTTCCTTCCTTCCTTCCTTCCTTCCTTCCTTCCTTCCTTCCTTCCTTCCTTCCTTCCTTCCTTTTTAACCCCATACAATTCAGGCTCTGAACTTGTAATCCAATTTAGTTTTGGAGACAATGTTTCTCACTGAACCTATAGCTTGCTGCTTTGTCTTTCCCCAGTTGCCTTTACTCATCTTTTTTCACAGGTCCCCTTCCTTTCCCCAAATAGTCTCTTTTTGCTTTCATTTCATATATATTCCAGTAACACCTAATGTTCCCATATTCCACTCTAGAACTTAATTTTGTAAACTCTGATTAATATTGAGACTGTATTGTTTATTCTGAGTAGCTTCTTTAGTCATGTTTGCATATACAGGCTCAGTGCTTTAATTAAATAATGTAAATAAAATCTTTAGCCTACATATTACATTCTTTTGTAGTGAGGACGAGGATGATGACCTTCAGTATGCTGATCATGATTATGAAGTACCTCAACAAAAAGGACTGAAAAAGCTCTGGAACAGAGTAAAATGGACAAGAGATGAGGTAGTTACCCGGCAAGATTTACTAGTCTCATATTTATCAAGTAAGAGTATTATAGTCATAAAAGGAGTTAGGAAAACAATGTGAGGAAAACTACCAACTTAGATGTACGTTCTTTTTTAAAAAAATCAATGACATGAACAATTGTTTGATTTTGGATTGACTGAAACTGTGAGAGTGGAGGAATTGTGTAATAGTGACTTTGGGTCTTAAGATGAGTACCAAGTGTGACCCAAGAGGACAAGAATACCATCTACACACTAGGGGTGGAGGGAAGAGTTCTAATTTTTATGCCTCTCAACAGGATGACAAGTTAAAGAAGTTGGTTGAGCAACATGGAACTGATGATTGGACTCTAATTGCTAGTCATCTTCAAGTAAGTGAAGTCAAGTTGTATTTATGTAGCAACATGTCTTTATTTAAGGCATTAGTTTATATATTCTCTTTTTCAGAAATGTCTCTGTATAGTTTAGGTTTCGCTCCTTAAAACATCTGCTTAAATTATTTTCTGTTATGTTTGTAGTTATTTGCTAGTGGTATAGAAAGTAAATCCAAAAATTTGAAATCTTATGTGCTTCAAAATCTACAACTTTTGAGTACTGATATAGCCATAGTAGAAAGTTTTACATTTGACTTAATGTAATACATCAAGTAAACATGCCAGGTGTACTTAAAATGTTACTATTATTAGATTATGTGTATAAGGTAGATATGAAGCATAAATGAGTCTCATCTATAGGTTTTTCTGTTTCATTCGCAACAGGAATGTCATTTTATGTATTTGTACATATGTCCAAATCTCTAAGCTGAAATCTGTAACAATTTTAGTCTTAAAAATTTTGGATAATGGGTGTTTAAATTGTAAAGCATTTATCCAGGGGCCTAAAAGGACTTTTACTATAAAACAAAAATGGCATTAGCTTTTAGTAGAGCTTTACGAATATTTGTGATAAGTGGTTTTACTTTATTTTAATTTTTGTATGTTGGACCTAGGGTCTTGCAAACTCAGACAAGCACTTTATTACTGTTCTAGATCCTCAACTGTGATTTATGTGAAAGTATTCTGAGAGAATTTTACTATTAAACACTTTGACAAAAGAAAAAAAGAAAAAAAATACAGAGTGTCTAATTAAAAAAATGAGAAAAAACCCCCATTTTGACAGCTAATGAATAATTAAAGTGATGGGATTAAAGTTGTGGAGTATCACACGTAGCTATCATGTATTTATTTATTATTTTACATTATGCTTGTTCATCATGCCAATATTCACATATCATCAGCATGTAATTTTATAAAATATGAAAGTACTTCTGCATGTACTTGTTTGTTTCGTAGAGCATTTTGAGTTGTTAGATAAATTACCTATGTTTTAAATTTCAGTGTTGATTTCTTTGGGTTTCAGAAACTAGGTTACCTGTGGGTTTTTTTTTTTTTTTTTTGTTGTTTTTCATATAATCATAGTATCTCTCAGATTATAGAGTTAGTCTAAATTATATACAAATGTCAGCTCTGTTAATTTAGAGAAAATACTTCTTTGGCCTACAGCTACTGGCTTCTATAGTATTATGAGAATTACAAGTATAAAGAAGGTTGGCATAGTTCCTGACACTCAACAGGTAGTCAATAAGCAGACTAAATTAGAAGTTATGTTACAAAGTTCCATGACATTTATTTTGAAGAAAGTAGTAGCTTTAAATGGATCAGCACTGATATATAGAAGCCATCATGATGAAGCTCAAATGAAAGTAATTAAGTCTAGTGGCATTAATAGAAACAATGCTTCTATGCATCTATTATATATTTTTAGATAATCTATAGTCTTGGATATGAGCAGATAGTTTTATAAATTATAAATTGGTAACAAAATAGGTATTATTATTTATTGTTATCTTAGCATTACTTTGTAGATACTTGGTCATAGATATATTAGAATAAGGCTTCATTTATTTTCACTTTTGGAGTTTAAGCTGTTTCACTTTCTCTCTGTGTGTGATTACACCTGGGGCCTTGTGCATGCTAGTGGATACCTCAGAACTGTATCCCCAGTTCAGTTTTTAAAGTGTCAACCTTTAACCTACTTAATTGAAATATAATGCATTTCTTCTACAAAAATGTTTTATGCTTTATTGATAATTTGAAAGGCATAATTTATAATATATAATATAATTATACTTTTACTACCACATAGAGCCTAGTGGTGCCTTTAAGATTCTTTTAACTTGTACAAATTTGAGCTGCTATGTTTAAAGTCTTATATCCACTTTATCTAGCTTATTTCTGTCATTTATTTCTCAATTCTGGATTAATTTTTTATGAACCATGCATAGAGGTATATATCTTAATTTCAAATATATTGGTTTTAATATCTAGTCTAAACCTATGATTGAGAGAACAGAATTGGGATTTTAGGCATAATAAATAAACATTCCATGTAAAGGTTTGATATTGAATATATTGTTGATTCACATTTTGTTCATATGGGTATACTTAAATTTGGGCTAATTTACTTCCTGGGAGACATTTATTCAACAATAAAATTGTCTAAATGTTTTTCAGAATCGTTCTGATTTTCAGTGCCAACATCGATGGCAGAAGGTCTTAAATCCAGAATTGATAAAGGGTCCTTGGACTAAGGAAGAAGATCAGAGGGTAACATATTTTATTCTTTTGAAAATATTTTAGTTTACTTATTTGTGTGTACATGTTTGGGAACATGTATGTATATGTATCCTTATGCCACAGCTTCCATGGAGGTCAGAGGGTGATTGTGGGTGCTAGTTCTCTCCTTCCACCCTCCATCTGGGTCTCAGGGATCAAACTCAGTGCTCTTGGATTGATTGATTTTCTTACTAACATGGTATAACACAAAGTGTGTGTGTGTGTGTGTGTGTGTGTGTGTGTGACATACATGCATTGCATACATAGGTAAGGAGGCTGGAGGACTACTTTAGTTGGTGGGGTTTATTTTTATGACATAGAGTATCTCATTGGCCTTAAGCTTGCCAAGTGGGGTAGGTGGGTGGGCCTGTGAGCAGTATGGATCTGCCTTTGCCCCTTTATTGCTGAGATGCAACTGTGTTCCATTATGCCCAGCTTTCAAAACTGTTTGTGGGTATGAAACTCAGGTCTAAATGCTTGCAAGGAAAGCACTTTAATACCTGAACCATTTTCTTCTGCTCACATTTTAAGTGTGTTGGTACTGGTTTTTGGAGGCTATGTGCATAAGAATTGAATGTTGAAGATCTTGAAATGTAGCTTTTTCTCTCCCAGGACAAGGATAAGTGAAACAACTTAATAAGTGCAGCCTTTTTTGAGAGAATCATTTACAAAAGGAAAATACTTTAGAGTTTGATTTAGCAACATTTAAGGCACAGTTTCCTGTCAAAGTTTAATTAACATTAAAAATAAAATTTTATTTTCACACTTAATAACTTGATATATAAGAAAATTACTCTTAATTTTTCCTCTTGATCTTAAATGAATCTCATGATTAGATAAATATCATCATGTTTTCAGATATCATGTTTCCAGAAGGTTTATAATAAAAAACCAATTATTTGTGCAGTAAAAGTTGTTGAAGAATAGAAGCATCTGCTCTTTACTAGGAACTGCTTATTAATTTAGACCCTTAGCTTGCCTGTTGAGATGTGCCTGTGGAATTAGAACTTCTATACACACAAGAACAAACAAACAAAATTACTTTATGTGCATTGGAACTGATCTGACCTTTCCTAATGGGCGATGATGAGTTTTGAAATCTGTGGTCTGGGGCTGGTGAAGAGGATAAGTTGTCCTATGTTGTCTACACAGTTACCATGGTTTGCACACGTCTGCTCACACTTACCAGCACAAACATGCGGCTAAAAATGATAAATACAAATGATTAAAATGCAGTGTGAGAGCCTCTAAAAGACATTTAATAGCTGGATATGGTGCATTGTCTGTAATTCTAGCTACTCAGTGGTCTAGATAGGGCACTCATTGCAAGTTTAAGGCCTACCTGGGTAACTTAGTGAGACCCTGTTTAAAAATAAAAATTAGGAAGAGGGCTGGGAATATAATTCATGGTAGAACGCTTGTTAAGCATTCCTAGTATACGGGGGGGGGGGGGGGGAGGAAAAACCAAAAAAGCAATAATCAAAGCTATAATTTAATCTTTAAATCTTATTTTTAAAAATATGACAAGTAGACACATATCATGAAAATAGTGATATATTTAATTTAATTTAATTCTACCAATATAGAATGAGTATGATTCTTTGCGATTCATGTGGTATTTGACAATGGATCAGTGTAGCAGTGACATAAGTGAGCTGAGGGAGGAACTGTTCTTTAAATTTTAGTTAAACTAAAGGCAAAAAAAAGGACAAATGTATAAACTGTTTTTTTTAGCTTGATAAAAGAGGAAATGAAAAGTCAGTAATCACAGATCTTTCCTGTTTCCTAATGGACTTAAAAAATTGTAGTTACTTCAAATTTATATGAAAATGGTTTAACTTATGAATAATTAGCCTCTTAATTTTTTTGTTGCATTGGGAATTGATTTTTAAACCTGCTGAGTGCTGAAGGGTTAGCTATTATTAACATTACCCTTGTGAGTTACAGTTATAGCTGAAATTTAACGCATTCATTTATTAACATTACCTTTGTGAACTACAGTTATAGCTGAAATTTAATGCGTTCATTTATTAACATTACCTTTGTGAATTACAGTAATAGCTGAAATTTAACACATTCATTTTAAACAATTCTTAATTTGGAGTTTTTTTTTTTCTCTCTTTTTGTTGTTGTTGCTGAGGTGCTTCAGATCAAACCTGGGACCTTGTCCTAGGAAAAAAAGAAAAACCAAAGTGTTCTGTAACGACCCCAACCTTGACACGTTTGAGTTACATTTTAAAATTCTTTCACAGTAATGTTTTTTTAACCTTTGGTTTTGCTTCTTAGGTTATTGAATTAGTTCAGAAATATGGACCAAAAAGGTGGTCTTTAATTGCAAAGCACTTGAAAGGAAGAATAGGCAAACAGTGCAGAGAAAGATGGCACAATCACCTGAACCCCGAAGTGAAGAAGTCGTCCTGGACAGAAGAGGAGGACAGGATCATATACGAAGCACACAAGCGGCTGGGGAACCGTTGGGCCGAGATTGCCAAGTTACTTCCTGGAAGGTGCTTACATGTTGGCCTTTACTACCTTACAATTGGATATATTTTCAAGTACCCCTTGCTTTTATTTGTAGTTCAAGTTTAAACAGCCTAATACGAGTGACCATTTGGGTCCATTTGTAATTTTGTGGTAAAGAATATGAATAATGTGTAACTGGAGTTTAGCATTTTCCTGAGGCGGAGAGGCGCTTGCTCTCCACTGTCCTGTTCAGACTGACTGCAGTCACTAGCCCTGCAGGTCCTCTCACGACACATCTGCTCATGCCTCTCAGCTGCAATCTCTAGGGAGTACTTGAGAGAAACTAATGTGCTTTCATATGCATTCCTTCCTAATCCTTGTATACTTTACAAGTATGTAAAGGAAACATTAATGTCTTTGTTTCATAGGAAATTAAGATGCAGTATTACATTTTCTTTTGTCCAAGTTCCGGGCTATGAACTTGTGATATATTCAGTATTTTATGCACCTTTTTACTCTGTGTAGAACCTTGCTTATTGCTTTAACAGAGTGGGTTTCTAGTAAGTGTATATTTTGTGCAGAATGGAATTTATACTACATATAGCTCTAGGTTTATTTTTATAAAAAGAACCTTGGGTAAAAAGGGAGCCGATGAACTCATTTTCTAAAAATATAATATTCTGAGAAATAGTAAAGAATACCTGAAATATGTAATTTGCATTTTTCTTTCTTTTCTTAATGGAATTGAGGATTGAACCCAGTGCCTCACTTATGACAGACCACTAGACAAGTATTTTACCCCTGAGCTATATCTCTGGCTTGATTTTTTTTTTAATAGTCCCCCTCGCCCCCTTTTCCTGTTGCAAGGCCTTTATACTTGGTATGCCTTTATCCAGAGGCTCTTTCTTCTGTTTTTGTTGTTGTCCATGCTAGCCTTGAGTGTCCCCGTCTGCCACCCTCAGGCTGATGACCCCACACCTGACTCTTTCCTGTTCTGTGCTGCCAGTTCCTCTCTTTGAGACCTCGTGGCTTCACTGTCATCTCAGGAGAGGGCCTCCTTGGCCCTCTAACCAAACCCCACACACTCACTTCTCACTAGTCATCCACTCCGAAGTGATAATCTCATTTATCTCTTTGTTTTTGGTCTTTCTTCTTTGTTGCCATGTTTTCAGTGGGAATTTAACCTCTGTGACACCAGCAACCTTCTAAATATTCAATTTTACCAGTCGTAAAGATATGTCTTATGTATTTTGTGCAACTAAGTGCTAAAATTTGTAGAATTTCTTTCTCTTTTTAAAGTTATATATTTTCATTTCTTAGGACTGATAATTCTATCAAAAATCATTGGAATTCTACCATGCGAAGAAAAGTGGAGCAGGAGGGCTACTTACAAGATGGAATAAAATCAGAGCGATCTTCGTCAAAGCTTCAACACAAGCCTTGTGCGACTATGGACCATTTGCAAACCCAGAATCAGTTTTACATTCCTGTTCAGGCACATATTTTTAATATCTTTATTATTTAAAAACAATTTCTTTAGTTGCTATATGGGAACTATTGGTTTTTTGTTTGTTTGTTTTTTGTTTTGTTGTTGTGTTTTTAGGACAAGTAAAATTTGTTATGGGGAGTGACACAGACAGACATTTAAATTTTTTTCCTTTTTTTTTTTTTAGAGTTTCAGAGACTTTTTTTTTATTAGATACTCTGTATTTATTTACATTTGAGATGTTATCCCTTTCCCCCTGCCCTGCTCCCATTCCCCAACATTTAAATTTCTAAACTGAAAAAGTAAGCCATAATTTTTACATATTTTAGAACACATTTCACTGGAAGGTTTCCTACTGTATGTGACTTTCACATTGAGAAATGTAGTGTGTGCGTATAACAGTACTCTTTAATTCATTACAGCTATGGTTCAGTGGACATAAAGATGTGCTTTAGCATCTGTGTAATTATAGTATTGCCTATCTCACAGGTGTGTACAGAGCAGTGGAAAGGAGAAATAGTAAAAGAATCATTTAAACATTCCCTGGGGAATGGTAAATAGTTGATCTTTGATCTTGTTCCACTTTGCTCTTTACTTGAGTGAGTTTTCATTTAGACAGGTTCATTAGAGGTTACCCAAGTTCAAACTCGGGGAGCTCTCTTGTCCCTACAACACACATTTACCCACCTGGAAGAAATTTGTTTCATAATCTTCATAAGACTTGCTTTCCCAGTCTGTATTTGTATTTATAGTAGACAGTTCTTAGTTCTCTTCACATGATGTAAAAGACTGTTAGGATCAAGTAGTATCTCACAGAAGATAGAACTGGGCATGGTGTTTAAACGTCTGCTTCCTGAGCCTCAGGTGCTACTTCATTTTACTTTGTATGCACATTAAGTTTCTAATCTCTTGGAGCTACTAAGTTAAGTTATTTTACACTTACTTTTAAAAACAACACTTAAAGTAGTGACATCTTAATTTATAAGTAGAAAAACATGGGCTGAAAGTGTAGTTAACTGCTGATGCTTGACTGTAAGGATTTTTTTTTAAAGATCTGTTTATTTTATATATATGAGTACACTGTTACTGCCTTCAGACACACCAGAAGAAGGCATCAGATCTCATTACAGATGGTTGTGAGCCACCATGAGGTTGCTGGGAATTGAACTCAGGATCTCTGGAAGAGCAGTCAGTGCTCTAATCACCGAGCCATCTCTCCAGCTCGACCTTAAAGATTTTAATGTTTTGTTTTTTAAACATATTTTCTTTAGGGTCTTAGACTTCATTAGTGTAAACAGCAAGGTTTTGCTTCTGTCTTAGAAAAATTGCCATTTAAAGTTTTTTTTTTTTTACTTACAGAAAGATAATTTTAAAAATTACTTGTTGCCAAGGGAGTGTTTGACAATCTCAACCAAAATATGCTGAAGAGGATAAGAATATTGTTTAAAATATTAAGAATTGTTTCCCATTTAATAATTTAGAAAGCTTTATATATTTAAATTTTAAACTATTAAGAAGATAATTATAATTTTTCTTAAGAAGTGTGACATGAAGAAAAAATATGTTGGTTTGAAATATTGTGACAGATTGTCATTGAAAAGTTTGAGAAAGATAAGTTTCTAATCTCTTGGAGCTACCAAGTTAAGTGATAAGGGATCCTAACTGAGTAGTGTCAAAGCTAACCTCTAGGTCAGAGCTCACATGTGATGATTTTGCATTAGATGATGATCTAGGCCATAATAGAAAGTAGATAGATTATATTTATTTATTTGATTGCCAGATTTTTTTTACAAACACCATGTATTTTATTAGTACCCTTAAAGTCTAATACACTTTACAATTTTTATTACCAATGTTTTAGCAATGAGGCAGTGATTGTCAGACTGTCTGTTAAGACCACTGCGTGATTCTGATTGTTTCTACATGAGTAACAGAGTCCAACCCTGTTTTTCTTAGAGATTGATGTTAGGTGCTGATAAGAATGAACACAGTTTACTATGTTCCATAGGCTGTAGGGCAGCTCTCAAAAGCCGACTTTTAAAAACATATGGTAGGTGATGTTGGTAACAGACTGATTGGCTGATAAAACCAGGATTAGAAGCCAGGTGTGGTGATATACACCTGTAATTTCAGCACTGGGAAGGTTGAGGCAGGAGGATCAGAAATTTGAGACTAGCCTCAGCTACATTGTTAGCTCCAGCTTGCTTGGGCTTCAAAACAAAACCTTGTCTCATGAAATTGAAGGACAAAAAAACAAAACAAAACAAACAAACAAACAAACAAAAAAAAAACCCCCAAAACCAACAAAAACAACAACCCCCCCCAAACAATAAAAAAGCCCAAATCTAAATGTAGGTTATTTCCTACACTTATGGTTTTATCGGTAGATTCTAAAGACAGGTGATACAGTTATTAAATAAACTATTATAGTTATGAACTTTCAAAGTTGCTAGGCAATATCCAGTCTCCAGGCTTTTGTTTTGTTGTTGGTTTTTTGTTTTGTGTTGTTTTTTCTGAGACAGGATCTACCAACTACCCTGAGATTTTACAGAAGTCTGTTTGCCTCTGCCTCTTGAGCATTAAAGGCATGTGCCACCCTTCCCAGTGCTCTAGTTTTTAGTGTTGACATTTTATCCCAAGCTTTCTTGGTATCAGATTTTTAAAGGATTACTATTAAAACCTCTAATAGCAATACTTTCCTTCTTTATTCAGATCCCTGGTTATCAGTACGTGTCGCCTGATGGCAGTTGTGTGGAACATGTTCAGACGTCTGCCTTTATTCAGGTAGGGTTAATTTGTAACAGAAACATACAGGAAGATGTCATCATCATTACATTGCAGTTGCTTACCTGTAATCCTACTTTTTGAGCTGAGGCAGGAGAATTGCCACAGTTCAAGACAAGCAGAGGTACATAGCAAGACTCAGGCCAGTCAGGGCTACAGAATAAAAAGCAAAAACAACAAAAATCAAACAAATGAAATGAAAATCAGAGGAATTCTGTGATCCCAGCATTTGGGAAGGTAGAGCAGGAAGATGCTGTGCCCTCCCTCCTCTAAAATTAAAATAAATTAAAAACCCCAAAGCATTTGACATTTTTAGAAGTTGAATAGTACTCATTTCCTTGGATAAAGAACATTGCCGAGGTTTTTTTTTTTTTTTTTTTTTTTTTTTTTTGTGTGTGTGTGTTGTGTGTTTTGTTTTCTTAATTTTTCTTTTACTTTGAGTATTGTACAACTAAAGGAAATGTATAAATGGGTTTGAAAAATAAAAACCATAAGAGTATGAGGTGATTAGCGCACCAGTGTGGCAAATTGTTCAGTTTTATGCCTTAAGCCATTCAAACAGTCACTGAATTGTATAAAACACATTACAGTGCATTTATCTAAAATATTCCAGAGGTACATTTCTGATATATAGTTAATGCACTATGTTTTTAGGTCTCCTGCCTCCTGATGTTCATTTGTAACAGTATTATGTAGCCCAGGCTGGCCTGTAGTTGGTATGTAGCCAAAGATTTCCTCCTGTTTGCACCTTCCTAGTGTTGGGCTCATAGGTGTGTGCCACCACACCACATGGTTTAGGTGATGCTGGAGACTAGAAGTTGGAGAAATGACTGACTATATCATTTCCCCTGGTTTTTGTCTTTTCTTTTTGCTTTGTTAAGAAAGGGTGCTGCCATGTAGTCCAAGGACAGCTTTGAGCTTGAAGCCCTCCTCTCTTTCTGTTTCCAGAGCGAGGGAACGGCAAGCGTGTACTACCATGCCTGAAATTATGTCTCCTCCATCCGCCTACATTTAAATTTTTCCAGTTTCCTTTTACAAATTTGAAAATATTTACAAGTAACGTTTTAGATTCCAGAGGAATTGTGATATAATGATTCAGTAGCATTAAGTGGTTAGTGACATTTGGATTTAGTAGTATTAAGCATTTTTATAGGCTGCATAGAAGAAAATAAAAATGGAAACACTATTTTAAAGCAGTTGTGATAGTGCTTGTTTTTCTTTTATTTAACTTATTTTAGCAACCCTTTGTTGATGAAGATCCTGACAAAGAGAAAAAAATCAAGGAGCTCGAGTTGCTTCTTATGTCAGCTGAGAATGAAGTTAGAAGGAAGAGGCTTCCATCCGTAAGGGTCGGGCTCAAGTGTGCACTTGATTACTGGGGCCTTTGCATGGATGCTTGCATACTTTTCGTTAGCTGTGTAGCACATTTGCCCATTTAATTTGCAATTTTGATGTCACTTGATTATGACTTACATCTCTTCCAGCATGGTTTATATTGTTCTGTATTAGGATACTTTTTGTTTTTCTAAAAAGGATGTTTTTTAAATCATAAATGACTTAGAGTAAAATCTTTAATTTGTATTTTTGTGACTCTCTCTCTCTCTCTGTGTGTGTGTGTGTGTGTGTGTGTTATATTAGGCTTTTAAAACTTGATATTATATATAATGATGGATTGAATTGAAAACTTATAAAATAAATATAATAGGTGTAGAGACACAGCTCTAAATTATTTTTTTATTTTCTTTGGAAAGTTGTCTTTTACTCTAGGGCATGAATCAATAACTAACAGCAGAAGGAAACAATTGGTTTTTATATTCTCTAAATAACTTTTTCAAAAGAAGAAGGCTGATGTGGATGTCTTTGATTTAGTTAGTCAGAATAACTAGGAGTATTACATTAAGATAAATGATATGATGTCTAGTAGAGTTAAACAGGTTATGCTAGATGGATTAGAGGAAAAAGATGTACATTTAGTTTTAGATGAGAATTTCAGAAGTTTAAACTGACATGTGGAGTCTGTCTTTGGGATGGGTTTTCTTAGACTGGGCCTACAGTGCAGTGGCAGAACATTTGTCTGATAGACATTTGATCTTGGATTCAGTCTTAGCACTGAGAAAAGTTGTCTTTCTCCTTCTTGACTTGAGACTCAATGAGAGAACAAAAATGTTGAGACTATAGCAACATTTGTAGTATAGTATCTGAGTATAGTAAAGCTCAGATAGCATCACTTTGAAAGAATAAACTGGCATCCCTAATTAGTATCATGAAACAACTGATTATCTTGCATGATTTAAGAGGTTATTTAAATGATATATAATAATAACTTTTATTATAGGTAAGATTTTACTATAGGAAAGGGAATTTTTGTTTTGAAACTATAACCCATCAGTAAATAGTAAGACTGCAAATGTGCATATTTTAATGATAATTTTAGCTTTGTTAAAGAAATGACAAATATTCCTTATTTGGAAACGACTGTGTCATATTTAAGCCATTTTGGACATTTTTGGACTGGGATGTAGCTTTGATAGGAACCTTTTCCTATGTTGAGGCCTTGGGCTTTGTCCCCAAGTGCTTCAAAACAATAACACAGTATCAACAAAAAGATCATGTTTTCTAAAATTAAAAATGCTAATTTTTCTATTTTATTTTATGTGTATGGGTGTTTTATCTGCATGTGTATTTGTGTACTGCATATACAAGGTGCCTGAGGAGGCCAGAAAAAGGTCCTAGATCCCTTGAAACTGCCATGTGGGTGCTGGGAATCAAACCCAGGCTCTTTGAAAGTGCAGCCAGTATTCTTAATTGCCGATCCATCTTTCCAGTCCAGTTTGGTTTTTAAA
The DNA here is from genome assembly GCF_963924665.1 of Micromys minutus. Taxonomy (NCBI): domain Eukaryota; kingdom Metazoa; phylum Chordata; class Mammalia; order Rodentia; family Muridae; genus Micromys; species Micromys minutus. The sequence goes on from NC_137961.1 coordinate 5,962,768, forward strand.
AGAATAATAGTATTGGGGACATGTTAGGAAGGTGTATGTGGGGGGGGATTCAGAAGGAGAATAGTGGGGGGAAATGATCAAGGTACATTGTATCCATGTATGAAGTTATCAAAGAATAAATAATCTAAAGCTAATAACAGTACCTTAGCTCAGGATGCAGCATACCTGTCTCATTTAATAACAAAAACATACTGGCTCAAGTAGTTCACCTTTTATGTTAAAATGAAGAAATTTGCTGACTTCTTTATAAAACTTGCTGTCAAAGAGTAGCTAAATGGGCTATTTTAAATCCTAGAGGGAAGTTTTTTTAACCTGTAGTATAGACTTCATACAAATTCATTTTTAAACATTTTTTAAACAGATGTATGATAATAGACATTATTTTACTGAATTCTTAGTATGCTGTACTTAGCTATTTCATGTGTATTTTTGGTAAATATCATATTAACTAATTAGTTAAAGTAGATGGAATGCATTAGAGATTAAGATTAGGTCTGTATATTTGTAATGCTGTGGTTTTTCTGTTGGGTCCAGTGGCTTACCTTCTTGGTTATTTATTTGTTTATTTATTGCCTGCACGTATGTCTGTGCATCATGTGTGTGCAGTGCCCATGGAGGTCAGGAGAGAGTGTAAGATCCTCAGAAACTGGAGGTATAGATGGCTTTGAGCTCACATGTGGGTGCTATGAATTGAACCTTGAATTCTCTGGAACAGCAGCAAATACTCTTGTCCACAGAGCCATTTTTTCAGTCATGATTTTTTTTTTAAACAGTAGAAACCATTTATTGAGTGATTTCTTTAAAATGGGGAGTGTGTTCTTAAGAATATTGTTGCTACTAGCTATATTTGATTTAAAATATAATTTAAAATTCTTCACGTGCACCAGCCTCATTTTGTGCATATGACTGCAGGCTCCCATACTGACTTGCTGAAGATAAAGAATACTTTCATATTTCAGAAAGTTCTATTGAATAGTGCTATACACGGTACAGTTATCGTTTCTTCATGAGTCTTCAAGATCTCATTATTATAAGAGCAGGAAACGAGACTTGCATGATAAGTAAGATGCCTTGGTCATATTTCTAAAGAGAGAGAAAACTAGTAACCCTGATATCAGAGTATTTAACCTGTAATGAGAACGGAGATGAGGAGTAGGTATGGTCAGATGAAATAAGTCACTTCGTTTTATAAGAATTGAGGGGAAATGTGTACTTTAGATTCACAGTTGAGGTATGTTCTTGGAAGAAGTCCTATTTGAATTTAGTCCTGAGACTCAGGATGATTATGTATTAGTAAGATAGATGAGTTAAGGCAGTATTGTAAACAGAAGAAAGGAAAGTATATTGTCAGTCACATGGTACACTTCCTAATAGTTAAACTGTCTCTCAAACCAAGACGAGCACTCTTTGTGGATGGTGGGTTAGGAAATGTTTAGATAGAAGAAACAACAGTATGTAAAGAGGCTTTCCAGAGTGAAAACATTCAGAATAATAACAGAGTTTAAAATGCTATAGCTTGGTGTTCTCATAGAAGGAGAGTTATGAGTGGATGTTGGAATGAAGTTTGTAAAGAAAATGAGGCCAGGTTTTAGGTCTTTGTTAGGTTAACTGCTAATTTTATTGACAGGGACTTCATAGTTAAATTTTATTTAGGAAAAGGAAATCTAGCCAAGGTATGAGATTTAGCAGAAACAAATGATATATTTTATAATATTAAATATTGAAGAAAGCTGTACTATATATTTCAGCTAAAATGATATGAAGTATGTTATTGAAATTTTTCATTTAAAATCTGAATTCATGCCTACATTGAGAATGACAAATAATACTCAAATTTCTTTTGTCTTTTTAGCAACCTGGAAGCTTTTCTAGCTGGTCTGGTAGTTTCCTCATGGATGACAGTATGTCTAACACACTGAATAATCTTGAGGAACATACTACTGAGTTTTATAGCATGGATGAAAATCAGACTGTTTCTGCACAGCAGAACTCCCCCACTAAGTTTCTAGCTGTAGAAGCAAATGCTGTGCTGTCTTCTCTACAGACCATCCCAGAATTTGCAGAAACTCTAGAACTTATTGAATCGGTAAGTTTGATATTATGAAATTAATTGTAATTCCATGTGTAGAAGCTTAGTTTAATATTTAATAAACATTTTTTAACTTAAATGTTAAGTGTTGCCTAATTTTGAAATCTCTTTTTGTAGAGGTTTCTGTTAAAAAAGTAAAAGGTTTACGTTTTTAAGTATGTATCTTAAAAGGATGTTTTTACAATTAAAAACAATTCATTGTTTAGTAGATGAATTATATAAACATATTAGGATGTTTGAAACTAGAGAGACTATAAAAAGGAAAATTAAAATCTCCTGCACATTTAGACTTGATCATTTGATGTATATAAACACACACATATAACTCATGATATATTTTTATCTGTTACTTATGTCATGAGCCCGTCTTTGATTCCTTTGCACACATAGAATTTTTGAGCAAGGTCTCACTGTGCACCCCTGTCTGGCCTGAAACTCACTATGAGACCAGGCTGGCTTTGAACTTACAGAAATCTGTCTGCTCTGTTTCCTGAGTGCTGGGATTAAAGTGTGTGCCACATACCTGGATCTTAAATACACCTTTTAAACATGAATTCAGATGCTCTATAGTATCCTATCATGTGACTGGAAGGCAGTTTTAACTCAGTGCATCATTGTAATTAAGTTTCTAGAGGGATCTGGATTTTCAGTATCACCAATAACAGGTAATGCTAATAAAGGCTTTGTTGAATCATGACCATTATGGATTTGGCTGAATTGAATCTCAAAGTATAAGTTCCATGCATATTACCAAATGATTATGCAGGGTTTCATGGTATTTTCCTGTTAAGTTATTTTTTTAATAATATCTTAAAATAATCTGTTCTTTTCATGTAAATATTCTGACAGAAAATTCCAGCTACTGTGTTCAATGAAACATTATCTTGGTACTAAAAAATGTAATATTTTCTTTTAAGGTGGTCGTGTTTAATTAAAGAAGGTTTAGACAAAGCTTGTTTTCACTGGTTAACATGAGTAAATAACTTATTAACAGTTATCATGTGTTCAGACCACACTAAACGGTTACAGCTTAACTGTAGTTAGGGTTCATTTTCCGTAGGACCCCGTAGCATGGAGTGACGTTACCAGTTTTGATCTTTCCGATGCTGCTGCTTCTCCAGTCAAGTTAATGCGAATTCAACACAACGAAGGAGCCGTGGAGTGTCAGTTTAACGTCAGTCTTGTACTTGAAGGGAAAAAGAACAGTTGTAATGGTGGAGACAGTGAAGCGATTCCTTTAGCATCCCCAAATGTGGTCAAGTTTAGCACTCCACCAACCATCCTCAGAAAGAAGAGGAGAACCCGAGCGGGCCAGTCTGCAGGCAGTGAGCTTGGCGATGGCTCGCTCAGTGAAGGCAGTAATGCAGCACTGAAGCACACCCCAGTGAAAACACTACCGTTCTCTCCCTCTCAGGTACCAGTGTTTTATGTTTGCTGACGTTGACAAGCTAGACTAAATTAGATCTTTGGTATCTGTAAAAGCAATTGGCTGTTTTGTTAATACAAAATATATAGACATGTCTAAACATATACATGTGGATGGTAAACCCAGAAAGTACTTCACAAAGGGTGATATTTGCATCATAGTACCACAGAACATCAAGTGTTAAAGGGAAGTTTTCTTTGTCATACAGTCCTAGTTCTGGATAAGATTCCTGAGGAAACTGGTCCCTAGAAAGGAAAACAATCTCTTTGCCCAAAGGTCTGTAATGCCGAGCTGAGACTGAGGTCCAGTGTGACTCCTTGACTCTTGATTGTTTACCATATATTCCGACTTGACAGAAAGAGACCTTATCTACACACAGCAATTTAGAGTTCCATTGATGTTAATGTTCCCCGCTGACCTTCTTTGGAAGAAATCTAGACAACAGTTTACTCTAAGAATCTCATGTTTTGATATCCAGAACCACCTGCTTTACTCTTTAGTGATGTTCCAAGTAGTAGATGTGTACGTTAGGATTATGTTTTACTGTGCACTTGTTATATTCCAGGCTGTATGTCTCTTTCCTTACAGCATCTCCTGTTAATCTTCTTTCAAATGACATTGGAAGCCAAAGGGAATACATTTTGAAATGAAGCAACTACTGTTTGCTGAAAGTGTTTTGCTTATCTTAATTTCTTTCCTGTTGCTACGATGAAATATCCCGATAAGCTATGTAAGGAGGGAAGGCTGAAGTTATTTTAGCCCCCAGTTCCAGGTGACAGTATTGTGGAAGTCACAGTGGTAGAATTTGAGATAGCTTCCCACGTCAGTATCCACAGCCAGAAGAAATCTACGAATGCATGCATGAATGTGTGCTGCTGTTGCTGTTCAGCTTCCTTTCGGGGACCATCCAGAATCTGCTACTTAGGGAAAGAATGGTCCCTCCACTTTTATGCTGGGTTTCCCCACCTCACTTAACCCAGTTAAGGGCCTCATAAGTGTGACCAAGCCCATCTCCCAGATGATTCTAGGATTTGTCAAATTGGCAGCATTAATTATCACACAGATGTTAAAACATTTTCTGGGGGCTGGAGAGACTGCTCAGTGGTTAAGAGCACTGACTGTTCTTCCAGAGGTCCTGAGTTCAATTCCCAGCAACCACATGGTGACTCACAACCATCTGTAATGGGATCTGATGCTCTCTTCTGGTGTGTCTGAGGACAGTGACAGTGTACTCATATAAATAAGTAAATTCATATTAAGGTTGGAAAGATAAGTAGGCTGTGGTAGTGCATAGCCACTGTGATCTAAGAATGTGTGAGGTAATACAATTTGCATGGTCTATAACATGAATGGTATATTTATTCTTTTTCTATCTCTCAAAGTTCAGAATTATCCCAGGGAAGATGAAAATGTTCATTTCCAGAGCTTTATATGTTAGTAATTTTTACTGAAGTCAATCCTATGCTAGAAAGCAAGTAGATATACTTATATCCCATGACATTTGGATTTTATCCTGTGAAAGAGTTTGATATTTAATTCTAGGTGAGGTGATTCAAATATTAGGAGACAGGAGTGACAGCTTGAGTAGACTGTACTCAGAAGTGACACTCCTTGTATTACTACTGCTAGTCGGCCAGCTACAAACGTGAATTAGGATTTGATAGTATGAAATAAGTTAAGTCTCAATACATTGTATGATTTAGAAAGTGTACGCATGTACTGTCTGCTTGAAGTATCTGTGCTGTCTTCTAGACAGACAAGATCGCCTGGCAGTCAACTTTCAGTAGGTCAAAGCAGTGTCTCTACAGGTGCATATGCCATGCCTAGTCTGTTACTCTAGTCTGAGTTCAAGACAGTGAGAGACAAGTGCACCTGACATCATTCACAGTTAGTCTTTCCAGTCATGCTCTTGTATACGAGTGGGAGGTCTTTGTTGTAACAGCTGTATGTAGTTTCTGTAGATCAGTATTTGATGGCATACTGTTTTAAATTTAAAAGCATGACCATTTCTAAGTCATTGTTTAATGTTTATTATGTGCTAATCTGTTCAAAGTGCTGGGAGGCAGCAGTGGACAAAACAGAAATTTCTTGCCTTTATGAATTTTAATTTCCAAGAAATTGAATGTAAATGTAATATTACTGAAAATCTTTTCCTAAAACAATACAGAAGTCTTAGCAGTTTGATATTTGTACAGGAACTTTGATGTTCTACATTGTCTGAATTCTCTTCCTCATTTAGTTTTTTAACACATGTCCTGGAAATGAACAACTTAATATAGAAAACCCTTCCTTTACATCAACCCCAATCTGTGGGCAGAAAGTTCTCATCACAACTCCTCTTCAGAAGGAAGCAACCCCCAAAGATCAAAAAGAAAATGTAGGGTAAGTTTGTATTAAATAACTATGTGAGGGAAAACAGGAAGCATGTTAAAAGTATGTCAGCATTTTATTCAAATGAATGGTGTATCATAATCTTTAGGTCTATAGGACTGAGAAGTTTGCTATTATTGTTTTTAAAGTCACATATTCTTGTTTCTGTAGAATACTGGAAACTGGCTAAATTTAGAATAAAAATTTTATTACAAGCAAAATATTCTTAGTACTTTTTTTCTAAGTCATTTTTTCTTCTTTAAAATTGATTCAAGTATAACTGACTTTAGGCATAGCTCTGTGTTACATTAGAAAGCATATGTCTATATAAACATGTAGCTATGCTTTTATATGGCTTTGCTTTTGTTACATCCATAAACTCACAATGACAATGATGCAAGTATCTGAATGACTGGCCAGGTTTAGAACACCTACTATTAGAAGATCTATGTTGGGCACCACACCGAGAACCCCCACTCCTTTCAAGAATGCACTTGCTGCTCAGGAAAAGAAATATGGACCTCTTAAGATTGTGGTATGTCTAGTCCTTGTTTTTAAGCACTTTTCTAGTTCTAATTAAAAAAACTGGTTTTTACCATTTTGAATTTTTTAATATTGAAAAAGTGTTCATTTGAAACGCTAACATTTTATTTCTTAATTTATGAATATGAACTTGTGTTAATTTTCCTGAGCCTTTAAGTAATCCTTTGGTTTGTTTTAAATTTTTATTTTCTCATGTTAATAGAAGAAAACAATTTGTTATTGGCATGCTTAATGTTAAAAATGTCTGTAATAGTTTAGTAGTTTCACTGCAGTCAGAATTAATATTTTGATATATCTAATCTCTTAAATAATGTTGCTTAGGAATCTAATAGATCAGGGAATCTTCTTGAAGTTCAGTTTCCTCTTCTATGTACAAGTTGTTAAGTATGCCTTAGTTTTGTTTGTTTTTTTTAAATTGTAAAGCTGAAAGATACAAATAAAGGGCTTGTCTCTAGTTTAATGTAGTGAGTGTTCAGTTGTTACTATTGTTATTCTTGTAGCTGTGGTAACAATAGTTTGCAAATTAATACATATGTGAAATGTTTTAGTTATTTGTGTTCTCATAAATAGAAAAGCCCAGAACATTCTAGACATGCAAGTTTTGTCTAAAATAAAATGTTTATTAGAAATAAAAATGCAACTTAAATTTGGCTTCTTCAATGGTGACTTGAATTACATTCTGTGTTTAGTAATTTTAGTGGGTAGATTCATTACTATTTTTAAGTAATTATTTTTGCTATAAACTGATTAATACTTAAATATCTATAGCAAGTAGGAGATATGTAACTATTTATTATAACTGGGTGTATGCATGTGAAGATGCTCCTGAAGAGGCTAGAGGATCGTTTTGGGGAATTAATTTTCTCCTTCCATCGTGGCTTCTAGTGATGAAACTTGGGTTGTCAGGCTTGGTGTCTTACCACGCTAAAAGACTGGTTTTTATATACAGAGGGTGAAAAAGAAATTTCTGGTAATTGCCTTTTAAAACCTTTTAAAAATAATTTAGTCCCAGCCACTTGCCTTCTTGGAAGAAGACATTCGAGAAGTTTTAAAAGAAGAAACTGGAACAGATATATTCCTCAAAGAGGAAGATGAACCAGTTTACAAAAGCTGCAAACAAGAGGTAATCTTGAGTATTTATTGTATGTGCATTTATTTTCAGAGTTGGTTCGAGGCGGGTCTTTCTGTAGTTTTGGCTGCCCTCTTGCCTCCCCTTTCTGCGAACTGTGATTGCAGATGTGCTTCTCCATGCTGGTGCTTCAGTGTTACCGTTAGTCAGTGTTTGTCATGTCCAAGAGACTGGGCTATAATGTTACCTTGTAAATTATTTTCCTTAGCACTCTGCATCCGTGAAGAAAGTTAGAAAATCACTAGCCTTAGAGAGCTGGGACAAAGAAGAACCAGGCACTCATCTACTAACGGAAGACATTTCAGACATTCAGGTTTGTAAAGATTCATCCATGATTTTAAATAGCCGTCTTAAGTCCTGGTTGTTCTCATTTTGTATGGATTGCCTGGCCAGGTCATTTAAAAGAGAGCCACAGAAAATTTGGGGCACATTTTGCCTAATTCAGAGAGAATCTACTATCTATGAAGAATATTTTGAGAGAAATTAACTTTTGGTATGATGCCAAAAACTTGAGGCTCACAAAGCTTTAAGTTTTAGTGTTTTATGAAATTACTAGGTATTACTACGCACTAGACATTTATTCTATGTAATCAGTGAGACCAAGGGGGAAAGCGAGCAGGCCTCCCATTACCCTTTACTCAGTAGTCTCTTGTCTCAGTGTTTGAATTAGTTATTTTCCTCTTTCTTTTTTCTCTTAGTCAGAAAATATTCTTACAACATCTTTATTAATGATACCATTATTGGAAATACATGATAATAGGTGCAACTTGACTCCTGAAAAACAAGATATAAATTCAGCCAACAAAACATATACACTTACTAAAAAGAGACCAAACCCTAACACTTGTAAAGCTGTCAAGTTGGAAAAGAGTCTTCAGGTATGGATTCGTAAGTTTCTTTAGTGATTTGTTATTGTTTAGTCAACGGTCACTTTAAACTTACTGATCTTTTAATTATACTTTTTCTTTTAAATTTTAAGTTAACAAGTACAATAAAAAATAATTATTTTGTCACTGAAAGCAGGCTTGGGTTTGAGAGATTCATGTATCAATGCACATATCATCTATACAACTGGAACTGTAGCCAGAAATTCTTTTGGCTAGTTTGTTTGTTTGTTTGTTTGTTTTGGGTTTTTTGCTCATTTTTGTTGTTTTGAGACAGGATCTTACCTCATTATGTACCTGGACTTGAACTCATAGTCCTGCAGCTTCAGCTTCCCCTTTGGTGATTCTCTAATTGTGTGTGTGTGTGTGTGTGTGTGTGTGTGTGTGTGTGTGTGTGCACGTATGCACAGATATTTAAATATCTGTGCACTTAGGGTACTTCTTTACCTGTAAAATAAAGACATCTATCCATATTTGTTCTTCTGAAATGGTAAGCAATTGGAAGCATTTCAGCATGATTTTGTTTGTATAATGGCTCCCAATAAACTTTGGATTAAAGCTATAAAACAAAAAATCTTCCCCTATTCCTGTGTGGCCAGTAAATAGATGAAAATGAAGGCTGGAGAAATTCTTATTCTGTTATTTTAGGAGTTTGCCCAGAGAGGAAGACTAGAGAAGATTTCTTTTTTAATGCCACACTGTCTGCAGAGTAAATTCCCTGACATTCCACATTCCTTGAAAACATGTTTGGTGATCAGATATAGTCGCTACTTGTCTGTCTTGAGCTATAGCTTTCATAAAGTGACATAATGCATGCCCTTAGTTGTTGAAAATGTTTTTAATTCCCAGTGTTTAACTTAGAGCTTCTATATAATGATATAGTAGCTCTAACATATAATACTGAAACCTTTATCCTTTGAGAAGGAAGAAAACAGAGTACTACACTCCTGGTTCACACTGACATTACACCTTCCCTTGAAGTCTCTTTTTTTCTTGGTACTGGCGTCCAAAACTGGGCTCCCGAATGCTAGAAAAATACTCTACCAATGAGCAGATATCCGGCTCCTCTTTTTAAAATGGTTGCAAAATTAGGGCCCAAAAAGGGATTACTTTTTTCCTATTATCATCCGTTTGATTTGTGGGTTGTTGTTGGTAACAAAAGTATTATACTGTTGTTATAGGCCAGTGAACAATGTCCATAATTATAATAATTACATTAAATTGATTATAAATACTTAAGTATGTGTTTAAAAATACAATATTATAAAAACATTTTAAAGCAATTACTTATAAAATTCCTAGAAAAAATTACTGACTTTTTAAAAGTCTAGTTATATCAATTGGCAATATGGCATAGTGGATAAAGGTGCTTCCTGCCAATCACGATGGCCTGAGTTTGGTTCTGCAGCCCACATGGTAGAATGAGAGGTCCAGCTCTTGAAAGTTGTCCTTTGACTTCCATATATGGTGTGTGGCATGATGTACACACTCACACACACACAATTATGAAGTGTTTTGGGTATTTAATTTTACTAATTTTCACATCACTATTGATGTTTCCTTCATAGTCAAATTGTGAATGGGAAACAGTGGTATATGGGAAGACCGAAGACCAACTTATCCTGACTGAACAAGCAAGAAGATATTTGAGCACTTACACAGCTACCAGCAGCACAGCAAGAGCTCTAATACTCTAACCAGCACTGAAGCTGAAATGCCCTACCCACCACTGTATCTTATGCTAAATTAGGTCGCAATGAAATTTGTCTCAATTAATTCTTTTAAAGGTTTAAATACATCCTTAAAATGGTTCGCAGTTTTTTCTATATTGAACAGGCAAACCTAATAAGTCACTTAGAGTAAGGGGTAGGCAAATTTATTATTTATATTTTTAACAAATGAGAGTTTAAAGATTTGTTTTTAAGGAATACAGTGGGAAAATAAGGATGTTCATGGGTATTCCAAACTAAATTCTCACATGAATTTATTTACAAGATGTCACTACTTTCTCAAGGCTGTATCTGTTATAAACAAGTTAACTGTGTGTGAACTCTGAAAGCCTATATTTAGGAAGCACACAGGGGCTTTATGAAGTACTTTTTGCATGTGTGCTGATTTACTTAGACCATTTATAAAGAAACACAGTGGGAAGGAGTCTCAAGGAAGCTAGAAGTTGCACTACTAATTTTGGTATTTTTCAGAAACAATGAAATTAACTACAGTGTTAAGGATATTTATTTGTGCATAGTACTAAAAAAGCATTGAAAATAGGCTTTTTCTTACTAGTAAAGAGTCAGTATTTCTTCATAAGTCTCAGAAGAGCTGAGAGTTTTGTTGAATGTATTGTACAGTATGTAGGAGCAAGAAAACTTTGTAAATTGGAAAGATGTCTGTTTTTATAACTTATTTTATTTTTAAAGCTTAAATGTAGATATTTATATATACAGGGTGTCTAGAAGCCAGTGTCGTTTCTTGCCATTACAGCTAACATAGTAAAGAATAACTTTGACTTTCAAGTATGAAATAGTTAAGTTATAGCTGCAAAGAATACAATATCTATACTGTATGTCACCTCTACCTAAATATTGCACTATATCCTTTAAATCATGTTGGTTATAAAGTAGTTCTAAAATGTACTAAATAATAATTTAATATTTTCTTTTTAAATTATATTGGAGGCTCATATAAATTAATCTGGTGATTTGTATATGTGTTTGAAAATTTCATTTTGTTTAAAAAACAATATGGTACCTTGCTCCCTAAAACAGTCTGCACTTAGAAGTTTATTGTATTTACTCAATATTTCAGAAGTAGGAAATATTATCTTTTATTTATACAAATATTTTGTCCTTTTATAAATGTTCTGTGTTTCCAGGTTAATAGTTGCTTCGGTTGCCTGTTTAGGTGTTTGCACTTATTTTAGCTCTTTTTGAAAGAATGTCTTTGCTTATGTGGTAGAGATTTTATGTAATTTTTGAGACGTATAATGGTGTGCTGTCAACCTAAACACTGGCAGGCAGATAGAACTGTACACTGTAGTTTGAATTATTTATAGTTGACACACTCTCTCCCTCTCCACTCCTGAGTATGCTGCTATAGAGAGAGCAGAACCGCTTGCTGCTATGAGAGACGGAAAGAGCGAGCGCCACTTGCACTGTGTGAAAAGAGGAGCAGTGATGGCAAGTTCTCAAGTTAACTCACGGATTCAACTCTTCCCAGCAGGTTCTTACAGAGGCCAAAACGCCACTATGCCTCAGACCAGACCAAACAGCTGAAGACTTTTAAAGCTCTATTTATCTGTTAATAGACATGGGACTACTGAATATTTTAATGCCTAGTTCTTCAACAGTAGACCTAAAGGTTTTAAGCTTTAAATCCAATTGCTAGTTTTGCATACTATATTTAGTGAGAAGTAAAGAGTATGTGCGGTGGTACTAAGATTATGCCTTCTTGATAACAAATAGGTAAAACAATTTGAACCTTCTTAGCATGTTAAATATGTTGATTTTTTCTAATTAATGAACTTCTCACAGAAATTTTGCTTTGTAAAACCAATGATTGTGGAAAAAAAATCATACTATATCATTTCAGTTACTTTGGGGTAATAATAGCACATAATTCATTTTTTTAAAAAAAATGTAGCCTTTAGCTACATTGGATATTATAATCTCCAGTTGCCAAAGTAAAATATCTCAGACACGCTACATATTTTAAAACAATTTCTCTTGAGCATTAAGTTAACACAAATGTTAATATGTTGTCCATAAGCCTGGGCTATGGAACATAGCACATATTTGGGTTGGTATTGGTTGAATCCTCCAGTTAACTGCTTTGTTGCTTTTTGCAAGCTTTGTAATCATAAACATGTTAGGCATCTTAAGTCATCTTTTTTTACTGTTCATTTATATTCTTCAGTTTTCTGAAGATGCCAGACATACAGGTAGCAGCCATCCGTGCATAGGAACTGACTTCACACATACCAATACTGCATTTGGTTGTAAGGGTTTCACATTAATACAGCAATTACACTGATTAAATTGAGTTTTTTATTATATGAAAAAAACTTTGCATTGTAAGAGAATCTTGCAGACAATGTTGAAATCTATTAACATCCAAATAAAAGCATCTGTGTACAAGTTGGCTTGGTGTTGCTCATTTCACTTTGGCTCTGTGTAATGGATTTGATTGAACCCTTAAGACCTGCATTGAACATTGAGTTCTTAAAACTCCCTTTTCAGGCAATTTTATCTATTAATAAAGTGGCCTCTTCAACCTTTATGCAGAAACATCTTCAACTTCCTTTTAAATACTTCCATATAACTTTTATTGACATTGGAAATAGGATATTCAGAGAAGATTTCTTTTTCCCAACCAGGACATCCCCTTTTTTGTGGTCTTTCTTTCTTTCTTTTTTTAAGTTTTTTAAAAAAGTATTTATTATATACAAGTACACTGTAGCTGTCTTCAGACACACCAACAGAGGGCATCAGATCCCATTACAGATGGTTGTGAGCCACCACATGGTTGCTGGGAATTGAACTCAGGACCTGTGGAAGAGCAGCCAGTGCTCTAACCGCTGAGCCATCTCTGCAGCCCTTTTGTGGTGTTTCTTAATGGAACTGCTTTGCCTTTGTTCATTTACTGAGTCATCTTTTAGCTACTTCAACCCCCATATGAAATCTGTCATAAAGACTGTTCATACAGCCACTTTTATCTCTTTATCTGAATTATTGTACATTGCTTTGAGCTTTGCTCTACAGAAATAGCAAGAAACTGCCCTGGCATTAGAGTGTTATCCGGGAAGGGCCAAGTGGCCACTAGTTAGGTTTTGGAAACGTTGCATTATCTTGGTAAGTTCATCACCATTATTTAGTTTTTTGGGTTTAGCAATCTCTTGGAATTAAGTTGCTGAAAGTGAGTTGACCTCTAAGTAGAAGGCTTACATACATGATTTTAAGAGTTGGTATCTGAAACCGGAATTCCGTTTGCTTGTATGTAAAATAAAACTGCAGAGGACTAGGTCCATTCTCACCTTAGATGTAAATAGTAGGAAATAATAACCACAGTTAGACGTGACCGAATCTCTAGAGTTGTCTAATAATGATGATTCCTGTTTATGTTCAACTTGGGGCTGGTTTCCAAACGTCTAGTCAATTCCTCTGATGACTTGGCTCTCCCAAGAGCATCTGTATATCCTACTCTCTTCCTGCCTGTGTTTGCAATGCTGCCTTTTTTATACAGTCTCTAGAATTATCAGCCATGCAGCATAGGCCTATGAAGCACTTCCTGAGTGCTTCATAAAATGTTTCTACTATCCTTCATGTTCCCATGATTGTTTTGTTTCTGAGCTTCAGTGGGCTTAGACAATCTTGGTAAATGTTGAATTTCAATAATTAGTTATTACCAGGGAATACTAGTTACACTTAACAGATTTACAAATAGCTTTGATTCCCTAGTTATTTACCTAAAACAAGTTTTGCCTTATATTCAGGAAATGTTCTGAAGACCTTTTAGCTCATTTTTTATTACCATGTAATTTACTGCTTAATCAGTTATGGAGTGATAAGCCAGCCAGGTAATCAAGTCTTTAATTTTTAAAGTAAATAGATGATAGTATTTGAAGAGATACTTATTCTTTGAGAAATAGAAGTGTCTTAGAGAGTGGAAGGTAAACTGAATCAAGAGATGCTTTGGGAAAGTAACTTTCCACCGTTTTCTTTAATTAGTACAGATATGCTCAACAAGAATGTGTGAGCTAGAAAGACAGTGTACTTGGAAAGGAAGTTCTGTAGCCAGTGTAGAAGTTTGAAAACCTCCTATCTTGGTGCAAGTACATTTAAAGCTATTGGATTTGAGGCATGCTTAATTTTATGGAGTATATACTACCCTTTCTGAAGCTCCCAGGGCTGGTGTGCTTCTTCAAGAGCCAAGTAGAGAATGTTTGAACCACGTGGGTACCAGGGATGGAATTCAGCCAAGCACCTTTTACCTATGAACCATCTTGTTAGCTCAAAGGTTTCAATGTATTCTGACAATTTATGTCCTAATACAGTTAGCACTTACATATTCAACTTTACTAAGTACTTTCTATGCCCCCAGGCTAGATTCGTGGGGATACTCTGAGAGGTCAATTCGAAAGCCATTATGGTGTTTCATTAAGGGTCATCAATAACAGATAAGCTGATATTCTAGATAAAAGAATGAATGTATAACAGAGATACTTTTTTTTGGCTAAAAACGTGAGCTAGATCCTGCAGCCAAGTTTGTCATTACGTGTGAGTAGAATGTTTATTAGTCCAGAGAGTGAACCCTCTCCACCTCTGCACCAGACAGAATTCATTATATGGTGCCTTGGAGGCTTGTGCAGACTAAAACTTTGAGTCCAGTATAGCAACTGCAGCCATATGCCAGTTACTATGCTAAACCCTTTATGTACCTAATCTCAGTTTAATCCTCTTTTGAGATAAACACTCTTATAGGCAGCTTCTGTGGATATGGAGTAGGTTTATGTTAAGAGACTTGTCCAAACACCATGCCAAAGATGGGCTTCAGTTGTTCACGACTTAGACTGATTCTTCAAAATTAAGCACAGGGTGCAAAAAAAATTACATCATAGATGATTCCATTTATATAAAATTATAAAAGCATAAAGCGAAGCGAAGCTAATGCATGCTGTTAGAAGTTGGGATGATGGTCACTCTGCATTTGTGGCTGCGTAGGGTGCTACAATGTTCTTTCTTGCTCTAGATGCAGATTTCATGGATATGCTCACAGCCTGTAAAAATACCAGCTGCAGTATTAAAGATGGAAGAGCTGCTCTCTTTGTATGCTATGTTTCAGTACATTGTAAAAACTAAGCCTAAGTAGAATAACAAGAAAATAAAAATGCTCAACCAGAGCAGATGTGATGAAGTATTCCTGGCACAATTCTACCTGTGTGAGACAAAACCAGCACTCAGAGCTTAATGCCATCACTCCCCAGGATATATGCCAGAATCATTCCTCCTGCTAAACTGAACTCTCCCTAAGCTTCTGCATGGCATAAAGGACTTCTTCCTGGTAATTCCATGTTATGTTTTTATGAGTAAGAGCTTACTCTGTCCCAGTACACGAACCTTTGATAGACACTCTCCCTTCTAGACTCTCTGCAGTTGCCTACCTGTTAACCTTTCTCCTCAATGTGATGATTGTACATGCCTTCCCACAGAAATGCAGAAATGCCACACTCACCAGATCAGTGGTCACCAAATAGTTACCAAACTAGCATGCATTGCTATATGCCCACTAATTCCTTGTATCTTGTCGTCTGCATTTCTTTATAACACATGTGGTTTTTAATGTCTTGTTTATTTGGAGTTTACATTTTTTTTATCAACATCACATAACTCACTCATTGGATTAACCCCTAGTCTTTGTTCCTAAGGTCTCTGCTCAGGGCTGAGCAGACTGTAGATCTCTCATTTGATTGCTGACTTTTGTTCTTGCCTAAGCTCTGATAAGAGAGAAGATATCTAATTTTTATGGTTTAATGATCTATTTTGTTTAAGTCAATATATTAAGAAGATAAGTTTAATATGAGACTACAAAATTTTAAGTTGAGTAAATTTTTTCTTTCCAAGTCTTTGAAATCCTATGTTCAATACACTTCAAACAAGGGTCACTATTCAGAATTTACAAAGAACTGCAGAAATTAAATACCAAGAAAATAAAACAGCCAATCAACAAATGGTCAAATGAACTGAATGCACTGAGTATACTGTCTAAAAGAAAAAAAAACCACAAATGGCCAATAATTATTTTAAAAGGTGTTAAAATCCCTAGCTGTTAGGGAGACGGAAGTTAAAACTGCATTGAGATAGCATCTTACCCCAGACAGAATGGCTCCTGAAAACAGTCTGGCACCAGCTGGAGGGGATGAGGTGAGAAAGACACCCAAGTCTGGCAGTACAAGTGAACACAGCCATTGTGCAAATCAGTTCAGAAATTTATCAAAAAATTAAAACAGAAGTATCATAGAATTTGTTATTTCACTCAGGCATATACCCAGAGAATTCCATAGCCCACCATAAAGATATCTGTGTCTGTTACTGCTTTATTCACAGTAGCTAAAAAGATCAATAGATGATGGAAATTTGGTACATAAAAAATTAGAATACTGCTCAGCTCTATGTGGAAAAAAAAAGCTTAGAGGAAAATGGATGAAGTTAAGGTTTTCTAGTTCAAATCCTGTTGTAGACTAGGTTTTTGTTTTGGGTTGTGGATAAATGCATAAACTACTGAAGGTGAAATCCAGAGCCCCATGGCTTCTCTGTTCCTAATGCCTAGTCTAGTCTAGTCTATAAAAGCTCATTGTTGTACGGACTTTGGCTCCAGTTACTTTTAGTGACTGATGCTCTTTTTATTTGCAAGGGTTTTTTTTTTTTTTAATATATAATGAATTTTATAAAGTTAAGAAAAAAATGTCCAGTTTGCATGTAAGAAATTCAGAGCAGCCACATTTCATGGACTTAAAGACCACGTGTGGTAAGTGACTATTGTATACCGACTGGTCAATGCATTCACAGTTCTGGGCAATTCTAGATTACTGGGCATTAACAGGAGAGGTTACTGGAATCCAGAAGAAAGTTCAGGTTATAACAGATAATTTAGTAAGTTACAGTCAGCGTCTTCTTCAATCTTTTGAGCTGAATCTGAATTAAAGTGTAAATCATGTGGGAAATCCTGGCTTAGGTTTCTTCATTAGGAAAATAGAGAAATATCACATTTCAGCCTCTTCCTCTCTCAGTGGATTTTAGGGTTCTTGAGGCCAGCAGGTCTTGTTCCTCAGGATTTCTCTAGCACTCAGCAGACAGTCAAGGATGGCAGTGCTGAAGGCACTGCTGGGAGAGCGGACAGACTACTCAAATTCTCCCTGGAAATAATTGCTGTCCCATATGAAGTCACAAAGGAAAAGGATCAGTTTTCCTTGGGAGGAAACTATGTCTGAAGTGATGAATCTCAGACTGATTGGCCTGAGGCAAACAGGCAAATCAATTGGGAAACACTAGGTCAAGACTTGGGGGGGAGGAGTCAGTTCTGTGTTTAAAGACCTTAAGTACACTATTAGCAGCATGTGGGAGGCAGAGGCAGGCAGACCTGCTGTTACAGGACAGCCAGGACTACACAGAGATCCTCAGTCTCAAAACCCATTCCCCAAAATTTAAAAACAAACAAACAACCCCAAACCAAACCCAACCAACCCAACCACCCACCCACCCACCCAACCAAACAAACAAAAATGGAGCAGGAGAGATGGCTTAGCAGTTAAGAGCCCTGACTGCTCTTCCAGAGGTCCTGAGTTCAAATCCCAGCAACCATGTGGCAGCTCACAACCATCTGTAATGGGATCCGTTTCCCTCTTCTGGTGTGTCTGAAGATACTGACAGTGTATTCACATGAAATAAGTAAATAAAGAGGAATTGATAGGGGAAGGATGGTACTGAAGCGGTCCCTGAAATAAGTCTACGGTAGACCATGCATTCTATGGGAAGCCGACTGGAGACCACAATTAGCGTGCAGGTGATGCATGGGGAGTTAAGTCATCTAAGAAACAACAGCCAGCAGGGAAAGGCTAGGCTGTCTTGAGTCTCCATGAAGACCTCTCTAAACACAGTGGCTCTCCCAGTTGTTGAGGTGAGAAGAACAGAACTTCCTTTCATGTAAACTGTCTAGACGTGGGACTTGCTCTTGAGGAAGCCCATCTGTCAGTAGATGTGAGACAACTCGAGTCCTTAAAATGTTCACTCGTTCCTTAAAAAGACGGCAGAATCATCTGCTGCAAGGAAAAGGAGGAAATATCGCTGCAGGAGATGTGGTCAGTGCTCTTGGTGCTTAGTGTCTTTGTGGGTAAGTTGCTTTGCTTAAATAAACAACTCTACCCATGCTCTTGTTTAAATGCACTGGGCCATACAAAGACAAGAAGAAAAGGGGACTTGGTGGGAGAGGAAGGGAACAAGGATGGTGTGCAGAGCTATGTCTAAAGAACGTGTGGATGAAACTGTGAAAGAATGAACAGTTCTCCAAGAGAACAAGGAAGAGATATGATTTAGGAAAAACTATGAGCTGCCAAGAACATGAAGGGCTTGTTTTCGGTTGGTAAGCATGAGTCCAGGCCCTGTCCGAGGTCCCTAGCAATGCCCTATGAGAATATCGTTCTCCTTTCCCTTCTGGAAGAAGCACAGGCTGAGGAAGCCCTGTCTGAGTGCCCAGAGACACAGGCCTCCCCTGACTTTGGTATCGTCCTGCAGGGCAAGGATGACCTGGAGTAGCCAACGAAGAAGCAGATGGAATGCCCAACCCAAAAGATGGAGAAGCAAAAGAGTGTGGAATATCACCAAGAGGCATGGTTCATGGATGAGACAGGACAGGTTTCATTGTGTGTGCATGTGCATATGTGTGTGTGCATATGTGTGCTTGTGCATGTATGGGTGTGTGCTTGTGTGTGTGCATGTGTGTGTATGTGTGTGCTTGTGTGTATGTGGGTGTGTGTATCTGTGCCCCTTCTAGAACTCCTGCTGGAAGAATGCAGCCAAGCCAGATGCTACAGCTGAAGCAGGCACAAATTCATACCTGGGCATGATTTTCCCAAGTCTGCCTTATCTCACCTGATTCCCTTGGGTATAGATGGGTCACAAGATAGTTCAATTTTTTTCTCTCTTAAAGATTCTTTATCTAGTTTATGTAGTAGAAATGCTAACTCATATCCCTTCCAACCATGTGTACAGCTTCCTTCTCCTAACACTTCTCTCAGTTTATAAAACAATATTTTTGTCTTGATGATGGCCTTCTACTGGGGATCGGATGACATTGTAATATAATTTAAAATTGCATTTCCTTGGTGACTAAGCATGTAGAATATTTTCCCTACATTATTCACTTGTATTTTTTTTTTTTTTTTTGAGAAGTGTCTGCTTAGTCTATTAGGTCCTCTATTGATCAAATTACTATTTGGTTGGGTATTAAATTATTTAGAATTTTTAATATAATCTGTGTATTAATCCTTTATTGGAAGAGTAGCTGCCAGAATTTTCTCCCATTTTAAGTTATATTGTCGCTTTGGTAATTATTACCTTTGTTGAGCAGAAATGTTGATTATTTACCTTCCTGTAGATCGAACCCAGGGTTCTGTGTGTGTGAAGAAAGTGTCCTATCACCGACTATATGTTTCAGAAGCGTTTAAATTTGTTAGCATCTAGTGTGTCAGTTTGGGTTAAGTATCTTAAGAGGCAAAATCTAAGGTTTACCATAGCATCAAAAGGTGGGTTTTTTTTTTTTTTTTTTTTTTGTCTACTTTCACAAAAATTTAATTTAAAATTAATCAATTTTGAATTTAATTTAACTTATTACCTTTAAATTTAAAAATTCAAAAAATTAAATGTAAAAGATAAGGTCTTCTGTCTTACACAGTGGGCAGACATTTATTATAAATATTATCTCTATCTCTCTATATAACTATCTCATCTCCAAGAATTTAAAATATATTACTTACCCCTCCCCCTTTTTTCCTTTTCTTTTTCTTTTTTTATTTTTTTGAGCAATGTCTTGTAGAGCCTAGGCTGGTCTCGAACTTGCGATATATGTGAGATGTGAGGTTGACTTGGAAATTCGAATTCATCTTTCTCTACCTTCTAAGTACTGAGATTATTGTCATGTGCCAACAAAACCAGTTCGTGATGTGTTGTAGATCAGGACTCTGCATGCTGAGCAAGCATTCTACCATTCTTCCCAGCCCTGCTTTGTTTAATCTGAGAAAATCGATAAAGACATTGTGGGGATAATAAGCAAAAGGTATGTTTCACTCTGTGACTGCTTCCTCTGTTACCCCAAGGCTGTATGTGGCTGTTTTTCTGCCCTGTCACCCCAGATCTGTTTGGGTTAATATCTCCTACTCACCCGATAGTGACCCTTGCATTCTGTGGTTATTACAGAAAGGCAGCTAACTCGAGGCTGTGCTGAGGTAATTATAATGGCAAAGCATTTAGTGGGCTACGGAGTAGTGACTGAGAGGCAACCTTCATTGGCCACTGCCAAAGGTTTCATTATTTACCTTAAACAAACGAACCAACCAACCTTGAGTTTTCATACGGTTTTAGCTCAGTTGCCAGAAGGAAGCGTGTGTCTGGTGAGAAAGCAGTTAGAGAAAATGGCTTTATAGAAGCCTTTGTGCTTCGGGTAGGCTCAGAAGACGGTGGCCCAGCAGGGGGACTGGGGAAAGCCTGTGCGGCCAAGCTGGATTTCCCCAACGTGAGTCTCTGATGGGTTCAGGCCACCAGAGAGGGTCAGCCCTGGGCAGTGTGTACCTCCAGTGGGGCGTGAAACAGTGTCTCCAGGCTTTTGTTCAATAAGCAAACCAGCTTGTGCAGGAAATCCACTGGAGAGGGTTCTAAATTAGAGACTACAAACTTATGAATGGCCCGTCTGCTTCCAGGGCAGAGCCGTTGTATCTCTAAGCTCATTTCTAGATGCTTCAGTGCTCGGGGATGAGGGCGAGAATCGGATCTCATTATGTATTGTTTTCAGAAGGAATAATCAAGGGGAAGACACAGATAAAGCACCGCTTTACTGAATCCCCATGTGGGCCGTTCATTGCTAGTGAAGCATTGGTAAAAATGCACAAAGCCTGCTGTTCTAAAAGCAAAATCCATTAAAAGTGATTTAATAAAGGTAGAGATTGTTTGCTGAAAACTGACAATAATATGTTGGCGAGGACCTCCCCAAGGTGCAGGGCACACTGCGGGGTGTTTTTAAAGACAGTATTCACCACCTGGAGGGCACCAACTGTGCTCAGTGGAGGGAGACCCGTGCTTTCTAGCACCATTAATTTGCACACACCTAACAGAGACCTCTGAATCCCTTCGATGAGTAAGCAAACTGAAGACTGGAAGTTATTTCACCTGCTCAAGGTCATACTCGTAGAGGTGAATTTATTATTAAATGATGCCACCACACTGCTCCTTGTTGAGTGCTGAGAGTCGCAGAGTATAGATGGGGACTCAGAGGGCAATCATGTATGTATGTATGTATGTATGTATGTATGTATGTATGTATGTATGTATATATCTATTATCTATCTACCATCTATCTATCTGTCTGTCTGTCTGTCTATCATGTATGTATGTATCTATCATCTATCTATTATCTATCTATCAATCAATCTACCTATCATCTATCAATCTATCATCTATCATCACCATCTATCTATTATCTATCTACCTACCTATCTATCTATCTATTATCTCTCTCTCTCTATCTATCTATATGTCTGTCTATGTATGTATCTATCTACCTATCTATCGATCATATATCTATTTTTGCTTTTTGAAAATAGAGCTATTGTCACCTATTCTTCTTTCACATTAAGCTCCCTTTTCATGACAGAGATGCTGAAACTGGAGGTGTAGAAAAAAAGCCAAGAAGCTTATCCTTGATCAGGTTCCAGCCTAAGCTGGCCAGCTTAACTCCTGGGATGCTAGGTTCTCCTTTTAGAAGAAGGAAACAGAAAAATTTTGGAGTTAGGATGAAATGAAATAAAGAGAGCCTGCAAACAATGGAGTTGCACACAAAGCTGAAGCATTCTTATTGGCCAAATGAATTCATTCATTAAGAAAATAAGTTATTGTAAATAGATGTCCAACTCGATTCTTTGTACAGATGGTCTAATTAACACTTACAAGGACGGTTAAGAGAACAGGGAAACATGCATTTTGTCTACAACTGTTGTTCAAGCACATATACTGAGCCTTCAATGTAGCAGGTGTTCAGTGGACATTTGTAGAATAATATATACTCGATTTATGCAAGGTCTATCAATATTTGGCTCTGCTCCCATACTGGCTTCTGCTCTTAGGGTAATTTTGATCAGCAGATATGGTGGAATTGCATTTTAGCCAGAGAAAACAAGAGTGGGCAAAAGTAGAGAAGGAAAATTTAAGGGTACACTTGGAATGACAAGTGGTTCACTTTGCCTTGAAGAAGAAAATACTGTGAACTTGTCTATGGGAGCCAGATCCTAAAGGGTCTTAAACATCCTGCTAAGACTTTGGTCCTAAAAGCACCCAGGAACTTATATTACTTTAGCCATGATAGGAAAATTAATTTTAAAAGAACCATCATACGTATCGATGCGACACACAATCAATCAGTTTTACTTCAGCTCAGTTGCCTCGTTACTTCAAACGAAAAGCAGGCCAGTTGGTCCTGGCCACAGGGAGACAAGCCCCGGGAATCCTTTGCTCCAGGACCCGTGATTCAGATGTAATACAGTTAAACAGTTGAGGCTGTTTTCCGTTCGGTTAAGCATGATGGCTCAGCAGGCATCTCCAGTGAGTGGATCATGGATTGCTATCTCAGAAGCCAATGGGAAAGCCAAAAGTCAGCGTTCAAAGTTCCTTCAGAAAGACAGACATTTATACACGGACACTTACTTTAATCACCTTGGCAACAGGATTCAGTCAGAGTGTGTAGGTGGCTGTGTGGCATGAACGAATAAAGAAATAGAAGTTGGACAGATAGGAAAGGGGGACTGGGCAGAGCTGGGGAGGGGATGGATAGGGGCTAAAAAAACAAAAACAAAACAAAACAAAACAAAAAAGCCTCTTGCATGAAATTTTTAAAGAACTAAATTCTTAAAAAGGGAAAAGGACTTTGGGTGAGGACATTCAAGAAAAGTTGACGGGTATAGTTTGAAGGAATAGATACATATTTTTGGTATTAAGTATTAAGATACATAGTATTCAGACACTAAAATTCATGACCTAGGTACTTAGGTCATATCTAAGACCACACAGACATAAGGTGACATGTATAAAAATACAGCTCAAAGCCTGTGACACAAAGTCTGTTACAGGGTTTATATTTTCAAAATTTGCATTCGTATGATTGGATTATGTACCATGGAAGAGGATCCTACGGGGAGAGAGCAGAGACACAGCGTAAGGGAGGGGACGTAGGAAGGACAGCTGAAACTGTGGGCCATCTGAGGAGTTGCTGAAAACCCAATACAATAGATGCTTCTTAAGACATACACACATCTGAAAGAAACCCCAACAGAACCACCAAGTAACAGGGAAGGTGAAGCTCCAACTGGACATCTCTTGTCACCAGATGAACCCTCCGGTGCTGGGAATGGGTTACACCCCAGCAAATGGGTGGGTCTCTGCATCTGTGTGTGTTTCTTATACTTTTTCTTTGGCTCTTTTTAATTTTTTTGTTTGTTTTGTCCTGTTCTGGTTTGTTTGCTTTTTAAATATCATCATCATCATCATCATTATCTTCATTATTAGATGTCTGCTTTTTAATGAGAGAAAGAAAGGATGTGGATTTGGATGTGTGGGGCAGGGGGAGGATCTGGGTGGAGTTGAAGGAGGGGAAATCGTAATCAGAATATATCGTATTAAAATCTGTTTTCAATAAAAGTAAATGTGTGTTAGCTTATCAATTATGTTAGCCTATTGATTATGCTTATTGGGATTTGTTACAGTATTTTCCTGATACATCGAATGAATTTTTATCATCATCATTCTCCCCTCCCTCTCCCTGAGCACTCCATCTTACACTCCCCACAACTACCTCGTCTTTCTGATGACCCAATGAGCTTCATCCGGGTGTCTGAGAGGCTTCTTTCTGGGTAACGGATTATTCATCAGAGCATAAGCAGCTTACCAGTGTCTACACTACTGAAGAAATTATAGCCCCTCCCTCCAGTTACGATGAACTATCCACAGATACTCAGGGAAGATTATGGGCTTCATGAGCCTCTCCCTCTATCTGTCATTGTCTTTTTATAGGTTTTAGGGAGGGGATGCTGATAGTTCCAGACTTGTGCGGTTTCTGGTTGGTAGTCACAACTGTATAGGACCAAGAATGAATACCCATGTCACATTTGTCCACAATCTACTTCCTGTAGTTTATACATTCTTTCTGACACATCCTCTGTGACATTCCCTCAGTCTTGGAGGTGGTGATGTAGAAGCCCTAAATATGGTCGAGTCTCTCATTATGGCGGTACAGGTAACCCAGTAGCTGAAAGCACTTGCCATGAAAGTCTGACAACCTGAGTTCAGACCCTGTACTGGCTGGTTTTGTGTCAACTAAGACAAATTGGCACCAGCATAGTGGGGTGTTCCTGTGACAACCTGACCATGTTTTGGAAAGGACTGTGGAAGGACTTTGGGACTTTGAGCTGGAAGAGCCATTGACATATTAAGAGCTCTGTGGGATGTTTAGTAGGAGCTTGGAAGATAATGTTGAGAACAGTGCAGAAGATGGAGGCCTGGCTTGTGAAATTTCAGAGGGAAAATTTAAGACTCTTTGATCAGGGCTGTTGCTGTTTTGGTTGTAAAGATTCTGTGGTTTTGGTTAGCTGGGGCTAAAGAATCAGCTATGATTAACAAGATACCAGAACTACTAAAGCAAAACCTTTGCACTAAGAAATTAGTGGTGATTAAGAAGAGACCAGCATCACTGAGGTGAAATCTTCTGGGAAGTGTTTTCTGAGAGCACAAAGAGGCTGTGTTCCAGAGATAGCCACGGTTGTACCTCCTGCTGTGGCTGGACTTGGTCATGTGTAAGAGTCCCCCAGGTGGTACTGGTTTTGAAGGAATGAAGGGGTCATGGAGAGCAGCTGAGGCTCAGCACTGTGAGAGGCCATGGAAGGCATTGGTGAAGGTGTAGCCTCAGTTGCAGTTAATGTCCCAGGACTGAGGGGTCAGGCAGCTGGAGCCTAGAAGGTGTGTGTTTCAAAGGGCAGAGCTGGAGAAGTGACCCAAGCCCTTGGAGGAGCCCAGAAGTTTGTAAGTACATTCCCAGATACCGAATGGCTAGAGATTGACTTTGCTTTGACTGTGACTGTGCCCTGATATCTTTCCCTCTTGAAGGAAGAAGTAGAGCCCACAGTTTAGAGATTTTAAATTGTAAAAAGACTTTAATTTTTAAAAGAGACTGAACATTTTAAAGGTATTGCAACTTTAAAATGTAAGAATTGGTAAAGACTGTGGGACTCTTAAGGTTATCTAGATCTTGGGGATGAACAAGAAAGTAAGGGTTGAGGCTTAATAGTGATTTGTTTGTGTGTCAAGTTGACAAGGGGTCAATTGTACTGGCTGGTTTTGTGTCAACTTGACACAAGCTGTAGTTATCACAGAGAAAGGAACCTCAGCTGAGGAAATGCCTCCATGAGATCCAGCTGTAAGGCGTTTTCTCAACTAGTGATCAAGGGGGGATGGCACCGCCCATTGTGGGTGGAGCCATCCCTGGCCCAGCACATTGTGGGTGGTGCCATCCCTGGCCCAGCCCGTTGTGGGTGGAGCCATCCCTGGGCTGGTGGATCTGGGTTCTATAAGAAAGCAGGCTGAGCAAGCCAGGGGGAGCAAGCCAGTAAGTAACATCCCTCCATGGCCTCTGCATCAGCTCCTGTTCTCTGACCTGCCTGGGTTCCAGTCCTGACTTCCTCTGGTGATGAACAGCAATGTGGAGGTGTAAGCTGAATAAACCCTTTCCTCCCCAACTTGCTTCTTGGTCATGGTGTTTGTGCAGGAAGAGAAACCCTGACTAAAACAGACCCCTACCACCATGTAAAAGCCAGACGTGGTGCTGAGTGTTTGTAAGCCCAGCACTTCTACAGGGAGCTGGGAACTTGATGGCAGCTAGACTGGAACACACGGTGTGGTGGCAGACACAAGGAAGACACTCAAACGGGATGGAAGGCAGGGACCGATACCCAAGGTTGTTTTGTGACACACATGTGTATATGCCCTCACACATAAACTTGTGAGCCATATTTATGTAGATTGATGTTAAGGTGATGCATGATTGGACAGTGGAGAGGTAGGCGGAGAAAGGGTAAGAAAATGAAAGGGGAACAGAGATTAGAGGAAAAATAAAGATGGAGCTAGAGATGGGTGATAGACCCAGGTGAACTTACTTGGCACTAGGTAGATATAAACATTTTAAGGGATTCCATGCGGTCTTTTCTCTCAGTGCTTTGACCAGTTATAAGTGACTGCAATTATGGTTTCCCACTGCAAAACTGAGCTTTGCTGGCCAAAGCTGGTGGGACCAGTAATCTATGCGTATAAACATAATTCTTTAGGAGGCAATTTAAAGGCATATCAAATCCACTTAGTGAAACAGTAGCTTCTCCACCATGGCCTGGGATGTCTCCACCACAGGCCTTTGATCAGGTTAACACCAGCTAAGAACTGGGGCTCCAGCTTAACCATCGAGCGGTTGGTGACTAACACTCATCAAGTGACTTGCCACTGTCACACCAGTGGGCACTCCTTTCCTGTCTAGTTGCTAGTGTAGACTCAGGGTTCACAGCCAAGTAAGACTTTTGATGATAATTTCCCCCTAGCAGCCCCAAGCCTCTTAGATCTCTAAGTTTTAGATATTTATTTATTTGTGTGTGTGTGTGTGTGTGTGTGTGTGTGTGTGTGTGTGTGTGTATGTATGTGCAAAGAGAAGGAGGGGGAAAAAGGAGGGAGGAAGGGAGGCAGCTAGGGAGAGGGGAAAGAGCAAATTTGCATGTGCTTGCCATGGAGCAGGTGTGAGGGCAGGCTGAAGGACAAAGCTTTAATGTCAGCTTTTCTTTCCCTTTGAGTTGGGAACTCTTGTTTTTCTGCTGGGCACTAGGCTAGCTGACCCGTGAACTTCCAGGGGCTCTCTTGTTTCTGCCTCCAAGTTCCCCGTAGAAAATGAGAGACACTCCCACTGTGCATCTAGCTTTCCTGTAAGTTCTGGGGGCTTGAACTTGGGTTTTCTTGCCTGTGCAGCAAGTGCTTTTGCCCTGAAAGCCATCTTCCCAGACTGTTTTTGGAATCACAGAATGAAATCCAGAATGCTGGGTACCACTCGAGCTTCTTTAGTAAGAAACTTCATCCACATAGCTTTTGGGATTTGGAAAGATCTCTTTTATTTCTGAGTATTTTCTTGTATTGTTATATTGCTCTTGGATGCAGGCATGTCGTGAAACTTGCTGGGATGAGCCCCTGTTTCCTTGGCACTTCGATATGAGAAACCTCATTTTCTTATCGTACGTCAGGGATGAGAACCTGGCGGTGCTATATTTCAACATTGCCCGAATCGCAGCCGGGATGGCGTTTCGTTAAGGCCATTGGTAGACGAGAAGTAGATTGGTGTTTTAAGATCTAGGGTCCCCCAAGTTCCCAGTGCCAAGGAAACCCAGAGCTCACTGCTCTCCTAGCGGTGGCACAGATTTCCTTACAATCCAGAGCAAATGGCAGCAAATGACAAGGTGGGCTGTCTAAGCAAAAACCACAAGGTAGAGGGTTGTTTGGTGGCATCAGGATGAGAGGAGCCTGTGGCAGCATGGCTCTGGGCCATCAATTAAATCATCAGGTGTCAGCTATCAACTTTCTCCTGCGGTGTAAGGAGAGAGGCTCCTCTTCAGATATGATTATTTCCCCTCCATGTGTAAAACTGGGAGGTGGGGCAGGTCCGCAGAAGAGCCACCAAAGGGGTACCACTCTTGAGAGCATGGCTGTTGTGTGATTCCATTAACTTTCCTAAGAGGTGAAGCTGTTTTACTGAAACTGATGTAAGTTACTCAACAATGATGTGCTGAGAGAAAAAGGAAAGAAGAGTTAGGACACACATGCTTGGGATGGAGTTACAGTACTAAGCAATTCATTTCACTAAAAAAATAACAAACTCAAAAACCTAATGATGTAATAGAGTTATTAAAATAATTGTGTGGGGCGCTAGCTCAGTTGCTCAGTACTAAGCTCTTCTTGCCTAACATAGAAAAGAATGTTAGTCCTGGTTTAAATCCTCAGCATCACAGATATTCCTCCTCCTTCCTCTCCCTCCTCTCTTCCTCTTCTCTTCTTGTGTTTGTTGTTTGGTGTATATAGCTAATTAAATTGTTATAGGAAAGCAAAACAAAAAAAAAAAAACAAAAATTCAGATACACCATTTCTAGTCAGCCATGGTGGTTCACATCTGCGATTCCAAGTCTTGTGGGCTAAAAGGCAGGAGGATTGCTGTGAGTTCAAGGCTAGGCTTATCTGAATGTTTGGACCAATGTAACTACCCTGACCCCATTCAGTACACATCCCACCGACTGTGTCACTGTGTCATTTGGGTGCTGAAGTACCTATGGGGGGACCTGTTATTTTGGGAGAATGACTAGGTCCTGCTTAACGTGAGGATCATTCTAACTGAAGGGAACACATAACTTGTCTAGCTGGGGACAGTTTGGAACTCAGGTTATATTAATAATGCTGCAGTGATGGACAGAGCAGGTCACACACAGTCTCTCATTCCAAATACTGTCTAATAATAAAGCCAATGTTTATTTGCAACTCTCAGGTGTTTTATAAGCAGGATTCAAAATGCAGCTCCATGGCAGGGCCTTGCCTGGCACATGAGACCCCAAGTTCTGATCTTGGCCCTACAAACCCCCAGAGGACCTGCTTGACTTCCGCAGTTACAAATCCAGACCCCCTTTCCAACCCTTAAGAGAGGGCATGTCGGGGGCCTCAAGGAAGTGTCGAATTTTAGAAACAGATTCCCTCATACAGGGACACTTCCTGTCCTTGAGGGTTGTCCTCTCTAGCTTTCTCTGGGATATGACCCCCCACCCCAAGTTAAGTCTTGAAGTCAGAACAAGTTTCGGGCAGGGGTAGAAAGCTATTCTTAGTAAGGAGGTGAAAGGCACCCAAACCCAAGGCTATGCTTTGAGAAACACGCCGGAGTGCAGCCTTACCCTCAGCAGTATGGTGGTCCCATAGCGTAACAAGAGACAATGGAGGTCCCACTGACCTAAGCAATCCCTTGTGTGGCTAGCTGGAAGCCCCTCTCTCTGCTCAGGGTCTTGTTCCCATGTTCCTCACTCTTTCAATCCACATTGTATACATGCAACAAACAGATCCTCAGTCTGATCCCCGCACACCCAGCAAGTCCCCTGGAGTCATGGCCACCTTTGCTCTGCTTTCCCTCCTTGGCAAGAGTGGGCTTCATGGTTTAAGCTCCATGGAAGCCAAACCACCCCGCCACCCAGCCTGCTGGTGTCCTTGCTCTCCAGCATCATGTCCCCTGCTCTCTCTGCCTCAGTTTCCCCGTCTCTGTTGCTCTTCACTGACAACTCCATCTCCCGCACTTACACGTGGACCTCGGTAATGTCCTGCTCACACACATGTTTCAGATGTGGGAAGCTGTCCAGGCAGGGTGAGTTCCTTCAGACTTTGACATAGGGGTCCCCACAGCTAATTCTGCCCGGTCCTCCCTCACCTGCCTGGCCTGTGACATTCCTGTTTTCTGCTTTCTCTTCTCCCAGCCATTCTTGGCTTCATCTCGTCTCTTTTTTCTGCTGTGTCTAACTTGTACATATTGGAGTCCCCAGGCCTCTGCCTTCCCATTTTCACAGAGGAAAGAGAATCGATGACGTCATTATTAACAAGTAAATGATCTGCACCCACAGATAATGTCATTCCACCCATGGTTCTATGTGACAGCCACACAGAAACATAACACCCCCTAGAGATTTTTTTACTTAGCGAAAGATATAAAAGTCCTAAAATACAGATAAGCAAAGCTAGAGAGATTAAACCAGACCCATGCTCACCACCTAGACAGGATCACAGTGAACATCTTGCTGTGTATACTTTGTATACATTAACATGTCTGTGTATATAAATGCAGTAATATTATAACAAGTTCTTTTATTTTGTAGCAGTGAGCCCTTGTGCGTGTCCTTTGATCCCAACACTCCTCAGGCATTATTCTTGGTCACTTAGACTCCATTTTACAGCGATGATTGCCCCATAATTTATGTAACCCCAAATATCCACTCTCTTCTCTCCCATTCTTCCCGCCCCTTTCTGTATCAGGGTTGGAATACAGTGTGTGGCTCACAGAACTGAGATGGGTCCCTAACCTAACCCAGCCTTGTCTGTCTGTCTGTCCATCCGTCTGTCTGTCATCTATTTATTTTAATGGTTTTTTTTTTTTTTTTTTTTGGTTTTCAAAGCAGCTCAGATTGGGCTGCAACATAATTGCTCCTGGCAATTGTCTTGCCTCAGTTTCCAAATGCTTGGATGACAGGCAAGAGGGATCACATCCGGTTCCCTCGTTCTTAGTTTAAATTGTGCGTCCAAAGTTTTGCTAGCACACACACACACACACACACACACACACACACACACACACACACACACACACACAGAGGTAGAACTGTGCACAACACCCGGCAGCACTGTCCATAGATCGTTGTGTATTTAATGCACCCAGTCAGATTGAGGAATCCACGCTAACGGTCCCAGGGTCCCTAAATCGCCTGCCTCTTGCTGAAGGCCAGGAGAAAAAACATCCCCTGCTCAGGCGTGAGGCTGACCAGCTGTCCTCAGTGCGGCCAAGGACCGGGCGGGGCCCAGGGCCTTTGTCTGTCTGGCCCAGTGCCCCCAGCCCGCACGCCTGCCAGAAGGGTGTCGCGTCGGCTTGACGGCTTGACGCGAGGCGGCTGTGGCCCGTGTTGCACAAATGCGCAGCCTGACCTGCAGCGGCTGCTAGCCTTTGTGTTTGCTAGACACCAGATGGAGCAGAATTAAGGGATGGCACCCGCGGGTCCCGCGGGTCAGATGGCAGGTGTCCCCGCAGACCCTCTGCTGCTGCTGCTGCTATAGGCATTTTGGCGGGAAAAGAAAATTAGAAACGAATAAAGAAGAGAGCCGTTTTCTCTGTGACAGGCCCTTAGAACAAATGCCTATTTGACCTGGTGTGTGCTTGTGGGGAGGAGCTGTGGCTCAGAACCGGCCTCTCACCTTCTGAGAGATGAAAGCCAGTTGCCTGTCCGATCTGGGCCAACGAACGCGGGGGAGGTTCCATCTGGCCTTGGAGGGCAGAGACCAGGGCGATGTTTGCGCTCCAGCGAACACCGTGGTCCCGTGGGCCGTTGTTGAGGCGCCTCTGAATGCAAGGATGCCACAAATGATGGATTATGGATTCATGCCGAGTCCAGGGCTGCCCCAGGAGCTCCTACAGAGTGTGCACGCAGACAGGAGGACTCTGGCGGGAGAAGGGAGGAGAAGGGAGCCACACTGAAATCTGCAAGTCCCTCGCCTCCCACCGAGTCCCTTCCCACCAAGAACATCTAGACCAGAGTTTTTGGCAGAAAAGGGGAGATGGACATCTCCAAAGTGGGCTTAGAGTTTGACAGGAGAGGCGGATAGGGGAGGCTCTGCCTGTCCCATCTACTGTGACTCTGGTGAATACAACTCACCCAGCCCTGTAGCTGATTGCAGTTTAGGCAGTGGGAAATGGGTTTGAATAGGAACAGTCAGCTGTAGAACACTCCCGCTCTGAGACAGAAGCTTTTTAAATTTTTTAATTAAAATTTTTTTTTTGAATTTTTTTTTTATGACCTCCGTCCTACTGACTTGCCCTCTTCAGGTGGGTATGTTTCCTGTCAAAGGCCCATCGTAGATATAAAGATGATCTGGTCACTATAACATGCCCTGCTCCCTCCTCTTCCTCCATGTTCATGATATTGTTATTCTTTCTGGAGAGGAACAGCCAGCTCAGGGGATAAATGTGATGGTACTCAGCACACACACACACACACACACACACACACACACACACACACACACACAAAGCAAACAACAAACAAATAACCCAATCAAACAACCAAACAACAACAGCAACAACAACCACCAAAAAAACCAAACTCCTGGTGCTTGAGACCTGGGAGAGAACTTGAGGGCCCAGCCGTGGGTCCCTACTGTGAAGCTAGATGCCCCTCAGGGGACCTGAAAACCTGCTTCTGGCATAACTGCTCACAGTTACCTGCTTGGCTTCTGCTTTCCTTACCAAGCTGTGGTTTTGAGCTAAAATGCTAAAATCTGGGCATGGAAGACTCAGGTAAGAGGGTTGCTCTGAGCTTCATGTTACCCTGGGCCTTAGAGTGAGACTCTGCTCACAGACAGACAAACGGAACCCCAAACAAGCCGAAGAGAGAAATCTGTGGATCAAGACAGAGCAGTGTCACAGAGATGTCGGGGAGGGGGGTGGAGGGCTGACTCCTGCACACACTGTACCCCGGAGTTCACTGCTACCTGGTATGACCTTGGATAAGCCCTTAATGTGCCCACGCTGTTCCCCTCTCTCCTTCCCCTCCTCCTCCTCACTCTCATCCTGCATCTGAGGTGCTTCTGTTTCTTTGTTGGTAACCAGAGAGGAGTCATGCCCGATTTGCAGCGTCCGGCTAAAGATGGAGCAAGGTTTGTAAAGAGCAAGGCAGCACTGGATAGAGATGACCGTGACGGTGACCACGGCCTTCTCTGTACTTATGGTGGCTTCTTCCCAGGCCTTTGGCTGCCCTCCTCTGTTTTCCCCACTTGAAAGTGAGGCTGGTTTGAACTGGAAGTGAGGCTGGTTTGAACTGGAGGGCTATCTATGTGCAGATACCATGTGTACCATGCCAGATTCCCAAGATTTTATAAAACAAACAAAACAAAACAACAAAATCGTAAAACATGTTTATAGACACTATATTGAAATGACCATGTTTTGTATACATTAGGGTAAGTCCAACTGACTTAAAAAACTGTGGCTTCTAAAAATTAAGCTTGAAGTGCATTAAAAAGCCAATCCCATTATGAAAGTTAAAAAGCAAACAAGTTAACATATTTGCTGTCTAGAGCTTGTGCCCCCTAGGAAAGCAGGCTGGGGACAGTGGTGGGGTGGGGTGGCAGAAGAGAGGGCAGTGACAGAATGCTCTGATCTGTCGTTGCCTTCTCCTTGAGAAGTCCAGTCCTGGCTTCAGTGTTTCCTGGAGGGCCACAGTGAGACTGAGCTCAGGGGAACCAAATCTGTTCTGAAATGGGAGATCTGGCTCCGGGCCATCTCTTAGCACGGGCTATTTGAGAAAGTCCAGATCAAAAGGTGGGTCTGACGTTTGTTGTTCTTGTTTTGAGTTCGATGAGTACTTTGGAGACTATGGTGGCCTCAGGTTTTCTATCTGCCCCTCTCAGCCTCCCGTGAGCTGGGACTGTGGTGTGTGTCCCATTGCTGGCTCTGCCGGATGACATTGAAATGTGCGCCGTACTTCGCTGGCTTTCTTGTTTCCCTTTCATAAACTTATATCAAAGCTGAAAGAGGCTAAAACCTTACAGTGATTTGACCGGGGAGGTCTGAGGCCATGTGGAGATGAGCCTCCTTATTCCTCTGAGCAGAAGTAAGATCTCCAAGCCTCACGAGGAAGGACTAACCTCAAACTTAGCTTGTGACTCTCCACGGGGATTGGAAAATGAGAAGAGCAGCTCCTCACCTCCTCTGGGAAGAAACTGAGCGTGTCTCACTTTGCCCTGCTTAGCAAGTGATTTCACACCAGTCTAGGCCAAGTGGAATATGTGAGATATTCTTAACTTAAAACTCTTCTAGATGGTTGGAGATGTCATCCCGTTTCTGCTTCTTGGAAAGTCAGCACTCTGAACACTGGCTGAGCTTTAGGAAGGGGTCAGGATGTCCTGATTGCCTCACAGCTGTCCAGAAGCGCCACCTGCCTTGGGACTTGGTGTATGCAGACATCCAGCTGGCCTGCAGGTCACACTGAGGCAAGAGCTCACCATTCCTGGGAATGACCACAGCCTTATAGGAGTAGGTGACAGAGAAATGCCCACTTTCAAGGGTAGGAGGATGGGAGACATTTTCTTCCACCTTCATATTGGATATATTTTCACAAAGGTCAGGCCCTAGGCTTGGCCTACTGCAATCAATAGTTTATTTGCGTCCTGTGCTAAGCAAGCTAGCGGACAGGCTCGTTTTACACTCCTATCTAGGTGCCAGGTTCTGTGCCCGACATGAGACGCAACAGCGTATCAGGGAATCAGCTTCATGGAAAAAGGAAGCAAGCATTTCTTGGAGCACCAGATGCCCCGACGCAGCTCCAGTGAAAGGCAACTGCTGTCAGAAAGCTTCCTTGTCTGATGAGCATGCCCAGTGTGATGGTCTGAACGGGAATGCCCCATAGGCTCTGGCACTTAAACGCATCGTCTGGTTGGTACCGCTATTTGGGAAAGCTGAGGACAGGTGGTCTTGCTAGAGGATGTATGTCACTGGGGGGGGGGGCATGTCACTGAGGTTTCAAAGCCTCTTGTCACCCCCAGTTTGTTCCGTCTGCTTGCTGCTTGGAGTTGAAGCTGTGAGCTGTCATTGGTTCCTGCCACCATGTCTGTCTACAGTCTTGCTTTTTTGACCTGATGATTGCAGACTCCTATCCCTCTGGAACCGTAAGCTCAAAGTGGTCCCATCCTCCCGTGGGTTGACTTGCTCAGGGTGTTTTACTCCAGCAACAGAAACGTAATCAAAACACAACGACGAGCGTGAAAAGCCAGTTTGGGTAAGCCAGTGGCTGGACTCCCTTTCTCACCTCAGACAAAGCCTTTGAGGGGCTTAGATGCAACTCCAACGTGAGCATCTATGGACTGCGGGTTGGCCTGGAGTCGGGGGACAGAGGATTGGAAGTAGTGAGAGAACAAGACAGCAATTGTGCCTTCTTCATGGACTGGGAGGAAGGCTCTCCTAACCTGATCCTTTACTCGCTCACTAGCCTAGCACGCCCACTGTCTCAGACTCCACGGCCAGCATACAATCGTATCACTCGACTATTCGAAAATCTCTAACGAATCTTTGCAGCCCACAGTTGGGTATCTGGGTGTAGTCATGGCACACCCCAAGCCTTCCCATCAGCTTCTTCTCTCGAACCAACCAGATCGACTTCTGCACGTGTATGATGTATCTGTGCTGTGTGCTCATAAGTGTGTGGGTGCACATGTGTGCATGCATGTGGAGGCCCAGGACGGATGCCATCTGCATCCTGAACACGGCGAAGATACAACGCCCTCTGCACTCACCTGGCATTTGTGTGGTTGCCGAAGACTTGAACTCCCATTCTCATGCTTGTATAGTAAGAAGCTTACCTGATGAGCCATCTTTCCAGTTCCGCAACCAGATTCCAGCTCTTCAGAGAAATGAGCCATCTTCCCAATCCCCAATGTTTGGCTATAGATGCCCTTTTAGGTTTTAGTTCATTTTTGTGGTGCTATCCATGAAACTTAAAGCTTCACACGCGCTAGAAAAGTGCTCCGTTCCCGAGTTTACACCCTCTACATACCATAAAAAATGTGCTGAGGGGCCTGGGGAGATGTCTCAGAGGTTAAGCCTGCTAGATGCTCTTGCAGAGGGACCGAGTTTAATCCCCAACACCTGCATGAGGCAGCTCTAGGGGAGCTGACAACTTATGTGTGTCTACTGTGTACCTGTATATACATCACACACACACACACACACACACACACACACACACACACACACGCACACACATCCTTAAAAGTGAAAAGTTCTCAACCCGTGGGTCACAATCCCTCTCCACAGTAGTCACATTAGACATCTTGCCTATGAGGTATTTACATTGCGATTCTCAACAGCAGAGAAATTAGTTATGAAGTAGCGAAGAAAATAACCTTATGATCGGGAGTCACCATGACACAAGGGACTGACTGCATTAAAGGGTGGCGACCTTGAGAAGGTTAAGGACCACCGCTCTAGATTCGGCCACTTCCAATTTTTACGATCCAGTCAAGACCTGTCCACTTCTGCTTCCAGCTTGAAGCCCGCCGGGATTTCCCGAGACAGGACCTCGGGTGTCTGACTGAACACTTGTCCTCCTTGCTCTGCTAGTTCTCTTTTGCCAATACTTGCTTTCCATTCACTCTTACGCTTATTCCAGCAATCCTTTGGGGACGTCGTTAGGTACCTTAGAGTATCAGCTCACGCGATGGGTTTAGCTGGTGTCCAGGTTTTGTCTGGTGGACGTGTGCACTGAAGTTGGCACATGAATCCGTATGGCAGTGTTGATGTGGCCGGGCAACAGGGCAGCTGGCAGACAGGTGAAACAGAGATCTAAGCTCCCACGCCTGCTGACCACCTCAAAGCTCACTGGAGTCATGTTCTAGCACCGAATCTGCTGGCCGGCTGCCAGCCAGGTCTGCTTCCCGGAGAGGGCCAAGTTTTCCCTTTTTCTCTTTGTGCACCGCACACCTGCATGTCTCTCAGGAGGAATAATGTATGAATTAGAAATACAAGATGCACTTGAGAGAAAGAAGTCCTAATTTTGAAAGATTATATGGTAGTTAGACTAATCTTACCATAATGAGTGATTTAGTTTTGATCACTTTCTGCTTGCTTATTTTTTTCCCCCTAAGGACCACATTTAAAATGAGCTTTAATATCTCACAAGCTTAATAAAAGCATACCGCAGGCTTGAACACACACCACCAGAGAGGTCTTAGGAAAATACAGACAGATCTCAATACAGTAGCTCTGGGCAGACATTGGAGTTCTGCATTTTTAAGAGGCTTTAGGTCTGTGGACTTTAAATCAAGAAGCAAAGACTTAGGCAGCTTTTGCAATGTGTCCCTGCTACTATAGCCTTTCAAATAATCTATATTTCCTATAGTATCTCCTCTGTGCTGTTGTGAAGGTCTGGGCTGCTGACTTCATGTTGTTGGAACTATGCCACAGACTAGACACACTCTGGAGATTGAAGCCATCTTTATCACCTTTAGATTGTTAGGACCCGAGAGATCTTGACAAGTGTCTGTCTTACAAGTGGATTAATGGGCAACAGATCTGTAAGGTGCTCCTCATGTCCCCCAGAGAAGCCCTGTCCAGCAAAGGAAACCATTCTGTGGGAGATGGCCCTCCTCAGGAACTGACCGCCTAGACAGGAGATGGTCATTTTTATCAACAAGTTAATGCCACCAAATGGCACTTTGTATGCTGAGCATTTTTAGTCACACTTTGGAATGTTCCACCAGATGAAACACGCCATTCAGCGTCACCATACACAGGGTCCTCATATTTTATACTTCTCACTGTATCCCTCATACTTACTCAAGTGATGGTTGGGGATGAATGAAATTGCCCACATTTTTTCTACTCTACATGTGGGCTTCCCATGACTGCCCATGGTCAGTCACAGTAAAACACAGGGCTCTGCCTAGCCTTTCCCTCACTATTTCCAACTATACACTCTTCCTGTTGTTTTCAGAGAAAACATTGATTTTAGCCAGCCAAATATACTTATCCTATTAAATGTGCCCTTTCCTTGTCTCCTACGAGAGTTCTCAGGTCCTGGTGGTTTTGTTTCACTCTTCATTTTGTCTAAAACTCTTGCTACCTTGTTACTGAACAATCTTTTCCTCCCAGATCCTTAGCATCCTAGTGTCCCCTGGGTTGAAAGAGCAAGTCAGTCCTCCTCTGCAGCCCTGCCTCAGCTCCTCCTGTATCCCAGCATGCATCATACCCACTGTCACCAAAGCGTCATCTCTGTCCCACCCACTTTTTCACTGTGTCCCCAGCACCCAGTGGGTGTTGAACTTACAAAGGATGAAGTCAACAGAGATACATTTTAGCTGAATACTCTTATTTATGACTATTTCCTTCTCCTTCTGACATCCCTGGAAGGAGCCAGATTAATTCAACACCCGGTACTGTCAACTTCATGGCTTCTCTGACTTCTTCATGCTACCCTAGTTTCCTTTTTTCTGTTGCTATGATAAAACACCCGGGCAGAGGCAACTCCAGGGAGAAATGGCTTATTCTGGCTCACAGTTCAAGGTGTAGTTTATCATGGTAGGGTATGTCAGAGATTCTTGAAGCAGCAGGCACACTGTATCCACAGCCAAGAAACAGACAATACTTGCTGGTGTTCCCCTTGATGTCTCCATTGTACAGTCCAGCATCCTCCGCTCAGGAAGTGATCCTACCTATAGTCTGGATGAGTCTCCTCCTAACAGGCAATCAAAGCAACCCCTCGGAAACAAGGAAGGAGGTGACTCTACACCCATTTAACATTAACCATCAAAGTATTTTACAACTTTTCTTGTCCAAGTACCATGTTTAACTTTACACTTTCTTTGTGTAAGGAGTATTCTATTTACTCTGGGTTTATAATTGAGCCATCCGCCAAGAGCTGAAGTTCTGGAGGGCAAGGGCAAGAGCTGCTGTTGTGTGCTGACTGTGTGTGTGCTGACTGTGTGCATCTTTCTAGTGTGGACTGAAGGTAGGGAAGGCACACTGCCAATGGCACTTGAGTCATCCAATCTTGGACTAAGATTTTAGACTCAATGGAATCCCCCTTTCTCCAATTCCTGCCACACTGACATGACTCAGTAGGGCACAGTAAGCTGGGAGGTCACAGGAGGTATGCCACTGAGGGCAGGGCAGGATTTCTAAACCACAAGTAGTCAAATTATTTCCTTCCTCAGGATGGTTCTTACCAGCCATGCTCATGTAGCCAAAAAGTGAAAGTATTTTTAAAAAGTTTTTTTCCCCCCTCTTCAGCCCATTAGATCTAAATACAAGGGGTTTCATACGCGCTTGTTTGGTGTTTAAGAGCCACGGTGGCTGTAACCTGCCATCCGGGATCAGAATGGATACAGACACGTGTAGTGTCTCTGTGACCTTGGACAAGTGGTTGAGCCTCTCTAAGCCTCTGGCTTCTCAAATTAAATATAGCTACCAGGAGGATTCCATGACAGGACCTGTGATAAAAGGACTAGCCGCTGGTAAACGTTCGCGCTCTGAGGTTCTGCATCCTTATTCTCCAAATTCTCCTCCCGTCACAGACCCGCTCAGGCAGTGACCACCTTAAATATTTCTCGAAACAGATCGGGAGAAATGACCAGGAAACACCAAGGATGTACAGAATATTTGAGCAAGAGTCCCCTGTAGGATTCCATTTTCTCTGCTGGAAAGCGGAGGCTATGGGACCGTGCAGGGGGCCGGAAATGAGAATGGAGAAACCCGCAAAGGATTGTGGGCCAACTGGCACACTGTCATATGGATCCCCTAAGGTTTATTGTAACTGTTACTTTTTAAAAATTCTGTTCCTAAATCTATCATAAGCTCCTGGTGAGAAGCCTAGGAATATGCCTCTGTACAGACTCAGTGGGTGATTTTAGGGAAAGATTGGGGATTTAAGTAGACCCAAACGCTTATTTATTT
The DNA here is from genome assembly GCF_963924665.1 of Micromys minutus. NCBI lineage: Eukaryota > Metazoa > Chordata > Mammalia > Rodentia > Muridae > Micromys > Micromys minutus. The sequence continues at coordinate 6,002,274 of NC_137961.1, forward strand.
ATTTACCTCTCAGATGCCGCTCCACCTCCCGGTCACTACCTCCAGAGTCCCTCTCCCGTGTCTCCTTCCCTTTTCCTCTGAGAGGATATCCCCCGTTCAGTATCGCCCCACCCTGGTGCATCAAATCTCTGCAGGGTCAGAGTCATCCTTGTCTAACTCAAGACAAGGCAACCCTGCTGGGGAACGGATTCTGTAGTCAGGTGACAGCTTTAGGGACAGCCTCTGCTCCAGTTGTTCGGACTCCATCTGGAGACTGAATCGCACATCTGCTACATATGTGGAGGGGAGGGAGGGCTCCTGTACTCTTTGGTTGGTGGATCAGTCTTTGAGAGATCTCAGGGGTCTAGGTTAGTTGAATCTGTTGGACTTCCTGTCCTGTTCAGGACCTTCAGCCCTTCCCCCAGGTCTTCCACAAGAGTCCCCAACCTCCATCCAATGTTTGGCTGTGGCTCTCTGCATCTATTTCAGTTAGCTGCTGCACAGTGACGCTCAGAGGACAGTTATGGTAGTTCCTGCTGGCAAACGTAACAATATCAGTAAAAGTCCCTATCAAAAAAGTGCTTTACTGGCCCACTGGCCTCCTTTCTGTGCCCCTGGGCTCCTGAGACCTGACAGACACGCCCTGGCCTGTTTGGAACTGGTCATGTCCCCTGTTGGTTTCTACAAACAAACTCAGTCAGAAGATGGTTAAGGGACAAAGAAGACTAGAGACATTTAGTTAGCTAAGCTGTCATTACTCGCTTAGCACCACAGCTCATGGTGAGAGCCACGGGGCGAGCTGATCTGGACAGTTCAGAAGCTCTGGTAGTGTCTACTGAGTGCAAAATGAAGGATCTCCTGTGATGAGAAAGCACTTCATCCTGGAAACCTGGTCAGGAAACACATCAGACATGGGGGTGGGGCACAGTATAGATGAGAGATTGTCTCTGCATGCCCGGGCTTGCTGGAGTCACTTGTGCCACCTGAGGTGCACTGGCTCCTCATTCAGGACACACTGATTTGGTTGTTTCTGCTTTGCACACAGTGTTGATATTGGATGAGAGATTGTCTCTGCATGCCCGGGCTTGCTGGAGTCACTTGTGCCACCTGAGGTGCACTGGCTTCTCATTCAGGACACACTGATTTGGTCGTTTCTGCTTTGTGCACACACTGTTGATACATACATATGTGTGTGTGTGTGTGTGTGTGTGTGTGTGTGTGTGTGTGTGTGTAAAATAAGCCTAAAAAGCTGAGTTGAGCCTGAGCAGTTTTATTTTTAAAGTTGGCTTTCCCACCAAATGAAACAAGGTCCTGAAACGGGGTTCATCTGCGTCCTGCTCAGTGCTCCAGGCTCACCCCTGTCCTGATGCTTCTGAGTGCCCCAGAGGTCAGGTGGGGCTAAGATAGGGATCAAGGATAAAGGTTAAAATGACTCAGGTTCCCATGATAACGAGGCAAGTGCTGTAACCACTGAACTGCCTCCCTGGCCCCTGCCCAAGTTTCATCATTATATCAGAGAAACTAATTTTTAGACACTTGACACACCACTTCCTATCCATAAAAGTAGTTAACCATATTTCAGTAGTTTTCTTAACATATTTTTATTAGCATTAGCTAATGTTATTAAATCCATTTATGGCCATGGTTTGAAAGGAGTCCCTGAGAGGCTAAGTTAAATTAGACTTATGATTTTAGATGTACTTATTTTATGTATGAGTGTTTTGCCTGCATGTATGTGGATCACATGCATACCCGGTGTCCCTGGAGATCAGAAGAGGGTGTTGGATCTCCTGAAACTGATTTACAGATTAGTTCTCATTTGGGTGCTGGGTTCCCTGCAAAGGCAGCAAGTGCTCTTAACCACTGAGCCATCCCTCCAGCTCCTTAAAAACTTTTTTTAATAGATAAAAACCTTTTGTTAAATAAGTAAAGATGTAGTTTATTGGAGAGAAAAAAAGCAAAGGCAAACTATAGAATCCAACAACAGCAACAACCAAAGTATTCCCTAAACAAACAAAGGAAAGTATATACTACAAAAAAGATATAGTTGTTGCCAGGGTCTCTAGAGGAAGGAGGAAGAAGGAAGGAGGGAGGAGGAAGGAGAAAGGAGGGAAGAGGAAGCAAGAAGGAGTGAGGAAGAAGGGAAAAGGAAAGAAGGAAGAAGGAGGAGGAACGAGAAAGGAGAAAAAAGGAAGGAGGGAGGGAGGAAAGAGGGAGGAGGGATGAGGAAAGAGGGAGGAGGGAGGGAGGAGGGAAGAGGAAGGAGAAAAAAGGGCAGATGGAGGGAGGAAGGAGGAAGAAGAGAGGAAGAAGGAGGAAGAAGGAAAAAGAAGGAAAGAAAAGGATGTTTAGGACAGTGAGACTATTCTGAAGTGCCAGTCAATAGTAGCTGTATGACTTCACACAAATTACTAGAAGGGAATGCTAAGGTAAGTGAATGCCTTGGTTAATTAGATGCCAATCGATTGTTACAGAGCTCAAATGAGGCTGGAATGGGGAGGGAGAAGAGGAGAGCTTACTGTAATATGACCATTTCAATCTTTATAAATTCAAAAGTGTTAAAAATATGCATTTTGTTAAAACAAGAATTCAAAAGGCTCAAGGTATAAACTGCCTGTCATCCCATTTCTCCCCCTGAGCCCTGAGGTCCTACCCAAGAGGCAATTTTAGTTTCTAAAGTATTCTTCCAGAGATATTCTGTCCAAGTACAAATCCAAATGCCCACAATAGCCTATGGTCCCCAGCAAAACTGGCTGTTATACATGCATTTAATTTAAAAGACTGTAAGACTAGCAGTCTTTCTGCTCAGGTCTGAGGCAGGATGGACAAGTGTCAGAGTCCTTGTAATGTCAGGAGGCTCTGTGGTCCCTCACAGGACCAGACAGGATAGGGTAACATTGTGAGCGCTGTGTAGGCTCATGATATATTGTTACTGTGGGTATGAGTGGAAAGGAAAAGCCCAGTCAAGACTGTTGACTATCATCAGGATGAGAGAAAGTGGAAGAGGACTGTATAAACAGAGAGCCAAACAGAGTAGCAGAAAAGTTGGGGAAGGGTGGAGAATTTTGAGGAAAACACCAAAGGGAGGAAAGATTCCCAAGCATATACCATAGAATAGTCATCTCGGGAGGCTGAGGCACAGAGTCCTGCAAACCAAGACAGCCTATGCTCTTCAGGACACGGACAGCAAAGAGAAGGAATCAGGGTGGAAGGGAAATAAAGAAAACAAGGCAAGCAAGAGTAGAGTGTGCTGAGATGGCTGGGCTGTCAACACGGGTGAGGGGAGGGGCAGAACTAGGCAGAGGATGAAAACCAAGGGCTTACTGTTGGCTCTTGTCTGGACTCTCCCATTCTCCACTACTGGGAAGATCTGTCTCCCTCCCTCTCCTCCTTCCTCCTCCCTCCTTCCTCCCCCCTCCCCCGTCTTTCTCTCTCTCTCTCTCTCTCTCTCTCTCTCTCTCTCTCTGTGTGTGTGTGTGTGTGTGTGTGTGTGTGTGTGCTGGGATTTCAGGGGCATGCCACCATGCCAGACTTTACGCAGTGCAGTAGATTGAAACCAGGACATTGTGCTTGTCAGGAAAGGACCCTATTTAACTAAGTCTTACCCCCAACCCAATCAAGTAGGTTCTTCTAAAGGAAGGGCTAAATCCCTACTTTTGAGTGACAGTTTAGTTATATTATGAGGCCAGGAAGGGAGCTGGGGGCTAGGAAAGGGAAGGTCAAGGAGATAGAGAACCCAGCATTGCCAGGGACCAGAAGCTTAGAAGGAAGAGGGGACTGAAGGGTGTGTGTGTGTGTGTGTGTGTGTGTGTGTGTGTGTGTGATCATTCATTATTACTTAGCAGTTTTGAATAGCCTTGCTGTTTCTCAGGGTAGTTGCTGCATGGGTAGTTGCTAACGGAGGTTCTCCCTTGCTGAGGTGTAATTGATTTTTGAGTAGCAGGTTGCAAATCACCCAGCAGTTCCGTCTTCTTTGGGCATGTTCTTCCTGAAACATGTCTCCTTTGCAAAATAAGTTATTATTCATTTCTGCTTATAGAGAAAAAGATGTGTAATTTTGGATCAGCGAGTTAAGCTGTATTGTTAGTCACTACTTTCCTTATAGTGTAAGGGAGATGCTAACGTTGGGTTCAGTTACTGGAGTGTATGCATTGCTTTGGGCTATCCCTGGCTGTGGTGCCCTCTGGCATCCTGTCTGTGTGACATCGACTGCTCAGACTGCCTGGCTGTCAGTCAGTGGGTCAATATGAATTGTGGGAAAACAGAGGTGAGAGACACTTGCAGGTTCTTAGCACCTTTCCTTGGAGTCCTTTCTAATTGACTTTGGGGTGTGCTCTGGTCCTAGCTCTTTCTTTTCTTGGCAAAACTGGACTCATCTTTTAGTACCCAGATCAAATTTTTTCTCCCTCTCCCCATCAATTTTTCCCCCTTTCCTTTCCTCCCAACTACATATAAATACCCACACAGGTCACATAGTTTTCTAATTGTCTTATGTTGGTACCTTTCATGGCCTGTAACACATAAAGTAGGCTTTGTCTCCGCTCACCTGGTGTCCAGTCTTGTAGACTGAAAAGGGAGCTGGTCTTGATTTCAACATCAAAATGATCTCTCTTACCCACTCTTGAGCTGCCTTTAAAAAATAAGCAAATATGTCTTTATTTTTGTGTCACATGTGTGTGTTTTGCCTGAATGCATATATGTGTACCAAGTATATGCCTAGTGCCTGTGAAGCCAGAAAGGGGTGTGGGATCATCAACATATGGGTGCTGAGAACTGGATTCGGGTCCTCTGCAAGAGCAGGTTCCCCCAGATGTTGAGCTGTTCCTCCAGCCGTCACTCTGAGCTTTGTTCTGCTGTCTCAGACTCCCACATCTCATTCTCTATTTATTTCTTCTAGGATCTGCAATCCTGATTGTCTCTTCTCACACTGCTAAATTCTATTTTTTTTTAAGATGACTCTTGCCTTTTTGTCCTCTTTGAGGGAAGGCAAGATCCACACCACAACGTGTAGCATTGCATTGTGGAGGGGAACGTGTTTCTGAAACCTTTGTCACAAATACAGGTTTCTCGGTGGAGGAGGCCCTGCCTCCTGGAGACCGCCTCCACACTCAAAGAATAACCCAGGTGGGAACTGGGCCAGTGGCTTTATTTTCTGCACAGGCCCTGTGAAAACACAACAAAGAGGCTAGAAGTACCCCCAGGAACATTCTCACATCAGCAAGAAGCATACCTGCTTTCCCAGTACCCTGCCCCCCTCACCACATGCCACAGGGACTTTTTTTTTAATGTCAGGGAGGCCAGGGCATTGACCTGTGTTATGCACACTGTTTGTACTGTTGCCCTGGACACCGGGATGACAACTGAACCAGTGTCTTTCACAACCAGCTTACCTGCTGAGTAATCGGCTGGCTGAGGGCCCTTCTTGGCCCCCTTCCTGGGCCTCCTGCCTTCTGGAGACACAGGCAATATTTTCTGTCTAAAAAAGAAATTGCGGGCTCTCGTCAGGAACATGGAGGACTTTCTGTACTTCTGATCATGTATCGAGAAGATAAAAGACCATCTCGTTGCCTTGCCACATGAGCTGAGACACTTTAAGCATTTTGCTCAGAGCCTACCACATGCAAACCACCTACATCGGCTCCTGCTAACTAAGTCGTATTTGTCTTCATAGGCAACAGTCCACTGACCCTAGGGTGGAATTGCAGAAGACCCGTGGCTTCAACCAGAGGATGTAGAGGCTAGGAATAAAGTCTTTTACTCTCCTCCTCGGGCTGGAGAACAGAAAGTAGGCAAACAGGAAGCAGCCTTCCTCTTCCTACTTCCTATAAGCTCGAGCCCTGTCCTTAAGGAAGAGCGTGCTACAGATGGGGAAGTATGGCTTACAACAGCACCCAGCTCCTAGCAGCTGCAGAGCAGACTGCTAGCAGGAGCATGCGCCCCCCCCCCCCCCAGAAAACCAAGATGACGAGTAGCTTTGATTTCCTTCTGGTGTCCTTACAAGGTGACAAGAGGAAAAGTGCCCTTTCATTCCTGAGGTATAAAGGGAGGTCTCTGTAGATAAGAGGGCTCTCTCTCTTCCCTGCTTCCACACTGTGCCTGCTAACACAGAGGGATTTTCCTGGACTAGAATCTTCTGGATTTGTGGCTATGGGGCTTGTGTGTAAGACTACATAGCCTGCTTTCCTGGTGAGGTCACTGTTTCTTGAGCTCCTGTCTTGCTTTCCTTGGCCTGAATGAACAACAGGAATGTGGTGCAGAGGGCTTGTTTGTGAAGCACCAAATCTCTGCCCGGTTGTACCAAATGGAACAAGCTTCCCATCTGACACACTTCAGCCCCAGGGTCTGCCTTGAAGCCTAGTGAGGCTCAGTAAGCAGGGGTGAGCCTTCTTCCTCAGAGTTGGAGCAGACAGGCAAGAGCCTGTGGTGTCCTAAGGGAATGCACTTTGTAGGTTTCAGCGGGACTAATTCTGGTCGGGAATGCAGGCAAGAGGCCAAAGGCAGCAGTTGGCAGCAAGTCTACTCTTTTGAATTCAAGAGTCGTCACCACCCACGGCTTGCTCCGGAGCCAAGGGTCACTGGCCTGTACTGACCTGGCACACCGTGTGACCACCTGGGGCTGCAGGATCAGCCCAAACACTACAGTGGGAAATGGAGAGCCATACATCCAGCCAGCCTGGAGCCCTTCCCCTGCCCACCTTCTGAGAACCCTGGGCCCTGGCTCAGGAAATGATTCTATTTTCAGCCCCTGCCTAGCGCTGTTCAGTCCTCATGCCTGCCTCCCCGCCTGAATCACTCACTGTTCTCCACCCAGCCCTGTTTCTTCTGAATGGGGCGGATTCTCACAGCACCATATGGTAATGCAATTCACAATTTGCAAAGCCCCAGTTAGGCTTGGGCTCTGTCGCTTTTTTTTCATCAGCCTGTAGGTAATTTAATTTGAGTGCAAAGTAGAGGCTCAAAGAAACTCAGGTAGCAAGGAGACTTGCCTCTGTGAGGTGGGGCCTCGGCACCGGACTTCTTACCTGGAGCCCACCCCTTGTCCACAGTTTCTACACTGTCAGGGGTCCTGCTGACAGCTTCCTGTCTTCTTTATAGAGGACATTTGCCTCTGAAGGGTGTTACACTGTGAGTGCAAAGAATTTAAAATCTTACCTCCCAGTCTCAAGTGGAGTCTCATATTAATGTCTCCAATCACCCTGAGGTTTATATAGCAATGTAAAGGGTGACCCCTTCTTGATCTGGTCCACTTCTCCCTCACATGGTCTCTACTGTAGCTCGTAAGACAGGCACATTCTAATGCATTGTCTTTAGGGCAGCTCAGTTTTAAGAACTGGGAGAACCTGAACAAACGACTGTGGAGGAGGAATACTGGCCATAATGACTGAGCCTTCAATCCCTCTGATCTGTAGGGCATTGCTCACGACTGTTATCCACAGAGAAGTTGGTGAGAACCCCAAGGGAGTTGCTCAGTAACCAGGGACCACATGGAGGGAGGCTCAGGGTAGTCCCTGGCATTTTCAGCTAGTGTGGAAGTTCTCCAATAGTCTCCAAGAGTGGCCACATTAACACAGATGAGCAGCGGTATATTGGCCCAGGTAATTTTGTTCAATCATTTCTGGGACACCGGGGAAGGTGGGACACTCTCTCTTTCAACCAACGAAGAAAGTGAACTTGGGAATTTGCATGATTCTTGGTGTCAGGGTTCCTGCCAGTTTGAAGTGCAGAGCATGGGAGTACTCAAGACTTTGGGTGGCCGAGAGTCCTGGCTGGCCAGAGAGGATGGAGATCAAGGGGTGGGGGGTGGGGAAAGCAAGGAAGGGAACTGAAGTGTGTGTGTGTTTATGGAAAGCTGCTGAGCCTGAGAGGTCACCATGGAGATACTGAGAACAAGTTTGCCCTCACTGATTAGACTTGGTCTGAACTAGTCCTGGGTGGTACCAAGAAACACTTTGCTTAGTTCATGCTGCCCCTGGTCTTTGTCTGGAGGCTGGCATCTGGGGAACGTGCGTGTTCGCGGAGCATTACCCGTAGAACCTAGTACGTTACAAATAGCTGCGCCCTACTTAGCGAGAGCTTCTGCCAAACTCCTCGGGTTCCCCAGCCCTCTGCCAGCACCTCCATTTCCTGCCCGGGCAGGAAATGCTTAGCTCCGTAGAGTGTGACGCAGGACACAGGAGGATGAGGTGGGCCTCTCCGTGAATGGAGCTCTGGAGATAAGGTGGTTGAATCGGGCACTTACTTTGTCTCCTTGTGGGTAGGCTTCCACACATGTGTCAGCATTTGTTCAGCCCTTTAGGAATACCTGCCCTACTTGAAAATGTAGGCCCCTTCAGGTTGATAAGCAAAGCCTCAGCCACCTGGTGACAGGTGGAATATGGCAGACATCCTTTCTGGCTTGAGACAGTGACCCCGCCCTTAACCTCAACTGTTTGGGAGCCCGGTGAAAGAGGGCTGCAAGTTTGAGGTCGGCCAGGTAGCTTAGTGATTGAAAATAGACTTTAAAAAAGTGGAACAGGGAAGGGTTGACTCTGTGGCCCAGCAACGCTCACCTAGTGCTAGGACCTTGGGTTAAATCCAAGTATTGAGGAAAATGGAAGGACTGAGGTATGCAATGTGGTATCCCAGAAAGGGCGCTTGTGTTTGAGAAGTCTGAGAGACCTGGGAAAAACAGAGTTGTAAGAGCCTCTCTTCAGACCCCAGCAAGGGCAAAGGGTGGATTAACCCATATGAGCTTAGCCACCCTGTCCAAAATGGCGCTACGTGTCAGGCTACGTGTCAGGCTCTATCTTCCTCCATTTCTCTACTTTCTTGCTCCTTCCTAACAGTGGGTAGTGGTAGAAAACATATCGTGTCCCAGGTTCCATGTGACAAAATAAAAATCAGGCGACCAGCTGTGTGGACTGGCCTTCAGAACAGCCTTTTCCTTGTCCTTTGAGAGAAACAGGAATAGACATGTTGGGAACTTCCTGGACTTCTTTGGTGGAGGGTGACATCCTGGTGACATCAGAGATGGAGTGGAAATTCTAATTCTCCAGAGAACTTGCCTGCATTCTTCCTCGTCTATCCCTTTGTCCCTGCCAACTTTGTGTCAGAGACGACCTGTCACATGATTCCTTTTAAGAACTGGTCTTGGCTGCCTCGCTTCTTCAACCCACTGCCCATCTGCTGGCTCCAGACCTTGGTGCTGGGTGGGGTGAGGTATCTCTGGAGGGAGAACGGAAATGTGTGACTGGCCTCTGTCCTAACAGAGACAGTTTTCTTACCCTACATGTCCTGGAAACCCTGCCTCTGGCTCAAGGAGACTCCAGTCTTGGTTCTTACCAGACAGTAGCCTGCAGTCAGCCTTGGCATCCTTCTGTGAGTGGCTGTACCATGAGTCATGAGGGCAGTCTCCAGCAAGAGGCATGAGGTGGGCACAGAGGAGGCAGTTTGGATCTTTCCAAGCCAGAAAAGCCAGCAGGCTGAGGATGGTCACAGGGACCCTGGAATTTATGGGTGTTACTGAAAGGCCTAAGCAGCAGGGAGGGAGGGAAGCCCTGGGCTTATAGGTCATTCAGCCAGTCCCTTCAGCTGAGGCCCTGGTGCTGTCTGGTGGCAGGGCCTGGGATATCAGACCTAGACATTGCCTCAGGATGGAAAGAATGTTCCGGTTTCATATTTGTCTCTCATCTCACGGAGCAGTGAGGCTCAGGTGCATACTTCTTTCCCATTGTGCAAACCTCTCACGGAGCGAGGGAGTCTCAGACACAATCTTCAAGTGGTTTATTAATGTCACTAACAAGGCATCCTTTATTTTTATTTGAATTGGCCAAATGAAATGTTCTACACAAGGCAAACATTTCACCATGAAATATCTAAGTTAAAGATAAATAAATGAGTCCCAGTCTACATGTAAAACAAATCTCCAGGTGCCACACACACATTTAAGACATCAATTTTAAGTTAAATAAATTCAATCGTTGGGGACTCTGTGACTTGCTTGTTTCCTAACTTTGTTCTGGATTTCAACTTAATATTGTATGTAACATTAAATGTCACACACTGCGTCAAAGCACTTGATGCCCAAGAGTATGTTTGGACGTGAGGGTCAGATACTCGGGGTCTAGGGCTGAGGTGGAAGAGCAAGAAATCAGCAAGGCAAGAACCTGGAAGTCCAGTTTTGACCTACTGCCATTTTTCAGTTTACCCAAGGGCGTCAGGAAGAGGGGAACAGAACCCACAGAGCACCAGAAGGAAGCCTGGGACCCAAACAGTTTAAACTCTTTCTTGTGCTAAGACCTGGTGACCTTCCACATAATCTGAGGGTAGAGTTAATGAAGAGTTTCTGCTTTCACTAAGAAGACAGGGTTAATTTAAACCCTTTAGTTAGGGAACGAGACTTCCAGGGGTGGAATTTAAGCCACAGATGAGAAATGTATAAGGTCTATGCTACTGACCACCCCACAGGCAGATCCACTGTCAGCATCTGGTGCCGCATCTCTGGGTGTGCTCCAGGCAGCCTCTCCCAGGCCACTGCAGATGAAGAGTTTTTGCTGATTTCTGCCCTTCCTTGTTCCCTGTTCTGTGTGAAGGAGAAGATAGGATATGGGCATCGAGGTTGGACACCTAGAGTTAGGTGACTTCAATCTAGTCACTTAACCTTTTAAAGTTAGTATCAACATATATAGTGGGCAGGTGTACTTAAGATAGCTGTTAGAAAGAATAGCGTGATGCATGCGAGGTGTTCAACACTGTGCCCGGCACGGGGCAGGAAAGCATTTAACAAATAATAGCTTTGGTTACTGTTATTTCTACACGATCATTTAAAAATGATAGTAAATATTAGTTTGAGCCATAAGAAATTGATTTTTAGCTGTTTCAACCTATGAAAATGGTGATTCTGTCTGGTTTCAACTATGCATAATCTCTCTCTCTCTCTCTCTCTCTCTCTCTCTCTCTCTCTCTCTCTCTCTATCTCTCTCTCTCTCTGTGTGTGTGTGTGTGTGTGTGTATTTTGTTTTTGAGACAGGGTCTTGCTAGGCTGCCTAGGCATGTCTCAACGTGATCCTCTTAAGGCGCAGGGATCCCTGTTTTCTGCTACTACACTGGTCTTAATTATCAAATGCACACAATGCATTTCATTCAGATTCTTCCCTTCATCCAAAAACTTTCTTAAATTAGTCATTTTAGAGAAGCTCAGACCTGGGGACAGTCCTGCAACCTGCTGTCAAGCCACATACCACCATCCAGATGCTCCGGTGTCCCCATCTGTAAGTTGGGGACTACAGTGCTTTCTTAGCAGAGGTTTTGGCGAGAAGAGACAACAACAGAAGAGCGCTCTCTGGGTTAGTCACTGGATAAAGATGGTCAGTTGCGCCATGTCACGAGATACTGGACATTAAAATTAACATTGACATTTTAAGTGCTTTTCTATAGAAAAGAAGAGAACTCATGCAGCCATGCCCACGGTTAGTAAAGCAGAGAGGACGGTCGCCGTTAAGTAGATATTAGAACAAAGTAAAGACGAAGCGTTTTGTTCTTCATCAAGGCAGAACAGACATGAAATGGAAAAAGTGAGAACCATCATGTTCCATGTACCTCAGAGTCGAGCTTTTACATTGATACCAGGAATCATACATACGTCTTGGGAAAACTCCTAAGGAAGACAGCTCAGCTGCCTTCTGTTTTCCTTGGAAAGCTTTCAAACAGGCCAGGAAAGTTTGCTTCTGGGACAGTTTTGCCCAGAGATGGGGATATAACCTTTGCAATCGACCAGTCGGACTTTCAAACCAATGGCTTTCATAGTTCTGAGGAACGGGTTCCCTGCCTGCTGGGGCTGTTACTCCCCATGCCAGAGTGTAAGGAAAGATGATGCGTTTGGTCCAGCAGAGGGGAGGGTGGCTCAGTCCTCAACTCTTCCATCTCCCTGTGAATTGTGGCCAATGCAAGGCGCCCACGGAAGGTCGCCTTTAGTCAGCTTCAAAGGCGCTGTTGGTGGCTCCCATGTATTCAGCCTTCTTCTTGTGCCTGGTCCACATTTTTCGCAGGATGCCAGGGACACCACAGGAAGTGGTACCTGTTAATGGCAGGGAGGCTTCAGCTCCCTGGGGAAGGGCTGGGTACTCTTCTGCTATCTTCTTGAGGTGTCTGGATCTAAACAGGAAAACCAAAGAGTAGGGTGGGGATGGAGCGGGGGAGGCAATGACTGCATTGAGCCAGAGCTCTCTCCTTCTCCTCTATCCTATGACCATGCCCTGCATAGCTGGAGGGTCACTGTACAACACCCACAGGGATGTCTCTGGGGTGCATCTAAGATAGAGTAAGTAGAGATGACCATAAGTACGATAGTTTGTGGGATCTGGGCTCCTGTCCCTTTGTTTTGAGTCTTTTTTTATAAAAAAAAATTATTTATTTCATATATGTGAGTACACTGTTGCTATCTTCAGACACACCAGAAAAGGGCATTGGATCCCATTACAGATGGTTGTGAGCCACCATGTGGTTGCTGGGAATTGAACTCAGGACCTTTGAAAGAGCATTCAGTGCTCTTAACTGCTGAGCCATTTCCCTGGCTTCTGTTTTGAGTCTTGCTTGCCTAACCAGTAGGAATAAGGAGGAGTGGTGTGGTAGATTAGTGGTAGAGTGCTTGCCCAACTTGTAGAAGGCTTGGATTTGATCTCTAGCATGGAAATAGGCAGGTGGGGTGGGGAAGGGGTGGCTGGGTTTATGGAGATGGGCAGGTGGGGTGGGGGAGGGGTGGCTGGGTCTAGACAAGCAGTGCAGTACTGTGGCCTAGAAAACTTGACTTCTATCGAGGCATGTTGTAGGTAGTCTTTCTGGTCTACCTGAGCAGTTCACGGCAGTCCCTGCCCCCCCACCCCATGGGAGAAATATTAACAAAATCCAAGCCAAATGAATCAAAAAAAAAAAAAAAAAAAACCAACAAACAACCCCCCCCCCACACCCTGTTAAATCCCAGATATATCAAATGGCACATAACTTGGTCTTCACAGTTCTGTCTTGGGGAATTCTGACTTTCAGAAGGGCTCCATCGTGAAGGTTCTCACTTCAACTCCCAGGGCTTTACTTCCTTTAGCCAGTATTTGCTATGTTTTGGTTGTGTCTGCTTTTCAACAACTCGTCTTGAAACCTAATCTCTATCTGAGATATTAAGAGACCAGGGACCACATTGTATTTTCAGCCCTCGGGAGGCAAAAGCAGCAGCAGATCTCCAGTTCCAAGCTCACATCAACATTTTTATGCTGGTGAGTTTTTCGCCAGCTTGAAATAAGCCAGAGTCGTCAGAGAGAAGGGAACCTTAGCTGAGAATAAGCTTCCGTAAGATCTGGCTTTAGGGCTTTTTCTTACTTAGTGATTGGTGGGGGATGGCCCAGCCTATAGGGATGGTGGCCTCACTGGGCTGAAGGTACTGTTGGATAAGAAAGCAGGCTGAGCAAGGCATGGTGAGCAAGCCAGAAAGCAGCATCCCTCTGTACTCTCTGCTTCAGCTCCTGCCTCCAGCTTCCTGCCCTCATTGGGATCCCTTCCTGACCTCCTACAGTGTGGAAGTTGCTCCTTTTATTTCATTACAACAATAGAGACCCTAATTAAGACCCGTTCCATACCTGATCTATACCTGCCCTCCTCTCTGTTTCTTTTCAGACAAGGTGTCATGTACTCCGGGGTGGCCTTAAACTCACTATGGTGGCCAAGAAGTTAGGAGAGGTCTGGCCTGGGTGCTGGCAATCAGACTTGGTCCTCTGTCAGAACAGTACCTGCTCTTAACCACTGAGCCATCTCCCCAGCCTCTCTGTTTTTAAATAGATGAGAATGATTCACTCAAAACCAGAGTCGGTGGAAGTGTCAGGCTAGAAATCAGACCGGAGTCCAAAGCTTTCATTTTGCGTCACCTGAACCCCTTGTGACAACCTGCAGTGTGGAAGGTGGTCATTGAGATGTAACCGTCCATGATGAATTGCAGGCAGGCTCCGCTGTCTTCCTGCGCTGGAGGGCTGTGGTACTCAGGGAATAACCTTCTTATGGTGGCTATTTATCAGATGGAGTTAACAGGGGCCAGGGTTACAGTTTATTTAAAAACCCGTGTTTTATTGTTTGTTTTTGCAGCATTGGGAATGAAAACCAGGACCTCACAAAAGCTAGCCAGGTGCTGGACCTCTGAAAACTATTCGATACATTTCTTTACCTGTGCGTGAGGGCCCCTAATAGAGTTCATGAGGCATTCCTGACACCATCTACAGAGGTTCGGGATATGACTTTTGTTACATTCATCTAATTAAACAAAGCCACAAGAGCAGTGTTAATGATGTGGAAACCATGAAAAGTACTCCAGCTTAATCCCAGACAAGCAGTTGATGTGTAGATAGCCCGATCTGGGATCGCAGGTCTTGTTAGGAGGCAATTTACAGCTGCCATGGATTTTGTTGTGCAGAGTAAGTGTGTGAAGTGTGCAGAGTAAGTGTGAAGCCACCTGCTCATGATGGAGGGATGGGTGGGGATCTGTGCTGCTTGCACAGCAGGACAGCCGTGTACTTACCCTCTTCCCAGAACAGCTCCTTTTTCTGAGCCCTTGGCTGCCACCTCAGCCCCAACTGGAGCTTTCACTGAGATCCTGGCCACTGGAGGAATCTGTGTTTTAGGGAAGCGGTGAAAGAAATTAGGATGGTACCACATTCCTGAGGATGGTACCTCATTCCCACTCTGGCATTTACTGGAGCCATTTCTAAGAGGGCTGTCTAAAGGTAGTATCCCCCAACACGAGCGACTGTCCTCCCCTAGTCAGCATCAGACTTGCTGGAGGCCATCTGTGGTGCCTGGGTCTGACTTAGCAGGTGGGACATTGCCTGGAGCTGATGAATGGAACAAGATGTGTGAAAGAGTTGGTCCTGGGATGCTACTTTAAGAACCACTAGCCTACTGATGCCCCAGTGTAGGGAAATGCCAGGGCAGGAAGGCCAGAGAAAGTGGGTGGGTGGGAGTGCACCCTCATAGAAGCAGGGGGAGGGGTGGGATGGGGGTTTGGAGGGGAAACCGGGAAAGAGGATAACATTAGAAATGTAAATAAAGAAAATATCCAATAAAAGAAAAAAGAAAAAACTAGCCTACAGACATGTGTGTTTGTGTGTGTGTGTGTGTGTGTGTGTGTGTGTGTGAGAGAGAGAGAGAGAGAGAGAGAGAGAGAGAGAGAGAAAGAGAGAGAGAGATAGAGAGATAGAGACATTTGATCTTCTAAGAGTTGTCACCCTTTCCCTTCCACTGCTGGTGTCTGATTGTCAATCCTGTAGGGTCCATCTGTCTTCAAGCACACTGCCCACAGTAGCACGAGCCTTTCCCTTTGCCTTCTTGCACCTTTCAAATTAGTAGTCCACTCAGACCTTGTTTCTACCCAGGCCTGCTACACTCTCCAATGTCCTTCTTGGACTCTGGAACTGTCCCCAACCCACCCCCTGATCACGGAAGCCTCAGACCAGTTCTGCGCCTCTCTCCTTGAGGTCCTGCAGTGCTGACTTGTAGCTCTGCCCTTTCTGCCTTTTCTGCTGCTGACCCCTCCTTTCTTGCAGGTCTGAGGACTTCTCTGAATCAGGGCCTCATTTCTAACAGCCTTTCAAGGCCACTTTCACCAGGTCTGCCCCAAGGCTGCGGGCCGTGTTCATATTTGTCTGTCCTCCTGTCCCCAGAGCACTGTATTGGCTACACGATAAACCTGCCTGCTCACTTTTTATTTTTCTCTCTGGAGTTCTCTACTTGCTATCCTGCTCACTAGAGAAATGGTGTGACAAGCGGAGGAGTCTGGGATTGACCCTTCCTCAGCCCTGTGTTGAGCTGAGACTTAACTAATGGCCCAATCAGGGCTAAGTCCGGCAGTTGCTTCCTCAATGGATGAAGCTTTGTTTTTTCCTGCTCCAAGCCCCATCAACGTGTTAAGTCACCACATTTCCCGAAGTCTCTGGAAAAATTCCAGGTCAAGGACATTATTATTTACCCCTGTCCTGGAGTGGAAAAGGTTGAGGGCAGAGTTACTGTGCCACCTGGTGGCCTCTCCCTAGCTATTCCTTCCCATCATGCCAACGGCTCAGTTAATATGGCCCATAGCTCCTTAGTTCTGGAAGGGAAAGCCTGGTCCCTCCCCCTTCCTTAGTCCTACCTCATCTGTGCCAGCACTGAGTCAGATTTAGATGGGCAGGCTCTGGGTCTCTCTCCTGCCTCTGGACGACGAGCATTGGATGAGGAACGGGGCATAGTTCCACTCTTTCCAGACCCATGGAAACACTGCTTGAACCTCTTCACCCTTACCCTACACTACCCCAGCTTTCTTCCGTTCCTTGGCGTACGCTTATCTACCAAGGGCACAATCTAAACCTCTCCTGAGGCCTGGGAGCAGGAATCCCTGGTTACTAGATTCCCTTTGGGTACTTTCCCCAATACAATGACCTTGCTAAAATCCTTGGATTAGATCCCCTGCCCTGTGCGTAAATCTGTCTAATTTGTTCCACATAGATGAGGGGCTGGCCGGGAATCTGGTTTTCATGTTGAACGGCAGCTGCTGCAAGAGCCTACTATGTCTGAGATAATCTCAGCTCTTTCTTCCTTAACCTTGACCTCCCCACCCCCATCTCAGAACTTTCAAGACTGTCTTCCTTCCCTCTGCCAGCTGCCTAGTCATCCTATTTTCTGCATATGAGGTTGGAGAGGAGACTTCCTTGACAACCGCCCCACCCTTCTGTGTACTTTTTCCAATACAATGACCTTACTAAAATCCCTGGATTAGAGCTCGTGTCCTGAGCATGAGTACCCATATCTGTCTAATTTGTTCCACAGGGATGAGGGGCTGGCCCAGAATGCTTCTAGTTTTCACGTTGAACAGCAGCTGCTACAAGAGCCTAGAATGTCTGAGATAGTCTCCACTCACCGCTCTTAGGTGAGGGGGAAACTCATGCTCCTCCCTAGAAGAGTATGAATAAGTGGAGATAAATCTGGAGGGCATGTCCCCCAATCCTTATGCACGACAGCACAAACTGTTCAGACTGGTACTGATCTCTTGATCAGTTGAACGTCTTACTCTTTGGTTCTTGAATCGCAGCAAACCCGACCTGTAAGGGATGCTCCCAGAAGTACCTTGTCCTGAAATGACTTGTTATGGATTGAATATTTGTGCCTGACTTAAACTCATCTGGTAAGGCCCCACCTGTCCCCGGGGTGTTGATGGTGTTTAGAGGTGGAACCTCTGGGCAGTAACTAGGTTTAGATGGAGATATTGAGGGTGCAGCATCTATGATGATATCTGTGCCTCCTAAGAAGAAAGAGGTTTCTGCAATTGCCTCTATTTGTAGGAACAGAAAACACTCAGCAAGAACAAATCCAAATGCAAGGGGAGAGGAGAGCCCTCTCCAGACACCAACTCTGCTGTAAACAAATGTTTCAGAGCCATAGTCTATGTGTCGAAGTCAAGCTGAGACGATAGTGTTTTGGGCTTGTGTGGTGACACAGCCTCTCTTAGTGCTGGAGAACTTTACATCCCTTTACCCCAGAGCTGCACCTGGGAATTAGTTGGGCATTGCTCTATGGCCAGACCCTTTGGGTCTTCCCCCATGCATGAGATGCTAGCAAGTCACAGCTTCTGTTTGTATGTGAACTGAATCCCTGTTGAGAAAGAGAAGCAGCCAGTAATGTATCCTAAGTGCACAGAGGGGTACCAGTGGCTTGTTCCAAGAGCAAAGAACCACATTGCTGCTTTCCTAACAATCCTCAGCCCTGGGCAAAGGACACAATCTCTTTCTGGCACCAGAAAGACATATCAAGAAGTTTCGGGCACATCGGATACAACAAATCTGGCTTATTTTACTTACCAGTGATTTCCCATATGCACGATTTCCACACAGAGTCGATGCTCTGGGTTCAGAAATCCCCACTGTGGGATTGAACAGAAGAGACATTACTGAGCCGCACTCCGAGTTCTGTCTCCTTCTGCTTCTGAATCCATTCAATCTCGCTAACCCACTAGAGGAGGGGATTTCTCCGGGTTATTGTGCCAAGCATCGAAAGACAATGATGCTGGACAGGCAATGCTAACTGCCAAGTGGGGTCACCCCATATCCTGTCACTCTTCCAGGAAGCTGGGACTAAGTTCAGTGCAGTTCAGCAGCTATGACAGGCACACCGTGGTGGTAGGGATGTTCAGGGTGGAGGCGGCTGCACACGTGCAGGCAGAAGGCAGATATAGGGAGTACGTGTGTTTTCAGCTCGGTTTTGCTGGGAGCCTCAAACTGCTGGGGAAAAGATTAAGTCAATTAAGCATTTAGCTCCGTGTCTGCATGCAGTTGGTGCTCACAGAGTAGGGCCTCAGCACTTTCTCCTTTCCTGAGACCTCAGCTCACATGAAGTTAGTTAAAAGAGTGAGCCTCATTATTATGGTATTTTCATGTGTACTTTGTTCAAGCCCTTCCTCCTCCTCCACGTCCAATCCTAGTCCTCTCTCTTCCTGCTGGTCTCCCTCCTCTCCCTCATCCCAGTCCTGTCTGCTTCTGCCTCACAGGATTTGCTTGCCCTCCTTTCCTGCTCCCTCCCTCACTTGGATCCTACCTTCCCGTCTCATATTCTCTCTTTTTTTTGTCTAATCTCATCACATAAATGTCTATGTAGGAGCTCGTAGGAGCTGGGAGAGGCATCTGCAACACAAACCCGGTAACTGAGTTTGGATGCCAGGAACCCGTGGGGCACGGCAGATCTGCAAGTTTTGTAGGTGGTCTTAGAGCGGACTGGGTATGCCCCAAACCTACCCCAACAGCATTTCATCACAGTAGCTGAGCTTAAATGCTTACACATGTCCAATGGCTTGCTAGCTAGTGGTCTGGAAACAACTTACTGGTTAGCTGAGAACCAGTTAACTGGTTGGGTGACGAGGTTGTTTTCTGAGCTTCTTAGGTGGATGCTGCCTGCCAGTGGTGTTGCTTAGAGTGAAGAACCTACTTCGGGAATCACCTAATTTATGAATCATTATCTTCTATGGTTTGATCCAAAGACAGATGCTACTAAGTTCAGTTGGTCTAGGAAAATTCCCCTTTAACCCTGCCAAGAGTGCACCACAATAAGTGGTACCCGTGAATACTTGGAATCAGCAGTATACCAGGCATGGAGCTGGGCATAACTGCACAATAGTGGTTGGCCTCATTACCTGTAGGCCACACATTCATATCCAAAATACTGCATTTGTGGGGATGGGAGTGTGGTCCAGTGGTAGGCAACTTGCTCAGGACAGGAAAGGCCCTGATTCAATACTCAGTCCTGCAACAATGACAATAATAATGACGAACTTGAATTTATATAGGGGGTCATGGTAATACATGCATGTAGCATGGTAGCACATGCATATAACATGGTAGCACATACATGTAATCCCAACATTGATAAGTGAAGGTGGGAGGAGAAAGAGTTCAAAGCAAGTGAGTCCAAAGCATATCATAGACCATGAGACTATTTAAAAAAAACTATACTGAACAAGTACTTAGTTTCCTGGCCCTAGCCTAAATAGTATAGTATAACTACTATGTTCATATGGTTTATTTCACATGTACTTCAGTCATCTACCTTTAAATTAGACAGAAAGCCAAGTGTGTATAGGTTATACACAATTACTACACTATTTGACATAAGGGGGTTGAGCATTGTAGAGTCTGCCATCTTAAATGGGTCTTGAAACCAACTGTGCCCAATCTGGAGACAGTTACACCTCATTTGCCTTACTGTCACCATAAAGGGGGAGGAGGAGCCATGGTAGTTTACATGTTCTAGTTGGGGGAACCAAGGCATTGGTGATACATAGCCATTCATCTGAAGGCAGGTGTGTTTGGATAAGATATCCCCTGTATTTGCAGGCATTGAATATTTGGCCCCCAGTTGGTACCCCTCTTTGGGTAGGTTTAGGAGGTGTGGCCTTGCTACAGGAAGTGTATCACTGGGGACAGGCTTTGGGAGTTTTAAGACTTGTGCTATTTCAAGTCTGCTCTCTCTGCTTTCCGTTTCCCATTTGAGATGTGAGTTCTCAGCCACCATGTTTGCTCTCTGCCAAGCTCTCCTGGTTTATGGTTACTAACCCTAGTAACCTTTACTAGCTAGTAACCTGTGTGGTCACTAAGCTTCTGGAACTGTAAACCCAGAAGAAACCCTTCCTTGTCCCAGTTGCCTTGATCAGGGTGTTTTAACACACCATCAGAAGAGCAACTGAAGTCCCAGATAAAGATGGTTTCATGGGGTATTAGAGGGAGTCTCAAAGGATGCTTGATGAAGGGACAACATGTCCGTTCCAGAGGAGGTGGAGTTTTGTACACAGAGATGATCTGCAGAAAGAGCATTAGTGAAGGCTCGGGGCAGCACAATGGACTGAGCCGGCAGGGTTGTGTGAGGTAGGATAGCCCTGGGCTGCAGGATTCCATCCGGTAAAGACAGGGTGTCTCAGGAGGTGGCCATGGGATGCCATTATGGCTTGGAGGCAGGAAGAGACAGAAGATGCAGAGGAAGCTCCCGTCTTAGGGCATTCTGGGGGCTTTGGAGAGGGAGAGGGCCTGGAGGCTGAGGCTCTTCACTGCCATTGTCCGCATATGTGAGATGTGGTGGGTCTGTGGCTGCAACGCTTGAGGTAGGTTGCAAAGGTGGTAAGGCAAGAGCTCTCCGGGGGTGACACTAACGGCTTAGCGTATAGCGTGGGCGGGAAGGAGGTAGAAACATTTGGGATGAAACTGTAGACTTTCTGGAAAGCTGGACGGTCATGCCTGGTAAAAGGCGACACCTTTTAGCTTGTTTTGATCAGCTGGTTTGCGAGGTGCCCTAGTTCATCTCTGGGGAAAAGTGCTCTAAATAGTTTTCCAGGCCCAGGAGGTAGGCACTGTCCCTTCCCAGCATCTGAGACTGTGAGGATGTCTTCCTTGGTTCTACCTCTCCATGTCTCCTCACCTCTCTCTCTTCCTGGAGATGTCTGTAGCACCCGAGAGCCTTGTCCTCCAGTTTGGAGAAACAGCAAGCCCCTAGATCCGAGGTCCCTAGAGACATGCAGCTTACTGATGGGAGGAAGTGAGAATTGATACCCATGGGCTGTTGCCTAGTCTCTCCTTGGAGAGCATCAAGGTTTGGCTTTGGATCAGCAACAGTTCTCCTACCCATCCTGGGATCTATCGAGCTAGAAGCACTGAGGAATTGAATCGATGCCCAGTGGAATCTATTTTTTCCCCCACCCAAAGCTGACTAGCACATCCCTGCATGAGCTGACTGTCACATGTTGGGCAGACTTTCCATGTCATAGCCTACTGCTCTTGTCCTCTGAATAAAATAATCCTAGCCCTTGGGATGCTGAGGCAGGGGAATGGTGAGTTTGAGGTCAGCTTGGACTACACTATGAGATACTATCTTTTGGAAACTATAAAAGTGACCTCTAAAATTAGACATCTGGGGGACATGGCACTGACCATTACGTTAGGAGACCGGGTATTGTACCTTGGCTCTGTGGCTGCCAAGGACTGTCACCTTGCATGGGTCAAACAATTTCTACAGCGCTGTTTTTTTCTGTTCTGTGAACTTGGAAGGGGGTGACTGCGGTAGGCCAAATGGAAGATTAGAAAAACTACAGTCTGCCTTGTAGCATGATTGAGAATTATTTCAAGGTGTGTGTGTAAGACTCAGATTGATATGCCTTAGCCCTGGAATTCCTAGTCAAATAAAAAGTGTTTTTCCAACATAGTTCCAGGTGCTGTGCTGTGCCTGGAACCCATTTTGAAAATCACTGCATTAACTTCTCTCTAAACCCCTGCTACTCTCAGTCTGTGGACCCTGTAGCCACAAGAGGACTGTCCTGTCGGAATGAACCCTTGGATCCATCAGTGGACCAGGGTCCTTCTGAATTCAGATCTGCACCAGGGAAAGCCGCCTAGCTGATTCTTGGGTCCACCATAGCTTGAAAAACACGAATTCTAAATTCACTTTATGATTTTTGGAGCAAAGAGGAATATTCTGCCTATTTCTCTTCCCGCACACATGCATCCACCCACTCACCTATATATACATAGACACGGAGAAAAATCTATCTCCTCTTAATTTGCAAGTCAGACTGTGGCTTTTCTAACGCTTCCAGCCTATTTACATGTGTGCAGCCGACATTAGCTGAAAATGTAGCTTAGCTCATCTTCTTGTACCTCTGATCCTAAGTGCAGGGTAAGACCAAAGGAACCGAGTATGACGCCGAGGAAAAGCAACAGTTAGAACTAAGAACCACAATGAAACTTGGAACCGAGGAGGACCACGGAATGAGAAAAGATTGTTAGAGAACACAGTCAGTAGGGAATGGTGCCAGTTCCTGTTAATGCCCAAAGCTTCAACAACATTCTGGGGTTTCCTTTCCCTTCCTTCCTTCCTCCCTTCCTTCCTTCCTCCCTCTGTGTGTTCATTTAGTGTAGGTAGGTGCATGAAGTGCATCCTATGAAGGGCAGAAGTTAACCTCAGGTGTCTTCTACTGAGATCTAAAGCTTTCATATTAGGCTGACCAGGGAGCTCTGAGGTTCTGTCTCTGGCTGTTGGGATTCTGTAAACCCCACCCACCCCACAGTTACCTGGCCACAGCCAGGTATGCTCTGCACCCCCTCTTGTCCTTTTGTCCTCTGGCTACCCCCCCACCTCTTCTCTCCCCATCCCCTTTCTCTACCTCCGTGTGCTCATGGCCAGCCTCTACTTCTCTACTCTTTTCTTCTCTCCTCTCTCTCTCTGCCTCTACTCCCCTCCCCATGCCCTGAATAAACTCTATTCTGTACTATACTGTCTTGTGGCTGGTCCCTCAGGGGAAAGGGATTCCCAACATGTGTACCCCCTGCACCTCCATATCCCCTCCACTCTCTTCATCTTTTTCATAACATAGGTGCCGAACCTGGGACATCATCTTTTTTCTAACACTTCATAAAAATAACATCGGTGCCCCGTGTGAGGAGATTAGATTTCCTCTCCACCGGGCATCTCTTTTCTTTCACTAGCTTCCAACTCTGTATCATGACCTAGTTTTTCATGTGGGGTCTGGAGATTGGACTCAGGACCTGATATTTGTGTCACAAATACTTTATCAGCTGAGCTGTCTCACAACTGCTGTGTTTTTGTTTGTTTTTGAGGTAAGCTATCCTCCTGAAGCCTAGGCTGACCTTGAATTCAGGATACGTCTCCTCTCGTCCTCCCAAATGCTGAGATTACAAGTGTGTGCCATCATTCTGAGTGATTTAGGATTATAACATGAATAATATTACGCTGTCGGTACAACAGAAAACAAACGCCTAAAGGATCAGTTAAGGAGAAAAATGCTGTTAGAAACGTCAGTGGACTAGAAGCTGAATCTTATTTTTATTGCTTAGGGTGCAAGCCATTAAAAAACAAAAATCAACCTAGTATCCAAGGTAACATTACTGTTTCCAGTTTTCAAATAGGTTTGCCCCTAAATTCTTTTTATATATTACTAAGTCACTCAAATTAAAAAATGGTACAATTTGGTTAGTCGGGCCTGGTGGCACACGCCTTTAATCCCAGTCCATGGGAAAGCAGTTGCAGGCTTATCTCTGTAAATTCAAGGCCTCCCTGGTCTACAGAGTGAGTTCCAGGACAGCTAACTCTACTCTGAGAAACCCTGTCTCACCCCCCAACCCCGACCCCCACCCAAAAGGTACAGTTTGGTTGTTCTGACTGTGGTTATGGTACTAAGGATGAATCCAAGGACTTTTACTGACACACACGCACACGAAGGAGCGTGGCGTGTTCTCGCTCAGGGCTCACGGATGCCCATCTTCTGACGGGTGGGCAGCTACCTTTGCAGCATGTGAAATTCGGGCGTCTTCACTCACACTGCACTCCTGCTGCTGTAGCTCAGACCCGGTTCTCCGGGGTCCCCGCATCCCACCCGGGGAACTGAGACTCACATACCTGGTCTGGCGGTGGTTTTAGTGGGATGCACCCCGGGTGGCCTGGCGGTCTGCGGCCTGCCAGTCTGCAGCCACCTGCGGTCGCCTGTGTCCCTGCCAGTCTGCAGCCACCTGCGGTCGCCTGTGTCCCTGCGCTCACAGCGTTGAGGCAGCAGCTCCAGGGGCCTCGGTGGGTACAGGTCGGACTCGATCACCACCTGCAGGGTGAGAGGCGCTATCATCCTCCTGAGTTCCCACAAGCACCCGGGGACCGCACCCACCTCACGTCCACTAGGGAATTGTAATGAATGAATAAATGGCCACGGCGAGATGAGCCTGGACCAGGGTGTCAGGGAGTGAATTTTCACTGTTCGTCAGTGGAGGTAGCAGAAAGTCAGAAGAGAGGCTAAAGGCTAAGGTGGTTGCACTACAGTCGCCTGTTGGAGCTCAACCACAAACAGTAACAGACACTGGGACTCAGGGATCGTTGAGGAAGAGGGGCAGAAAGACTGTAAGAGCTGGAGGTCAGGGAGGACTACAGTAAGCAGCGCCCTTTCTGGGTAGGATCCGGCTGTGTCGGCCTTTCAGCAGGAAGGGGAAGGGGCTCATGAGCTGAAGAGCTATTCACGGTGGAGGTGGAGGGAGCGCTTGCTTTCTTCAATGTTATCACCTCTGGTAGGTCAATTTCAGTGGACCGCCTCACACCCACAAGCACGTACACAGCACAAAGTTGACCTAATAGGTTGTTTTTATAAGAGGACACGAAGCGGGGGCGCTGTGGCAAACCTGGGAGGAGCTAGGAAGAGTGAATACGGATCGAAACACTCGGTATGGAAAAGGTAATAAGAGATTATATTAACCTATGCAGAAAAGAGGGCAGAGAGATTGTAAGAACCAGAGGTGGTGGGTGACTTCAAGGGAACTGTTTTCCAGACACAACAGGGAAGATGAACGTAAGAATTCATAGAGACTGCAGCATGGAGGAAGGGCATGACGTCCCACACCTCGCCTAACTGACAGTCAGGAGGACAGGAAAGTCAGCTTTCTCCAGTGGAGTGGCACGGGATCGGTCTTACTCCTCAGGCCCCGTGCTCGGGAACAGGTCAGCCAACCCAAACCTGACTCCCTGTTCTGTCGTTTGTTTTAAAGAGAGGGAGGGAACTTGGAGTTGGGTGGGTTTGGAAGGAGCTGGGAGGAGCTGGAGGGAAGGAAAAGATAAGATCAAATTATTGTACTAAACCTTTAAAACTGCTGTTTAAAAAAAAACAAACAAACTGGGGGGGTCTGGAGAGATGGCTCAGTGGTTAAGAACACTGACTGCTGCTCTTCCAGAGGTCCTGAGTTCAATTCCCAGCAACCACATGGTGGCTCACAACCATCTGTAATGGGATCTGATGCCCTCTTCTGGTGTGTCTGGGGAAAGCAACACAGTATTCACATAAAATAAATAAATCTGAATAAATAAAGAAACCTGAATCTGCACTGAACACACACAGAGGTCGTTCTTTATCTCCTAGCAGATGGCATGCCATGGTTTTCATAACACGTCGTTATCTTAAGGTAAGTTTGTGAGTCAGAGCAAGAGATGATTTAAAGTTGAGTGTGGTGTGTGTGTGTGTGTGTGTGTGTGTGTGTGTGTGTGTGTGGACTGTGTGCATACTGTGTGCCATTTACACAGGCAACTTGAGCACGTGAATGTTGATATCCATGGACGTCTCAGAACCAACCCCTGAGGGTACTGAGGGGCAGCTGTACTTAAATCATTGAAATTATTTAAATGTAAGAACAGGACACAAATAACAGCAGCCATTTTTCTCTTAACACGGGGAGTCCTGAAGGGAAACTTGGCAGCCTGGGAGCAGATTCTGCATATTTTATCCATTTCCAGGACACAGGGTCATTCATTAGAGGCTTCACTATTCCATAGCACCCCATCCTCCCCAGGGCCCGGTTTCCCTCACTCACTTCCTTCTGCACACAGCTGCTCTGCAAGGACCCGTTCTGTCTCAGCCCCCGGGTGCCTGAGCATCTGCGAGGGGGGCAGAGGGGCTCAGCCCCCATCCTCTAGGTTTTGGCAGACCCCCTTCAGTTGACCACACAAGACTATAGTGTTGGTTTGGGAGGGTGCCGAAGAAAAGTAAATGGGCTTTTAAAAACACGACAACAGGGTGGTATTTCAAGTCGGCGGAGGAAACTGTATCTTTAGTGATGTTGTTGGAATAAATATCAGGGCACTGGCTTGGGTTCAGTGATAAGCCAGGTCAAAGCTGTGGTTGAACAACAAATACTGAAATAGAATGTAAGCTGATAGAACACAGCGCATTATATATACTGAGGGATAATTTCCTGTGCCCACAAAACTCTTTGCTAAGCAATAACATTCAAAAAAGTAATAGAAAATGGAGAGAAAATGAGCAAAACTCATAAAATATGCTTACTGTCAGGGAAGAAATGCATTTTAAAACAGTGTTGGTTGTCCCACATAGACTGCTTCCTTTGCCCTCTGTTCCTTGATGTGCAGTTTCTTCCATGATGGAACCCAGCACATTGGGAATTACCTGATTAATAATAGGTCTCATCTCAGATTACCAATGGAGAACAAGATTAACTCAATTTCAGGTCAAGTCAGAGTTAAAACTCCAGATCTGTTTTTTAGATAGATCTTTATCTAGTCTAGGCTAGCCTCCAACTCAATATATAGCTGAAGGTATCCTTGAACTTCTAACCCTCCGGCCACCAGCTGTATAATGCTGAGATTACGGGTGTGTATCAACAGGCTGGGGTCTGAACCCAGGGTATGTATGCCAGGCAAACATTCTACCGACTCAGCCACATTCCATGACCATATGCCCCAGTTTTGCCACTTACTAGTTGAGCGTAGGGTCATGCCCACTGACATAATCAAAGCCTGTTATTAGCAAAGGTTCTGGTTGTGTACAGACCACATTTGCAAGTGTTTTGGTGTTCTGAAGATTGAATGTTTGTGTTTGTCATAGAGGAGCATGAGAGAAGCCACTCGTGTCTTCTTTCAGTTTACCTCAGGTATCCCGTATCTAGAAATTGAATATCACAGATTTTGGTCTGAAATGGGGTAGAATATTTACTCTTGTCAGATCCATTTAGGACCCAGTCATATCTTGGGTGGGGGGGACCTGGGTGTATTCTGAGCATTTAGGATTCATCGCTGGCCTGATAATCCTTGTCCTTTCTTGCTCTGGGCATTTTAGAAATGGTAGCTTGCTGGGTTGCCTGCAAGCTTTTGAGGTAGGCTGAAGAAAGTTCCTGTCCACACAGTGAAATGCAGTGTGTGTGTGTGTGTGTGTGTGTGTGTGTGTTTTACACTCAGTTGTAGGACAACGTAAGGCAGATGAGAAAGCCCAAGGGGTCCATGAGAAGGCAGTAGCACCTTCCATCTTTTGAAATGAAGACATGTGTACTCTTTGGGGAAGGAGATATGCCACCTTTCCAGGTTGTCATTGAATTGTGTGTGGCAGGAGATAGGGAAGAGAAAAGGAGAAGCATTAGCTGTTCAACCCACCATGGATGGAGGATGTCAGTGTATGTGATAGTGGTCATGGAGATGGTGGTGATGGTGGTGGTGATGGTGATGATGGTGGTGATGATGGTGGTGGTGGTGGTGATGGTGGTGGTGATAATGATGATGGTGATGGTGATGATGGTGGTGATGATGGTGGTGGTGGTGGTGATGATGGTGGTGATGATGGTGGTGGTGGTGGTGATGGTGGTGGTGGTGATGGTGGTGGTGATGGTGGTGGTGATGATGATGATGGTGATGATGGTGGTGGTGGTGTGATGGTGGTGGTGTGATGGTGGTGGTGGTGATGGTGGTGGTGGTGGTGGTGATAGTGGTGATGATGGTGGTGGTGATGGTGGTGGTGATGATGATGATGGTGATGGTGATGATGGTGGTGGTGATGGTGGTGGTGGTGTGATGGTGGTGGTGGTGATGGTGGTGGTGGTGGTGATGGTGGTGGTGATGATGATGGTGATGATGGTGGTGGTGGTGGTGATGATGATGGTGGTGATGGTGGTGGTGATGATGGTGGTGGTGGTGGTGATGATGGTGGTGATGGTGTATGTGCCTCTAGGTACTTTCCAGGTTATCACTTAGGGCCACACACCTCAGAGCAGGGCAATAGCTGGCTGCTGAGAGCTTGACTTACTCTCTTGTCCACAGAACTCTGACGGCTGTAGAACACAGTGGTGTGTGAGCATGCCCTTAGCATCTCATAGAGAGAGGGTGGGAGTCTGAGATGTTAATAGGGTAGAAAAGGGAAAACAAGGATTTAATGATGGGATTTCCTTGTTCTAGGTCATCAAACAGTCTACTGAAATGTTATTTTCATACATTGCTGGGGAGTCCATCCCTTTATACCCCAAATTCATACTTCTATTTGTTTACCAGCTCAGAGGTCAGGATGAGGAATTAGACACATGAATGAGACCTAGAGGATGAGGCACAATCATGACTTCGGACAGAAGGAAATGGCAGGAATGTCCAAACTAACAACTTTTACATGTAGAAAATCTGAGGTCAGAGGGAGCTTTGTGTCTTCCTTAAGGTCACAGAGCTGTCCCAACAGAACCAATGCAAACCTCAGCTCTGTATCCCTGAGTGAAGGCTCTTTGTGAGGCTTCAGAGGGGCACCCAGCTGAGGACTTTCAAGCACAGTTGAATACTTAGTGCACAAACCAGGAGACTCCACACAGATGTCCTCACACAATCATCAAATTTGGGACAAAGTGATATTTACAACCCCGTTTCTCTGTCTTTCCTCCTGTCAGATTCCCTGCTTATTATCAAAGGGTTCTGTTATCCTAGTATGTTGGACAGACCCACTCCTTGTGTGGGCGAAATCTCTCCAGATATCTCTATGACATCTACAGGCATCAAGATGATTAGGACGTCAACAAGCCAGACTTGGAATCCGAAAAGAAGAGACTGTAGAGAGGGAGGGTTAATGGAGGGAGGGAGGGGAGAGAGAGCACATCAGAGACTGTGCCTTGTGATTTGGAAGAAAAAGCAAGAGGAAGTGCATTGGGGCTGAGGGTGACTCAGAGAAGGAAGTGGTAGAGGGAAAATGAATTTTCATCCACACGGAGGCCCAAGGAGTGACAGGAAATGCAAACCAACATTTGGGGACAAAGAATTCTGTAGATGTTAGTGCCTGTGCAAAGAAGATGGTTTCCTGTTACCTCCGAGCTACTAACCTAGACAAGAGGACAGAGCCCCCATTTCACCAAGGCAGGAGAGGTCAGACTTCAGCTGCCCAGCCTGGTGTGCACGTCCTGTAGTTAGCCTAGAATATTCTAAATGGAGGAGCTGGAAGCTGTTGGCTAAGGCCTCAACCCCCGAAGGAAAGTTTCCTAACTCTGAATTGTCTGTGAAAACACTTTTGTCTTCATCTTCCTTACGGACGAGGGGCTTAGTCTCATGATGTGCACGCCTGCTCTTTCCTAACAGAGTTCCCGGGAGTCCGTATTCAAAGGTACACGATGAGCGTAGAAGCAAGCAAAGGAGAGGAATAAAAACCCACGTGTGTGTGAGTGTGTGTATGTGAGTATGTGTGTGTGTATATGAGTGTGTGTGTGAGTGTGAGTGTGAATGTGTGTGAGTGTGTGTATGTGAGTATGTGTGTGTGTATGTGAGTGTGTGTGTGAGTGTGAGTGTGAATGTGTGTGAGTGTGTGTATGTGAGTATGTGTGTATGTGAGTGTGTGTGAGTGTGTGAGTATGTGTGTGTGAGTGTGTGTGAGTATGTGTGTGTGAGTGTGTGTGAGTATGTGTGTGTGAGTGTGTGTGAGTATGTGTGTGTGAGTGTGTGTGAGTATGTGTGTGTGAGTGTGTATGTGTGTGTGAGTGTGTATGTGTGTGTGTGAATCTATTAATCTTCTACTATGTTCTACAGTATATCAGAATTTTGTGATACTAAGGCAAGTAAGTATCCTTACAGTGTTTGAGATTTTTTGGAATGGATACACGCTGAAATGTAGCAAAGCTGTAGGCAATACTCTTGTTGCCTGGCTACTCTGCCCTGTTCAGGGTGATCAATGTACCTGTTTTCTTCCTTTTCTTTAAAGTCTAAAGGATGTTTATAGAAACAGAAAATAAACCCATTTTTAACTTAAAAAAACATGTATTTAAAACAAAAAAATATTTTTAAAATTACAATACTTAAAAATTGTAATAGTGCTGTCCAATGTCTGTGGTAGCAGCTGCTCATCGCCTTCCTTCTGAGACACCCTGACGACGTACGTGCTGGTAGTTCTGACAGGAAGACATGTATAAAGTGAGAGGTGCCTCACCATCAGCCTCTAAGGGTGTCTGAGCGACATAAAAATGCCGAAAGTGCGTTAAAAACACCAAAGCACAATTTAGAAATGAAAGTCCACGTTGATGAGGCTGCGGGAAAAGAACAGCGAAAGCCCTGGAACCTCCTAATTGTTCCGAGTTCTGGCGTTACCAGACAAGCCTGTAAGCCAAAGACATTTTTAAGAAGAGTCATGCCTAAGACCCCAGCATTTTGGAGGTTGAGGCAAGAGTATTTCAACTTTCAGGCCAGCCTGGGCTGTGTGGTGGGCTTGTGGACAGCCTGAGGTACACAGGTCTATCTCAGGCAAGCACTCAAACAGCCACAAAATTGCTTGTGTGCTCTGTACATCCACCACAACATATTAGATACGCAAATACCCAAGGATAGATAGGCTGGTGGACGGACGATCTCTCCTTATCCGTTTATCTGCTTATTCTGCTCGGAGCCCTGTGTCACAAGGAATTGTGTGAGTACTTCGTTGCTGTCTATAATGGTGAGAATATATAATGTTACATATATTGTTATGGATGCCTAGACCAGGATGGTACGTCCATATCAGGAACTCCTGCACAGGCAGTGTGAGGTCTTCCCTGTCCCTGGGAAAATGGCACAATGTGGGACTCTGTTGGGGACTATTCTGTGTACGCTTGATATTTGCCGGTTATTTTGTCTATGTGAATAAATCACCATGAGACACTGAAAATACCCTCTGCCCTCTGTGAGCTCAGAGAGGGGTCAGTCCAAGAAGTATCAAAACCAACTGATCACATTTCCTTACATTCTTGGCCAAGAGGTGCTGAGAGCTCTTCACTCTTCTCCTGGACGGACTGGGCACTGAAAGAGATAAAGAAATGGTTTTAGAAAATGCCTAGAAGGGTTTGTCCCAGTCCTGGGGCTATGGGGTGGGTGGGGGAGAAACAGAATTTCACTGGGACTCAAGATGTCACCTGGCTTGGCTGCAACAAAATTTCTTTTCTTTTTTTTTAATTAGATACACTGTATTTACATTTGAGTACAACAAAATTTTCTATAGCAGTTCAACTTCACAGAGATGCAAAGTAGACGGGTCATTCCCAGGGTCTGGGAGGCTGAAAGAGTAGGGTATTACTGTCTCAGAGTAGGCCAAGGAAAGAGTCAGATTGATGGTGGTCATGGTATCACTGGTCTGTACACCTGTGGGTAAAATGGTCACACACACACACACACACACACACACACACACACACACACACACAGCCATAATTTAAAAGCAGCTTAGTAGGGAAAGATGTAGATTAGCTTCGAGAGTGTCTGTGTACCATGCATGCAGTTCTGGGTTTGACCCTCCGTACCACATAAAACCTGGTGGGTTGGTATGTACTTGGAATTTCAGAACTTGGGAAATGGAGACAGGAGTAAAATCAGGAGTTCAAAGTCACCCTTGGTTACATAGTGAGTTCTAGCTAGCCTGGGCTAACACAGGAGTCCCCATCATGGAGAGAGAAAAAAAAAAAAAAAAAAAAAAACCTTAAACCAGTAATCTTTTAAGTAGTTACAGCGCTTGGCTGGGCCGAGGCAAGGATCTGACTATGTAATAGCCACAGTTCCCAGCTCTGGTAACTAGCATTCCTCCCTCTCACTTCTGTGGGGTTGACTGCTCGAGGTCCCTCACAACAGAAGGACATACACATGATGTTTGGCCTCGAATGTTTCACGTCACCTACCCTAGTCATCTACCTTCTATATTGTTATGAGCTAATGGAACACAAGTCCTAGCACATCTCCATCCTGATTAGAACAGAATTGATTTCTTCTTCCTTCCTTCTTTCATTTATTCTTTCTTCCTTTTGTTTTGCTTTTTGAGGAGGGGTTTCTCTGTGTAATCCTGGCTGCTCTGTAGACACGGCTGGCCTTGAACTCACAAAGATCTGCTTGCCTCTGCCTCCCAAGTGCTGGGATTAAAGGTATGCACCACCACCGCCTGGCCTGAATTGGCTTTTTAACACCTATTGCAGGAGTGACGTTAGAGGTCTTTCTCCTTTATTCTTGGCAAAGCCCTTGTTGTGGTGAAGCCTGGAGTCTGACTCCAGCTTTCTTGAGCTGGGTGTGAATCTGAACTTGACGGGCCTCACTTTCTTCATGTGTCAGATAGGGATGACAATGGCACCCACACTAGAGGGCTGTGTCAAGGAGCAAATGAACCCAGGAAATAGTGGCTTCATAGAACTTTTCTGCCAGAGGAAGGCACAAGGAAGAACCGGGTGCAATGGCTACCTATGGAAGGCTATGGCTTCTGACCCAGCCAGCAACTCTTCTTGCTGCCCACCTCATTCCGTCCTGCTGGTCCCTGCCTCCCCATCCCTTCTTTGAGGTACGCGTCAGGAGTAAGTTCCAGTGCAGCTTCTGAGTGAAACAGCTTCTATCTTCAGAGGTCACTATGAGCTGTATCTACCACACATACATCGTTAAAGGGCTCCTGGTCTCTAGAATTGAAGAGGACACGCATGGCTGGTGGTTTACATCTTTAAGAGAAAGGAAAAGCGCCATACTGTTTTCTATTGCCAGTGTTACAAGGTCATTGTAACAATGTAACATTGTAACAAGCTCTCAGGCTGACCGCCGCATAGGTAACATTGGAAGGAGAAGTAGTAAAGGGATTCGCTAAGGTTCAAGCTGAGCCTGGGGGGTGATGGTTACTCAGCTTCATTCCCACTGAGTTGCCCTGCCGCACCGATCCCACAGCATTGCGAGTTTCCAGGGCTGCAACATCCACTCTGTTCAGCCACACTGTGTGTGCATATGGTACGGTGTGGTGTATGTCCTTTTTACTGTATATTGTGTGCTACGTGTACTTGCTAGTGTGTGGGTGTATGTGCTTTGGCACATATACTCATTAGTGTGTATGCATGTGTGTGTTGTGGTGTGTGCTCTTGTTAGTGTGTTTGTACATGTGTGCATACGTGTTAGTATGTGTGTGTGTATGTGTGCATTATGTGATATATATCCTTGTTAGTGTGTATTGTGTGGCACATGTACTTGTTAGTGTGTGTGTGTGTGTGTGTGTGTGTGTGTGAGTGTGTGACATTGAATGGCTTTTCTTCATTGCTTTCCATCTTCACTTTATTATTAATTTTGAGACAGATCTCTCACTGAACTGATCGTCTGATAGCTCATCAATTTGACTGCCAGCAAGCTTCTAGGATCTATCAATCTCTGCTGCTGGAGTTTGGCCAGGTGCCACATACCCAGCTTTTCACATGGTTCTGGGGATCTAAACCCGGCTCCTTGTGCTTGGGAGGAAGGCACTTTGCTTACTGAGCCATGGCCCCACATTCTTTTTGAGACAGGGTCTTATTATGCATCCCAGGCTCGCCTGGAGCTCATGATTCTCCCACCTTAAGCCACCAAGTGCTGGGACCACAGACGTGTACTGGTACATGAGGTTTAAGGCTTTTCGTTCTAACCACTAGGCAACCCAGGCTATGCTACCTGCACTGCTGAGCCTGTTCTAGGGAGATTGGGCTCATACACAGCCTCTGGGAAATGGCCCACTTAGGGGATTCAGACCTTGTTGGACAGTCAAGCCACCTTGTGTTCTGCAGTTCTTTGGACGGCCTGTAATAAGGGTTTGTACACAGTGAGTGATTCAGAACTGAGGCTCTTGGGATGCCCCAGGGTGAAGCAAGGCATGGGAAGGGATGTGATCTACCCACTGATGCCTCTACAAAAGCTGCAAATAATCCTCCCTAGAAAGTAACTCCCCAGAAGTGAAAAATCTATGAGCACTTAGTTTAAGGCGCAAGGATGGATGAAAACAGGGTCAAATATTTATCTTTAACGAAACATATTCACGGCCACCCGAGCAGGCTGAAAACTCAAATCACGTTGTATATGACATGTTTAATAGTGTGTGATTGTACATGCCCCACTGTAGCTGTTCTAAGTCTCGGTCTATGTATTCTCCATGACAATCCTGGAAGCTAAATCCTTTTTTTCTCTTTTACAGAAGTGGGAACTCGCGCCTGAGAGGTTAAGTAGCTGGTCCAAGGTCACACAGCACAGAAATGACAGAAGTCTTACAGCCACATTGTCAAGGACTTTTCCTCCCTTGCTTTTTACAGGAAATAGATGTACCTTTTCTTTTCTCAATCTTTCGAGAACAGTGCATCTCAGTGCAATGCCCGAGAATCCTCAGCTTTCTTGGGTTATAGACATGCGCACTCTTCTCAGTGAAAACAGACCAACCAATATTTTTGCTTTCCAAAGATCAACAGCGAGGCTAGGCCGCCTTTTCACCTTCTCCAGTCCTCCTTCCACACTTCTCCAGGGCCACTGAGCTCACCGATTTTATAGCACATGGATCCTTCTCGTCTTGTTTTCACAGGTCGCTCCAAAAATGTACCCATAAACACTATGCAGAATTATCTTAGCGTCCCAAGCACGATATTAAGCATAGATCAATTACTAACAATGAAAGCCCCAGCCCCCCCCCCCAAAAAACCCCAAAAAACAAAAGGCAGAGACAAAGTAGATGGGAAGCCTCTTTTTATGCACACAGATCTAATTAATTCCTCTTCATAAGGGTTGACTTTCAGAATCTCCAGAGAGAATTTCAACTCCTACACATGGGCAAACTCCCAATTCTCCCTTTCCTCCCTCTCCCTCAGTAGTAGGGCTCAGTTTATGTTTAGCTGTCTGCCTGTGTCCAGGCTGAGTCATGAGCCCCCAGGATAACCCCCCTGGCTCCCCAGCAAGGCACCTCACATTGGAGGGACAAAGCAAAGAACTATTCGAATGTGGGCTCACCATTTCAGCCAAATATCCCAGTGAACCCGGGGGCGAGCCTGTGTGTGCTACAGCAGGACAAGACAAGGGGTTGCAGGACCAACAGTGTCTGCGTGAAGGGCTGTATACTCGATCACCAGCCGGACCCTCAGCGCGGTCTCACGCAGCCCTTCCCAGGACTCCACACCAGGAACCAGAGGTTGTAAAGTCAAGGTTCCCTTTTGGTGGTCCTAGGTGGATGACCCTGGGTCTGGATGGCTAAGTAAGCCCCGGGGTCAGTTTCATTCCCTTTCTGGGCGTTTGGCTGTCTAGGAGCCTTTCCCCTCCCAAGTCAGATGGAGTTGGCTTTTGGAATAGCTGATTCTCCCTTCAGAAAGGGCTCCCCCTTTCTGTCCCCCCCCCCCCCGCCTCCCCAGACAATGAGAAAGGCTTATCGGACTGCCCTAAGGCTTATCGGACTGCCCTGGTAATTTTGTTTCCATCTCTGTCTCTTTAACAATCACTTATTGTCCCTGTCATTGGGCATGCTGGGTTGCGCGTTTCGAGTTAAGTGAAGCAGGAAGGCTATGCTGTCCCCGCGCCCGCCTTAATAGATTGTCCCCTATGATTGATGCTTATATTCTTGTGCCCCTTTTCAGAAAGGGGGGGGGATCAAAACGGAGAAGCCAACAGACCTCGGGACCTGAGGGTACCGCGTACTATTGTACCTTAGTCGGACAGCACGGGTCACCTCCCCCCGTAGGGTAAGATGCCACAGTAGGGGACGCCAAGGGCGATTGTTATGATTATTACTCACCCTTGGAAGGAATCACGGTGGTGAAAACTTCAATATTCTCATCACTGCAGCTGTAGATCTGATGCATGGTCTCAGCCTCCTGCCCTGCAGGGAGCCGGTGGCCTCTCTCTGGAGCCCTAGGGTCTCCGAAGCCAGTCTGGCTCTGGGATCATTGTGCAGGTCCACAAAAGACAGGCTTGCCCGCCTCTCCTCTCATGATGGCCTCACCGCAGCAACATTTCCTGATCCCATCTGTCTTTTTTTTTTTTTTTTTAATGAATCCTATTATTGAAGACCTTTGGTTGAACACGGAGCCTTCCGTCTCTCCCCCTCAGCTAGGATGTACTTAACATTTTAATTTTGCAGTGTCTGCCGCAGTGAATTTGGAAGTCTTTTGTGAAGTGACGGAGTGAATTCGCCTACTCGGTGAGCGCACAGCTTGGCTGGAGGATTTCATACGAGAGGGAAAAAGGAAACGTCAGATTCGCTATCAGTCATGCCCCTGTCTCATTCCAGAAAGGAAGGGCTTTTCCCCCTCCAGGGGAGCTGGATCTTCGTTTGTTATATGTTAACTCGGCTCCCGTCAAAGTTTCTATTTTAAATAAAAGGACTGTATTTCCACCACATATTTTTTTCTCAATCCACTTTGACAACCAGGCTTATATTTCAGGAGGTGAGCATTTAGTGTTTTCTTTGTACAACCATACAGGTGTGCATGGTCATGCAACAGGCAATGCACACGCCAAAAAAAATTCATGGAATCGTTGTAGTTTATTATCTTCTACATTGGGATGCATTTATTGCCTTATCTTCTTGTGTTATATAGTCCATAATTATGCTATATTTTCCTCAGATAATCTTTCCCAAAATGTACACAGATAAATGTCGTGGTTGCTATTTATTTCACAAACATATGGAAGCATATACATTTTATCCAGCCCCACTACTCTTTTCTGGGCTGCACAGAAGACTGATGCCGTGTATTAACAGTGACAGCCACCCTATTAAACACTATCGACAGGCCAGGGAGCTAGCTGTATGCCATCATTGAGTATCTATAACTAACTAATGGCTCTAGCTATTTATTATTTGGCCATGGTGTACTCAAGAAACTGAAGTATGAAGACATTCGCTTTTCTGGTGATTCAAATAGCTAATTTGTGTCAAAATAGGATTTAATCAGTCAATAGGATTGACTGAAAAGTTAGTGAACTAATTGCTCAAATTCTCTCTCTCTCTCTCTCTCTCTCTCTCTCTGTGTGTGTGTGTGTGTGTGTGTGTGTGTGTGTGATGCTATAGTCCAGGCTGGCCCTGTACTCAGCCTTCCCAATGTATGGATTATAGCAATGCACAACCATGTTCTATTAATCTTTAAAATTTATTTAATGTATATGAGTGTTTTGCCTGCATAGGATAACAGATCCCCTGAGCGGGAGTTGCAGGAGATTGTGACCTGCTATGTGGGTGCTGGGAATCAATTCCTGGTCTTCGAGAAGAGCAGCTGGTGCTCTTAACCACTGACCCCCCCCCCAGCCTCTTTGTGTTTGAGTCTTTAGTCTTGCCTTGTCATTCTTTAACCTTGGGTGCACCTAGTTCATCATGTTTTAGACATGGAGTACTGGACAAAAGTTTGTTCCCTAGGTAGTTTTCAGAACTTCATCTCTTTCTTTGAGAATTGCTTATCCTAGAGGGGGCCTCTAGGTAGCCATGCTTGCTCTATCCAGACTTACCTCTCTGACCACATTTGATTGAACTGATGTGGACAGCTGATCCTACGTGCAGCCTCCTGAAAACTGCCACCCAAGTGAGGCTTTGGTCTGAGGCAAGACGAAAGAGTGAACTTTAATTCCAGAGCTATGTTCTGGGTTTATCAATCCCAACAGTAGAGGCTGGGGCAAGAGGCTTACAGCCTACGCAGTATAGAGAGTTCAAGGCCAGAATGAGCTACATAAACAGACTTTATCTCAAAGACTAGCAAAACAAGATAAACTTGTGTGGGGCTAGCCAGATGATGCAGAGGGAAAATGCTTGTTGTGCAAGTCTGAGGACCTTACTTATTCCCAGCTCCTACAGAAAAAGGATAACTGACCCCCTAAGTCATCCTCTGACCTCTATGTGCACGCATGCATCCACACACAAGAGGTTGGCAGCAATGGACGGCTGGATGGGCTCTAGGCCCCTGAATATAAATCCCAAGTAAAGAGTTTTAGTTGAGGAGGGTAAGTGCCTCCTCATCAAGACCCACACTTGTGTGTGTGGTTGTGCACACACTCATTGGAGGGCCAGGGTAGGAGCCAGCTAGCTGTGAGGCGGTGTGTTGTATATGTGTGTTGGGGGCTGGGGTGGTTGAAATTGAGCATAAAGAAGCAGTGGTAAGGCAAGAAGAAAGTACTGCCTATTTCTGCCTTGCCTCTGGGCCCTATGACTTACTTCTCTTGGGCTCAGTAAGATGCCCAGTCTTTCCCCCCTCATTTTTAAAGATTAGATACTCTGTATTTACATGTTATCCCCTTCCCCCACTCTGCTCCCATCCCCTGTCCCCCTCCATTTGCCTTCACGAAGGTGCATTCTCTCCTGATCACCCTCTCCACCCCATTGCCTTGGTTTCCCCTACGTTGGGAAATCATGTTCTCCCTGGACCAAAAGCCTCTCACACTGATGCCAGACACTGCTATCTTCAGCTACATATGCAACTGGAGCCATAGGTCTCTCAATGTGTGCTTAATGGTTGGTGTTTTAGTCAATGGGAGTTGTGGAGGGTTTGGTTGGTTGATAATGTTGTTCTTTCCATGACATTGCAACCCCTTTCAGCTCCTTAGGTCCTTTCTTTAGCACCCTCTTTGGGGTCCCCATGTTCAGTCTGATGGTTAGCTGCAAGCATGCTCAGCTGTATCTATATGACTCTAGCTTAGTCCCTGAGGGGGCATCTCTGTCTGGTTCCTGCCAGTAAGTACTTCTTGGCATCAGCTATAGTGCTTGGATTTGGTGGCTGCATTTAAGGTGGATCCCCGAGTAAGGCGGCTTCTGAGTGATCTTTTCTTCAATCCCTGTTCCTCTATTTGACCTTGTATTTCCTTCCATGAGTGTTTTGTTCTCCCTTCTAAGAAGGACTGAGGCATCCACATTCTGAAGGTGCCCAGTCTTATATGACAGCTTCCCTTTGAATTAAGTAGGTGTCAGCCATTCTCAGAGGAAAAGTTTACTGTTGAAAATACTTTGTTTGTATTGAGTACTTATTTTTACAGCCTTTATAGTGATTAAATTTTCAGGTTCTGCCGAACTTAGAGGGACATCTACTGTGACAGAATCAAAGATGCAGAATTATGTTAACAAACTTGAGTGGTTGACTGGAGTGTTTGCCGGGTCTGGAGGGAAGGCTCAGTGGTTAGTGACTGGGAGTGTTTGCTGCTTTTGCAGAGAACTAGAGTTCAGCTTCCGGAACACATCAGGTGTTTCCCAGTCACCTATAATTCTAGCTCCAGGGCATCTGATACTTTCTTTTGACTTGTGAGGACATCTGCATCCACATATGCACATATGCATAAACACACACACACACACACACACACACACAAATAAAATTAATCTTTAAAAAATTAAGAACTCGAGGCTAGAGAGATGCCTCGGGGGTTAAGAACACCGACTGCTCTTCCAGAGGTCCCAAGTCCAATTCCTAGCAACTACATGGTGGCTCACAACCATCTGTAATGGGATCTGATGCTCTCTTCTGGTGTCTGAAGACAGCTGTGGTGTACTCATGTATATAAAATAAATACATCTTTAAAAAAATAAAAAAAAATGAAGAGCTCTTGGAGGGGGCAGAATTAAACTAGTCTAATTCCAA
Source organism: Micromys minutus (assembly GCF_963924665.1). Taxonomy (NCBI): domain Eukaryota; kingdom Metazoa; phylum Chordata; class Mammalia; order Rodentia; family Muridae; genus Micromys; species Micromys minutus. The sequence goes on from NC_137961.1 coordinate 6,041,882, forward strand.
GGGATGGAGTTTGGATTAGGTTTAATCTGCAAAAAGCCAAATTTAATTAACTAGAGTATGTTGTGTTATAGCTAATTAATGAGCCCAAAATATGTAGCTAAGTGGGATGGTATAGAAAAACACACTCAGGAAACATAGTTCTGGAGAAATCATTTTCACTTTCTGAAATATTTTTAACTGATAAATGTAACACGAGGTTGCTGTATCAGATGTAGGCACTGAAGATGGGTCTACTGAAAAAATCAAAACCCGCTTCCTGTACACAGTTTCACTTCCTGTGAACATCCTTTGTATAGATCAGTGGGCATATCCGCAGATTTTAATGGTTATTTATAAGTCTACATTATAAACTTTTAAAAACAGAAACCGAGTTACAGGACATGCAAAAAATGTCAACATAGACAATTCCCAATTTGAGTAGGAGACCAACGAATTCTCAGGATCGAGGCAACCCCCTTTCCAGAGCTTATTTCTAGTTTTGGAAATTGGAAAGAAGGCTGAAGGGGGCTGGGAGATGGCTCAGTTGTTAATGTTCTTGCTGTTCAACCACACAGCCCTGACTTTGATTGCTAGTGTTTGTATAGAAAGCCCGAGGTATCGGAGACTTTCAGTACCAGCACTGTGGAGGTGCACACAGAAGGATCCCTGGGCCAGTCTAGTCTAGTTGATTAGCTCTGATCAATAGGGAGATCTTGTTTTAAAGGAAGCAGATGACATTGCAGAGGACGGTGCCCGACCTTGTCTATTGGCTTGCACGGGTATCCGTATGCACACTCATACTTTTATTAAAAAAAAAAAAAACTACTATGCAGTTTATATTTACATATGCATTTTTTATAGATGCCCATGACTTCTGAACTTTGAGCCCAGAATTTTGATCATATTAGGCAGTTAGGATTGTCCTGGGCTTGGTATTTTACAGTCTTTTGAGGAGTGAATGGCTAAGCCATTTTTAATGAAAGCCAAAGGTGTAAGTCATACGAAACAGTAAGCTTATGCCACACCTATAAATAGTAGCATAAATATACTTATAGTTAGGTCTTCTCTGTCTTGAGTAACATCCTCTTGTCTTGGAAATCACTGCTGGGGTTCTTTCCTTGATTACATGGGGGTGCTCACTTGCTGTCTTTATTTTATTTTATTTATATTCCATCTCTATAGTCAAGGGCAGCAAAACCAGAGGAAGTTTTTCTTTCCCTCACATTCTGCAGAATGCTTTCTACCTGTTTGGGACTTAGACCTGCATGGTGTAGTCTCTACCACTCTTTTGTGAACCCAAGAGCTCCACAGATCTAGCACATCCACCAAAAGTGCCACGGGAAACGTTCTCTGGTGAAACTGCTTTTAGGGTGAAACCTAGGCTGGGCTGAGACCACTTGGAACACTTCTGAAAAGATAGATCCTGGTTCCAGATCCTGGTAGGGTAGTGCTGGTCCCAGAACACATTTTAGAATCAGGAAAGAGATTACATAAGGAAAGATCTATCTATCTATCTATCTATCTATCTATCTGTCTATCTATCTATCTATCTATCTATCTATCTATCTATCTATCTATCTATCTACCTACCTACCTACCTACCTACCTATCTATCTGTCTATCTACCTATCATCTATCTATCTATCATCTATCTATTTATCTATTCATCCATCAATCCATCCATCTATCCATCCATCCATCCATCCATCTAATTTATTGAGGTAGAGTCTGGTTTGCCTGGAATTCACTATGTAGACCAGGTTGGATTCAAGCTCAAAGAAACCTACCTGCTTCTGTTTCCCAAATGCTGACTAAAAGTGTGCACCACCACACCCAACATCACAATAGTCTGTAACCCAGGTGCACTAAAATAGAGAAGAGCTCAGACCTTCTATCTATAGAAAACCAATCATATAAAAATACATATGCAAAAATAAATCCAATTATCTATGACCAAGGGACACATTTGAAAACACTCTGGCTACTAAAATATGCTAGGGTTGTGAGCCCGGATATGCCACAGTGGTTTTCAAATCGTCCTCAAACAGAGGCATCAGCATTTCTGGGGAAACTTGTTAGACATGCAAATATCTCAGGTCCCTCCAGCCTGCACAACAGGAACTCCCAATCTGGGTGGAGGCCTGTGGTCTGCTTGAATAAGATACTCTTCCCCTCATAGTCTAAGAGCCTCTGGTACCCAGGGGGAAGCAGAGTAGTGCTGACAGAGCCCTCCTCCAAGATTTGAATCTGTGATTCACCAGTCTGTGTCTGCAAGTACCTCTTAGTACATTTCCAGATGCCTGGACATCTTTCAGATTCCAAAGTTCTGTGGTTGTTCCAGTGGATATGTGGCTTTAGACAGAGAAGGTGTGGATTCTGTACTAAGCAGAGATAGCATCTCCTAGGCTGAGAGGTGACTTGTACGTAACTTTCTGGCTTGTGCTGAATACTGCCTTCTACTTGTCTCACATGCACGGGACCCCATCACGTCTATACATAGTGATATGCTGGTGACCACACACTTTAGACATGAGCTCAGCAACCTGGCAAAGTGTGTCCACCATTCTGAGAGAGGGAGATAGATAGATAGATAGATAGATAGATAGATAGATAGATAGAGGTAGGTAGGTAGGTAGGTAGATAGATAGATAGATAGAGGTAGGTAGGTAGGTAAATAGATAGATAGATAGATAGATAGATAGATAGATAGATAGATAGATAGAGGTAGGTATGTAGGTAGGTAGGTAGGTATGTAGGTAGGTAGATAGATAGATAGATAGATAGATAGATAGAGGTAGGTAGGTAGGTAGGTAGATAGATAGATAGATAGATAGATAGATAGATAGATAGATAGACCCTGACTTGGGTGAGTTATGACCATACCGTGGGGACCTCAGACGCTTCTGCATGTAGTCAGGAAATGCGTTCAATGTTAGCAGGTGCAATGTTCTCTGTACCGTTCCTCTGAGAGGCCGAGAGATAGTTTCAGTCTTTAATTTAGGCAAAGTGATGCTCCTTGGGGTGTAAAGAGGACATGCTCACACAGCAGGTGTCTCAGAGAGGAGCGTGGCTAAAGGCTAGTCAGGTCAATTTCAACTTAGAAAACAACAACAACAACAAATAGGGTTTTAAAAATGATAAGTATATCTTCCAAATATTGCATAGAATACTTACACTAAAAACTATTGTTTACTGAAATTTAAATTTACTGGCTATTTTAAAAGAACATTTTAAACTTTATCTTTGAACAGTTTCCTAAAATATCTTAGTTAAATCCAACCCAAATCTCCCTCACACTCCTTCCATTTTCCTTCCCGTTTTCACGTCCCGTTCTGATTTTTTATACACTTCATAACCTTCTGTGTCCAATTGTTGATGCCTGAACGTGCATCACACATAGGTATGTGACTGTGTCCAGTCACTGATGCCTGAGCTTGCATAGGTGTGTGACTGTGTCCAGTCATTGATGCCTGAGCTTGCATAGGTGTGTGACTGTGTCCAGTCATTGATGCCTGAGCTTGCATAGGTGTGTGACTAGTCACTGGCCATGGGCAACATAGCAACTAGAATATTGACTGGCTTGATCTTGTGAACCAGAACTGTTCAGGCCATGGCTGGAGGGCAGCATCACATGGCTCTCCTCCCCAACTCAAGCCCTTACATCTTTTCTGCCCCTTTGCTGCAATGATTCCCGCGTCCTGAGGAGTGGGAGAACGGTTGCCATAGATGTCCAGTTGAAGGCCGAGCGCTCAAGAACCACTTAGCATTTTGACCATCCGTGAATCTCTTTATTGATGTCTGTTGCCTAGAGCAAAATGTAGCTTCTTTGATCACGACTGAACACTAATCTGTAAGAGCAAAGACAAATACTTAGAAGGCAGTGTGGTAACCGCAGTACAGACAGTGTCAGCATCTCTTCTGGGCCTAGTTTCTCCAGTCACAGCCTTCTGACCAGGCTTATACTTTGAAGCATGAATTTCTTCTAGAGGAGAGTCTGGTTGTGTTCAAAATTGCTGCACCAGGTAAGCGGTCACAGTGGGCATTCTACTTGCCACAGGGCTGTATTCTCCTTGACTTTTAAAGAAAATGGCTCATTACTGCTATGATTACTATTATTTTGAAATGGTCCCTCACTTTGCTGCCTAGGTTACTCTTGATGATCCTTCTGCTCCAGCCAAAGCCGAACATGACTGTGCTTGGTCAAAGAAAATGAGTTTTAGCCTTGTCCTCTGGCTGTCCTGTGGTAGACAGATCTTGCCCAACTATGCCTTACCAAGTCTGTAAGGATAATTTCTTTCATTTTTGTTTTTTGCTTTTTAAATTTTTTTTTCTTTTCACTGAAATAAGACTCCAGTAATGCAAGCCAACCATTTTGATATATGTGTTTGATGGAACTTGGTACATCACAATGTTGTGCTGGTCTCCACTACCTAATTCCAAAACATCCCATCAGGTAGGATGGTTGATATTCACTGTCAACTTGACTAGGTTTGGAATTACCTAGGAGACACATGTCTGGGGTGTGTATGAGGATGATTCCAGAAGACTGTAACTCAGGAGGGAAGACACATGCTGAATGTGGGTAGCACCCTCCCATAGAAGAAGGTTCCAGACTAAATTAAAAATAGAACAAAGACACCCACGAAGCATCAGCTTTCACCTCTTGTGGCTGTCACTGGCAGAGTGACCAGTGCCCCATGTTCCTGCTGGTATGCCTTCCCCACTATGACGGACTGTGTGCTTGCAAACCATGAGCCAAAATTTACCTCTTCCTCCCTTAAGTTGCTTTTGTCAAGTATTTTGTTAAAACAATGAAACTGTAATTAATACATCGCCAGAAAAGGAAATCCCATCTTCATAAAACTATTACTGCCCTTTCTCACCACGGCCTCTGGCAAGCACAAGTCTGTATTCTGTCAATGTCCATATTCTCCTTTGGAAGAAACTAGACTCTCTCGAATGGGACTATTTGTGTCTAGCTTCTTTTACCTAGCATAGTATTTTGGAATTCATTCATGTTCCTTTCATTCATATTTTTTCCAACAAATATTTATTGAGCATGTGTTATGAATCAGGCCTTGGGGATAATGGGGTGTAAGCTTGTAGACTGTGTGTGCTATTGGGGATAATGGGGTGTAAGCTTGTGAACTGTGTGTGCTATTGGGGATAATGGGGTGTAAGCTTGTGGACTGTGTGTGCTATTGGGGATAATGGGGTGTAAGCTTGTGGACTGTGTGCTATGGAGTCAGACAAAGGGTAAGATAAGCAGCCTGTGAGGCACATTAGATAGTGACAGGCAGACAAAGAGAAAAACAGGGAAGAGAGGATGAAAAATTGAGATTTTAAACAGAAGCTAGGAGAAAACCGTATCAAAAAAGTGATCTCCTTGGGTTGGAGAGAAGGCTCAGTGGGTCAGAGTGCATGCCATACAAGCATGTGAAACTGAGCTGGAGCCATACCCCCACATAAAAACCAGGCATGACCGCATGTGTCTCCAGTCTCAGCACTGGAGGCAGAGAAAGGTAGACCGTAGGACTTCACTGGTTAGTCAGTGTAGCAGGGCTGATGGGCTTCAGGTTCAGTGAGAGACTGCCTCAAAGGATCCTTTACTGATTTTTATATGTACACGCTTACACATGGACATACACATCTGCACACACACCTGAACACAGACATGCACACATACATAGTGACACAGAGACAGACATATACATACATGCAGACAGACACACACATATACATACACAGACACACAGAGGCAAAGACAGAGAGACATACAGACAGACAAATAGACACAGAAACACACACACACACACACACACACACACACACACACACACATCTACATGGTCTGGGCAGTGTAGCATGGCCTCAATCTAAACATCAAAGCCAAGCATAAAACGAGCACAGAAAAAGATCTTGACAGACAGCTGAAGCAAATGAGGGAAGCTGCAAACATCTGGGGAAGAGCATCTGCTCGGACAGGGGAAATCCAATGCTAAACACACACCCGACTTCAGATGTTGTAGTGAAGGCTTGTTTTCCCAGTGTAGGGGAATGACAGGGTGCTGAGGTGGGAGAGGGAGGTTGGGAGTGGGAGCACCTTTATGGAGGCAATGGGAGAGGGAGGGGAGATGGGATGAGGGAGGAAGGGGATAACAGTTGAAATGTAAATACATACAATATGCAATAAAAATGATAAAAAACATGAGAATGCAAAAATGTAGTTAAGAGAAACAGGTAGCGTGAACTTTAATATTTGTATGTGATTTATTATGTGGGTGTGTGCATAACTTTAATAATATTTTATGCCATCCAGTGTGTATCTCTTTTATATTTAAACCAGTTTGTGTTGGATTTTCTATACTTGCAACTTAAGGGCTCTTCCATGAATGCAGTACAAGTAAATCTACCTTGTTTTGATCTTTTTACAATTTGAGATGAAAGGTCTTACTGTTTCACCAGCAGCTAGGGTGGGTAGCAGACATTTGGAGTCACACCCAGCTTCTAACTCACTCTCTTCAGGGGCTTTAGTTTGACCAAATCATAATATATTTAATGGAAGTTGAGATATTACTCTGGTCATTTCTAGTACTAACACACATTCAGCCTACCAGTACGATAAATTCTTGGAAATCAAATTGGAAATCTTTGGATGATATCTAGGGATGTATTTCTAATTATGAAGCTAAAAATGGTTGCCTCTAGGACAGGAAGATTGGTGAATTAAGAATGAATGTTCTCCATATATTAAAAAAAAAACCGAATGTATAAATTTTAATTGAAGAGGGAAAAGATAAAAATAGAAATATATGTGGAACATAGACTTCAAAGCTAAAAATATTATGTGTAGCTTTTTTTCTAAGTGTACAAAGTGGGCTGGGAAGTACTTCACTGGTAGAACTCTTGTCTAGATTAATTGGCATTCGGTTGGCGTCTTGCACTGTCAGAAGTTATCCAAACTCAGTAGTAAGGCAAGCTAGCTAAGTATGAACCAGAAAGCTATGAATTCTTGAGGCGAGGGTATAGTTTAGTGTTCGAAGACTTGGTTAGTATGTCTAAGGTACTAAGTTAGCTGCCTAGCATTGAGAAAAAGCCACAAAGAGGGAAAAAGGAAAAATTTAAAAAGCCACAAGTTCAGAGAAGGAAGAGCAGCAAAAAAAAAAAAAAAAAAAAAAAAAAAAAAAAAAAAAAAAAAAGTTATATTTAATTAAAAACACCAAGATATCATTAACCAGGTAGCCATTATTAAAAAAAATTAACCATTAATGAGGTAGTTGAATGACTTTACATCTCAATAAGGGAAAAGTTAGTTTTGATGCGCTGTGTATTTTTCATGCTGTCTTTGGAATCTGGTATGTATTTCTTATGGACAGCCTAGTTCCATAGCTCATGTAGCAGTTGGCCACCATATTGGACAAGGCTGATCCCTATTACCTCCTAGACTTTGTTCTTTCTTCAATTTTGTACTCTTTTTGATACACTCTTGGAGCCAGCATCAATCCTCAAGGCAGGCTGAGTGTTCTGCCCTAGTTCCTGTTGCTCTGATCAAACACCAGCTAAAAGCAACGTGGGGAGGAAGGCGTTTGTTTTTATTGGGCTTACAGGTTGCAGTCCGCCTCAAGGAAAGCCACGGCAGGCACTGGCTCACTGGCTTGTTCCTCTGGCGTGCTCACCTGTTTCCTTCCTGGTTGTTTTCCGTCCCTATTGTCAGTTGTACCCAGTCATGGGCCCCACCGCAACCTTCCATACATTAGACTTCGATCATCTCCAACACCCGATTCTCATTTCCTGCGGTTCACTCACTGTTCCCGCCCCCACCTCTACACCCTCCTGTTACTTTCACTTGTTATCTCCATTTCTTTTTCCTTTCATTGTTCTCGTTACATGTTTTCCTTTTTATTAAAAACAACTATATGAATACTAAACAATAGAAACTGGTGCTTTCCAGGGATCACCATTGTTTACATACTTTATTTTCCTTATACTAATTCAAAATATATGCAAGGAGGAGACTGCAGTATTATGAGCCCCCAGGACCTGTCATTCAGGTTTTTTTTTCTTAATTTTAAGTGATTTATTTATTTATGTATATCCATCACTCGGGTTTTAATGATGATCGTTTTGCTTTGTTTTAATTTATACTGCTACCTTTTCTCTCACAATAATTTTTATTGTGAAGCCACTTTTAAGTCAAGTATCTTTGTTAACAGCAATCCTGCCAGGGTGAAGCCAGGCAACTGCTCCACCGGTCTGCGAAACTTCTACAAATATTTGGATGTGTTATCAGAAAAACAGTCCTTTTCTGTTTCCTAGAGTTTCTTTTCTTTTTCTTTCTTTCTTTTTTTCTTTTTTCTTTTCTTTTTTTCTTTTTAAGTGAGATCAGGTCACCAGTCCCAATGTCAAGGTAAATGCTTAGGCATTTAATCTGATGGCTTGTCCATGACATGGGCAGCCAGTATGACCATTAGTCCTTGATTTATGAAGCCACATGTTCAGCTGTATGACGGATGTCATTAACATCGGCGTGGTAGGTTCATTCATCCGTCTCTGCCCAGAACCCTTCAGTCATGAACGCACTCAACAGATGGGGGAATTCACGGCCACAAATGGAACTGTTTTCCGTCTCATTGTTCCCCTGTCAGCAATCAGACAAAATCCATTACCCACCAATAAAAAGATCAGCCTGCTGCCAGTTCAGCTGTGGAAGCATCGAAGCCCTGTGTTGAAGGGATTTAGAGTTTTAGAAGAGATAAAAGATGCAATGAGAAGCCACATAAAAATTAAGACCCCAGAGAAAACTTTGAGTCTCTCATTCTAAACCCGAAGGATTAGGGGATTTGAAAGAGAAGACCCGGTACGTCTTCATCTTCCTTACCATGGGTACTCTAGAGCCCCCTTTAGATAGGAACACTACACAGCCTCCACTGTGCTTTGCTATGTCATTGTAAATCCATTGTTGTTGCTTTGGTTGGTTGACTTGGTCTTTCGAAGGCTGTCTCTGTGTGGCCCTGGCTGTTCTGTGTCCTGGGAAAGACAGAGTTTGCTTTTCTTTGGTGTGTCTGCTGCCAGCAAATGGCTTTAGGAACTGAGGTGCCAATGCCAATCCCCAGACACCAGAAGAAAATTCCAAGGTAAAGCTACAGGGTCAGCAAGCTATCTGCCCTTGGTAAGAATGGCAGGCAGCCATCTGATCTGGCCTTGCGGGAACCTTGTAGAGCCAAGAGGAATGTGAGATTCCTACTCAGACACCTGGTGACTCATGGCTGGACATTCTCAAGGGTCTGCATGGTTAGTGGTGAACAAGGGTATTGAGCAAAGGAAATCCTGAAAATATCCAAACAGAAGGCTGTCGCTGCCTCTGCTGTTGCCTCCTCCTCCTCCTCCTCCTCCTCCTCCTCCTCCTCCTCCTCCACCTCCTCCTCCTCCTCCTCCTCCACCTCCTCCTCCTCCTCCTTCTTCTTCTCCCTCCTCCTCCTCCTCCACCTCCTCCTCCTCCTCCTTCTTCTTCTCCCTCCTCCTCCTCCTCTTCCTCTTCCTCCTTCTTCTCTTCTTCTTCTAAAAGGTTTATTTATTTATTGTGGGATGCCACTGCATTCGCCATTTCAAGATGGTGCCCAGCCCAAAGGGAGGATGGCCAGTTTTGAGATAAACAACCTAAGTGTGCATGCACATGTGCCTGTTTTGCTGACTCATGCTGACTCATTCTCTAGTCCCGAGTATGCTAATTAGGGCGCACAGAATGCACCAATCAGGTAGCGATACAGTCCTCCTAAGCATATATTAGGAGGGTTGATTTCTGGGCTCGGGGTCTTTCGCAACTGCAATCAAACCCGCAATAAACGCCTGTAGAAGGATCCTGTTGTGGCGCGTCTTTCTTGCTGGCAAGATAGGTGATCGCTACAATTTATTTTTGTCAGTACACTGTTACTGTCTTCAGACACACCAGAAGAGGGCATCAGATGTCATTACAGATGGTTGTGAGCCATCATGTGGTTGCTGGGAATTGAACTCAGGACCTCTGGAAGAACGGTCAGTGCTCTTAACCACTGAGTCATCTCTCCAGCCCCCAGGAGGCTTCTTATAATGGAATAATCAACATGTCAGATATTATATAGAGTCTACCCAGCATTAAATTTAATATCTAATGCACTGCTATCAACTAATACTCCACTATGGATTACTTGGTCTACTGTATTTCCCCATTTTATCTGTGGTTAGAATGACAAGATGCTTGTGTTTCTGTCAAGGAAAGTAAGCATGCTTTATCAGTCAGGTTCAGCGAGGGAGAAACCCTCTATTATGTTAGCTTCTGGGTCTCAGGAACCACCCATGACTTTTCCTCCGTATAGGTACCAGCAATGTAAATATATCCAAACCTATACATATGATATATACTTCAATTCACTTAGAGAGAAATTAGCATAAATAAAGCACCATAAAAATGCTTAAATAAATAAACACTTAAACTTGGCTCTGAAGACAGATGAGGAGGAGGAGGGAAGGTCACTTTTGTAGCAGGAGGCCTGCTGAGATGGGCACTTATCAGCACTGTTGGGAGGCTTTATGTCAATCACTGCTCTTTACACAGTTCTTATCCTGGCTTTGCTTGCAGGCTCTGGGCACATCTGTCTGCACATTTGTCTGGTTCTCTGGATCCTCCTGGCTGACCTCCTAGCACCTGAAGTGGACTATGGAGCCCTGTTTCCAAGGATGTGAATTCTACACTTCTTACTGTCTGTTCTGATACGGTGTTAGAGGACAGAGGTATTGCTTCCAGCACCCATCGCAGCAGCTGAGGATCTGGGCATGAAGCCTTTCTCACTCCGGATGTGAGACTGCTCCACAAAAAATAGTCTGAGAAAATAGTCCGTTTCATTCTATACTATATCTCTTCTTCAAATACATATTGCCAGCTCACTGCTATGGTTGCTGGCTATGACGGAAGAGAATGGATATCTTTGATAAAGACAAGGTCTTTTGCCCCTAATTAATGTATTAGAAGGAGAAATAGAGCAGATAATAAATGACAGACAGATACACAGACAGGTACACAGACAGATACACAGACAGGTACACAGACAGATACACAGACAGGTACACAGACAGATACACAGACAGGTACACAGACAGATACACAGACAGGTACACAGACAGATGCATATACAGGTACACAGACAGATGCATATACAGGTACACAGACAGATACACAGACAGATGCATAGACAGATACACAGACAGGTACACAGACAGATGCACAGACAGGTACACAGACAGGTACACAGACAGATGCATAGACAGATACACAGACAGGTACACAGACAGATGCACAGACAGGTACACAGACAGATGCACAGACAGGTACACAGACAGGTACACAGACAGATGCATAGACAGATACACAGACAGGTACACAGACAGATGCACAGACAGATACACAGACAGGTACACAGACAGATGCATAGACAGGTACACAGACAGATACACAGACAGGTACACAGACAGATGCATAGACAGGTACACAGACAGATACACAGACAGGTACACAGACAGTTCAGAGGGCATTTCAAATCAATGTTCCTTGATTTCTCTAGGGAGAAAGCTAGCCAATGAGATTTGATTTTTCTTCTTCCTTCCTTCCTTCTTTCCTTCCTTCCTTCTTTCCTTCCTTCCTTCTTTCCTTCCTTCCTTCCTTTCTTCCTTCTTCTCTTCCTTCCTTCCTTCCTTTCTTCCGTCCCTTGTTCTTTCCTTCCTTCCTTTTTCTTTTCTCTTCTTCCTTCTTTTTGCTGTTGGCACAAACCCAGGGGCTCACATCTGTGCTCAGATTCTCTGTCACTGGGCAATGTTCCCATTCTCTACGGAGAGATTTAGATGAATATGTATTTTATGAAGACCATTCTGGGCACAGGAAAGGGAATGGCTTATAAGATGTAGAGATAGTGGCAGTTAGAATAGTGCTTGTGTAAAGCAGCCTTAATGCACACTCATATATTTCTCGTTGGGAATGCCTTTTCCAGCATAAACTACATCTCTATAGCCTGAGGCCAAACATCCATTTCTTATGGCTCCGGAGGCTGGGAAAGCCAACATGCATTTTCTACCTGGAGTCATTTCTGGTGAGAGGCGTCTTCTTGAATGGAAGGTGTCCTGCTTCTTACTGTGTGTTCATGTGTAGTGACCGAGAGCTCTGCCCTGTTCCTATTATCTTAAGGAGACCACACCCTGGTGATTTCAATTAAACTTAATCGTTACCCAAAGATCTCGAAACACTTAGAGTCCTAGATTCAGCATTGAGAGCTGGGAAAATACGTATAGAAAGTCCACAGGAAATCCTGGTGGACACAGCAGACGAGAATGGAAAACCAGGGATAATGAAAGGAGGTGGATTGTTATGAACATCTCTAGGAGTCTGCTCTGACCTGTCCTTGCTGTTGGAGGCCTAATGAGATGGTAGGAATATAGGATAGAGAGGTCACAGATGCTGGAGAGAAAAATCTCTCTGTTTACTGTCTGGCCCTGAGCCTAGATATTGTGTGGAAGTAAAAGTTTGCTCCTCTTTATGGGTGACAGGGCTCTCCATCATCTCTTTTGTCTTGATAACAGTCTTTCTTCACCTTTGTCAGCAGTTTAACCTTCTCAGGGGGCTAATCTTATCATTCATAAGATGGAGATAATTGTAAGCATTTCTTTATCATTTATTATTCTCTATTGTTTTAATCAGCAAACGATATAATACATATAATGTATGGCCAGTGCCCAATGTGTAGAAACGCAAGCATATGACCAGCATTAGGTTTACAGTTAACATTACTGAGCTAATATCCTGGGGCCTGGGCTGACAAAGCTGATTTAGGGGTGAAATTTGGCATTTTATCTTTAGGAACCTCTCTTTTCTTTTCTTTTCCTTTCCTTTCTTTCCTTCTCTTCTCTTCTCTTTTTTAAAATTACCATCTTCATTTATCAAGCCAGGAAGAGGTATTCGTCTCTAAGAGTTTTAACTCCCAAGGCTGTCTTTTGGTCACTGGCCCTGCATAGCTTGTTAGGAATTCACAAGGGGGAATATTTCAAGAGACTCTTCACCCAGAAGGACAGCGAGATAGTCAATCAACACGTGACAGGATGCTCACTATCATAACATGAATCAAATCCATGGACTCCTTACTTAGCAGAGGGCTCCTAAAATGCCCGGTGTTAAATAAATAGATAGAGAGGGATTTTCTTTTTGTTTGTTTGTGAGCTTTAGAGTAGCTACTGGTGTTCTGCAGCAGAAAGTCAAATTAAATTGGCCCAAGAGGGTCTCAGACTCTCCCTCCCTTCCTCCCTCCCTTCCTCCCTTCTTTCCTTCCTCCCTCCTTTTCTCCCTCCCTCCTTCCCTCTCCCCCACCCCTACTTACACAGAGACACCTGTATTGGACACATATAGACTTTCCTCATTCTTGACTTTCCCTAAGCAGCGCAAAGCAACTTTTTATACTCTGTCAGACAATAAATAGGTCATCCCCAGGTGATTTCAATTATATGGAGCTATAAGTAATGTCTATATAATTTTATACAAAAGACCTGGACATCTTAAGAAGTTTGGTATCCAAGGAATGTCCTCGAAGCTCCATGGATTCCAAGGTTAGACTGTACTGATGAAAGAAAAATCTCAGATTTGTGTGTGTGTGTGTGTGTGTGTGTGTGTGTGTGTGTGTTCATCCATGTGAATGAACTGGGCCGAATTTATTATGGTGCTAGGGTTTGTTCTGAAGAGAGAAACAAGGAAAGAGGTGAGAAAGTATTGCTAAGGTGAGGTGTACATTTCAAAAGGTCACGCTTAAAATGTAAAAATTCAATGTGTAAAAATTCCGTTGCTCAAGAAAAGTAACTGAGCACGTGAGAACTCCACACACGCCCATCCTCTGTGTCCTGCTGCCTCCCTAGTGACAGTGAAAACTTGAAGTCATCCCAGTTGCCCGTCTTCTGGATGAATTGCTAAAATCCCACTCTGAACTCTTGTGTGCCACTCAAAGAAGTGGCCATGAAGATTATGTTGAGTGTTCTTTTGTGACTGGGTTACCTCACTTAGGATGAGCACACATGGTATGCACTCACTGAAAAGCGGATACTAGCCTCAAAAGCTCGGAATACCCAAGAAACAATTCACAGAAATTATGAAGCTCAAAGAGAAGAAAGGTCAGGAGGTGGATGCCTCCATCCTTCTCAGAAGGAAGAACAAAACATTTACGGGAGGAAATAAAGGGACAAATAGAAGAGCAGAAATTGGATAAAAGATCATCCAGAGACTGCCTCACCTGGGAATCCACCCCATATGCAGCCACTAAACCCACACACTGTTGCTGAAGTAGTGTTTACTGGCAGGAAACTAATATCAATTGATTCCTCCTTAGAGACTCTGCCAGAGCCACACTGATATGTGGAGGATGCTTGTAGCTAACCATCGGAGTGAACACAGGGATCTCAATGCTAGAGAAAGGGCTGAAGGAGCTGACAGGGTCTGCAACCCCATGAGAAGAGCAAAATTATCAACTAACCAAACCCACCACAGCTCCCAGGAACTAAAACACCAACCAATGAGTTTTCATGAAGAGACCCATGGCTCCAGGTGCATATGCAGCAGAGGATAGCATTGTCTGCCATCAATGAGATCAGAGGCCTTTGGTCCAGTGAAGGACTTTCCCAGTGTAGGGGAATGCCAGATCACTGAGGTGGGAGAGGATGGTTGGGAGAGGGAGCACCTTCATGGAGGCACGGGGGGGGGGGGAGATAGGATTGGGGGAAAGGGGATAACATCTGAAATGTAAATACAGAGAATGTCCCAAAAAAAAAAAAAAAAAAAGATTATGTTGAAACATGAGAAAGGTTGAAGCATCATATCTCCTGAGAAAAGAGATGAAGAATATACCTTCTATATGGGGAAAGCTATGGAAAGAGATCACATGACTATGGCCACTCTTGGGTAATGGGATTCTAGGCCGTTTTTCTTTTCTTTTCTCTTGAGTATTTCAATAGGTTTTCAAACAAAACAAAACAAACAAACAAAACAAAACAAACAAACAAAAAAACCCCAAACCAAACCAAACAAAACCCCCAAACTCTACAGATTGGAAAGTGATTAAAGTCACCCAGTTAAAAACCCAATATTTAAAGCCATAAAGACTAGAGGATTAAAGTCAGTTGTCCTTGGTGTAGCCTCATGAGGGTCTCTGAAAGGGCCATCTCAAGCACTGATTGCTGTTTGAAGGGCTGTTGCCTTTAATCTGAGAGTGAGTCCAGCTGAAAAGCAGAGGGATAATAGCAGAGGAAACCAGGTCCTCGCAAAGCAGCTGCCGTCAGTTCAGCTGGGGCTTCAAGAACGAATTGCCATCCATTCACTGTGGCCGTGCATAGAGATCTACTGCCCCGGGCCATTTCAATGGGAATGGCCTTGTGTGCCAATGGCTCCCAGAGGACCAGGCGTTTAATGGCAGCTGTCTGGGTTGGGGTGCAAGCATCAGGAACCACAGCTTATGCCGTGCTGACCTGGAGGTGAACAGTTCTCCTACCCAGACCCCTTCCCCAGGGCTGACAGGCCTCATTAGTGTACAGCGTCTAATCCAAACAACCATTAATCTTTTTTATTTTCGGGGTTAAAGGGGCCAGGAAAGCAGTTTTTGTGCACACGCTTTCTGTTTTGATACTGTACTTGTCTGAGTTTTTTAAGAGAAGAATCACTTCATTGAACGAATAAAAACACCCTGCAGCTGTGTCCGGAGCTATACAAACAATGTCCACCTCAGCACAGACCTTCCCGGAGAGGTCGAGGGAGCGAAACCGGCTTGTTGTGGCGTGTGTCAATAAGCCACGGTGACACGGCTTAGCTTAGAATGAATTAGTGTTTACCTCATGAGTGACTTAAGGGAAAACATTGTCATATCTGATGACTCTATGAACAGGACATCATACAGACTCTTGGATGTCATCCTTTTTATTTTCCCTCTCTTGCCAGGAAAACCAAGTCTATGAACCCATAACTCTATAAATAGTTTTAAAAAGAAAACCAATAGAAAAAAATTAAAATCTGAAATGAGGAAGACGTACTTGCTGCCTCTAATGTGAAAGTGTTTGATTTACAGGCACTGGCCTTGTTCTCTCTCTCATATTTAAAATAGCGGGCAATTTATGGAACACTTCTCTTCCCGTGCTTTCAAATCATAAAGAGCAAAATGGTGAGTTTCAAGATTAAAAAAAAAAAAAAAAAAGGCTTCCAAAATCTGTTTCCTAATGCATGGCCTTTACATTCTTCCTTTGCAGAGTCATTGTCAAGACGAATGCCAGAAATGTCTGGTGAGTCACATCTAGACATCTGTCTACTGTTAGGAAAACCATCAAATACTTGAAGGATAAAAAATTCATTTATTTTATATCTCAAATTGTTCTTCATTAAATTTCTTGAATTACAAAGAATCTCAACATCCACGATCCAATAACGTATAAAACATAACATTTTCAAGCTAAAGAGGCTTTGACTAAATAAAGATTCAGATGACAGGAGCTAAGACCCAGCACCCCAGCATCTCTGGGTAACACCATGGAGCAGGAGGGAAAAGACATTACTCGTGGGCTCCATATCTGCAAGTCTACCAATTCCAAAGTGAAAACATTGAAGGAAAAGTTTTCACAAATTTCCAGCGAGCAACCCCGAAGTTCACAAGTCAGCCCAATGTATGCAATAATGGAGAAGAAGACACCCAAGATTGTCCTCTGATCTCAGACAGACAGACAGACAGACAGACAGACACACACACACACACACACACACACACGCACACACACGCACACACACACATTTGTATCACATTCTTCCTCTCAAGGTTCTGAAATCTATGTAGATGGAGCACGAAGATTGTAAGAGCCAGAGGCTGTGGGGAACTTAGTGTTTTCCAGACACTGGGCACATACACACTGTGCACTGATGACCGTGCAGGAAGGAAGTGTGTGGCCACAGCTGGAGCCTCTCCTGCCCTCCCCAGCTCTCCCACACTCACTTTGTTCGCCTTGAGTCTTGTGAAGTAAGACCTGCAGTAACACATTCAGGTTGCCTTCCCCTCCACTCCCCACATGGCTCAGCAAGCAATTGCATGGTGTTACTTTGTGTTAGATAGAAGGATACAGTTTAAGGAACTAGAGGGCTGTTCATAGGTTACATGGAGATATGGCTCACACGCCAGTGGGATTGGGGACGGCACACACACGGAGTGGTACTGAGGGTCACACCATTTTACCATTTTGTGTGTAGGAAGGAATTGGGTACTCTCAGATTTCAGTATCTGCATGAAGTCCCGGAACCTTCCATCTAAGAACACAGACGAACCAGTGTGTCATGAGAGCTTAATTTGAACGTTGATTTTAGAGAGATGTTGGCAGTGAGAGAGTCCCCATCTTTTGCTACGCTGAATGTATTTGCATTGGTTGGCATATTTTACAGAATGTTGGATTAGCAGAGCTGATCCATTCTCTGCCTCATTCACATTAGCGTCTACTATGTATTATTTACAGAAAGCAGAAAGGGACTTTGACTAGACACGGTCACTTCAGCTAGCATACTGTTAGTGTCATCTGATGCTTGTCGTTGGGTGCTGAGTATAATGAAGAAGAGTGCTTTGTAGGAATTATCTTTGTGTGTGCGCACACACGCATTTGTGCATATGAGTGTGTGTGATGTGCTAAGCATGCATTCTATCACTTAATTATATCCTCAGCCCTTGCTATGGGCGTGGTGCATGTGTGTGCATTTGTGCATGTGTACTTGGAAGACAAATGTCAACAATGGGTATCTTCATTTCGGACTCCACCTTATTTTTGGGAAAAGGGTCTCTCAGTAAACCTGGAGCTCAACAATTAGCTAGGTGGCTGGCCAGGGAGCTGCTGTTGCTTGTGTGTGTGTACATGTGTGTGTGGTGTTGTGTGTGCGTGTGTAGAGGTCAGAGGTAGGCATTAGGTGTCTTCCTGTTACTTTCTACCTTATATTCTGAGACCGAGTCTCTTGATGAATCTGGACTGGCGACCAGTGAGTCCTGAGGTTCTGTGTGTCTGTCTGCCACCACAGTGCCAAGTTTACAGATGTATGAAGCTGTGGCTGGCATTTACATGGACGTGAGGGGAGGATCTGAACTCAGGTCTTCATGTATGGATGGGACACACTTTACCTACTAAGCCGCCTTCCCAGCCCTGCCTTCCCTCTTAAGACTAGAAAACCGCTTTCCTTAACAAACCCAGACAATAAGTATGTATAAAACATGAAATGAGAGAACAGGCCAGGTATGGGGCACATTTATAATCCCAGCGCTAAGAAGACAGGCAGAAGGACCCCAGATTCAAGACCAGCTTTGACTTTGTGAAGAGCTTAAGGCCAGCCTTATACTGAAGATATATAGTGTGACTCCACATTAAAACCTAAGAGCAGAGGATGTGACTCAATGACAGACCAGTTGCCTAATGTGTGCAAGATCCTGGGTTCTAATTTCAGCACCTTAAACTAACCTGGAAGTATAAAATATTCGGTGCACATTTCCCCTTAATTATCCCTGATTTCACTTCTGCAGTATCTTTTAATATTTTGATGTGCACCTTTTTCTCTTTAAAGACACACTGGATATAGTTGAAAAGTTAAGTCAGACTCTTCTTTCTATGACATTCCTGCCACATGTTTCCTGGCATCATCTTTTATAAAACAGACACATTTTCAAGAGTTTAACTTCATCTTTATTGATAACACCACAGTATTCGATCATTTACTATATTAGAATTCATTTAGTGATGGATAGATTGTTTCTGTTTTTACCACCCAGAACATACAGTCAGAAACCCCCTTGTGTTTTTTTTTTTTTTGCACACTAATGCTAGAGTATTTCTTCAGGGTAAATTTCTAGACATGCATTGTCTGGACATAGGCATATTTATGTATTTGATGGAGGTGGTTGCAGAAACACTGACCCCTGGGGTATGGCCCCTGGGTTTTTCATAATGAACACCAAGGAATCCCCCAAAGGATAAAATCACATCACACTCAAGCCAGTAACAGGTGATTTAAGTGTGGAAACGAGATGACAAAGGCCAGCCCCGATCAACTTCTGGGTCTGTAACGTCCGTTGTCAGGGCCAATGGCGACTCTTTTCGCTAACATGTTAATCAGTACAGTTTCATGGATGCTTCAAACAAGGCAGACAAATCCTCTTCTGACTGGGCACGGGGTGCCAGCTTTGTGACCCTTTCCTGAAACAGTAAATAAAAGGAGTTACCCGTGAGTTTGTCAACGCTACGTGGTTATATGAATTAGTATCGGTGACTAGATATCTAGATATCCTATAGAAATAGCTCGGTGTCTTGGCACATCCTTATCAGCACTTGAGAGGCAGGGTGATGGGAATCACGAACTCAAGGCCAGCCTGGGATGTATAGAAAGATTCTGGCTCAAAAAACCAGACGAGCAGGGGAACTCTCCACCCCAGGTCCCAAGCAATATTCCTTGAGTGGTTTGGCCTAACTCCCAATTCAGGTTTATCAAGAACTACTTATTTCTGGTAAGGCTTTAGAAAGACATCAGCTCTGGCTTTCTGCCCAAATGTATAGACACAAACCAGCCCATACATTTATCAAGCTGGGCCAGTCCACAGCCTCTGCTAACTGTCCCTGTACAGAGTCTTGTACCCGGTCAGGACACCGCAGTGCTACTAAGAAAAATGACTCAAAACTCCATTCTTCACAGCTTGGTCTTCGGACCCATCCAAAACGACTTTCTGTGGGACATAACTGTCCAGGCCATATGCAACAAGGACTCTGTTTTCCCGGTTTAATTTCTCCAGCGATCTCTATGGGCGGCCATATGTTCGATCAGCGGCTCCATGAGCCTTCTGGGACAAGGGACTAAAGGACGATGGTTATCTGCCACCCAGATGAAAGGAAGAAACGTGACATCTTGTGGGTTCCATTTTCATGGGTCATTTGGTCTAGTTTCTTGTGATAAACAGGCTCTTGGCGTCTACCCCATTAGCAGGCGAGCACGTGTGGCGAGGGGCCCTGCTGTGTCTAGGGCTCTGGAGAGGTTCATCGCAGTGTTTAACGTACGGTAAATGCATTGTCAACAGTTGGCTGTTGAGTTAATGAAGGTGGTGGGGAGAGCGGACAACAGCGCCTGAGAAGTCACAAATACAGGACGGACTGCTGACTGCCCAGCGTTTCCAGTTTCTTCATTTCGGAAATGACACCCAGTAGTTCTGACAAAACACATCTCAAGGATCTTTGCGTAAGAGGTTCCTTTGATCTCCAGTTCCGTCTATCAGCCTTCGGACCCACCTTCAAGACGATTTACAACCCTTTGCTGCAATGAGCTGTTTCCATTTTTGCTCCACTATCGCCCCCTAGTGGTTATTCTCTTGAATAACTCTTTGCGATAAGTTGGCAGAGCGCTTCCCGGGTATGCAAGAAGCCCCAGCTTCTGTCTCCAGTACAACAGAAACTAGGTGTGGTGGCTCCCATAGCACGGGAGACAGAGGCAATTGGGTCATCAATTCATGACCAGCCTCAGTTACATATGACATCTGAAGCCATCTTTGGCATACATGAGATTCAGTCCTCCCTGCTCCCCCAAATATCATGACATCAGATGTCTTCCCCATTTGGCTGTTTCTCAGCACCCCATCTCCCACTGGTTCACATTCCCTATTAGTTCTATAGAGAAGGCGTCTGTGTAGTCCTGACTGGCTTCGAACGCACCGTTCAGCACAGGCTCATACGACTGATGTTTCTGTCCCTACTTCCTAAGTGCTGAGGTTCACACTACCACACCCAGAGGCACCATCCCTTTTAAATTTTAGCCAATCTCTTCATCCTTGTCTAGCTGGCCTGTCTGGGTTGGGAATGTCACACACACCACCTGTCTATTGTCACTGGAGTTCCCTCCACAGCATCCCCACAGGATTTCTCTCCGTCTCCTCAGGCTTCCCATTCCACCAGTGGTCACAGATAAACTTCTTGTGTCTTCCTTGCAGATGCCTGTTGTCTGCCTGTCCTCAAAGACGTCAAGTTCCAGGCATAAGCCCCCAAGCCCTTGGAGGAACATGCAAACAGTGTCTGTGATAATGTCCAAAATATATAAACTATTCTTTGAGCACAACAGCAAAATACCAAACGATCAACCCCGAATCAGCCAAAGACTTGGAAAAAACATTTCTCTAAAGAAAAATACATAAATGGCCAATAAGCACAGGACAAGATGGTCAGTATTCTTAGCCTTTGGTGTGTGTGTGTGTGTGTGTGTGTGTGTGTGTGCAAATCTAATCCACTCCACACCACTGGGATGGCCATTATAAAAATGACGAAGACTAACAAGTGTTGGAGAAGATAAGAGGATAGGAGGGTTGGAACCCTCTGAGTTGTTAATAGAAACATAAACCATGAGGGCACTGTGGAAAAGTTTACCAGTGCACTAGGAAGTTAAACACTGGGCTGGAAATCCCAGCACCTGAGGAGTCAAAGTGGGGCTCATCAAGGCAAGCCTGGGCTACACAGTGAGATCCTGTCTCAGACACATCCAGAGGAACAAAACCATCACCGTGCAAATGAACCGTTCTAAGCCCACCTCCTCCAGAAACTGAATGAACGGAGGGGCACAAGCACAAACTCGCACACCGGTGCTCAGAGCAGCCAGAGGGGGAAACAACCCGACACGTGCATGAAATGGGTAAATAAAATGTGGTCTGTTCATGTGAAGAAATGTTACTTATCCTTAGGCAGGAACAGAAGTCTGACACATGCTACGAACTGGCCAGCACATTAAGATAAAACAAGCCAGCCACGGAAGCACTCGCCGACAGCGCATGATTCCTCATACGTGAGGCACCCAGCCTAGGCACTTTCGGAGATCTACAGGCTGAGAGAAAGACAACGGGGCAGCTGCTGTTTGGCGGATGTAGAGCTATTTGGGGTGCTAAAACAAGTTCTGCAGTGGGTGACGGTTAGTGTATAGTGTTGTGGATGTGCCAAATAACATTGTGTTATACACACAAAAGTTATTAAAATGACGAATGTTACTTTACTACAATTAGAAAATAAAGAAGGAGGGTAACATCTTGGAGGAAGTGGGGAGAAATGACAAAGAGGAGTCCTCTGATGAGCTCCGAGTCTTTGAATGTGATCTGTTTATCTTTGGAGAGGCAGCGCTGGACTTTCAGGAGCTGAGGCCAAGCCTTCCTTACTCTTTTTTTTTTTTACATTTCTAACACAGATGATTGGACAAACACAGATGGAGACAAGGTATCTGATCCTAAGAATGCAGATGTGTGAGCCATGGGCTACTATTTACAGAGAAGAAGACAAAGGACAACTGATTAATATGTAATATGGGCACATAAATAAATGCTTCTACTTTTAGCACATTCATAAAATAACACCATTCAGCTGGTCTGTCTACCAAGCGTGGGAGTGCTCACTTGGGCAGACAGCTCTCCCCAGTGATGAAATGTTTTGATTTGAAATGTAAGATGGTTGTTTCCAGAGGTTTCAGGAATCTAGCTCTGAAGATGAGTTTGTTCTTCATGCCCACTCCCTCTGCAGCTGGGCCTTGAGTTGGAGGCCTCTGTGTGCAGGGCTGCCATTATCCAACACTGGTGTAGACTGTGGCATTTAGTTAGGGACACTAGCCTGCTGGTTCCTTCTAGAGAAAACTAACCCCTGACTGCTGAGTATAACAGAGCCTTTAATTAAAGAATATATAACTAACTTTTTGGCAAGGCTCTTTGCAGGGACCAGTATATCAGAATCTTACCAAATTAAATCTGGTGTTATTAATGAGTGAAGATCGGCCTACAGTATGTGTAAATTCTGAGGTTGCCATGGCATTCCCATAAAGTGTTCAGCGCTGCCCCAAACCAAACCAAACCAAACCAAACCAAACCAAACCAAACCAAACCCAAAACACACCCCATGCCAGTTTTTCATCTGCAGGTTACTTCTGTTCTAGTAAGGGGTCTCTGGGATAAAACAGTGACCAAACCCCACCAGGTGTGGTCCACGGACTCAGGGCTCAAGGATCTGAGGTCCCTCCTTTATAGTAAATTGCAATATCAGTGTCCTGGTCCATTATGATCTGGTGTCCGAGCTCCAGAAGGGACCAAACAGATCACATCTCCATGAGGTTCTTTGGAAAGGGAGTTTTATATCTGTAATAATTCTACTTTACAAGTGGGGGTAATTCAGTTCACACTCTTTAGCAAAATTTAAATAAATAAGGCACACAGATGTGTGTGTGACATACACAGCGTCTCCCTCAAATGATTCACACGCACATAGTTGCAACTTAAAGGCTATGCCGCACTCCAGAGAACAGCAGGAACCTCTGGTGTTTTATAGTGGAAAATTACATCAGCGCTCCTTCTGAAATGGCTTCCCACCCCCTGACAGGGGGACTCCTTCAACAGCAGGAATGTGGGAGAGGGGGAGGTCGCCATAGCTCAAGTCGCTTTGGCAGTTTACGTCTCGAAGTTCTCATAAAGGATCCTTTCAGTTTTGCCACACTTTTATGGATGATCATAAAGGCACAGGGGCCAGGCTGCTTCTGTACTGTGGTCCTCTGGCTAGCTGTGAGGGGTACTGCAAGCAGACTGGGTGTTGTCCCCTCTGGCTCTGTGTTTAGCAGGCAGGAAGGCCGTACTGTGAGTCTTACCTGGGGCAGTGTTCCTTTCACCAGTGAAGGAATGTCATCCTTGGAGTAACCAAGGGCAGAGAGACCGTCATCAACATTTAGGTCAAACAGGAACTTTCGGAGGGCATCTGCCAGCACAGGCCCAGCGTCTTGGATCCTGGCGGTGCGGATGTTGGCTCCTGGAAGAAAAGTTTAGACCACAGGAAGAGAGGGAGGCAGCTTCCAGGTACAGCTCGGTGACAATATCAGCTGAACATGTCATTTGTACCCACTGCCGCCTCGGAACACTGAGGTTTCCTGAGAGGTCTCTGTGGTTAGTGGCCCACAGATGACAGGCTCCGTGGCCAACAGCTCTTTAGGACAAGCTGGCTGGGGGCTGACTTCTGATTCCTCCCTGTTCACCCTTACTGTGGTGGTGGGGGCAGAATGACAGAGCCAAGAAAGAAGGTGCTGAATGGAGTGCAGGGAAGATGCTGGTACTGGGGTGCAGGGAGGCATAGCATCGTTTTTTCAAGGCTTGGCATCTACTGACCCCTAGAGGTGTGTGCATTTAATGCCTTTTCTAACAGCAACGGAAAAACACAAGGCTTCTGCAAACAGCTTGAAGCAAGGGTATAAAACTACAAATAGCACACGTTGACCGACAACTGGGGAGAAAACAACATGACAAAACTTTGTTATCCTTGACTAGGGAAGGAAAGGGTTTCTCTTTCTTTAAAAAAAAAAAAAAGTCCATGTTGCCTAAGGGCAGGGCATGTTCTTTTTAATAAGTGTGTCAGTGGTAGCTGGGTACAACCTAGACCACGGACTCAGGGAATAGTGCTTCCTGTGAAGAAGGTTGCCGGGGTTTGGAGCTTTGTAAGGACAGAAGTTCAAAGGTTCACAGCACAGGCAATAACAAGATGGCAGTCCGGAGGGGGCATGGAGTTCTGTTCTTAGGCAGGGTAACGTGCAAATGCCCGGGGCGGGGGGAAGGAACAGTTTTTCCAGCTTGCACTTAGCATTTGGCCTGTCCATCGTCTGTCTAAGTGGACCTGTGCTGTTCACAAGGCTAGCATTCTGCAGATGAAGAACGAGGCGTAAAAACGCCTAGGAGGGAGAGGAGCCCCCTCCTCACTGCAGCACACAGTCAGTCAGCTCTGCGCCTCTTCCTTCTGTGAGGTTTAAGTTCCAGGAAAAGCTAACCAGAGCCAGAGACAGGCCAGGCAGAGAGCAATAGGATGGAAGGTACGCCAGACCTGGCAGATCCTGTCTGCAACACCCAG
Source organism: Micromys minutus (assembly GCF_963924665.1). NCBI lineage: Eukaryota > Metazoa > Chordata > Mammalia > Rodentia > Muridae > Micromys > Micromys minutus. The sequence goes on from NC_137961.1 coordinate 6,066,806, forward strand.
CAGCAGCTAAGAGTGGATTAGGAGAGAGGCGTGGCAGGATATGGGGTTACGGGTTTTATGTTCCTGGGATGGCTGCCATTGAACACACAGTGTAGACATCTAGGCTTTCCTAGGAAGCATTTTTAGAAGCAACAACAACAACAAAAAGAGGTGACATGAAGGAAAATAAACTGGTGTAGCTAAGAGAAAGCTAAGATTTCACAGAGAATTAACATATTTAACCAGCAATCTGGGCACTGCTGGAACTCCTAAGCAGTCGGAAGAACTTTCTCCCAGCTTTATCCTTATCTGCCTTCTTGTGATGGCGGTGCTTCCTGAACACGGCCGGTAAATTCACTAAGATTTTTTTCCCCATTCACAGTAGATCCAGTCTACCGTTTAGGACCCCTTCTCCTAATTTGTACCATTCGAATATTTACAAAGGCCAGAGCATGGGTACAGTTCCCCTCCCTAGAGGGAGAAGGGACACAGGCCCCCTGACATCGCTGCCAATGTGTCCACACAGTACTCACTGAAACTGAAACCTGGGCTGGGCTCCAAGTCCCCGGCTTCTGACATTAACATTCCCCACACGGCACCTGGAGCCCCGGGCACACAAAGGGCTGGTGTGTGAGGGAGGGCCAGGGCAGGAGCCCCTTGGGAGAATGTCTGCGGTCGTCCCTGCCTCCTTGGGAATAATCTTTCTAACGGCTCAAGACCATAATGAAGTGTTTGCGTTACTGCCTCTTTCCCACCCTAAACACAAGTAGAGGGATAAGATGTTCTACAAGTAAATCAAGTTCTCCAAGTCACTTAAATAAAAGGAGTTCTTGTTTCAGAAAAATACTAAGGGTGTTTTTTTTTTTTTTTTGCCTCCTACTATAGCTATCCAGAATATAATTTTATATAATATTTTTTTATCTTGACCTTTTGGCTAAGACCAAGTGCAGAATATAATTTTATTTCTGAAAGAGTCAAAAGGCACAGCGGGCGTCTTATTAGAGAGATTACTTATGCGACAGTATGCCAAGCAGGTCGCTCATTTGCAATTGCTTCCGTTTCTTGTTTGGCTTCTCTCTGTGATTGCAAGGTCACTGTTGCTCTCTTGATTTTCATTTCATCAGTGACTCAGTGTAGCAGAAGCCAGAGAGGACATCAGTTGTGGGCTAAACAGCACTTTCTCAAGAGGTAGGGGCAGAGCAAACAGTACCGGGACAAACTTAATAGGGTCAACATTAGGTCCTATCTCCTGATGGAGCCTACGAAGGCTAAATTATGGCATTTACGCGCTGCCTGGGGCTTCGGGCCAGTCACTGTCACTTTATCACCGAGTTACTCCAAAGTGCAAGCGTTCGTGAGTAAAGGTTCATACCTAATATCTCTGCCGTCTCCAGGTGCCGCTCTGGAAACATCTGTGCCGTGAAGGTGAACACCGCAGGAGAGGTGAGCACCACAGAAAGGCCGTGGGGCTGGGGAGAGACGCACATAACATCGTTCTTCCTCAGCACGTGAGCACGTGAGCAGTCAGGAGCTTTTGGTGTGGGCTGGGGTGCAGCTCGGTGGTTCCATCCCCACTCCCACCGGGGCAATAAGAGCTAGTGAGTAATTTATTAGTACTTTTTTTTTTTTTTTTTTTTTACCACCAGAGGGTGATCCACACTGTATTCCTTGGCTTTATATGTCTTCACTAAACCTGAAATTGGGTAAGACATGCCATGGCTGGAAAAGAAAAAAACAAAACAAAACAAAACAAAACAAAAAAACAAACCTTTGTTGATACACAGATGCTAGAATTCAGTAACATGGCCATTGTTGCAAGAGCGCCCCCTAGTGTCTATGGACCGTATTGTTACTCACAGGGTTCTACACAACATGCTTCTCTGACGCAGGGAATGTGACTCACTCCACGTTTACTAGATTCACTAACAAAACCTCTGAAATGATCAGATCCCAGTGATCAAAGAGCTGTATGCGTTGGATAATATGCAAGCTGGACCTACTAGTGCTTCATTCAGCAAGTAACTAACAGGATGTTTCAAGTGGTGCTGAATCATAAAGGACTAGTCTACCCTAAGGAGCTAGGTTAATCAGTCCTATTTAACTAACTTTTATTTGCCTTCCTTTTACCTTTGCAAATCTGTGTGCAAGCACAGGGCGGGAGAGGATCCTGGGAATCCTGCTCTTTATTTGCTTTTGAATAGAGAGCTATGCTGGCGGCATTCAGCCCCAGAGACTGCACCTCATAGAGCTGGGCTGTAGGTAACGGCACCCATCCATGCCCAGCTTCAGATTGTTAAGTGAGTGCTGGGATTCAAACTCAGGTCTTCACACTTGCTCAGAAACACTCTACCCATTGAACCATTCTCCAGCCCACAGTGGGTTTTGTTTACCAGCAAATAGAAACTTTATATCCTCTTGAACTTTCAGTGAACAAACAGGAAAACATTGTAGTTTAATACAAGGTTTGCAATATTGTAACAAGTTAATATACAATACTCACATAAGCAAAAATGGTTCTTATAATCAAAATTATTCTTATAATATGGACTATTGGAAGATGGCATGCTTATTTAGCAAAAGATTTCACAAAAGGAAGTATTTTGATGAATTACATGATTATTTATCCAGAAGTTTTCCGACACCTTGTGTGACCTAAATTAGAAAGAAGCTCCTGAGTCCCTAAATACTTTAGAATGTACTCTATCTCTCTTGAAATCAGAAAATTATTGATTAGTATGCTTTCAAGAAGGATTAGGATTCATGAAGCTTTCAAAGGCAACTCTACAATACTTAAAATTTCAATTAAAAGTTTTTAAAAAATGTATTCATGTATGAGTGTTCTGTCTGTATACACGTATATAGATCCCATTATAGGTGGCTGTGAGCCACCATGTGGTTGCTGGGTATTGAACTTATGACCTTTGGAAGAGCAGCCAGGGCTCTTAAGTGCTGCCCCACCTCTCTAGCCCCCAAGATTTTCAATTGTTTTTAAATAGTTGTCCACGTTCTTTGTACAAAATAAAAATTACTCATAGTCCCTTTCCTTCTGGCCACTTTATGCATATATTTTATTTATGATCATATTGAATGTATTTTCAAGATTTCCTTTTTTCCTTTTTTAGTTTTATGTGTCTCTGTGTGTTTTGCCTGAATGTATGTCTGTGTGCCCCATGTCTGCAGTGCCCAGGGAGGTCAGAACTGGGCATTTTATCACCTGGAACTTGAGTTACAAGGGCAGTAGACACCACATGGGTCACTTGAACCCGGGTTACTTGTAAGAGCAGCTGTTGGTCTCCAAAGTGCTGAGCCATCTCTCCTGCCCTTGTTACACTACTTTTCATAGTCTAATGTTCTTTCTTTGTTTTGAGACTGAGTCTCATGTAGGCCACGGTGACCTCAACCTGTCTATATAGCGGATCCTTCTGCCTCCACATCATAAGTGCTGAGGTTGCAAGTGTGAGCTACTGTGTCTGGTACTGCAAACACGTTTCTATATACATCTGCCCTAAACATGACTTTATTGTATTCTTTAATCACTATGGTTGAGTATTAACTATTGAAAAATCAAACATGCTTCTAGAATTTTCAATTGCAAATTACACGTAGGTGAACATTTTTATAAGGAAACCAATTGCGGATACCATAAATACTACTTAGGCTAGATTTCTAAGAGTGAACTAGTGGGCTGGGGGGTGGGGGGAATGGACATTTTCAGGCTCTAGTGTGCTCTGTCTCCTTGCTTTTGGTAAAATAAACTCCTGCTCCTGTGCCACAGAATGTGACACTCGCCGCTGCCTTAAACCCCATCCATCCCTGCTCTCAATTCTCAATCTTATTATTTTTTTATTTTAAGGCACTACACAATAAAGTCACAGTCAAAGATTAATTTGGGGATATAAACAATGATACTGATCCCTCCTTTCTCTGTTGTATATGAGAGACCAAGGTGAGATCCTGCGCTTGAGATTTTACAAATAACAATATGTAGCAAGACACAGAGAAATGGAGACCCTCGTCCAGTGCTGGTGTGAACGAAAAAATGTTGTGAGCACTAAAGAAGAGTGGTAGTTTCTAAATAATAATAATAATATTAATAATAATAATAATACAAAATTACCACAGATCCTGAAGTTCCATTCATTTGTATCAAGTGAGAGAAATAAAAATGTACGTACAAATACTTTGTACGGAACATTAATTATTTAGAGCCACAGATGTCCACCAACTGATAATAGGTCAAATAAAACGTGTTATCTCCGTACAATAGAATATTAATTGGCACTGAAAAGATCTGAGGTGTTCCTGCATAAGTGAACTGAAGGTTCTAACAGTATCCAGAGGATCATGTGACTTCATGTCTATGCCATGTGTGTGACACGCCCCTAATGGAAAATTCCAAAGAGATGAGTTGTTGTTCAGTGGTCTCTGAGCATGGAGGGCGGTGTGGGCGTGGCCAAGTAGTTGCTGTGGACATAATCCACGACCCAATAAACTCATCCAAGTTAAGAAAACGTTCGGGGAATCTTCTTTGTGTAACATGTCTGAAGTTTTCCACTTGTCCCGAGATGTATATACGGAAGCCCAGAAGCAGAGCGTGCTCACTTACCACAGATGAACACCAGCGTTTCCGAAGCCGATGCCAGCGAAGGCGCTTGCCAAGTGCATACTGGACCTTGCTTCCAGATCCTCAGGGTCTCTGACAGCCCTGTGGATTAGATAAGTTTCCTTCTCAATATGAGCTAGCTGCCTTAGGAAAAGGGGAGGTGGGAGAACGTCCCTCGGTAGGAAGAAAAATTAGGCAGGTTTCTCAAACAACCCCTTGTCTTCTCAATGAAAACGGAAGGCAAACATATTTTTCTCATCAACGGTTTCACTGAGGGCATAATACTCTGTCAGCTGCTTGACTGGCAGGAAGCTGCCAGGGAAGCAGGGCCCTGACCTTGCACCGTGAGCTCCGCTCTGGGGAGGTGACCTGGGGCTTGCTCAGTCTTCATTTGTCAATGGCTCTGACGGCCATGAATGGATGGACTGGGGTGAACACATTTCCAGAGCGCACCCAGAGCCCTGTCACCCGAGGCCACCTGTAGGCTAAGCCAGCCACGACGTCTTCCTCTCTGTGATGCTGACCCAAACTGAACTGGATGTTTTTGCTGTTTTGGGAGCCTGTTCCTATTTGGTCTCTCATAAATAATGGCCATAAATGTGTATACTTATGTACTTGTATTCTTTAAAACAATCAAAGGTTAGTCAACTTCTAAAACACTTAGCTAGAGAGACGGCTGAGTGGTTAAGAGAACTGGCAACTCTTCCAGAGGAACTAGGTTCAATTCCCAGCATCCCCATTGTAGCTCACAACTGTCTGTAACTCCAGTTTTATGGGGCCCTGACACCCTCACACAGATACACATGGAGGCAAAACACCAATGCACATAAAATAAAAATATAAATAAATAATCAATTAAAAAAGAAAGGAAGCAAAAAGAATCCCGTCTCAAAAAAACCCAAAATAAAGATATATTACACACACACACAAACATACATATATGTATATCATATGTATATATATGAAGAGAGAGAGGGAGAGGGAGAGAGGGATAGAGAAAGAGAGATGGAAAGGGAGATGTAAAGGTTAAAAAAAGAAAAAAAAAAAAAAAAGAAATGTATGCTGGGCAGTGGTGTGCACATTTTTAACCCCTGAACTTGGGAGACAGAGGCAGGCTGATCTCTGTTAGTTTGAGACCAGCCTGGTCTACAAAGTAAGTTCCAGGACAGCCAGGACTTACACAGAGAAACCCCGTCTCAAAATACCAGAAATAAATAAATAAACAAATACATAAATACATAAAATAAATACATACATACATAAATAAATAAATACATAAATAAATAAAGATAAAATAGTTCATTAAAATTTTTGTCTTTAGATTTGAGGTCTTGTTACGCTGCTCAGGTTGGTCTCAAATTCCCATACCATGCCTCGGCCTCCCTGGTGGTCGGAACTCCTTGTATGTTGCTACCCCCAGTTTGTTTTTGTTCTTGAATCTTTCAAAACCTCCCAGGAACTGCTTTACATGATCTGTTTCCTGAGTATCTACATTTTCCCCCCTTGACTTGAATTCACGGGCGTTTTCTCACTGGGTGGCTTCTGCGTGCTTTCAGGATACAGATGAGCCAGCCAGTATCTGTCCGTGTGGTTCTCATTTCTGCTCAGTCTCACAGATCTCTTCCTCATACCAGCTTCACCAGTGGACCTGTGGCTTTCGAAAGAGTCTTGCTTTGTAGCTCTGGCTGGTCTAGTACTAACGATGTAGCACAGGCTGGCCCTCAAATGCATGGCGATCCTCCTGGATCAGACTCCCAAGTTCTGGAATTACAGGTGTTCACCACCATGTCTGGCTAATTTGGTTTTTTTTTTTTTTAATTATCTATATATCCTTTATGCATTAGGATATTCAGTTGTCTTCTGAAACTCTTGCCTTTTTGAACCGAGGGGGTCCAGTTTTCTCCTGCCTGTCCTCGGATCCCTTAGAGGTCACGGGTTTTGCGTGAGAGCATGTCCCATCTCCCTGTTCTTGGGCTGACATACCTCTTCAGATATTTGGCCACAATCCGCAGTGCCTGGACTGCCCAGATGTCGCTGATGGGGTTGCTACCCTGGTATGCTGGTCGTTGGATGGGATTGGAAGGGCGGGGGCTCCGCATGCTGTAGGGGATGGCGGTGTATGACTCCAGGGCATGGCTGAAGAGACATGTTTAAAATACACAGAATGAGCTTTGCTTTGCTCCTCCCCTTGAGAAGCTTATCCTTGTAACTATTCTTATGATATTTTTACAACTACAACTTATCCTTATAAGGAAGGACTGAGGGACCTGAAGAGGACAGGGACTCCACAGGAAGACCATCAGAGTCAACTAACCTAGACCCTTGGAGACCTAATCACCCACCAACCAAAGAGTGAGCACGGAGGCCCTTGGTACCTATGTAGTGATGAGCAGCTTGGACTTCATATGGGTCCCCCAACAACTGGAGCAGGGGCATCCCAAACGCTGTTGACTACCCATCTATGAATCATGCTCCCCTAAGTGACCTTGTCTGGCCTCACAAAAATGTGACAAAATATGCTTTCGCCAGTGGACGAGCTACAGTGGTCTGAGACTTGATGAACGTGAAAAGAACCTGTGTAGCCGTCAAAGGAGATTAGCACTCGTGGCTGGCTCAGGAACAGGGTGTGTAAATACACACACCACAACTGAAACCACCAGAGCCTATGTGAGCCCGGTCAAATTACTAAGCACTGGACTCCTGCTCTCTGAGAGCGTCCCGCTGCACAGTGCTTCAGAGAGGCGAAGTGTGTGAGGTGTTAGGACAACACATGGTGGATACCTAGCCCTTTGACTGATCTTCCCTGGGGTGCAACCCTGAGCCTTCCCTAGCTTCTGTGGCCATAGAGAGGGTGGTGTGGAACAGAGATGCTTCCCATCATTTTACACTAACCCTTTGTCTGTGTCCCACCGCCATGGGGCTATCTAGGGTGCTCTGTCCGGAGACAGGCTTGACTATATCCTACCAGCAACATTTCCCACCTTCACATCGTCACACAGTGACAGCCAACAGGAGTGTGTTAATCAGTGAAGGCTTATCAGGACTGTATACGGGCAGTCCAGTGGAGAAACACTGTTCCCAGACAGTCTTGAGAAGCCCCTTCATGAGGCACCAGAGCTTACCAAAGGACGTCGAAGCCACTGTTGGCAACCACCTGGCCAGGCATGTGCAGCGTGTGCAGGGGGTCGACCAGTCCCAGGGTGGGCTTGATGGCTCTCGAAGCAATGCCTAAAACACAAATCTGAGCAGGTTAAAGGTGTGGGCACTGTTAAAAGTTGGGTAACCTTAGGACGATACATTTAAAAACAAAAGTATGAGAAAAGATTCAATTTTCAAGTAGCAATGCAAAAAAAAAAAAAAAAAAAAAAAAAGAAAAAAAAAAAACAGTGGAAGGCGACTTGGGACCAGAACCTGTGTATCGGTGGTGTGCTGGGCTGCTTCCCCCACCCCGTGGGCCAGCTCATGTGGCACCTTCAGCTGCATGGAGGAGTGACTGACCCAGCTGGCAGTGTTAACCACACAGACCCACAAGAACTACAAACCCGGGCTTATTTCTTATTCAGTTCCAAAATGTGTTTACTAGCAGGTCACTGGTCATTGCTCTGCACCTTGTTATGTTATAAGTCACTTAACCACTGGGAGTTAGGCCCTACACACACACACATACACACACACACACACACACACACACACACACACACACACACACACACACACATAGGTGCTCACTGCACATATAACAACGCCCATCTCAGGAGCTATAAAGATAACATGATAATATATATGTCTATAAAACACAATAAAGCAGAATTTAAGAGATGCTTGTTCTTGCTCTTGTTAACAATGTCAAGGGACCATACAATTTAACAAAAATAAAGAAGTTACTCAGGGGCTGGAGAGACGGCTCAGTGGTTAAGATCACCGACTGCTCTTCCAGAGGTCCTGAGTTCAATTCCAGCAACCACATGGTGGCTCACAACCATCTGTAATGGGATCTGATGCCCTCTCCTGGTGTGTCTGAAGACAGCTACAGTGTACTCACATACATGAAATAAATAAATAAATCTTAAAAAGAAGTTACTGAGGATGTGTAGCTGAATGTCAACAAAGGCTGGAAGCAGTCTATCGAACCACAGCAGCCAAGAGTGGAGAAGGTTAGGCCGAAAATGCCTAAGAGGGCGGAAAACGGAACAGAAGTGGTCTGAGGATGGGCCTGGAGGGACTGTCTGGGGTGGAACATGACGCAACTTGGTGGAGTTATGGACTGTTTACAAATGTTGATTTCTCACAGGTATTTGTTAAAGCCTATCTCACTGACTCTTTGAAAAGTTGGATACAAGGATGTTTGACAAACTTGATTGAAAATGTTTAAAAAAAATGTCAAAGAGAGGGAACACTGGTTTACCATTGATCCAACCGCTGATATGGGCAGGAGAACGGCCTATTAAGCGAGACTCCTGGCATTGGGGTGCTGGAAGGTGGCTCTGTGACTAAGTGCACTGTTGTTTGTTCAAAGAACCCAATTTGTTTCCAGCACCCTAGTGAAGGGACTACTGTTCACTAATCCAGCTCCAGGGGACCTGACAGCTTCTTCTGGCCTCCACAGGCGTCCCCTCAGCCTGGGAATGCATTTATACTCGCTGATAAGTACAAATGTATATGAAAAAGAACAAGACACCTACCAGCCTATTTTCATATGTACTTGGGGAGACAAACGTGTGCTTGAGTTCTCTTAGCTCCTTGGTTTCTAAACAACAGGGGAGTGAGGTAGAAGTGTGTGAGAGAGGATTTCAAAAGAGTTAGGGATAAAATTCTTACCGGTTTTTGCTTTCATTTCTTCATAGTCGAAAATGGCAACCCCCGTGGTCTCGCTGCCGGTCCCTGAGGTAGTTGGAACTTGAACAAAACAATATTAATATTAGAAGGACTCTGAACAGATGTCAGTAGAGATACTTAATTCCACTTCGAAATCAAGGAGCAAACTCTGACAACTGTATCTGTGTAACACATATGTGAAGGTATCATGTGATGTCCATGCTGTGTTAACATACTTGTGCGTGTTCCCATCAGCATGTTATGTCTGTGACTATATCAGAATGCATATATGCAATATATATGTGCTAGTATGTAAATATATATATGTTTAATTATGACGTTTGAATTCACATGCATGCTTAAAATGTATCATATCTGTCTATATTAACATGAGTTCTATTGGTCTACTTAACATTTACCTGGCTTCTATATCTGTATAACAAAATATACATGCTACATCAACATGGCTGTATACTATACATGGCTGCATTAACATGTGTAGCCAACTTGCATGGGTATTTAATATGACTGTATATGTAAAATGCAATTTGTGAGTTTACATGGAATATATGATAAAATATCATACATGCACGGTGAGCATGTATGTTGAACTCACATGCTGCCAGCAAACAGGTCTTATACTTATTGTCTGTGTCTGCGCTAACACCAATCTGTGTTGAATATATGAACTGTGTTGTAATTGATATCTGTGTCAGTATTAATATGCATGTGTTAATCATAACCGGTGTGGGAAGTCTGCCGTATTTATGGTGATGACCTGAGGGAACCTTGGCTCCAGAGCCAGAGCTCAAGTCGCCCAGCACCTCGGGTAGGGAGGCTTGCACATCCTCTCTCTAAAAGACATCTTTATTCCCCCTTGGCAGCAGGCATAGGAGTGCGCTGCTTCGGCTGGGCCCTGTGGTTTGTAGCTCTGTCAAGTTTTGAAACTTTCCTAATCGCCTCTCTGTGTGGTGCTGACACACTTTCCCCAGAGGGCTCCATTTGCCAGACTCCAATTATGCCTCCTTCATGTCAGCACGGTTCATCTGGCACAGACTCCCTCAAGTGCCTATCCTGTGCGTTTATGGTGGAGCAGGGGTGGGGGGAGCAGGGATACCTAAACTGTTTCCTTACCCCTAAGAGGTCAGTTTTAACAACAGAACTTTAGTGAGTAGTGAGCTAACAGCCTTAGAGATGAAAGGGAGGGAAAGGCTAGAACACCTCAAGTGCCTCTGTGGGACATTCAGGCTACTTTTTTTAAAATACGGATTTGTGCACTGGGCAGCCATGGAGCAGATGTCATCCAAAATAACATGTCCAGGCTGGCCACATGTCCCGGAAGATGCAAAACTCCAGGTAAGCCGAAGAGCCGTTATATGGAAGAAAGGGTTGAGTCACTGAGAGAACACAGAAAATGTTCTCTGTAGGGGTCTCCCAAATGTCAGTGAGGACCCTTGCCTCTTCCACACAGTGGCATAGTGGCCTAAAATTCCAAGCTTCCACTAACAGACACAAACGGTTGTCTGTGCAGTGAAGGTCAGGGTTTTTAAATGAGGTAACTGTTGTCTGTTCTGGTCTCTAAACATGCACTGACTGAAGATGAACACATCAGACGTTCTGGAAATGCAGACTCTGACACTAGTAGCCGGCATGACACCTAGGGACTTCGTGTGTTTACCCGCGATCAGAGGTTTAAGGGGCACAGTAACTGGCTTCGCCTTCCCAATGGGGGCATTGACATAGTCAAGGAACTCAGCGTGCGGGCTGCAGGCATACAGATTAGCAGCTTTGCAGGTGTCCATGGTGGAACCTCCACCCACAGCAACATAGGCATCAAAGGCTCCCTTTTTGGCAAATTCAATCGCGTCCATGAAGCTTAGAGAACAGAAAACAAAGGTTATATTATGCTATATTAAAAAAAAAAAAAAGAAACCAAAAACCAAAAACCACACTGTCATGCTGTTAAACAAGGTCTGGGATGAATTTTCAACGGCGGCCATTTTTGTTGTATTCTGCTTCAGTAACTAAGAAGCACATGGCGTCTTTTACCTGCTATCTGTGGGTTCCACCCTCACGCCATCATAGACCTGAAAACCGATGCCATTCTTCGACAGGGAATCCATAACTATCTGTACAGGAGGGAGCTGGGAGAGGTTCTTGTCTGTCATCAAACAAACATTCTTAGCTCCCATGTTCTGTAGATCCTATAATAAAAGTTAACTCATAAGTTGGGCTTGAATACAGTAGCACCTTTAAGCAACTTTGAGAACAAAGGACTTGGGGCTGGAGAGTTGGCTCAGCGGTTAAGAGCACTGACTACTCTTCCAGAGGTCCTGAGTTCAATTCCCAGCAATGACACGGTGGCTCACAACCATCTATGATGGGGTCCGATGCCCTTTTCCGGCACATAGATATACAGATAGAGCACACATACATTAGATGAATAAATACTGACCAACCAACCAAAAACAAACAAAGGGCTCGGTTAATGTCCCTTCACACGTGTGTTTACATGATATAACCTGTAGAAGCTGCAGACATCTCAAACACTTACCATGCCCACTTCCTTTGTAACCCCTGCTCCATATCTAATGTTTGAGACAGCCATCTGAAACAGGAAGTCAATTTCTGTGCATTAGAGCTGGCCAATGTATTTCTAAGCCATGAGATGACTCCTCCCTAGCACGACCTTCCGCGTGCTTCACCTTATGGCCTCCCCTCTCCTTTAAGCAGATCTTGGCTCCAGTAATACTGAAATTTTGCATTTGTCTTTCCCCAAAGGCACTATATTCTCACTTGTTCCTTCCGCTTCAAGTGTCTGCAATCCCTAATTCCAACATCAAAATTAAACAGTTTTTTTTTTTTTTTTTTTTTTTTTTTTTTTTTTTTACTTTCCAATTCACATGTCTCATCTGTGGTTTTGCCCCTTCATCTATCCAGTCCTTGTGCCCCTTCATCTATCTAGTCCTTGTGTTCGCATCCTTCTAGAATCCTGTTTACCGAGGAGGGCGCTCTGCTGAAGGCCATTGTGCTGCCTCAGATAACACAAGAAACTAAAACACAGATGCATGGCCTTCAGGGGTTTATATACAAACGCAGGGCTTTTACACTAACGCAGATCGGCTGCTTTCCAATTAAAGGCAAACCAAAAGCAATCACAATGTGTTTGACTCCTCTTTCTTTCTTCCTTAAATGGTTAATAGCTCCTTAAATGAGCAATTCCAACAGGGTCACCGGGATCTCTGCTACTCTCCAGTGACCCTGCAACTGCGAGGGTTATAATTCTCACCTGCCAGCTACCTGCAGGCTGAGCGCCATCAGGTGGGGTTTGGGCTAGCAGAAGGCTCCTGGCGACCTAATTTATGACTCCTAAATGAGGAGGTGGCAAGGGGCTGAACGAATCATTACACGTCATATATAATGAGTATAGCAAATTGCACCAGAATTGGCTGGCAATGTACTCTGGCTTCGAAACACTACTTTGGCTTCTTTGGTTAGATAATTTCAGAGACTAGATATATGGCACATATAATTTGGGAGTATATAGAGCTGGGAGTCTGTCATATTTTAATAGCCATATAAAAGATGGTGTTTTAAACATTATTATTGTTTTCTGACTATCTCTCCCCTATTTTCACAACGCACACTGCTGCACAGAGCCGGATGAAAACGGCTGACAACATATTTCCAACGGAACACTAATGCTTCAGCAAACACTGTATGTTTTTTCTTTTCATGTCATCCCGAAGAAAGAACGGATCAACGAAATCTACCTCAAAGGCGTAATCTGTTGTTTTTCCAGCGGGTGAGAGTCCAGGGGCTAGAAGCACAGAGAGTTCCATCAGATCATGTATCAAAAAATAAACCTAAATATTATTTTTGAAAATAAAACCCAACAGCGAACATAAACATTTTCCTTGAAACGTTACCTAAAAGTATGTTTTTTTCTTTTCTTTTCTTTTCTTTCTTTTTTTTTTTTTTTTTTTCCAATTCACGGTTGTATACCACATGGAGGTCAATATTTACAAAAAAAGTCCTAAAACCTGATTTTTTCCCCTTTCTATTGTTATATCTGGGCAATAGGGGACCACCAATAAACTTCATATTTTAAAAAGTTATTATTGTTGTGTGCCCATGCATATGGAGGTCAGAGGATAGCTTTATGGAGCTGGTCCACCTTCATGCAAATTCTGGGATCCAACTCAATCACCAGGCTTGCATAGTTAAGTGCCCTTGTGGGCGGATGTTAAGGTGATACGTGATTGGACAGTGGAGAGGTAGGCGGGGAAAAGGTAGGAAAATGGAAGAGAAGCAGAGATTGGGAGGAGAAATGAAGATGGAGCTCAAGAAGGGTGATCTGGACCCAGGTGGACTTAATTGACGTTAGTTAGACTCTATAGGCCTTTTATCTCATATAGAAGGGCAGTTTGTGTCTTTGTCCATTGGATATAATCTTATTACGTAGAGGGTTTGTGGACTGAGAATTTAATATATAAACCTAACATGAAAAGCTATCGGGCTTTGGAGTCGTTTCTGCTGGGCAGTAGTGGAAAGGAACACGTGGGCGGGGGGTGGTCGCATCCATCCGGGACAGAAACAGCAGGGTGGTGGAGTGGCCCGCCTGGGAAGGGGATCCCCAGGAGAGGGCGGCTTGTGGACCGAGTGACAGAGTCTGTGCGTTCGGCTCCACATTAGAGTGGCGTCTGTGGAGTGAGACCGCGGGGGCCAATAAAGAGATAAGCCTTCCATTTTAATATTTACTGCCACATGCTCTTACCCGGTGAACCACCTCCTTGGACCTTTATCTTTCTTTAAAAAAATAATTTGTTTTTATTTTATGTACTTGGTGTTCAGCCTGAATGTAGGTCTGTGAGGGTGTCAGATCACAGACAACTGGGAGTTGCCATCCGGGTGCTGGGAATCGAACCTAGCTCCTTGGGAAGAACAGCCAGTGCTCTTAAGCACTAAGCTGTTTCTCCATCTTCCCCCCTTTCCCACCTTATCTTTTTTCTAATCTACTTCTATATAACCAGTTCTGGTCGGCCACAGATAAGAGAAACTCAACAGAATAATTTGTGCCACCATTTCTTTTTTTTCTTTTTTTGCTATTAAAAAAAAAGGAGACCAGAACTAGCCAACAAAATAATAATAATAATGATGATAAATAATAATAATAACATGTTCTCTGAGGGTAAAAGCATCTTATCAAAATTCACATATCTGTGATTCCTCTGTAGACAAGCTTGCTCCTCCTCCTGCTGTTTCCACAGCTAAAGCTTAGGTCAACCAGGAAGCTGGAGCTACAATCTTTCTCTGTGTCACTCCCCAAGTAGAAAAAAAAAAAAGCCACAAAAAAGATTAGAGCCAAATGGGTGAAAACAAAATCGTGCCTGTTTTCCTAGGGGGTGTAAAGGTTGGCTCCACCTCACAGCTGGTAACCACCGCTCCCTCTGACCTCTTCCTCCTCCTCCACTGCTCAGGAGCACTACTTGGCTGACCTTCCCTTTCCTGCCTCTCTGTTCACAGCTCACCTTTCCCGGAAGACAATCAGTTTTTACATCAGTCACGTGACATCCCTAGAACGTGCCGAAGCTACATTGAGCTTTATGGATCTCGGAGTCCGGCAAGGAACAAGATGGTGAGCGCTGGGGACTTGTAATCATTTTTAATTATAAAAAGATAGAATATTTTAAAAATGAATATGGACAAATTTTTTTTTCTTCTAGCTATCACCTTACTTTAGCTTTTAGAGTTTTTCTTTTAAACCCCCCAAAAAGACTTGTTCCTGAAGAACCTAAACATTCTTAAGATATCATGTGTGTTTTCAGTTTTGGAAAATATGGGGCTGGAAAAGACGGCTCAGTAGTTGAGAGCACTTACCATTCCTCCAGAGGACCTGGGTTCAATTCCCAGCACCTAAATGGTAACTCACAACTGTCTGCAATTCCAGTTCCAGGGGATCTGGAACACTCAGACACGTATGTACATAAAATATATGTACAGAAAACCAATGTACACAAAATAAAATTATATATAAAAAAAGAAAAATTGAAAGGACAAATAGCATCAGATATCATCGGGGACTCAATTGATCTGTCACAGTTGGAGCTGTGTCTGAGTAGTTTCCCCGCAGAGGCAGCTGTTCTCGTCAGCCGGCCTCACACATGCCTCGACTTCCCTTTTCACACTTTACCCACATGCCAGGGGTTGTAGCAAAACAGAAGCTGACGGAAAAACTCAGAATGTGCGTTACCTTGGGAGTAAGTCTGGGAATGAGTTGGGCACTGGCATCTAGGGGAAAAGAAAAAGGCAAATAGAAACAGAATCAGGAAACCCAAAGCGAGAAGTCTTAAAGTAACTCTTAACATGACCTTCTGGCCCCGAGACTAAGCTGGGTGGCACCTCGCAGAGTGTAGGAGAGAAAGCAACCGAAATCCAAACCCAGGAGGATGCCCAGGACAAAAACCCAACCCATCGCTGTCTTTTTCAGCACCTCAGGGGCTCCCTTTGCTGGAGGTCCAAGCTCTACTGGGCCAAGGCCTGCAGGCAGCTATGAGGAGCGCGCTGAGGGCACACACTGATGGGGGCCTCTGGACTGTGAGGCTCTACTCCTCACAGCTTTGACTCAACCAGCGGCCTGAAACCCGGAGGACATTCTACACACTTCTCCCGCACCATCAAGGTTTATCTTCAGACTGGTTCTGCACCGGAGCCTCTAGAAACGCTCAGCTTCCAGGTCAGCTCCACCACTCCATCCTCTACGGACCTCAGCCCTGGGCTGGTCTCTACACCACGCACAATCTCCTCCACCTATGCACGTCCCACGGCTTTTCTCTTTTTGGAATCTTTCTTCCCTCCCTTCCCTACCACGTCGGCTAGCTTTTGGACAGTCCCTCCCTCCGGCTTCAGTTTCTCCTTCTCCTTTGTTTCTCTTTATGGCTCAGAAGACCTCGCCGTAGCGGGAAATACTGGACTGCAAAAGCCTTCTCCTGACCGCGCCAAAACTCAAATTTGGAATTAAAGCACCCAGGGAGGGAAAAGTCAAAGGGGGGAAGAGGTGGTTACTCAGTGGTTCTCTGGAACAGTGTGGATTTTAGAGTGTCCTGAGATCAAGAGACACAAAGCGAGGCTGCCACCTAGTGGCCGTCTGCTTCCACGAGGAACGCAGGCAAGACCCAGGCCTAGTTCACAGATTTTTCTTTCTCGAACCTGCCCTGCACTATGCTTCTAAGGACAAGAGAAGCAAAGGGAAGACAGACACCTGAGATCATTGTCGGGATATGGGTGCCTCTCCCCACCCATTAACGTTACTGTAAATCTCAGCGATTCATGTCTGAGTCACTGTGCTCATCTTTTGGCCCCTTGGCTTACACTTACTGCTACCCACAGCCCACGTGCAGCGGATACTACCAGGCTTCCCCTCCCTTCCCCGTCTTTACTGGAAGGCGGGCCCAGCGTCTGCTGGGTCCTGGGACTCCAGCCCTCCCTCTCCTTCCCTAGCTCATGGCAGCTTCCATTCCCCTGGCCGACTCCGTAACTTCACGTTTTCTTACTCATGCGCTCAGCCTTTCTGGAAGGAACCAGGTCAGGGAGGGCAACTCCTTGTGGCCTTTCCCCCTTTGCGACCCACCTGCTGGGACCTGCGACAGGTGCCTATCCCGACTGGATCCTTAAGCAGCCCCTGCTCTTCAGCCTCTCACGGTTTCTGCCCATAGACCCACAAGCATGTTACTTCGGTATGTTAATTGTCTTAGCAAGAACACCAGGGTCTACACTACTTGTCCCACTGTGGGAGCAGGCCAGCTTCTCTGAGACCATCTTCCTTAACGGTAGCTGGGCCACATCGTCCCTACCATGGTATCAGGCTCTGCACAGCCCAGTGCATACTGTGGCGCCCGCTTTTCTGAACCCTGAAGTATCCCGATTATGATGGCCTGCCCAGCTGGGTGCACGCAGGGCTTGCCACGGACTGAGGCGTCGTTGGTGCAGCCCTGTACTCACGCTGTGCTTTGCAGGTGCCTCAGCAAGTGTGTGACGCGGGCGCGTGCAGCTGCGGCCATGACAGCTCCCCTAGTTCGCCGGCTACTCCACCCCCACTGCCAGCCAATCCGGTGGCGGCTGGACTCGAGGACAGCTCTCTGAGATCACCTGACCCAGCCTTAGCTCACTTTTCAGGCTACTCCGATAGGTCTCAAAGGCAAAGAACTTCACAGGGTCTTGCGTAAACTTAAAAAAAAAAAAAAAAAAAAAAAAAAAAAAAAAAAAAAAAAAAAGCCCCAAACTCCCCAAAGCAAATCTTTGAAAGTTAAGTCCTGTTGCTAGCTAGCAGTTGGGAACTGGGCTGGAGGTTACTTTTTAGTCGTCAACAGCTTGGTTTTGATAACGTTCTCACGGATACTTAGCAATATAAACTGGCAGGGCTGCCCAGCGGAAGATGGCCAAGCCCTATGAACCTAATTAGAACTTTATCCAAAGCCATCAAAAGCCCAGTGTTTCCACTGGTTGTGAAGCAAGCTGAGCGGTCCTTGCAGCTTCTAAAAAGTAACCTTATAAAATGAGACACTAAACGTGGCCTCCAGCCCAACTCCCAATTGCTAGCAACTGACAGACCCACCTGCTTTACAGAAGACTCCCCTCCCTCAATTCTAGACTTGCTATTAGTAATTTACAAAAATAACGCAAATATCAATTATGAAAAGGTAAGTTTATTAGGATCAAAATAAGACAATGAACAGGAAAAAACATCCAGGACCAAAATAAACATGAAATCTGCGAATGCAGCTAGAATCTCAGCACTTGGCCTGAGTTCCAGATCTGCCCTGGCTCCACGGTGAATTCCATCCTAGCACTTGCTAAAAACTAAAACCCAAGCCAATTAAACAAAAGCCACTGGTTACAAACAAACTGACAACCATTCTTCTGGAGTAACAAGGTTAATTACCATTATTTAGCGTGGTTCCAGTTTATCACTTAAAGCAATTAATTGGCCAAATGCACCATCTGAACCAAAGTCAAAAAGCACTACACTTTTAATATTATACTTAGTGCCAAAGAATTTGAGTTTTCCTAATACAAGGGGTCTTCTTTATAACCACTGTAATTTTTTTGCAAGCACACTCCATATTGGCACCCGGGTCACTGGCTTCATATACAACCTCTACCGACAGTGAATGTTAAGAGCAAAACCTGGTACCCGCACACCTTTACAATACTTGTAAATCATAGGTAGACGTGATTTCACTCCCATTCTCCCTGCTTTGATAAATATACAAGCTTTGTTACAAAAATAATGCAAGAATGTTGGGACCAATCTACTACAACTCAGAAATCTGATCAACCCTTACCCAGTGTCCAGCGTCGAGATAAAAAGGCAGGCCTTAACTTACTCCTGGTTCTGACCATATCATTTCTACAATTCTCATGTTCTCAAAAATACAACAATTTCCCGTCAGTGTCTCAGGCATTAATTCGTAGTCCGGGACTGACTCGAGGGGAGGCAAGCCTGTCCCTTCAATGTCAACTCATCGAGGACAGCGGCCACCTCCTGAACCAGCCAGTTGCTCGCACAACTTAACCTTTAACACAGCACAGTCTAGTACAGAACAGGTCCAGTGGGGAGAAAGCTATTTCCTCTTCCCACCTTGGCGCGGCACGCCTTTCTTCTTGCCTCCCAAGCCTCCTTTCCTCTCTCCCTGGCCCAGCGGGCCGCCCTTCCTCCTGCCCGGCGGTCCTTGCCGGCCCCCTTTTCTCTTGCCTTTCTGGCTCATTTTCCTCCTCTTAGCGGCCTCCTCTTGGTCCTCTTCCCTCATCTGCTTGTTGGTGGCCCTCGTCACGTCCAGCTGAGGTTTCTTGCTGTTCATGACTCGAAGTAGCTCCAACTGGTTCTTTTTCTCGGCTGCGAAGTCCCCAAAGAGGGGCTGAAACTTCCTCTTCTTGCCGGAGCCGCGGGGCGCTTTCTCCTTGGGGAGGCGCTCCTGGAAGCGTCCCACGGAAGCTGTGGAGACCTTGGCCACTTGCATGGCGCGTCCCAGCTCCTCCTTACTCTGGTGTCCCGTAGGGTGCAGGCCGGCTGAGCTGGGCATCTGCATCTTGTGTGCGCGGGCCAGGTTCCGCAGCCGGTTCAGCTCGTTCTTGGCCACGCGTTCTTTCTTGGCCTGAATCCTCTTGGCGAACTGGTCTTCCATGGGGTCGGCGCTGCCAGGCACCTCGATCAGCCATTCCTTGGTGTCATCCCGGGCGCGCTTGTAACCCCAACGGCGCCGCCACTGGCCACTCACCTCGTCCCACACGAGGTTGGTCTTCTTCTTGGGACGGATGCCTTTCAGGCGCGCGAACTGCTGCCAGCGCGTGAGCGGCCGTGGCCGTGGCAGCGGCTTCTCGCGGGGCAGGCGCGTGGCGGGCTCCGGCAAGCGCGCCACCACCGCCTCCTCCACGCGCTCGGTGGGCAGCTGCCACAGCTGGTTGATGAGAAGCTGCGTGTTGTCCCGCGCCAGGGCCCGCAGCTCGGCCTCCGGCGAGGGCCCGGCCTGGCGCAGCACCGTCGGGGGGTTGCGGTCCGAAGCCAGCAGGTTGCCCAGATCGAACTCCAGCTCTAGCTCCTTGTGCACCGTGATGCGCTGCAGCTTCTCCGCCTCCTCCTGCTCTGCCTTGGCCAGCAGCTCCTCCACGCTCTGCCCCTCCATGGCTCTCGCTGCGGTTCGGTTCCCTCACTTTCCGGGGGTCTGCAGCGGGATGTACCTCCCAAGAACCGGCAACCACGTGCGGACGTCCGGACTCGTGATCCGGAAGAGAAAAGATCACTTCCGGGTTACCTGGAACCTGCCCACAGCTGGGTGGCGAGGGAATGATCGGCAGAGGGCGGCATTGGAGAGCAGATGAGCTCAGAAGCGGGCGCTGAGGGTACGAAGACTAACAAGCGCAGGGGCTGGATGGGACTACGTTTCCCAGCATGCTGCGGGGCAGGGGGCGGTCGCGATAGGACGCGGGCCGCTCAAACTCTTGGAACTGCGGGCATAAAGCTTGTGAGTAAATCTATTAGAGAGGTGTCTGGGCGAGACAGATTGTTTCCCCAGAGTTATAGTCCGTTCTCTGTGCCCTGGTTGTGAGCGGAGACAGATCCCACAGATCACTGGTATAGAAGATTGTTTTGCGACTTAGTAGGGCTGGCAGTTCGACTGCGCATGGCCTGGGCTCCCAATTCTAGCTATGCCACTGTTTGATCCTGGAGTATTTATATAGCCCTGAAAAATCGTGGAAGGCGGAGACTCTAATAGTACTCCGTCTCCAGGAGTGTTTTAAAGGTAACTGTGTTAATATGCTTGAAGGAAAGCTAAGATATTGTGAAAACCAAATAGTTTTTATCCAGTCGTCACGGTGGCTTGGGGACTTAAAGCAGTATTGTTATTTTTGCCCAGATCACACGAACCTGACTGAGGCTGAGCTTGAACTCCGCATGCAGCCGTAGAGACCTTGACTTCTCCATTTTCCTCCCTCTTTTCCAGGCACTAGCGTTACGGGCAGCATCGTATCCAGCTTCATTTCTAAGACCCAGTGTTCGCCTAGAACACAAAGCAATAGTTTTCCGTATGGTGCTTTCATACAGGCATCTTTGTTGTCTTGTTCCGTCACCGTCTTCCCCGTACCCCCTTAAATAGACATTTTAAAATGCAGACTAAACTGAGTATGGCGTATGCCTTTAATCCCAGCACTCTAGAGATAGAGGCAGGAGGGCCAGGTGTTCAAGGCTAGCCTTAGTTGCATAGGGAGTCATCCAAATTACTTTTTGTTTTTAATGTGGCTCAGCATGCTATATAGCTAAGGGTGGTATTGGAATCGATCCTCCCGCGTCTGCCCTCCCGAATTCTGGGATTACGGGCAGCCACTCTATTCCCTTAACTGCTTTCCTCTAAGTTTAAAACTATACAACACACACTTCCCTCAGAGTTGCTCCTCCTTCCTCTCGTCCTCTTCCCCGTGGTCCTTGCTGCCTAGGAACCCTGCCGTTGGGAACGCAGAAGAGACAATGGTCCCAGGGGATGTCCTGACCATTGTAGTCTAGTAACTTGCTTTGATGATGGCAAATTCATCTTTGACTTTTCCTATCTGTAAATCTAACCAGTTCATAGCCTTGGGAGGTCGTCTCTGTGTATTGTGACCTTTCCAACCCCCCACTGCCGCGGCCTTACCTGATCCTAGCCTGGTGTCTCCTCTGCTTCTCTAGATCACTCCTCTACTCTGCAAGTCACACTACATTCCAGCTGATCTTGATCAGTAGGAAACTGTGATAGAAGATCAAAAGAGATGAAGAGAGTGGGGTCGGGACACTTATGCCCCCATTCCTCTGTGACTAAATGACAACCAGCCTAGTGGACCCATCTTCTGTCTCTAGAAGCTCCCTTGGTTCTATTTAGGACCTCGAAGATTTTTCCTGAAGCTGTACCCATGGCTTTGTAAATACTGTTGTTTATTTTTCTGTTTGCTGCCAGGTCTCTTACTAATATCCCGAGGCTATTGTGGGAATTCTGAAAATTTAACCTCTATGAATGTGGCCAAAGCAGATGCTTTTCGCATATAACAGACTGTACTGGCTGGTTTTGTGTCAACTTGACACAAGCTGGGGTTATCCCAGAGAAAGGAGCCTCAGCTGAGGAAATGCCTCTGTAAGTAAGAGTAGCCTTCCTCACACTTGTTCTGGTCCACCACATTTCATTTTAGCTATCTCTGGAGCTCCAAAGGCAAAACTGAGATGCAGGGCAGAAAAACAGCTAGTATAACTTTGTGTCAACTTTTTCATCAATGAGATTTTCTGTTTCTGTTCCCACCTCACCCTAAAGAGGGACAAAAGGCTTAAAGACATCAAATTAATACTTTTCACCATCTTTCAATACATGGTTACTTTGATCGGTGCAACCAGTTCTTAAAGCAATTTCATTAGTGTTTAAAAAGCATACTAACTCAGATTCACTTAAAAATGTTTAGTTTTTTAGTAACACATAATTTCCTCTTTTTCTCTCATTTATGAATTAGTCTCCTTCTAGAAGTAACATCTCACAGTTAACACAAATTGCATTCTCTTGGGATATGGTACATGCTTCAGCCAGGGATGTGGCCTTGTTGAAGTACATGTGTCACTGTGGGCTTGGACTTTAATACCCTAGTCCTAGTTGCCTGGAAGTCAGTATTCTGCCAGAAGCCTTCAGATGAAGATGTAGAACTCTCAGCTCCTCCTGCACCATGCCTGCCTGGATGCTGCCATGTTCTCGCCTTGATGATAATGGACTGAACCACTGAACCTGTAAGCCAACCCCAATGAAATGTTGTCTTTTATAAGACTTGCCTTGGTCATGGTGTCTCTTCACAGCAGTAAAACCCTGAGGCAGAGCCCCTAGCTAATATTTTATCAAATTAACTGATATTCTGGATTTCTTGGACAGAAATGTTCAGAGTGAAAAAAAAAAAAAACTGATAAGTGTGGATTTTAAAGCTGGCTGGATCATTCTTAATAATGCCCACCATAATTCCCAAAAAGAGAGAAAACTGAGCACTTGGCACCAATGAGAAATCAAGGGCCAACAAGGGGGCTCACTGGTTAAAGCACTTGCTTCCAAACCTGACAACCTGAGTTCAGTTCCCAAAACCGTCCTCCCAAAAATTGACCACTGACCTCCATATCTGTGCAGTTGCACAGATATGCCATATATACAACAGATGAATTACTTAGTTTCATGTTTTAAAAATTAAGTAAATCTAGGGGGCTGGAGAGATGGCTCAGAGGTTAAGAGCACTGACTGCTCTTCCAGAGGTCCTGAGTTCAATTCCCGGCAACCACATGGTGGCTCACAACCATCTGTAACGGGATCCGATGCCCTCTTCTGGTGTGTCTGAAGACAGCTACAGTGGACTTCTGAGTGCTGCAGCTGATGAGCGTCAGGGATAGCTAGCTCTTCCCCTCTCCTAATTGCTGGAGGTGTCAAGGCCCTGGGGTACGGTGAGGCATTACCCCG